>NC_035443.2:88916049-90341386 GCF_002127325.2 Helianthus annuus
ACTAGATTTGGCATTCCTTCTGAAATTATATGTGATAATGGTTCCCAATTTATTGGGGGCAGAACCACTAACTTTTGTGACAGCTGGGGGATTAAGATGATAACATCAACACCAGTCCACCCACAAGCTAATGGTCAAGCAGAATCATCCAACAAGATCATCATCAACAATTTGAAGAAGAAACTTGGATCCAAGAAAGGAAAATGGGCAGAAGAATTACCTTATGTGCTTTGGGCTGATAGGACAACCCCCAAGAATGCTACTGGTCAAACACCATTCTCTTTGGTATTTGGGGCAGAATCAGTGATCCCAACAGAAATGGTAGTTCCAACTGCTAGAATAAGTACCCGTGATTCTGAGGAAAATGATGAGAACCTGGCTCAAGACTTGGATACTACTGAGGAAATCAGGGATTTGGCTAGGATAAGGATGGCTAGTTATCAACAGAAAATGGCTGGTGCTTACAACAAAAATGTCAGGATAAGGAAGTTTCAAGTTGGAGATAGGGTATTGAGGAAAGCATTCCAGAATACCACCAATCCTGCTGATGGAAAGTTGGCACCAAAATGGGAAGGCCCTTATTTGATTGAAGCTGAAGCAGGAAAGGGGGCATATAGATTGCTGACCATGGAAGGTGATTTGCTACCAAGGGCTTGGAATGCTGTCCATTTGAAGAAATATTTCATGTGAACAGGATCCTCATGGCACAGATGATCCTTACATTAGGGGTATCCTTGAAGGATCCTTAAAGCATCCATGATCCTTACTCTGGTAACGTCCTAATTTTTAACTATTTCCTTTATTTATTTTCTCATACAAGGATAAGGATCATGTGTCCTTTATCCTTCTCTCACAAGACTTTGAAGTTTTGAAAGTTCAGGTATCCTTAGCATAATGTTGATTATCTACAGAAGCAATCCAGATCTTTGGGTTTAACCCCAGTTATTTGGGCTTGACCCCAGTTTCGCCTGTAGCGCACGATGATCCTGGTATAGTTCAAGGCATTGGGACCAGTACTCGCTTGGGCTGATAATTCCATTGTACTGGCTATACCTAGGATCCTACGTATAATGGTAGACGTACCATACATCCGTTCCTAAGGTTTCTAACGTTTACACGTTAGCTAAGGTTTTGGCATTATCATGTCACTAAGTTTGGATAGTCGCCAGTTAGGGCCATACTCCAGTTTACATACGATCCTTGGGCTTGTCCCCAGTTATCCTTGGGCTTGTCCCCAGTTATCCTTGGGCTTGTCCCCAGTTATCCTTGGGCTTGTCCCCAGTTGCTAACTCTTATCCTATATTGGCTTAGTCCCAAGTTATGCTCTATTTCAGGTCTTTGAAGTTAAACAACTAAGGATCCTTGATCCTTATTTCTCTTAAGGTTTATCTTATGGTTATCCTGATTATGACTAGGATCCTAACTTGGATCCTCAGGTATGATCCTTAACTATTTCAATTCTATTCGTTGATTATTTGAATCCCCCTTATATTTTGACAACTAAACTTATGATCCTTAGAACTTATATTACTTTTTGGGATTTTTCAACTATAGGATATTTGATCATGGATCATATCCTAAATGTTTTCAATCTGACTTATTCAAAGTTGCTTATTTAATAAGTGTACATCAAGACAATTAAAAATTAAAGGAACTTAAAGGATAACAACACAGGATAAGCGACAAAAAGTTAAAGTTTTATTTATTAACAAAAAGACTAACCCTCCAAAGGTTGTCAAAATTACCTACCCCAAGCATCTACCAGTAATACGTGGCCCGTCCGCTGGGGTAGGTAAAGGGTGTCCATCATAATAGGTTTTAAGTTGTGCAGGAAAGTAAAAACGGCAGGATCACAATGGTTTCATCCCCCAAACAGAGGATCCCTCCACCATATGCAATCCTACCTATTGTCTGAAGGATCCTAGATCCTTAATCCTAAAAACTATTGTTTAAGTACAAACCACCAAACTGTTCAAACAAACAACCACTAAACAAAAAAAAATGGGCTCCGGCTAAGTCTCGAAATTTCCATCATTGCCCAATCCTGCAGCCTAGACCTTCGCTGCATCCCCACCACCAGCTCCACTTGCCTCACCGCCCTGATCCTTGCCACTGCCTCCAGCCTCAAGCGTCAAGATCTCCTCAGCCTCTTCATCGTCCTCCAGTTCAGCCAACCTTGCTTTCCAGCCCTCCACATCCCAGGTGCTCTTATCGAAAGCAGGATCCTGAGCTTCCATGGCCATTTGCAACTGGATCTTGTACATTGCTATGGCGGCGGAGACCTTAGCATCCTGGATGATCTCGTGTTTCTCATAGTCAAAGTTGATCAACATCTTGGCAGCATCATTCTTGGTGGCCTGGAGATCCTTCTGAAGATCGGCTATCTTGAGGTCTTTCAGCACAGCAACCCGTTGAAGATCAGCAATCTTGCTATCCTGATCCTCAACGTGGCCAACATAGGTCTCTATTTCAGCAAATTTCTGCAAGGAAAACAAAGGATATTGTCAGAACCAAGTGATCCTCATACAAGCAGGATGTACAAGCAGGGACAGTGATCCTTACCTCATTGAAGTAGTCCATGAACTGTTGGCGGATCAAGGGAAGCCCTTGCCAATCCTCAGCCTCGGAGGCCTTCCTCTTCTTGCCTCCCTCCCCCCTGAGGGGTGCCTTGGGGATTGAAGCAGTTGGGCTAGCAGGAGTCTTCTTCCTCGAGGATTTGACATTGGTGAGATCGGTGATGCTGAACTTCGAAGCTGATTTGGTGGACTTTCCGGCACCTACACGACCAAAACAAGATAAGTGTCTAAATTTTACTTGAATTTCATTATCTAATTAAATCTTTAAACAAGGATACTTACTTGACATCGTGACAGAACCAGAGGATACTTCCTGAGAATCTTGGGTGGTAGACTTGAAAGTTCTTATTTCAGGGTCCAATCTCTTGAAAGCCAAGAGTCTCTCTTTAGCAGCCGGAGTCAGTCTGAGATGTGCAACGGAGATAGCTGTACAACAAAAGAACAATAAAAAGTCAGTGATCCATATATCAAAAGAAAGGTTCTCTGGTGATCCTCCCCAGGATCCTTCATCCTACCATGAATAGCCCACATCTTGGGTAGATCCTTCCCATCAGGGATAGAATCCCTCCTCACAAAGAAGAAGCGTCGCTTCCAATTAGTGTCGTTCTTGGTGGCCTTGAAGATTGGATGCTCCTCCCCAGGCTTTCGTTTGAACAAATAGCGATGGGAACCGAAGGTGGTCAGATCATACAGCTCTCCTAACTCAGCCATGCCAAAATCTATCCCCTCCTGCTCGATGATCCTTTCCAGGGTATATAAAACCCTCCAGATCATCGGCATAGCTTGGATGTAGGATATGCCGGTCAGGGAAAAGAAGGATTGGGTGAAAGCTGGGAAAGGATATGTGTAGCCTATAGTAAATGGGGTAACAGGGAATGCAACCCAGTTATCAGAGATGTGATCGCTGAGAGCATTGGGGTTAAAGGGTTTGAAAACAGTGGTCGCCGGGAAGCAATAACGGATCCTGTCAATCTGTGGATCGGTGAAGCAGCATCGTTCCTTTATGGAATCTTCGATGATTCCTTGGCTTTTTAGTGGACGACTATTCTTCTGGTGATCCTTAGTAGGGGAGTTCCAAAGTAGCATTTTGAACAGAATAGTAGAAAGAAAGAAAAACAGAGCAAGCAAGAGAGAAGATGAAAGGGAGAATACCTGGTTGATCTTCTGAACACGGTTATAAAGGGAGTTGCTTTGAATTTAAATGCATTTGATCATATCCCTATCTCTATTTATAATCATGATTTTTGCAGATATGTCACTTCTGTGACGTCACAATGCAACGGCTAGTTAGAATTTAACGGCTATAAATCCGTTAAGTTTGTTGCAGATAAGATCAAGAAAACATAATTCGTTACTTTTACATTTCACTCCTTATATTTTGGGGGCAATTGTTAGGGGAGGATTTTCTAACAATTAGTGATCCTTGCTTATTATCCTGACAAGTGATCCTTGCTTCTGTGACAGATAGTGATCCTCAGAAGAGCTTCAGGATCAGGATCATGGATCACCTTAAGGATCCTCATACTAATGATTGGCTGTTTGTATTTCGTATTATTTTGCAGGAGTATTGAACTTGACTTGGTCTTGGCAACGTTGCAATGGAATATTCCCCGGGCATTTCGCAGTCATTTGAACGAAAATGGACGTTGTGGAGAACGTGGAAGAATGGCACGAAAGTCGGGCAGTTAGTTAGCTTAGTTAAGCTTTCATATTTAAATGGGGTGGCGAGCTAAAATTGGAACACTTAGCCATTTTTACTTACACACACTCTCGTACAATTGCAGTCACAAAGCTCTCAGCAAACACTTAGCATTTCTCACACTTTTACACGTTTAAGCATAGTGATCCTTGTACTTAGCTCGTCACTATCCGAAGTTGTAAACTCTAATTGATTTATTTGAGCTTGGTGATCGGTAGTTTCCATCACCCGAGGTTTTTTATGCCGGAGATCATTCATTGATCAAGGGCTTTTTCCTCGTATAAATCCTTGTGTTGTTCGTACAATTCATTTCATAGTGATCCTTATCATAATTCTTCATTTCAAGCATCATTCCCCGTAACTTGGAGTTTGGTTGCATTATCCTAGCGTGATTTTTAACCAAAACATTTACAATATTACTCCTTATATTTTGGGGGCAATTGTTAGGGGTGGATTTACCAATGATCAGTGATCCTCAGTTACTGTTGGGTTTAGTGATCCTTGCTTCTGTTTCAGCTAGTGATCCTCAGAAGTGTTGCAGGACCAGGATCATGGATCATAGTAAGGATCCTTATTCTAACGATTGTCTACTTTGAATATGATGTTGTTTTGCAGGAGTACGAGCTTGGACTTGGTCTTGGCGATATTCCTGGAGCATATTCCATGTTTATTCCGCACGTGCATGACTGAAATAGACGTTATGGAGATCGTGGAGGACTTGCACCATTTGCGGAATGTTTGTTAGCTTAGATATTTTCTATTTTTAAATGGGATAGCGAGCTAAGATAGAAACACTTGGCTAATTTTGGCTAAACACACACTAGTAACTGCTCTCACCAGCTCGTAACCATTCACTTGGCGATTACACACTTTTATACACGCTACACTATAGTGATCCTTGTAACTAGCTCGCTATCATCCAAAGTTGTAATACATTTCTTGTTTAATTTGAGTTGGTGATCGGTAGTTTCCATCACCCGAGGTTTTTTATGCCGGAGATCATTCATTGATCAAGGGCTTTTTCCTCGTATAAATCTCTGTCTCATTTGTTCATTACATTTCAGAGTGATCCTTATTTTTGCTCATTAATTCAAGCATCATCCCTGTAACAGCGAGTTTGGTTGCATTATCATTGCTTGATTTTTGACCAAAACAGAAGCTTTGAAAAACTAACAAGTGACCTCTATAGGATAACACATGGACCCCAAGAATCCCTAAGGGATTATGTGAACAAATTCAGCTGGGAATCCTTGGATATTCCACACCTTGATGTTGCTACGACAGTCCAAGCATTCAAGATGGGACTACAAAAGGATTCCCAGTTTTATCAGGATCTTGTGATGAATCCTTGCAGGAACTTGGACGAAGCTCGAAACAGGGCCTTGAGATATATCAGAAGATGATAAAAAAATGCAAGAGAGGATGAATGCATTCTCAACATATGAACCAACTAACAGGAAGTCAGAATCCTCATACAAACCATATCGTTCTAAGCCATACGACAGGAATGATAGCAAAAAAATGAACGTTGTTGAAAATGAGGATCCTGAGGAGTATCCTGAATTGTCAGAATATTGTTTTTCTGTTAAGATACCTGAACTGATGTATGCTATGCAGGGTTTGGGAGATAAAGCCAGGTGGCCTCGGAAGAATCAACAAAAAGCTGATTGGAAGGATAAGTCCAAATGGTGTGCCTTCCATGAGGATTTCGGACATGTTACTGAGGATTGCATTGCCCTGAGGAAAGAAATAAACTACCTACTAAGCAAAGGATATCTGAAGGATCTTCTGGGCAAAAAGAAGAATAAGGGTCAGGATATACTGAGAAGGATCCTGAACGTGCAGCATCACCTCCTGCAGATGCCAAGATAATTAACTTTATTTCAGGAGGATCTGACATTTGTGGGACTTCATACTCTGCTGCAAAAAGACATGCAAAAGAGGCTAAGGCAGAAAGGGGAGATAAGCCAACTAGGGATGTCAACCCTCACAACTGATATAGTGATCACGTTCGACAGTGATGACAGGGATACTGTCCAGGATCCTCATCATGATGCTTTGGTAATAACTTGATATGTTGCTAATCATTTTGTGCACAGGATACTGGTGGACAATGGCAGCTCAGTCAACATCATCCAATTGGAAACCCTGAAGAGAATGAACATCCCCGAGATGGAGATTACCTCAAAGTCCGCTGTGCTTGTAGGGTTTAGTGGGGAAGCAAAGAATATTGTTGGGGAGATCAAACTGCACGTATATATCGAAGGAGTAAACTCGATGCAACGGTTTTGTGTCATGGATTCATTATCCTGCTATAATATTATATTGGGCAGACCATGGATTCATGATATGAAAGTTGTACCTTCCACCTATCATCACTGTGTCAAGATCCCTACTCCTTGGGGGGTAGTCAAAGTTGAAAGTGACCAACAAGAGGCGAAGGAGTGCTACTCCTCTTCAATGAAGGCCTCAAGAAAAATCCCGGGCAGGATAGCAATTAAAGATACAAGCCCAGGATATCGTGGAAGCTTCGGAGCAGGATGTTAAGAAAGTTATCATGGATCAGGATAATCCAGATATCTCGGTGCTTGTAGGGGCCAATATCCCTCAGGATTTTGAGGATCAGCTTACTAACTTTTTGAAATGCAGGATATCCACGTTTGCATGGAAACACGAAGACATGACAGGTATATCGAAAGATATTATAACTCATAAACTTGGGATTGACAGGTCTTTCAAGCTCGTTCAACAAAAGAGAAGGAAGTTTGCTCCTGAAAGAAATGCAATCATACAGGAGGAGGTTGAAAGGTTATTGAAATCCAAGATGATTAGGGAATTTAAATTCCCCAAGTGGCTAGCAAATGTGATCGTAGTTCAAAAGAAGAATGGGAAATGGAGAGTTTATGTAGATTACACAGACTTGAACAAAGTATGTCCTAAAGACCCATTCCCTCTACCTCATATAGACTCAATGGTGGATGCAACTGCCGGTCATGAGATGTTAACCTTTATGGATGCATCCTTAGGATTCCAACAGATCCAAATGGAACCTTCAGACCAGGAGAATACTGCTTTCATGACACCAACAGGTATTTACTGTTATACTGCTATGCCTTTTGGTTTAAAAAATGCAGGTGCAACGTACCAGAGATTGGTGAACATGATGTTTAAAGACAAACTGGGGGACACCATGGAGGTGTACATTGACGATATGGTAGTCAAATCCAAGAAGGCTGAGGATCATCTCCAGGATATTAAAGGAGCATTTGATATCATGGACCAGTATAATTTGAAACTAAATCCTGCCAAGTGCCATTTTGGAGTGGGGGCAGGAAAGTTTTTAGGATACATGGTGACTAAAAGGGGAATAGAAGCAAGCCCGGAGCAGAATAAAGCTATCTTGGATATCAAGTCACCTTCAAATATGAAAGATGTTCAAAGATTAACAGGGCGAGTAGCAGCATTAAACAGATTTATATCAAGATCCTCGGAAAAATGCAAGGAATTCTACGATATCCTGAAGAAGAAGAAGAATAAGAGGTTCGAGTGGGGAGAAAAGCATGAAGCAGCCCTACAGGAATTAAAGCAATATCTTTCAACCGCACCTCTATTAATGAAGCCTGAGGATGGTGAACCATTATCCCTATATCTCACAGTATCAGGGAATGCAGTAAGTGCTGTCCTTGTAAAGGATCATGAAGGTCAGCAGTATCTTGTCTATTACGTTAGTAAAAGTTTATTAGATGCTGAAACTAGATATTCCCATCTAGAAAAAATGATATTAGCCCTAGTTATGGCATCAACTAAGCTTAGACATTATTTTGAGACACATAGGATTCATGTTAAAACTAATTATCCTGTTAAGAATGTGCTTAGGAAACCTGAGATATCAGGTAGAATGGCTAAGTGGTCAGTAAAATTAAGTGCCTATGATCTAATATATGAACCTAGAAATGCTATAAAGTCTCAGGCTCAGACTTTGTGGCTGATTTCAGTAGTGATATTCAAAATGAAGTAGACCTAGAAGTGCAACAACTCGAAGAAAATATAGAATCTTGGACACTATATACTGATGGTGCATCTAATGTAAGAGGTGTAGGTTTGGGTATACTACTAAAATCGCCACAGGGGGACATATTACCCCAGACCATTAGATGTGAGTTTCCTGCCACTAATAATGAGGCAGAATATGAAGCTCTGATAGCAGGATTAGAATTAGCTAAAAATATGAATATTAGATATTTACAAGTATATGTTGATTCCCTGTTGATTACTAACCATTCCAATGGATCTTATGCAGTAAAAGGCGAAAAGTTAGCCGAATATCTTGAAATTGTTAAAAAATTAGCAGGATATTTCGAAATTTTTATACTTGAACAGGTACCAAGAGAAAAGAATGCTGAAGCTGACGCTTTAGCAAACTTAGGATCTACTGTCAGGACACCGGAGGGAACTCAGATACCAATAGTGCACATCTTGTATCCTGCAATGGAACACTTCAAATCTCAGGATAAAGAAGTAGCATGTATCCAGGATCCTGGTGATGGATATCCTGAGAAGGATCCTGAATCCTGGATGACTCCAATTGTGAAGTATCTTCAAGAAGGAGATATCCCAAAGGATGCAAATCCTAAGGCTTTTAGGATGAAGGTATCTCGTTTTACTATTATAAATAATATTTTGTATAATAAACCCCTTGCAGGTCCGTACCTAAGGTGCTTGGAAGATCTTGAAACCAAGGAGGTACTTCAGGATATACACGAAGGAGACTGTGGCAACCATACTGGGGGCAGATCTCTGTTCTCGAAGGTGTTGAGAACAGGATATTACTGGCCGACCATGAGAAAGGATGCCGCAGAGTTTGCTCAGAAATGCGATGCATGTCAAAGACACGGTAACATCCTGCATCAGCCTGCAGAACCATTATATCCTATCGTATCCCCTTGGCCGTTTATGAAATGGGGAATGGACATAGTGGGAAAACTTCTGAAGGCTCCAGGAGGAAAGGTTTTTATGCTGGCAATGAAAGATTATTTCTCCAAGTGGGTCGAAGCCGAGGCCTTTGTTCAAGTCAGGGATCAAGAAGTGGTATCCTTCATAAAGAGGAATATCCTGACCAGATTTGGGGTACCAGCTGAGATGTGTGACAATGGCTCTCAATTCGTCAGCAAAAGAACTGCTGACTTTTGCAAGAGTTGGGGAATTAAGATGATTACGTCAACACCAGTGCATCCTCAAGCAAATGGACAAGCAGAATCCTCGAACAAGATAATCGTCAACAATTTAAAGAAGAGGTTAGGTGCCAAAAAAGGAAAATGGGCAGAGGAACTACCATTTGTCCTATGGGCTGATAGAACAACTGTGAAGAATGCTACTGGGCAAACCCCATTTTCTTTGGTATTTGGGGCAGAAGCAGTGATCCCGACAGAAATGGTGATACCGACAGCTAGATCAAGCCTACGGGATCCTGAATCAAATCCTGAAATCTTACGTCAAGAACTGGATACGATTGATGAGACAAGAGATGCAGCAAAGCTAAGGATGGCGGCATATCAACAGAGGATATCCAGAGCATATAACAAGAATATAAGGACTAGAAGGTTCCAAGTCGGAGATTGGGTGTTAAGGAAAGCTTTTCAGAATACTACGAATCCTGCTGATGGAAAGTTGGCTCCAAAGTGGGAAGGACCCTATGAGATTGAATCGAAATCTGGAAAAGGAGCATACCAGCTTAAGAATATGGAGGGGGATATACTACCAAGATCCTGGAATGCTATACATCTCAAAGCCTATTTCAAGTGAGTTTAGAATTTAATTTCTAACTCAAGATGGTATGAATTCTGTCTCTTTTAAATATAATTTATTTTATTTAAACCCAATACTAACTTAAGCATCGGAGGGGTGTTAGCCAAGCTATCACCCACCTTAGTTTAAGGTTGTTTTGTAGAATATTCTTCGGGATATAGCTCCAGGATACACACTCAGGATACTTCGAAAGATTAGAGGATTGGCCCCCTCTCTCACGTTTAAGGGATCCTGACCCCTTCACAGGTTTAAAGGTATTCACCTCTCTCACGAATTGGGTTTAAACACCCCGCCTGGAGCGCAAGTTATCCACGGATAGTTCAAGGTGGCAGGACTAGTTCATGTAAAAGTGGCTGACAATTTCGTCACTGTTGGCTATATCCTGGATCCTTAAGGTATATGAGGATTGATCACCCTCTCTCGTGAAAGGGTATTTTCATACTCTCTAAGGTTTAAAGGTTTTCACCTTTCTAAGTCTTGGAGTTTATACACTCTCGCCTGTAGCGCACGAAAATTTGGGATTTTCCCCACGATACTAAGGGTTTATCCCCAGTACATTAAGGGTTTATCCTTAGTAAAACTAAAGTTTTTAACAAGATTGCAAAGATATGACAAGCTGTGATTACACACGTTCTTTTGTGGATAAAAAGCTATGAAGTTTAATCACTAAGTGAAGAAATACTCAAGTATGTCATGAACTGATGCAACATCCTGCACAGACAGGGGACATCCATGTCGGGGACATTGCAAAGGATTCAAAGGTTAAGGTTGGAAATTATTGCCTAAGTGTTTCTAGTATGATTTATTATTCTTCAAATCTCGAAAACCTTATCTAAATGATCTAAGTTTTCTAAAAAAGTCATATTCAACCAAGTTTTGTCTAACATTTAGAAGACATTTCATCAGTATCCTGACCAAGATATTTGATCAGGATATTCAAAACATACCTTTCAAAATAAAAACATAATAAATAGGACTAAAAGGTCAGTTTATTATTATTAGTCCAAAAGATTGTATTCTTGGTTTCGTCTCAAAAAGAGACCCATCCACCAAGAACACAATTAAGTTTTTAAAGCATATTTACATAAACAGTTGAAGGCTTCATCCTGGAAACACAGGATCCCTCCACCTTCAACTGTCAAAATATTCTACTTGCAGGAAATTAAAATTGTTCTAAGTGCAGGACGACCAGATGATTTAGACCCTACAAAATACAGGTATCATTAAAGACAAACTAACCAAAATATAGGTTCAGTATATGTGTACGGGATACAGGATCTGGATATTTACCTTATTAGGGAAGGAGGTCATGGGCTCGATAGATTCCATGAATCCAAGGCCATCATAAGAGAAACCTTCGGTAGCAGCAACAGATGGCTCCTTTCTCACCAGGACAGGCTTGGGATAGCTGTCAAGCTTCTCATGATCGAAGAAAACAAATATCCTTACCAGACATGTTGGAATGACTAAAAAATATATCTATTGGAATCCGGATATCCAACAGTTATATTTTTGGGGACAATTGTTATGGGTGAAATTCTGAGCCCATATCCTGACTTTGTATCTTGACTTTTTATTAGTTGTATATGATCAGGATACCGGACCAGGATATTGGTAACGTCCTGAGGCAGTATCCTGACTATTACTAACAATTTGCTTGTAAACGTTGGCTACAAGGGACTAATGTTCATAAGGACCAAGCCATCCTGAAGACCCGCTCAAGTTGGTTAGGATAAAGACGTTGATGGCGGAAAAATAGCTCTTGTAACGGTCAGCATTGAAGAATGGCGTGTTTTATGGGAATTATGGATGCTGGTCAAAGATATTAATGTTGTAACGGTTATGGAAGCTTAAATCCCAGAGTTATAGTTAGTATGCGCGTGGAAAACGTGTTGAAACAGCCTTGCAACGTTCGGAAAGGAAATAATCTCAGTATCCCGGATTTTTAGCATAATATCCCGGATTCTTAGCATAGATAGTTATTTCCTTTTACTATATAAAGGAATGCACGGATCATATGAACACACAACTTACACACATAATTTCTCGAGCACTCTTGCTCTCTACCACCTGTAACCACTCACAAACACTCAGACTTGTACTCGAATCGCATTGTAACACTTAGTTGATCCGTATCATATCCTGCACTGTATCCTGTTATTCAAGCAATAAGAAGAACAAGGCAGCCGATGATTGTCAGCTTCCGAGGTTTTATGCCGGAGATCTAGATTGATCAAGGGCTTTCCTCGTACATCACGTGTCAACCTTTACATTTTTGCTCATTGTTTGATTATTGATATAGTCTGATATCCTCGGACTATATCCTAAAACTGTTTTTGCAAACTAACAAACCAACATATTTTTCACAAAGTATTACTAGCACACTACCTCACAAAACTAATTTGATCACTTAATTGCTTCGGTAATTTTTGACCAAAACACTACCTGTATGGTACCGAGTGTACGATCTTCACCGATCACAGGAGTTTACAACACATCTTTGATCAAAAAGAACTCAATATGCATCAACGCCGATGGGTAGAACTCCTCAATGATTACGACTGTGAGATTCGTTATCACCCAGGCAAGGCAAATGTCGTTGCCGACGTGCTCAGCAGGCGGAGTTATTTGCTCAGCATTAGTAATACCCAAGCCCAACGCGATCTCAAAACCCACATCCGCGAAGCCCAACATGCTTGCTTTAATGTACGCACCTTGAAGAAGGAGAGAATCTATCACGATGGAGCTCAGCTTGTAAGCAAATCGAATGGGATCTTCTATTTTCTAGACCGAATTTGGATCCCTAAGCGGACCGAATTACGAAAGATCTTAATGGACGAAGCCCACAAATCCCGGTATTCTATTCATCCCGGTGCCGATAAAATGTACCAGGATCTTCGCTACAAGTACTGGTGGTCGGGCATGAAAAGGGATATCGCTCTCTATGTAGGAAGATGCCTGACTTATGCAAGGGTCAAGGCTGAACATCAAAGACCCTCTGGCTTACTCGAGCAACCCCCAATCCCTATTTGGAAGTGGGAGCGTATAGCTATGGATTTCATAACCAAACTTCCGCCCACGTCATCAGGTCACGACAGCATTTGGGTTGTCGTTGATCGTTTGACCAAATTAGCCCACTTTTTGCCAATACGGGAAGACTACAAGGTAGAACGATTAGCCCGAATCTACACCGATGAGATCATTTGTAATCATGGTACGCCTCGTGACATCATTCTGACCGTGATGCTCGGTTTACCTCGCGAATGTGGGAAACGTTTCAAGCAGCTCTCGGTACGTCGCTTAACTTAAGTACCGCATTCCATCCTCAAACCGACGGACAGACTGAAAGAACGATCCGTACTCTTGAAGACATGCCCCGTGCGTGTGTCATAGACTTCGGTGGTAATTGGAACAAATATCTGTCGTTAGTTGAAATCTCGTACAACAACAGTTATCATACCAGCATCCAGGTGGCACCATTCGAGGCCCTATATGGAAGAAGATGTCGATCGCCTATTGTGTGGCACGAGATCGGTCACTCGCAATTAACCGGTCCTAAGCTATTGCTAGTTTTCACCATTCGAGGCCCTGGAATTTGACGTTGGCGACTACGTACTCCAAAAGGTATCACCTTGGAAGGGTGTGGTCAGATTCGGCAAGAAAGGGAAACTAGCGCCTCGATATGTTGGACCTTTTAAGATTCTGGAAAGGATCGGAAAAGTTGCCTACAGACTCGAACTACCGGAGGAACTTAGTAACGTCCACCCGACTTTCCATGTGTCAAACCTCCGAAAATGCCTGGCTGAGCATGATCTAATTGTACCTCTCGACGACCTTCAAATAAACGAAACGCTACACTTCGTGGAGAAGCCTGTCGAAATCATGGATCGTCAAACCAAGCAACTCAGACGCTCACGCATTCTTATCGTGAAAGTCCGATGGGAAGGCAAACGAGGCGCAGAGTTCACTTGGGAACTCGAGAGCGATAAGAAGGTGAAGTACCCGCAGTTGTTTAAGTGAAAGTCTAGAGAGAAAAAGTAGCAAAAGGTGATTCACGGTGTTGTGCAGCTTTCAGCCTAATTTCGGGACGAAATTCCCTAAACAAGGGGAGGCTGTAACACCCCGTGTTTTCGAAAGTCAAAGTCAAAGTCAAGATTGAAGTCAAAGGAAGAAAATATCGCTAATTGTGATCTGTCTCTCCTTGCTCAGTCCCTATTTGACTTCATTGATGGTAGTTAGTCTATTTTATGTTTACGTTAGTTGTATTATGTGGAGTAATTAATTACAATCTAATTAATCAAAGTTTATTTATCGATGCAAACCGCTTTACGACTGTGAATGATAGGAAGTAACAATGCGATAAAGTTAATTAATCAGTAATCGAACTAATTGTTAGGGCAGGATTTTAATGACCTATGATCCTTACATGATATCCTAACAAATGATCCTTGTTTCTTTGGCAGATAGTGATCCTCAGAAGAGCTTCAGGATCAGGATCATGGATCATCCTAAGGATCCTCATACTAACGATTGTTCTCTTTCAATTTAATGTTGTTTTGCAGGAATGACGAGTTGGACCTGGTCTTAGCAATGTTATTAAGGAATCTTTCATGCAAATCTTGCACATACATCACCGGAAATAGACGTTGTGGAGAATATGGAAACCTAGCACAAATTACGGGCAATTAGTTAGGCTAAATTTACTTCTATTTCTAAAGGGGTAACGAGCTAGTAGTTAGGTGACTTGCCTAAAATTCGACCACACACGCTTATATAAATTGCACTCTTGAGCATTCGGAAGACACACTTCTTACACACTCTAGCATACTACACCATAGTGATCCTTGTACCTAGCTCGTTACCATCCAAAGTTGTAAACATTGTTTATTATATTGAAGTTTGGTGATCGGTAGTTTCCATCACCCGAGGTTTTTTATGCCGGAGATCATTCATTGATCAAGGGCTTTTTCCTCGTATAAATCCTTGTGTCACTTGTGCAATTTTCATTTAAGTGATCCTTATCTCTGTTCATCATACCAAGCATCATTCCCCGTTTACAAAGAGTTTGGTTGCATTATCCTTGTGTGATTTTTGACCAAAACACTAATCTAATCATCATCGAACTCGAGACTCGAATTACGTGAATTTTGGGTTAATATACGTGTGTGTGTGCCTTGTGTGTTACATATGCGTGTCTACTTTATGTTATGTATGGTAATCAATCGAATCGCAATCGAAACTCAATCGAACTCAACGAAATCGAATCATGATAATTGGTGGAGAAGAGATAGCGCGAGATATAGATGATTGTATGTTAGATATAGTGGTTGGGATTAAAAGTAATTTGAATATGAAACTCTATAGAAACTCTATCGTATTCTCATCAATCGCAATCGAGATCAAAATATCAAAAATCGTCGCACCGAACACTCGAATCGTGCAGCTGAACGATCAGGCTACCAGCCGATCGAACAACCAGCCGACCGGACTGCTATCCGATCGGACAGGCTGTCCGATCGAGCTGCTTGACCGATCGGACAGCCCTTTCCTCATTTGGCATCCTATAAATACCCCTTGTCACTCTCAAACTTTCTACTTTTGGAAACCTCTGACCGACCAGCTCGTGCTCCCCTCTTTCTCTCAGATTCCTCTCGATTCCGGTAAGATTTCATCTTAAATCTTGTACGTTCTTGATCTACGCGCACTCCCACACCTTTCTATCTTTCAAATTGATGTATTGCAAAATACATCATTTATTCGTGTAAAGTTTGTATAATTTTCGTTATATTTAGTTTTGTTTTTGGTTAGAATATGTATACTATTGATCAAATCGTGTTTTGTAGGTCTTGATGCTCAAATATGCGAGAAAGCGAGTAAAACGAGTTAAAATGTTGAAGTGTCAAGGCTTGAAGCATGTTGGAAAGGTTGAAGAGTTGAAATAGAGTTTAAAAGCTGAAAAGTCACTTTCTGGCACCCCATCACCCACTGAGCAAGTTTCTGGCACCTGGCGAGAGTCTGAAGTTAGTAAATGAGCTGAAAAACAAGGTGGCACCCCACCACCTTGTCCCTGAGTTTCTGGCGGCCAGCCAGAACGTCCTGATTGGTAATTATTACGAATTTAGTAAAGGGTTATTTTGGAAAGTCATATAAAAACATCCAAAACGTGTGGAAAATGTGACACCTGTGTCACTGTGACCGTCAAACAAATGCCAAACCAATGAAATTTTGTATTTCATACTTGGGAATTGTGAAAATATGTGTATCATTTGCACATATCAATTCTTGTTCGATTTCGGGCTTTAAGTCGCTTTCTGGAAGGTTATACACGATCTGATGCGTAAATATAACCAGTTTAATGCAACAAACACTCCGGAATAGTGACATAGGCTTAACATACCTTAAATAACCTTTACATAACTTAGAAATAAGTTTTGGATGGTTTGGTATGCCGAAATCAAGTTTATTCGATCGCAGGGACTATTTGTGTCAAACTGCGAAACTATACCGATTCGTATGGTGTCGAACAGTCCGGAACTTGATCATAAGTTAAACATACCATATATAACCTAAATATGGCTTAGAAATAAGCTTTGATAGGTTCGGTGTGTGAAAACATGCTTATATGATCTTACAGGGACTAAAAGTGTCATAAACGGCGTAAGTTTGCATTTTCGCGCATATCTTACGTTCTGGACACGTCTGGACATCCAAAATTTTTGTACACACTAAAATATTTTTGTTTTAGTGATCGCCATGCAAAAATTCCATTCGTCGCTTAATTTGGATCGTTTTCGCGTCCGTTCGAGTTTCGTCGTAAATAACCGAACAACGTGACCGTACGACCAAACGAACCGACATCCGAGATATTTTTGAGCATGTTTTGAGTCCCCTATGCTTTAACTTCATTTTAGAGCCTTGAAATGAGGTTAACGAGGTTTAAACGCATCGAAAAAGGCTTTAAACACGTGCAGGGACCATTTCTGTCAATTTTGAAACTTTGCTGAACCTGATACATGCTAGCGTAGCGCGAGCCCTAAGGCCTATGCCCTAGCGCTACGCGAGTGCCTCATCTGGGCAGAATGTGTGTTTTCAGCAACAGTTTGTAATTTCAGGGGCCAAACTTGCAATTTCTTTGTGTGGTAACCAAGTTACCACCTCTCCAAGGCTTTGCACCTGCTCCTAACACTTGTATGGATGAGATTTATTCCTTAATGGCTAAACAAACCACTTGTGATGATCCTAGAGCATCACCACAAGTATAAATAGCCCATCCATTTCATTCATTCCTTGCTCATTCTTCTCATTCCTTTCTTCACATCTGCTTTGGAGCTCTCTCTCTCAAGCATTTGGGACTTGTCTTCTTTGTAGAAAAGATAGCAAGGACTATTGTGAGCCTTCTTTCATTCTTTTTCTTGCTTTTTCCTTATGTAGTGCAGAAAGTCAAACAGTTTGGCCAACAGTTTGACTTTCGGTTTTGACCATCAATTGGTCAAGTCAAAGTTCAATTGAACTTTGACACGTGATTGTAATCACGATAGTTATAATCCTTCGCGATTATAACCGCTGATTACCACGTTATCTAGTTGTAGTGTCGAGTCAAAGTTTCGGTCAAAATGCGTTTTAGCACGCATTTTGCAACGGAACTACTTTAGGGTATCAAAACACTTTGTTTTGATACCAAATCAGTAGGTTAGACATGTTTTGACATGTCTAACTCGACACTATTAGTTTGTGCTTGTTTAGGGTCGTAAGATAAGCGGACTAAACAACCGCTTATACTTCCGAACCCGACCCGTTTGGTCGATCGTTAGGATCCGACCAAGCTTAGTTAGTGATCATAGTTGCATAGGGAATAACCACTGAGGTTATACCTTATGATCACATAGGATCGGTTAGTCATTTGCTAGTTAGCTTGTATGCCCATAGTAAATGACCAAAATGCCCTTTTGAAGCTAGAATCCGTAATTTGACTATGTGAACATATTTTTGACAAGTAATCTGATTTAGTAACATGTTTAGGGATAATTGGGCATGTAAGACTTGGCATAGCACATAGATTACCGTCCGAACATAGTTTTACGCTAACGACGCCTTATAGTAGCTTATGTTACCATAACGTGTCGAAACGGGTCAAAAGCACTTAGGTAGGCCTTTCAATCAGAATGTAGGGTCTATTAAATCATACCATATGAGTTCAATTACTCATTTGATTTATAGAACCTCATTCTATCCTATCTCCCGATTTAGGTCCGGTTATTTACATAGTTACCTATATAGGGTGCCGTTTGATTCCCTAATCACTCTAGCTTTGCTTGGTTGTTGTTCAAGACTTCTAAGCACCCTCAGGTGAGTACATAGTCCCCTCTTTTACTGTTTTCAAACTGTTTTGGGGTGGAACACATGTGCCTACTTGATACTTTCATGTTTCCCATGTTTTTATATCATATACTTACTATGTTCAATAGTACATTATTAGTACACGATTTTATTATGTTTTGCTATGTATGTTCACGTAACATGCTAGCACATTGATTTCCATATACTACATTTTGTCGCATATGCTCATCCAGCATATGGACACATTGTTTTACATTTTGAACCGTTGTAACCATATGATCATTTGAACCATTGTAACCATTTGATCATATGAACCGTTAGTAACTGTTGATTATGTGAACCGTTTGTAACCGTTGATTGACACGAACTGTTTGAATCTGTTTGAACCGTTGGGTTAGGGAAGTGATTAGGTAACGGGGCGGGTATAATGTGTTAAAAGCATGGTGGATACGCCGCTGGTACTTCCTATATATAAGTGCTTTTAATACATTATATATCGTTGCGTTATCTAGACCACTTGGGCAATGGTAAACAAAACAAAGTTGTAATACAAGGTTTTCCAACAATATATTATACTATTCGAGTTTTATTCCATAAACGATTTAGAAATCTGGATTTAATTAAACAAATGTTTTGGGGTTAAGAATCATGGCTACGAGATTTTTTTTTATGAAATATAACCAATTTGATTTGAGTTGGTTATTTGTGTCGCAATACTATACTTTTCAAAACAAGGTTTTTAAATAAGTATTGCAATATGTAAAACGAGCCATGAATCTGAAACTCATACAAAACCTATGTACTCGCCGGCATTTTTATGCTGACGTACCTATTTTCACATGTGTTTCAGGTACATTAGTTGATGGCATTTGATGATGATATTGGTGTATTCTCACATAGGAATGGACAAGGCCTTAGCGACTTTAAAACTTGGAGGATAATAGTTGTATTTATCTAATTTGTATCAAAACATTTTGTTCAATAATTCAATAAAACGAAACTATTTATTCCATGGTTGTGAAACAATGATTCTGTTACAACACTCCCCGACGTTTCCGCCACGTTTTGTTGTTTTACGTGGTCGGGGTGTGACAGAAAAGTTGGTATCAGAGCCAATGGTTATAGGGAATTAGGTTATTAGTAATGCTTTGACCTAGACTATAACCTTCCTAGGACCCTAACGCGAGTTTACTTGCGTTTAGTCGTAAAACAATACCGTCACCTATCCTTAGGTGATAACCACAACAAGAACATAATAACGAATCCGCTTCGAAAATTAATCATCTGTTCTTGGATGATTGATTACTAGGTTTTGAACCTTCTGTTATAAGGTTTTGAACCCTCTGTTATATGGTTTTGAACCCTTCCGGTTTGATTCATCCTTGGCTTTGTGCCTTTTGAGTTATCAAAATCTCGTCAAAGTTTGGGTCTAAATAATGTGAACACGTGCGAACTGGAAGAGTGAATGCCTGTACCCTGAGTTTTCTGTCTAAGGCTAGAGTGTTCGTACAAATCCGCAGTATCGGACCAGTCACTCTTACCTGGGAACTCTTGGGGTGAGTGTCCACTTATAGGCGAGCATGTCTTCGCGATACATTATATTGACCCGCTTACTTTGATTAGTCACTGTCTCATTTGTTTGCCTTTGGTAACAAACAAATGGTCACAATCTTCATGTGTTGTCATTCTCTTTTGGCTATCTTTTGCTTGTTTCCTCCTATGCCTTCCATTGTCTTCAAGATGCCTCTTCATCGCAACAACACCCGAATGTCCGAACCAGGTGCTGCAACTACCCAGTAAGTAGGCGTCGTACTCCAGAGGACCGTTGTTTTAGCTATCACCATGACTCGCCTCAGGGATGAAGCCGTATAAGGGAACTGCTCCTTGGTGCAATCAATGCCACCGTCATCACCCAAATCAAATACCCTGTTTCAAATGTACCCACGGTGGACGATGGGGACATTTGGTTAACATCTGCCGCTTTGCGATCCAAAGCAAAGTTGTTACCAATCCTGCTGCTACTCAACCTTCAAATTCTGCTTCATATGTCGCCTTGGCATATCTAGTGCCTCAACCTCATGAACTTTCTACCTTGTGTATCGACGTAAGCACGCCTAGTGCAAGGTGTCGGAACACCTCTCGTTACACAAATTCCAAAATCCATGTAGGATCTTTCTATCCTCATAATTAGATCCTTGTGGATGGGTATCGTTCATCGGAGCCCTTAATTGAATTCTTTGTATGATTCAATACGTACATTACAATTCAATAAGGACAAAGCCGAATTCCTATTAAGATTTTCCTATCTTCATAGATAGATTCTTGAAAATGATTAAAGTGCCAAATGAAATCCACGGATTGGATTCCTGGTATGCTTTAAGTATCCGCGTTCAAAGATAACAATTTAAAGGCCAAATTAAACAATTATGTGATTATATGCTTATGTTCTCCCTTTTATGTTTTTGTGATCCAATTTTGTTATCCAAATCCTCGTAGAATCTTCCATATCTTCGTATAAGGGATTCATAGTAGGATATCCAAAGGTACTATCTTAAATCCTTAATGGACTTCTACGTTGGAGTTGAGTCCCTTGGGTTATGAAGTACTATTCCATAATTAGACCCCTTGAGTGGTCTAGTTAAACAGATTGATCCAAAATTCTGGTTAGGAATATCATGTGATGATATAGCTGAAAAGACTCCTTGAGTGGTCTAATTAAAGAGATCTTTTGTTGATCTAATTAAAAGGACCCTATGGTAGTCTAGCCACACTCATCACAAGTTTGATTTTTCTTCCCCTACACATTATGAAATGAACTGTGCAGACTGTGCAAGGAATTACGTAATTATGGAGGCCTACATAATTATGGAATTTAGTGCACAGAAACCACAGCGAGTTTTGTCATGTGCCTTGAGTGAACCTTGTTCATTTCCAATTCTGATGAAGCACCCGTTGAAGAAAAATGAACTAGCTACTCATTTTTCACTTCTGAAGAATATCCGTTGATGGAAATGAATATCCGTTTGTTTAATCCTTCATTTCCGTTCTGATGAAGAATCCGTTGAAGAAAATGGATCAACCATTCATTTTCGCTTCTGAAGAATATCCGTTGATGGAAATGAATATCCGTTTGTTTAATCCTTCATTTCCGTTCTGATGAAGAATCCGTTGAAGAAAATGGATCAACCATTCATTTTCGCTTCTGAAGAATATCCGTTGATGGAAATGAATATCCGTTTGTTTAATCCTTCATTTCCGTTCTGATGAAGAATCCGTTGAAGAAAATGGATCAACCATTCATTTTCGCTTCTGAAGAATATCCGTTGATGGAAATGAATATCCGTTTGTTTAATCCTTCATTTCCGTTCTGATGAAGAATCCGTTGAGGAAAATGGATCATCCATTCATTTTCGCTTCTGAAGAATATCCGTTGAAGGAAATGAATATCCGTTTGAATATCCTTTTCATTTCTGAATCTGAGGAAGCATCTGTTGAAAATGGATCATCCATTCATTTTCGCTTCTGAAGAATATCCGTTGAAGGAAATGAATATCCGTCTGATTATCCTTTTCATTTTCGTTTCTGAGGAAACATCTGTTGAAAATGACTTCGTCTGTTCATTTTCGTTTCTAAAGAATGTCCGTTAAGGAAATGATAGGATTATGCTTTGCATATCTCTAGGGGTTATTTGACACAAAGTCACAGACAGACTCCTACGAATAAATTTCGGGACGAAATTTCCTAAAGTAGGGGAGACTGTGACACCTGTGTCACTGTGACCGTCAAACAAATGCCAAACCAATGAAATTTTGTATTTCATACTTGGGAATTGTGAAAATATGTGTATCATTTGCACATATCAATTCTTGTTCGATTTCGGGCTTTAAGTCGCTTTCTGGAAGGTTATACACGATCTGATGCGTAAATATAACCAGTTTAATGCAACAAACACTCCGGAATAGTGACATTGGCTTAACATACCTTAAATAACCTTTACATAACTTAGAAATAAGTTTTGGATGGTTTGGTATGCCGAAATCAAGTTTATTCGATCGCAGGGACTATTTGTGTCAAACTGCGAAACTATACCGATTCGTATGGTGTCGAACAGTCCGGAACTTGATCATAAGTTAAACATACCATATATAACCTAAATATGGCTTAGAAATAAGCTTTGATAGGTTCGGTGTGTGAAAACATGCTTATATGATCTTACAGGGACTAAAAGTGTCATAAACGGCGTAAGTTTGCATTTTCGCGCATATCTTACGTTCTGGACACATCTGGACATCCAAAATTTTTGTACACACTAAAATATTTTTGTTTTAGTGATCGCCATGCAAAAATTCCATTCGTCGCTTAATTTGGATCGTTTTCGCGTCCGTTCGAGTTTCGTCGTAAATAACCGAACAACGTGACCGTACGACCAAACGAACCGACATCCGAGATATTTTTGAGCATGTTTTGAGTCCCCTATGCTTTAACTTCATTTTAGAGCCTTGAAATGAGGTTAACGAGGTTTAAACGCATCGAAAAAGGCTTTAAACACGTGCAGGGACCATTTCTGTCAATTTTGAAACTTTGCTGAACCTGATACATGCTAGCGTAGCGCGAGCCCTAAGGCCTATGCCCTAGCGCTACGCGAGTGCCTCATCTGGGCAGAATGTCTGTTTTCAGCAACAGTTTGTAATTTCAGGGGCCAAACTTGCAATTTCTTTGTGTGGTAACCAAGTTACCACCTCTCCAAGGCTTTGCACCTGCTCCTAACACTTGTATGGATGAGATTTATTCCTTAATGGCTAAACAAACCACTTGTGATGATCCTAGAGCATCACCACAAGTATAAATAGCCCATCCATTTCATTCATTCCTTGCTCATTCTTCTCATTCCTCTCTTCACATCTGCTTTGGAGCTCTCTCTCAAGCATTTGGGACTTGTCTTCTTTGTAGAAAAGATAGCAAGGACTATTGTGAGCCTTCTTTCATTCTTTTTCTTGCTTTTTCCTTATGTAGTGCAGAAAGTCAAACAGTTTGGCCAACAGTTTGACTTTCGGTTTTGACCATCAATTGGTCAAGTCAAAGTTCAATTGAACTTTGACACGTGATTGTAATCACGATAGTTATAATCCTTCGCGATTATAACCGCTGATTACCACGTTATCTAGTTGTAGTGTCGAGTCAAAGTTTCGGTCAAAATGCGTTTTAGCACGCATTTTGCAACGGAACTACTTTAGGGTATCAAAACACTTTGTTTTGATACCAAATCAGTAGGTTAGACATGTTTTGACATGTCTAACTCGACACTATTAGTTTGTGCTTGTTTAGGGTCGTAAGATAAGCGGACTAAACAACCGCTTATACTTCCGAACCCGACCCGTTTGGTCGATCGTTAGGATCCGACCAAGCTTAGTTAGTGATCATAGTTGCATAGGGAATAACCACTGAGGTTATACCTTATGATCACATAGGATCGGTTAGTCATTTGCTAGTTAGCTTGTATGCCCATAGTAAATGACCAAAATGCCCTTTTGAAGCTAGAATCCGTAATTTGACTATGTGAACATATTTTTGACAAGTAATCTGATTTAGTAACATGTTTAGGGATAATTGGGCATGTAAGACTTGGCATAGCACATAGATTACCGTCCGAACATAGTTTTACGCTAACGACGCCTTATAGTAGCTTATGTTACCATAACGTGTCGAAACGGGTCAAAAGCACTTAGGTAGGCCTTTCAATCAGAATGTAGGGTCTATTAAATCATACCATATGAGTTCAATTACTCATTTGATTTATAGAACCTCATTCTATCCTATCTCCCGATTTAGGTCCGGTTATTTACATAGTTACCTATATAGGGTGCCGTTTGATTCCCTAATCACTCTAGCTTTGCTTGGTTGTTGTTCAAGACTTCTAAGCACCCTCAGGTGAGTACATAGTCCCCTCTTTTACTGTTTTCAAACTGTTTTGGGGTGGAACACATGTGCCTACTTGATACTTTCATGTTTCCCATGTTTTTATATCATATACTTACTATGTTCAATAGTACATTATTAGTACACGATTTTATTATGTTTTGCTATGTATGTTCACGTAACATGCTAGCACATTGATTTCCATATACTACATTTTGTCGCATATGCTCATCCAGCATATGGACACATTGTTTTACATTTTGAACCGTTGTAACCATATGATCATTTGAACCATTGTAACCATTTGATCATATGAACCGTTAGTAACTGTTGATTATGTGAACCGTTTGTAACCGTTGATTGACACGAACTGTTTGAATCTGTTTGAACCGTTGGGTTAGGGAAGTGATTAGGTAACGGGGCGGGTATAATGTGTTAAAAGCATGGTGGATACGCCGCTGGTACTTCCTATATATAAGTGCTTTTAATACATTATATATCGTTGCGTTATCTAGACCACTTGGGCAATGGTAAACAAAACAAAGTTGTAATACAAGGTTTTCCAACAATATATTATACTATTCGAGTTTTATTCCATAAACGATTTAGAAATCTGGATTTAATTAAACAAATGTTTTGGGGTTAAGAATCATGGCTACGAGATTTTTTTTTATGAAATATAACCAATTTGATTTGAGTTGGTTATTTGTGTCGCAATACTATACTTTTCAAAACAAGGTTTTTAAATAAGTATTGCAATATGTAAAACGAGCCATGAATCTGAAACTCATACAAAACCTATGTACTCGCCGGCATTTTTATGCTGACGTACCTATTTTCACATGTGTTTCAGGTACATTAGTTGATGGCATTTGATGATGATATTGGTGTATTCTCACATAGGAATGGACAAGGCCTTAGCGACTTTAAAACTTGGAGGATAATAGTTGTATTTATCTAATTTGTATCAAAACATTTTGTTCAATAATTCAATAAAACGAAACTATTTATTCCATGGTTGTGAAACAATGATTCTGTTACAACACTCCCCGACGTTTCCGCCACGTTTTGTTGTTTTACGTGGTCGGGGTGTGACAGAAAAACCCTAATTCGACTGGAGGGACTTCTTGGGCGATTTTTGAGCATTCTTGGAGTTTTTTCGAAGATCTTGAAGCCTAGGAATCATCGGTACGAGTTCGGGGAAGAAGACTTGAAGATCTAATCGGGTTTTCTAGTTCTTGATTCGTGACTTTTTCTTACGAAACTTGTTACAATGAATTCCTTGTTAAACATCTTTGATTTGTTTTCGTTTATGAACATGCTTGGCTAAACTTATAAACCGCCTAGACTTGATGAATGGATTGATATAAAGATTTTACCGGTTTATGTTATTTGCATGATTGTTATGGATTACTTGTGTTTAGTAAGCGGTTTGATTTAATGATTTGATCTGTATGCATGCTTTGAGTTGGTTTATTGTTATTATTTACTTCGTATGATTCTTAGTGACGGTCTATATCACAACATAGAGTCATATTAGGGTTTAGGATTTCGGTGAGTGTCTATATCACGTTAGAAAACCTTAACTCTTTAGGGTGAAATTGCGCAATAACCCCTAGAAGTAATTGGTAATAATTTGCTGAGTCTTAGTGTTCTACTAGTCCTAATACCTGGAAAGTGAGGGGCTATTGGTAGGTCTTACCCGGCGATTTGCTTTAGATAGGCCTTGGGAAAGGTTATGTCTTGGTTTACCTGTCGGTCTTATTAGTCTATTAAGTCAAATTAATTAATTGAAACTACCCTAGACCTAGGATTGGAAAAGAATAGGTCAACATTAGGGTACTTACACAATAATTAGACAACTGGAAAGGCGTCTAATAACCGGTAGAATTAACGGCCTAGGTAGTGCCACAGGTTTCTCCTTGAGAAGGGTCGAGGGGCCTCGTTGGTTCTTAATAGGTTTAGTACTTTACGATCCCGGTTCCATAACTCGTGCATTTAACTTAATCGGTAATCTCTTAAAAACAATCCAGGATTCTTGTCTAGGTGGTCTCGTTCTCGCATAAAGAAAAGTCCTCAGTCTTATTTCGTATTAGTTAATTTTAGTTTAATTTAGTAGTTTAATATAGATTTCCTAGTTTTCCGTAACCCCCCCCCCCCAAAACAATTAAAACAAGTCTTAGTCGTGTCTGTCAGCGTCTGTCAGAGTCTAGTTTGCGTGATACATAGAGTCCTGTGGTTCGATACTCGGACTTGCTTAGACTGTACTACATTGACCGGTACACTTGCCGGTTGTGTGGTTTAGGTTTAGAGAGTCTGTTTTATAAATTTAAAGCTTTGTAGTGTCTAGTTTAGAGAGTCTAACTTAGTTAATTTTATAGTCTGTTTAGCACACATCAAGTTTTTGGCGCCGTTGCCGGGGACTCTTGGCAATCGCGTTCATTAGCTTTAATAGATTTCAGTGACAAATACGTGCTACGTGTTTTATTTTGTTTTGTGTCTTTTGTTTTCATCTTGAGTCGTAGTAACTTCTGTCTGCTTTTCTTGTGTTCAGGTTTTTGCTTGTAGTGGATGCCAGATCTGCGCTCGCACGGACCACCACCACCAATCAAGCAGTCATCATCTCAGTTGGGCCAAGGCCCTCAGGTTGCTTCTTCATCCTTTTCTCGTATTCCCAACTTTGATTCCACCCCATTACCCACCCCGCCTCCCACACCACCACCTTCGCCAAACCGTTCACCTAAAACTTCACCCAAGGTTTCCCCACCCAATAGTCCTACTTCTAGTACCTCTAGTAATTCAGAAAACTTAGAACCAATGGCCAACCCTAGGCAAACCGTCCATCAGCAAGCCACCCAAAATTTCACCGGCCTCGCCTCACCCATCACCGTTCCACCCATAGTTAATGAAAATTCATGGCAAATTCCATCTTATGCCATGCAGGCCATCACCAATAGTATCCAATTCCATGGCCGAGATGATGAGGATGCTCCGGCCCACATTAACCGTTTCTCTAGGATGCTAGCTACCTTTAGCCTTAGCGGTGCACCCAATGATGCCACCTACTTACAGCTTTTCCCGTTTTCATTAGCCGGCCGTGCGGCTACTTGGTTGGACTCTCAACCAACCGGTACCTTTACCACTTGGGCGGGGCTTCGTCAAGCCTTTTTGAACAAGTATTTCCCGCCCGCCAAAGCCGCACGTCTTAGGGACCAAATCCACTCCTTTCGCATGGAGCCCGACGAGCCGTACTACCTTGCTTGGGAGCGTTTCCAAAACCTTTGTGCTCGTTGCTCCCAGCATGGTCTTTCTGATTGGGCTTTGTGTGAGAAATTTTATAACGGTCTCACCCAAGAGACTCGTGATAGGTTCGACACTAATGCGGGGGGGCACATGATGGGTATTCTTACAGTAGCTGAGTGTAGAGAGCGTTTTGAGGCATTTGCTCAGTCTCAATCCCAAGCACGATCCGATCAGAGGTATCAAAGTGGTAATTCCCACACCACTACTAGTACACCCGCCCGAGGGGTGAACCATGTCACCGTGGACCCTAGTTTAGCCTCTGTTTTGGAAAACATCACTCGAGAGCTTAAGGAGATTAGAGCTAAGGTTGATAAGTGTGAGTTTTGTCGAGGCGGTCACGACACGAGTGCATGTCCTTTACTAGTTGGTGAGGAGCAATGTGATTATTTAGGAGGAGGGTTTGGTAGAGGTCAGTCTAGTGGTAATAATAATAATAATTTTGGTTCGGGTTGGCGAAATAACAATAATAACCTTAATAATAATAACAATTTTCGCTCAAATGGACCTCCTGGTTTTCAAATAGCTCAAAATCCAAATAGAGGTCTAGGTTCGCTTTTCAGTGGGGGTTTAAATGGGCAAGTCAAGGATGGGGGGTCAAATAATCAGGTTCAAACAGGTCAAGGTTCAAGTTTCGATCTAGGGGGTAGCATGGAAAGAATGGAGTCCATGATGAGTCAACTGATTGTTAGGGATCAAAATACTCAAAAGAAACTTAGTGAACATGATCTTATGCTCAAGAATCACCAAGCTGCGGTCCAAGACCTTTCTAGGGTTGTAAGTGATATGTCTAGGAAGTTAGATGAAAGATTACCCGGTCAGTTTGCAGCTAACACCCAACCTAACCCGAATGCTCATGTAAAAGCCATTACCACGCGTAGTGGCAGAACCATAGGGAACCCGAGCGTAGAAGAGAGAGAGGTTGATGAGGATGGAGACATTATAGATGAAGTGATAGAGTTGGAGGCTCCCGGCAAAGTGCAAAAGAGGCTAAGCCCAGCAAGTACCGCACAGCCCGGTGAATCTCAAAGTGAGAAGAAAGTTGAGAAAAAGCCCATAGACGTTAGACCTTCACCCTATGTGAATCATGCGTATGTTCCGTTTCCCTCACGTCTTAAGAATCAAAAATACTCAAGGGAATACGGGCAGTTCTTAGATATCTTCAAGCAATTGAATATTAATCTTCCGTTTATAGAGGCACTCCAGTCCATGCCAAAATATGCAAAATTTTTGAAGGACCTTCTTAGGAATAAGGAGAAATTAGGTGAGTTGTCTAATGTCCCATTGCATGGAGGGTGTTCGGCCATCGTCTCAAACAAGTTACCCGAAAAGCTTACCGATCCCGGTGTGTTCACTATTCCTTGTCTATTCGGTAGTAACATGAACACTAGAGCCTTAGCCGACCTGGGTGCTAGCATTAATTTGATGCCCTTTTCGCTTTACGAGAAGCTAGATTTAGGCGAGCTTTCACCTACTCGAATGACATTGTCCTTAGCTGATAGGTCCGTGAAACACCCGAGGGGAATAGTTGAGAATTTGCTTGTTAAGGTGGATAAGTTTGTTTTTCCGGCCGATTTCGTTATTCTAGACATGGAAGCCGATGAAAACATACCGTTAATTTTAGGTCGCCCATTCTTAAACACCGCTAAAGCTCTAATAGATGTCTCTTTAGGCACCATCACACTTAGAGCGGGCGAGGAATCAGTAGTTTTTGAGGTTATGAGTTCGAAAGGGCATAGTGACAGAGTGCATTTGGTTTCGTTAGTGGGGGAGTGTGAGAATGACGAGAGAGATGAGAAGAAGGATGTGAGTGATGCGGGTTCAGAGAAAGTGACAGAATTTAAGTGTGGGGACCCACCGGATAGAAAGTTAGAGGAATTGGAGGAGAGAGTGGAGCGTTTAGAATCTCGGATTAAGACACTGAGCAAACCTCAGTGTGGGGATAGATTTCAATATGGGGAATGTAGATTCAAAACGCTAGATGAAGAATTGAGAGGTTTTGAAAGAGATAAGGGTTTTCGGGTTGATTTGGGCGATACATATAGTGGTGCTACAGCCCGCGAGAATATGTTTGGAGGTGATTTGCATCTCCATGATCCTCCATAAGTATGTGAGAAGCTGCAATTCAAGTGTAGAGTTTGTACCGTTTGTATTCTTCGTTTATTTATTTTTTTTTTCCCGTATTTTTTAGTCGCTAACGTGTGTTTTTGTTAGTTTTGTCGGGTCCTTGTTTGTGAGTTGAGTCGTTTGCAGGAGTGCATCGCCGAGGATTTGCAGGAAGTTGCGAGGAGAATAAGGTTCCAAGTAAGTTTTAACTCGTAGAAAAAGAAACAAAAAAAAATCGGTTGGTTTTTGGATGGTTTGGGTAAAATCACAATTGTTTCTAAGGCATAAAAAGGAGATGACTAAAAAAATAAAAAAAATAAATCGGAAATTAGGATCGTGGTGGCGGCCCGCCACCGAACTCCGTTGTTTCTCGCTGCCCGCCAGAGGCCGCATCTGCAGCCCATATAACCAAAATTTTGATTTTCGGAAATTTTGTAACGTGGTGGCGGCCGCCACCTACCTCACCTTTTAGTAGCGGGCCGCCAGAGACTATTGCTGCTGTTATAATTAATTAACACCCAAAAGAACAACAAAAAAAAAACAAAAAAAACAATCACCTTTTTGACCTTAGTTATTTGACCCCACCCCCTGTTGACCTATTTCTCCTCCCATCGTTTGAAACCCTCCAATCCCATATCACCCTCTGCTCATAACCCCTCACCTCCTCCCTCATCCTCACTTACATGCGACCACCCTCTCCCCCAGCCTACAACCGCCGGCCGCCACCCCAATCACATCCGCCGGTACCCACCCCCTTCGCCGCTCCTCCTTACCGCCGACCCACCTCCCTTCTACACCAACCACCGCCGCTCACCACAACCTTACCCCCTTCCTCTCTCAACCGCAGCCAGCCGCCACCCACCTCACTTTTCGCCCCTCTCCTCTACTCATCCGCAAACATCAACAGTCCAATTTTCACGAAGTCGGACTTCACTTGGGGGTTCAGGTTCAACCGAAAAATCAACCGGAAAATCTTTCTGTTCATCTTATCTCTCTTCAAATCCAAGGTATGTGTCTTGTAATTTTTTTTTTTTTTGTATTATGCGTCTAGTCATTTTAGTGTCTCTTAGTTTAGTCTCGTCTTAGGGTTAGTCGTTGTTGCGTCAAGTAGGTAGCGATGTGAGTGATTGAATTGTTTGCGGTCGGGCTCGGTTTGGGTGCTTAAACAGAATTGTGGGTTACGAGTTGATTCGGTTTGGTGTTCGAATACAATGTTTATCCCATCTTGGTCGAGGGTTAACCGACACTAAGTGTGGGAATGTGTTTGGGAAATTTGTGAACCTGACCTAGGATTTAGCATTAAAGCTTTCAACGTTAAATCGGTCAATACTTAATGTCGGTTTCAATGGTGGTTTGTTTATGAATTATTGATGATTGTCGGGTTGGATTGGGACTTTAACGGCACTTTTGCAAAGAATGGTACCTCCTTTAACTAGGCGGTCTTTTCTCAATGCTAAAGTTCGTTTTAAATTAATTCATGGCTGATTTTAAGCATGTTTGGATGTCGATGTCGGTTTGGTAGGCACTTGAGTTTACTTGAGGGCAAGTAAAGTGCCGGGAGAAGGTATTTAGTTTGTAATTTGTGTATTTTGCGTCTAAGTTAGATCGAGTCTAAAGTAATGGTTAGTTTAGGGTCTTTAGTGTCGTTTTAATTGTGTTAGAGTCGTCTTAGTGTCTTATTGCGTCTTTTGCTTACTTGAATTGTGATACCACTCGCCCGTACTCAATCTCCATTCGGGCGAGGTTCGGTTTATGCTTAAAAAGGATTTGCAAAACGTCGCTTTAATGTCACTTTGTTCTAAACTACGGACGCGAACGAAATGCTATACGGCCGTTGTTTTTGTATATATTTGTTTATGGACTAAAAAAAATCAAAAATACAAAAAAATAGTTTGTGACTAATATTCTGTTTGCTTCGTATTGCCATTATTGAATTGTTTTGCAGAATGTCACGTGCAGGAACTTCAAGTCGGGCCAACAGGAAACGAGGTTGAGACACTCGCTCAGGAAAGGGCCCAGTGGGACACAGGCGGGTGATGAGGTGTTGGATGATGCGGAGTAGAGCGAGGATGACAGCTTATATCTTTTGTTTATTTTTATCTTTATGCTGTTTTTAATCCTCGTCTATTGGTTTGTACTTAAATACATTAAACAGGTTGGTTGGGATTTTGGGGTTGGTTGATACACTTGTGGATGGTTGTTGAACGTGATATTATATACTATTTTTTGCTAGTGTTTGGTGTTTGCTTGATTAGGTTGGTATTTGTAGCCGCTTTCGTTCGCGTGTCCGAGATTAGAGTTGTTTGCTGAGCGCGTTTCGAATTGGAGGGCTTATGTGGAAACGACTGGCACTTTGACAGTCTCACATACTCAGCTAAGTCGTTTCCCCTTTTGTTGTTGTATTTTTTTTATTATTTATTTCGTTGCAGTTTTTATTTTTCGGTAGTTATAGAGTCGTATTTTCGTTCTTGCATTAGGGACAATGCAATCTCTAAGTGTGGGGATGGGATACATGTAAATATTGAGTCTTAATTATTAAAAAAAAAAATTGAAAAATCCAAAAAAAATTGAAAAAAATAGAAAATGTCTTTGAAATAAAAGAAGTTTGCATTTTTAAACGGAAAATGATAGAAAAAACAAATTTTTGCTCGGGTTCAAATAATAATAATATGAGATTATAATAAACTGAGTTTGCGTCTAGTTTGGGATATGTGGATAGGCCCGGGTTTTGGTTCTAAGTCCCTTTGAGTTAATATACCTTAATTGTCGGTCTGCTAGTGGGTTCTCGCCTGGGAAATATGGGAAACTAAAACCGGCAAAAATAGTATAAGGGATGCCGTTATAAGCTAAGATAGTTAGAGTTTTTTATCATATCTCGCTGAAAAAGGAAAAAAAATAGAATAAAAGTGAGCTAGAAACTAAATGAAAGTAACACAGGCCTATGTAATCCGAGTTGGGGATAGCGACTCTACAGCCGGAATGCCTCTAGGATGTGTGAAATCGACTTGCCGAATAAAAGTACCGAAACCTATGTAATCTGTGATTGGGGATAGCGACTCTACAGTCGGAATACCGCTGGGTTAGGGAAAGCATCGTCTAGTCTCACGCATGAAAAAAAAAACAAAGCAAGCTAGAAAAAAAAAAGAGAAAAGAAAAAAATTAGATTTGATTTCAAACTCGCTTTATCTTGGTATAAAATGGTTAGGAATTGGTCAAATGATCGTTCTTTTAGTCCTATAAGCTTGAGTTGGGAGTAGGTGGACTGTAGATTCTAGCGTGAGACCCTAGGTAGACTGACCGCACTTAAACTAAATTTACATGATAAGGGTTTAGGACTGGATTCGGGTTTAAAGGGATAAGTATATTCGCAATCGCGGCTAACGCAAATCTTGGTTTTAATTAATTATACCTATACTTTTGGCCCGGGTAATTGTTTGTTTCTGATTCCGTTGCATAATTCTTTTTCGAGGACGAAAAAAGAGTAAGTGTGGGGATGTTTGATGTATTGCAAAATACATCATTTATTCGTGTAAAGTTTGTATAATTTTCGTTATATTTAGTTTTGTTTTTGGTTAGAATATGTATACTATTGATCAAATCGTGTTTTGTAGGTCTTGATGCTCAAATATGCGAGAAAGCGAGTAAAACGAGTTAAAATGTTGAAGTGTCAAGGCTTGAAGCATGTTGGAAAGGTTGAAGAGTTGAAATAGAGTTTAAAAGCTGAAAAGTCACTTTCTGGCACCCCATCACCCACTGAGCAAGTTTCTGGCACCTGGCGAGAGTCTGAAGTTAGTAAATGAGCTGAAAAACAAGGTGGCACCCCACCACCTTGTCCCTGAGTTTCTGGCGGCCAGCCAGAACGTCCTGATTGGTAATTATTACGAATTTAGTAAAGGGTTATTTTGGAAAGTCATATAAAAACATCCAAAACGTGTGGAAAAACCCTAATTCGACTGGAGGGACTTCTTGGGCGATTTTTGAGCATTCTTGGAGTTTTTTCGAAGATCTTGAAGCCTAGGAATCATCGGTACGAGTTCGGGGAAGAAGACTTGAAGATCTAATCGGGTTTTCTAGTTCTTGATTCGTGACTTTTTCTTACGAAACTTGTTACAATGAATTCCTTGTTAAACATCTTTGATTTGTTTTCGTTTATGAACATGCTTGGCTAAACTTATAAACCGCCTAGACTTGATGAATGGATTGATATAAAGATTTTACCGGTTTATGTTATTTGCATGATTGTTATGGATTACTTGTGTTTAGTAAGCGGTTTGATTTAATGATTTGATGTGTATGCATGCTTTGAGTTGGTTTATTGTTATTATTTACTTCGTATGATTCTTAGTGACGGTCTATATCACAACATAGAGTCATATTAGGGTTTAGGATTTCGGTGAGTGTCTATATCACGTTAGAAAACCTTAACTCTTTAGGGTGAAATTGCGCAATAACCCCTAGAAGTAATTGGTAATAATTTGCTGAGTCTTAGTGTTCTACTAGTCCTAATACCTGGAAAGTGAGGGGCTATTGGTAGGTCTTACCCGGCGATTTGCTTTAGATAGGCCTTGGGAAAGGTTATGTCTTGGTTTACCTGTCGGTCTTATTAGTCTATTAAGTCAAATTAATTAATTGAAACTACCCTAGACCTAGGATTGGAAAAGAATAGGTCAACATTAGGGTACTTACACAATAATTAGACAACTGGAAAGGCGTCTAATAACCGGTAGAATTAACGGCCTAGGTAGTGCCACAGGTTTCTCCTTGAGAAGGGTCGAGGGGCCTCGTTGGTTCTTAATAGGTTTAGTACTTTACGATCCCGGTTCCATAACTCGTGCATTTAACTTAATCGGTAATCTCTTAAAAACAATCCAGGATTCTTGTCTAGGTGGTCTCGTTCTCGCATAAAGAAAAGTCCTCAGTCTTATTTCGTATTAGTTAATTTTAGTTTAATTTAGTAGTTTAATATAGATTTCCTAGTTTTCCGTAACCCCCCCCCCCCCAAAACAATTAAAACAAGTCTTAGTCGTGTCTGTCAGCGTCTGTCAGAGTCTAGTTTGCGTGATACATAGAGTCCTGTGGTTCGATACTCGGACTTGCTTAGACTGTACTACATTGACCGGTACACTTGCCGGTTGTGTGGTTTAGGTTTAGAGAGTCTGTTTTATAAATTTAAAGCTTTGTAGTGTCTAGTTTAGAGAGTCTAACTTAGTTAATTTTATAGTCTGTTTAGCACACATCACAAATCTTGATTTCTAACCGTGAAATCATCAAGATTCAAGTGTTCTAGGATGATGTCATCATGGTGTTCTTGAAGAACTTCATGTTTTGGCCTCAATCCACCAAGAATAACTTTGATCTAGCCGATTTCCACAGAAACAAACAAAGATCTACTATAGATCTAAATTTTTACACGGTAAAAAAGATTGAAAGATGGTTTCCAACTTTCTTTCAACTCTTTTATACTCAATGCCTTCAAACCGATAGAAACGAAGCTTGTACCGATTTGCTAATCATTCCGGTGGTTGCATGACTCAAGATCCGGATTCTATCCACGAGGTTCACCGATTTTGGATTAAACGCTAAACTCCGTTCCGAACAGTTCACCGACCGGATTTGGGTGATTCCTGTCCGATCAGGAGAAACAAGTAAGAACGAGGGTTCTATGGTTTGACTCGTTGTCAAAACACCTCGATATAACGACAAAACAATCAGAACAGCCAAGTGTTAGACGAACAGGCTGATCAGGTCAGGATGACTGACCGATCGGACTGCTGTCCAAACAGACAGCCAGCCGAACGGACAGTCAGCCGATCGATTGGCCAGCCGATCGGCTAGCACATGGTTCCACACTTAATCAATTTATTCTTTTGAAGTAGAGTATTGAACGAACTGCTATTCGATCGGACTACCGTCCGATCGGATTACTCTTCGGATCATGAGATACTATACTTCAACTCTTAGTCGATTTTCAACATGTTCAATGCACTAGGAGTGCCACCCGATCGAACAGCCGTCCGATCAGATGACACCTTGCTGAGAACTTGTCTTGTTGTTGGACCGTGTTCTGACCCTAAATAGTCAGTTGAGAATGTTCATCTTCACATACAAAGGCGGAATCAATGCACATGAAGTTACATAGCTTTTCCTTTTCAATTCCTTCCCTTTTATTGCTTTCTGATTCAACTTTGACAGAGTTTGGTTACACAAGCAATGACTAGCTTCCGCTCCAACATACATGAATGACCAGGTTTCGCTCAAGATGACTATATATAGTTCATGTAGTTTCGCTTATACGGCATGACACAAGAGCGAAACTACCTAAGTGACACATGAGCGAAACCTCTATGTACACATAAGCGAAACTACTTCTAATCTATGTACATAAAAGCGAAACTACAAAATTAAGACCTAATTTGACTTTCAAGCTCCTATGTTGACCTATCTTGACCTAAGACTTAATGTAGACGAAGTCAACAGACATTCCATGCATCAATAGACTCCCCCTTGGATGTTGACGAAGTTTTCAGCTCCGAGTCTTCAGTCTTGGTCTTTTCTCCAACTCTCTGTCTTCTCATCATAAACACTCTATCTTCACAGGTTTAGGATCACAACCTAGCTCTATCTTCAAACTCCCCTTTGACTGTTGATCCAGACTCCCCCTTTTACAGACTTCCCCTCTCGATATGCTAGAATCTGAGGTCTTGATCTGGTTCAAACTTTAACATTTAGCTTCCGTGGGAATAATGAAGTCCAAAACCTGTGTCTCAATCATCAAACATTACAATTCTATCTTTTCACAAAATCACATAAATTATCAGTACTAAAAATCAACTCAAGTATTCAGGTCCAAGTTAATGACCCTGATTACTCAATTAATCTACCAAGTCCAACTTAATGACCTTGGTTGATCTTTTGACAAAAAAACAGACTAATTTTGTAAAAACATCTTCAAACATTTTTGAAAAATGTAACAAGCATCAAATTAATGAACTTGTTTTAACTTTGAAACATCTCAATTTCTGACAAAGTAAGCTCTCCTCATTCCTTCAGCTCAGAACTTTCCTGCATCTGCTTCATTCTCCGAGAATCCAACGATTAACTCTCCACTTCGGTTTGTCAAAAATAAAACAGAAACAAAATCTTTTTGGATTTTATGAAGTGTTCTAAAGTAAGAAATGAAAAACAGAAAACGTAAATTGCAGAAAGTAAACAAAGTAAACTATATACAAACTTATTTTTGGTGAGCGTGTCAGGGAATCATATCAGCTTTTCAGACAAATTACTAGTACCGTTAAGCTTCATTACATACTATGACTTAAACAATTCACCTTGATTGTCGATATACTGATCCATCTTAACTTCTCACACGAATCTCAATTTACTCAGGATACGATTTAGATGTCTTATGAACTTATCTCATTCATGTGTCCCACCTCTTGAATATACTCCCGTATCCAGAATCCCAGATATTCAGTCTTACAGGTGAGTATACCACAAATGATATCTGTAAGGGGTTAAATGCGAGGGCCGTGAGAGCTCATGTCGATACTTCCGTATACGCAGAGAGATGACGGCTTTGACTTTCTGGTGTGTCCCCTTTAGAGGATCTTTTAGTTACAACAGCAGCGACTATCAATTTTATTGTTTCATCGGCTTGCTGAGGGCGATACTATATTTCAAGTATTTGCAGAAAGTATTATTCGGGGACTAGGTCAGTACTTCCATACAACAGAAGTCCCGGAATAATACCCCAGATATCACTGAGTATAAAGACCTAGTATCTCAGAATATGGGACCTTTCAAACGAGATTTCAGGGGTTACCTATATATCCAAGTAGTGTTCACCACGAATTTCACAAGTTTGAAATTTTAGGTTTATATCCCGAATAAATCTACTAAATGTGCGAAAACCTATCGACACATCATTAATGAGACTATTTAACTCATTTAAACTTTACAATTCTTTAGCATACTGTAATTGTCTAGCCGATGTACTATCATTTTCCCTTTATACACAAGCTTTATTTCAAATTTTATCATGTTTTTGTAATTTTGCATTTTTTACTGTTTTTTGTACTTTCTGAAAATAAACTATATACATCTACTCCCCCTAAATACCAAAACAAGTAAAAAATCGACAAACCATTGCAGATTGTTTCTCATCTTCATCTGCAACAGTACTCTCATCAACGCCAATTATGCCATCTGACACCGAAAGAAGCTTCATACCATTTAGTTTTAACAAATATTTAAACCGATTTTTATCAAAAGCTTTGGTATGTAAATCAGCTTTCTGTTCATCAGTGTGGATTTTCTCAATTCGTATCAACTTTTTCTCGAAACAATCGCGAATAAAGTGATGACGAATCTCTATATGTTTAGTTTTAGCATGATGTACTGGATTCTTTGTTATATTTATTGCGGCCTCATTATCAACAAAAAGAGATGTGTTAAGAAACTGCAAACCGTAGTCGCGCATCTGTTGTTGTATCCACAAGATCTGAGAGCAGCAACTGCTTGAAGAAACGTACTCCGCTTCACATGTAGATAACGCCACAGACGTTTGTTTCTTACACTACCAGGTAACCAATATAGGTCCAAAAAACTGGCATCCTGCAGTCGTTGATTTTGTATTGACTTTGCAGCATCCGAAATCCGAATCGGAATACCCTTTGAGCGTAAAGTCACCTTTTCTAGGATACCACAACCCCAATGTAGGAGTTCCTTTCAGGTAGCGTAATATCCTCTTCACAATAATCATGTGCGAAGCTCTCGGGTTAGATTGATATCTTGCTGCGAGGCACGTTGGGTACATGATATCAGGACGTGAAGCAGTTAGATACATCAAAGAACCTATCATGGAACGGTAGAACGTTTCATCAGCCTTGTCTCCGGTAAGATCTGGATGAATCCCATGATTTGTTGCAAGTGGGGTAGCAGCTGGAGTAGAACTTGACATTCCAAATTTCTCTAGAATATCATGCACGTACTTCGTCTGGTGAATGAAAATTCCCTCAGGTAGTTGTTCAACTTGAAGTCCCAGAAAGAATTTCATCTCCCCCATTGATGACATTTCGAATTTTTGCTTCATCACCTGTTCGGAATCTTTGCACAATTTCTCATTCGTCGACCCAAAAATTATATCGTCTACATATATCTGAACTATCAGAAGATGTCCGTCGACCTCTTTAGTGAAGAGAGTGGCATCCACTTTTCCACGAATGAACTTGTTGGCCAGTAGGTGTTGAGACAAAGTCTCGTACCAAGCTCTCGGGGCCTGGTGTAAACCATATAGCGCTTTGTCCAATAAGTAGACCTTGTTTTTTGTGGATTAGGTCAGTAAAGCCCGGCGGCTGACCGACATAAACCTCCTCTTTGACCTTCCCAAAAAGAAACGCCGATTTTACATCCAACTGATAAACTTTGAAGTTCTTCCAAGACGCAAATGCAAGGAAAATTCTGATTGCCTCTAGTCGAGCCACAGGAGCATAGACTTCTGTAAAATCAATTCCTTCCTGTTGACTAAAGCCCTGAACAACGAGTCGAGCTTTGTTCCTTACAACAACTCCTCTGTCGTCTCTCTTACACTTGAATACCCATTTCGTATTGATTTTCCTTTGACCATCCGGTAAATCCACTAACTTCCACACTCCCAACTTTTCAAACTGACTTAACTCTTCTTGCATCGCAATGACCCAAGAGTCTTCAGTAAGCGCCTCTTTGTACGTTCTCGGTTCGATCTGTGAGATAAAACAACTTAATGAAAATTCAGTTTGTAAAGGTGCTACTGTAGAATAAAAACATGTTAAGCCCTGATCTATTTAACGTCTCGTGCGAACGCCTGAATGCAATTCTCCTATGATCAACTCCTCTGGATGATAAGAAAGAGTTCGCGGCATCACTTCGCTTGGAACATCCACATCACCTTCTAGATTAGTAACATTTTGATTTGCACTTTGTTCACCAATTTGGTTTATTTGACTTGAATCCTGAATCTGCTCCCCCTCAGAATCTGAATCTCCATGATCAAAGATCGACATGTTCTCTGATTCTTGATTATCATTCTGATCTGACTGATTATCTTGAGCAACTTCATTATGTTGGACATCATCGTGTTCACCAGCATTACTCGGACCTTCTTCATCGTCATTTGAAGTTTCCCGTGGTCGTCTTGAATACTCAGCTGGGAACCTTTGCTGTGACTCGTATTCGCGCAAAATATCCAATTCATCAAAGAAATCTTCTTCTTCCTCTTCCTCTTCCATCATGCCAAATGATTCCCATAACTTGTCGTAATGATATCGCCATGAATCTCCTGGACTTTGTGGCGGCATAGTATAACCTTGACATTCAACATTTGCAGCTTCAATAATCCGCTTCTCACTTGGAACGAAGACACGTCGTGTAGGACTTGAATATCCAACAAATATTCCCTCAATGCACTTCGGACCAAACTTTCCATAAGGCTCTATAACTGTACAGGGTGACCTGAACGGTTCTAGATACTTCAAATTCGGTTTGCGATTATTGAACAGCTCAAAGCATGTTTTGTTGAACTTTTTGACAGTGAGAACCCTGTTGAGCGTATAGCATGCGGCGGAAACAGCTTCAGCCCAGAAATTAATTGGTAACTTTGAATCAGCGAGCATAGTTCTGGCCGTCTCGATTAGCATCCGATTTTTGCATTCTGCGACTTCATTCTGATGTGGAGTGTACAGAGCACTAAACTCATGCAATATACCTCTTTCATCACAAAATTCTTCCATCTTGCTGTTCTTGAATTCAGTACCATTATCACTTTGAATTCTTTTGATACGCCTCTGGTACAGATTCTCAATCTTGTTGAACAACGCCATTAAACTGTCAAACGTTTCGTCTTTCGTCTTCAAGAAAGAAACCCACGAAAATCTGGAATAATCATCAGTAATCACAAGACAATATTTATCTCCTGTAATGCTCTTGACATTCACCGGACCAAACAAATCCATGTGAAGTCTCTCCAAGGGTCTTGAGACTGAATTGACTTGCTTTATAGGGTGTGACTTTTTCTTATGCTTGCCTTTTACACAGCTAATGCACTCCCCTTCCAGATGAAAACCTTTGACATGAACTCCTGTAACCAAATCATTATGCACCAAATGATTCATTTTTCTAAGATGTATATGCCCCATCTTCCGGTGCCACAATCTCGATTCTTTTTCAATTGCTCTAGACACGAAACAATGAGCCTGACCCGTGGTTGTAGTAGCTATGCTCATATCCAACACGTATAGATCATTAACTCTTGGTGCCCGCATGATAATCCATTCCTCAGGGATAACAAATCCTGGTTTTAAGATCAAACATTCTTTATCAGTAAAGTGAGTGGTATACATCCTGTCACAGATCTGCGAGATACTCAACAGATTGTTCTCCAGCTCAGCAATGTAGTTAACTCTCTCAAACGTCACAATCCCATTGGATAACGTTCCTTCACCAATAATCCTTCCTCCTTGATTACCCGCAAAACCTACGTAACCACCATTGATATTTCTCACATCATACAACAATGTGGTCTTCCCTGTCATATGTCTTGAAGCTCCACTATCCATGATCCATCTGGATACAAGTTTTGGAAGATCCTGCACATAACAAACTTTGACTTAACCATCTTTAATAAAAATGCTGATTCATGCTTCGCGATCAAGGAAGCTCCGGCAATTCAAACTGCTTAGTCAAACATGGTGTCCACCCAGGCCTCATCAGCCTTAGGTGTAACCTTGACCGTTTTAACTCTCGCAACTTGAATTTTAAAGTTTTCAGCCTTCAGAGGTGGGAAATTCGCATCATAATCAACTTGAATTGAATCCTCATAAGGTGAAACCTTTTTCTCCGTTTTCGGTTTCCAAACTTGTTGAGATAATGCAACCCGTTTGTAAAATTTGTCATTTTTAGTTACCGACTTCTTTACAGGTTCATTTTTCACTTTGATATTGTCATTTTTCATACTCTTTTTCTCAACAACGATTGGTGTTTTACCCTTCACTTCAACTTTCTTCTGTTGAGTCTTCACAGTTTCAGTCTTAGGTTTCACGTTGGTACACTTTCGTGCAATGTGACCAACTTGATTACATCTGAAGCATGTTCGAGTATCAGCCACTCGACTTGTGCCTTCAGACTGAGCCTGTGAAGCTCTTTTCTCAAAGAACTCTTTGTTTGATTTTGAAAAAATTTCTTTCTCTTCATCAGCAAGTGAACTCGAACTGTTCACAAACTTTTTCTTCTCAACAAACCTCTTGTTTTGAACATTTCTTTTCTGATACGGCTTGCCCCCCTGATAACCACCCGACCAGTTGTTTCTGTTGTTATTGTAAAAACGCGGTGAATTAACAGATTTCTTGTTGAAATCTTTGTTTTTCTCAAAAGTCATTTTTCTCTTTGTTTGACTCAAATTGTTCACTTCTAACAACTCAACTTCGACCAACTTGAAAACATTTGTCAATTTATTCATGTTAACATTCTCAATCGGAAACTCTGAATCCGAAAATAACTTATCTGAACCCATCTTGTACATGACAAGATTTGATTCTTCATTTAAGTTGTTCTTGGACTTTTGTTTCGGAATGTATTTGTCCAAGAAACACCCATCTTCCTAAGTAGTGTCACTATCCATTTTTAGCACATTTTCAACAACACCTTTTACAATATCATTTTGGACACTATCGTCACTAGAGGATGTGAACGTGACATCAATGTTCTCCGGAAGTTTAACTTCACTTTCTTCCTCGATTTCAACCAACCATGATTGCTTTTTCGTGTAATTATCCAAAATCGGCGGTGGAACTCTGTGAAAACCCACCCCGGTTCCATCAGAATAAACATCTTCGCCAGCTTTGTTTTTCCCAATGGGTTTGGGAACAATGTGTTGCAAAACAAAGCTTGCGGAGTTGTGACTTTTAAGCTTCAACTGGATTCGCTCATTTTCAATTTCAGCCTCTTGAAATTTAAGTTTTAGTTTAGCGATTTCATCCAGTTGTTGATTGATTCTTCTTTTACTCTGAGCACTGCTTTTAGGTGAACGTTTTCTTTATGTGTTTTACCATTACGATCATCACTATCTTTCATTGTGCTTTTGAGTTTTTCAAACTTTTCAGAAATCTGACGGTTTTCAAGAATTAACTTTTCATTTTCATTCTTAACTCTTTCATGATCAATTTTATCATTTTCAATTTGGTTAGTTAATTCTTTTATCCGCTCAGTTGAAGATTTAACTCTTTTGTCACGCTCAAGAATTTGATTCTCAACGCTTTTGACTTTTGCTGTCAGATCTTCAACTTTCTTACAGTTGAGATACGTGACTGTATTACAAAATTTGCACTCTTTGTTGCAATTTTTGCAATCAACATTTCCATCAATTTGTTTACCTGACGCATTTGTTGAGAAGTTTGAACTGACCTGGCTTTTTGACTCAGACACGGAGTTAGAGTCTACCTCAAGTGCTTTAGCAGCCAGCACTTTGTCAGCCATTTTTCCCAGGTTCTCAGCAATCAACTCCTGCGTTGTGTCAATAACCCCAGTATCAATCTTCTTTGATTTCTCTATCTCTTCTTTCTTCTTTTTCTCTTTTTCTTCTTTCTCCTTCCTCTCTTTCTCTTCATTCTCTTTCTCGTCTCCAGTTCCCCACCATTTATTCTTCCAATACTCATCCTCATCTTTGAGCTCCTTGATTATTGCTTCCAGATCAAGAGTTTTGTCATCAACTGCAATATTTCCATAGGGATCAAGATAACACTCCCTGTCCGGATCCCATCTTCTCGCTCTCCTCGCTTCCAGATAGATACCATAAATTCTAATTATTCTATTTTCAGCCAACATTTTTCTGTATTTATACTTCTGCTCTTCAGTTCTGTTGTCTTTCCAGGGAATAGGTTCATCTTTCGCCATGAACGCGTAACCAACTGCATCTTCCTCCGGTAGAACTTCTTGACTCCAATCATACCCCTCATCATCACAAATCACCGCAAGAGCTCTAGATTTCTCTTTGTTATCTTCAACCTGCTTCAATCTAGGCGGCTCGGATTTATTCTGATGATATATCGCCTTCTTGTAATAGTCTTCTCTGAAAGGATTCTCTGATTCATCAGCATATGCGTTTCTGCATTCTCGCTTGAAATGACCTTTCTGCTTACACTTGAAGCACGTCACCTTGGACTTATCAAAACCCAGCTTGGTAGATGGACCACCGATTGTCTTTCTGCCGGTAATTTCCATGAAACGCTGTGCTCGACAAACAGCACTAGCCATAGCCCAACGAATATCGATCAGCTCCATTTCTTCAGGATCTATCTGATCATAATCTTCCTTCGTCAGGTTAGTGTTGCCTATCTTCCCAGCTACTAACCCTTCATAAGATTCCAACACAGATGCTAGAAAGATCATCTGCTGTTTAGCCGACTCCTCATCAAAATTCTGAGCATTCTTTAAGTCTATTGCGATGTTGCATTGAAAGCGATTCTTTGCATCAGAATGACTTGTAGATGATGAAGATCCACTGTGATAACCACTGTGATTTCCACTGCTTTGACCATTTTGACTTTCTTTGCTTGTTGTGGACACATTCTCAGCAGAAAAAGCAGTTTTGGGAGAAGTTTCTTTTGGCATCATGCTTTTTGGATAATACAAATCCAAATTCTGCTGGTAGGCTGAGTGATTGACTTTGTATGTCTTTTTCAGTTCCAGCTCGTGACTTTCAAGTCTCTCAATCAACAAATCCACAGTCAACTTTTCAGGTTCGATAGTGTTCTTCAGCATCAGCGCATAATATCTCCAATCCATCTCGTCTGGTAATGAATCAAACAACTTGTCGATAAGCTCATCCTCAGGATATCTGATATCATGTCTTGCTAATTCCAGCTTCAGATGACCAAACCTTTCTATCATTTTACAAACTGACTCATTCTTTAAACATCCAAACATATCAAATTCTTTCCTAAGAAGTTTCTTTTTACTTTTCACAATTTCAGCACTTCCTAGACATTTCGTTTCTAGCTTTTTCCAGAGATCCTTTGCATTTGAATAATCGATCAAAGAGATTATGTCCTCTCGGACGGACTGGAATAACAATGCCACGCATTTCTGCTCAGCTACAAATGATTCAATCTCCTCAGCTGATCTTAAAGCTTCACCATTTTTGTTTCCATTTTTATAACCGTTTTTCATACACTTCCAGCTGGGAAATGCAAATGCCATCAGCCAATCTTCAAACTTTCTTGACCACCGACTGTATTCCTCGATAGCCATTAGCTTTGGAGGTTTATTGAAGGTTCCAAAAGCACTTTCCGATTCCCAAGCTTCCTTTTTCTTCTCTTTTGGTTTATTCTCATTGTTGTGCTTGTGGATGAATCATCTCCCAAATTTCCAGCAAATGCGTACATGTCGCTGAACGGGTTCAAGAATATATCATCCATCTTGAGTGTACCTGCAAAATCAGCAATCACTTAGAAAAAAATTCGAGATTTTGAAACACAATGACACAAAAGCGAAATAGCAGATTGACAAATAAGCGAAACCAGTTATGTTCCTAAAAGCGAAACTATGTGTCCGTATGAGCGGAACTACTCAATGTCAGTATGAGCGAAACTATAAAGTTCGTATGAGCGAAACTAGCTGGTTCGTATGAGCGAAACTACAAGATGTCACTATGAGCGAACCTACCAAGTTCGAATGAGCGAAACTATGTGTAATTTCGAGCGAAACCTTTGAGCGAAACTTGGTATTTCGAGCGAAACCTGCGATGTCCGAATAAGCGGAACCTAGTTTTTAATCAGGTTTTACCATTTTTAAGTTGTATTTTAATCAGATTCTTTCTAGGGTTTGTTATTACTGTGTTTCACACGTTATACTCGAAAATCAGGCCATTTCAACCGTAGGAACCAGTTCAAATCGAAAAAGTATGAGAGAAAGTGAGTAGAAATGAGAGAATTCTGTAGAATCAAGTTGTAGTAGTATGAACTCCTCGTCCTGAGCTCTAATACCACTTGTTGGACCGTGTTCCGACCCTAAACAGTCAGTTGAGAATGTTCATCTTCACATACAAAGGCGGAATCAATGCACATGAAGTTACACAGCTTTTCCTTTTCAATTCCTTCTCTTTTATTGCTTTCTGATTCAATTTTGACAGAGTTTGGTTACACAAGCAATGACTAGCTTCCGCTCCAACGTACATGAATGACCTGGTTTCGCTCAAGATGACTATATATAGTTCATGTAGTTTCGCTTATACGGCATGACACAAGAGTGAAACTACCTAAGTGACACATGAGCGAAACCTCTATGTACACATAAGCGAAACTACTTCTAATCTATGTACATAAAAGCGAAACTACAACATTAAGACCTAATTGACTTTCAAGCTCCTATGTTGACCTATCTTGACCTAAGACTTAATGTAGACGAAGTCAACAGACATTCCATGCATCAACACTTGTTAAAAGTACCTAACCGATCGGGCTGCCGACCGATCGAACAACTGTCCGATGGACCGACATGAAAGGTAAAGATACTTCAATGTTTTCAAATGCTACAACGAAAACTTCAAAAGTCAAACCATCATACACAAACACATCATTCTCAAAGGAAGAAACACACTCGAACAACCATCCGATCGGCCTACCGACTGACCGGACAGCTGTCCGAACGGACTGCAAACCGAACGGTCAGCCGTCCGAACGGAATACCGTCCGATCGACCAGCTGTCCGACCCTCCAACACTTGTTTTCCGTTTTACGCGTTGCTTATTGTTATGCTATAAAACTATTCAAGGTAACCCTACTCTCAAGCGCTCCCTTCAATCCATCAATCACTGTGAGTATACTCGAACCCTTTTTGCTTTAGCACTTTTGGGTGTTACATACGTTACTTATTCTAAATCACAATCGAACACACTACTCAATTACTTTAAACGCTAACCGTTACCGCATGTATTACGTGACTAAATGAATGCTTGTTGTTATGTTTACACGTGGAATGCTGTCTACCTGCCTTAACGACGATAGTACTATAGTTTGGACTCAGCACCCGTTCACACGGGGGTTATTAAGGACAATTACTTGCATGGATTACGGTGGTAATCATGTATTGCGAACTGCCTCGGGCAGTCAACCCGCAGTCATTGGTATCGATAGATCCATGTCGATAATTAACATGCTTCGTTTTCCTCTGTGTACGTGCTGGTTATGCGTAAACTAATTCGAACTCTATATGCAATTATCAAACTTGTATACTCACCTTTACATTTTATGTATTGACTTTATTTTAACGTATGTGACAGGTATTTAAGATGCTAATCTGCTAGGAAGGCGAGGCTAGAATAAAAGTTTAGAGCATAGTTGTATGTAGATCTTGCAGCTTGAGTCTCTAGACATAGATAAACAATATTTATATTTAAATCTGAGTTGTCGGAACAGAATATTTGCCTGGATTTTTGTCTGTAATAATTTGTTTGCTATTTGAGGTACGGTATGGGACGTATTATATAATTTAAATAGTAATGATAATTATTATGGAAACTTCTGGACAATATGTTTCGCTCAGTGCCATGCCCCGATGATTCCGCCATCGGTTGGGGTGTGACATAGAGGTTGTCCAACAATGCTTTTCTCGTGTCATCAACAATGAGGTGGCAGCCATAGAGGAGCCATAGTGACATCATAATTCAAAGATTTGTCATCAAACCACTGCCCCACTTTCAAATTTTAAAGGTCTGGCCCACATTCAATTATGAAACCACTAATTTTCATTCAAAATTTAAAACACTGATGTTTCATTAAAATGGGAGGGTAATTTGAAATTTAAAACTTACAGGGATATGTAATTTGCATTTAATGTCATCAGAGCTTAATTCTTCTCTTTCTCAAATATCAATTCAAACCCAAATCCAAACCAGATCATAATTTAAAAAACCCATTCCAATCTCTCTCTCTACTCTCTCTTCGATGAAGAATACGAAGCAGCTCAACCCCAAATGGTTACACATGATCAAGAATATTATCTTTCTAAACCCTAATTTTGCTCTGTTTGCTCAAAGGGCAAACTGTTGGTGTGATTGGAGCTGGTCGTATTGGATCTGCTTATGCTCGGATGATGGTAAATCTTTATTCTACACTTTAAATTCAGGTTGTTAATTATGCATCAATTTCACTCACGCATCAGTTACATTTTGTGATGTTTTGAATCAGATCGTAACTAGCCGCAGTTACAAGGAAGATGTGAGGATGAGTAACGTTGGATTAGTGATCAGACCTCTCTTCAGGTGCGCTCGATTTTTGTTGAATCAAAGAGTTTTTCAACAATAAACGGTTTCCCCTGTTGTTACCTTTCTGTCAATTTTGCAGTTTCTTATTATCTGATCGGAGATAGTGCTCTACTGCTTCGCTGGTTGAATCTGTTTTATGATCCCGTGGTATGTTTGGATCAAGTTTGTATCGAAAACTTTGAGGTTAAGGGTACGTGTTTAAATCCTTTTTCTTGTACCGAGTTGTTATGTGTTCACTATGTGTTTAATAAAATACCTGAATGACTGGAACTATCTGATGCACCTAATTTGAAGGGTTATAGTTGATAATTTTGAGATTAAAGAAGATTGTAGTTTATTAGCAGTTGCAAAAGTTTAAATTATAGGTTGAAATTTGATACTTTTATGACAACTTACAATCAATTTTTGAGGAATCTCATAGAGTTAAGTTTGTTTTATTTGTTTAAAAATACTTTTTAGTAATTTCATATCTAATTTCCATGCTCTCCATAGTTGAAATTTTATGTGATCACATGATCATGAAATCGGTGTTTTGTATTACTGTATCTATGTGCATCATACATGGAAGTCCAGCATGTATTTAACTGCATATATGACTTGAGATTATAAATCATGTTAATGAATTGTTTTTTCTTTATTCAAATAGGATTTCATACCAAAGACTCTTATAAATAGCGATGTCACTGGAAGATCTTCTTGCTGAGGATGGTTTCAAGAGTGGTAGCGCGAAGAGAATGACCAGAGCTTCATCGGGGACCTCCACAAGAATCCCACCACACCCACTTCGAGATCAACAACAAGTTTTCACCAAACATTGGTGTTTTACATCTATTGTTGGTAAGAATTTATGTTTAACCATCATTTGTATGTGATGATGATATTGAATTTGTAGTAGGAAGGCTGCAATATTCTACATTTCAGATTTTTAAGAACAATAGTTTTTAGTAAAGTTTTAAAAATATAGAGATTTCAATTCATACAAGTTCTAATAGGTTAGTGATGAACATAGTTTTATGTTATTTTGAGGAAATGCATATGTTGGAATTCTTATTTCAAAGGGATGTGCAGAATTTATAGAATCGGGCCTTAAAAACACATTAGGCCTTATTTTAAGACCATAGTTTTCAATAGCTAACGTAGTGATCGCTATAGCACGCTACGTAACGTATAGGTCTAGGCTTGCTATTAGGGTTGTAGCGATAGATAACGATAGTTTTTTTAATATAAATAGCAATTTGAATCAGTTGTGATTTTTAATCAGATTGAGTCAGAGTTATCGTCGATTTGCAATGGTATTTTGAAGGTTCTGGATTCGAAACTTATTGGATCTGTATCCGGTGGTGATTCAAAGGTGTTTTATTTGAAAATGAAAGGTGATTATTATAGGTATTTGGTTGAGTTTAAGACTGGAGATGAGAGGAAGCTGGTGATACGAACTAATGATCAACAGTGGTTAGAACGGATTAGTCAACAGAGGTTAAAAGAGTGTTAGTCAACAGAGGTTAAAAGGGTTAGTCAACAGAGGTTAAAAAGGGGTTAGTCATCAGAGGTTAAAAGGCTTAGTCGACAGAGGTTAAAACGGATCAGGCAATAGAGGTTTAAAGACTCAGTGACAGATGTTAGAACAGATTAGTCAACAGAGGTTAAAAGAGGTTAGTCAACAGAAGTTAAAAAGGGGTTAGTCAACAAAGGTTAAAAGGGTTAGTCAACAGAGGTTAAAAGGGATTAGGCAACAGATGTTAGAAGAGGGTTAGTCAATAGAGGTTAAAAGGGTTAGTCAACAAAGGTTAAAAAGGGGTTGGTCAATAGAGGTTAAAAGGGTTAATCAACAGTTCAGTTCATTCATAAGTTTTTGCAAATGGGTCACACTTTCTTGAACCTTAAAAAGCAAGTTTGGAATAGAAATCTGAGTTGTTTTAATAATTTGATTTGTTTCCAGTTTGCAATCAAGATTTTTTCAGTATCAATAAAAAGTTTCAATTTTTATTTTTTTATATCATTTGATTCAGCTGGGATCTGCAGTTCGCGCTTAGAGGCTTTTATGGTCAATTAACGAAACCTGCGAATGATGGATGTTGAGAATGAAAAATGTTGGCAAAAATCTAAGGTATGCTCATTAAAGTTGTAATTTTTCTTCATTTTCTACTTAACTATCTAATTCCAGCTTCTTTGCTCGATCTTCCACCAGGATTCGAAGAAAATTTGTAGGTAATCCTTTTCGTTGCCGTTATTCTTTCACTCGTATTTCCGATTTACGTAATTGCTTTTGCTTGATTATGTCATTTCAACATAGTTTATTTATCAATTTCATTATTCATTGCAGATGAACTAATCAGTGGATCATAATTCAACTGATAATCGTAAGTTTTTAAGGAAGTGATATCTTTGTTTCTGGCAGGGTCTATTGATTCTGCGGATTATAATTATGCAAATGTAATCTGCGAACTGATTCTTTCGAACTGACTTGTGTGAACAACAATCTGCAACAAAATTTTGCCGCAGATAATTAGCGAAATGACAGCGAATGAAATAATTCTGTTTTTAGCGTTTGCAGATTTTGCGGATGTACTTGAATTCAATCGTGCAGATGCAGTTGGTTCTTAATAATTGATGTCCAGGTTCCTAACAACTACTCAACACCTACTGATTCTTAAACCTGATCCGTAATCAAAATGCTGATTTGTTTTAAAACTTTTATACGCTGCTGATTCTTGAACCTGCAAACCTGATCCGTATTTTGCTCAAATAAAACAACTCTGATGTATTAACTCTGATGCAGATGAGCAATTCTTTGCTGATACCTGCTGATTTGTGAATATAAAATGTTCTTGATTCGTAAACTGTATCTATGTGCAGATCCGTAAACTTTTTCACAATCTCAGATTCGTACGGTTCTGGATTCGTTATTACTCAGCAATCACTAAACCACTTTGCAGATTCGTATGAAGCATTAATCAGCAGATCCGTAACAACTGCACAAAACAAATTCCAGATCTGCTGCTGATTCGTAACTACTTCTGGTTCGAACTGATGTATATCTGTGTAACCTTATAACAGCCTGACTCAATTGTTTCTCAAACCCAAGATTCGTGAACACCAGAGAATGGAAGCAAAGGTGTCGAAGTTTTTGTCGGTGGTTTGGCCCGTCTCTTACTGAAGACAAGGTTCATAAGGTTAGTCGTCTCTTTGTTTATTGTCCTGTTCTCATCACAATGTCTGTACTACAAAAGTAATATTCATTATATGGTATAGTGTTGAACTATGCTAACTTTGATTTTGTTTTAATAGGTTTTCTTCAAATTGTGAAGAAATCATGGACATGCGCTCGATTAAGGATCAAACTGGAAGCCTAAAGGTGATTTGTTTCTATACCTTTACTGTCTAAGCTTTGGTGATGTGATCAAATATTTCTTAAATTCTATTACAGTGGTGATCCAGATGGTTTTGACGTGATAGACTTAGAGAAACAGTTGGAACTCGAAATGGCTACAAGTTTTAGTGAGGAGTTCGAGGTCTAATCGTTAGAAGGATTGTGCAATGAACAACGGTTTGGGAGTGGTCTTATGCTAACATGTCATCATTATATTAGGTTTCACTCTATTGTTTTAAAAGGATTAAACACGTTTATTATTTATTTGTCATTGAAAAGATGTTCCGTTTCTTTATAATCTATTTTCAATTAAACCTTAAAAAATGTATATCATTCGTTGTTTAATAAAATGTAGTATGCCCATTTTCAATTCGTTGTTTAATAAAAACCACCCATGTTTGCAAAATCTTGGCCTATTGGATGAACAAAATCGTTTCTTCTCCATAATCAAAGTCTACATCTTTGTTTGGTCAAAATTGTCCTCGCATTATGTGTGAGAGAGATTGTTACCGAAATTGAAGACGAGTCGGACGATGATGTTACGTTGGTTTAACTACACGTGTTTTTATAGGGGTTTTAATGAAAGCTCTCTTAATGTATAATCATTCAAACATAATCCATTTTTATGTAAACCTTAAAAAATGTAAAATCATTCATTGTTTAATAGTTATGCATGGTTTTCTAAGAAACGATCCGTGTTTGCACACGGGTCTTAACGCTAGTCTACTATAATAAAAGAAACCAACTTTTGTACACGTGTTATTCATTGAAGGTATCCTCAAATCTATACTTATCTTATATTAACTAAATAAATAATAAATTAATATTAAATCTTAACATACTTTAATAAAATATTATCCTCAAATCTGAATTGTTAATTTAATATATTTTTAAAACAAATACCTTTCTTTCCTACTTATCTTATATTAAATATATAAATAATAAATTAATATTAAATGTTATCCTAATTTATTAAAAATATAACTTTTTAATTATTTAGTATACAAAATTATATTTATTCAACTCGTGTAAAACGCGGAGCTTTTAAAAATATAATTTTTTTATTATTTACTATACAAAGTCAAATATATATAACCCGTGTAATACACAAAGTTTTTAAAGATATAACGTTTTTATCATTTGCTATGTAAAATTAGATTTATTCAACACGTGTAATACACGGGGGTTTTAAGGATATAATTTTTTTTTATTATTTGGTAGATTTTTCAACCCGACTATACAAGGGTTTTTTAAAAGATACGATGTTTTTAGCATTTAATATACAAAATTACATTTATTTAATCTGTGTAATACACATGGTTTTTAAAGATATAACTCTCTCTTAGATCTATTCAACACGTGTAATATATAGGGTTTTTAAGGATGTGATTTTTTATTATTTGGTAGATTTATTCAACCCGATTATACACGAGTTTTTAAAGATACGTCGTTTTTAGTATTTAGTATACAAAATTACATTTATTTAATCTGTGTAATACACATGGTTTTTAAAGATATATATATGTATTTTTATTATATGATATATAAAATTACATTTATTTAATCTGTACAATATATATAGTTTATAAAGATATAACTTTTTATTATTTAATATATAAAATTACATTTATTCAATCCGTTTAATACACGTGGTTCTAAACTAGTTCAATTATAAAAGTAATTTAGAGTCAGTGGTTTGAATTATATTCTTTAAAAAGTCACAATTCTTCAAATTATTTTTACATCATCACACCCTTACAAAAAAAGTCACAACACTTCATATTCACAAAAAAAAGTCACAACCCCTCAAACTATTTTTAAATGTATCATACCTCTTACCAACTTGAGGTTTGTACCCCCTCTAATCTCATTGATTAGAGATTAGGCCATGTTTAGTAATAAAGTCCCTTTGAGAGCGTTATGCGACAAGTGACACGCCACGTCATAAAGAGGCTTTATGGGGCGTTATATCACTAGAGGGTGTAGTCATAAATCCCCTACCTCATCAATTACTCAATTATTAATTTTCAGTTTTTAATAAATTAATTTCTAACTTTATAAAATTAAAAACTATTTCATTAAATTAAAAAAAAACATTACAATAAAATAAAATAAAAACATTACAATAAAATTAAAAAAAAAACATTACAATAAAATTAAAAAAAAATCATTACAATAAAATAAAATAAAAACTCAAAGATTATATTTTTTTCGATTCGCTCCTTTTGTGCTAACGTCATCTTCAACGCTTTTCCGTTTAGGTGGTCCGCACTCGAACGCGGAGGAATAAAACCGCGGTTGAAGGGATGTATTGTATAAAAATTCTAGAATTTTTATAAAAAAAGGTAGAGATAATAGGGTTTGAGAGTGTGTTGGATTTTATAAAAATAGGAGAGAGGGGATTTATTTATAGGAGAGATGGTATTTTAAATTGAATTAAAGTTTCTTTTAAATATATGACCGTTTGAAACTATCAAATTTTGAAAATCCAAAAAGTTCACGCCGCGAAGAGGATAACGGGAGCAAATATTTAAACCCTCATAGCGCCCTCTGTAATGGTATTGGACGACGCTATAGGGCACCATAGCCACCATTTTCGTGATATACCGCCCCATTACACAAGACCTTATGTATATAAGTTTGTACCCTTTTATTTAAAAGTCACGCCTATTAGAAATTATGCATATTTATTTAACACGAATACCTCTTTATTTAATACTCATACCCCTTCCTTCTATTTAATAGTTATTAATTTACTTTTAATCCATTCATCATTTACTTATAACTTGTTGGTGCATCCGTCTGTCGTCTTCGTCTTGTATCGAGTCATGTTTAGAAATAGGTAGATTAGGGCTCGGGAATCAAGATAGTGGTTATTGTAGGTGATTCCACTTGATATGACCTTATGTCATTTCAAGCGAAATCTGATCATTTCTGATTCAGCTCGAGTGTGACATGTCTGATCCCGCTCGAAGTGTTATGTTGTGATTCCGCTTGAAATGATCTTGTCATGTTCAAGCGGAACCTGTTCACCTATAAATAGGTGTCTTTGGAGCGAAATCAGTAAGGTGGTGTTTGTTTTTTGGCCAGAAGCACTTCTGGCCACTTATGTCTGCGCCGCGCAGACGCGCGCAGAGGTTTGGAGTCCGTAGCTTGTTTGTTTTCTCGCAGACCTTTTATTAAAAAAGGTCTGCGAGACCTCTTCACCACACATACATGATTCCATGTCTTCTTGGAACCTCTTCTTGGCAGACCTCTTCTTCCACCACCTCCACCACCACATCCCTGCCACCACCTCCACCATCACATCCCTGCCACCACCTCCACCACCACCCAGACCTGTTCCGGTCAAACAGACCTGCATTCATCCGCCGCCCACCCCTGCTCCCCCACCACCTCCACCCCCGACAAGTTCCGGTCACACCTGTAGTCAAAGCGAGAATCCGGTGGCGGAATCCATGGCCTGAATCCATGGCCTGAAGCGAGAATCCATGGCCTGAAGCGAGAATCCATGGCTGGAATCCATGGCCTAAAGCGAGAATCCAGTGGCAAAGCAGTCAAAGCGAGAATCCGGTGGCCTGAAGCGAGAATCCGGTGGCTGGACTCCCCTGAACTAGCCTCAGCTCCAACATTATTTCGGCGAATGATGAAAGATGGAAGAAAACTAGGGTTAGGGTTTGTAAGTCGCCGGGAGTGAGAACAAAATAACGGGCGAATGATGAAAGATAGAAGAAAGCTTGTTTTCCGGCTCCCCTTCTTCTCCGGCTGAAGTGGTGGTGGTTGGTTGTGGTGGTGGAGGTGAACGGTGGTTGTGGTGGTAGAGGGAGGCAGTGAGAAATAGATCGGAGAGAGAGATGTGTGTGTGTTGTGTGTGTGTTTAGTGTGTGAAGAGGTTTTATATATAAAAAAACAAACCCTCTTCTCCTTGCAGATTGCAGACATTTGGTCCACCTCTTCTCCTGCAGATGCCTGCAGATGTGGTCCGCAGACTGCAGACCTTTTCCCGCAGAAAAAACAAACAGCACCTAAGAGTTGTCTTCCGGTTTGCCACGAAGTGCTGCCGAAGTGTTGCCGTGATTGGAAAAGATATTTTTATCAATAATACAACAGTTTAAAGTGAATACGGCTGAAATAACACCGACACACTTGTTTCCGCCTCTTGTTTTGGTGAATTACTCTTCTGATCGACTCATTCGGGTCTGAAAACGATCCTACAAGTGGTATCAGAGCTCAGGAGGAAGAGTTCTTGCCATTTTAGCTGTATTTTCTGTTTTTCTATACCTTCTTCTTCAAAATTAAAAGTTTTTCACGGTAAAATTGGCTCAAATTTTCACACATCTGTCGCAATCATGTATTAACAAATCCTAGAAAGTTTCACAATTAAAATCGAACTAAAACTTGATTTTTACTTAATTCCGCTTCAAATGTTGTTCGAAATGATGACGTCATAGTGATTTCTCTTGGAATTGATTCTTATTTCGCTTGAAAATTAGAGTGTTTTCTCTTGAAACCGGGATTCCGCTTGAAAGTTTGGTTTAATTCCGCCTGAAACAGAGGTTTCACTTGAGATTGCATTTGGTTCATCTTAAAGGTTGATTCCGCTTGGAAAATTCTTGTGATTCCGCTCTAGCGTGCATATTCCGCTTGAAATTGTAATTGTTGATTCCGCTTCAAAGCTTCAAACAGAGATTTCGCTTGAAGTACATTCGTGTTATTTCGCTTGAAAAGGGATATTGGTATTTCGCTTGAAAACTTGAAAAGTTGTGAACATTTGAAAAATTGAAACATGGACAATGAGTTCTACAATGCCTTTGCTAGTCCTATCATAATTACTCAGAATGCTTTGCTTCAAAATGAAACGGGAACTTCACAAAAACCGCCTAAGCTTTTGGATATTGATGATTATAACGGTTGGTCTGAACGGTTTGGTAACTGGGTTGAAGCTTATCATTTGGATGCTTGGGAACATACTAAAATTCTATATGAAAGGCCAACAAAGAATGGTAATCAGTTAACGCCAATCAGAGAAATGAGTGCTGATGAGAAAAAGAAGTATAGAGATGAGAAATTGATGGTGAGTCTGGTACAGCAAGCGATTAAAGAGGACATTTTGATTTTGCTTCAGCATGATGGAAGTGCATATTCAATCTGGAATGAATTGGAAGCAAAATTTCTAGGAAGTGATGATATGCACAAGAACAAGATGTCACTTATGAAGAAAGAATTTGATCTGTTTCGTGGTCTGAAATCAGAAAACACCAAGCAAATTATTAAAAGATACTGTAACTTGGTGAGAAATATGACGAAATTAGGCATCAAAAAGGATACAGACGAGCTGATTGAGAAACTTGTAGATGCGTTACCACATGATATTTGGGGAACGTATCTGATTATGTTGAGAAACAATCGAAAGGAATATAAAAAGTTAACATTAGGTGAGTTCATCAAACATCTGGAAGCTCAAGAGATGGAGCAAAGGAAGATCGCTAGGATGAAGAACTATGATGGAGAACAAGACATTGGCTTGTATTTTAAAAGTGGTGTTAGTGAAAAGACAAATTTCTCTCCGAAGGTTGTAACTGCTTTTAATGCAAAAGGTTCTTCTGAAAGTTCATCTCAGGGACCAAGCAGCACAACAGGATTTTCTTCATTTCCAACATATGATCCACAGTTTTCTACACCAAAGAGTGGCAAAGTTCTTCAATGCAACATTGCTTTAAAACTTGAAAATGATCAGAATTATACTGAGGAAGTTGCTAAAAGTCACATGTCTTTGTTGGTAACAGTGCTTGAATCCTATGGAGGATTAGTTGCAGGGAGGATCGGGAATCCAATGCTCACGAAAGAGGATTACGATCAAATTGATGCTGAGGAAATGGAACTGATGGATATAAAATGGTGCATGGCTAGTGTGTTGAGACGGGCTGAAAAATTTAAACAAATTACAGGCAGAGATGATTTTCGCGAGGCACATGTTTCAACTTTAGGTTTTGATAAGTCTAAAGTTACTTGTTTTCGTTGCAGGGAAAAGGGGCATTTCAAAAGGGGGTGCACAAATCGTGAAGCGAGTGGAGCTCAAAATCCTTTCGGAAACAACGACTACTACAAAAAGGCGATTTATCATCAAGTTACACAACCGCCATATCGACAACAACAGGCTCAACTGCACATGGTAGAAAAGAAATTGAAGATTCAAAGAGAGCGTGTTTGGTTAATCAGGGTAAGGATGGTGGATTCAGCTGGGATAAATACATTCCAACGGACAGTAAAGTGTGTTTGGTAGATCAAGATGACGAAAAATTGCCAGAAGGTTTCAGTTGGGACAATTTTTGCCCAGGCAAAGAATTTATGGAGAAAGAGATGTTAAATGCTAAAGCTTTTGTTGCTAATGCTTCTGATATATATTGGGCAGAAAAATTAGAGAAGCTGAAGAGGAGAAACGGAGAAGAATTGAAGAAGAGGAAGAAGAAGAGGAAAGGAGAAAAGCTGAAGCTGAGAAAAAGAAGAAGAAAAGAGCAGAAGTAATTCAAGAGAGAATAGTCAAAGAAGTTTCAGAGTTTGAGATCAAAACAGATACTGAAGCAGTCAAAGTTTCTGAGAAGTGCATGAATTGTGATTCTTTGATCAAGCAAAACAACGAGTTGCTCCACAATATAAAAAGGCTGAAAGAATCATATGATACACTGAACAGAGAAATGAACAAGTACAACGAGTCAAGTAGTGAACAAGCTGTAGCAATGAATACACTCAAAGGAGCATACATGAGACAGCTTGACAATGTCGACTACTACACAGAGAAGTGTGCTGAGCTTGAATTGAAGTTGGCAACACAAAGAATTGAAACTGAAAGAGTTAACAATTTATTAAAGAGTTACTCATGTTCTACTTTTCTTGTTGACAGGATTTATCCGATTGTGGAAAGATTGAAGACGTTTGATGAAGAGAAGACTTCGGAAGAAAAGAAGTCCGAGACAAAAGAAGAGGATGAAGTGGAAATTTCTGGTAAGAATCCAAGTGTTGTCTATAATAGATGTCCACCCCCGGTCGAAAATGGATATTCTACTCGAAATCCAAATTCCGAAAGAGTCAAAAAGGCAACAAACTTACAGTGGGAGTCAGGGTCGTCGGATAATTTGCCAGAAAATATTGATGTTACGTTCACATCGTCCGACACTGATCATGAGTCTAAGTTGATAAAAAGTGTGGTCGATCAGGTGTTGGATAGAGATGACATTGAGGAGTTAAAAACGGAGTCCAAATCCAAGTCAAAGTCTGAGTCCGACACATCAAAATCAACAATCAAAAAGGACAAAAGAGTTTATGATAAGGAGTTTTTATTATCAAAATCTAATTTGAATGACGAACCGGTCAAAGTAGCATATACATTGAAAGATTCTGACAAATTATATTCCGATGAGATTTTTCCAATAAGAAGTGTTAAAATTGAAATGATTAAAAAGGTTTTCAAAATCACATAAATTAATATTTCTGAAATAAAAGATTTAAATCTTTCTGGAAAACCTAAACAATACACTTCAAGAGATTAACAAAGAATTAACAAGAAAATGGGTTACAATTGTGGTTATAGTTTCCAAAAGAAACCAAACCATAATGGTAATTGCAAAAAGAAAGGTCTTGGTTTTAATCAATTGAAAAATCATAAAAATGAAAAATTTTATAAACCAAAAACTGTGTTTGTTTCAGGAAAATCTTCAGAGGATGAGAAAGAGCAAGCTTTCAGGAAGCAGACAAATCAAGAATTTCTTGCAAAAAGCAAGAAGAATTGAAGATGAAAGTTGTTCAGAAAAACACAGAAACAAGAACCTGTTTTCAGTGCAAAACTGCTGGTCATATTGCTAAAAATTGTCCGAAGATATTCAAACCAAAACAGGAAGTTTCTGAGAAACTTAAGGAAAAGGTTGTTGAAAAAGTTGAACCACCAACAAACAAACTTAAAGTTTTTGAAAATTCAATTTATTAAGTTGGTGAGTGTTCGAAAAAGGTTTTCAAAAAGAAAGAAACACTTAACAACCAAAAATGGGTTGTTAAGAAGTCAAGAGACAGTTCAGGTGATGAATCTGATTCCTTAAATCAGAGGAGCCGCAGGTTGTTGCGGAAGATGAGAAGAAAGTTCCTCAAGTGGATGATGTGAATTTTCCACCACCAAGTGCTAAAAATTTGAAATCTAAAATTGGAAAAGTTGAAATTTCAAACCAATTCTTTTCTAAAAAGAAAGATTTGGATATTGAAAAAGCCTTTAATCCAGCAGTGAAAAATATTTTTGGAAAAATGATTGAGGGAAAGGCTAAAGGGGTAAAGGAGTTTTATCAATCAAAAAGGAAAGATGGAACCCCAAGTGAGACTGCACAAGTTACACCCAAGGCTGGTCAGGCTTGGGTGGATATATTCTTCGTTGAATAGAAACCTGACTTGCCGGAGCTCCCAAGTTGGTAATCGCGGAGCAGGAATCGGCATCATTCTTGAAAATATTTTTTTTTTTAAATATAATTGAGAAGTGTGAATTGCCGGAACTCCCAGGTTGGTAAGTGTGGAGTAGGAATCGGCATCTTGAGAATTCAACCAACAGGTGGTAATTGGTTGAAAAGCATGTTTACAAGTGTTTGATTTTTGATTTTGCAAGAGGTTAATCAAGGTCATCAATTTGAACTTGAGTTAACTATCATTCAAAAGATTGGCAAACAATGTGATGATTTGATCTCCATTTGCTACAAGAGATAAAATCAACAAAACTTATTTTCCGGAAAAACCATTTTTATTAAAACAAACTTAAGTGTTTTGAAATCATAATGGGAAAATAGTTTGTTGTCAGGGGGAGTTCTAATTGTTTATGCCAAGTGGATGGAGAATTGAGGCTATTCATATCAGTTGTCATCTTTCTGTACACTTTGTTTTCAAATTTCTTTAAATGTATTTGTATTTTAGGGGGAGTAAAATTTTTAAAAATTTCAGAAAATCCAAACACATTAGAAATTTAAAAAGCCAAAAACATGATAAAATGAAAAATGAGTTTTTTTGCATAAAAGAGGAAATGATAGTACATCAGTGGACTGTCACAACATGCTAAAGAAATGTAAAGTTAAAAATGTGATAAACAATCTCACTGCGGATGTCTCAGTAGGTTTTTACACATTTAGTAGATTGTGACGAGATATAAACCTAAATTTCAAATTTGCTTATCTCGTGGGGAACATTTCTTGGATATACGGGTAACCCCCGAAATCTTGTTTGAAAGGTCCCTCTTTCTGAGATACTAGGTCTTTATACTCAGTGATATCTGGGGTATTATCCCGGGACTTCTGCTGAATGGAAATTCTGACCTAGTCCCCATATAATACTTTCTGCAAATGCTTGAAACATAGCACACCCCTCAGCAAAAATGATTAAACAATAAAATTGATAATCATTGCTGTTGAAGAAAAGATCCTCTAAAGGAGACACACCTAAAGTCGAGCCGTCATCTCTCTGCTGAACGGAAGTTCTGACCTGAGCTCTCACGGTTTTGCATCTAACCCCTTACAGATATCATCTAGGTATACTCACCTGTAAGACTGAATATTGGGATCTGGATACGGGAGTATATTCAAATGGTGGGACACGCGAATAAGTTTAAGTTCTTAAGACATTAATCTCATATCTCGGATCAATTGAAATTTGTGTGAAAATTTAAGTGGATTAGTATACTGACAATCTAGGTGAATTGTTTAGAACTTAAAATGAAATCAAGCTTAACGGTGTTAGTGATTTGTCTCAAAAACTGATATGATCCTCTTGTACAAACTTACAAAAATATTGTTTGTAAATATTTTTTTTCTGCATTTATGTTCATTCAAAAATCTCAAAAGTTTTTAGTGTGTTTTAGCATAAACCTTTGAAAAATTCAAAAAGATTTTTGACATCTGATGTAGAAAAGCTGATTTTCGAAATTCCAAGTGCTAGACATGAAGAACAAGTTTGGATAAAGAGTGTGTGAAAATGATTGTATTTCACAAGTGGTTTTCAAAGGATAAATCATTATTAAATGATTCGCGCAACTGGTTTCTAAATTTTAAAGATTTAATCTTTGAGAAACTTATGTGTTGGGTAGAGATTTGTGCAGGATAAGATCTAGGCAACGATCTTGTACCTGTGATTTCCAGACTACGATCCCAGCAGATTGAGAGGGGGAGTCTGAAGATATCAAGATAGCGATTGAGTAAAGATGTTTACAATGGAGAATACTTCGGAGAGAAGCACAAAGACTGATAAAGACTGAAGGTTTGACAACCGAAGACTCGACACTGAAGACTCCGTCAACATCCGAGGGGGAGTTTATTGGTGCATCCGTCTGTCGCCTTCGTCTTGTATCGATTCTTGTTTAGAAATAGGTAGATTAGGGCTCGGGAATCAAGATAGTGGTTATTGTAGGTGATTCCGCTTGAAATGACCTTATGTCATTTCAAGCGAAATCTGATCATTTCTGATTCCGCTCTTGTGTGACATGTCTGATTCCGCTCGAAGTGTTATGTTGTGATTCCGCTTGAAATGATCTTTTCATGTTCAAGCGGAACCTGTTCACCTATAAATAGGTGTCTTTGGAGCGAAATCAGTAAGAGTTGTCTTCCGGTTTGCCACGAAGTGCTGCCGATGTGTTGTCGTGATTGTAAAAGATATTTTTATCAATAATACAATAGTTTAAAGTGAATATAGGCTGAAATAACACCGAAACACTTGTTTCCGCCTCTTGTTTTGGTGAATTACTCTTCTGATCGACTCATTCGGGTCTGAAAACGATCCTACATAACTTGAGGCTTGTACCCTTCGTTTAAAATCCACATTGGTTAGAAATTATATATATATATATATATATATATATATATACAAAGATCCGTTAGGAACCACCCCTTATTGCGAGAACCAGTGTGAACACAAACAGTAATTCCTAAAAAAATCAAAAAAACACCCAAAAAATTTTTTTTTTATTTTTTTACTATTTTTTTTGAAAAAATCGCTATATTTTGTTAATAAAAAAAATAAAAAAAAATTCAAAAAAAAAAAAATTTCGAGTAACAGTTATCCATGCACATGTGCATATGTGTCGTTTCTTTGTCAAATTCCGTAATTCATTACAAATAATAGTCAATTGCACTTTCATTTACACTACTACGTGTAATACACTATCTTTTACATTACCAATGTTAGAAATGCACATGTGCATCTATATGTATCAACAGGAAATAAGGTGTTTTGGTACACTACTTTCTCTTTCATCTATCATTCCATCCATAATACACAAGCATGCACATGTGCATTTCTGTCATTTCTTTGACAAATTCCGTAATTCATTACATATATTAGACAATTGCACTTTCATTTACACTACCATATGTAATACACTACTTTTTACATTACCAATATTAGAAATGCACATGTGCATTATATGTATCAACATGAAATAAGGTGTTTTGGTACACCACTTTGAATACACTTTCCCTTTCATCTATCATACCATCCATAATACACTACCATTACCTCCTACCATCCATAATACAATACCATTACCTCCTACCATCCATAATACAATACCATTAACAATATTTTCACTTTATTACATGTATGTAAACACCATTTATACCATCCAATCAACATATTACATAAAAAATTGACAACTATAACCAAACCATCAACCACTAGATATAACTAACCAAAAAACATGTATATGGGTCTACTTCTCCATTCAAAATCACAAACTTTTTGTACCAAAACACGTTATATCATGGTTATACCTAATTATGCACATGTGCATTTTGAATATTGGTAATGTAAAAAGTAGTGTATTACTAATGGTATTGTAAATTAAAGTGCAATTGTCTATTCCTGATAATGTATTACCGAATTTGTTGAAGTAATGATACATATGCACATGTGCATGGATAACTGTTACTCGAAAAAAAAAGTTTTTTTTTTTTTTTTTTTTATGGAACGAAATATAGCGATTTTTGGTTAAAAAATATTAAAAAAATAAAAAAAAATTTTTGAGTGCTTTTTTGATTTTTTTTAGATTTTATTTTGTGTTCACATTGGTTCTCGCGGTTCTCGCAATAAGGGTGGTTCTCGCATGAACCTTACCCTATATATATATATATATATATATATATATATAATGCAAGTATCTATAGAAAACCCACTTTAATTTAGAAAACCCGGGAAACTCAAAGCTCCCGATGTTTTTTTTTTCTTGAAAAAATTTACACATGTTATGTACATGTTTTTAAGGGTTTTGGGCAAAAAAAATCAAAAAAGCGTCGAGTAGATATTTTTTAAAAAAATAAACAAGTTTTGGTGTAACACATGTTACAAATATGTCAGATGAATGTAACATGTGTTACACCAAAACTTGTTTATTTTTTTTTAAAATATCTACTCGGCGCTTTTTTGATTTTTTTTGCCCCAAACCCTTAAAAACATGTATATAACATGTGTAAATTTTTTCAAGAAAAAAAAAACATCGGGAGCTTTGAGTTTCCCGGGTTTTCTAAATTAAAGTGGGTTTTCTATACATCCTTCCCCTATATAATGTAAGTATATAAGTTTGTACCCCCAATGTTTAAAAGTTGCATCTGTTAGAAATTATGCCTCTTTATTTAATACACATACCTCTTTATTTAACACTCATACTCACCATTTACTTATAAAATAAAAACATATATAAATATCAAGATAGAGGATCCTGTACATTAATTCAGAAGTGTGGGAAGTGTATTATAACACTATATATAACACTATATAACACCATATAAACACCGGGTAATACTATGTAACATCATATAACACCATATAACACTATGTAACACTATATAACACTATATTACAAATATAACACTATATTTTGTCTGATAGCATGTCTGTGATAGATGTATAGTGTTGTATATTGTTATATAGTATTACATAGTGTTATATGGTGTTACATAATGTTATACGGTGTCTATATGGTGTTATTTAGTGTTATATATAGTGTTATAATACACTTCTCACATTTCTGAATTAATGTACAGGATCCCTACCCTAAATATCAAATAAGGAAAAAAGAAATAGCGTATGAAACACTATGATGCATGCAAGAACGTTTTATTAGTAACTACCTTTCTTTTTCACTTTTTTTCGATAACAATTTTAATTGTATATTAGTAACCATCTTTCTTTTTTCCTTTTTTTCCCGATAACGATTTTAAACATACTAGTTCTATACAGATTGTAACTAATCGTTGATGGTATTGTTCCTGTAACACCTCGAAATTTTGTGTCCAATAATGTATTGACACGTGTCTTGAGTTTACACGTGGCATTAAATACTAAATAAAGGACTAAAGTTGACAAACCCTGAAAGTATGTAAATTCGAGGATTAGAAATGTCAACGAGGGGTAAATGTACTATATAGTAACCCTAAATGATGCTCGTACCTTTAAACGTATGGATCATGGATCGTACAGAGCGAAATGCGAAGGAAAGTGAGAGATTACAAACTACAGGGGTTAATTGTGTCAACATGTTTAATTTATACCTCTGAGTGACCCTTTGACGAACCCAAGGCTTTGTAATAGTAAAATACGCTCACTAGATTATACGATATAAATTTCGCGAAGTTCCGTTTTAAAACGAGAAAGTTATGATCAATTTCGTATGCGAAGGGTTAAAAGCGTCAACAATAAAAGTTAAGGCTTTTCGGATAATAATTAAACTAACCGGGGGCTTAAAGGCATGGGTAAAAGTCACGAGGCCCTTATTCGTAAATAATCGAGGGCCAAATCGCAAAGTTACCCCTTCGAAACCGAAAGGTCAGACTAATCATGACAAAAGATTTGAAAATCTTGATTTACTGGCCTCAGGCGGGCCGCGTTATAGAAACAAGCAAGTTAATGTGGGCCGTGCGCCATATGCTGATTCGTTTACTGACATGAAGATTCAGGCGGCCCGCGTCCATATGGCCTGATCTCTAAAGCGGGCCGCGTGGGAGTCCCAGATGCAGAAAGTATGGGCAGATTCACTGTTTGAGCTTGTGAACGATCATGGATGCATTAATTAAATCATGATGCCCCCTACTTGTCCCCTAGCACTCAGGGACACCTGCTGATCATCCATGAACAACTGTAGGATGAGTTGTAATGATCTTGTGCATCATTTTTCACTATAAAAGACAATGTAAGGCACCAATGTTCAACACGCCTCAAACCTGCCTTCTAGTTCACTTCTGGAGCTCCAAAGCATTCCTCTAACATCTCTAGTCGTGCACCAAGCTTCTGTAAGTATGCCTACCCTTTTGTGGCTTAGTTTTTGCATAGTTTAGCTTAAAAGTCAATCCGTCGTAATTAACGATTGACTTTGCGATAAATCACAAATGGTCCAGTGGTTTGTCGAATCAAAGGTAGTTATACGTTGGTAATCATGTGGGCTTTAAACCCCTAAAAGGGCACCCTCTGATTCCCACTCTAACTAGTCTGAATGTCGAGTCAAACGTGCTTAGAAAAAGTCAACAAAAATGCTATTTTGCGATTTTATGCATAATCAGTAATGTAGATGGTTTGTAACCTGTTTTAACACTCATAAAACATGATTATAAGTATATTAACTAGTCTAAGCTTGTTTGCTCCGACCATTTACTGTTTTAACTCGGTTCGGAGCCGAAAGTCGCAAAACTTTGACTTTTGCTTTGACTTCAGTTCTGACCCGTTAAAGTATGTTTTAGATATGCCTTAGGACCCTCTTAGGACCAGGTTACATGATGGTATGACCCTCTGTGACCGGTTCGTTGTTTGTCCGGGTCTTTTACACTTTTCCGTTAAATGCTTAAAAGTTGACCGTAACGCCCTTTTTAATTTAAAACGAGAATTTCGGACATGTGAAAGGACCATAACCTTAGTTACTGATTTCTAAGCATGTGCCTAAAATTTCACGTCAATCCGAGGTCCAGAATAGGAGTTATGCTAAATAGCGTAAATTACGGAAACTTTAGTAATTAAATAGCGCAATTAGCATAACGCCTATCTAAACCCAGATTTCGATGCCAAACCTTTTACACACTGATGTAAAATAATATTTTGGGATTTTTAAAGATTTTTAATTATTTTTAACCTGCTCATAACCTACGGTTACGGCAACGGTTCGGTAAATACCGAATATACCCTTTTCGGCCATAACTTGAGTTCTACAAGGTCTTTTGACCCGATTCCAGTTGCTACTGATTTTAAATAATAAATAAAGTATTTTAGACTTTATAAACTGTTCGAGAAACTCAGATTTCCTGTAGAACTCAGAAACCTCTTTTATAAATCTTTAAAAAGACCGAATTACCCCTACGGGGCATAAAAATGGATTTAAACTCGTTACGGGCATTATGGAAGGTATCCTACTGATACCACAACCTCTTTAAAGCACATTGACTTAGGAAACCAGTGTAGGACTCTTACGGTTACCCGTTGCGCCTTTTGCGCGCACGGTTCGGCTTATGTAACTAGTTTACATAAACTAGCCGAAACGGGTCAAACCATATTGTTTTGACCCCAAAATCCAGAGTGTGGTTATTATACCCATATAAAACAAGTCTTCGAACTTGTTGGGTCCAAATCACATTCCATTCTCGGTTTTCGCCTTTCACGTGATTAAACCGTAACTATCCTTTGAAACTGACCGGTCTAAGCTACGGCTAAATTAAAGACCCGTTAGGATTCTAATAGGTTATTTTAAACCTTCGTTCCAGAATAGGAGGCAGTAAAAGCTATTTGAAATTTATTCGATTAAGGATTTATACTTGCAAAGGTAAATACTTTTAACTTATTTTCCGTTATACGGGCTTGGGTTACGGTATATAGCATACCGCTTGATCGGGCATCAAATTCTCCACCGTTGAGTGGGTAATTGAATAAATTTGATCGGCTTGTTTAAACAGTCTTGTTACTTAAAGCCTTTAGGGGGTTAATGACCATGTCCCGGATATCCTTGGCAGCATTTTACGAAATGGCCACGACCTTGACATCCGGGAGTAGGCGTACACCCGGCATTATATCCATAATTATAAAGGTATAGCCGTTGGTTTAACCGCCACGGTTTTATGCTATGTGGTGTGTCTATTAATCTTTAACCCGGACAAGATCCGGGCTACTGAACGCATAAGGAACATGTAATCCGTTCACAAGATTATAAATTTAAGTAATTCTCCCAAATTATAAAAGAGTTTGTGCCTTGTGCATTCAAATCAATTTTAATAAACATTTTTACAAAAGTGTCGGTTGAATGTATTTACCAGTGTAAACTGACGTATTTTCCCAAAAAGACTAAATACAGGTACTAAGCGTAATTGGCTGGATATTTCTCCTTAGCATCAATAAAGAGTCTCGCAAGCTTAAGATGACTACGTCTGTTGAACAATTATTTTTATCTTATTATTGATCCCCTGTGGATTTTATTTCAACAATGGTGATACTTTGATATTTCAATCAATGTTGAAATATATTTATCTTTATGCTTCCGCTGTGCATTCATATAATTGTGTGGTTTAACTATATTGTTGCCAACTACGTCACGGTAATCCCCCACCGGGCCCACCGGTGAGACACGTGGAAATCGGGGTGTGATAGTTCCCAGTTACATTTATGTTAATCCGGTAAAAACCTAGTTAAAAAGTACAAAGATTGTACTTGAATTAAACGACATGACTTGTTGATAACACGATTAAAAATGAAACTAGAAATGCCAAAAAAAAAAACACTTAGAAGTTTTAGTGAAATATAAAGAAAATAGAAAAAAAGAAATTGTAAAAGGAAAAAAAAAAGACTACTTTACAATGGCTAATATTGTTATGAATGCATCCATTATTAGTGACTATCCCTATTTCTAACCCCCATGTCACATTTATGTTTGTATTAATGTTATAGCCTATATATAGTGGCTCCTGTATTTTGTATGTGATATCAATAAGAAATTCATCTCCCATTCTCTCATTCTCTTCCATACATTGCTAATAGGTTCTAGTTATTACAAAACACGTTATCAGCACGAAAGTGCTCGAATCATCATTGGTTTTAATCATTGATTAAAGTCTTGGTTGACCCATGTCGTTGATGATGTTTTGTTGATAAAAGTTTTGATGGCCCGAGGTGTTTCCAACAAAGATTGGATCTCGTAGACATGGCGATTGAAAAGTGATGGAGATACTATTTTCTTTAGTTATTTCAAGGTAAGTTTTTTTTTCCACCATACATGTTTATCTACATAAGGTACTACTCTTATACCTATATTTTCAACTTGATTGTTTCTTGTTGAATATGCCTTATATTTTCAACTTAATTTTACCATGATAAGAATAATCGTTAACCAGAATGAGATTTTTGAAAGTCGGTTGAACATGAGATGTTCAAATCCTACTCATAATTTTCATTTTCATTTTTAATGACCTTTTCTAGAATAAATGATCATCACGGTATTGAAAAAAAATAGGAAATATAAGTTTAATATATACATGGATACTTGTTACAGAAACCCGATGAGAAAATACGTGTTATTAATTTACTAAGTCTAATCTTATTTATTTGCTAGTTATATTGCAAGCTTATTCCTTGGTTTAGAAATTGATATATAGTTTGATAAATTATTTTTATGCATGTTTAATAGATAAACCTTGAAAAGAAAAGTTGTATTATGATATCCATGATCTTGCATTTACTTGTTGATTATATTATTTATATATATTTTAAATTTATATATATTATTTAGTTTTAATTAATATAGCATAAATTAAATTAAAGTTCTAATATATAACTTATGAGTGTGGTTTGAATATTATTAATTATAAAATTCATTCCGATTTCCTCATCATTAATTTATGTTGATGTATATTTACCTTTTTTTTTCAATTTACGAAATCAGTAAATAGTAATTAAATAGTCTTTTATTGTTGTTCTAATATATTATTTTTATTATATTTTATGGTTAGTAAATAGTAATTAAATAGCCTTTTATTGTTGTTCTAAATTTTATACAACAAATTACGTTTCAAATAGACATTACAAATTCTAAATCATTATGTGCTTTTATTATTATAGTTATGAGTTTTGATATCATTATGTGTTTTTATTATTATGGTTATGAGTTTTGATATCATTATGTGCTTTTATTATTATGGTTATGAGTTTTGATATCATTATGTGCTTTTATTATTATGGTTATAAGTTTTGATTGGTCCATTAATTAGTTTTTGTTATTAGTATTTATACAATTTATGATGACTACCAAAATACAATTTGTATTAAAAGGTGATGTCTAATAGTTATATTTGAAGATATCATTAGAGCAATTCTGTTAATGAATTTACAATAATGCACATGTTTATATGATAATATGTTATAATATGACAACTACTTAGTTAATTTTGTTGTATATCATTGTTATTGCAATTGTATAAGCCTTTGTTGCTATTTGATATTTAAATATGTGATTTGTTTCTATGAAATATTTGTGTGGTAAAAGATATTATTTGCAAATTAACATGACACTAAAATTCTTAAGACCTGTTATATTTTATTGAGCAACAAAATTTATTAGTATAAGAAAGCTCATTTACGAGTAATAAAGATTCATATGTTATTATATGATCGAGAAAGTTGATAGTGACATTTGTTTATGTTTTAAACTATACTGACAAATATGTGTATATATGATATACTTGTGATTGGCTATATCATGTTACATTTATGCATAAATTACACAACACGTCATAAACAAATGGGTACGTTACTTTAAATGATCTTTAATATCCATTTAATTACAATCTTAAATTACATGGAGTTATGAATATGGATATTAATATATATGATGTTGGTTAATGCTTAGAAATTAAAATCATTAAATATCATTTTTCTCATTTAATTCATTCTTTATTAATTTTAATTCATTCTTATTAATATATTCTAATTAGAAATTTGATTAATTCTTATTACTTTAAATGATCTTTAATAATTTTTTTTTTCTAGACATGACAAGCAAATTAATATGAGCTTAATCTCTTTAACACTCACACACATATATATGTATACGTATAATGTCCTAGGATTGTGTGTGATTTATATATGTAATTGATATGCATATAAATTGTGAATAATTAACATGCATATAACTTGCTTATGGGTAGATATTACGGATTTCATTTGTTTAGCAATACTTCTGTTGGTCTCATTGTTTTAGATAGCATATATGTTATATGTATTGCCTTTTGACAAGTTAAATGTGCTAAATAAATTAATACAAATTTCATTGGTAGCTGGTTTAACAAAACAACTATGCTGAGATAAACATTGTTATGCTTTAGTGATTTGATATTTCAGCTTGTTACAATGCTATGCATAGTCAACATAATTAATTGTATGGTTATTCTTCTAATTGTTTGTTGTTGCTAAACAAATATTAATAGACATTGATATAGTCATTAGAAATGTGCCCTCACATGAAAATGATGAAAAATAGCTATGAAAATAATTAGTGGACTTTAGCTTAAGTAAACTACTCTGATGTTAGTTACTTAAATTGATAGATAATAATTCATTTGAGTTAGTGTTGATGCTCACATGAATCCTAAATCAATGATGAGAACCCGAAGTTCTCCCAAAAGTATACAAGTCCCGTTTGTTTTTAATAATGATTTTTCAAGTTTAACCCAAACTTTAGTTCATCGCACTTGGCGTTTTTGGCTAACATATAGCCTAGTGATGGAAAACCTTATGAATAGTACATGTTTTCCCTCTAAACAAAGTCTAAAACTATAATATTTCACGTGGTAGAGACGCTATTGATACTATTTCACGTGTTAATAGCATATTAAATGCTCCAGAAGAGCATCGATAGTTTACCCGCTGATATCGAATTTTGTAATTCATAATGCATCATATTCTAATGTATACAGAAGAAATTTATTAAGTTTCCACTATGTTTGAATGAAAAGTCATCACCTTGGAATGGTGTAAAAGAAAATGTACTAAATATCTAAAATATATCATATAGCAAATATGGCCAGAAGACTATATTAGAAGTTACTAGAAATGATACTAATTTTCCACAATATTCCATTAAATCAAATATGGTGGGTAACCAGAAGTTACTATAATATTTATACGTTCACCACATGGTATGACCAAATAGGTCATCAAGATAGCATCATGACATGCTAAACAATCAAACATGCTAACCGATACCTTAGCACCTCTAAGTCATCTAAAAACATTGCTCCCAAAATGCCTTATCATATGTCTAGTTAGTTTTTTTTTTTTTTTTTTTGTGGCAAATAAATTTTTATGCCCTTCCAAACAATAGACTCCTACAAACAATCCCTCTTATATGGGACCATTGAAATGTACAGTTGTGTGGATTGTGGCATTCATACATGGTTACATGTGAGTTTTTAGCTACCCATATGTAGCATATGCCCAACACTATGGAACGTTGTTTTTTTTTTTTTTGACATGGTTTAACAATGTTCTTTGACAACCCAATTGTAGGGACCGTTGTTGGGCATAATGTGAAATATAGTGAGAGGCATACGTAGTCGAGACGGAATTCGTCGATTGATTATATCAATTCAAAACCAACTGCTTATCACAAATACTCCCCATTACAACTGGTCTCCTGAAGAGAACCAAGTTTCCATTTTTTTATATATTTTGTTGTGCAACCTATGTACCAATAGCACCGCCATAACATATAAATAGGATATGTACATCGTATTCCCAGTCTTAAGGGGAGACAAGAAAATGAAAGACTGGTAACATAAAAAAAAATGCATCATATTATATATCGACCCCTGAAGTGGTCAATACAAATCTGAAGTCCAAAAGAAAGAGCGTGTATTTGCAAATAATAACAAATGAAATACAAGATGCATTCACTGACACAAATAAGGTGACAAAGTCACATATACCAGCTTAAACTTATCTGCTCGAATGGAAGTACTCACAAAATGATTATCATATTAATAAATTGTAAGAGATAAATCGGTTCCAAAAAGATAAAACCCACAAACACAAAAAGAGTAGAGTAACGCAGTTGGTGTAACCCCAAAAGAGGTGGCACACAAAACACCATAAGTGGTTGCATACAAAACCCCAGAAGTGGTTGCATACTAAACCTTAAAGAAGGTTGTTGTCAAAACCCCAAAAGAGGCTAATGGAGTTCTAAAAGAAACTCTGGTACCAAACAAATATGAGATCGCGATGAATTATGTACAAAATAAGTACACTATGGAACCGTAATGAAACACGTGTAAAATGATATATTTGATTATGCTATAGCAATAGATGTAATCGATGAAAAAAAAGATTACATATATAGAAAGTGTGCAAGAGTGTACGCACACAAATAGCCAAAATGGCTACATGACTTAAGGTTGAACTAAATTTGCTTGACAAACTAAACGTTTTCGAACCAGCAGTTCGAACACCCATAGACGTCAAACCAGTAGGTTATAAATGGGTGTCTTTAAATAAAAGGAAACGTAAATAATGAGTTTTTGCGATGTAAGGCACGCATTTTAACATAAAGATTTTTCCCAAATCCCAGTAGTTGATTACGAGGAAACGTATACCCCTGTAGTGGATGCGATAATCTTTAGATGTTTAAGCGGCCTCGCAATCTCAGAATGACTTCAGATAAAACAACTTATGGATGTCATCACCATATACATGTACGAGACAATTGCAAATGACATCTGTATGGAAACCCCTGAAGGATTAAAAATGTTCAAAGCATTATGAAACAATAACCCCATATGTGTTATATATATGAATCTTAAAGGAAACTACCCGTATGTGGTACAGCCGACTATACTCTGAAAATAGAGGTATAATTTTGATAAAATGAGCTACATCTATTTAACAAGATTTCACTCTTACAGTGATAATGTAAACATCATCGAGAGGGAACTCTCAAACTAAAGAGGAAAATTTTGAATGACCTTTACAAAGTGTAGTTATCCTCGACCTGTAGTTTCGAGTATATATGTACTATATAGAAAAAGCTCATTCGTTGAGTACATGAACGATTGTCTGATCGCTTGACATAGAAAAATTATTCTTATCAACCCCAAGAAAAGGATGTTGAACTACTTAGTCAAGAAGTACCATACTTAATTGCGATCAGAGCATTGACGTATCTTGCAAACAAGACGACATCTGATATTACGTTGTATTGGTAAGATTACAGTTCTAATCTCAAATGTTGCACTCTTTTTTTTTTTACCTTCACTAAGTTTTTCCCATTGGGTTTTTCTTGGTAAGGTTTTTAACGAGACAACATAACTGATCCAGTAGTATCAGTTTATCTTATAGGTCCCGAAGTACTAATTTAACATCATCATAAATCATGTTGTTAATTATGTATAATGCGTAGTGCACTCTTTTCCCTTAGCTACGGTTTTGTCCTATTGGGTTTTCCTGGCATGGTTTTTTAAACGAGGCAGAATTATAAAGTGCATTAAATAATTATTTGACATATTTACAAACTCGAGACACGGGATAGTTCCACAAGAACAATATAGCGTCCTGGGTTATGATTGATATATATTAGACTCGCATAGAGTTCGATCTCAATCCAGATACAAGTTATGAAGGTCGAAGATTTCAGCATATTTAAGAAGTATGTAGATTAGAGTTGATCAAGAGAAGCTCAAGCTATACTGTATGAAGACAATGTAAGACAACAACACCCAAATCAAAGAAGACTACGCCAAATATCAAGTCAAGCAATTGTCACAAAAGATTGGATTCAACATCATCAAGATATACAAGTAAAATAGAGGGGGAGTAACGTACCCATAATATACACAGTGTATGTACTCTTTTTCCTTAATGAGGCAACATACCTGATCCAGAAGTATCAGGGGGAGACAATACGCGCTGCACTCTTTTTCCCTTAGCTGAGGTTTTGTCCCACTGGGTTTTCCTAGCCAGGTTTTTAACGAGGCAGCATCACCAAGCGTATTAAAGAATAGTATATCATCATGTGGATAGTCAAGGGGGAGTGTTATGAATGCATCCATTATTAGTGACTATCCCTATTTCTAACCCCCATGTTACATTTATGTTTGTATTAATGTTATAGCCTATATATAGTGGCTCATGTATTTTGTATGTGATATCAATAAGAAATTCATCTCCCATTCTCTCATTCTCTTCTATACATTGCTAATAGGTTCTAGTTATTACACAACAAATATGAAAAATTTTAAAGTTTTAGTAAAAAATAAGAGTAAAAATTTATTTGTAATAAAACAAATCGAAATGGGTAAATCTAATAATTTTTTTTTTTCATGGAGAAGATAAAAGAAATTTTAGTTTTAGGTTAGATTAATGTGCAATTTAAAGAAAAGTTACAAAAAAATAAATGCAATTGCTATTGCCACATTCCTTTTACTTCTTTTGTGGGCTGCCAAATTAATTTGTTCAGACTAGATACATGATGGCCCAATATATGGATACTTTTAAATGTAGCCTAACTAGAGTTCAACACAATCCATCTTGTATTAGACAAAAATAAGAAAATCATGTTGTGGTTCAGACATGAGGAGTATGCCGTATTTGATATAATTTATATGTTGTATTTTAAGCACATCACCATCATGGTTAGTCAATCAGGTGGTCTACGTCATCTCTATGCGATGGATTATAATATAAATATATGTCCCACATAGAGTTAACAAGTGGCAACTCAACTTAATATTATGAACATGTGTTTAAACATTTGAATTGTACTCAATAATAATATATGAATGTGATTTGCTTTTTCTTGTGTAATTGATTCCCATTTTAATTGGGAGACAGTTCATTGTGGATTACCCGATGCCATTATGCCACATTGATGTGTTTTGGCATAGGCCGTTAAGGTTAATCAAGAATCAATATACGTTATGTCTATGTAGAAGATTAAACATTTGTTTCATTGCGTATGAAGTATTGCAACTAAATAACCAAACCCGAAAGCTAAGTGATTCTTTGTTTCCTATCTTGCATTTTTGTTTCCTGTGTGTTGCTCATTCTTAATTTCATTGTATTTGCTTTAATGAGATAAGGTTTCATAATCAAGACAAACTTTTCAGATTTTTGTTTTATAGTCAAACAAAATGTGTCGTACTAACCACATGCTTCTTGTGGATTCGCACCCAACCCTGCTCTAGATATCTAATTTATCTAGGTATTTGCAAGACCTCACAATGATCATCGTTTATGTCTATGAACCTAGATGGATATGGTATCATATCCACAAGAAGTATTTACTTTTTTTTAAACCGTAAAGTAACATACTCTTAAATACTTTATTTTGCCCACAATGCGACTCACATTCACCACTTGAAACAAACTACACCTTAACAAATACCTTGATACCATTGAGCAGAGGTGCACAAAGCGGGTATTTTTAATTACCAGTTTCGGTTATGGAACCGGTTTCGCTATTAAAATAAGGGTTGGAACCGGTTATGCTATAACCGGTTTGGTTTCGGTTCCGGTTATTTGACTAAAAACTATACCGTATGTGACCGGTTCCGGATAGGGTTCGGTTCCGATTCTTAAGAAACCGGGTATTAAAATACATTATTTCTGAGTTTTTAGTACCATTTTTTCAGGTTTTTTAAAAACTTTATTGCGTTTTTAGTACCCTATTTTCTCGTCTTTGTTTATTATTATTAAGTTAAATATGCTTTGTGTAATGTAAACAAATTAAAATAAATGCACTAACATAAATTTAAAAAAATAGATATTAGAATCATGTATTGGGTATAGCCAGGTATAATTGGTTTCGATTCCGGTTCTTGTCAGGTTTCGGGTATGATCGGTACCGGTTCCGGTTCCGGTTTCAGGTATTAAGATCAAAATGCATACCCTGTCTACAACCTGTGGGTATGGTCGGTTTCGGTTTCATGTATAGAATACCCGAGTATTAAAGAAACCGGTTCCGAGTTTTGTGACCGGGTCCAGTTACTGTTTTTTGTCCACCTCTACCATTGAGCTACAAGTCCTTTGGTCCAGAAGAAGGATATGTTAGAAGTGGGCTTCTTGTTTAATAATAAAAGTAAATACACAGAGTTAGATTGATGTTTGACTTTTACCAAGGCAAAACTAAAGAACTAGAAGCAAAACTAACCCATTCTTCCTTAAAAGTCTACGAATTCGAGCTAAAAATGGTTGATCAAGTACCAATCCCGGTCCAAGATGAGGCGCATGAACAAGTTTAAAATTTAAGTTTAAAGTCAGGGAACTGCAAACTGAATATTAACCGACTAACCGGTTAAAACGACAAACTTTAAATAGAGATGCGTGTTAAAATGTCCAAACCACACGCGGCACTTCTAAAACAAAATATCACATACGCGACAAAACTACTTACAGAAGGGTATTATATTTCATAAATGGTGAAATACTTTTGCATTGTATTAGTATCATATAATGTACAAATTCTATCAAAATGTGTCTAAATCTTCCTATATTTTTCTATCCTTGCACCTGCTACGTGAAAAGGCATTTCCTCTCCGTTTGTGTGTGCCAAAGAGTCATCTTTTGAGCTTGGGAAAACATATCATCATTGTTTCTATTGAGCCTCAAAAAATGGTTGCACCCATTTGTCGATTCTAATTCGCTTCATTACGGGTGACAAACTAGAACTTATTTAATTTAGTCTATTATTTTCTCACCCGTAGAAAAAAGGTTCCATATCACTGTTCCGGCCAAATATAGCCCGATTGCGACGTCAAATACTTCATCCCATGAACCTGGCCCACATGTCACACGGTGTGAAGTTTCTCCAATATTTATGTGTAAAAAATGAAAATGTAGTTTTCATATAAACATATTATCAAGATTAAATAAAGTACACCAAAATGAAATTAGAGGTCTCAAAATTGGCCCCTCAATATTGGCAGAACCAACTTTGGTAATGACATGTATAGCCCCTTAACTAAAACGAATGTAGCCCCTTCAACTTTAATCATGATATGTTTAGCCCCTTAACTAAAACAACTTTAGCCCCACAACTTTAATAATGACATCTTTAGCCCCTCAACTTTAATAATGAAATGTCTAGCCCCTCAACTTTAATAATGACATGTTTAGCCCCTCTACTTTAATATTGACATATTTAGCCCCTCTACTTCAATAATGACATGTTTAGCCCCCAACTTTAATAATGACATGATTAGCCCCTTAACTAAAACATCAAACAACTTAAACTGTCGTGATTTGCTTATTTTTACCTACGTGTCGAACCCGTTGCGGAGCGCGGGTGGTAACCCACTAGTTAATTATAATATGTCCCAAGAGCATGTGATGTTGCGCTAACATGTTATTTTTTTGCGCATCAGGTTGCGCTGACCGGAAACACTATTTATTAATAATAGTCTTTTTTTATAAAATGATTTATGAGGTTTATTATGATAGGACTTTGGGACGACTTTCAACCCATTTAATCCTTTTCCTTTTAAGGTTTGCTTTTCAATGTACACGTTTGACCCTTTAGATATAATACACAAACCGAACAGACTCATTCAAAAGAAAATGGGCCGAGATCGCTACCCTTAACGTGAGAAGTGGAGGGAATTTTTTTTAATTACTTTCCCCTACTACTTAAGAGTGATGTTTAATTGTAGAATGTAAAAAAAATCATGATTTTAGAGTAGTAGAGTAATTATTACTCTACAAAATCACATAATTACTCTACTAGTGTAAAATCACATTTTTTTATTCTGTGACTAAAATACGTGCTTAACAAGTAGGGAAAACAAAATTTCAAAATCCCTCCTTTACTTCTCACGTTAAGGGTATTTTGTATGTTAAGACCCATTTGTACAATAACTTAACCCATAAGTCGATAACAATACTTTCATTGTAGTGAAGGGATAAAAGTGTACCATGTTGCAAGATGTAACCAGTGGCTGCAGTGCCAAAGACACCAGCTAGGACTCCCGCGGTATTAGACAAACCAAGCAACACCCCCTATTATTAATTAACATAAAGATTAACAAATTTCAACCATTTTTTGCTTGTATAAGTGATGCTAGAGACAGTCTAGATGCTCACAGAGTATCGAGGGGCAATATCCTGATGATTTGAATATAAGCCAGACTGTGAAAATGCATCAGAACCCTGTAGATTAAGATTGGCAAATATTATGTTTATGCAATATTTGGAATAAGACCTAATTAGCTTAATAACTGGCAATTTCAAGATATAATTAGAATTATTCGTATAATTAAGCACGAACCTGACTACACGCCATGCAAAAAACAGCCATTGCAGGAGAGTCAACATGGCTTAATTGAGATAAGAAAAATGCAGGTCCAAGGAATCCAATTGACTGCATTACCTGTTTTTTTTTTTTTTTTTTTTTTTTTTTTGAGTAAAAGGAATAAATATCATGAGAATAAAAGCTAGAATCAGATAAAACATTATCTTTGACACATTTTTCCAGACATGGTATGGAAGAGGAATATTAGATTGGGGTAATGTTGTATCTCAGGGTAATAATAATATCAGAAACATAACTTTGAAGGGAACTTTTGATAATGGTAAAACGGGCCAAAAGCTGCCCCCAAAGTGTAATTGTAACGCATATTCGCATTAAACATCCTGATCATCTTATTAAAGTAATTTGATTAATGAGTAAAGTACACAGATGGTCCTGTGGTTTTCCAAAATCCAAAATTTTGGATTTGGTCCCTAGCTTTTCAAAAGTAAACGGATGATCCCTATGGTTTGCACTTTGTGACACATTGAGTCCCCAACTTTTTCCAAAAGTATATAAAAGGTCCCGATGGTTTACACTTTGTAACACATTTAGTCCCTGACTTGGACATGCTAAAACTTTTAGATTTGTTGGCTGGGGACTAAATGTACTACCATAGGGACTATCCGTGTACTTTTGGAAAGCTAGAGACCAAATCCAAAATTTTAGCAAACCACAGGGACCATCCGTGTACTTTACTCTAGGTTATTATTAAAATGATATTAAATATTGTAATTTTATTTGACAAACTAATTATTTGGTAAAACTTGAACAAGAAAAGTGTTTCGGGCCAAACCCGCTACCCAACCCAACCCACCAGCCCCACCGGCCCATTTCGTCTCCTCTTAAATTACCTTTCGAACCGTGGTCACAGACCATCCTTTGCTCACAAGTGTGTCGGCTATCCATCCTCCAAGATTTGCAGAAAATGCCATAGTTAGCCAAGGCAATACACAGAACAGCCCAGATTCTGTCAGATTGAAGCCCAGGACCTGTAGCGTTTTCATAAAAGAAAAAGCATTTAAGTAAAAAATCTGTGATGAAGATCAACTACTTAATTACTTTCAGAATATACATCAGTTTTCATAATCATGTGATAACTGATGCATACATATTTTCAATATAAAAAATTGGTTAAAACTTTCTGGAACACAGCCGGGATTTTCGGATAGTGCAACGTAGAAAGACTAACCTGGTTATAGTAAGTAGGCATCCATGTGAGGAGAATAAATGTTCCCCAGTTGTGACAAAAATGACAAGTTATTAAAGCCCAAACAGGGGCTTTTGATAAAATTAATCCCCAAGGAATACTTTTAACAGGCTCCTCAGAAACTCTATTTTTAAATATCAGCTTCTTTTCTTCCGGACGTAGTTCAGGATCTTCAAGTGGTGAACTGTAAGCCTAAAATTTACAAGTATTTTAAAAAACAGAACATTTGACAGTAAACACAGGTATGTCACTAAATGAGACAAAATTTAACTAAAAGAGGTATCAATTTCAATGCAATTACTATAAAATGGGTCGAAAAAATAGCTTAAAAGGTAACAAGTCAAAAGGGTTAGAGTAAAATGCCATTTTCTTCCCTGAGGTTTGGCCAGTTTTGAGACTTTCGTCCAAAGGTTTGTTTTCTCGAATCTGGATCCAAAAGGTTTGAAATCTTGCCATTTTCATCCGGCTCGCTAACTCCATCCATTATTCTCCGTTAAGTCAAGGGTATTTCTGTCCTTTTTGTTAACTTAAAGGGAAATTCGGTCTTTTTCACTTTATGGACAAGCATTTAGAATAATGTACAAGTATTCACTTAAGCTATTTTTCACTTGATATACGAAAATACCCCCGACTTAATGGAGAAAAAAGGATAGAGTTTTTAAACCATTTGGATCCAGATGCAAAAAAAAAAACAAACCTCTAGATGAAAGTCGCAAAACTGGCCAAACCTCAGGGACGAAAATGGTTTGAAATAATATACTTTTTTTAATCAAAGTGACACATTAGTTGTGTACAAAAAAGCATATCCAATCAGTTTCTGCATGTATAAAAAAAGTTAGAAGGTATGATGTTGAAAAGGTATGAAAGTGATTGTATTATAAAAAGACTACCTTATTTAACCATAATGCAGCCCACACTGTCCCTAGAGAACCAAAAGAGAAAAACACCGAGGGCCATCCATAGGAATGTATTAAGAACGGTGAAAATGCAAGGCCAGTGACGGACCCAAGGTACATTCCGCTATATACTAGAGCCAATGATCTACTTCTCTCTGCAACAGGAACCCATTTCGACAAAAGATTGTTCATAGCTGGCATAGCCACACCCTACAAGAAGAACATCAGATGAACTTTTGTGACAAACTAAAAGTACATCAATAAAAACAGACTCAATGGTTGAGTAATGAGTTTGAGAAGAGATATGTGAGGAAGAAAACGAACCTCGCCTATACCCATGAACGCACGCACTATGAGTAGGAAAGGTAATCCCAATTTTGCAGCAATTGGCGTAAGAACTGTAGCTACCGACCACCATATTACACCAAATGCCAAAACACGTTTCCCACCTACAGTGTCTGCCCATATGCCTCCTGCAATCTAAGCTTAATAACCATTAGTTCAACTGTTCAATCCACAAGCACACCAGTAGGGCTGCAAACAAACCGAACGTTCAGCGAACAGTTCGTTTGTTTAATAAATGAACAGAAACGAACAAGAAATTTCGTTCGTTTAGTTAAAAAACGAACATGAACAGAGGCCGCGTTCGTTTGTTTATGTTCGTGAACGTTTGGTAACATGTTCGATTATTCATTAGTGTTTTTAGGTTTTATATTTTATTCAAAACATCAACCAATTAAATACTTAATAAATATCAGTGCACTATATATTATGTTTCATGAACGCTTGTTTGTGTTCATTTATTTCCATTTGTGTTCATGAACGTCGCTTGCGTTCGTTGCCTAAAATTAACAAACAAACACGAACACGTTCATTTTCTTAATGAACGAACACACACATTAAATCTTGTTCGGTAAGTGTTCATGAACAGTTTGTGAACAAATACACATATATATCCTTAACAAACGAACACTAACAAGGTCTTGTTCCTGTTCGTTTACAGCCCTACACACCAGGTCTTTTCTGATAACAAATCAAGCGAGTCCCCCCAACTCTCAAGTCTTGACAGTGTATTCACAAGGATGAATTTCACGGCCCGATTTTCATAACATGTCAGTTCATTTACATATCATTCTAAGAATCAAACAGGACCAATAATGTAAACAACAACAATCAGATTAAATGCAGGAAGGAATTGGGAAAACCTGTGTTAAAAGGTAGCCCCAGAAAAATGATGATTGTATCAAACCAACAGTTGTAGAATTCCAATGGAACTCTGATGACATTGGTAGTATAGCAATGCTCATGTTTACCTGCAATATGGAACAAACATCCAATATTATACATTCCAATTCTGTAAACATTAGCTTCATCCAATATTTCCCATGATATTTAATTAGTGAACACCTCCAACCAGTACCCTATAAAATCTATTCAGTCCACTAAACTACACACAAGGTAACTAAACCATTTCCTTTTGATTCTCAACTCAAAACAACTTAATAGGAGTATTACACAAAAAATTTAAACTTACTGAATGAGATACGGTATCAAAACAATAGACTTCCTTTAATGAGGTATCATGATTAAAAGCAATCTAAGCTGACCTAATATACCCCTAAACAAACAAACAAACCTTTATCCTACACCCCAAGAACTCCAATCGCCGATCTTGTCATGTGCAAGTCTAACAAACCCTGTTTAATCTAACCTAATCTAGAGAGAGAGTGTAATATGTAAAAATGTATCTGGATTCTCTTAATGGTTCAACACAACTCACACTTATTTATAGTAGTTAATTAAACAGTACCATTAAGTATTAACCACCTAACTAACTCACTAACTAATCTGAGTAACTCTATATTATCATTCTACCAATCATCAATTCAAGTTTGTTCAGATTCTTCAATTGAATTCAATACTGTAAACTAAAACAGTTGTAACAACAGCTCACTCTATCCATGTTGCATAGTAGAAAAGCAGAAACGCATAAAATTAACCACCTAACTAATGTAACTAACTCTATATTATCATTCAACCAATCATTAATTCAAAATTCTTCAAGTCTTCAATTGAATTCAATATTGTACATCAAAATAGTAATAACAAGCAGAAAAGCACAAAATAGCTATTAACCACCTAACTAACTCAATAACTAACTTAACCAACTCTATATCATTATTCCACCAATCAACAATTCAACTTTATTCGCATTGTTCTTTAAAATTAAATAGTGAATATATAAACAAAACGGCAGTAACAAGAGCTCAGTCTATCCGTATTGCATAGCAGAAAAGCCGAAAAGCACAAAATAACAACTAAGCACCGAACTAACTAACTAACTAACTAACTAATGTAACTAACTCTATATCACCATTCACTACTCTAACAACTATCAATGATTCAATTCAATTTTAGTCAGATTCTTCAATTGAATTGAATACTCTAAACTAAAAGCAAAATCCAACTTTATCATCATTCCACCAATCATCAATCCAACTTTATCAAAATCATTCAATTAAATCCAAAACAATAATAATAACAAGTCCTCACTCTATCCATATTGCACAGCAAAAACACCGTAAAGCACAAAACAACTATTAACCACCAAACTAAGTCAATAACTAACTTAACCAACTTTATATATTCACATTCTTCAATCAAATCCAAATTATTAATCAAAAACAAGAATAACAAATCCTCACTCTATCCATATTGCACAGCAAAAAAGCGGAAAAGCACAAAACAACAATCGTCCACCGCTTCGGAAACTCCTCCCACCACATCACACCATCCTCAACAACCTCATCTCCATCTTCTTCCCTCTCTCCAACACCAACACCAAAACCTAACTTCTCCTTAAACTTAAACGCTCCAGGCGCTGACTTCGAAACCTCATAAGGTTCTGATTTCACATCCGATCTAATCCTCCACACCTGACTCCTCTCAAACCCTAACCGATTCGGAAACACATGAACGCCAGAGAATCGGAAGTGATATTCGAAGTTTGAGTTCGAATTGAAGCAAATAGGTTTCCGGCACGGTGTGTCCGGTGGTCGGAGGCGAGTCGCCGGAGAGTACGGACTGATCGGAAGTGATCTTCCGGCCATGGTGAAAGGGTTTTGTGATTTTTTATTTGAAAGTGTGTTTGTTTTGGCGTTTTAGACGTTGAAGGAACTGTGATATTTATGGTGATTGGTTATTATTTTAACACGTGGCAATGTTGGGGACTCAATAGATAGACTGGTGGGTCCCACTGTATAACGGTGTCGTTTCGGAGTTGGGTTGATGAGGAGGATATTGAATGGGCTATAAATGGTGTCTGTTGGGCCTGTTGCAAGATATCCGTTTGTTGAATACTTGAAGTGTTTCTTTCTTAGAAGAACTGAATTTTTTTAGTACAATTGGGCCTTTTTGGATCGTAGATTTCTTGGAATTTATGTTTATAACAAAAACAAATTTTTAATCAATAGTAATTATAACTGTTGTTTATAAAAAACAATTTTTTAATTAATAGTAATTATAACTGTTGTTTATAATAATTCGTAGTTACGTTAATGGTTATTGATTATAACTAGCGGGATTACATGCATGATGCGATGGAAATTTGATTTCGGTTGGTATCGAGTTGGTTCTTCACGACTTTGGTATAGTATCAGTACTTTATATAGTTTTCATACCAAATTTGAATACAGCTTCAAAAAAATATGTTAGTTATAGTTTGAATACAACTAAAAAAAAATATTATTTATAGTATAAGGCGTGAAATTGAAACGATAATACACAAGACCTATGGTAGGGGCGGAGCCAATGTAGTAATAGGGGTAGCACGGACTACAGCTCAACAACGTATTCGTAGTGTATTTTTTTCAATTTTATACAAAGGATACCCGTAAATAAATACGAAGATACTTCTAACAAAAAAATAGGATAGTTGATGTTATTAAAATCCCAATTGTTTATAAGTCCGAACCATTTACGACCCAAAAGTTGTAGAATAAATTGAGCCCAAATTATAAACTAAGCCCAAGTTAACAATAATATAATTGAAAGGATCCCAATTAGTAAATGGCAAAGCTTAGCCCAGAACAGAAAACATTAAAATAAAGTTTTTTTCATTATGGGCGGCAATTGGAAAGTGGATACAAAACGTCGAATCTGAACTATCGAGCATAATTTGTTTTCGTTACCGACAACAACTTTTTTATGGGACACCTCTAAATTAATGGGCTAGTTCCGCCACTAACCTATGAGGTTAGAAGTCGGTCGGTTCATTTGGTTACTATACTAATACGATACCAACATAGTGAACGTAAGTTATTAGATAATAATCAAATTAAATTAACACAAAGTGAGTTAAAGGTGTATATTAAACAAATATTTATAATAAAGTAACTATATATAATTTATCCAAATTTAACCTCTATATTAAATCAGAGAACTTTGAATAGTTATAGGCTCTGATTTAGGGACTGAAAATCATCAAAATTGGGTACTGGTACCGAAAATGCTCAGTATAGTAAGATACCAGTATTTAAAGGTAAAAATCAGTAAAATACCAGTACGTTATAAAACCGAAAGTACCAGTATCAAAAACGCCAAAAAGTGAGTATCAAATCGGTATCAAAAATAATCGGTATGAAAAATTATCAATACTGTACCAGTTTCAAATGCTTATCCCTACTATGATTGGTTGCATCTAGGGATGATACCGATAGATGAATGCCTTTTGGCTATCTTAATATTCATATTACGCATCTATCTTAATCATACATCTATCTTAATATTCATATTTTAGTTATACACTATTAGGCATATGGGATATGCATTTTCAAAACATGATATTATAATCCTAGAAAATTAGAATAAAATACTTAGCTACAATAAAGTAGTTAAACTAAAGAATCATCAAGGAATATTAATAAGATGTATTGTGGCCTGGGATTTGGTAGGACAATAAGTCAAAAATAAAAGGGTACACAAGGATTCACTGGGCCTATAGAAGATCACACTTGGCCCATATCATAGAGTAATACAAAACATTCCATGAGAAAAAGGTAATACCATTTTTAAATAATTAACGTCATAAATTCCGGTTGTGTTTAAAGAAATGTTATTATAATACTAAATTCTTGTCGTCAAAGAGACTAAATCAACTCATTTCACAATAATTTTACGTTATGTGCATTAATCTATGATATAGTTAATTTTATGACAGTAAAAATCAATATTTAGGTAACTTTTGTAGAAGAAATTATACACAATCTGATTAAGAAATACCTGTTATTATATGTAATGAATTCAAAATCTTTTGTTTTAAGTAACAAAAATTATATTTTGTGACAGTCTATTGTAAAGCTTACTTTAAAATCTAAATTTAGAGTTTGATTTAGGCATGTGATCAAATCAAGTGATATGCACACGGTTTTGTAATGATATCATATATCGATTGTTCAGAGCCGTCCCGAAAACTCTTAAAAAAATTTAGGCCTCGGGCGACGAAAAGAATTGGGCCCAAAATTATGGTTAAGGGTAAATGAATTACAAAAATAAAAACTTAGTGATGGAGCAAAGTTTCGAACTTGAGACCTTTGCATTATTTTAAGATGGTTTTTGCCACTACACCACCAATATTGTTTGAAATGTTAAATGGATGAATATACTAAATATATAATTTAATAAATATATACAAACTTATAAATATTTTTCGGGCCCTTCGAAATTTTGGGCCTCGGGCGTCGGCACGGGTTTGCCGGGCCCAAAACCGGCCCTGCGATTGTTGTGTGTTGTCTACTAGTTTATGCCCCGTACGCGTTGCGGGGCGGTAAGCAGGATATTTCTCAGTTTAATAATATACAGGTCTGTGTTTCGGTTACTTGTACATACTACTCATAACATGATCTCAATAAAAATTACATCGACACATAGATAAAAATACGTGTGTCAAATATTTTTTATTTTAATAAAGTTTAGGAATTATAAGGTAACTTTATTAAAGTCCAAGAGTAGTAGCTGTTGTCCACCAATAGCTAACGATCACTATTCCCCATGGTTAATTCGTTACGATAGCAAGGGAAAAAAGGCTAAAAGATGAAATACTAAAATAAATAAAAGTAGAGGGACTAAACATGTACACTAACAAAGTTAAAGCGAAGGGACTAAACACGCATAAAAACAAAGTTAACAAATAAAAAGATCATTGGCGAAGCATAGTGGAGGCGGGAGGGGGCGGCCAACCCCCCGAACTTTTCGCTCAGTAGTGGAGAGTATGTAGTTTTCGTATAGAAAGTTTTGGGTATATACGTTTTCGACCCCCCGTTTTATAGAAATTTTTGGGTATATATGTTTTCGACCCCCGGTCGGAAATCTGAAGTTTCGACACTGAAAAAGATTAAAAAAAACAGAGGGGCTAAACACGTATATTAGCAAAGCAGAAGATTTAAAAGTTAAATAAAGACAGATGCCTAGCGCTATTCCCTCATGGTTTTTGTAGTTGTAGATAATGTGTAACTAGTTTTGTAATTTTTGGTGTTCATGTTTTGGAAGGTGGTTACAAGGAGAACCCCCAACCTCTCCTCCTTGTAACGAGTTCACTGGTGTTGTTTCATTTTGCAGGATCGATAGAAGAGTACCAATTTTGTTTGGCAAAAGAAGAATAGAGATTGACTGTTATTCACGAGACAAGCCAGCTAGGTCAGACCTTGTGACGACTTAGTGTTTCATCATTTTGATATTGGATTAGGGCCTAAGTTAGTATTGTTTGTGTGTAATATTGGATGATTCAATGACTAATAGTCTTTTATATTACGAGATTGTGTTTGATTATGGCGGGTCCAAGGTGTTGTTTGTATGACGGAAAAGGGCCGGTGAGAGGAAATATAATGTGAGGTGGTTGATGGATGAAAGAGATAAGCTGTCGAGGGGTTGTCGGAGATCTGTGATTAGCTTATGAAAGTGAATATCTAACGTGTTTGTTATTTATTAGACCCTCCGTAGTCGGGGGTGATATGACATCGGAGGCCACCATAGTGCCCCGTATGGCGCCTCCGCACACCGCCCTGAGGGGCGTTATAAGCCTTGAATCTGGATGCCTCACAAAAATCATAACAGCGCTACACAATGTTTCTCTCTCACACACGTATATATACATAGATATGTATATATAATTCAAGGGGTTAACCACTACACACTCAAGTTATATAAACCCCATTTCTTACACATTTGCCACGTGTCGTATAAACCCCGCATCACAAGGGGTTATGAAGAGTTACCACAACGCATGGCTATTGTAAATGATAATCAGAGATAAAAGATAATAAAAAAGAACTGAATTTTATTGATTTATTTCTTGCATACAAAACAGAAAAACAAGCCTTTATGTATAGGCTTTACAAGAAAGAATAAAAAAAGGAAAGACTTTGATAAATATGGAGATGATGTTGAGGATCCATAATTTTCTCTAAATTATTTTTTTTCCTTTTTCTAACACTCCCGCTCAAGTTAAATTATGGTATTTCCAAAATTCAACTTGGCCATTTGGGTTTTGGCATTCGTTTTGATTTGGGTTTTGGTTTTTTGAGCTTTGATTTTTTTTGAGCTTATTTTTTTTTTTTTGAAGCAGATTCAACTTGACTTGGTTTTGATTTTCGGTTTTGATTATGTTTGGTTTTGATTTTTTTTGAGCGGAAACGTAATATTTTTAATAGGAGCACTTCGCCTTTTAGGACACTTAGTGCCACGTCCATCCATCCTGATATCCAGCCTCAGATGTGCCTTCACTTTGAACCCTAATTATTTCTTCAGAAGCATTACTGCCGACATCCTTCTCATCGCTGTCGTTGATAGTGGCCTTGTTGTTACCAATGGCAATGACAACCTTCCCCTCTTGATTCGGGTTCTCAGTTTTGTGGTTGTCACTCCACCAGTTAAGGAACCCCACAATTCTGAAACACTGATCCTTGGTGTGTTTATTCTTCCCACAGTGACTACATTTCAGTTTGGATTTGTCGATTCGGGATGATGATTTTCCAGTGAAGTTCGATCGCCGTTGCCCCTTCGTGATTAACCCCTGTCCATCGGTTTCAGTGGTTCCGCCGGCGACAAGCCCCGCCGCCACGCCGGACTGTGAAGTTTCAGAGATGGTACCAAGGATTCCTTGATGTGCCATCTCCTTCCTTACAGTCGCGTAGGCTTGCTCAGCCGAGGGAAGTGGATCCCACCAAAGGATTTCTCTTTTGACTAGGTCAAACTTCCTATCAAGAGCATTCAAGAATTGGAATAATTTTTGTTCAGACCTGATATTGTTATATGTTGCTACGTCAGCAGAGCAGGTCATTGGATTTGGATCCATTCGATCTATTTCTCCCCAAATGCCTTGTAACTTGATCCAGAAATCTTCTAGGGCCGAGCCGTTTTGCTTGAGTTCGTTTGCTTTGACGTGTAAATCGAAGGTTTGTAGTTTGTCTTTCCCGCTGCTATATGTAACCACCAATGCGTCCCACAACGCCTTCGCAGTGGGAAACTCGGTGAGGTTACCGGCTAACCCTGGTTCAATGTTTTGTATGAGCCATGAGAACACGAATAGATCGTCCTGTTCCCATTGCTCGTATTGTTCATCTGACGGGTTTGGTGGTGCAGGTTTCCTGTAATATGGCTCAACAGGTTCTTAGATTTCCGCCTATAGCGACTCGAATCATTCGAGCCCCTAGAGCGTAATTTTGACTATTCAGCTTGATACTGATCCTCAGGCTATCGGATAAGGTTTGTTTTGGTGTTTGAGATTGGGTATTAAGGTTGGTTCGAAGAAGATTCGCAAGTTGAATTGAGAGATCGTCATTATTGGTACGGTTGTTTGGGCTATCGTCTCCGGATATGGCAGCTGTGTAAACGCTGGACACTTGAACTCGCGTTCATGATTTATCAATTACGCTGGACTAACGAAGCCGGGCTTGTTCTCTTATCGGCGTATTTTTTAAATACACCGGCGTTTTATTAAATACATCGTGCCACTTGAACTCACGTTCAAGATTTAAGGTTGCCCAAAAAGGAAGAATAAATCCGCTCAGCGGATATAAAATGTGCAGCAAAAGTTTTTAGGGTTTCTTGAGGCACTCCTTCTCTTTCTATAGCTCCTTTACAGATCCGGTCACCACCAGCATAAGTCTCTAAGCAACAGCAGCGGATATGAAGCCCAGATGAGTAGCAGGCAGCGGATTTGAGTTGCAGCCGCGGATTTGGCACAGATGAACACCGCGGCAGATTTTAGGGTTTTCAGCGGCGGCGGCAACTATGGTTTTCGACGGCAACATTTGATTCGCCGGAACAGATGATTACGGCGGCCTAACTGTGATTCGCCGGAACTGTGGTTTTCTTCTCGGTGCGGTTAGTCTGATTTTCCTGGTTCTTTTTCCCTTTTTGAGTTTGATTTTGTTGTCTGGAGTGTGCAACTAGTTTAGGGTTTTGCGGACAAGGATGGGTGTGGCGGCAGCGGCTGGTATGACTGGCCGGAGATGGAGTTTCCGGTAAGGGTGACGGCAGGTTTGATGTTTGATTTTGGTTTTGGTTGTGATTGATTGTAGACGATGAGCAAGATGTTTCACGGATCAGAAACTCTGCTCTGATACCAAGTTGTAAATGATAATCAGAGATAATAAAAGATAATAAAAAAACTGAATTTTATTGATTTATTTCTTGCATACAAAACAGAAAAACAAGCCTTTATTTATAGGTTTTACAAGAAAGAATAAAAAAGTAAAAACTTTGATAAATATGGAGATGATGTTGAGGATTCATAATTTTCTTTAAATTATTTTTTTTTCCTTTTTCTAACAATGGCGTTAGTAGTGCCGCTACTAGTATTGTTATTACTACTAACAATAAAAGTTAAAAAATAAACAATGATTTGGAAATCATGTAATGATGTTACATCTTACTTTGTTTTCACATGAGAAAAAAAAATCCCTACCTGCTCAATTCATCGTAGTCGTAGTTCAATATCATGGAACTATAAGTAGTAAATCATGAGAACTATATACATTTGTACTAATTGTTTCAAGTGACTCACCACAGCCGCTGCTTTTCCTCCTTTTATTTATGCAAATTATAAACCACTTAACTTTCTTAATTGCAAGGTAACTTATCCTTTTTGGAGTTGAAGATAACACAATTTTGTATTTGCATAATTCACTCTCTTTTATCTCCAATTTACCTAGGTAACACCACTACAGTAGATTTTTTTTCTTTCAATTGAATTTCTATTCAATGTGTCCTCTGTATAATATTTTATATTGACTGATACTTAATTATACGTTTATTAGCATAACTTTTAAAGTTTATGCATATGCTAATAAATAAAGTAATATTCTTTGCTTTCATAGAAAAAAAGCCCAATAAAATAATCCTGGAGTCGGTGGACAGTTTTGCTGTTTGACGCTTTGTCCAGATGCACGTAACAAACAGTTTTCATGCAATCTCTTGTATTGTTTGCTTACTTAAATATATATTTTTGAAATTAATTATATGATTTAAGGTGATGCCTTTTTATACTAAAATTTTGCATTAACTAAACATGTAATTATTGAAAAAAATACAGTTTTACTAACTTTACACACATATAATCATATTAAATTATTTTTGCATATTTACTGAACTGAATAACAAATTTGCGATATCCTTGATTCACAACAAGGTAAGAAGTAGAGCTATGAAGAATTAGATATAGATTCCACTATATTTTGTTTTAAAAGAACAACATCAAAGGTAGGCATTAACCATTCTTCTTCCAACTCTCTTTCTATTTAATAAAATTACAACTCGTAAGATTGACTAAACATAATGAAAAACATGTAAATAATACTTGTTATAGCATACAAATCAGCAGATAGTCCATATACAGATGCAACTATGGAGTTTGACATGCTATCTAGCATGATTTGATTCTCGTTGAGAGTGTATGTTCTTGATGATAGTACCGAGTTTTTTTTTAAGATGAAGAACTCGTGAATGGAAAGAGAGGAGAAAGATGAATTTGATGTGATTGTTATGAGAGTCTAACCAGTAATCTTTTTAAATATACTCAAGGAGAAACCTAATTAGTTAATAAGAGTAAATCGGATCATCAGCAATTACCAACTAATATATTATTAGGTATAGTTATATTTTGATTTATATAATATAAATTATTATAATGGCTACTAAATTAAATAAATATAATAATTATATTTAATCTTACATTCTGCCACTTAGCCGAATAATCATTTTTTTATGAGCATTAGATAATCCTATGAGCATTAGATAATCCTGATCAGGTGTTAACACTCATTTTAACTTTAAACCAAGAACCGCAGCAAAGAAATACAACCGTTGAGTCATCATTCAACTCAGGACCCCCACTAATCATACTACAACATCAATTTAAACCTAACATTTTATGATCAAAATCTTTGAACCTTTGATTTGTATTTATATTTGTCTATCTGTCATTATACCGACAGAACATATAATAGAGACATACAAAATTAAAACCGAGGAAATTTCATTAATTAAAACATAAGTAAGTATTATGCAATTAAATAAGGTCTTTAGTAAATCCCATATTCGAAACATGTTCTTCGAAAACTTTTGGTGGGAGACTTTTAGTCATCAGATCCGCAAGCATATTTTTAGTACTTATATACTCAATACAAAGATTATTTTCCTCTACTCGTTCTCATACGAACAAATACGTTATATCGAGATATAAACTAGCTCCAGACGAACTGTAACTGTTCGATAAACTAACGGCAGATGGGTTATCACAATAATGCTTCAATGATCTAGATTTGGAATTAATGATTTTGAGTCCAGTGATCAGAGTCTTAAGCAACATTCCATGACAGGCTGCGTTATAAACAACAATGTTTCTGCTATCATTGTGGAAGTTGTGGTTAACTGTTGTTTATGACTCCTCCATGAAATGGGTCTGCCTGCGAACATAAAGATATAGCCCGAAGTGGATTTCTTGTCATCTTTGCATTTGGAAACATCATAATCAGAATAGCCTACCACTTCTAAATGATCACTTCTTCAATAAGTCAGTTTATACTCTTTTTGAACCTTGCAGATATCAAAGTACTTTTTTAGTTACTTTCCAGTGATCTAGGCTAGGATTAGTTTAATAATGGCCTAGGATCCCAACAATATAAGCAATATTTGGGCGAGAACAGACTTAAGCATACATCAGGCTCCCAGCTACTGATGCATAAGGTATCTGCTCATTTGCTCCTTTTTCAACCTATGTTGTCGGACATTGGAATGAACCAAAAACATCTCCCTTAACTACTGGAGCGGTTGAGGGTTTGTAACAACACCCAAAACACCTTATAAGGACCTCTGATCACAACCACGGACTTGTACGGCGTGAACCAGGCAAAAAAAAAGATCTTGAAACTGGACTCTCAGGAGACACGCGGGAGGGACCCCTAAAGCTCCCGCGACGCGCAGCTGATGGTAGGGACGCATGGGACTCGATTAGAACAAGTGGTCAGGCTATACTTGCAAACCATGCTAGTCTAGGACTAGGTGCCTTCGGCCGTGAAACGCGGGGGGCCCCCATACCCGTGCGCTATGCGCGGGAGAGAGCCGGGTGGCCCTATAAATGGGGTGGCTTGGGACTGAAGCTGCTACACAATTTCGATGTTCTTTTAACGAAATTCTCTGCTTATATCTCCGAGTACACCCCTAAATTCTGCAAAGCTTTGCCCCGTTGTAAGTATTTTAACCCCTAGTCACTGATTCGATACCTTGTATGATCGATCCAAAACCCAGAAACGGATGTCAAGGTGCTGGCTGAATAAGGCTATACTTTGTTAACTACGTTAGGGCTTTGATCTCGTGATGTATCAATAAAGTTTGAGTTGGGTTATTACACTAACATGTGTGCAGTGTATATTTTTTTAGGAACTTAGGAATTATATCATGATATATTACCAGGAGGCTTTAAGTTAAACCCTAAGTCTACAAAGTGAGTCATTCTTTCTTTTTATCAAATGCTTTGCAAAACCCTAAATGTTTTTCAGTTATCCTTACAGCGATTAAGTTTTTGTATTTTGCAAATTACTACTAGTATGTGGGGTTTGTAAACATTACTTGATAATTTTCACCATTGGACAGCGGGTTAGCCAATGTGTGATATGACCATAGCCATAGATCCGGTCGAGTGACAAATACCGAATGGAGTATTTGTTAGATATAAACAATGTAATCACCCTTGATACTGTAAAATATAACAATGTGTCTTTTTATAAAATTGAATGAACTCACCAGTATTTTTACTGAGAAAATGTTTTAAACGCGTTTCAGGTAACTTATCGTGAAGGTAATAAAAGCCCGCTACGGAGCACTGAAGGCTTAAATAAAGTGGTTATGATTACCTGAATAAAAGAAGAAATTTATGTTTTTAGTAAATTAGGGTTTAACCCTATAAAAACATTTGAATGTGACATGGGTTTTATCCCATCTGTTTAATATTAAAAGTTTGGTGTTTTACAAACTCTGACATTATTTCCTAACTACGATCCTGATGATATTTTCTGCTGCAAATTTAATAAACACTAATACCATCTGTCATCTGGTTTACAGCTCCCGTCCAGGGTGTGGTCGGGGGCTGTGTGACGGGTAGTCCGTAGGACGACCCTTAAGTGTTTTAAAAGATAATTTAATCTCGCATTTAGTCATGTTTTTATCCTGAATTAGATAACTACGGTTTCTCATCTTCCAGGTATGTTCGGGGCTTTAAAAGTGTGAAAATGCAGCTTCGGATGGAAGTCGGTTGATTTGGAGTTCAAGTACCAAAGTTGAAGAAACAAAGGAGAATTATCCAGCCTCTACTATAGCTTTCAATGGCTACCGTAAGCTACAGTAGCCCCAAATCATCTTTTTTCCACCGTAAGGCAGTAAGAAGCCACCGTATGAAGTTGAAAGCTACCATGGTAGACTCTGAGGAAAAATGTAACTCCCATGTTTAATGCCCATTAGCTGAGACTTTTCACCATTCCAATCATTGTTACGTTTTGGAGAGCAGCTAGGGGCGAATTTGGAGCTTGTTCTTGGTTTTTGGACAATTCTAAACATTTGGTTTGTGTTTTTGATTCTTATGAACATTAATTTTGATGCTATGATGATCCACCGCACTGTGAGCGGCTAATTTCGTTGGTGATCATCTTAGGTGGAAGGTTTGTTTGAGACACTTATGTTCTTGCTTGAATATCTAGAATAATAAACTTGCAATGTTTGTTTAGCTTGTTATGGTGTTTGGATGTTTGTTTGTAAAGTATTAATTTGTGTTTGATCACAGTCTAAACCATACGTTCTTGGTGCCATCGGCAATCGAGATATCATGGGAGGGATTAGGGTTGGATATTAGTTAACTGGTCATCGGGTAACAACCTCGTGTTCTTGCAATCCGAGTACTTAGTTCCCTTTTATCACAAACAAGTAACCAAACACGAGCCATGTCTATGTGGTTCTTTCTAGTTGGGCATAAGCGTTAGTGTCAATTAAAACCTGCAACCTAGGATGGTCCCTCTTTCTTAACCTGTTTACAAAATTCAATCTTTGGTTTGCAATCTAGTCTAGTTCAATTTATTTAGTTAAAACCAATCAATCCAATCTCTGAATTTACATTTTCTACAACTTAGTCTAATTTAGTCTTTATAAAAGCTATTTAGATAACACATTTTCCACAAACTCCCTGTGTTCAATACCCATTTACCGCTAGCTAATTAGTTGTATTTGGATTAAATTTGAGTGAGATTTTGATTTCACGTCACTGTGACAGAAGGTGGTATCAGAGCCACTGGTTTAAGCTATTTAGGTGTTCTTTTAATACCTAAACTTAAACATTTATGTTAGGAAATTAATATAATAATTTATGTGATATCTCTGAGTAAATAAATTTAGATACACGTATATGATTTTTATGTTATTTTGACAATTTCTGAGTTCACAGTATGAGTGACCAAAATGTGTCTGATGTCTTTCAACACATGTCTGATTCAGAGATGGATGAAGGACCATCCGAGACTGCATCAGGATATGAAGCAGACACCAAAGGATCCTTTGTTTTTCAAGCTCAAACCACTGAAACCTTTCCACCTAAAAAGAAGGTTGGTTTAACAAAGGAAAGAGAGAGAAAAGAAGGAAAAAGAAAAACCAGGAAGCAACTATAACACTAGTAGAGGGACCGGCTCAATACCTGTGACCAAACCACTGTGGGAGGAGTTAGATAAAAGACTAGTAAACTGTGATCTTTTCCAACCCACAGGAAGTGAAATAAACTTAAATCTGTTAGCGGAACCAGAACCACAATTGCTACCATTATACCTAGAACAACCTTTAGCACTAATACGACTGTACCTGAACCTATTCAAGAGAACCCACTACCAATATTAGCATTTAAGCCTGAAGAAATACCTAGGATACCTGCACCAGATCCACTGGAACAATGGCGGACAAACGACTGGGAATTTCAGAACATGATGAATGAGCCCAATCCCTATTTACCATACGGAGAACCAGTACCTGCATACAATGAACCAATACCAGCAATATTCCCTTCATGAATCCTGATAATGTAGCTGAACTTCGTTACTATGGCAAAGAACTTATAGAAGAAGGAAACAGGATTCATGATATAGGAGAAAATCTCGTCTGGAAGTATGACGAGATGGAGATGCAATTCGTATTGATGCAACATATATATAAAAAGAGTACACGTCGCAATAATCGAAGGTTTTGATTAAATGTGTAATAAATTTGTTTGTTTAATTTATTCTGTGATACCAACACCTGTTAATGTTTACAATCCAGATGTCGAACGAAGTAAATCAGGGAGTTCAGGCTAATAATGATAACGGAAACCCGTGGATAAAAGTGCTATAGAACATATAGTTACAGAAGGAATAATTGATGCCATGCCATTTATTATTGAAGCTATTAATAAACCTAAGACCGTAAACGATAATACTATTATAAGCAGTACACGTACGCATACTGAGCCAAGTCACAGCGTTAATGGAGATAATGGCTTTCTTGTCAAAGCTCCAATTCCAAAATGAAAGAAAACGATCGCTTATGGTTGTTCTTACAAAGAGTTCCTGTCATGTAAGCCAATCGAATTATGGGGTAATGAAGGAGCCATTTCAGCCTTACGCTGGCTAGAGAAGACTGACACGGTTTTAAAGATTAATAAATGTGCTGAAGAAGATAAAATCATGTATACTTCTAACCTTTTCAAGGATAAAGCATTAGAATGATGGAATACCATTCTTCAATCAAAAGGAAGTGACATGGTCTATAATATGGAATGGAATGATTTTAAGGAAATAATTGAAAGGAAATTCTGTCCTCCTCACGAAAATGAGCAGATAGTCAATAAATTCCTAAACCATAAAATGATTGGGGTAAATTGTCGGGAATTTACTACCAAATTCTTCGAATATGCAATAATAGTACCAACACTAGCTTCGCCTGAACCAATATTAATCTCCCGTTACATCTGAGGATTAATTAGTGAAATCAGAGATATGGTCAAAGAAGCTAGACCACAAACAATTGAAGAAACAGTGGAGCTTGCTAACACTCTGACAGATGGACTAATACGCACACATGAAGAAAACCAGAAAAAGGATCTAGCCCAAAGAATTACCCAGGAACTACGTTCTGGTAATTCTTACCGTAAGAAAGGATCAAGTCCATCCTCTTCATTACCTTTCTGTAAGTCCTGTAAAAAGAAGCATTCAAGAAAGTGTGTGGTGTTTTACAACTTCTGCAAGATACCGGGACATAAGGAAGAAGAGTGTAGAAAGAAAGCTAATGCTAGATTATACTACAACTACGGAGACGCGGGTCATATCCGAACAAATTGCCCAAAATTAGCTACAGCAACTAACAACAAGGTAAAGACAACCGAAGGGCCTAAGAAGAATGCTAGAGCCTTCGTACTGACAGCCAAAGAAGCCGAGTTAATTCCGGATGTGATTATGTCACCCCCTAACCAATGGCGGAAACATCGGGATGAGACGAAGTGTGAAGATTACTCGAGACATCATAACGCTAATAATTGTGACAAGTATTTAAATAATCATTTCATTTCTAAAGAATCAAGTACAAGGTTTTGAAACAAAGTACAACAACATGAATAATAAAATGATACAATACAAATACAATTCTTTCTAAGTGGGTATCTAAGCATCCTACTAGATTCCATGCATCGTCAACATCCACCTGTAACATGTTAAAATAAAGTTCAATGCAAAAGCAAAGGCGAGTATACAAGTTTGATACGTACATAGCAAAAGATAAGTTTTGAACAATTCCTCATAGCAAGCATGTGATTCAAGATAAGCCTTTAAATATGGTATGTGTCTAACATATCAAACCAAGGAAACGCAATATGCTCATGACATAACCGAGATAAAGGGGCGGGTCGTTAATCCTATAGCGCTACATATGTCACGGTTTGGCTCGTACGAAGTTAATGGTAAATTCAACACATAAGATAAATCCAAGTTTAAAGCATCAAGCCATCACGTATACAAGCATGTTATAGGAATGTTTATGTGTTAAGCAAAATGTTCATGTGTAAGTTGATAGATAAACATGTTACACCCCAAAAGTGGTAAAAGTAAAAAGGGGGAAATACGAGTATACTCACAAAGTTTGCATATGCTTTCCAATTATCCAATTATTGACGAGTTGATGAGGTTGGAAGATTGAATGTGTAGGGTTAAAGTTCAAGTATGCTTAGAGTCGAGATTCGGCATTCAAAACAACATAAAAAGTAAGATATGTGAATATCATGTGAAAATAATCATCTTCAACACTTAATACTTGTATGACACTTGGTAACCACAAGGGTTATGATAATGTTTTCATGAGTTGAACACCCATAAGAATCACAACAAGGTTTAGGTCTTAGGTGATGTTCTACTACTTTAACATATAAACATGAGTTCAACATCAAAGGTTCGAATGAGTGTATATATATATCTAGGTTAAGTACTACATATTATTTAGTCCAATAATTCAAGTAGGAGGTAGAAGATTAGAATCTTCATTTAGGCACCTCGTGTTATCATAGATGTCATGTATGAGGTAGGAAGGACATGCTTCCATTTAGGAACCCCTTGAATGTTCACCACTTCACTCTGTGTAACAACAACCAAGGAGGGTCACGAACTAGGATTTGCACAATAACATAAACAACCTAACTATAGAGAAATCATCAAATCACGTGAGGATTGTATGTAGGACAACCCAAGTTGTTCCCTAATCACTCATTCATCAAGACCTAAGCTTGACATGATTTGTGGGTTGAAACCCTAGACAAAACACCAAGTTTATGAGGTTTAATCCTCTGATTTTAAATGTCTCAACCTTGTTTTTAAGCTTAACCAACCATGGGATAAGTTGTAAGCATTAGGACATAGGTATGAGATGTGTTGAACACAAGTTACATAGGTTTAAACAAGTTTTTGATGAACATAAAAAAACAAACAAAAAGTTTATGGACGATTTCGGGGCATTTCCAGGTCTGATTTCTCCAAGGAGAAGTCTAGGAATCGAACCCCATGATTATCCAAGTAAGTAGGAAAAAGAATCAAGTGATTTCGTTAAGAAATGAGTGAGTTATGCTCATTTTCGTGAAGGGGTGTCAATCTGCTCGAACCTTTGCTTTCAGCTACGGTTTGGAGGATGTTTTGAGAGTTTTTAGTGTTGCAAAAGTGGTAGAGAGGCTGGTTATAAGTGGTATTTATAGGGGGAAGGATTAGGGTTTCAATGGGTTGGGCTTTGGAAGTGTTTAGAAGGGGTTACACCTTGAAACTAGCCCACAAAACCCAACTATATGGGGCTGAATTTTGCTGAATTGGGGCTGCCATATTTCTTTATTTTTTTATTTTTTTAAGACATTATAATGAGTAATTTTGTTAGTTAAGTTGTGTAATAATATGCAACAATGTTTCCCCTAACTTGTAACAAGGTGAAATATGAAATAAAACATGATTTAACTAGGTAAAAAGTGTAATGTACAAGTATGTAACATGTTTGTAAGTGACAAGTATATGTCACATATTAGATGATTAACCGTTGTATAAATAAGCATATTATTAGGGGTTTTTAGGTATCAACAATTTAAGGACAAGCATGGACATGCATCGTGAATAAGTATCGTATAAGTATGAATTACAAATAAGGATTCGATGTACAATGAATTCGAACGTATGAACATGTATGAATATGTAGATGGTGAATTTAAAGAAATACGAATTTTATTTATGATCTAAGTCTCGGATTTTACAACGAGAAGACGACTATAATAATACAAGATTTCCAAAAATAACATTACAAGGCGAGCTTTCTAATTATGGAAAGTACGTAGAAGCAGGACGTTACAGTCTCCCCTCCTTTAGGAAATTTCGTCCCGAAATTTATTCAAGAGGAAGACTTGAAAGAGTTTTGGCAAAAGGTGACTATTAAGAATTGAGACTTGAAAAATTTGAAACGTAAAAAGTATGAAATTTTGAAGGATGACAAGATAGGTTTGCAAAGGAGTTCGTTTGTCTAAAATGATTTGAGGTACCAAACATAATTGGAAAAGTATAGTTGCTTATATGGAATTGAACGATTGACTCTTAATAAACGAATGCAAGTATAAGAATGGCATATGTATTGGATAGACAAAGTAGCGTGCTAAGAATGAAGTCTCGTCATGGATAATCGGATATAGCGCGTTTGTGAGTTGTTTAAAGTTTAAATTAGGTCTAAAAGGTCTGCAAAACACTGATTTTCTCATGGCACGTCTTACGAAAGTTTGGTAACATGATGAAAACACTTATGTATAGGAAGTACCAGCGGCGTATCCACCATGTTTTGACCACATTACGTCCGTTTCGTGTTCGGTGTCATGTTACGTTCCGTGTCTTACCATACACAGTAGTACACTCTATGGTTTTTCATGAGCCAATCACTATAATCCCGTGTGCACCCGCGATTATCTTGATCGTCGCATGATCCGCATAGCTTGTACTAGTTGTGTATGAATCGGGGTATACATAAAAAGTTTAGAATGTGTACGTACAAGAATATGGTATATAAGCAAGTCCATGTTTAAGTATGTGTGGGACCCACGCAAGCGAATCCCTCAGGTTAAGCTCGCGTATAAGTACGAATGTATGAATCATGAGTATAAGCAAAATTATGAGCATAAGTATAAGTTTAAGTATGAATATACACGTAAGTATGGGTATCAAACGTACGCGTAGTATGAGTATACGTGTAAGCACGAAACGTATAAATATAATTAAAATCATAAAACGCATGAGTACAAGTATGAATACGATTACAAGTATAAGCATAAAATGTGTTGTTATGATTATGAGTGAAAGGGTGAGTACAAATACTATTGATTACGTATATAGTATTAATTGAAACATAACAAAGTTACGTATGTAAGAGTGCTCAAAAGGTTGAGTATGTAGATACGAACGATATAAGTGAAATTGTTGCGATGAAGCGACAAAACGTGTATGATGACATGCATGTATAGTTGTTTAAACGAAACGCTGAGTTTATTGAATCAAATTTAGATTGGGCTTGGTTTAAAAAGGTAGAATATAGTTTGCATATGTAAGAGGATATAAAGTACTTATTGGTCATGCATATCGTATTTTGTAATGAATGGAAATGCTACCTTTGTTTTAAAAGAGTTTACGAAATCCGAAGATGGTCGGTCCCCATGGAGTCTTCTTGCCCACGTGTCTTGAAAAATAGGTGTAGGAAAAGGTAAGTTCGTTTCATCAAAACAAGAAATTTTGGAGTTTTTGTGAATACGTTGATCCTTGGAAAAGGGATTTATCAAAGGTCTTAGTGTTCATTTTAAAGGGTTTTGACAAATGGTTCGTTGATGTTGGAAATATTCTTTGGTAAAACGATCTCATAATATCTATAAGATCCAATAGGTAATTGAGAAAGGTTGGTTTGGTTTCAATTAAGAATGGAAGTCTCTAGTATGACGATATAATGTGAGCAAGTTTTAGTGATTAAGTCGAATACGAAGTTCATGGGCAAGAGTTTCATTGGGCCGATTAAATTGATAGGTAGCATTTCGTAAGGTTTTGAAGTTTGCGTAATAAAATGTTTTAAGACATGATTAAGAATCTCGTGTATATGAGTTGAGTACGTTTTGACAAATCAATGTATTTTGAAATCGGTATGAGTGGGTATTTTGAATAATGATAAACAATTTGGGTATAAAATATGATCGAGTTTGCATAATAAGATATTTTGAAGAGACGTTTTGGTAACGATCACCTAGGTAAGGGAATCACCCCTAACTCGTTGGTGAGGTCGTTTTTAAGAAAAGGGGAGTGGAGTTAATCGTCAAGGTAAGGAAATCACTCCAATCTTGATGATACCTCTCCACTAGTTGTTACAAGGAATATGAATTTAAATTATATGAAAATCATGCATATATAAATGTATCGAAAAGGTTCGATATGTTGTGCGTGTGAAAAGAGAAATCAAGGTAAACTCGAGGTTGAAAGATTGCATCGTATAAAATGAACAATAGAAACACATGTTTGACCAAAGTTTGGAGTGTTCCAAACGGAACTTTGACTAACCAAAGTGGTCGAAAAGTCTTTTGAATTTGAGGAGCATGCTTTGGCCTAATAGGTAAAATACTCTCGCCGACAAGTCGGTAACGGTATTTACCCTTCCGGTTACTACATGTCCCAAATCAATCGAAATTTCGAGACTTGGCGGGATTTAACAAAAATATCAAGGAGTGGAACTAGTCGCAAGGTGCGGGTTTCACCCCTAACTTGACGATTTCGTATCCTAAGTGTGGTTGGTACTCGTCGGGTCAAAATTTAATTTCAACACTTTGACGAGGGTCCACTAGAGTTTGAAATTCGAATTTCTCCATCAAGGTGAGGATTTCACTCCTAACTTGGTGGTGAATTCCGTGTAAAAAGAAAAGTAGAAGGATTGAGAGTCATTCACCAAATTGTGGGTTTCACGCCAATTTTGGGTGAACTCGTCTCGTTTGTGTAATATGTGTGTTGTCGGATTTAGAATAGTCGAGTAAAACGCGTGAGGAAAAGTGTATATTAAAGATTAAACAAACAAGTATAACATGTCAAGAATATCACAATAAAAGTGAAATGATGAAACGAATATTAATGCATAAAAAGTATGTCAAGAACACACATAAAGGATAAGACGATGAAACAGGTATTAACACATAATAAAAATAAGTATAGCATGTTAAGTGTTAACGCATAAGTGACACATATGCTTACAAGATAAAGAGAATAAATAAAAGCAAATAAGATAGCATGCAAGTAGTTTTAAGTAAAAGGTACGAATAAGGCTCTAGAACTATAGACTAGGTTAAAGCATTCCTACTTTTCCTAATTCCCTATAGTTATGGCTCTGATACCAATCTGTCACACCCCAACCAATGGCGGAAACATCAGGATGAGACGAAGTGTGAAGATTGCTCGAGACATCATAACGCTAATAATTGTGACAAGTATTTAAATAATCATTTCATTTCTAAAGAATCAAGTACAAGGTTTTGAAACAAAGTACAACAACATGAATAATAATATGATACAATACAAATACAATTCTTTCTAAGTGGGTATCTAAGCATCCTACTAGATTCCATGCATCGTCAACATCCACCTGTAACATGTTAAAATAAAGTTCAATGCAAAAGCAAAGGCGAGTATACAAGTTTGATACGTACATAGCAAAAGGTAAGTTTTGAACAATTCCTCATAGCAAGCATGTGATTCAAGATAAGCCTTTAAATATGGTATGTGTCTAACATATCAAACCAAGGAAACACAATATGCTCATGACATAACCGAGATAAAGGGGCGGGTCGTTAATCCTATAGCGCTACATATGTCACGGTTTGGCTCGTACGAAGTTAATGATAAATTCAACACATAAGATAAATCCAAGTTTAAAGCATCAAGCCATCACGTATACAAGCATGTTATAGGAATGTTCATGTGTTAAGCAAAATGTTCATGTGTAAGTTGATAGATAAACATGTTACACCCCAAAAGTGGTAAAAGTAAAAAGGGGGAAATACGAGTATACTCACAAAGTTTGCATATGCTTTCCAATTATCCAATTATTGACGAGTTGATGAGGTTGGAAGATTGAATGTGTAGGGTTAAAGTTCAAGTATGCTTAGAGTCGAGATTTGGCATTCAAAACAACATAAAAAGTAAGATATGTGAATAGCATGTGAAAATAATCATCTTCAACACTTAACACTTGTATGACACTTGGTAACCACAAGGGTTATGATAATGTTTTCATGAGTTGAACACCCATAAGAATCACAACAAGGTTTAGGTCTTAGGTGATGTTCTACTACTTTAACATATAAACATGAGTTCAACATCAAAGGTTCGAATGAGTGTATATATATATCTAGGTTAAGTACTACATATTATTTAGTCCAATAATTCAAGTAGGAGGTAGAAGATTAGAATCTTCATTTAGGCACCTCGTGTTATCATAGATGTCATGTATGGGGTAGGAAGGACATGCTTCCATTTAGGAACCCCTTGAATGTTCACCACTTCACTTGGTGTAACAACAACCAAGGAGGGTCACGAACTAGGATTTGCACAATAACATAAACAACCTAACTATAGAGAAATCATCAAATCACGTGAGGATTGTATGTAGGACAACCCAAGTTGTTCCCTAATCACTCATTCATCAAGACCTAAGCTTGACATGATTTGTGGGTTGAAACCCTAGACAAAACACCAAGTTTATGAGGTTTAATCCTCTGATTTTAAATGTCTCAACCTTGTTTTTAAGCTTAACCAACCATGGGATAAGTTGTAAGCATTAGGACATAGGTATGAGATGTGTTGAACACAAGTTACATAGGTTTAAACAAGTTTTTGATGAACATAAAAAAAGAAACAGAAAGTTTATGGACGATTTCGGGGCATTTCCAGGTCCGATTTCTCCAAGGAGAAGTCTAGGAATCGAACCCCATGATTATCCAAGTAAGTAGGAAAAAGAATCAAGTGATTTCGTTAAGAAATGAGTGAGTTATGCTCATTTTCGTGAAGGGGTGTCAATCTGCTCGAACCTTTGCTTTCAGCTACGGTTTGGAGGATGTTTTGAGAGTTTTTAGTGTTGCAAAAGTGGTAGAGAGGCTGGTTATAAGTGGTATTTATAGGGGGAAGGATTAGGGTTTCAATGGGTTGGGCTTTGGAAGTGTTTAGAAGGGGTTACACCTTGAAACTAGCCCACAAAACCCAACTATATGGGGCTGAATTTTGCTGAATTGGAGCTGCCATATTTCTTTATTTTTTATTTTTTTAAGACATTATAATGAGTAATTTTGTTAGTTAAGTTGTGTAATAATATGCAACAATGTTTCCCCTAACTTGTAACAAGGTGAAATATGAAATAAAACATGATTTAACTAGGTAAAAAGTGTAATGTACAAGTATGTAACATGTTTGTAAGTGACAAGTATATGTCACATATTAGATGATTAACCGTTGTATAAATAAGCATATTATTAGGGGTTTTTAGGTATCAACAATTTAAGGACAAGCATGGACATGCATCGTGAATAAGTATCGTATTAGTATGAATTACAAATAAGGATTCGATGTACAATGAATTCGAACGTATGAACATGTATGAATATGTAGATGGTGAATTTAAAGAAATACGAATTTTATTTATGATCCAAGTCTCGGATTTTACAACGAGAAGACGACTATAATAATACAAGATTTCCAAAAATAACATTACAAGGCGAGCTTTCTAATTATGGAAAGTACGTTGAAGCAGGGCGTTACAGATTACCGGTATGTTTCTCGTTCATGATGTCTATGATAAAGTATTATTTGACTCTGGTGCAAACCAAAGTTTATCAATTACTCAATCAACCACTAACTAAACTTCGCCAAGCTTGTGCAGTGGAAATGGTAAATGGAAGTTCTATCAGCATAAGCGAAATCCTTCAGAAAGAAAAGATAGAATTTTTAGGTCATAAGTTCACCGCTAACCTTTTACTAATAAATCTAGCCGGATTCGATGTTGTGTTAGGGATGGATTGGTTGGTAGCCAACCATGCGATAATCTTATGTGATAAGAATTCTGTTGAAGTCCGTACGCCAACAGGAGAAAGGATTACAATCCAGGGAGACAAGCCGACAGCATCCACAAAGTTCATCTCGGTGATAAACGCTGCAAGTTATACACGAAAAAGAGGAATATTGTATATGATCTATGCGATCATTAGCACTAAAGGAAAAGAACTAAAGATATTTCCGTAGTATCTGATTTCTCATATGTTTTCCCAGAAGAGCTACCAGGACTACCGCCAGATCGCGAGGTTGAATCTAGAATTCACCTAATACCAGGAACTGCACCGATTGCCAAAGCACCTTATCGTTTAGCACCAACGGAGATGCTGGAATTGAAGAAGAAATTAGATGAACTACTAGAGAAAGGTTTCATACAACCTAGTTCATGTCACACCCTGGCTTTTGCGGAAGCGTGGGTTTATTTGGTGTGACTTCTTAATACCATAGCACAATCATAACAATGCTATATGAAATTTAAAACATATGATGATCATCCATACATTAATATTTTAAAATTTACCACAAGAACATCGTTTAAAAAGTCGACACATAAAACAAGTTACAAACATGACATAATTAAAACGTGTTCATACGACACAACAAAAGACTTAAATAAAAACACGGTTTAAGACTTGTAACCCGTCCAGGCAAGGGTCACACCTCCTAAACCTGGATGACATCATTATTCCCTACGCAGCTTGACATGATTGCACACATCGCCAGATCCACTAATTTCCTGAAATACATGTAGTTTGAAAAATCAACAAAAGTTGAGCGAGTTCATGTAAAAGTGAGTATGTATAAACCTTTCATGTATGAATAAAAGTCCCTGGTATGTAGCAATAAGGAAAAAGAGATCACCAATGGGTTGCAAAGCCATTGGTATGTGTGAGAAGGTGCAGGAAAACTCAAACCTAGCAAATTTGTTACCGGGCTTCGGCGGTAAGACACAGTCACCTCTATGGGCCTCCCCGGCCTCACGGGTGTGGGCTCGCTACACCCAAATAGATCTGTCACTCTTGTGTCCCTCGGTCCTAACAACGAGGATTAATGGCCTTAAGTGTTGTACCCACCCCTCACATGATCTAGTAGTAAACCCTCCCTACGCTAACCATACCATGTAAATAAATGTTTGTAATAACTGTCGCATGTATTTCACCCTCGAAGTATAAAACTGAAAACAGTAAAGAGAAAAGGGGGACATGAACTCACAGAAGTGCGTATCCTGTAACGTCAACCTCAAACTCGATCTGCTGCGTGACGACCTACACGTACTAATGTCTATTAGACGAACGGGCCGTGCCTTGGTTTAGGGTTTAGTGTTTTGAGTTGCGTTACTTTGATATTATACTTGTTAAAATAATAATAATTATTTTAACTTAACTTTTGTCTTTAGGAAAAATAGTTAGGCAATTATTTCGTATCCACACTTCTCAAGTATTTATATGTGTATTTCCTTCTCAAGGATGGGGGTATTTATACATGTACACTTTGTAATTCCGAAAAATATATTTTATATCCCACTTAGAAAAATATATTTAAATTACTTGTCTAAAACATCTTAATTCAAAATATACATATTTTTCCCAAAAATATTATATTTTACTTCATAGATTTTCCAAAATAATATTTTACAAAAAATATACGTATAAGAGTATTTTTCCGAAATACTACATAAGTGACATTTTAGTGTTTCGTATCGCAATAGTAATTGCGTAACTTAAATATTTATTTCGTGAGAGTTTTGGTATTATTTTGGAGTCGTAATTTCATGGTATATACAAGTTATATTATTTTATCCTAAAGATAATACAACTAGTTCACAAAATAAACAAATAATCACACAAGAGTTTTAGTATAAAATATATATTCTAAATATATATTTATCAAATTTTATTTACGAAAATCAACCTCCGGCATTTGGTAATTTTTGTAATAAAAATCATGGCGAAGTTTATTTTGAAAACCAAGTTAAAAATATATTTGTAATACTTGTTAGAAAAATATCTTCTAAGTGTTGAAATTTTAGAAAAATTTCGCCAGAGTTTCCTTTGTAAATGGAGGCATCCATGCTTACTAGCATATCATTTTCTTTTGTAAAATCATTCAATCAATCATCAACCAACAATATGTAACTTATACTTACCAATCTTGTCAAGAACAAGCATAAACCATAAACTCATGAACTTGAATATTTATGAAAACATGTAGTAACTTACTAGCACACTTAGTAAGTCTTGTTACCTTCCAAAATGTGATTAGTTCTTTAAAAACTTCATTTTTAAAGAGTTTGTATTATCACAACTTCTAGTCATATTTTCTAAAAATATTTCTTTGTGAAATTTTCTTATTACACAAGTGTTTCTACACTTATTTATCCACTAAAAATGTGTTATGTTTATGTAAGATCCAAGTTTTAACAAAACTCATACTTTTCACTTGGTTCTTTCGAAAAACCACTCATGGATCTTTAGATCTACAAGATTACATCCTACTTTGATCTTTATTTTTCAAGTTCATAGTTTATGTGTGGATGTTTCCATCACCCACAACATTCTTACTTTTTCCATCTTGCTAGTTCATGTTTTTAAGTATGATCTAGCAAGTCCATATGATGATCCATATCATTTTTACTAACAACAACATTCAACAAACAGCATAACACAAGAATAACATGATTTCATCACCATTTTAACCATACTTTATCACTAGTTAGTTTATGTTCCAAGACTTTGTTTATGGTTCTTTAGAGTTCTAATTATTTCATCATTCTTTTACTATTAACCATCAAAAATATGAAGAGGATGAAGATCTAAGACACTTACCACTAGCACAAGGCTAGGGGAGTTCAAGAGTGTAAAAGTGATGGATAAAAGAAGATGAAAGAGGTCCTTGAGCATCCGAACACACCAAGCTTGCTTGTATGATCACTAACACCTTTGGATGCCTTTAGATTGCTTGGAAGAGCTTGAATGATGGTGGTGATGTGTGGTGTAACACCTCGAAATTTTGTGTCCAATAATGTGTTGACACGTGTCATGAGTTTACACGTGGCATTAACTATTAAATAAAGGACTAAAGTTGACAAACCTTGAAAGTATGTAAATTCAAGGGTTATAAATGTCAACGAAGGGTAAATATACTGTATAGTAACCCTAAATGATGCTCGCACCTTCAAACGAATAAATCATGGATCGTACGGAGCGAAACGCGGGAGAAAGTGAGAGATTACAAGCTACAGGGGTTAATTGTGTCAACATGTTTAATTTATACCTCTGAGTGACCCTTTGATGAACCCGAGGCTTTATAATAGTAAAATACGCTCACTAGAATATACTATATAAATTTCGCGAAGTTCCGTTTTAAAACGAGAAAGTTATGATCAAATTCGTATGCGAGGGGTTAAAAGCGTCAACAATAAAAGTTAAGGCTTTTCGGATAGTAATTAAACTAACCGGGGACTTAACAATGCGGGTAAAAGGCATGAGGCCCTTAATGGTAAATAATCGAGGGCCAAATCGCAAAATTACCCCTTCGAAACCGAAAGGTCAGGTTAATCATTACAAAAGATTTGAAAATCTTGGAAATCAGGTCTAATGCGGGCCGCATTAAGGTTATGGGTAATTTAATGCGGGCCGCGAGCCAACTGCTGATTCGTTTTCTGACATTAGGATTCATGCGGCCCGCGTCCGAGTTGCTGAATCCTAATGCGGGCCGCGTACGAGTCCCAGATGCAGAAACTTTGGACAGATTCAATGTTTGAGCTTGTGAACGATCAATTGAGCATTAATTGAAGTATGGGGGCCCTCTACATGTCCCCTAGCACCTTAGGACACCTGCTGATCATCCATGAGCAATCCTAGAGTGAGTTGTAATGATCTTGAGCCAAGTTTTTCACTATAAAAGGCATGGTAGTGTTCCATTGTGAAACACACCTCAAACCTGCCTTCTGATCATTTCTGGAGCTCTCAAGCATTCTTCTATCATCCATAGTCGTGCACCAAGCTTCTGTAAGTGTGTCTACCCTTTTGTGGCTTAGTTTATGCATAGTTTAGCTTAAAAGTCAATCCGTCGTAATTAACGATTGACTTTGCGATAAATCACAAATGGTCCAGTGGTTTGTCGAATCAAAGATAGTTATATGATGGTAATCATGTGGGCTTTAAACCCCTAAAAGGGCACCCTCTGATTCCCACTCTAACTAGTCCAAATGTCAAGTCAAACGTGCTTAGAAAAAGTCAACAGAAATGCCATTTTGCGATTTAATGCATAATCAGTAATGTAGATGATGTGTAACCTGTTTAAACACTCATAAAACATGATAATAAGTATATTAACTAGTCTAAGCTTGTTTGATCCGACCATTTACTGTTTTGACCCGGTTCGGAGCCGAAAGTCGCAAAGCATTGACTTTTGCATTGACTTCAGTTCTGACCCGTTAAAGTTTGATTTAGATATGCCTTAGGACTCTCTTAGGACCAGGTTACATGATGGTATAACCCTCTGTGACCGGTTCGTTGTTTGTCCGAGTCTTTACACATTTCCGTTAAATGCTTAAAAGTTCCCTTTTTAATTTAAAACGAGAATTTCGGACATGTGAAAGAACCATAACTTTAGTTACTGATTTCTAAGCATGTCCCTAAAATTTCACGTCAATCCGAGGTCCAGAGTAGGAGTTATGCTAAATAGCGCAAATTACGGAAACTTTAGTAATTTAATAGCGCAATTAGCATAACGCCTATCTAAACCCAGATTTCGACACCAAACCTTTTACTCACTGATGTAAAATAATATTTTGGGATTTTTAAAGATTTTTAATTATTTTTAACCTGCTCATAACCTGCGGTTATGGCATCTATCCTTGAAACTGACCGGTCTAAGCTACGGCTAAATTAAAGACCCGTTAGGATTCTAATAGGTTATATTAAACCTTCGTTCCAGAATAGGAGACCAGTAAAAGCTATCTGCAATTTGTTTCGATTAAGGATTTATACTTGCAAAGGTAAATACTTTTAACTTATTTTCCGTTATACGGGCTTGGGTTACGGTATATAGTATACCGCTTGATCGGGCATCAAATTCTCCACCGATTGAGTGGGTAATTGAATAAATTTGATCGGCTCGTTTAAACAGTCTTGTTACTTAAAAGCCTTTGGGGGGTTAATGACCATGTCCCGGATATCCCTGGCATCATTTTACGAAATGGCCACGACCTAAGCGCGGAGTGTAGGCGTACACTCGTCAGTGCATAAATAGATCGCTGTGGTGTGTCTGTTGATCTTTAACCCGGACTTGATCCGGGCTACTGAACGCATAAGGAACATGTAATTCGTTCACAAGATTATATATTTAAATAATTCTCCCAAGTTATAAAAGAGTTTGTGCCTTGTGCATTCAAATCAATTTTAATAAAAAATTTTTCAAAAGTGTCGGTTGAATGTATTTACCAGTGTAAACTGACGTATTTTCCCAAAAAGACTAAATGCAGGTACTATGCGTAATTGGCTGGATATTCTCCTTAGCATCATAAAGAGTCTCGCAAGCTTAAGATGCCTTCGTCTGTTAAACAAACTTATATTTTTATTTGATCCCCTGTGGATAATTTTCGACTATTCGTAATACATTTGATATTACAAACAATGGTTGAAATATAATTATCTTTATGCTTCCGCTGTGCATTCGTATATTGTGTGGTTTGACTACATTGTTGCCAACTACGTCACGGTAATCCCCCACCGGGCCCACCGGTGAGACACGTGGAAATCGGGGTGTGACAGGTTGGTATCAGAGCCAACGTTGAGTGAATTAAACACTATCCTTAAGTGTTTAATCTCAATGACAAAATTGCACATACTTGAGTCTAGACAAAAACATAGGACAAATTCGAATTGTTATTCCAGATTGTTTTTTTATTGTTTATTGTTATTTAAAGTTTTGAAAGCAGGAAATATGCCACCAGCAATCAGACGAGGAAGAGGAGGAAGAGGCAAAGGGACGATCATTACTCACAATGATCACGAGGCTGGACCTTCGAACATGCGAGCTCCTTCCAGTACAAGAAGTGAGGAACCACAGAGACGAAGAAGAAACCTCTTTGAACCTGCGAGACATTCCACCTCGCACAGTTCGACACCCTCATACCGTCATTCTTTTGGACCAGATTCGGAAAATAATCCCAATAACCCTCAACCATCGTTTATACCTCTCCAGCGATCTGCTTCGCACCGTTCTTATGGCGATCCTTCGCCTTTCTTCGTGGGACAGTTTAACCCGGCAGATTATGTCCAAGAGCCAATAGGGTATAACCCTTTGGGACCAGAGGATCACTTTTCTGAAGATAATGCCGTGGATATGGACGAGGATACAGATCCCGTCGAGCCTGCACGGGGTACTCCCAATCATCCAATCGAGATCTCTGATGGGTCATCCTTTCATGGAACACCTTATCAAGGTCCCGACAGCTACCAGGCAAGGTTTGACCAATGTAATTGGTACTTTACACCATCTCATCATTTCTCGCCTCATGACCAACAGCAACAACAGGATCCCTCTGAGGATTCGCGGTTCGTGGCAGTTACGCCACCGCCACCGGTTCAACCAGTAATTCCAGATCCGCCAAGGCGTAGAAGATCAGGCGCACGGATGTCTACCCGAGGAGGGGAATTCCATCTCAGCACCCCTCGCCACTCGAGTGCGAGTCACTTTCTGTCAGTACTTGAAGAAGAACCACAATTAGGGGAACCTTCTGGTCACCCTGCAGAGGTGAATTCTGCACCAGTTGCACCACCTCCGCCACCATTCGGATATGACAATCCGATACCAGCGTACGGCGCTTCCACCGCGTACAATCCGTTTGAGCAGCCGACTCACACGCACTACAACTATAACTATGATGCCGATCCATATGTGGTAGCGGCTAATTACAATGCTCTCCATGGAACCTCTTGGAGACCAGATTACTCAGCTCATGGGTATCCAATACCTCCTAGACCTCCGGTTCAGCAACCGTCGCAGCAGCCACGTTTTTCTCCACCGAAGCAAGAAGAAATCCTCCACCGTCTAAACCGTGTGGAACGAGACTTCGAACAAGAACGTAAGAGTAATCGTGGATTTCTCAAAGGCCTAGAAAACCTACTAAAAGGGAGGAAGAAGCGAGATCACTAGTCTCTTTATGTATTATTATATGTACTGTAGCAATCAAGTCCCTGCGAGGACATATGCCTTAAGTATTTTAGTCCCTGCGAGGACTTATCTTTTAGTCCCTGCGCGGACATCTATCTAAGCATTTGGTCCCTGCGTGGACTTATTTTCAGTAAACCTCTGTGTAGGTATTTACTTATTTAAAAGTCCCGTTTAGGGCAGTGTGTAATCATTACTATAAGTAATGGAATGTTATGTTATGAATTTCATTTTGTTATTATATATGAAATAAATCAAGAATCATTCCTTTTAAATTTAAATCTGCCTAAATAAAGAATCTTAAGAGTGAAACCTAGCCAGGTGTCCTTATAAGACCCGGCCAAGATGGTAAGACCTGATTAAAAGATTCAGATTCCAAGTTAACCTCTGTAATCATGTTAACGTTCATGGCAGATGTGATTCGTTAAAATCGCACGCGTCATTCTTATATAAAGAATCCTTTTAAAGGATTCCAAAGCCCAAATTAATGATTCATAAATCATGGGTTAAATCGTCAATAAAGATGATCAATTATTAAAACATCCATTAGCGATGTAGTGCCTACGGGCCAACTTATAAAACATCCATTAGTGATGTAGTGCCTACGGGCCATAATTATTGTCATATAAGACAAAAGGCAGTGGTAGCCTATGACTCCCTGTCAGAAAAGGTAAAAGGACTACGGTTCAAACCTTCATGCCTTGATTCTATGAAATCTCGGCTAATATTATAAAAACGTCCTCGTGACTAGGCTTTTATGCCACTAACAATATTGTTTGTAATTAGGATAAGTTATATTCAAATCCTAAATAAAAAGTGAGTAACAAATTAACCAGATATGGTCTCTGTTTACCATGGTTAATGAATTGCCATAAAAGACAATTCCATAATAAACTCCTAAATAAAATGTTTCGTTATCTTCTGTAGCAGATTCAAGTTACCATGGCTGATCCAAGTGGGGAAAATAGTCATTCGAAAGAAGACGAATACGATAACGCCCAGGTTCATTTGACAGGCGCTGAATTAAAAGCTCTTGTCGACAATGATGTTAAGGCAGCCCTGGATCGACAATACGAGGAGTATACCGAATCCCGGAGCAGAACCATATCTAAACCACACTCAAAGCCGAAGACCCACTCAAAATCTCACAGCAAACCACCGTCCAAGCCTAAAAAGGACGATGATAATCACTCGTCCAATGAAAACAGTGTCCGTCCAGAAAAGGTGTATACTGATGCATCTCGCGCCAGGGGCTGCACCTACAAGTATTTCGTATCATGGAAACCCCGAGACTTCACTGGGGAGAAAGGCGCGGTCGATTGTATGACGTGGCTAGACGAGATGGACACCGTGGTGGACATCAGTGGGTGCGTAGAGAAAGATGTGGTAAAGTTTGTTTCACAATCATTTAAGGGCGAGGCCCTGGCTAGGTGGAGGTCTTTGGTTCAGGGCTCGGGAAAGGCTGTTCTATACAGCATGACATGGGAGGAATTCATTTCTCTCATCAAGGAGAATTACTGCCCTCAACATGAGGTTGAAAAGATCGAGACCGACTTCCTATCGTTGGTTATGACGAACCTTGACTGTCAAGCTTACCTCACGAGCATCAACACGATGTCCCGGTTGGTTCCGTATCTGGTAACCCCGGAGCCAAAGAGAATAGCTCGTTCTGTCGGTGGTTTAGCCCCCGAGATAAAGGCAAGCGTAAAGGCCTCTCGGCCAGCGACCTTTAGATCTGTAGCTGACATTTCTTTGTCCCTCACTCTGGATGCAGTCCGACAAAGATCGCTGAGGAACAAAGAAGCCGAGAAGAAAAAGCGTGAAGATGATACTTCACGGAGGTCGGGCAAGAAGCACCGTGGAAACAGTGATAACAAGAGAGGTTCGGAGTCAAGGAAGGATGGACAATAGTCTGGTGAGAAGCCCAAGTGCAAGAATTGCAAGAGACATCACTTTGGAAAGTGTAGACTCGAATCAAACTCGCAGACTCAGTCGAAGTCGTATGCTTAAGGCGAGAAGCTTGGTCTGATAAATCCTTTGTCTAACAGCTCCTGGAGCTGCGTTGACAACTCCTGCATTTCCGAAGGCGCAAGTCGGTAGGGTGCCTTAGCCACAGGCGCGGCGCCTGGAACTAAGTCAATGTGGAACTTGACTTGTCTCTGCGGCGGCAATCCTGGCAAGTCTTCTGGAAAGACTTCAGGATATTCTTTTACGACTGGAATGTCTTCGATCTTTGGCTCAACAGCTTCTTTGTCCACGATGTGTGCCAAGAAGTCAACACATCCCTTCTGTAAATACTTTCTAGCTTTCAGACAGCTAATGATTCTCAGAGGCGTATCGCGCTTTTCTCCATGGACTACGATCGTCTCTCCATCTTCTATTGGGATGCGAATGGTCTTTTCATGACAAACAATCTCGGCTTTGTTGCTTGACAACCAATCCATCCCTACTACCACGTCGAAACTTCCCAACTCGACCGGTAGTAGATCCAAAGTGAACTCGCGTTCTCCCAGCTCAATTACACATCCTTGGATGACTTCATTCGCTTCAACTAGCTTTCCATTTGCCAGTTCAATTGAGTACGGAACGTCTAACTTACTAGCAGTTAACCCAAGCATATTCTTAAATTCTAACGATACGAAACTATAGTCGGCACCAGTATCAAACAGAACAGATGCAAAGCATTGGTTTATAGGGAACGTACCAGTGACAACGTTTGGATCCTGGCGCGCTTCCCTTGCGCCGATGTTGAATACTCTCCCACGGGCTTGATTCAGTTTTGGGCATTCCCTCTTAAAGTGCCCAATGTCTCCACAATTAAAACACCCCGGTCCACGACCATTACCATTTCCATTTCCACCTTGAGTGTTGTTTTGGTTGCGATTTCCACTCCTAGCTTGGTTCGCAACATTCCCACGGTTTCCATTTCCGCCATTTCCTCCCTGTTGGCGGTTTCCATTACCATTCCCATAACCTCGATTACCACCACGCCCAGCACCAGTTCCGGCCCAACACGTATCCTTTGTGTGGCCGTTCTTTCCACATGACTCGCATTTCCTCAGTCTGCATTGTCCAGAATGATGGCGCTGGCACGTGTCACACTTTGGCAGAGTGCCCATGTAACCCTTTCCTTTGTTTTCGACGCCGGTTGCGGCTCTGGCCGGTGTGCTTGACTCACCCTTCTTGCTCACATTGCTGGTACCTTTCTTGAAATTGGAAAATTTTCGTTTGTTTTCACAAGACGACTCCACATGAGTCTCCTTCTTCTTTGGTTCAGAAACTGAAAACTTGTTCAATCTAATAGCTTCCTCAGTAAGTGCCACACTGAGATCTATGGCTTTCGTGATCATTGCAGGCTTGCATGTGGTAACCATACTCATGATCTGGGGTGCCAATCCCCAGATGAAGCGCTCAACACGTTTAAACTCGGGCGTGACCATGTACGACACCACATGGGACAAATCGTGAAACCTTTGAACATATTCTGCAATCTTAGAACCCTCCATTCTTAGGTGCCAGAACTCAGTTTCTAGCTTCTGAATTTCAGCACGCGAACAATACTTTCTCCTCATGAGCTCCTTCAGCTCATTCCATGATAACGCATAAGCTGCCACTTCTCCTAAGGTTTGCACTTGCAGATTCCACCACGATAGGGCACCATCCAGAAACAGCCCTGAGATGTAGGTCACTTGTTGCTCGGGAGCACACTTGCTCATCCTTAGGACAGAGTCTGTCTTTTCAGCCCACCTAACAAACGCAACAGCACCTCCAGTGTCGTCGAAAGTCACGGGCTTACAGTCAAGGAATTGCTTGTAGGTGCACCCTGCACATACGTTAGAATTTACAAATGGTATTAGCAGACGTGCTAGAGATATCCAAATGTATCGTAATATATCTCAAACGACTTAACATTACCATTGGGTGGATTGCTATTGCCGTTGTTGTTCGAGATATTTCCGCTAGTTTCTGCATGAGAGGCCGCATACTGAGCTATAGCCGTGGCAATTATTCCTTGGAGTTCCGCCTCAGTAGTAGGCATGCGCGGGTCACGTCGTGGAGGCATCTTCTAAAAGATGATCATGTCAGTCAGGTCATAGTAAGTATAATAAATATGCATACGTAATAACATTCATCAATCACATAACATCACATGTTATAACATAAAGTAAATAACTCAACAAAGCATGTAGTGAGAACGTTGCCATTGAGCTTTCATTAATCACGACCACGATATTGTTTTTACAAGTTTTATAGTACAGCAATGTTTTTGTCAGATCAAAGCATTGTTTGGCTTGGTGATGTAGACGTAACATTCCTACAAGTGGTATTGTGTGCTTTTACAAGTGGTTATTTTTACAATTGGTTTAGAGATTGCTTGATTGCAAATGGTAAATCAGGGACATTAAGTTGTACTTGATTTACTACATATGGGTAAAAGATAGACAAGATGATGAACCACATCCCCGATTTTAGTATTGATATACTTACAAGTGGTAAAATCAACCAAACTTATTTTCCGGAAAAATCATTTTGATTAAAACAAACTTAAGTGTTTTGAAATCTAAATGAGAAAATAGTTTGTTGATAGGGGGAGTTCTGATTGTTTATGCCAAGTGAATGGAGAATTGATGCGACTTAATATCGGTTGTCATGTTTCTGTACAGTTTGTTTTCAATTTTCATTAATGTGTTTGCATTTTAGGGGGAGTAGAAAATTTCAGAAAATCCAAAAACATTAGAAAATTTGAAAAAGACAAAAACATGATAAAAACCAAAAATGAGTTTGTTGTGAAAAAGAGGAAATGATAGTACATCAGCGGACTATCACAACATGCTAAAGAATTGGAAAGTTTAAAAGTGTTAAACAATCTTACTGTGGATATGTCAGTAGATTTTTGCACATTTAGTAAACTGTGACGAGATATAAACCTAAATTTCAAACTTGCTTGTTCTGTGGGTTAACACAAACTTGGATATATAGGTAACCCCTGAAATCTTGTTTGAAAGGTCCCTTATTCTGAGATACTAGGTCTTTATGCTCAGTGATATCTGGGGTATTATCCCGGGACTTCTGCTGTATGGAAGTACTGACCTAGTCCCCGGATAATACTTTCTGCAAATGCTTGAAAAAGCGCCGCCCTCAGCAAATCGATGAAACAATAAAATTGATAGTCATTGCTGTTGTAAAAAAGATCCTCTAAAGGGGACCCACCAAAAGTCGAGCCGTCATCTCTCTGCTGAACGGAAGTTCTGACCTGAGCTCTCACGGTTTCGCACCTAACCCCTTACAGATATCATCTGTGGTATATTCACCTATAAGACTGAATATTCGGATCTGGATACGGGAGTATATTCAAGTAGTGGGACACACGGATAAGTTTTAGTTTCTAAGACATTAATATCGTATCTCGGATCAGTTGAACTTTGTGTGAAAATTTAAGTGGACCAGTATACTGACAATCTAGGTAAATTGTTTAGAACTTAAAATGAAATGAAGCTTAACGGTGTTAGTGATTTGTCTCATAAGCTGATATGATCCTCTTACACAAACTCACAAAAATAATGTTTGTAAATATTTCTTTACTGCATTTTATTTTTCTATGTCAAAAATCCAAAAAGATTTTCAGTGTGTTTTAGCATAAATTTTTGAAAAAGTCAAAAATATTTTCGACAACTGGTATTGAAAAGTTGATATTCAAAATTCCGAGTGCTAAACATGATGAACAAATGGTTTGGGAGAGTGTGTTGGTTTTTGAAAACAAACATGATATATATCTTTAAGTGGTTCTTCAAATTGTAAAATCAATTTTTGTTTGTGTAATGACTGCAAATGATTCATTAGATCTTTACATGTTATCATCAGAAAATTTATATTTGGGTAGAGGATGTGCAGGTTTTGAAGACCAGGTTCCGATACCTGAAGAATTTGTGATTACAACTTGCCAGACTGCGATCCCAGCATTTCGAAAGGGGGAGTCTGAAGACATCCGAGTAGAGATTGTTCGTGGAGAGTCTGTTGATGATGATGAGAAGAGAAGAGTAAGAGTTGAGGATGCTTGCACTGTAAGAAAGACTGAAGTCGTTGAAGACTCGACACTTAAGACTCGTCAACATCTGAGGGGGAGTCTGTTGGTGCAGTCATCTGTCGACTACGTCTTAATATCGAGTCTCGGTCTCGTTGCGGATCCGATCGGGCATGACATCACGAGTGATATCACCTAGGTGACATCACAAGTGATGTCATGATTCAAGAATTCAATGATTGGCCGTTTATAATTTGCATAAAGAATTGAAAGTTCACAAAACGACAAAGTCATTTTAGAAGTCAAAGTTCATGATTTCCATTTGTTGTGATTGGACCTTTGGATGGTCCAATGAGCATCCACCATCAAAAGATCCAATGAGGTTCATCTTGTGAAAGGTCCAATGGTATGCTTCTTGTGAAAGGTCCAATGAGTGCACTAGAAGACAAAAGTCTCTTGAACGGTCAACTGTTGGAATCGCTTATTCGGCAACATTGTCAGATCACTTTTAAGGACACATGGAGGATCGCTCTTATGGCAACATGTGGGATCGCTCATTCGGTTTTTTATCTGGATCGCTTTTGTGGCCTGTCTTTAGAGCGGTCCTAGAATAGTATATATAGGTGGTTTGTTCATTTCATTTGTAACAGTTTTCAGATCTGGTACCGAGATATTGTCGGTTTTCCTTGTGAATGTAAACAGTGTAAAATCAATATACAAGAGGATTTAAGTGTGATACAAGCTGTGTACGCATCCGTTTCCTTGTTTCCGCCTCTGAAACGGAGTAGAGCTCTTCCGAACGACTCGTTTAGGTCGAAATCCGATCCTACAAGCATACATCCAAATGATATCATAGGGTCACATCACCCTCAAAATACAAGTCAAACTACACCTATCATATACAAAAAGTGTGATCTCTCAAAAGTCTTCGTAAGCTGGCTCAATCGCGACTTTCTCACCAAAATGATCGACCTGCATCAAACCAAAAATATCTATGCTGATGGCGGTGGAGGAGGATGTGACAACCCTCAAAATTTCAGGTATCCGTACAAATAATTAATATTTAATTCATGCTTAATGACTCTGCTTGATTACAACTGTTAAATTAAACTGCTTACTGATCTATGTTACATACATACATGTGGATCACTTTACATACAGTCACTCCATTTATTTCATACAGATTCTTAGCGACAAACCTGATGCACAAAGCACAGTTAGCACAGTGAGCGGATAACTCAGACACGTGCTGACAATGCCAGCACGTAGACAGACACTATATTGAGGCCAGTATGAGCCAGAGACAGGATACTACACTAGTAGGGAGTGTAGGGAAGTGAAGACCATGAAACTGCGTCACTAGGTGATAGTTGAAGTGTCGGGAAGTGCCTAAAACACACTTTAACTGCAAAATTCTGCACTTTGAAACAAAATTCAGCATTTAATTATGCTAGTAATGTGCAAAAACTTGACAAAATGGTCCTGTAAGCTTTCCTAAGTGCCGGGGATTAATTGTGTTACAAAAATATATATAAGAGACACTTTAAGGAATAATTAAACACATTAACGAAACAGTGTCTAACTAGATAACCGGACATTACCCGGAACACAAAAATATTATTAAAAACATTGTTACATTTTTTTTGAACTAGTTATGGTCCCCGAGCACTATAACACCTTACATAATACCCGGTACCCGCTAAACACTAGACATAACATTAAACCCCCACTATTTAACTTATTTACCCTCAAAATAATACACTTAAACCCCCCCCCCCATGAAATGGCGGCACACATGGCCCCCCTCTCAAACCTACGACACCCATATGGCCAACTCAAGGGAAGTCTTCATTCCCCATGCAATTGACTTTGAGATTTTGAGAAGATTACTATTGTACTAACAATTAGAAGATTACTATTGTACTAACAATTACATCTAGCACCCCTAACTACTCACCATTTACCAAATAACTTTCACATAGCCCCCCCCCCATGCACAACCGTCCCCACACATCAAGATTTAGTAAAAATCCTCCCAATATCCCAATGTAATCCTCCCTTGGAAGTTGTAAATCATGATGTGATTGGATGTACTAGAAGGAACATCATAACCATTGGTCAAGAATACTTAGTGGGTTATAAGAATGAGTATATTTCTCTATCCTTCACAACATCACAAAACATCCTCCATTCCATAAAAGCTTCGGCCGAACAACCTCCCACACGCCACCACATTTTCATTTTCCATTCATTTTTTCCAAGTATTCTACAAGGTGCACAAAGGTGTTTTAGAAGGTGTGGAGCACACGGATCGCCAAGGACCTCTCGTTTTTGTCTTTAACCACTCATTTTTCGCCTTGTTTCTCCCCTAGCTTAAAAGCTAGTAGTAAGTCCCTTTGATCCTCATTTACTTCTCATTTATAGTGGTTAATAGCTATGTTGCGTTGTAACTACAAGAACATTAAAAGATCATGAACACAACTTGAACATGAAGCTAAAATGATGATGAAATCTTGTTAAAATAAAGTTGTTTGATGTTGTTATTATTTATTTGGTGATTACTAGTCATAGGATGTTTAACATTATGGGTAAACTTGTTAAAATAAGATTAAAAACTTATGTTAACAAGTTAGGAGGTGATTAATGTTTTTCATAAAAAGGATCACCTCCATGTCTCAACACAAGCTTGGTAACAAAGTGGTTTCTTGAAAAAATAAACAAACTAATTGAGTAGATGGTCGTATGGACCCGAGGTCTACAAATAATTCTTCTAGACACACCAAGTTAAAAGACGGGTTTTTAGAAAAGTCATGATTTCTACACTACTTTTGGAAGAAATAAGTATATGTAAACTTGTGAGACATGAAAAAGTTGTAAACGGATATTTTTATAAAATAAGTTCACAAGTTGTGAACCTCTAAAAGTCCCGAGAGCGAGATTTTTACAAAAATAAACACACTTTGGAGGGTAACTAAACCCACTAAACACACCACTAAATTACTACGCGTTTTTATGAAACACCAAGTTTATGTTGTCATGAGAAATGCATTGTTTTTGGCACTTGACTAGTGTAATATTGTTTAGTAATTTTTTGGTTGATTTGAACAATTTCCAAAAAGAAAATGATATGCTAGTAAGCATGGACACCTCCGTTTACAAAGGAAACTCTGGCGAAATTTTCTGAAAATCCAACACTTAGAAAATATTTTTCTAGACAAGCATTACTAGTATAATTTATATCTTGTTTTTCAAATATAAACTTCGCCAAATTTTTGTTACAAAAATATAAAGTAACGAAGGTCGATTTTATAAATAAAAACGGATAAAAATATATTTAGAATATATATTTTACACTAATACACTTGTATGAGTATTTGCATACTTTGTGAACTAGTTATATTATTTTTAGGGTAAAATAATATAACTTGACTAATACCATGAAAAATACACATATTTTTTAGAATAGGATATTTTTGGACACATAATTAATTATATTTTCCTAAGTGGGACTTAAATATATTTCTCGGAATCACAATAATACATGTATAAATACCCCCATCCTTGGGAAGGAAATACCAAATAATTATTTTAACTAACAATTATAACTTGTAATAATATTCGGAAACTTAAGAGTCGCAACTCAAAAATATTAAACCCTAAAGCCAAGGCACGGCCCGTTCATCTAATAGACATTAGTATGTGTAGGTCGTCGCGTAGCAGACCGGAGATTTGAGTACGATTTCGGAGACGCACTACATTGAGTTCATGTTTGTCACACCCCGACCACGTAAAACAACAAAACGTGGCGGAATCGTCGGGGAGTGTTGTAACAGAATTATTGTTTCATAACACATGGGAAATTGAAATGCTGTTTTATTGATTTAAGAGTTACAATGTCTTAACAAACAAAGAAGTAATACAAAATTTAACTAGTCTTGCATCTTTTAATGTCACTAAGGCCTCGTCCAATCCTATGTGAGCATGCATCAATATCATCATCAAATTTCATCAACTATGTACCTGAAACACATGTGAAAATATATCAGCATAAAAATGCCGGCGAGTACATAGGTTTTGTGAAAATAGGATTCATGACTTAGGTTTAAGAAAATGTTTAATGAAAACTTGTCATGAATCCAGTTTTAGTGTTTACTTTTATAAAACGTTTGAAAAGCGATAATAAGATAGATGATATGTAAAAGAGTAGTATAAGGTTAAATAAATAACCAAGTAAAAATAAGTTTGTATAAAATAAGTTGTTTGTAAAACAATATCTTGTGGAAAATATGTTATTTGTGTAAAAAAATGTGTAAATCCAAATTCAATTATTTAAATAACGCTACGACATGTAATATAGTACAAGCACTTATATATAGGAAGTACCAGCGGCGTATCCACCATGCTTGTATCACATTACACACGTCTCGTTACTTAAGTCACTTACCCAAACAAACCACCAATGTAAATTGCCCATGTCTAAACCAATTGTCAAATGTCATTGTGAAAACCATGTCAAAATGTTTATGTCAAAATGTATATATCAATACCAAAATGTCCGTGTCAAATGTCAATCATGAAATGTGTAAACAAAATGTCATGTATGGCAAGTGATATATGTATCAACTAAACCATAGGTGAAAAATGCACAAAACAAAGTATTGAAGTAAACTCAGTTTAAATCAATGTTATGTTTTGTGGAAATGCATGCTATACTGAATACAAACATTTATGCGGTATTGTTAAAATGCATACATTCAAGCCTTGTGACTGTGGTGATAAACCTTTAAACAAATTAAAGGTCTATCGGTTTTTATGTTTAAATCGAATTCGGTCATTCCTTTCATCCAAACATACCCAGGATGTCAGGAACGGGAGTTGTCAAATCCTATGGTACCACTACCTACTAACGAGCGGCGTGATCAAAGTTAATGAATGTATATTGTCCCACTTAAACAAACCAAATGTCATACCCAAAATATAAACATGTGATGAAAAACAAATGTACTAAGTATGATGAACATACATAGCGTAAAAAAAAATGTCATGTAAAACGATGTACTAAGTATGCACACAATGGACATACATAGCAAAAACATAATGAAATCATGTACTAATAGTGTACTAATGAACAGAGCAAGTATATGATATAAAAGCATGATATCATGAAAGTAACAAGTAGGCACATGTGTTTCACCCCAAAATGTTTGAAAAACAGTAAAAGAGGGGTCTATGTACTCACTTGAGGGTGCTTAGAAGTCTTGAACAACAACCAAGCAAAGCTAGAGGGATCACGGAATCAAACGGCACCCTATATAGATAACTACATAAATAACCGGACCTAAATCGGGGGATCGGATAGTATGAGGTTTCGTAAACCAAATGAGTATTGGAACTCATATGATATGGTTAAACAAAGCCCACATACTAAAATGAAACCTAACCTAAGTGCTTACGACCCATTACGACCCGTTTTAGGTAGCTTGTGCTACTTTAACGCGTCGTTTGCGTAAAACGTGTTCGGACGCCTAACTAGTCCTATGACAAGTAATGTATGCCTTAACATGTCTAATATTATTGTCTAATCGGTTTAGATTTCAAAACTTAGGTTACATATGCTTAAAATGAATTTATGCGTAAAAAGGGCATTTTGGTAATTTTCCTAAGGCATAAGAATTACTTATCATACAACTACTTAAACGACGTGACCATAAGGTATAACCTCGGAAGGTTATTCCCTATACAACTATGGTCACCTAATGTGTATGGTCGGATCCTAAAGATCGACCAAATGGGTCGGGTTCGAAAGTATAAGCGATTGATTAGATCGCTTACCTTTACGACCCTAAACAAGCACAAATCTAAAAGCGACGAGCTAAACATGCTAGAACATGTTTAGTAAAGTTAGAAAACAGGTTTGGTATCAAAACAAACGGTTTTGATACCCTAGAGTAGTTTGGTTACAAAATACGCAAGAAAACGCATTTTGGCCGAAACTACGACTCGTCAATGAGCCTAGATAACGTGGTAATCAGTAGGTGTAGTCACTAGGGACTATAACCATCGTGATTACGCTCACGTTATGAAGTTCAAACGAACTTCGCGTTGACCAAAAACTGGTCAAAGCAGAAAGTCAAACGCAGTTTGACTTTAACGCTAAAACGAACGAAAAACGCGAAAGAATACTTACAGAAGGTCCCCGCAAGATTGAATTCCAAGTATTTCTCAGGTATGAAGTGATAACCCCTCCAACTTAGAGAAAATCTCAGAATTCAAGTGAGTTGGGGGTGAGAAGGGTGGGGGTATTTATAGGATTTCTAGCACCGTTAGGATCGTTTCTTGATTCTCGTGCTTTAATCTTGAGCGTACAAGTGGGCACAAGGTTTTGTGATACTAGGGGCATCCAAAACCAGTCCATAGAATCAAAGAAGCTAAGTGCAAAACCATGGGAGCAGCTGGGTTTTAATTAAATGAAGTATTCTGACCTGGGAGAGGCTTACGGACCGTAAGCAACTCCATACGGTCCGTAAGGACCTTATTTGCTGGCAGTAACTTTCAGCAATTGGCAGAACATGCCCCTGCACCTCCAAACTTGGTCTTTGATGCGTTTTGACACGTTTAAGCCCCGTTAACCCCATTTTAAGGCTCTAAAATGAAGTTAAAGTATAGGGAACTTGAAACATGCTCAAAAATATGTCGGATGTCAGTTCGTTTGGCCGTACGGTTGCGTTGTTCGGTTAATTACGACAGTAGTCGTAACGGACGCAAAAACGATCCAAATTGCGCGACGAATGGATTTTTGACAAGCCAATCACTAAAACATAATATTTTAATGATTACATAAATTTTTGGATGTCCGGATGTATTCAGAACGTAAGTTATGCGTGAAAATGCAAACTTATGCACTTTTTGACGCTTTTAGTCCCTGAATGACCAAAAAGTTTATTTTAACACACCGAACACCTCAAAGCCTATCTCTAAGCTATGTAATGGATATTTTGGGTATGTTTAACTTATAGCCAAGTTCTGGAATGTTCGTTACAGTTCAAATTGGCATACTTTCGCAGTTTGTCAAATTTAGTCCCTGTAAGCGAATAAACTTGATTTCGGCATACCAAACCTTACAAAACTTATTTCTAAGTTATGTAAAGGTTATTTAAGGTATGTTAAGCCTATGTCACTATTCCGGAGTGTTTGTTGCATTAAACTGGTTATATCAGTGCGCGTATAACCCTCTAGAAAGCGATCTAAAGCCCGAAATCGAACAAGAGTTGATATGTGCAAATGATACACATGTTTATACAAATCCCAAGTATGAAATACAATATTTCATTGGTTTGGTATTTGTTTGATGGCTGAAGTGACACAGATGTCACAGTCTCCCCTACTTCAGGAAATTTCGTCCCGAAATTTATTTAGAGGAAACTTGTGAGGGCTTGAAACATGAAGTTGAAAAGATCGAACAACACTGGTTAGAGTCCTGAACTTCTAGTAACTTTTATAACATCATGCTTACAATGTGGGAGGGATACTTATATACAAGTATATAAAGTGTTACTGGTGCGTCCACCGTACCTCCATTACATTGTTCACACTTCGTTATTATTGCCACTATTGGTTCTTACACATAATAAGTCTTACTGTGGTTTCTGTGCACTGAACTTCGTAATTATGTATGCATCCATAATTACATAATTCCTTGCATAGTCACGTAGTGCATCTTAGAATGTGTAGGGGAGGAAAACAATGAACGAGCCTGTGATGATTGTGATTTGACAATACTGGGGTCCTTTTTTAATTGAGTCAATAAATGATCTCCAGACCGCCAAGGAGTCTTTTCAGCTTATATCATCACATGTCATTCTCAACCAGATACTGAATCAATCGCTTTGACTAGACCATTCAAAGGGTCTCTTTTGAATCATGGAATGTACTATATAATCCAAGGGTCTTGACTATCACGTAGAAGCCCAATAAGGATTTAAGGTAGTACCTTTTTGAATATCCTACTACGAATCCCTCATATGAAGATATGAAAGGTTCTACGAGGATTTGGATAACGAATATCCAGAGTATACAAAAACACAAAATGCATAGAAGAAAACACAAGGTGCATAAACACATAATCACATAATTGTTTAAATTGGTTTTAAATTTGTCATCATTTTGTTAATTTGTTCTGCTAACTGAGCACATGTAATTAAAGCACACCAGGTATCCAATCAGTGGATTTTGATTGGTGCTTTAAACATTAACAAGAATCTAACTATGAAGATAGAAAGATCCTTAAGAGGAAATTCGATTTCGATTGTAAAGAATCAAAATGTTCGAATTTAGGTACATAGGGAATCCAATTAAGGACTCTGATTTGAATGATAATCATCCACAAGGGTCTAATTGTGAAGATAAAAAGATCTCATATGGATTTTAGAAGTTGAAAATGTTTTGAAACCCTGCACTGGATGTGCTTAAGTCAAAACATGAAGTAAAAATGCTTACGAAGTTGAGATGCTAGATATGCCAAGGCGACATATGAAGCGGAATTTGAAGGTTAAGTCAATATATGAGGAAAATACTTTGAAAACTATGCATGGGGTTCTAATATGTGTTCAATGTTTTTGGAAACCTTATATATAATACTTTTGAAATCATAAAGTAGGTGTATTAGGTAGGTATATTTTAAAGAAAAATGTTTTAAAATCATGCAAGATGAATTTTGAAAATATAAGGTTTTTGAAAACATGAATGATGCTTTTGAAATCATGCACTTGATATAAGTAATTATATTGTATTAATATTGTTTTCAAACTATATGAAACATTTTTGAAATCATGAAGGTTGTTTTTGAAAATATAGACAATGTTTTTGAAATCATGGGGGTTGTTTTTGAAAACTTATGTTATGCATGTTGAAGAATCAGAACGTAATGGATATGAGATTTGAAAATACGCTTAACCAAGGATTTAAGGACACAGATGTGCAAAAAGCACGATTACTCATAATTTCGCTTTATTTCTTGTACTTCGTCTCCTAGAATGAAACGAGTACTTAAAATTTTTAAGGAAATCATGAGCGATCACTTGAAAGGGAGAATCACAAGAGTAGTTTGTAAAGAACATAGTTCCTTGATGTAGGTATTATAGGGAAATGCCATACACACATGTAACTACATTTGTATATCAGAATTGCGAACAACGACTTTTATTTATGAACAAAACAGATTGTTTCACAATACAAGAAAAGAAACAAAGGCATAAGACAACAACATCTTCTGCTAGGCCAAATGTTTATCCAAGGGTTGGATTTGCATTGACAATCTTTGGGCATTTGTTCCTGAAATGGCTCGTTTCGCCACAGTTGTAGCAAGTACCAGACGGAAGACGAGCTTGAGTAGGGTTGACTTGGAGTTGGGTAGCAGCAAGATTTGCAACAGCTTTGTTTTGGATAGCAAAGCAGCATATGTTAATCAAATGTCGTAACCGTCCACAGTAGGTACATTTGGAGCAGGGTACGAGGTTTGAATGGTGACGGTTGCATCGTTTGCACCATAGGGCAGTTCCTATGTACGGCTTCCTAGCTGGTGGCGCTGCCACTTGGCTAGGTCCCGCTTGATTAGGTGTAACTGCTGCGGGTTTCCTTGAAGCCTTACGCTTCCTTGATTTTGGTGCAGGCTTGACTTCTGCTTCCTTTGGTGACTCTTGAGTGGCTGCATTTTTGAGACGAGACATGGCAATGCCTAGACCCACAGATTTCAAAATCACTTCGCTTATTTGCTGGGCAAATTTGGCTGTTTGCTCGGACATTTGACCGTTGTTGAGATGAAGAGACATTCTAGGAGAAAATGAAAGACATAGGAAGCAACAAATGAAATGTTATCGGATAAACAAAACAGAAAGGCAATGCATACGAATTGCGATCATTTGTTTGTTACCTAAGGCAAACAAATGAGACGGTGACAAATCAAAGCAAACGGGTCATAATAATGCATCGCTGAAGACATGCTCGCCTATAAGTGAACACTCACCCCAAGAGTTCCCAGGTAAGAGTGACTGGTCCGATACTGCGGATTTGTACGAACACTCTAGCCTTAGACAGAAAACTCAGAGTACAGGCATTCACTCTTCCAGTTTGCACGTGTTCACATTATTTAGACCCAAACTTTGACGAGTTTGAAAACTCAAAAGGCACTAAGCCAAATATGAGTCAAACTGGAAGGGTTCAAAACCTTATAATAAATCATCCTAGAACAGATGATTAGTTTTCAAGGCAGATCAAAATTTATGTTCTTATTGTGGTTGTCACTCAAGGATAAGCGACGGTATTGTTTTTATGACTAAACGCAAGTAAACTCGCGTTAGGGTCCTAGGAAGGTTATAGACTAGGTCAAAGCATTACTAATAACCTAATTCCCTATAACCATGAGCTCTGATACCAACTTTTCTGTCACACCCCGACCACGTAAAACAACAAAACGTGGCGGAATCGTCGGGGAGTGTTGTAACAGAATTATTGTTTCATAACACATGGGAAATTGAAATGCTGTTTTATTGATTTAAGAGTTACAATGTCTTAACAAACAAAGAAGTAATACAAAATTTAACTAGTCTTGCATCTTTTAATGTCACTAAGGCCTCGTCCAATCCTATGTGAGCATGCATCAATATCATCATCACCTAAAACACATGTGAAAATATATCAGCATAAAAATGCCGGCGAGTACATAGGTTTTGTGAAAATAGGATTCATGACTTAGGTTTAAGAAAATGTTTAATGAAAACTTGTCATGAATCCAGTTTTAGTGTTTGCTTTTATAAAACGTTTGAAAAGCGATAATAAGATAGATGATATGTAAAAGAGTAGTATAAGGTTAAATGAATAACTAACTAAAAATAAGTTTGTATAAAATAAGTTGTTTGTAAAACAATATCTTGTGGAAAATATGTTATTTGTGTAAAAAAATGTGTAAATCCAAATTCAATTATTTAAATAACGCTACGACATGTAATATAGTACAAGCACTTATATATAGGAAGTACCAGCGGCGTATCCACCATGCTTGTATCACATTACACACGTCTCGTTACTTAAGTCACTTACCCAAACAAACCACCAATGTAAATTGCCCATGTCTAAACCAATTGTCAAATGTCATTGTGAAAACCATGTCAAAATGTTTATGTCAAAATGTATATATCAATACCAAAATGTCCGTGTCAAATGTCAATCATGAAATGTGTAAACAAAATGTCATGTATGGCAAGTGATATATGTATCAACTAAACCATAGGTGAAAAATGCACAAAACAAAGTATTGAAGTAAAACTCAGTTTAAATCAATGTTATGTTTTGTGGAAATGCATGCTATACTGAATACAAACATTTATGCGGTATTGTTAAAATGCATATATTCAAGCCTTGTGACTGTGGTGATAAACCTTTAAACAAATTAAAGGTCTATCGGTTTTTATGTTTAAATCGAATTCGGTCATTCCTTTCATCCAAACATACCCAGGATGTCAGGAACAGGAGTTGTCAAATCCTATGGTACCACTACCTACTAACGAGCGGCGTGATCAAAGTTAATGAATGTATATTGTCCCACTTAAACAAACCAAATGTCATACCCAAAATATAAACATGTGATGAAAAACAAATGTACTAAGTATGATGAACATACATAGCGTAAAAAAATGTCATGTAAAACGATGTAGTAAGTATGCACACAATGGACATACATAGCAAAAACATAATGAAATCATGTACTAATAGTGTACTAATGAACATAGCAAGTATATGATATAAAAGCATGAAATCATGAAAGTAACAAGTGGGCACATGTGTTTCACCCCAAAATGTTTGAAAAACAGTAAAAGAGGGGTCTATGTACTCACTTGAGGGTGCTTAGAAGTCTTGAACAACAACCAAGCAAAGCTAGAGGGATCACGGAATCAAACGGCACCCTATATAGATAACTACATAAATAACCGGACCTAAATCGGGGGATCGGATAGTATGAGGTTTCGTAAACCAAATGAGTATTGGAACTCATATGATATGGTTAAACAAAGCCCACATACTAAAATGAAACCTAACCTAAGTGCTTACGACCCATTACGACCCGTTTTAGGTAGCTTGTGCTACTTTAACGCGTCGTTTGCGTAAAACGTGTTCGGACGCCTAACTAGTCCTATGACAAGTAATGTATGCCTTAACATGTCTAATATTATTGTCTAATCGGTTTAGATTTCAAAACTTAGGTTACATATGCTTAAAATGAATTTATGCGTAAAAAGGGCATTTTGGTAATTTTCCTAAGGCATAAGAATTACTTATCATACAACTACTTAAACGACGTGACCATAAGGTATAACCTCGGAAGGTTATTCCCTATACAACTATGGTCACCTAATGTGTATGGTCGGATCCTAAAGATCGACCAAATGGGTCGGGTTCGAAAGTATAAGCGATTGATTAGATCGCTTACCTTTACGACCCTAAATAAGCACAAATCTAAAAGCGACGAGCTAAACATGCTAGAACATGTTTAGTAAAGTTAGAAAACAGGTTTGGTATCAAAACAAACGGTTTTGATACCCTAGAGTAGTTTGGTTACAAAATACGCAAGAAAACGCATTTTGGCCGAAACTACGACTCGTCAATGAGCCTAGATAACGTGGTAATCAGTAGGTGTAGTCACTAGGGACTATAACCATCGTGATTACGCTCACGTTATGAAGTTCAAACGAACTTCGCGTTGACCAAAAACTGGTCAAAGCAGAAAGTCAAACGCAGTTTGACTTTAACGCTAAAACGAACGAAAAACGCGAAAGAATACTTACAGAAGGTCCCCGCAAGATTGAATTCCAAGTATTTCTCAGGTATGAAGTGATAACCACTCCAACTTAGAGAAAATCTTAGAATTCAAGTGAGTTGGGGGTGAGAAGGGTGGGGGTATTTATAGGATTTCTAGCACCGTTAGGATCGTTTCTTGATTCTCGTGCTTTAATCTTGAGTGTACAAGTGGGCACAAGGTTTTGTGATACTAGGGGCATCCAAAACCAGTCCATAGAATCAAAGAAGCTAAGTGCAAAACCATGGGAGCAGCTGGGTTTTAATTAAATGAAGTATTCTGACCTGGGGGAGGCTTACGGACTGTAAGCAACTCCATACGGTCCGTAAGGACCTTATTTGCTGGCAGTAACTTTCAGCAATTGGCAGAACATGCCCCTGCACCTCCAAACTTGGTTTTTGATGCGTTTTGACACGTTTAAGCCCCGTTAACCCCATTTTAAGGCTCTAAAATGAAGTTAAAGTATAGGGAACTTGAAACATGCTCAAAAATATGTCGGATGTCGGTTCGTTTGGCCGTACGGTTGCGTTGTTCGGTTAATTACGACGGAAGTCGTAACGGACGCAAAAACGATCTAAATTGCGCGACGAATGGATTTTTGACAAGCTAATCACTAAAACATAATATTTTAATGATTACATAAATTTTTGGATGTCCGGATGTATTCAGAACGTAAGTTATGCGCGAAAATGCAAACTTATGCACTTTTTGACGCTTTTAGTCCCTGAATGACCAAAAAGTTTATTTTAACACACCGAACACCTCAAAGCCTGTCTCTAAGCTATGTAATGGATATTTTGGGTATGTTTAACGTATAGCCAAGTTCCGGAATGTTCTTTACAGTTCAAATTGGCATACTTTCGCAGTTTGTCAAATTTAGTCCCTGTAAGCGAATAAACTTGATTTCGGCATACAAAACCTTCCAAAACTTATTTCTAAGTTATGTAAAGGTTATTTAAGGTATGTTAAGCCTATGTCACTATTCCGGAGTGTTTGTTGCATTAAACTGGTTATATCAGTGCGCGTATAACCCTCTAGAAAGCGATCTAAAGCCCGAAATCGAACAAGAGTTGATATGTGCAAATGATACACATGTTTATACAAATCCCAAGTATGAAATACAATATTTCATTGGTTTGGTATTTGTTTGATGGCTGAAGTGACACAGATGTCACAATGTTTCCCCCTTTTCCTTTAACTGTTTTCAGTTTTATACTTCGGGGGTGAAATACATGTCATATCTATTACAGACGCTTTTATAATTGGTATGGTTAGCTTAAGGAGGGTTTAGATGCTTAGATCATGTGAAAGGTGGGTACAACGCTTAAGGCCATAATCCTCGTCATAGGACCGAGGGACATGAGTGATAGATCTATTTGGGTGTAGCGAGCCCACACCCATGAGGCCGGGGAGGCCCATAGTGGTGACTGTGTCTTACAGCCGGAGGCCCGGTACAAATTTGCTAGGTTTGAGTACTTCCTGCACCGTTTCACACATACCAGTGGCTTTGCAACCCATTGGTGATCTCTTTTGTTTTTCCTTAATTGCTACATACCAGGGTTTTTCATACATACAGACGCATTTCAAAGTTTTATACAGACTCACATACACATGAACTCGCTCAACTTTTGTTGATTTTTTTCAAATTACATGTATTTCAGGAAATTAGGGATCTGACACGGTATGCATTGTCGTCAAGCTGCGTAGGAGAAATTATGTCATCCGAGTTTAGGGATTGTGACTTTTGCCTGGACGAGTCACAAGTCTTAAACTGTGTATTTAATTCATGTCTTGTGGTTGTGTCGTATGAACAAGATTTTTATTATGTCATGTTGTAATCCGTTGCATGTGTCGACTTTTTAAACAATGTTGTCATTTTTTACTCTTTAAACTTGAATTAATGGATGAACATCATGGTTTTATTTTCATATAGCATTGTTGTGATTATGCTATGGTATTAAGAAGTCACACCAAATAAACCCACGCTTCCACAAAGCCAGGGTGTGACAGCTTGGTATCAGAGCCTCGATCATAGCGAACTAGGATTCTATCTCGAGTCTAGACTATGATCACTAGGGCTCTCACGAAAATGTTTTCAAGAATTTTTACATTGCATACACTAAAAGTACAGATCCGGGGGCACAACCATTTTATAAACAAAAGGGCACACTTACACATTTCAAATTTATATTTCAGTTTCAGAGACTGAGGGAGTTGGTCTTAGAGGCCAGGGAGTAGTCTGAGAGACTAGGAGGTTCAGTCTGAGAGGCTGGGAGGGTAGTCTAGTGAGACTAGGAGAAATACTTGTTTGGTTATTGGTGACTAACATGTTTATTTGATTATATGTTGATTATTTGTGCATATGTGTGGTTGTGTTACAGACATCATGCCATCATCCTCAGACACGGGAGTTTCAGACACTTTGGACCTTATTGGCGATCGTATCAGACGACGGGGTTTCGCCAGAGCGAGAGGTCTACACTTCCGACACCACCAGTACCGATGACGATGATTTCCAGCCGTTTGCGCTGCCAGACGTCAGAGCTGAGCCTGCTGATGGCCTTCCTGCCGGGGATTTACCACTTGCGGTGATCCCTGCTCCTATACCTCTTGCTGCTTATCCAGCATTCGACTTGCCACTCGATGTCGTTTCTGAGGATGACATCGATCTGTTTGAGGAGGACCCACCTGAGGCTGACCATGAGGGCGGGGCCCCTATTGTTGCTGATGTTATCCTACCCATTGCTGAGGCCCTTGCAGAGGAGCATCCTGCTGATTCACCTGTCCCAGATTCCCTTGAGTCTGTGGCATCTGCATCCTTACACACTTAGGGAGTGCAACATCACTCTTCAGATGCTGACCCTGACATGGCGTTATCAGCTGCACCTGCTCCCACACACGACTTTGAGTTTGATCACGAGGTTGACGATGATTTTGATCCTGTCTTTCCCCCTGGTTTTGATCCTGACCAGGATATTGAGTTCATTAACCTGGACCAGCCCATAGAGGCGCCTGTAGCCCCTATCGATCCCTTGTTTGATGATCCTGCTGATTTTGATATGGATTTTGTTGACCCGGAGCCTGTCGTGGCCCCTGAGCCAGTCGTTGCTCCTGATCCTGCATTAGAGCATGATCCTGTTCATGATGATGCACCGGCCATTGCACCCTTTGTTGATGATGTACCCATTGCTGATGCTCCTGTTGACGCTCCACTCTTGATAGAGGATCCTGTTGTTGCACCATTTCCTGATCCTGTGCCGGTGCTATTCGACCGTGCACCTTTTGCTACTCAGGTAGATCCACATTACGCCGACACCCGTAACGGGTGGATCGATGACGATGACGATTACCCACCATTTGTGTTACCTGTTACACCTCCAGTAGACCCTGTTTCAGCACCCACTGATATCCCACTGATTCCCCCACACACCACAGATGCTCACCGCACTGATCTCCCTGTTAAGTTCCTTCAGGACATACCGCCACCGCGTCCTAGAGAGGGGTCATCCAGGCAGCCGCCTGTTCCTGTTCCACCCATGTTGTCATCCCCTTTTCCACTCGCGTCTCAGTTTCCCACTGTTGCACCACCTACTGCACCGTCCTTCACTCCGTCGAGCGAGCCATTTTTATGGACTACGCCCCCTATCATGCCACTGTCTGATCCGTATCACCCATACCATTTGGGTACTCCACGGAGGACATACTCACATCGTTGATGATACAGCAGGAGGCACTGACCCGTCGTATATAGGAGTTGGAGAGAGCTCAGCGACCACCTTGCCATTGTCAGACCCCATTTGCAGCACCGCACACTCATCGTCCACTTTCACCTGATTCAGACGTCCGTTTCTTGACTTCTGAGCAGCAGATAGCATATTTGTTGTGCGTCTGTCGTGCTTTAGAGCAGGACTGGTCACATATGCGTCGCCTGTATTACTCTCATTTTCCTCCTCCTCCTCCGCCATCAGCATAGGCATTTTGATTCAACGCAGGTAGACTTTTGGTGAGAGGACCGCGATTGTGCAGACTATACAGCTTTTGAAGACCGCATTTTGATGTCATGACTTTTGATGTTTAGTTTTTCATTGCTGTTGTAGATGACTAGACAGTTCAGACAAGGGCGATGTGGCCCTTAGTCACTTTTGATGTACGATACAGTTGCAAAACTTGTAAACATTGTATTGTGGTCTTGATTTATGATAGCGCAATCGTAGTATTCTCATTATATGTGTTGTTGGATTTATTGTTTTAATTTTTATAACATGAGATGTTATGTGTATGATTAATTTGTAACATGAGATGTTATGTGCTTGATGGATGTTATTACATACGTACACTATTTACTTACTGTGACCTGACCAACGTAAAACATCTTTTAGAAGATGCCACCAAGACGTGATCCGCGCATGCCCACTACTGAGACAGAACTCCAAGGGATAATTGCCGCAGCTATAGCGCAGTACGCGACCTCCCAAAATGACACAAGTACCTCCAACAACAACAACAACAACAAAATAACAACAACAACCCTCCAAATGGTAATGATAAGTCACTGGAGACACATTACACTATATTTGGACATTTCATGTGCAATTGCTAGTAATTCCTGTAAATGACATTGCTTGTACAGGGTGTACTTTCAAGCAATTCTTAGATTGCAAGCCGCTAAACTTTGATGGCACTGGAGGTGCCGTGGCTTTTACCCGTTGGACTGAAAAGACTGAAACGACAATAAGAATGAGCAAATATGCGCCGGGACAACAAGTTACATACATCTCTGGGCTTTTTACTGATGGTGCCCTATCATGGTGGAATCTCCAAGTTCAAACCTTAGGAGAGGCTGCAGCATACGCCATGACTTGGACCGAACTGAAAGAGCTGATGCGTAAGAAGTATTGCTCCAGAGCTGGAATCCAGAAATTGGAAACTTAATTTTGGAACTTAAAGATGGAAGGCCCAAAAATCGCTGAGTATGTTCAAAGGTTCCATGATCTGTCCCATGTGGTGCCGTACATGGTCACGCCCGAATTCAAGCGCGTAGAACGTTTCATCTGGGGATTAGCACCTCAGATTATGAGCATGGTTACAACGTCAAAACCAGCAACCATTATTGAAGCCATCGATCTGAGTATATCTCTGACTGAAGAAGCCATCAGGCTAAACAAGTTTTCTAATGGCGATCAGAAAAAGAAGGAGACTCATGTGGAGTCGTCTGGTGAAAACAAACGGAAGTATTCCAACTTCAAGCAAGGAACCAGCAGTGCGAGCAAGAAGGGTGAATCAAGCACACCGGCCAGGGCCAAAACCGGTGTCGAAGGCAAAGGGAAGGGTTACATGGGCGCCTTGCCCAAATGTGACATATGCCTGTACCATCACTCGAGTCAGTGCAGGTTGAGGAAATGCGAGTCTTGTGGTAAGGAAGGCCATTCGAAGAATACTTGCTGGGTTGGCACAGGTGCTGGTCGTGGAAACAATGGTCATAGGGGTTTTGGTAACAACAATCGCGGTGGGAACAGAAATGGAAACCACAACGGTGGAAATGGTAATCGGGGAAATGTTGGAAACCAAACTGGGAATCGGGGAGCAACTAATGCTCAAGGTGGTAATGGTAACATGCTAGGACCGGGATGTTTCAACTGCGGAGAAGTCGGGCACTTTAAAAAGGAATGCCCAAAGCTCAACCAAGTTCGTGGAAGGGTATTCAACATAGGGGCAAAGGAAGCACGCCAGGACCCGAATGTCGTCCCTGGTACGTTCCCTATAAATCAACGCTTTGCATCTATTCTGTTTGATACTGGTGCCGACTATAGCTTTGTATCGCTAGAATTTAAGAAAATGCTTGGATTAGATTAACTGCTAGTAAGTTAGACGTTCCGTACTCGATCGAACTGGCTAATGGAAAGCTAGTTGAAACGAATGAAGTCATCAGAGGATGCGTGATCGAATTGGGAGAACACGAGTTCACTTTGGATCTATTGCCAGTCAAGTTGGGAAGCTTCGACGTGGTAATAGGGATGGATTGGCTGTCTAGCAACAAAGCCGAGGTGGTTTGTCATGAAAAGACCATTCGTATCCCAATGGCCGATGGAGAGACGATTGTGGTTCATGGGGAAAAGCACGATACGTCATTGAGGATCATTAGCTGCCTGAAAACTAGGAAGTGTTTGAAGAAAGGATGTGTTGCCTTCTTGGCACATATCGTTGATAAGGAAGCCGCTGAACCAAAGATCGAAGACATTCCAGTCGTAAAGGAATATCCTGAAGTCTTCCCAGAAGACTTTCCAGGATTTCTGCCTCCAAGACAAGTCGAATTTCGCATTGACTTAGTTCCAGGCGTCGTGCCTGTGGCTAAGGCACCATATCGACTTGCACCTTCAGAGATGCAAGAGCTGTCAACACAACTTCAAGAGCTGTTAGACAAGGGATTCATCAGACCAAGCTTCTCACCTTGGGGAGCTCCAGTTTTATTCGTCAAGAAGAAGGATGGTAGTTTTCATATGTGTATCGACTACCGGGAGCTAAACAAGTTGACCATCAAGAATAGATATCCTTTGCCGAGAATTGATGACTTATTCGATCAGTTGCAAGGTTTGAGTTTTTACTCAGAGATCGATCTAAGATCGGGTTATCACCAGTTGAGAATACAAGAGGAAAGTATTCCCAAAACTGCTTTTAGGACTCGTTATGGACATTACGAGTTCCTGGTTATGCCGTTCGGTTTGACAAACGCGCCAACTGTCTTTATGGATTTGATGAACAGAGTTTGTAAGCCGTACCTCGACAAGTTCGTGATTGTGTTTATTGATGATATTCTGATTTATTCAAAGTCGAAAGAAGAACACGAGCAACACTTAAGAGCTATTTTGGAGCTACTTAAAAAGGAGAAGCTGTATGCCAAGTTCTCGAAGTGCGAGTTCTGGTTACGCGAAGTCCAATTTCTTGGACATGTGGTTAATGGAAATGGAATCCATGTGGATCCCAGCAAGGTCGAAGCGATAAAGAACTGGGAGACTCCAAAGACGCCAACCGAGATTCGACAGTTCTTAGGTTTGGCTGGTTACTATCGAAGGTTCATTGAGGATTTCTCGAAAATCGCTCAACCTTTGACTTCCCTTACCCAAAAGGATAAGAAGTTTGATTGGGGAAACAAACAAGAGGAAGCATTTCAGTTGTTAAAGAACAAGCTTTGTGACGTGCCCATTTTATCTCTACCCGAAGGCATTGACGACTTCGTGGTTTATTGCGACGCCTCGCGTCAAGGTTTAGGTTGCGTGCTAATGCAGCGACAGAAGGTTATAGCATACGCTTCTCACCAATTGAAGGTTCACGAGAAAAACTACACCACGCATGATTTGGAATTAGGCGCGGTGGTGTTTGCTCTGAAGATCTGGCGACATTACTTGTATGGTACGCGATGTACAATCTTCACTGATCACAAAAGCCTACAACACATTTTTGACCAAAAGGAGCTTAACATGAGACAAAGACGCTGGGTTGAGCTATTGAACGATTACGACTGTGAAATCAGGTATCACCCAGGGAAGGCGAATGTGGTCGCCGATGCTCTAAGTCGAAAGGAAAGAATTAAGCCCATAAGGGTTAGGGCTTTGGAAATGATTGTCCAGACAGATCTCTCATTGCGCATTCGTGCCGCGCAGAGGGAAGCTCTTAAAGAAAGGAATATTGAGGATGAATATCTCCATGGGATGGAGAAGCAATTGGTACCAAACGAGGCAGGAACTTTATGCTTCATGAAACGAATTTGGGTTCCTTTGTTTGGTGATTTGTGGAAGGTTATTTTCGACGAGGATCACAAGTCATGGTACTCGATTCATCCTAGAGCAGATAAGATGTACCAGGATCTTAAGGATTTCTACTGGTGGCCAAGAATGAAAGGCGATGTTGCGATATACGTTGGTAAATGTTTGACTTGCGCCAAAGTGAAAGCCGAGTACCAGAAGCCTTCATGTCTTCTGCAACAACCTGAAATACCCAAATGGAAGTGGGAACAGATTTCTATGACTTCATAACAAAGTTACCAAGGACGCCCAAAGGCCACGATACGATTTGGGTAATAGTAGACCGCATAACGAAATTTGCGCAGTTCTTGCCAATTAGGGAGAAAGACAACACAAGTAAACTAGCTGAGATATACATGAGAGAGATTGTTGCACGACATGGAGTGCCTCTCTCAATCATCTCTGATAGAGATGGAAGATTCGTGTCAAGGATTTGGCAATCCTTTCAAGAAGCGTTTGGTTCTCAGTTAAATCTGAGTACAGCTTTTCACCCGCAAACAGATGGACAGAGTAAACGAACGATTCAAACATTAGAAGATATGTTGCGAGCTTACGTAATGGATTTAGGTGGCAGTTGGGACGCTCACCTACCATTGGTTGAATTTTCATACAATAACAGTTACCATGCAAGTATTCAAGCCGCACCGTTCGAAGCTCTCTATGGACGCAAATGCCGATCACCGATTTGTTGGGCTGACGCGGGTGATAGATAACTAGTTGGTCCGGAATTGGTCTAGGAAACGATAGACAAGATTTTCCAGATCCGAGAACGCATTAAAGCGGCTCGCGATCGACAAAAGAGTTATGCGGACATAAGAAGGAAACCTCTGGAATTTGAGGTGGGAGATATGGTTTTATTGAAGGTTTCACCCTGGAAGGGTGTGGCGCGCTTTGGGAAGCGCGGAAAGTTGAATCCCAGATACATTGGCCCATTCAGAATCCTGCAAAGGATTGGGCTTGTAGCATACAATTTGGACTTACCTGTTGAACTTAATGGTGTTCATGATACATTCCATGTATCAAACCTGAAGAAAATTCTAACACAAGAAACAATAGTCATTCCTGCTGACGAAGTTCATATCGACGACGAAAAACCCGTCGAAGTTACTGATTGGAAGGTTAACAAGACGCATCGGAGTAGTGTCAAACTCGTCAAAGTCCGATGGAATGCACGACACGGCCCAGAATTCACATGGGAACGCGAGGATCGTATGAAAGAGAAGTACCCGCATTTATTCCCCAAGACACCAGCATCTAGTAGCAGAACTAAAATTTCAGGACGAAATTTCTCTAACAGGGGGAGAATGTGACAACCCTCAAAATTTCAGGTATCCATACAAATAATTAATATTTAATTCGTGCTTAATGACTGTGCTTGATTACAACTGTTAAATTAAAATGCTTACTGATCTATGTTACATACATACATGTTAATCACTTTACATACAGTCACTCCATTTATTTCATACAGACTCTTAATGACAAACATGATGCACAAAGCACAGTTAGCACAGTGAGCGGATAACTCAGACACGTGCTGACAATGCCAGCACGTAGACAGACACTATATGAGGCCAGTATGAGCCAGAGACAGGATACTACACTAGTAGGGAGTGTAGGGAAGTGAGGACCATAAAAATGCGTCACTAGATGATAGTTGAAGTGCCGGGAAGTGCCTAAAACACCTGTATGTTGGGCAGAAATAGGAGAAAAGCAATTGTCAGGACCTGAAATTGTACAAGAAATGACTGACAAAATAATTCAAGTCAAGGTAAGACTGAAAACAGCGTGAGACCGTCAAAAGAGTTATGCAGATAATAGGCGTAAACCTAAAAGAAATGTTTAGGACCAGCAGCTTATCAACTACAGTTACCTGAAGAAATGGCAGGAGTACATGATTATTTTACGTATGTAACTTAAAGAAATGTTTAGCCGATGAATCATTGGTAGTACCTCTTCAAGACATAGAGGTAAATGAAAAGCTTAAGTTTGTGGAAAAGCCAATACAAGTTGAAGATAGAAAGATTAAGAATCTTAAGCACAAGAGGTTAGTGCTAGTCAAAGTAAAATGGGATTCAAAAAGGGGATCAGAATATACATGGGAACTAGAATCAGAGATGAAATGAAAGTATCCTTATTTATTCCAGTGAATCTCGAGGACGAGATTTAAAACAAGGTATGGAGGATGTACCAACACCTAAAACACCTTATAAGGACCTCTGATCACAACCATGAGCTTGTACGGCGCGAAACAATGCAAAAACAAAAGCTCTTGAAACTGGACTCTCAGGAGACACGCGGGAGGGACCCCTAAAGCTCCCATGACGCACGGCTAGTGGTAGGGACGTGTGGGACTCAATAAGAACAAGTGGTCAGGCTATACTTGCAAACCAGGCTAGTCTAGGACTAGGTGGCTTTGGCCGCGACACGCGGGGGGGGGGGGGGGGGTCACCCATACCCGTGCATGACGCGCAAGAGATACCCAGGTGGCCCTATAAATTGGGACTGAAGCTGTTACACAATTTCGACGTTCTTTTGACGAAATTCTTTGCTTATATATCCGTTTCTTTGTAGTACACCCCTAAATTTTGCAAACCTTTTCCCTGTTGTAAGTGTTTAACCCTTAATCACTGATTCGATACCCCATCCGACCGATCCAAAACCCAGCAACGAATGTCAAGGTGCTGCCTGAATAAGGCTATACTTTGTTAACTACGTTCGGGTATTGATCTTGTGAAGTATCGATAAAGTTTGAGTAGGGTTATTACACTAACACGTGTACATTGTATATTTTATTAGGACTCAAGAATTATATCAGGATATATTACCAGGAGGCTTTCAGTTAAAACCCTAAGTCTACAAAGTCAGTCATTCTTTCTTTTTATCAAATGTTTTGCAAAACCCAAAATATTTTTCAGTTATACTTACAGTGATTAAGTTTTTGTATTCTGCAAATTACTACTGGTATGTGGGTTTTGTATACATTACTTGATAATTTTCACCATTGGACAATGGGTTAGCCAATGTGTGATATGACCATAGTCACGTATCCGGTCGAGTGACAAATACCGAATGGAGTATTTGTTAAATATAAACAATGTAATCACCCTTGATCCTGTAAAATATAACAATGTGTCTTTTTATAAAATTGAATGAACTAGCAAGTATTTTTGCTGATAAAATGTTTTCAAACGCGTTTCGGGTAACTTACTATGAAGGTAATAGAAGCCCGCTACGGAGCACTGAAGGTTTAAGTTTTTAGTAAATTGGGGTTTATCCCTATAAAAACATTTGAATGTAACATGGGTTTTATCCCATCTGTTTAATATTAAAAGTTTGGCGTTTTACAAACTCTGAAATTATTTCCTAACTATGATCCTGATGATGTTTTCCGCTGCAAATTTAATAAACACCGATACCACCTGTCATCTGGTTCACAACTCCCGTCCAGGGTGTGGTCGGGGGCTGTGACAGGTTTGTAGTGTTTCATTTTATAGCACGTAAGGACACGATCTTTGTAGGCTCTTTGAGATAATCCCAAGATCCCTTCGTGTCTATCTCGGTGAATTTCGATACCAATAACGTAAGAAGCATCTCCGAGACCCTTCATATCGAAGTTATGTGAGAGTAACCGCTTCGACTCATGCAACATATCCAAAATATTACTTGCCAATAAAATATCATCTACATAAAGGACAAAGTATAGTGAAGTTGCTCCCACTTATCTTGAGGTAGGTGCATTGATCCACCTGATTCTTTGCAAAACCTTGTTTCTTCATGACTTCATCAAACTTGAGATACCATTGATGTGATGCTTGTTTTAACCCGTATATGGATTTTATGATAACCCGTAACTTCAGGTTAATGCTTTTAACTTAACACAATTAAGTTGGTTACACAATCTTTAGCATTGCATGGAATTATGCATTACTTTATGCATTATTTGACTTACATGAGAACTTTGCGCCTTGACTGTAAAATTATATGTGGTGTGTGTGTTTTATGTAAAAGATGATACTTAGGGGTGAGTAGAGTAGTTAGTGAAACCTAAATAACCCCTAACCCTAATCTCTCTCACAAATCATTATACGTATTTCAATCTTCCTCTACAATCATCTCCTGCAATCATCTTTTTCATCGTTCTTGGTGGCACAAGCTCTCAATCATCACTTTTGATCTCTCTCTTCATCTAGAATCAATCTAAGGTAAACGTTTAATGATTATTTGTTGTTAATAATTGGTTATTTGATTCATGCAAACCCTAGTTCTCCAAACAATGGTTCTGTGTTTATTGATCATTCTGATTATTGTGAAATGGTTTATGAATAGTTGTGTAATCACATGCCTGACAATGAGATGCCTGATATGTTAGAATTGGTTGATTGTTGATTAGGTTACAGCATTTGCCAATGAATGAAAAGTAGGGTTTTGATCGTAACCTGTAACTGTTCCATTGAAAACTGTGATTTGGTTTTGAATATTTTGCATGATTGTTAATCCGGAGATTTGTGTCAGGGTTTTATGAAGTCACATGGTCCGAGTTTTAGGTTGAATGCTTGATCCGAGTTTTGGGATTTATTGTTTGGTCCGAGTTTTATGAATGATGTGTGGTCCGAATTTTATGAATAATGTATGGTCCGACTTTTAAGAGGTGATGTTTGGTCCGAGTTTTGTGGGGGGTGTTTGGTCCGAGCTTTGTTGTTGGTGGGTCCGAGTTTTTGCCCAAGGACTAGATGTCCGAATTTTTGTTGATGATGTATGGTCCGAACTTTGTTGATGATGTATGGTCCGAGCTTTAGTGGTGATGTTTGGTCCGAGTTTGATGTGTGTGCGTGTAGTCCGAATTTCATGTAAATATAAGTGCCCGAGTTTATTGTAAACACCAGTATTAGAGCTTAATGTTAACACTAGGGATCTGAGTTTACTTATAATGTTAAGTTCAAAACCCTGTATGAGGAACACTGTGACAACTCGGACTTTAGGCTTGCTTTGATGTAACGTTACGTACCTATATGACACCTTGAGTTAATGAATCTTACGATGTTATGTACTTATGTGGACTTGATTGTATAATTGAATGAATGATGTGTTATGTGCATTGTGTATATTGTATGTATGTATTGAACCACACATCAAACCCAATCGCACAACACTCACACTCGCATAAGCCCAAGCCTTTGGGCCGTGTCACTTGTATCCGGTTGGATGGCAGCCCAAGCGGGGGTTGCGGCCCACTCCCCTATTACGCATATACGTATATATGCATACACACCTCATTAGGGTTTGGTTTTACACAACTTGACAACCTAGAGCAAACACAAACTCTCTCTCTCTCTTGGAACCGAAGGCAATCCTCTCTCTCGAAGCCCCTTGTTCCTTCGAAGCCCTCTATTATCTCGGTTAGTGTTATGTTATCAATTACATGTTAATATGTGTAACTATGTGATATTGTTAATAATTGGACTCCATGATCGGCTAGGGTTTATGCTAGTAACTCGTTTGATATGTTGTATGATATGTGTATGCATGATGACCGGATTGAAGTTGCTACCCTTGCTATTGTCCTTGTTGTAAATCGGATTGCATGATTAAAACCGAATGAATGGGTATAATCGGCTGAATACATATGATTGTGTTAAAGAAATCCGTTGGGAATGATAAGGTTGCATTATAGTTTATGAATTTGATTAGCACATGATCCGATCTTATGTTCAGTACAAGATTGATTAACTGTTCTTGAATTGATGATGAATATAGTGCTATGAATATGATTGAGTGTTGAATAATTGTTGATTGATCTATTTCCGAAACTGCCAAAGATGTTTGCTAGAATCACGGAATAATTGTTGCATGAATTATGGAAACCAGTTACACACGTGGTTGCGACACAGATTGCGAGTCGAGACCCCATGATATCGACTCGAGACCACAACAGCACAAGCCGAAACCATGGTTGCGAGTCCTGTTGCGACTCGTAACCAGACCATGACAAGCCGAAACCACCGTTGCGACTCAAAACCCTCTGTTGCGACTCGAAACCCCCGGTTGCGACTCGTGATCGCTGGTTGCGACTCGAGACCAGTTATGCTCGTACACTGTTTTGGACTCACGCTATCACGGGCCCAATCAATTGGGCCAAATAATTGGACTTATGCAATTGACTGTTTAATGTATTGGGCCATAAGTATATTCGGTTGGACTGCTATATCGTTGGGCCGGGTACTATTGGGCTTATTAGAATCGTACAAGTATATGTGTTATGATTGTTACTTGTATTGCTTAACTGTCAAACGTTGCCATGATTTACATGTGATAGTAACGTGTTAAATTACGTGATGCATACATGTACTACCTCAGTCAAAACCTGACTTGAATAATAACCATGATAGGACGTGGTTGACCATTTACTAGCTTACCTGTACTCTTTGTGTATCTGCCGAGCAAACCAAGGTGAGTTCACACAGCCAAGGCATGGGATTCCCGGGTTGGGAATTGGGTTGGAAATGTTGATACGGAATGATTACTCGTACTTACGCATTCACTAGACTATAGACCATCGTCCTCAGGATAGTCAGGACACGTTACGTAAATCCTGCGTAACCCAGTAATTGCCATTTGTCTCCCGGGTCGGGAGGACACGTTACGTAAATCCCGCGTGACCCAATACCCTCTACTGTCTTCCGGGTCGGAAGGACACGCTGCGTAAATCCTGCGTAGCCCCCACGCGTACCACTGTCCTCGGGGAAGGGCACGTCACGTAAATCCTGCGTGACCCAGTACGTATTCCTGTTCTCGGTTTATGAAGAACACATGGTTGCACTAGTCTAGTAAGTACCATAATGGGAATCCCCCATTGTTAAGGAATATCGTGAGAATCCCTCACCACTAGATGAACTTACGCATTACTGTTACGCACTTACTTTCTGTGAACTCGCTCAACTAGTTTGTTGATTATTTGCTGCATGCCTTGCAGGACCTTAGGTACTTTATGGAGCTTGCACAGTGTTAGGGCTGGATTTTTATTATACGTGATCCTTATACGTGATCCTAACCAGTGATCCTTGTTTCTTTGGCAGACAGTGATCCTCAGCAGGACTTCAGGATCAGGATCATGGATCATCAAAGGATCCTCATGCTAACAGTTACCTTCGTTTAAAACAATGTTATTTTGCAGGAACATCTAGCAGGATACGCTCTTAGCATCATAATCAAGGGACGCGTCTTCACAATTATAGCATGAGCTTAATCGAAGATAGACGTTGCAAAGGATATGGAAACTTAGCTTGATTTATGGGCGGCAATTTAGGCTAGATTGTCTTTTATTTCTAAAGGGGTAATGAGCTGATTATTAGTCTTTTTACCTAAAATAGGACACCTACACTTGTATAAATACCACTCTTCCTCATTTGGAAGAACACACGACAACACACAACACAACTCTCACACGCTTAGACACTCGAAACTATAGTGATCCTTGTACTCAGCTCATTATCATCCGAAGTTGTAACTATATTTTTCTTATATTGAAGTTGGTGATCGGTAGTTGCCATCACCCGAGGTTTTTTATGCCGGAGATCATACATTGATCAAGGGCTTTTTCCTCGTATAAATCATTGTGTCTTTGCGTATTTCTCATAGAAGTGATCCTTTACTTTTATAATTAACCAAGCATCATACCCCGTTTACATAAAGTTTGGTTACATTATCCTTGTGTGATTTTTGACCAAAACAGTTTGGCGCCCACCGTGGGGCAATTGGTGCTTCATTCATAAGAAAACCTTTTTGTTCGAAATCATTTCATAGAATTACATGGCTTCATCATTGAAAAACATGTCCACGGCAATGTCTGCAGTCACCTCGTCCCAGAACATTCTGCCTCCACCACCGGCAGGATCCCAGAAGAATGCTGAGAAGAGACAAACTCCTACTAATTCTAAAACTCCATCTCCTTCTGCTATGAATTCTTATATTCCCAGTACTAGTGATGTATTTACTTTGATTTTGCAGATGAAGGATCGTATGCAGCGGCAGGATGAAACTAATGAAAGGATCCTCAGGGAAATTGGAGATCTCAAAAGACAGAAGAAAACGGCAGAGGATCATTCCCCACTGATGCCCAAGTCTTTGAGCTTTGATACTCCAATGATTACTTCTCAGCCATCAGGAATTCCAGACGTGCTAATTATGGGAGAATCAAGAGGATTGCACCTCGGATCGACAGCAATGACTCAGGCATCTGGCTCACACTTTCAGCCGGCAGGATCCTATCCCCAGCATATGGGATCCCTCATGAATTCGGGAGCCTATCCGGGAGTACAGCAGTTTCAAGGATCCTACTTTGTTCCAGGATCATCCCAGGGTTAAGGATCCTACTTTGTTCCAGGATCATCCCAGGGTCAAGGATCCTCCTTCGTTTCAGGATCATCCCAGATACCAGGATCCTTCCAGGTGCCAGGATCCCTAAAAAGTTTGCAAACAGGAAGTCTAGATGTCCATCAAGGGGACTTCATTCCAATGCAGACCATTGCTTCCACTGGTCCCTCCGTTGTTCCAGAATCCCAGCAATATGGATTCCCTAACTTGAACCCAATGGGAGGTAACACTTTAAATAATTATCCTACCACTAACCATGGATTCATGCAGGATACAGGTGTCAATCATGCTATGGCCAGGGAATTGCAGAAACTAAAAGATATGATCTCAAGCGTTCCAGGGGTAGTCAAGCCTATCCCAGAGATTGCAGATGGAAGCCATAAGGTATCTCGCTTTGCACCACCAATTTGTGATGGAGAGGTACCAAAAAGGTTCCATATCCCTACTATGAAGCTGTATGATGGTACAACGGATCCAGAGGAGCACATAGCACAATACAGGGAGAGGATGGAGATCAATCCTATCCCAGAAAAACTGAAAGAAGCATGCCTATGTAAAGGATTTGGATCCACTCTTACTGGATCAGCTCTTAAGTGGCTGCTAAGTCTTCCCCCCTACTCTATTACTTCATTTGCTAATTTAGTTAATTTATTCAATAACCAATTCTCTTGTAGTAGAAAATTTGAAAGATTAACTAGTGATTTATACAGGATAACTCAAAATCACAATGAATCATTAAGGGATTATATAACTAAATTTAGTAAAGAATCCTTGGACATTCCCAACTTGGATATGGCTACGGCTGTTGAAGCCTTCAAAATGGGACTGCTTAAGGATTCATTATTCTATGATGATCTTGTTATGACACCATGCAGGAATCTAGATGAAGTAAGAACTCGAGCACTCAGGTTCATCCGGCTAGAGGATGACAAGAGGATCTAGGAGAGACAAGTAGGATCCTCAAAACAGGAGAAGCAAGGATCCTCCTTCAAGAACAACAAATTCAAATCCTACCATAGAAATGAGAACCAGAATGTGCATGCTGTTGACCAAGAAGAGGATGATGAAGATTATCCTCCAATCTCAGAATATTGTTTTTCCGTTGATAATCATGAACTGATCCTTGCAATGCAGAATCTAGGTGAAAAAGCTAGGTGGCCCAGGAAGAATGATAAACCATCCGGGACTAAAGACAAGTCAAAATGGTGTGCATACCATGAGGATTTCGGGCATCTGACTGAAGAATGCATAGCTTTAAGAAAAGAGATTGGATATCTATTAAGCAAGGGGCACCTGAAAGAATTGTTAGGAAGAAAAAAGCAAAGGACTCAGGATCCTGAAAGGATCCCTGAAAAGGCTCCAGCACCTCCGGCAAATGCACAAGTGATCAACTTTATTTCCGGAGGATCAGACATCTGTGGTACATCCTTCTCTGTCACACCCCCAAAATCCCACACGCGGAGTACCACCGCTTGGGAGCGTGGCATGACCAGGATCAAGCCATCAATCATATCAAACATAGCATTTAATAACAATAAAAGTTATTAAAGTAGTTCATCATGACATGATCGATGTTTCAAAACCAAGCATTGTTTAAGTAACGGAAGCATTGTTGTAAACCCAAGTTAAAAAAATACTGAAATGTCATAAGTGTCTAACAAAGTAATACGATCCTTGTCCACAACGACCGGCTCCTCTTTGTGCAAGCTCCATGTACCTAACGATCTGCAAGGCATGTAACAGAATGATCAACAACTAGTTGAGCGAGTTCACAGTAAGTAAGTGCGTAACAGTAAGTAACGGGTGGCTCTACTGGGCCGATAGTAAGTTGTATAGGTGGGGGCTTCCCATGTTATGTGACCACTAGACTATTCGTAACAACTACTGGTATCATCCCTGTTCTTCTTCCGAGAACAGTAGCGCGTATGGAGTGTACGTAGGTTTTACGCACGTATCCTTCACAACCGAGGATAGGAGACGCGGGGGTGTACGTGGGTTTCACGTACGTATCCTTTGTACCGAGGATAGAAGTAAGTAATGCGTACACGTAGGTTTTACGTGCGTGCCTGACATCCGAGGCAGTGATTGGCATATGACCACGTAGGTGTTATTCTAACCTACGGAACCGTCCTGACATCCGAGGATCATGGTAGGTGATAGTCTAGGAAAAGCATATGTACGTTCTTAGTCAATTGTAACCTTTATCCCATTCCCACGACCCGGGAATCCCATGCCTTAGTAAGAGTGTGAACTCACCTGGGTTTGCTCGGCAGACAATAGAATGCTCAAGTATACAAGTAAGGGATCAACCACGTCCTATCATGGTTACTTGTGCAAGTTAGGTTCGTACTCAACTATTGCACGTATAAGCTACACGTATGTATACACATATAATCATGGCAATGCACACGTATTCCAATAGCAGCCCAAAACAAACAGTAAACAATTATCCAAGTGCCCGGCCCAAACCAATTGGGCCTGTATAGTAAAAGTCCATTAGCATGGCCCGTCTCGAGTCGCAACGAGGAGATCCCGAGTCGCAACGGGACTCGTAACGGTGATGTTCTCGAGTCGCAATCGGAGCTGGTCTCGAGTTGTTAAGGTCCGGTTACGAGTCGCAACGGGACTCGCAACCGTGGTTTCGGTTCATCATGGTCCGGTTACGAGTCGCAACGGGACTCGCAACCATGGTCTCGGCTTGTGCTGTTGTGGTCTCGAGTGGGGGTTCCGACTCGCAATCCGAGTCGCAACCAAATGTGTAACTGATTTCCTGATTTCCTTAATTGTTAACAACATCAACTCCGTGATTTCAGCAAACATATTTCAACAGTTTCAGAAACAGATCAAACACCGAGAATAATAGTTTCATAACAATCTTCAAACATGTTCATAAGTCTAAACATAACAGCCTTGATAACAACCAATCAGATCATCAAAACAACCTAAGCCGAATCATAATCATATCCTCATACTAGCATGCAACCTAGTCGGTTATCATTCATACGAAATCTGATTATATTTATCATCAAAGCAATCAGAACAATCAACCCGAGGACCAAGCATAACAACATAATCTAATCGGCCCTAGTGTATTATCATGCAACCCTAATCGGTTTAATCTAAGCATGTAATCATAACATCATACCAAATCATCATCAACATGCCGAGCATATACAACACACATCAATGGATAACATACTAACCGGTTATTAGTAAAGAGGTGTGATCCGAACAAGAGGATGATCGGATGGTCTTGTGCCGTCGGGTCCTAAGCAAGCCGAGAGAGAGAGGTAGAGAGCAAATAGGGTTTGTGTGTGTTATGAAAATTGTAACAACAATGAGGATCAAACCCTTACCCTTGGTTTTGGTGTTTGCGAGTGGGGAGTGGGCCGAGCCCAACTCGGTTATCTAATGGGGTCCGATTTCAAAGTGTGGCCCAAATGGGCTTGTGTGACCGGTTAGCCTTGTGCGATCGGGTTTTAGTGTGTGGTTTGGGCTCGTGCAACACATAACATACATACACACATAATGCACAAAAACATAACATACCAAGTATTCATTCAATTAATAACGTTCTCGTAAACACGTATCGTTACTCAAAGTAAGTCTAAAGTTCGAGTTGTCACATTCTCGGCGGCCAAAAGACATGCAAAGGAGTCAAAAATGGATAATGGAGAAAGGCCTATTAGAACATCAAGTGTCTCAGAAGGGAAGATGATAACGTTTTATGAGGATGATCGCATTAACATTCAGGATCCTCATCATGATAGTTTAGTTATCACTCTCTTTATCTCTAACCATTTTGTCCGCAGGATCCTTATCGATGGAGGAAGCTCAGTGAACATTATCCAGCTTGATGTTCTGAAGAAGATGGGAATCCCAGAATCAGACATCACACCAAGATCCTCCGTGCTTGTAGGATTCAGTGGAGAAACGAAGAAAACTCTGGGGGACATCAAACTCCCAATCTACGTGGAAGGATTACATAATTACCAGAAATTTTGCGTTATTGACTGTTTGTCTTGTTGCAATGTTATCCTTGGCAGGCCTTGGATACATGATATGAAAGCAGTCCCATCCACCTACCATCAATGTGTGAAGCTCCCTAGCCCATGGGGAATAATCAAGATCGACAGTGATCAGCAGGAGGCTAAGGATTGTTATACCTCATCCATGAAGCCAACCTCGAAGCCAAGGGAGCAATAGCAATTACAGTATCCTCCGAGGAATGTCTTGGAGGCAAGGGAACAAGATGTGGACGAAATCCTCTTGGATCCTAGTGATCCTGAATCAAAAATCTATATCGGATCAGGGATCCTTGGCAAGATGAAAGAAGACATGATATCCTTCCTCAAGAAAAGAAAGTCTACCTTTGCATGGAAGCACGAAGATATGACAGGTATATCTAAGGATATCATAACTCATAAACTCGGCATTGACAGGTCTATCAAACCAATCCATCAAAAAAGGAGGAAGTTTGCACCGGAAAGGAATGCCATTATCCAAGAAGAAGTAGAGAGACTTCTTCGAGCAGGTATGATAAGAGAGGTAAAATATCCAAAATGGTTAGCCAATGTGGTCGTTGTCCAAAAGAAAAATGGAAAGTGGAGGGTATGTGTCGATTTCACTGATCTGAATAAGGCATGTCCCAAGGATCCTTTCCCATTACCCCACATTGACTCCATGGTGGATGCAACAGCGGGGCATGAACTGTTGACCTTTATGGATGCATCATCTGGATTCCAACAAATTCAGATGGAACCATCTGACCAAGAGGATACAGCCTTTATGACCCCAACAGGTTTGTATTGTTATATTGCCATGCCTTTTGGATTAAGAAATGCAGGTGCAACATATCAAAGGCTGGTGAATATGATGTTCAAAGATCAAATTGGACAAACTATGGAAGTATACATAGATGATATGGTAGTCAAATCAAAGAAAGCTGAGGATCACCTAAGGGATTTGGAAGAAGCATTTGATATCCTTGATAAATATAACATGAAGCTTAATCCTTCAAAGTGCCACTTTGGTGTTAAGGCAGGTAAATTCCTAGGATATATGGTAACTCAGAGAGGCATTGAAGCAAGTCCGGAGCAAATTAAAGCACTAGTAAACATCAAGTCCCCTGCCAATGCTAAGGATGTGCAAAGGCTAACAGGCAGGATAGCAGCTCTGAACAGGTTCATATCAAAATCCTCAGAAAAATGTAAAGAATTTTACGATATCCTAAGGAAGAACAAGAAGTTTGAATGGACTGAGAAACATGAGAATGCTTTACAAGCCCTTAAAGAATATATGTCCTCAGCACCAGCATTATCAAAACCCGAAAAAGGAGATGTGTTATCCTTATATTTGGCGGTATCCTCAACCGCTGTAAGTGCTGTCCTTGTGAAGGATCACGAAGGTACACAATATCCTATCTACTATGTAAGTAAGAGTTTACTTGATGCCGAAACCAGGTACTCACACCTCGAAAAACTTATTCTTGCATTAATCATGGCATCAACTAAGTTAAGGCATTATTTTGAAACCCATACTATTGTTGTTAGAACTAACTTTCCAATTAAGAATGTCCTCAGGAAACCAGAGATGTCAGGAAGAATGGCTAAGTGGGCAGTAAAGCTTAGTGCCCATGATATAAGATATGAGCCAAGAACAGCCATTAAATCCCAAGCACTAGTTGACTTTGTGGCTGATTTCAGTAGTGATCTACAAAAAGAAGCAGAATTGGAAGTCCAACAGCTGGATGAGACCAAGGATCCTTGGATACTACACACTGATGGATCCTCAAATGTCAAGGGCACAGGGCTTGGGATACTACTAAAATCGCCACAGGGGGACATAATACCCCACTCCATAGCCTGTGAGTTCCAAGCAACTAACAATGAGGCTGAATATGAAGCCTTAATTGCTGGCTTACAAATTGCTAAGGATATGGGGGTGAAATATCTTAAAGTATATGTAGATTCATTATTGATCACCAATCACTTTAATGGATCCTATGCTGTTAAAGGTGAAAAACTAACCAAATATTTAGAAATAGTAAAAAAATTGGCATTCTCTTTTGTTTCTTTCAGCTTAACACAGGTACCAAGGGAGGATAACACGGAAGCTGATGCATTGGCCAACTTAGGATCATCCTTAAAAATCCCAGAAGACATAAGTATCCCTATCATCCATATCCTGGCTCCTGCTATTGAAAATCAAGTGGCCATGGAAATAGAAGAGGATACCGCAGTAATCCCTAGTGAAGAAGCTCAATCTTATTCAGGATCATGGGTCTCACCAATCATGAAATACTTGCAAGACGGAGAGATTCCAATGGGAGAAAATCCTAGAGCTTTCAGGATCAAGGTATCTCAATTTACAATCTTAAATAATGTGCTATATAAACGATCCCTTGCAGGACCATATTTAAGATGTATTGAGGATCCTGAAATTGAAGAAGTGTTGAGAGACTTCCATGAAGGAGATTGTGGAAACCACACTGGGGGCAGGGCATTATTCTCAAGGATCCTTAGAACAGGATACTACTGGCCAACCATGAAAAGGGATGCTGTAGAATATGCTAGGAAATGTGATCCTTGTCAAAGACACAGCAATATCCTTCATCAACCAGCTGAATTGCTACACCCCATACCATCCTCTTGGCCATTCATGAGATGGGGGATGGATATAGTTGGCAAGCTCCCTAAAGCACCTGGTGGAAAAGTATTTATGCTTGCCATGACTGACTACTTCTCTAAGTGGATAGAAGCTGAAGCTTTTGCTCAAGTCAGAGAAAAAGAAGTTATATCCTTTATCAAAAGAAACATTATAACTAGATTTGGCATTCCCTCTGAAATTGTATGTGATAATGGTTCCCAATTCATTGGAAGCAGAACTACTAACTTTTGTGACAGTTGGGGAATCAAGATGATAACATCAACACCAGTTCATCCACAAGCCAATGGCCAAGCAGAATCATCCAACAAGATCATCATCAACAATCTAAAGAAGAAGCTAGGATCCAAGAAGGGAAAATGGGCAGAGGAGTTACCTTATGTGCTATGGGCTGATAGAACAACTCCCAAGAATGCCACTGGTCAAACACCTTTTTCTTTAGTATTTGGGGCAGAAGCAGTGATCCCAACAGAGATGGTGATCCCAACCGCTAGAACAAGTACTCGTGATCCTGAAGAAAATGCTGCAATCCTGGCTCAAGATTTGGATACTATTGAGGAAATCAGGGATCTGGCTAGGATAAGGATGGCAAGCTACCAACAAAGAATGGCTGGGGCTTACAACAAAGAATGTCAGGATAAGGAAGTTCCAAGTCGGAGATATGGTGTTGAGAAAAGCATTCCAAAATACTATCAATCCTGCTGATGGGAAGTTAGCACAAAAATGGGATGGTCCCTACTTGATTGAAGCTGAAGCAGGAAAGGGGGCATACAGGTTGCTAACCATGGAAGGAAATTTGTTACCAAGAGCCTGGAATGCTGTTCACTTGAAGAAATATTTCATGTGAACATAATCCTTCAAGCATATGATCCTTACATTGAAGTATCCTTGGAGGATCCCGGCGATATCAGTGATCCTTACTCTGGTAATGTGCTTATCCTAAAACTATTACATTTCCTTACTTTTTACCAAAGGATAAGGATCCTGCATCCTTCATCCTCTTCTCACGAACCATTTGAGTTATGATAGTTCAGGTATCTATGGCATATCGTCAAGAATCTTCAAAAGCAATGCAGATCCTTGGGCTTGTCCCCAGTTATCCTTGGGATTATCCCCAGTTTCCGCCAGCAGCGCACGATGATCCTGATATAGTTCACGTCTTTGGGACCAGTACCCACTTCCGGGGCTGACAACCTCATCGTACTGGCTATACCCAGGATCCTCCGTATAATGGTAGACGTACCATACATCCGTTCCTAAGGTTTCTAACGTTTTCACGTTAGCTAAGGTTTTGACATTTTCATGTCACTAAGTTTGGATAGTCGCCAGTAAGGGCCATACTCCAGTTTACATACGATCCTTTGGGCTTGTCCCCAGTTATCCTTTGGGCTTGTCCCCAGTTATCCTTTGGGCTTGTCCCCAGTGATCCTCTGGGATCATCCTCAGTTATCCTTTGGGATGTCCCCAGCTACTAATTTATCTTTTAAAATGGCTTAGTCCCAAGATATGTTCCATTTTTCAGGTTTTCGAAGATTAAACAATTAAGGATCCTTAATCCTTATTATCCATTAAAGTCTTACTTATGGTTATCCCGATTAAAGGTTAGGATCCTAACTTGGATCCTCAGGTATGATCCTTAACTATTTTTTAATTTCATTATTCATTTGAATAACCTTTAGACCTTGACAACTGAACCTATGATCCTTAAAATAAACTACCTTGAAAATTTTCGATTATAGGATATTTGATCCAGGATCATATCCTAAATTTCCTAAACATAATTTGCTCAACTTTTCTTACTTAAACAAACATGTGTCAAAACAATTGAAAATAAAAAGGATAATAACACAAGATAAGCGACAAAAGTTTAAGATTTTATTTATTAACGAAAGGATTAACCCTTCAAAAGTTGTCAAAATTGCCAACCCACGTTTCTACCAGCAAAACGTGGCCCGTCCACATGGGTTGGCAAAGGGTGTCCATTGTCTATGCGGTCTTAGCAGGTACAGGAAAGTAAAAGCGCCAGGATCACAAAGGCTTCATCCCCCAAACAGAGGATCCCTCCACCTTTTGTAATCCTACCTATTGTTCGAAGGATCCAGGATCCTTTACCCTAAAAACTATTGTTCAAAGATTACAGACCATAAATTGTTCACAAACCATCAACAACCACAAAAAACCACTACCAATCCTAAAAAATTGGGCTCCGGCCTAGTCTCGAAATATCCATCATCGCCCAATCCAGCAGCTCACACCTTTGCTGCTCCATCACCACCAGCTTCTCCACCCTGATCCTTCTCAGCATCACCACCTTCCAGCATGGGGATCTCCTCTGCTTCGTCCTCATCCTCCAGCTCTGCCAATCTTGCCTTCCAACCCTCCACGTCCCATGAGCTCTTGTCAAAGGCAGGATCCTGAGCCTCCGCAGCCATTTGTAGTTGAATCTTGTACATAGCAGTTGCGGCAGAGACCTTGGCATCCTGGATGATCTCCTGCTTCTCGCCATCCATATCAATTAGCCTTTGAGCAGCCTCATCCTTTGTAGCCCGGAGTTCCTTCTCAAGATCGGCTATCTTGAGATCCTTTAACACACCCATTTGTTGGAGGTCGGCGATTTGGCTCTCCTGATCCTCGACATGGCCAAGGTAGGTCTCAATCTCGGCAAGTTTCTGCAAAAGAGAAAAAAGGTAAGTTCAGGATCAGGTGATCCTCAAAAAAGCAGGATATACAGGCAGGACATTAGAGAAGGATAACCAACAGGGGCAATGATCCTTACCTCATTGACATAGTCAAGGAACTGTTGGCGGATCAGGGGAAATCCTTGGAGATCCTCAGAAGTCTTCCTCTTCTTCCCCTTACCTCTAACAGGTGCTCTAGGAGCCGAAGCAGAGGGACTGGCAACAGAAGCCTTCTTTCGTGAAGACTTGACGTTGGCAAGTTCATCTATCCCAAACTTGGAGGCAGACTTGGCAGATTTGGCAGACTTCCCAACACCTACACAATCAAAACAAGATAAGTCCCCTTACTAATTAAACAATCTTACATATAACCTACTTTTTTATAAGGATACTTACTTGACATAGTGGCAGATGCGGAGGATACTTCTTGTGAATCTTGGACGATGACTTGGAAACTTCTGACCTCAGGATTGAGCTTTTTAAAAGCTAAGACTCTTTCTCTTGCAGCAGGGGTTAACTTAAGATAAGCAATGGATATAGCTGCACAAAAAAATAAAAAAGACGTTAGTGATCCTCATCGTATGAGACAAGTCTGATAGTGATCCTTCCAGGACCCTCTACCCTACCATGAGTGGCCCATTCCTTGGGCAGATCCTTCCCATCTGGGATGGTATCCCTTCTAACAAAGAAAAAGCGACGCTTCCAGTTTGTGTCATTCTTAGTAACCTTGAAGACAGGGTGATCCTCCCCAGCTTTCCGTTTTAGCAGATATCGACAGGATCCAAACGTGGTAAGATCATAAAGTGCGGCCAACTCTGCCATCCCCAAATCAATTCCCTTCTGCTCGATGATCCTCTCGAAGGTATACAGGACCCTCCAGATCATCGGCATAGCTTGGATATAAGATATGCCGGTTAAAGAAAAGAAGGATTGGGTGAAGGCTGGAAAAGGATACGAATACCCTATGGTGAACGGAGTAGCGGGAAAAGCCACCCAGACGTCTGAAACAAAGTCGCTCAAAGCAGCAGGTGTGAAGGATTTGAAAACAGCATTAGCTGGAAAGCAATGACGAATCCTGTCTACATGAGCATCAGTAAAGCAACATCTCTCCGTAGGAGAGTCCTTGATGATCCCTTGGCTTTTTAGGGGACTGCTCTTCTTGGAATCCTTATGTGGAGAATTTCGAAGCAACATACTCGTGGTGGAACAGAAACAGAGTAAAAGCAGAAAAAACAGAGCAATAAAAGGAAGAAAGGAAAGAGAGAAGAAGAGAATACCTGGTCAATCTTCGGTAGCGATTATAAAGGGAAGATATCTCGAATTTAAATGCAGAGTGATCCTAACCCTATCTCCTATTTATAATCATGATTTGCAGGGATTGTCACATCTATGACGTAAGGGTTGCAACGGCTAGTTCGATATTAACGGCTAGTTATCCGAGTCATTCGTTGCAGATAAGATCAAAGCAAAATATAACTCATTTATTTACAATAAACTCCTTATATTTTGGGGGCAATTGTTAGGGCTGGATTTTTATTATACGTGATCCTTATACGTGATCCTAACCAGTGATCCTTGTTTCTTTGGCAGACAGTGATCCTCAGCAGGACTTCAGGATTAGGATCATGGATCATCAAAGGATCCTCATGCTAACAGTTACCTTCGTTTAAAACAATGTTATTTTGCAGGAACATCTAGCAGGATACGCTCTTAGCATCATAATCAAGGGACGCGTCTTCACAATTATAGCATGAGCTTAATCGAAGATAGACGTTGCAAAGGATATGGAAACTTAGCTTGATTTATGGGCGGCAATTTAGGCTAGATTGTCTTTTATTTCTAAAGGGGTAATGAGCCAGTCTTTTTACCTAAAATAGGACACCTACACTTGTATAAATACCACTCTTCCTCATTTGGAAGAACACACGACAACACACAACACAACTCTCACACGCTTAGACACTCGAAACTATAGTGATCCTTGTACTCAGCTCATTATCATCCGAAGTTGTAACTATATTTTTCTTATATTGAAGTTGGTGATCGGTAGTTGCCATCACCCGAGGTTTTTTATGCCGGAGATCATACATTGATCAAGGGCTTTTCCTCGTATAAATCATTGTGTCTTTGCGTATTTCTCATAGAAGTGATCCTTTACTTTTATAATTAACCAAGCATCATACCCCGTTTACATAAAGTTTGGTTACATTATCCTTGTGTGATTTTTGACCAAAACACACAGGGAGGAGCAGGTCGTTGTGGGATATGGATCATGAACAATATCTGAACTTATAACTATTTTGAGATTACATTACTATGTTTCCGCTACTTAAACAATGTTTGGTTTTGAAACATCAATCATGTCATGATGAACTTCCTTAACTACTTTTATTATTATTAAATGCTATGTTTGATATGATTGATGGCTTGATCCTGGTCAGTCACGCTCCCAAGCGGTGATACTCCGCGTGTGGGATTTTGGGGGTGTGACAGCTTGGTATCAGAGCCATTGGTTATAGAGAACTTGGTTTTAATATGGGAAAACGTTTTTATTAAAACCAGACTATAACCAGAACAGTGCTCTAACGATCCACAACGACGCTTTGCTCCACGTGCAAGACTCGACATCCTAGGTAATAAGGTTTATGTTTATTGCCTATTTGCTAGAACTGCTTAGAACTTTGCTCGCATTACGTTTAGATACACATGACACTATAGCATGAGAATCCCTACGTGCTTACACTTTTCTGTCATCGCCCTACTCACGAACCACTCTCACTCACGTTACTTTTTACTATGAAGATCATGTCTGGAAGAATTAACATGACACAAGCCCAGCTAGAGGCTCTCGTTCAAGCTCAAGTTGCTGCGGCACTTGCAGCTGCTCAAGCAGGTAGCATATCCTGTAGTCATAACTTACACTAGGATCTTTAGATCCTACACTCCTGAACTAGCCCTTGTATTTAAACTTTGCCCTATTCGTACACAATAGGTCAACCAGCGCAGCAAGTTTGCACCTTTAAGAACTTCATGGACTGTCGTCCAAGTACCTTCAGCGGCACAGAGGGGGCAGTGGGACTCCTCCACTGGTTTGAAAAGCTAGAGTCAGTATTCGAAATGTGCGAGTGCCCTGAGGCTCGCAAGGTCAAGTATGCAACTGGCACCTTGGAAGGAATCGCGCTAACCTGGTGGAACGCGCAGGTGCAAATTCTGGGGTTGGCAGCTGCTAACGCCACACCCTGGAACGATTTTAAGGAACTTATCAAGAGGGAGTATTGTACGCGTGAAGATATTCACAAGCTGGAAGACGAGCTGTATAATCTGAAAATGGTTGGATCAGAGATTGAAGCGTATACCAAACGGTCTAATGAGCTAGCCGTGCTATGTCCAACTATGGTGGACCCTCCATACAAGCGCATTGAGATGTATCTCAAGGGATTGGCGCCAGAAATCCAGAGCCATGTCACATCGGCTAATCTCGACAACATCCAGGAAATTCAACGCCTCGCTCATCGTATCACCGACTAGGCAGTGGATCAGAATAAACTGCCTAAGCGTGTCAACGCTACTACTACAGCCACTCCTTCAGCTACTCCTGCTACTACTAGCGACAGCAAAAGAAAATGGGATGGAGATTCTAGTAAAGGTTCAACATCCGTTCAGTCTCAAGCTCAGCAACAGAAGACTGACCACTACCAGAGTCCCAGTCAGCAATCCTCTGGTGGTCATAGACGGGGAAGATATCAGGGTTTTCACCCCAAGTGTCACAACTGCAACAGGCACCATAGCGGCCCATGCAGCAAGGGTCGTTGCCAAAGGTGTCTCAAGATGGGGCACGAGGCCAAAGACTGTAGGAGCCCTCGTCCTGCAAATCAGAACCAGCAACCGCAACAAGCAACTCCACAGAACCCACAGCAGCAACAGCAGCCACAGCGTGGAAACCGGGGATGTTTCCAGTGTGGGGCTGAAGGTCATTTCAAACGCGACTGCCCTCAGTTGAACCAGAATCGCAACAACAATAACCAGGGCAACGGGAACAACAACGGTGGGAACAACAACAATAATGGCAACGAGGCTAGGGGACGCGCTTTTGTGCTAGGTCGAGGTGACGCAGTGAACGATCCCAACGTGGTTATGGGTAAGTTTCTCCTCGACAATATTTACGTTACTGTTTTGTTTGATTCGGGTGCGGATACAAGCTATATGACTGTGAAAATGTGTCAACTGCTAAAACGCGCACCAACACTTTTACCCACCAAACATGTAGTAGAGTTAGCTAACGGTAAAAGTCTAGAAGCCACGCACGTAGTTCAGGGTTGTAATCTTATCCTAGTTGGTCAAGCTTTCTCTATCGATCTTATTCCCATAGTTTTGGGTAGCTTCGACGTCGTGATTGGGATGGATTGGTTATCCCAACACCAGGCAGAAATTTTATGCAGCGAGAAGATTATTCGCATTCCTCGTTCTGGTCAGGAACCTCTTGAAGTTCAAGGCGACAAGAGTGGTGCTGTGGTTGGCATCATTTCTTTCTTGAAGGCTCAGAAATGCTTACGAAAGGGTCACACTGTCATTCTGGCACTCGTTACAGACGCATCAGCAAAGGAAAAGAAATTGGAGGATATTCCAATTGTATGTGACTACCCTCAGGTGTTTCCTGAAGACTTACCTGGCTTACCGCCTCATCGTCAGGTCGAATTCCAAATCGAGCTCGCTCCAGGAGCAGCACCCATAGCTCGCGCACCATATCGTCTAGCTCCATCAGAATTGGAGGAACTGTCAAAACAGCTACAAGAGCTCTTGGAAAAGGGCTTCATTCGTCCAAGCTCTTCGCCTTGGGGAGCTCCAGTACTTTTCGTGAAAAAGAAAGACGGTACGTTCAGAATGTGCATCGACTACCGTGAACTCAACAAGGTGACGGTGAAGAACCGTTATCCTCTTCCACGCATAGATGACTTATTCGACCAGTTGCAAGGGTCGTGCTACTATTCGAAAATAGACTTGAGGTCGGGTTATCATCAGCTGAGAGTCCGAGATGAGGACGTCTCCAAGACTGCATTCAGAACTCGCTACGGCCACTACGAGTTTCTTGTCATGCCGTTCGGATTAACGAACGCGCCTGCCGTATTTATGGACCTTATGAACAGGGTGTGCAAACCCTATCTCGACAAGTTCGTCATAGTATTCATCGACGACATTCTGATCTACTCCAAGAGTCAGGAGGAACACGAGCAGCATCTACGCCTTATTTTGGAACTCCTTCGGAAGGAACAGCTGTACGCTAAGTTTTCGAAATGAGACTTCTGGCTTCGTGAAGTCCATTTTCTAGGCCACGTAGTGAACAAGGATGGGATCCATGTCGATCCATCCAAGGTAGACTCGATCAGGAACTGGCCTGCACCACGAACGCCAACGGAAATACGCCAATTCTTGGGTTTGGCAGGTTACTACAGACGGTTTATCAAGGACTTCTCAAAGATTGCTCAGCCGCTTACGTTACTGACACAGAAGGGTGTTACCTATCGCTGGGGAGAGCCCCAGGAGACTGCTTTTCAGTACCTAAAGGATAGACTTTGCAGCGCACCTATTCTTTCATTGCCAGAGGGCACAGATGACTTCGTAGTATATTGTGATGCATCCATCCAGGGTCTTGGATGTGTGTTAATGCAGCGCGATAAGGTTATTGCTTACGCTTCACGCCAACTTAAGATTCATGAACGGAACTACACGACGCACGATTTAGAGCTGGGAGCTGTTGTTTTCGCGCTTAAGATATGGCGACACTACCTGTACGGTACCAGGTGCACGATTTACACCGATCACAGGAGTCTCGAGCATATCCTTAAGCAGAAGGATTTGAACATGCGTCAACGAAGATGGGTCGAACTACTGAACGACTACGAATGCGCCATCAAGTACCATCCAGGCAAAGCCAATGTTGTGGCTGATGCCCTCAGTCGGAAAGACACTTTACCTCGGCGCGTGCGAGCGCTACAGCTTACAATTCAGTCTAGCCTTCCTACACAGATACGAAATGCTCAGATAGAAGCATTGAAACCCGAAAATGTCAAGGCTGAAGCCTTACGCGGCTCACGACAACGATTAGAACAGAAGGCAGACGGCGCCTACTATGTAACGGGGCGTATTTGGGTCCCACTTTATGGCGGTCTACGCGAACTTGTGATGGACGAAGCGCACAAGTCTCGCTATTCGGTACATCCAGGGTCGGATAAAATGTACCACGACATCAGCACTACTTATTGGTGGCCTAGCATGAAGGCCCACATCGCTATGTACGTTGGAAAATGCTTGACCTGTGCAAGAGTCAAGGTTGAATATCAGAAACCAGCGGGCCTACTTCAGCAGCCTAAGATACCTCAATGGAAATGGGAAGAAATTTCCATGGATTTCGTCACAGGCCTACCTAGATCCCAGCGTGGGAATGATACCATATGGGTGATCGTGGATCGACTCACCAAGTCTGCACACTTCCTAGCTATAAAGGAAACGGATAAGTTCTCCACTCTCGCAGACGTCTATCTTAAAGAAGTTGTTTCGAGGCACGGGGTGCCCACATCCATCATTTCGGATCGCGATGCACGATTCACGTCAGAGCTTTGGCAAGCGATGCACAAATATTTCGGCTCAAGGTTAGACATGAGCACAGCATATCATCCTCAGACGGATGGGCAGTCTGAGCGAACGATTCAAACCCTTGAAGACATGCTTAGGGCATGCGTTATCGATTTCGGCAACGGCTGGGAAAAGCACCTCCCTTTGGTGGAGTTTTCGTACAATAACAGCTACCACACCAGCATTCAAGCCGCTCCATTCGAGGCATTGTACGGGCGTAAATGCCGGTCACCTCTCTGTTGGGCAGAGGTGGGGGATAGTCAGATTACGGGTCCAGAGATTGTTGTGGACGCCACGGAAAAGATAGCACAGATACGACAACGCATGGCGGCAGCACGCGACCGTCAGAAAGCCTACGCGGATAAGCGTAGAAAGCCGTTGGAATTTCAGGTCGGGGACCGGGTTTTATTAAAAGTTTCACCCTGGAAGGGTGTGGTTCGTTTTGGCAAACGGGGCAAACTAAATCCGCGGTACGTCGGACCATTCGAAATCATAGAAAAGATTGGCAAAGTCGCATACAAGCTAAACCTACCAGCTGAACTCGGGGCAGTTCACAATGTCTTTCATGTGTCGAACTTAAAGAAGTGCCTATCAGATGAAAACCTCATCATTCCTTTCAAAGAACTCACTATCGACGAGCGGTTGCAGTTCGTCGAGGAACCAGTTGAAATCACGGACCGAGATGTAAAGGTCCTCAAAAACAAGAGAATCCCTCTTGTTCGAGTACGTTGGAACTCCAAACGTGGCCCAGAGTACACCTGGGAACGCGAAGACAGGATGACAGAAAAGTACCCCCAGTTATTCGAAACCAATGCAACCACTGCTGAGGATGAAGCTACTACTTCGGAATTTCGGGACGAAATTCCAGATCAACGGGGGGAGGATGTGACACCCCAGGAAAATCAGTGAACAATACAGTTTACCTAGCTTCCTCAGTGAGTGCATACCAAATTTCGGGACGAAATTTCCAATTAGTTGGGGATAATGTGACAACTCGGACTTTAGGCTTGCTTTGATGTAACGTTACGTACCTATATGACACCTTGAGTTAATGAATCTTACGATGTTATGTACTTATGTGGACTTGATTGTATAATTGAATGAATGATGTGTTATGTGCATTGTGTATATTGTATGTATGTATTGAACCACACATCAAACCCGATCGCACAACACTCACACTCGCATAAGCCCAAGCCTTTGGGCCGTGTCACTTGTATCCGATTGGATGGCAGCCCAAGCGGGGGTTGCGGCCCACTCCCCTATTACGCATATACGTATATATGCATACACACCTCATTAGGGTTTGGTTTTACACAACTTGACAACCTAGAGCACACACAAACTCTCTCTCTCTCTTGGAACCGAAGGCAATCCTCTCTCTCGAAGCCCCTTGTTCCTTCGAAGCCCTCTATTATCTCGGTTAGTGTTATGTTATCAATTACATGTTAATATGTGTAACTATGTGATATTGTTAATAATTGGACTCCATGATCGGCTAGGGTTTATGCTAGTAACTCGTTTGATATGTTGTATGATATGTGTATGCATGATGACCGGATTGAAGTTGCTACCCTTGCTATTGTCCTTGTTGTAAATCGGATTGCATGATTAAAACTGAATGAATGGGTATAATCGGCTGAATACATATGATTGTGTTAAAGAAATCCGTTGGGAATGATAAGGTTGCATTATAGTTTATGAATTTGATTAGCACATGATCCGATCTTATGTTCAGTACAAGATTGATTAACTGTTCTTGAATTGATGATGAATATAGTGCTATGAATATGATTGAGTGTTGAATAATTGTTGATTGATCTATTTTCGAAACTGCCAAAGATGTTTGCTAGAATCACGGAATAATTGTTGCATGAATTATGGAAACCAGTTACACACGTGGTTGCGACACAGATTGCGAGTCGAGACCCCATGATATCGACTCGAGACCACAACAGCACAAGCCGAAACCATGGTTGCGAGTCCCGTTGCGACTCGTAACCGGACCATGACAAGCCGAAACCACCGTTGCGACTCGAAACCCTCTGTTGCGACTCGAAACCCCCGGTTGCGACTCGTGATCGCTGGTTGCGACTCGAGACCAGTTATGCTCGTACACTGTTTTGGACTCACGCTATCACGGGCCCAATCAATTGGGCCAAATAATTGGACTTATGCAATTGACTGTTTAATGTATTGGGCCATAAGTATATTCGGTTGGACTGCTATATCGTTGGGCCGGGTACTATTGGGCTTATTAGAATCGTACAAGTATATGTGTTATGATTGTTACTTGTATTGCTTAACTGTCAAACGTTGCCATGATTTACATGTGATAGTAACGTGTTAAATTACGTGATGCATACATGTACTACCTCAGTCAAAACCTGACTTGAATAATAACCATGATAGGACGTGGTTGACCATTTACTAGCTTACCTGTACTCTTTGTGTATCTGCCGAGCAAACCAAGGTGAGTTCACACAGCCAAGGCATGGGATTCCCGGGTTGGGAATTGGGTTGGAAATGTTGATACGGAATGATTACTCGTACTTACGCATTCACTAGACTATAGACCATCGTCCTCAGGATAGTCAGGACACGTTACGTAAATCCTGCGTAACCCAGTAATTGCCATTTGTCTCCCGGGTCGGGAGGACACGTTACGTAAATCCTGCGTGACCCAATACCCTCTACTGTCTTCCGGGTCGGAAGGACACGCTGCGTAAATCCTGCGTAGCCCCCACGCGTACCACTGTCCTCGGGGAAGGGCACGTCACGTAAATCCTGCGTGACCCAGTACGTATTCCTGTTCTCGGTTTATGAAGAACACATGGTTGCACTAGTCTAGTAAGTACCATAATGGGAATCCCCCATTGTTAAGGAATATCGTGAGAATCCCTCACCACTAGATGAACTTACGCATTACTGTTACGCACTTACTTTCTGTGAACTCGCTCAACTAGTTTGTTGATTATTTGTTGCATGCCTTGCAGGACCTTAGGTACTTTATGGAGCTTGCACAGGGAGGAGCAGGTCGTTGTGGGATATGGATCATGAACAATATCTGAACTTATAACTATTTTGAGATTACATTACTATGCTTCCGCTACTTAAACAATGTTTGGTTTTGAAACATCAATCATGTCATGATGAACTACCTTAACTACTTTTATTATTATTAAATGCTATGTTTGATATGATTGATGGCTTGATCCTGGTCAGTCACGCTCCCAAGCGGTGATACTCCGCGTGTGGGATTTTGGGGGTGTGACAAACACCTTGCATGCCACTGTGTGTTACTGTATGTTACTGTATGTATGTGCAATCTATGTCATGTCAATCTGTAAACAATTATCACACGGAACACAGTTGTTTGGACACCAAGGAATTGTAAACCTTAATTGAACGTAAACACCTACATTGAGTTTATGTGCAATGTACCTTAGGTCGTGTGTAACGGACCTAACCATTAATTAACACTAGAAGCACAATAACAAACCGAGCAAACCAAGGTGAGTTCACACTCTTACCAAGGCATGGGATTCCCGGGGTAGGGAATGGGATTGGATGATTATGTGTATTTACGTTGTTGTTGGGAATTATGAAATACTGACCTCGGTTGGGAAAGGTCACTCATAGATACTGCTAGACTAGTGATACATGTGGAAGCCCCCACTACTCTTCGCACACATGCCTGTAATGGCCGCGATACTGATACTGATCTTCGCACATATGCCAGGAATGGCCGCGATATTGATACTAAACTTCGCACACATGCCTGGAGGGCCGCGATACAAATAAAACTAGTCTACAATACATGGGAAACCCCCACTAATCTTCGCAAACATGCCTGGAGGGCCGCGATGTAATTATAAACGATACATGGGTTACTAAACAAACAAACATTTTACGAAATGAACACTATTACTAAACAACCCACTGTGAACTCGCTCAACTAGTTGTTAACTCTCTGTTACATACCTTGCAGGTAGTTAGGTATACATGGAGCTTGCACTGGGGGCGCGGTCGTTGTGGACAAGGATCGTGAATGTGTTGATTAAACATTTTTGACATTACATATTCATACTTATGTTGGGTTGATTTTTATGCTTCCGCTAAACAGTGATATTGCAATTATGTTTTAAACACCTTTCATATTGGTTGGGTTGAATTACATTTACTTTTACTTATTAGTTACATGTTTAATATGATTGGTGGCTTGATCCTAGTCATGTCACGCCTCCAAGCGGTGATACTCCGCGGGTGGATTTTGGGGGTGTGACAGATTGGTATCAGAGCCATTGGTTATAGAGAACTTGGTTTTAATATGGGGAAAACGTTTTTATTTAAAACCAGGCTATAACCAGTACAGTGCTCAACGATCCACAACGACGCTTCGCTCCACGTGCAAGGCTCAACATCATAGGTACTACTGTTCATGTTTACTTTACCTACTTGCTAGAATTACATAGAACTTTGCTCATGGTATGCTTAGATTACATTGCCTACAATTCGTTATTGCTTGAGAACACTTGTGTGCTTACTCTCTTCTGTCATCGCACTATTCGCGAACGCTCTCTCACTTATGTTACCTTTGCTATGAAGATCATGGCTGGACGCATTAACTTGACACAAGCCCAGTTGACGGCTCTCATTAACGAACAAGTTGCTGCGGCACTTGCAGCTGCACAAGCAGGAGGTCAACACGCACAGCCACCTGTTTGCACTTTCAAGAATTTCATGGACTGTCGTCCTAGCACATTCAGTGGCACGGAGGGAGCAGTGGGACTCCTCCATTGGTTTGAAAAGCTCAAGTCTGTGTTTGAGATGTGTGAATGCCCTGAGGCTCGCAGGGTGAAGTACGCCACTGGCACACTGGAAGGAATCGCGCTGACTTGGTGGAATGCGCAAGTTCAACTTTTAGGATTGGCAGCTGCTAACGCCACTCCTTGGAATGATTTCAAGGAGCTGATTAAATGGGAATACTGCACACGTGACGACATCCACAAGTTAGAGGTGGAGTTCCTTCATCTGAAAATGACGGGGTCGGAAATTGAGGCATATACTAAACGGTCAAACGAGCTGGCCGTTCTGTGTCCAACTATGGTGGACCCTCCTATCAGACGTATTGAGTTGTATCTCAAAGGGCTGGCACCAGAAATTCAAAGCCACGTGACATCGGCCAACCTTGCTAACATCCAGGATATTCAGCGTCTTGCTCATCGCCTCACAGATCAGGCAGTGGAACAGAACAGGCTGCCTAAACGTATCAGTGCTACCGATGCTACTACTTCCGCTACTCCCAGTGATAACAAGCGGAAATGGGATGGGGATTCCAGCAAAGGTTCAGCTACAGCTCAGTCTCAGGTTCAGCAGCGCAAGACTGATAACTACCAGAGCCCTGGTCAGCAATCTTCGGGAAATCAAAGACAGGGTGGATATCGGGGAAATCTCCCAAGGTGCAATACTTGCAACAAGCACCAAAACGGCCAGTGCAACAAGGGTCGTTGTCAGCGGTGCCTCAAGATGGGTCATGAGGCTAGAGATTACAGAAGCTCACGACCTGCGAACCAAAATCAGCAACAACAACCACCTGCTCCACGAAACCAGCAGCAGCAACAGCAGCGAGGCAATAGAGGATGCTATCAATGTGGTGCTGAAGGCCACTTCAAACGTGACTGCCCCCAGTTAAACCAGAACCAGAACAACAACAATAACAACAATCAGGGCAATGGCAACAACAACGGGGGAAACAATAATGGTAATGATGCTAGGGGTCGCGTGTTCGTGCTGGGGCAGGGTGACGCAAGGAATGATCCTAACGTGGTTATGGGTAAGTTTCTTCTCGATGACTTTTATGTTTCTGTGTTGTTTGATTCGGGTGCGGATACCAGTTATGTGTCTCTAAAATTTAGTCAAATGTTAAAACGTACCCCAACACCCTTAAACACCAAACATGTCGTAGAGTTAGCCAACGGTAAAAGTTTAGAGGCCACACATGTGGTCAAAGGTTGTAACATCGTCTTAGCCGGTCAGACTTTCTCCATCGACCTCATTCCCATAGTTCTGGGTAGTTTCGACATCGTCATCGGTATGGATTGGTTATCCCAGCAACAAGCAGAGATCTTATGCAAGGAGAAGATTGTTCGTATTCCCCATTCTGGTAAGGAACCTCTCGAAGTTCAAGGCGACAAGAGTGGTGCTGTGGTTGGCATCATCTCTTTCCTGAAGGCTCAGAAATGTTTACGAAAGGGTCACACTCCCATTTTGGCACTTGTTACAGACGCATCAAAGAAAGAAAAGAGATTAGAGGATATTCCAGTTGTACGCAATTTTCCTCAAGTGTTTCCTGAAGATTTACCTGGGCTACCGCCTCATCGCCAGGTCGAATTTCAGATTGAATTAGCTCCTGGAGCAGCACCAATAGCTCGCGCACCGTATCGATTAACTCCAACCGAACTGGAAGAACTGTCTAAGCAATTGCAAGAGCTCTTGGATAAGGGCTTTATTCGTCCTAGCTCTTCGCCTTGGGGAGCTCAAGTGTTATTCGTGAAAAAGAAGGACAATACCTTCAGGATGTGCATAGATTACCGCGAACTCAACAAGGTGACAGCGAAGAACCGCTACCCTCTGCCACGTATTGATGACTTATTCGACCAGTTGCAAGGGTCGAGCTACTACTCCAAGATTGACCTGAGGTCAGGTTACCATCAGCTGAGAGTCCGGGATGAGGACGTCTCTAAGACAGCACTCAGAACTCGCTACGGCCACTACGAGTTTCTAGTCATGCCATTCGGGCTAACAAATGCGCCTGCAGTTTTCATGGATCTTAGGAACAGGGTGTGCAAGCCTTATTTAGACAAGTTTGTGACTGTTTTCATTGACGACATCCTGATCTACTCCAAGAGTCAGGAGGAACACGAGCAGCACTTACGGCTTATCTTGGAACTTCTTCGAAAAGAACAACTGTATGCCAAGTTTTCAAAATGCGACTTCTGGCTTTGTGAAGTCCACTTCCTAGGCCACGTGGTAAACAAGGATGGGATTCATTTAGATCCATCCAAGGTAGACTCAATCAGGAACTGGCCTGCACCACGTACTCCAACGGAAATACGCCAATTCTTGGGTTTGGCGGGTTATTATAGACGGTTCATCAAAGACTTCTCAAAGATTGCACAGCCGCTTACATTACTTACACAGAAAGGTGTTACCTATCGTTGGGGTAATACACAAGAAACGGCTTTTCAACACCTAAAGGATAGGCTATGCAGCGCACCTATTCTCTCGTTGCCAGAGGGCACAGACGACTTTGTGGTCTACTGCGATGCGTCGATTCAGGGTCTTGGTTGTGTATTGATGCAAAGGGATAAGGTCATTTCTTACGCCTCGCGCCAACTTAAAGTTCACGAGCGGAACTACACTACACACGACTTAGAGCTGGGAGCTATTGTTTTCGCGCTTAAGATATGGCGACACTACCTGTACGGTACCAAGTGCACTATTTACACCGATCACAGGAGTCTCGAGCATATTTTCAAGCAGAAGGAACTGAACATGCAACAACGTCGATGGGTCGAGCTACTTAATGATTACGAATGCGCTATTAAATACCATCCAGGCAAAGCCAATGTTGTGGCTGACGCCCTCAGTCGGAAAGACACTACGCCTAGACGCGTGCGAGCATTACAACTTACTATTCAGTCTAGTCTTCCTGCACAGATACGAGATGCTCAGGTAGAAGCATTGAAACCAGAAAACGTCAGGGCTGAAGCCCTACGCGGCTCAAGGCAACGATTAGAACAAAGGGAAGACGGCGCCTACTACGTAACAGGACGCATTTGGGTTCCACATTATGGCAACTTACGCGAGCTTGTAATGGATGAAGCTCATAAGTCCCGCTACTCGGTACGTCCAGGTTCGGATAAAATGCACCACGATCTTAGAATTACGTACTGGTGGCCTAGCATGAAGGCCCACATAGCAACTTACGTCGGCAAGTGTTTGACCTGCGCGAGGGTCTAGACGGAATACCAGAAACCATCAGGCCTACTTCAGCAACCAAAGATACCACAATGGAAATGGGCAGTCTGAGCGCACTATCCAGACTATAGAAGACATGCTTCGGGCATGTGTTATCGACTTCGGCAACAGCTGGGAAAAACATCTCCCGTTAGTGGAGTTTTCGTACAACAACAGTTACCACACCAGCACACAAGCCGCTCCATTCGAGGCATTATACGGACGTAAATGCCGATCACCTCTTTGTTAGGCAGAGGTGGGTGATAGTCAGATCACAGGTCCAGAAATGGTAGTTAATGCCACTGAACGGATTGCACAGATACGACAGCGCATGGCGGCAGCTCATGACCGTCAGAAAAGCTACGCTGATAAACGCAGAAAACCGCTCGAGTTCCAAGTTGGGGATCGAGTGCTACTCAAAGTCTCACCCTGGAAGGGTGTGGTTCGTTTTGGTGAATGAGGTAAGCTCAATCCGCGGTATGTTGGACCGTTCGAAATCATTGAAAGAATAGGCAAGGTGGCCTACAAACTGAACCTACCAGCAGAACTCGGGGCAGTTCATAACGTTTTCCACGTGTCAAATCTGAAGAAATGTCTGTCAGATGAGACCCTCATAGTTCCTTTGAAGGAACTCACTATCGACGAACAGTTACATTTCGTCGAGGAACCTGTTGAAATCACGGACCGGGATGTTAAGGTCCTCAAGAACACGAGAATACCTCTTGTACGAGTTCGTTGGAACTCCCGTCGTGGCCCAGAGTATACCTGGGAATGAGAAGACCAAATGGAACTCAAATATCCCCAGTTATTCCAGAACAATGCAACTACTACTGAGGCTGAAGCTACTACAGAATTTCGGGACGAAATTCCAAATCAACGGGGGGATGATGTGACACCCCAGGAAAACCAGTAAACGACACAACACAACTAGCTTCCTCAGTAACCGCATGCTAAATTTCAGGACGAAATTTCTTTCAAGTTGGGGATAATGTGACAACTCGTAACTTCAGGTTAATGCTTTTAACTTAACACAATTAAGTTGGTTACACAATCTTTAGCATTGCATGGAATTATGCATTACTTTATGCATTATTTGACTTACATGAGAACTTTATGCCTTGACTATAAAATTATATGTGGTGTATGTGTTTTATGTAAAAGATGATACTTAGGGGTGAGTAGAGTAGTTAGTGAAACCTAAATAACCCCTAACCCTAATCTCTCTCACAAATCATTATACGTATTTCAATCTTCCTCTACAATCATCTCCTTCAATCATCTTTTTCATCGTTCTTGGTGGCACAAGATCTCAATCATCACTTTTGATCTCTCTCTTCATCTAGAATCAATCTAAGGTAAACGTTTAATGATTATTTGTTGTTAATCATTGGTTATTTGATTCATGCAAACCCTAGTTCTCCAAACAATGGTTCTGTGTTTATTGATCATTCTGATTATTGTGAAATGGTTTATGAATAGTTGTGTAATCACATGCCTGACAATGAGATGCCTGATATGTTAGAATTGGTTGATTGTTGATTAGGTTACAGCATTTGCCAATGAATGAAAAGTAGGGTTTTGATCGTAACCTGTAACTGTTCCATTGAAAACTGTGATTTGGTTTTGAATATTTTGCATGATTGTTAGTCCGGAGATTTGTGTCAGGGTTTTATGAAGTCACATGGTCCGAGTTTTAGGTTGAGTGCTTGATCCGAGTTTTGGGATTTATTGTTTGGTCCGAGTTTTGTGAATGATGTGTGGTCCGAATTTTATGAGTAATGTATGGTCCGACTTTTAAGAGGTGATGTTTAGTCTGAGTTTTGTGGGGGCTGTTTGGTCCGAGCTTTGTTGTTGGTTGGTCCGAGTTTTTGCCCAAGGACTAGATGTCCGAATTTTTGTTGATGATGTATGGTCCGAACTTTGTTGATGACGTATGGTCCGAGCTTTAGTGGTGATGTTTGGTCCGAGTTTGATGTGTGTGCGTGTAGTCCGAATTTCATGTAAATATAAGTGCCCGAGTTTAATGTAAACACCAGTATTAGAGCTTAATGTTAACACTAGGGATCTGAGTTTACTTATAATGCTAAGTTCAAAACCCTGTATGAGGAACACCTTGCATGCCACTGTGTGTTACTGTATGTTACTGTATGTATGTGCAATCTATGTCATGTCAATCTGTAAACAATTATCACACGGAACACAGTTGTTTGGACACCAAGGAATTGTAAACCTTAATTGAACGTAAACACTTACATTGAGTTTATGTGCAATGTACCTTAGGTCGTGTGTAACGGACCTAACCATTAATTAACACTAGAAGCACAATAACAAACCGAGCAAACCAAGGTGAGTTCACACTCTTACCAAGGCATGGGATTCCCGGGGTAGGGAATGGGATTGGATGATTATGTGTATTTACGTTGTTGTTGGGAATTATGAAATACTGACCTCAGTTGGGAAAGGTCACTCATAGATACTGCTAGACTAGTGATACATGGGGAAGCCCCCACTACTCTTCACACACATGCCTGTAATGGCCGCGATACTGATACTCTTCGCACACATGCCTGGAATGGTCGCGATACTGATACTAAACTTCGCACACATGCCTGGAGGGCCGCGATACAAATAAAACTAGTCTACAATACATGGGAAACCCCCACTAATCTTCGTAAACATGCCTGGAGGGCCGCGATGTAATTATAAACGATACATGGGTTACTAAACAAACAAACGTTTTACGAAATGAACACTATTACTAAACAACCCATTGTGAACTCGCTCAACTAGTTGTTGACTCTCTGTTACATGCCTTGCAGGTCGTTAGGTATACATGGAGCTTGCACTGGGGGGCGCGGTCGTTGTGGACAAGGATCATGAATGCGTTGATTAAACATTTTTGACATTACATATTCATACTTTTGTTGGGTTTATTTTTGTGCTTCCGCTAAACAGTGATATTGCAATTATGTTTTAAACACCTTTCATATTGGTTGGGTTGAATTACATTTACTTTTACTTATTAGTTACATGTTCAATATGATTGGTGGCTTGATCCTGGTCATGTCACGCCTCCAAGCGGTGATACTCCGCGGGTGGATTTTGGGGGTGTGACAGATTTCTTCAACTTACAGACTAGATGTTCTTGAGCTACTAGGCTCATAATGATACTTAATGAATCTTTACGAGAGACATGTGAAAACATATCTTGATAATCAATTCTCTCTTTCTGAGTGTAACCAATCTCTCTTTGTAGCGTTCAACATTCCCATTTGGATCCAGTTTTGCTTTGAGTACCCATTTACATCCTACGGGTTTGACACCATTGGGTAATTATACCAAATCCTAAACGTCATTTTTCTTCATGGATTCAAGCTCATCGCTCATTGCTTTACTCCATTCAGAATACTGATCGCTATTAATGGCTTCATTATAAGAGATAGGATCGTTATGCTTTCCGGCATCTATTTCAACTTCAGTCAGGAAGGTAACATAATCATCCCAATTAGTAGGCTTCTGGGCCTAGATGACCCCCTGAGTTGATTATCAGGTTCAACGTTGTCTTGGTTTTGAGTATTTGATGTGCTTTCATTATGAGGTATAATGGGTTCTGATTATGGAGGTGAATTTGGAGTTGGTGCAGTAACTTCAGGTGTAGTTGTTGCATTTGGTACAAGAGGAATAAACGGATTTATGGTAAGCGACGAGTCCCCCCCCCCCAGCGTCTTGTACTTCTTTCAATTCTTCATAAGGGTTGGTACTGCTCCTACTGACCTTAAAATCCTCCAGGAACGTGGCACGCTTGGTTTCTACAATACGAGTGATGTGGGAAGGACAATAGAAACGATAACCCTTTGAGTGATCACGATACCTGATAAAGAAACAAGTAACTATTTTAGGGTCAAGTTTCCTTAGGAAAGGATTGTTAAGTTTTGCTTCAGCAATGCAGCCCTATACTTTCATATATTTAAGACTCGGTTTCTTTCATGTCCAAAGTTTATAAGGAGTTTTAGGGACAGACTTAGAAGGAACTCTATTGAGTATATGAACAACTGCTTTTAATGCTTTAGTCTAGAGGAATAATGGTAAATTAGTGTTGGCTAACATATTGCACACCATGTTCTGTAGGGTACAATTTCTGCGTTCAGCGACACCATTCTGCTGAGGTGTACCTGGCATGGTGTATTGGTTCACAATCCTCTGGCCCTTACAAAACTCATCTAGGAGCTTGACCCTACATTCGTATGTCTTCCATAATAATCACCGCCTCTATCTGATCTCACAACTTTAATTTGACGATCTAGTTGTTTTTCAACTTCAGCTTTATAATCTTTGAAAGTTGTAAGGGATCAGATTTTTCCTTAATGAGATATAAGTACATGTAATAGGAAAGATCATCAAATAAAGTGATAAATGAAGCATGTCCAATTATGCAAGCGACGGGGTAAGGACCACTAATGTCAGTATGAATGCGTTTCAATAAACTAGAGCTCCTAGTGGCACCTTTCTTATTCGCTGATGTCATTTTACCTTTAAGGAATTTGACACGTGCTCCAAAATCAATGAAATTGAGAGGTGGTAATACTTCATCCTTTACGAGTCGAGTTAATCTTTCTTGTGGGATGTGGCCTAAACATTGATGCCACAACATGAATGAAGTCTCTAAGTGTGACAACCCTCACTAAACCAGGTATCCGTACGACTTAATTAATAATTAATTACTGCTTAATTACTGTGCTTACCTGAAATTGTGGATAAACTGCTACTTGAATGTTGATACATGTACATACTTGCATCATACTCTACTTACTGTATCTACATTATTTATATGCTGAACCTTAGTGACAAACATGATGCACAAAAGCACAGTAGCACTATAAACGCATAACCTATTGAACATGCTGATAAAGCCAGCATCAGGCAGACACTGCCTCTAAGGCCTGTATGAGCCAGAAATAGTTACTACACTAGTGGTGAGTGTAGGGATACAAGGGTTGTAGAACTGCGTCTCTAGGAATAAGTTACAGTGATCGGATGTGCCTAAAACATACACTAAGCACAAAGTTCAGCACATTAACCAAAACATTCAGCATTTGGTTAACTAATAAAGTGCCAAAACATGAGAAAAATATTACTAGACACTTTCCAAAGTGTCGGGAATAAGTTGTGTCACTAAAAATGGTATTAACGACACTTTAAAGCTTTGTTAAGCGCTTTAACGGATTACTATCCAACCGAACAACCGGACTATACCCGGAACATGAAAATATTGTTAATAACATTATTTATCTTTTTCTGAGCCAGTTAGGGTCCCTGAATACCCTAACACCCGCCATAAAGCACAACACCCTACTAACCGGGTTAATCACCTAACTAACTAGATTAACCTAACTATTAACTAATGTTTAGTTGGATTTGAACCAAACTACCCCCCCCCCCCCTAACCAACCGTCCCCAAGAGGGGGACATACCTTGTCCTTCAATTATTATTTTAATCTTCATGTTTAGTATCAAGAAGACACTTAAACCATTGGACCTTAAACTCTAACATTGTCTATAAGAACATGAAATGGCACAACATAACATTCACATCTCACCACTCAACAACACTTCCTCTCTCTCTCAAAGGCTTCGGCCGAACACCCCTACACAATCCATCATATTTTCGAGTTTAGTTCATCCAGTTCCAAGACCATTCAAGCGTTAAGGATCACGGATAAGGAGGCTTGGTGCATTCGGAAGGCGAAGGACCTCACTCTATTGCTTTTATCCTCTCATTTTACGTCTAGATTCTTCCCTAGCCTCGAGCTAGTGGTAAGTTACTTGAATCACCTTCTCGAACTATTTTGAAGTGGTTAAATTGATTTGTAACGGTTAAAACTCGTAATCTTACAAGATGAAACATAAAAGTCTACTAAAAACACTAAAAGTGATGGTTAAAAGCTTGTTTGTTGTGTAAATCTTGTAGTATTTGATTTGTGTAGTTATTTGGACCCGATCTATGTTGTGGTAGCTCGGATCATCGTTTAACCCGGGTTGGTCATGATCATGGATCATGACATAAGGTTGTTTTAGAAGTAACAAGGGTTAAAGGATGAAACTCTACCACACACAAATCATGAACTTGTGTAAAAGCGATTTTTATTATGAAATAGTGTTTAAAACTAGTAGATCTACGTATCTACAAGCGGTATTTTCAAAGAACCAAGTGTCAAAGAAACCATGCTTTCTAAAGACGGATCTTATACTAACAAGAATGATTTTTAGAACACACAAGTGTGTAAACACTTGTGTAGCACAAAGTTTCGACAAAATAACTATTTTTGTAAAAGTTGACGAGAAGTTGTAAAGACGGAATTTTTCTAAAAACAAGGTTTTTACGAAATCGGATTGATTTATATAAAGATCCGCTAAAAGTAATGGGATTTACTTCATAATTTTAGAAAACTACAAGTTCATGTGATTTATGCGATTTACATATTTATTTACTAGTTTGTTGTTTTGGACGTTGTTTTGGTTGAATAAGGAAATAGTTGGGTTGATTTATAAAAGAAAATGATACGCTTGAAAGCATGGCCACCTCCAGTTACAGAGAAAACTCTGGCGAAATTTTTCCAAAAACCTAACACTTAGAAATATTTTCACTATAAGTGTTAGAAATACTTTTTCGACATGTTTTCAAAATGTAAGTTTCGCCACGACTTTATTTACAAAATATCGGAGGTGGGATTTTCACAAAATTAAACGTGATAAAAATATATTTAGTAAATATATTTTTCACAACGTTACTTGTCAATTATTGTGAAGATACATAAATATTATTTTTAGGGTAAAAATAATATTATCGAATGTTAACGAATCCAAAATAATACGAACACTTTCACGATAAATATATAAGTTACACCGGTAATTATTATTACCACTCGATCATTAAAACGTAACTTACGCATTTTAAAGAAATATTTATGAACGCGTATTTTTGTCAAGGTATTATTTTGGGAAAATTATGTGAAATAAAAATATAAAATTTTTGAGAAGAATATTTATATTTTGGAGTTAGAAATAAAATATATTTTAAGTGAGACTTAATAATATATTTCGAACACACATGTATTAAATCCCCCATCCTTGGGAAGGAAAATAATTACCAAGTATATACAGAATGGAAACACGAAATAGTTGTCTAACTATTTTCCAAAAACTTAAACCATAAAGCTAAGGCACGGTCGTCCGTCTAATAGAATTAGTACATGTAGGTCGTCGCACAGCTGCTTGATTTGGAGGTATACTTGGTAGAGACGCACCACTGTGAGTTCATGTCCCCCTTTTCTCTTAACTGTTTTCAGTTTTATAAACTGCGAGGGTAAAATACATGTTACTATGATTACAAGTACTTTATACATGGTATGGTTAGCGTAAGGAGGTTTACTACTTAGATCATGTGAGTGGGTAGGAGCAACATGAGGTCATTAATCCTCATGGTAGGACCGAGGGACAGGAGCGGTAGATCTATCTAGGTGTAGCGAGCCCAGCCCCAGGCCAAACTAGAAACGGACCTCGGGGTGACTTTGTGCCCAACGCATAAATCTGCTAGGTTTGAGTCTCCCTACTTGCACTTCACACATATCAATGGCCTTGCAAACCATTGGTGATCTCAATTCCCTTATTTGCTACATACCAGGATTTTTGTACTTACAAAGGTTTATTTACTCACTTACACATGAACTCGCTCAACATTATTGTTGATTTTTCAACTTACATGTATTTCAGAGAATTAAAGGATCTGGCGTGGTATGACACGTTTTCCCGCTGCACTAGTTACGAGGTCATCCGGGTTTAGCGAATGTGACTCTTTCCTGGACAAGTCACAGTCCTTAAACTGTGTTTTTGTTATGTTGATGTTTATGTTTGTCGATCAATGTTTATGTCGTTAGGATGTGTTTCCGTTAAGACAATGTTATTGTATTTGGTTTTAAAAACTTAATTAAATGGATGATCTTGCATGATTTTATTTCATATAGCTTGTTATGGTTAAGCTATGGTATTAAGAAGTCACACCAAAATAACCACGCTTCCGCAAAGCCAGGGTGTGACAGCTTGGTATCAGAGCTCTGATCATAGCGAACTAGGAATTCCTTCTCGAGTCTAGACTATGATCACTAGGGCTCTCACGAAAACATTTTTACTGCATACCACTTAAGTCCAGATCCAAAAAGTTTTTACAAACAAATGTTGAGCACATTTTATTTATTTTTTATTTTAGGCTCAGTCTTGGAGGCTGAGGCTCGGTCTTGGAGGCCGAGGCTCGATCTAAGAGATCGAGGTAGATGGCTAGTGAGGCTAGGAAGAGCAGGCTCAGTCTTGGAGGCTGAGGCTCGGTCTTGGAGGCCGAGGCTCGATCTAAGAGATCGAGGTAGATGATAGAGCAGTCTTAGAGGCTGGGAGAATTTGGCTAGTGGGACTAGGAGTATCAGTCTAGGAGACTGGGAGGCTAGTGGGACTAGGAGAATTATTTGATTGCTTACTTGGTGACTAATGTGTTTACCTGATTGTATGACTGATTATTTGTGCATATTTGTGTTTATGTTACAGACACATGGACTCGACCGGCACTGGTGATTCAGACACCACAAGCCCTAGACCTATAGTATCAGATGACCTAGAGTCTTCAGAGCGCGAGGTTCACACATCCGACGTTACTAGCACAGACGAGGATGACTTTCAGCCCTTTGCATTACCTGATGGTGCTGATGAGCTCGCTGATGGCCCTTTGGCCGGGGACCTACCGTTAGTGGAGATCCCTGCTCCCATACCACTTGCTTCATATCCTGCTTACGATTTGCTTCTCGACGCCGACGTTGATGGCGACGTCGATCTGTTTGATGATGAGCCCATAGAGGATGAGGTTCAGGGCGAGGCCCTTCTTGCTGCTGGTGATCTCTTGATGATCGCAGATGCTCCGGCCGAGGAGTCACCTGCACACTCTCCGGTTCCAGACTCTTTCGAGTCTGTGGCTTCCGCACCTTCACACGCTCAGAGTGTGCAGCACTTTTCACACGGATCAGACCCAGATAGAGCGTCCTCTGTTGCCCCTGTTCCTAGCTTTGCCTTCGACCACGATGATGTGGAAGATTCCAATCCTGTTTTTCCCCCAGGATTCGACTCGGATCAGGATATAGAGTTTATACCTATGGATCAGCCAATGGAGGATCCAGTCGACCCAGTAGACCCAGTTGATCCCATCGATCCTGAGTTTGATTTTGAGATGGCCTTTGATGATCCCGAGCCTTCCATGGCCCCTGAGCAGGTAGCCGCTCTAGACCCTGCGTTTGAGCATGACCCAGTTCATGCTGGCACACCCATATTCGAGCCTGTGATTGCTGACCCACCTATAGATGGTCACCCTGTGGATGCTCCGTTGTTGGAGGGCGATCATGTCGTTGCTGCTGATCATGTTGATCCCCCACTTATTGCTGATGCACCTGTTGACCCTCTTGTTGCTCCCCCACCTGATCCCGTTCCACTGGAGCCCGAGCATGCACTTTTCGCGACCCACTTGGATCCACGAGATGAGCACGCCCAGAATGGGTGGATTCCTGCTGATGACGAGGTTCCACCTATTCCCCCGCAGGTCACTGATACCCGTCACGTCGATACCTCCTTTTCATTTCCTCAGTTTACACCTCCAGCTAGACCTGGAGAGGGTTCTTCGGCTCACCCTTTTGGGCATGTACCGGCATCTATCCCTTCTATACCACCGTCTACTTTTCCCCCTGTTTCTCCATTTCATGTGGCACCTTTTGATCCAGCCATGGAGCCGTTTCTTTGGTCGTCGCCACCTGTCATGCCACCGACCGACCCTTACCATCCCTTCCACATGGGGTACTCCATTGAGGATGTTTTGATGTCTTTTGTTGCCCAGCACGAGGCACACACGCGGCGCATTCAGGAGCTTGAGAGAGCTCAGCCGCCGACATGTCAGTGCCAGGGTCAGACCCACTCTCCTTTGCAGCCCTCTCGACCTTTACCACCGGACTATGCTGCACGCCTCTTTGCATTAGAGCAGCAGGTTGCCTCTTTCTTGCGTACCCAGAGAGCCATGGAGGAGGACTGGCTCCAGTTGCGTCGTTTGTTTTACACTCACTGTCCCCCTCCTCCACCGCCATCCGTGTAGAGCTCTTCAGTACCGTATGGGTAGACGCTGGTGAGAAGACGGCGATTGCTTTTGACTGCACAGCATTTTTGGAGACTACATTATGATTCTGACTTTTGTTGACATGTATTTGATGTATTGGCACTGATTTGATATAGTTTTTGGACTGGGGTGATGTAGCCCTTAGTCGATTGATGTTGTGTGACACTGTGATGTACTTGTACACTTACTATGCGGTCTCGATATGTGGCAATCGCAGTATTCTCATCATACTTGATGTTTGATTGATTATTTATATTTTTATGACATGGGATGTTGTGTGATTGATATAATTGAAACATGAGATGTTATGTGCTATTACTATCATTATATACGTACGCTTTACTATGGCCTGACCGACGTAAACCCATCTTTTAGAAGATGCCGCCGAGACGTCAACAACCACAAATGCCTACCAATCAGGCAGAACTCCAGCAAATCATCGCTGCTGTCATCGCACAATACGCCGCCTCTCAAGGAGGGACTAGTGGAAGCAACTCTGGCAACAACAACCCACCTCATGGTAATACTAAGCCATTAAGACCTACCATGACCAAATTGGATATCTATAGCAAAGATGCTAATGTCGTTCGCATGTTATAATGTATGTGCAGGGTGCACCTACAAGCAGTTTCTAGACTGCAAGCCAGTCAACTTTAATGGCACAGGAGGTGCTGTCGCCTTTGTCCGTTGGGCTGAGAAAACTGAATATGTTCTTCGCATGAGCAAATGCGCACTAGACCAGCAAGTCACCTATATCTCTGGGCTATTCTTGGATGGAGCCCTATCTTGGTGGAATTTGCAAGTACAGACACTTGGAGAAGCTGCTGCCTACGCACTGACCTGGACCGAACTGAAGGAACTTATGCGCAAAAAGTACTGTTCCCGCGCGGAAATCCAACGATTGGAAACTGAATTCTGGCATTTAAAGATGGAAGGTCCAAAGATCGCAGAATACGTTCAGAGGTTCCACGACCTGTCACATGTGGTACCCTACATGGTCACTCCAGAGTTCAAAAGGATTGAACGTTTTATTTGGGGATTAGCTCCTCAAATCATAAGCATGGTGACCTCCTCCAAGCCTGCGACTGTTACTGAGGCGATTGATTTGAGCGTGGCTCTCACTGAGGAAGCTATTCGCCTGAACAAGTTTGATGAGATCGAGGCAAAGAAGAAAGAGACTCATGTCGAGTCATCAGGAAGTAACAAGCGGAAGTTCTCAAACTTCAAGCAAGGCACCAGCGGGGTGGTTAAGAAAGGAGAGACAAGCATGCCAGCACAGGTTACATCTGGTAGTGGGAAGAAAGGAAAAGGATATATGGGCACCCAGCCCAAGTGTAATACCTGCCAACGACACCATTCCGGCCATTGTACTGTGGAAGTATGCGAAGCTTCTGGAAAACCTAGCCACTTGAAGGATGCTTGTTGGGCCATTGTTGGCCAGGGAGGCTAAGGAGGATTCGGAAACAGAAATAATAACCGGGGCGGGAATGGAAATCGCCCACAAGGAAACAATGGAGGTAATGGGAATAGAGTCAACAATGCTAATCAAGCGGGCGTTGTGAATCGTAATCAAAGGAATAATCAAGCTGGTGGAAACGGGCAGAGATCCGGATGCTTCAACTGTGGTGATCTTGGGCACTACAAGAGGAACTGCCCAGGGTTGAACCAAGCCCGTGGAAGAGTGTTTAATATTGAAGCAAGGGAAGCGCGCCAGGATCCCAATGTCGTTACTGGTACGTTCCCTGTAAACCAACGCTATGCATCCGTTTTATTTGATACTGGCGCCGATTATAGCTTCGTGTCGTTAGAGTTTAAGAATATGCTTGGTTTAGCCGGTAGTAAATTAGATATTCCGTACTCAATCGAATTGGCTAATGTAAAGTTAGTAGAAGCCAATGAAGTTATCAGAGGTTGTGTGATCGAATTGGGAGAGCGTGAGTTTGCTCTGGATCTACTACCAGTCCAGTTGGGAAGCTTCGACGTGGTGGTAGGAATGGATTGGTTATCAGGCAACAAGGCTGAGATAGTTTGTCATGAAAAGGTCGTTCGTATCCCAACCGAAGATGGTGAAACAATTGTGGTTCCCGGAGAGAAGCGTGATACGCCGTTAAGGATTATCAGCTGCTTCAAAGCGCGAAAGTGTTTACAGAAGGGATGTGCTGCCTTTCTGGCACACATTGTAGACAAGAAAGCTGCAGAACCAAAGATCGAAGACATCCCTGTCGTGAGGGAATATCCAGAGGTCTTCCCAGAGGACTTGCCTGGATTGCCGCCTCTGAGGCAAGTAGAGTTTCACATCGACTTAGTTCCAGGCGCTGCGCCTATGGCTAAGGCACCCTATAGACTTGCTCCGTCTGAGATGCAAGAGCTGTCGACACAACTTCAAGAGTTGTTAGACAAGGGATTTATCCGACCAAGCTTCTCGCCTTGGGGAGCTCCAGTTTTGTTTGTCAAGAAGAAGGACGGTAGTTTCCGTATGTGCATTGACTACAGAGAGTTGAACAAGCTGACGATCAAGAATAGATACCCTCTGCCAAGGATTGATGATCTGTTTGACCAACTGCAAGGCTCAAGCTTTTATTCAAAGATTGATCTTCGATCTGGATACCATCAGTTAAGGATACAAGAGGAGAGTATCCCGAAGACAGCCTTCAGAACTCGATATGGACACTACGAGTTCCTAGTTATGCCGTTTGGATTGACAAACGCACCTGCAGTGTTCATGGATTTGATGAATAGAGTTTGCAAGCCCTACTTGGATAAGTTCATGATTGTATTTATCGATGACATCTTGATTTATTCAAAGACGAAGGCTGAGCACGAACAGCACCTAAGAGCTATTTTGGAGCTGCTGAAGAAAGAACAGTTGTACGCCAAGTTCTCTAAGTGCGAGTTTTGGCTACGAGAAGTCCAGTTCCTTGGGCACGTGGTGAATGGAGATGGAATCCACGTGGATCCAACCAAGATCGAAGCGATTAAGAATTGGGAAACGCCAAAGACGCCAACCGAGATTCGACAATTCTTGGGTTTGGCTGGCTATTATCGGAGATTCATTGAGGATTTTTCTAAAATCGCTCAACCATTGACGCTCCTCACGCAGAAAGATAAGAAGTTTGATTGGGGAATCAAACAGGAAGAAGCATTCCAGATATTGAAGGATAAGCTCTGCAATGCGCCAATCTTAGCACTACCGGAAGGTACAGATGATTTTGTAGTATACTGCGATGCTTCGCGTCAAGGATTGGGTTGTGTGTTGATGCAACGCCAAAAGGTTATTGCTTATGCGTCAGACAGCTGAAAGTGCATGAAAAGAACTATACCACACATGACCTGGAACTTGGCGCAGTGGTTTTTGCACTAAAGATCTGGAGACGCTACCTTTATGGTACGAAGTGCACAATCTTTACAGATCACAAGAGCCTACAGCACATATTCAACCAGAAGGAGCTGAATATGAGACAAAGACGATGGGTTGAGTTGTTAAATGATTACGACTGCGAGATAAAGTATCATCCAGGGAAGGTGAATGTGGTCGCCGATGCCCTAAGTCGAAAAGAGAGGATCAAGCCCATAAGGGTTAGGGCTTTAGAGATGATCATCCAGACCAATCTTTCTTTGCGCATTCGAGCCGCGCAGAAAGAAGCTCTCAAGGAAAGAAACCTTGAAGAAGAATATCTCCGGGGGATGGAGAAGCTATTGGTACCAAACAAGGAAGGAACATTATGTTTTGAGAAAAGGATTTGGGTTCCTTTGTTTGGAGGTTTAAGGAAGGTTATTTTCGATGAAGCTCACAAGTCGCGGTACTCTATCCACCCTGGAGCGGATAAGATGTACCAGGATCTTAAAGATTATTATTGGTGGCCTAGGATGAAAGGCGATGTTGCTGTTTATGTGAGCAAATGTTTAACATGCGCTACGGTTAAAGCGGAATACTAGAAGCCTTCAGGACTTCTGCAACAACCAGAAATTCCCAAGTGGAAGTGGGAACAAATCTCAATGGATTTTGTTACAAAGTTGCCAAGAACGCCAAGAGGCCATGACACTATTTGGGTAATAGTGGATCGATTAACAAAGTCAGCGCACTTCTTACCTATCAGAGAGAAGGATAATACGAGCAAGTTGGCTGAAATTTACATGAGAGAGATTGTTACACGCCATGGAATACCTCTCTCAATCATTTCCGACAGAGACGGAAGGTTCGTATCAAGGATTTGGCAATCCTTCCAAGAAGCTTTTGGCTCGCAATTGAATATGAGCACTGCGTTTCACCCGCAGACCGACGGTCAAAGCGAACGGACGATACAGACTTTGGAAGACATGCTAAGAGCGTGTGTTATGGATTTGGGCGGTAGCTGGGATAAGCATTTGCCTTTGGTCGAATTTTCATACAACAACAGCTACCACACCAGTATTGGTGCCGCGCCATTCGAAGCTTTATATGGACGCAAGTGCAGATCACCGCTTTGTTGGTCTGACGCAGGTGATAGACAGTTGGTTGGTCCTGATGTGGTCCAGGAAACCACAGATAAGATTGCGCAAATCCGAGATCGCATCAGTGCGGCTCGTGACCGTCAGAAAGACTACGCGGATCGAAAAAGGAAACCTCTAGAGTTTGAGGTAGGTGATATGGTTTTGTTGAAGGTATCACCCTGGAAGGGTGTGGCACGCTTCGGGAAGCGTGGGAAGTTAAATCCGCGGTATATAGGTCCGTTCAGAATTTTGGAAAGAGTTGGGCTAGTAGCATACAAGCTGGACTTACCTGCTGAACTGAATGGTGTTCACGATACATTCCATGTATCCAATTTGAGGAAGAGTCCAACGCAAGATACCGTTGTCATTCCTACCGACGAAATTCATGTTGACGACACGCTCCACTTCGTTGAAGAACCCGTTGAGGTTACGGATTGGAAAGTGAACAAGACCCGCCGGAGCAGTGTCAAGCTCGTCAAGGTTCGTTGGAATGCCAGACATGGTCCTGAATACACCTGGGAGCGTGAGGACCGGATGAAAGAGAAATACCCCCACTTATTTCCCAAGAACCCTGCGACTAGAAGCAGAACTTAAAATTTCGGGACGAAATTTTTCTAACGGGGGGAGAATGTGACAACCCTCACTAAACCAGGTATCCGTACGACTTAATTAATAATTAATTACTGCTTAATTATTGTGCTTACCTAAAATTGTGGATAAACTGCTACTTGAATGTTGATACATGTACATACTTGCATCATACTCTACTTACTGTCACTACATTATTTACATGCTGAACCTTAGTGACAAACATGATGCACAAAAGCACAGTAGCACTATAAACGGATAACCTATTGAACATGCTGATAAAGCCAGCATCAGACAGACACTGCCTCTAAGGCCTGTATGAGCCAGAAATAGTTACTACACTAGTGGTGAGTGTAGGGATACAAGGGTTGTAGAACTGCGTCTCTAGGAATAAGTTACAGTGATCGGATGTGCCTAAAACATACACTAAGCACAAAGTTCAGCACATTAACCAAAAAATTCAGCATTTGGTTAACTAATAAAGTGCCAAAACATGAGAAAAATATTACTAGACACTTTCCAAAGTGTCGGGAATAAGTGGTGTCACTAAAAATGGTATTAACGACACTTTAAAGCTTTGTTAAGCGCTTTAACGGATTACTATCCAACCGAACAACCGGACTATACCCGGAACATGAAAATATTGTTAATAACATTATTTATCTTTTTCTGAGCCAGTTAGGGTCCCTGAATACCCTAACACCCGCCATAAAGCACAACACACTACTAACCGGGTTAATCACCTAACTAACTAGATTAACCTAACTATTAACTAATGTTTAGTTGGATTTGAACCAAACTACCCCCCCCCCCTTAACCAACCGTCCCCAAGAGGGGGACATACCTTGTCCTTCAATTATTATTTTAATCTTCATGTTTAGTATCAAGAAGACACTTAAACCATTGGACCTTAAACTCTAACATTGTCTATAAGAACATGAAATGGCACAACATAACATTCACATCTCACCACTCAACAACACTTCCTCTCTCTCTCTCTCAAAGGCTTCGGCCGAACACCCCTACACAATCCATCATATTTTCGAGTTTAGTTCATCCAATTCCAAGACCATTCAAGCGTTAAGGATCACGGATAAGGAGGCTTGGTGCATTCGGAAGGCGAAGGACCTCACTCTATTGCTTTTATCCTCTCATTTTACGTCTAGATTCTTCCTTAGCCTCGAGCTAGTGGTAAGTTACTTGAATCACCTTCTCGAACTATTTTGAAGTGGTTAAAATGATTTGTAACGGTTAAAACTCGTAATCTTACAAGATGAAACATAAAAGTCTACTAAAAACACTAAAAGTGATGGTTAAAAGCTTGTTTGTTGTGTAAATCTTCTAGTATTTGATTTGTGTAGTTATTTGGACCCGATCTATGTTGTGGTAGCTCGGATCATCATTTAACCCGGGTTGGTCATGATCATGGATCATGACATAAGGTTGTACCACCGCTTGGAGGCGTGACTGACCAGGATCTTAACCATCAATCACATTGAACTCATAAGTATAGGTAAATAAAACTTTCATTTATAAACAACAAGTGTTACAATGTTACAATATTTCACAGTTTACAGCGGAAGCATATTTAACTCAATGAGTGTTTATAAAACCACTGGTGACTTGCGTTGCGTTTCCATATATCTCGACCCATGACCACTCCAGCTTCTCAGACGGCAAGTTCCTTTGATATGCACCTAAAGTCCTGCAAGGCATGCAGCAGAGAGTCAACAACTAGTTGAGCGAGTTCACAGTTAATGGTTCAGAAAATGTAATAGTATAGGTAAGCCTTGTGTTCGTTCATTAATTCATGTATAGCATTAGTTCGTATCGCGGCCTCCCAGGCATGTGTGCGATGACTAGGGAAAATTCCCAAGTATGCTAGACTAGGTATATTTGTATCGCGGCCACCCGGCATGTGTACGATGATTAGTGTATAGTTCACGGCCTACCCCGGGCATGTGTGCGAAGATTAGTCATATTATCGCGGCCTACCCTGGGCATGTGTGCGAAGATTAATCATATTATTGCGGCCTACCCCGGGCATGTGTGCGAAGATCGTTTCAATAAGTATCACTAGTCTAGTCGTGTCTTATCCATAACCCTTCCTCACCCGAGGACCATATAATTAAGTTCCATAAGCTAGGTAAGTACAAGGAAATAATCCAATAACCCATTCCCACCCTGGGAACCCCATGCCTTGGCTGTGTGAACTCACCTTGGTTTGCTCGGTAAGATTGGTTACTTGTTTATCAGTTGATCAAACACGTCCTAGCATGGTTACCGATAACAATTAGTTCACGTGCACTTACGTCATATAATCAACATCTTGCATATTATGCATTTAATCTCATAACACACCCTAGTCATTCAGTGCACGTAGTGATTCATAACACGGACTCAGGTTCCCATTTATCAATTTAGTATGTCATGTTGTTTATCACATGTCATATTTACGATAACTGTTTGGTGTCACAAAGAACACCAAAATCACATATCTTTTGCTCGTATCACACAAGTAACGTATAAATAAGACACATAGCCATACTTATTCAAATCATCAGCACACAACTAAGCGGGTCTCGAGTACGTTACATAAATAATAATTCAGTCAATCCTATAACTCCTAAAATGTACAGCCCTTACAGGTCAAGCCCAACCAAGCATATAATCACTTTAGATACTAGGCCCGTTACACAAGTCCACTTGCCCAACCAATTTATTGTAGGCCAATATGTTTGACCCAAACAGTTAATCACGTAACCCAACTCATGTGCATCGTTATCATTAACAACCAACACTATGATTTCGTTATTATGCATGTTCAGAAACACAACAACTCTGTCCATTGTTCAACATGTTAACCTACTCGACGAAAGTCCCATGCAAGTATCTACGGTGACAGGCCCTGTGAAGAAACCCTCCAGTTTCGTCACCCAACTGTTTCGTCGACCTATACATTTGCTAACCCTAATCATCACATAATGAAACAGAACATGTCATGAACTCCATCACTAGGCACAATCATTAAGTCATTAAGTCATCGATTAACGAGAACCTTTTGCAGACTATATTCCATCCAATTTCACATGCGAAACATTACCACTTTGCACATATAAGCAATCATATGTTACCTGACAATTCACATGCACATATGAGGATTATGGCCGACAACCTAAAGTAACTCTTATCCACTTGGCTGCACTATCTAGACATCTCACATAATATACTCATAGTATGATCATCATTAAAGAAATAATCAGCATATTATGACACCTTTGCTAACCATAATCACGTAAAGAACAATCAAAATAGGATTTAACATAAATATGGGTTTACTAACCAAGATATTCGATTAATAGGGTGATGTCTCGAGAGGGGGGTTTCTCCTGCCGTACATAGAGTATGGAACCAGTAGGGTTCTTGTTTTGGAGTTGTGTGATAAGCAAACATATGGATATACATTTAAATGGACAAGGGTTTGGTTTAGGTGATTAAGCTATAACCGGAATGGGCTTGAGTCCACTCACTTGAGCCGCCAACCCACCTGTTGCTTTTGTTTTGAATCGGGTACAAACACCCACAAGGGGTGGCCAAGCTTCAGGTTTAAAGGACTGAGTTTGGGCTTCGAGTGTGAACCGAGAGGTGTGTGCCAAGATATCCAAATGCGGCCCAACATGTGTGTGCTAAACAAGTTCGTTACCCAAGCGTGTCAATTACATTCGCAGTTTAATTCAATTAGTTACCCAGTTTCATTTAGCAACACATAAAACGTTTAACGATTCCTAGTATAGCAAAATAATTATGTTCACACAAACATTTAGTGGTGCACATGGTGGACAAGACAAGACAAGTAAACGTAATTAAGTTCGTTACACGTCAAAGGTTGTGGAATATTAAGTAGTGCTAACCTCGGTTATTCGGGTTGTCACATCATCCCCAACTTGAAAGAAATTTCGTCCCGAAATTTGGTACGTACTCACTGAGGAAGCTCGTTACGTTGCAAGGTTTTCCTGGGGTGTCACATCCTCCCCCCGTTGATCTGGAATTTCGCCCCGAAATTCCGTGGTAGCTTCAGCCTCAGCAGTGGTTGTACTGTTCGCGAACAACTGGGGATACTTTTCTTTCATTTGCTCTTCGCGTTCCCAGGTGTACTCTGGGCCACGTCGGGAGTTCCAACGAACTCGAACAAGAGGGATGCTCTTGTGTTTGAGGACCTTCACATCCCGGTCCGTGATTTCAACAGGTTCCTCGACGAAGTGTAACTGTTCGTCGATAGTGAGTTCCTTAAAAGGAATTATGAGGGTCTCATCTGACAGACATTTCTTCAGATTCGACACGTGAAAAACATTATGAACAGCCCCGAGTTCTGCTAGTAGGTTTAGCTTGTAGGCCACTTTGCCTATTTTCTCAATGATCTCGAACGGTCCGACATACCGCGGATTTAGTTTACCTCGCTTGCCAAAGCGAACCACACCCTTCCAGGGTGAGACTTTCAGAAAAACCCGGTCCCCGACCTGAAATTCCAACGGTTTCCTACGCTTTTCCGCGTAGCTTTTCTGACGGTCGCGAGCTGCCGCCATACATTGCCGTATCTGCGCAATCTTTTATGTGGCGTCCACTACAATCTCTAGACCCGTGATCTGACTATCCCCCACCTCTGCCCAACAGAGAGGTGACCGACATTTACGCCCGTACAATGCCTCGAATGGAGCGGCTTGAATGCTGGTGTGATAACTGTTATTATACGAAAACTCCACCAAAGGGAGATGCTTTTCCCAGCTGTTGCCGAAGTCGATAACACATGCCCGAAGCATGTCTTCAAGAGTCTGGATCGTGCGCTCAGACTGCCCATCCGTCTGAGGATGATATGCTGTGCTCATGTCTAACCGTGAGCCAAAAGATTTGTGCATCGCTTGCCATAACTCTGACGTGAATCGTGCATCCCGATCTGAAATGATAGAGGTGGGCACCCCGTGCCTCGAAACAACTTCTTTAAGATAAACGTCTGCGAGAGTGGAGAACTTATCCGTTTCCTTTATAGCCAGGAAGTGTGCAGACTTGGTGAGTCGATCCACGATCACCCATATAGTATCATTCCCACGCTGGGATCTGGGTAAGCCTGTAACGAAATCCATGGAAATCTCCTCCCATTTCCATTGTGGTATCTTGGGTTGTTGGAGTAGGCCCGCTGGTTTCTGATACTCCACTTTGACTTTTGCACATGTCAAACACTTGCCGACGTAAGTCGCGATGTGGGCTTTCATACTAGGCCACCAATATGTTGTTTTGATATCGTGGTACATTTTATCCGACCCTGGATGTACCGAGTAGGGAGACTTGTGTGCTTCATCCATCACAAGTTCCCGTAAACCGCCATAGAGTGGGACCCAAATACACCCCGTTACATAGTAGGCGCCGTCTTCCTTCAGTTCCATTTGTTGCCTTGAGCCGCGCAAGGCTTCAGCCTTGACGTTTTCAGGTTTCAATGCTTCTATCTGAGCAGTTCGTATCTGTGCAGGGAGACTAGACTGAATAGTGAGCTGCAAAGCTCGTACACACCTAGGTGTAGTGTCTTTCCGACTGAGGGCGTCAGCCACAACATTGGCTTTGCCTGGATGGTACTTGATAGCGCATTCATAATCGTTCAAGAGCTCGACCCATCGTCGTTGACGCATGTTCAATTCCTTCTGTTTAAAGATATGCTCGAGACTCCTGTGATCGGTGTAGATGGTGTACTTGGTACCGTACAGGAAATGTCGCCATATCTTAAGCGCGAAAACAACAGCTCCCAGCTCTAAGTCGTGCGTAGTGTGGTTCCGTTCGTGAGCTTTAAGTTGGCATGAAGTGTAAGCAGTGACTTTATCCCATTACATCAATACACAACCAAGACCCTGTATTGATGCGTCACAACAGACCACAAAATCGTCCGTGCCCTCTGGCAATGAAAGTATAGGTGCGTTGCGTCGTCTATCCTTTAAGTGCTGAAAAGCGGTTTCCTGGGGATTACCCCAACGATAGGTGAAACCCTTCTGTGTCAGTGGTGTAGGCGGCTGTGCAATCTTTGAGAATTCTTTAATAAATCGTCTGCAATAACTCGCCAAACCCAAGAATTGGTGAATTTCCGTTGGTGTACGCGGTGCAGGCTAGCTCCTGATCGAATCTACCTTGGATGGATCAACATGGATCCCATCCTGGTCTACCACATGGCCTAAGAAGTGGACTTCACGGAGCCAGAAGTCACATTTTGAAAACTTGTCGTACAGCTGTTCTGATCGTAGAAGTTCCAAGGTAAGCCGTAAATGTTGCTCGTGCTCCTCCTGACTCTTGGAGTAAATCAGAATGTCGTCGATGGGGACAATCACAAACTTGTCTAAATAGGACTTGTACACTCTGTTCATATGATCCATGAAGACCTCTGGTGCGTTCGTTAGCTCGAATGGCATGACTAGAAACTCACAATGACCATAGTGAGTTCTGAATGCTGTTTTGGAGGCGTCCTCATCCCGGACTCTCAGTTGATGGTAGCCTGACCTCAGGTCTATCTTTGTGCAGTAGCTCAACCCTTGCAACTGGTCGAATAAGTCATCAATACGTGGAAGGGGGGTAGCGGTTCGTCACAGTCACCTTGTTGAGTTCTCGATAATCGTTACACGTGCGTAACAACTTCTCTTCACGGGTATAACGGGGCTCCTTAAACCGAAAACTAGGTTCGACGAAACTCGAGCCCATTAATTCCTGAAGTTGATTAGGCAGTTCTTGCAACCTTCCTGGTGTAGGGTAATAAGACGTACCAATAACAAAGGATACTTCTAACATGATACGGGTCCCACATCCCGCCTGACGATGTGTAGATAAGCCTGACAGTTCTTCTGGTAACACTTAGGGAGAAGTCACGAATAACTGGTGGATCCTCGATCCTCCTTTCCTTAGTCTTGACTTCCGTGTTGAGGGTTAACATTGCTGGGTAATCCTTCCGTAGGCACTCCTGGTCCTTCTTGTTGAGATGAAGTTAACCGTTGTGCCTCTCTGACACGTTGGAATAGACAACACTTCTTCGCACAAAGTTTTCTCCTCCATGGGTGTATCTACACGGTATCTGAATAGCCAATCCGCACGGCTACTACATCAAATCTATCAAGGGTAGCAGTAGGATGGTCGACGTTGATCACTTGTCCCACAAGGTCGAGTTTGCATTCCAACAACCATATGAGGTTTCCATAGGCTTGCCATCTGCCAACTCCACGACAGGTTCGATTTCGAGATGTACCAGGGTTGAGCTAAACGGTGACGAAGTGATTTATTACAAAGAGCATGAAGACCACCATGTTGTTACGATCTTGGCGTTGCCCACACCAATCCTAAATGTCCATCGCGAATACCACATCCAGTGTTGTTGCTACTGTTACTAGAACTCCCAAAACTATCATTGTTCCTTGGGTTGTTGACGTTTTAACTTAACCATTACTGAGGTCGGTAAGGTGCCACGCTCATCCTCCTGTCCGTCGTCGTTGCGAGTGGTTCGAATAGTTCACTGTCTGATACAAGAGTGTTGCAGAAGTGATCATACTTCGGGATCGGAGACGTCAATCCATGAGTTTCAATAAATGAGGAGGAGTAAGAAAAGTATCGATCATTCATTCGACGCTGGGACATCCAACTCAAGGACGTTCGTATAAGCACCTAACATCCTACACGGTTCGCTAGGTGTTCAGATGGGTGTTCAGGTAACACTCGACAGCGTCGAGTTTCGAAAGAATCCAACGATAAATGAGAAATTTCACGTTTGAGTTTGAGTAGGGGGACAATTACTGCTATGGCCCCTATAGGTTGGTTATGTTTCACACTGATCAAATAACGGGACAGAACCCCTTTTCCCACTTGTTAAGCCTTACTGGGACTCGCATGCACCCCACAATATTATTATGTGTGCACCCATAGAAATATTGTGATTTGCATGTTCATCTCAGCTCCTCCTAACTCATGTCAAATGGTTCCCCACACTCGAGTAGATTTCAAAGAGTACCACGTAGCGTACGTTATGAAGGTTTAGGGAATGACCACCCTATCGGTCACTTATTACGTGTAAGTGTACATGAATTCGTATCGTGGTGCTAAGCGTGCAATCACATGCAATATCGTATGTAGGTGTTTACTAGTTATGTAGTACAATGAGTATAAGAGAGACGAACCTTGCAGTCTGGAGCTGAGTGTCATGGTCGTATTCCCGTTTTCAGAATTGTCCGGTTATAGTCTGGTTTTACAAAAGCAGTTTTCCCTTTTTAAAACCAAGTTCACTATAACCAATGTCTCTGATACCAATCTGTCACACCCCCAAAATCCACGTGCGGAGTACCACCGCTTGGAGGCATGACTGACCAGGATCTTAACCATCAATCACATTGAACTCATAAGTATAGGTAAATAAAACTTTCATTTATAAACAACAAGTGTTACAATGTTACAATATTTCACAGTTTACAGCGGAAGCATATTTAACTCAATGAGTGTTTATAAAACCACTGGTGACTTGCGTTGCGTTTCCATATATCTCGACCCATGACCACTCCAGCTTCTCAGACGGCAAGTTCCTTTGATATGCACCTAAAGTCCTGCAAGGCATGCAGCAGAGAGTCAACAACTAGTTGAGCGAGTTCACAGTTAATGGTTCAGAAAATGTAATAGTATAGGTAAGCCTTGTGTTCGTTCATTAATTCATGTATAGCATTAGTTCGTATCGCGGCCTCCCAGGCATGTGTGCGATGACTAGGGAAAATTCCCAAGTATGCTAGACTAGGTATATTTGTATCGCGGCCACCCGGCATGTGTGCGTGATTAGTGTATAGTTCGCGGCCTACCCCGGGCATGTGTGCGAAGATTAGTCATATTATCGCGGCCTACCCCGGGCATGTGTGCGAAGATTAATCATATTATCGCGGCCTACCCCGGGCATGTGTGCGAAGATCGTTTCAATAAGTATCACTAGTCTAGTCGTGTCTTATCCATAACCCTTCCTCACCCGAGGACCATATAATTAAGTTCCATAAGCTAGGTAAGTACAAGGAAATAATCCAATAACCCATTCCCACCCTGGGAACCCCATGCCTTGGCTGTGTGAACTCACCTTGGTTTGCTCGGTAAGATTGGTTACTTGTTTATCAGTTGATCAAACACGTCCTAGCATGGTTACCGATAACAATTAGTTCACGTGCACTTACGTCATATAATCAACATCTTGCATATTATGCATTTAATCTCATAACACACCCTAGTCATTCAGTGCACGTAGTGATTCATAACACGGACTCAGGTTCCCATTTATCAATTTAATATGTCATGTTGTTTATCACATGTCATATTTACGATAACTATTTGGTGTCACAAAGAACACCAAAATCACATATCTTTTGCTCGTATCACACAAGTAACGTATAAATAAGACACATAGCCATACTTATTCAAATCACCAGCACACAACTAAGCGGGTCTCGAGTACGTTACATAAATAATAATTCAGTCAATCCTATAACTCCTAAAATGTACAGCCCTTACAGGTCAAGCCCAACCAAGCATATAATCACTTTAGATACTAGGCCCGTTACACAAGTCCACTTGCCCAACCAATTTATTGTAGGCCAATATGTTTGACCCAAACAGTTAATCACGTAACCCAACTCATGTTCATCGTTATCATTAACAACCAACACTATGATTTCGTTATTATGCATGTTCAGAAACACAACAACTCTGTCCATTGTTCAACATGTTAACCTACTCGACGAAAGTCCCATGCAAGTATCTACGGTGACAGGCCCTGTGAAGAAACCCTCCAGTTTCGTCACCCAACTGTTTCGTCGACCTATACATTTGCTAACCCTAATCATCACATAATGAAACAGAACATGTCATGAACTCCATCACTAGGCACAATCATTAAGTCATTAAGTCATCGATTAACGAGAACCTTTTGCAGACTATATTCCATCCAATTTCACATGCGAAACATTACCACTTTGCACATATAAGCAATCATATGTTACCTGACAATTCACATGCACATATGAGGATTATGGCCGACAACCTAAAGTAACTCTTATCCACTTGGCTGCACTATCTAGACATCTCACATAATATACTCATAGTATGATCATCATTAAAGAAATAATCAGCATATTTTGACACCTTTGCTAACCATAATCACGTAAAGAACAATCAAAATAGGATTTAACATAAATATGGGTTTACTAACCAAGATATTCGATTAATAGGGTGATGTCTCGAGAGGGGGGTTTCTCCTGCCGTACATAGAGTATGGAACCAGTAGGGTTCTTGTTTTGGAGTTGTGTGATAAGCAAACATATGGATATACATTTAAATGGACAAGGGTTTGGTTTAGGTGATTAAGCTATAACCGGAATGGGCTTGAGTCCACTCACTTGAGCCGCCAACCCACCTGTTGCTTTTGTTTTGAATCGGGTACAAACACCCACAAGGGGTGGCCAAGCTTCAGGTTTAAAGGACTGAGTTTGGGCTTCGAGTGTGAACCGAGAGGTGTGTGCCAAGATATCCAAATGCGGCCCAACATGTGTGTGCTAAACAAGTTCGTTACCCAAGCGTGTCAATTACATTCGCAGTTTAATTCAATTAGTTACCCAGTTTCATTTAGCAACACATAAAACGTTTAACGATTCCTAGTATAGCAAAATAATTATGTTCACACAAACATTTAGTGGTGCACATGGTGGACAAGACAAGACAAGTAAACGTAATTAAGTTCGTTACACGTCAAAGGTTGTGGAATATTAAGTAGTGCTAACCTCGGTTATTCGGGTTGTCACACTTTTCTCTTAACTGTTTTCAGTTTTATAAATTGCGGGGGTGAAATACATGTTACTATGATTACAAGTACTTTATACATGGTATGGTTAGCGTAAGGAGGTTTACTACTTAGATCATGTGAGTGGGTAGGAGCAACATGAGGTCATTAATCCTCATGGTAGGACCGAGGGACAGGAGCGGTAGATCTATCTGGGTGTAGCGAGCCCAGCCCCAGGCCAAACTAGAAACGGACCTCGGGGTGACTTTGTGCCCAACGCATAAATCTGCTAGGTTTGAGTCTCCCTACTTGCACTTCACACATATCAATGGCCTTGCAAACCATTGGTGATCTCAATTCCCTTATTTGCTACATACCAGGATTTTTATACTTACAAAGGTTTATTTACTCACTTACACATGAACTCGCTCAACATTATTGTTGATTTTTCAACTTACATGTATTTCAGGGAATTAAAGGATCTGGTGTGGTATGACACGTTTTCCCGCTGCACTAGTTACGAGGTCATCCGGGTTTAGGGAATGTGACTCTTTCCTGGACAAGTCACAGTCCTTAAACTGTGTTTTTGTTATGTTGATGTTTATGTTTGTCGATCAATGTTTATGTCGTTAGGATGTGTTTCCGTTAAGACAATGTTATTGTATTTGGTTTTAAAAACTTAATTAAATGGATGATCTTGCATGATTTTATTTCATATAGCTTGTTATGGTTACGATATGGTATTAAGAAGTCACACCAAAATAACCACGCTTCCGCAAAGCCAGGGTGTGACACTAAGTCTCGTTTCTGTTTCATCTTTGTGATTGATTCATTAATATAATATGACAACAAAGATTTGGAAAAAAAAATCATCATCTAGTTCTAATCTATAAAGACCACCATCTAGAATGTCAGTACCATACACTACTAAATCATAAAGGATAGAGAGTTTGCGATGACCATGAGAAACAAAAAAATCGTCTATGTCTAACTTTGGTCCTTATACAAGGTTCCGAGTAACCTCAAGAACATATAAGGTATCATAAAGTTTAAATGCATAAACCAATTTTCATAAATAATTGTAATGTTCCCACAGCCTTCACTTCTAGTTCCTTATCATTCCCCACTTTTAGTGTTCTTTGGTTTCTTCCCAGCCTCCGGATTGTAAGGAATTCCTAAGTAGAATTGGTCACATGAACCATAGAACCCGAATCAAACCACCCAGAATTAGCAGAAACATTTAAATTAGAGGACTCAAGTATCATGACAAGATTATGACCTTTCTTAGCCAGTCACTCCTTAAAGTCAAGGCATTCCTTTTGCTCATGTCCTCTCTTTTTGCAGAACTTGCAGTAAGGTTTCCTACGGAGTTCTTAGAGCCGGAAGGTGCATTTGGATTAGGCTTTTGGACTTTAAAAGATTCCTTCCTTGAATTATTGTTCTTCCTTTTCTTGGAATTTGTAGTGGAAAGATAAGAAACGTCAGCAGTTCTGTCCATCTTTATACGATCTTCCTCTTGCACACACGCTCACTCATCATCCATTGATCTTGAATGCTTCATAGGACGAAGGAAGCGAGCTCATAATGAAGTGTACGATAAAACCATCACTGATCTCCATGTCCAATCCCTTCATTTTATGGGCCATATCGTTCATCATCATGATGTGCTCATGAATGTCGTTCCTCCCATCATACTTAGTAGTCACAGGCTTGGGAATTGAAGTGCTAGCATACGCCTTAGACGTCCCTTTGAATTGCCCCTACACAGAATCCAAGTAGGTTTTAGCATAATCAGAATCTTGAATGGCTTCTCGAATTGTAGTGCTGATGGATTGCTTCATGAACATGAGAGACATGCGATTGCACCTAGTCCACTTTTTGAAAGTATGTCCAATCCCTTTATTTTATGGGCTATGTCGTTCATCATCATGATGTGCTCACGAATGTCGCTCCTCCCATCATACTTAGTAGTCACCAGCTTGAGAATTGAAGTGCTAGCATGCGCCTTAGACGTCCCTTTGAATTGCTCCTCCACGGAAGCCAAGTGGGTTTTAGCATAATCAGAATCTGGAATGGCTCCTCGAATTGCAGTGCTAATGGATTGCTTCATGAACATGAGAGACATGCGATTGCACCTAGTCCACTTTTTTCGAAAGTTATCTGTGCAGTAGGGGTACTTTCAGGAGTAAGATATGTAGGCTTAGGTTCTCTTAAAGCGTAGTCAAAATCCATCAAAGCAAGAGTTAGCATGAGAGAGTCTTTCTAGGAAGTAAAGTTATCACCAGTCAATGGTGGAATCCCGCAATTGGGAGCTGAGAGTGGAAATTATATGAGAGAATTAAGATACTAATCTAGAAGACTTAATGTGATCTAAGGGCATGTTATACTAAGGCAGGCACAGGTAATGACCATTTCGATTATGAAGCTGTGATATGTCTATTACTGATATCAAAATAATAGACTAAGTAATTTAAAATTTTCTACATAAATGAAGACAAATCACCCTTGGGCAGAAGTGTAATCATTTAAGCATGTGGGCAAAGTAATTGTGATAGATCACCTTTGGGCAGAAGTGTGACAATTACCTTAGTTATGCGCGGTTAGATATAGTTATGCACGGTTAGATATGCAGCGCATGAATGAATCAAATCACTTTTGGGCAGAACTGAGACATTCGTGTTTGTAAGGCATAAATAACGTAGCTTATCATTATACTTGAACAATAATATAGATGTATCAAATGACCTTTGGGCATAATTAAAACATCAAAAGCTCATTCAAGTTAAGCTATTTGGTTTTGTAAAAGTTATTTGATTATGATTAAGTGTTTACAAAACCATTTTAGTTAATAGCAAACCACCTATTAGCGCGGATCGAAATCATTTGGTGAGATAATGAGTTTTTGACAAATTGTGAGTTTTTGAGTCTTATGGTGATTTCGAGTTCCTTGTGAAATCTCGAAATCATGTGAATTCTCGAAAACTCAAGTTTTCAAGTTTTATGAGATTTCGACTTTGTTATGGAATCTCGAGTTCAGTTGAGATTTCGAGTAGTCTGGTGAATTTCGAGTTCCTTATGAGATTTCGAGTTCATTTGTGACATCTCGAAATCTTATGAGATTTCGACTCATGTTATGAATTTGAGTCCTTCATGAGATTTCAAATTCTTTGATGACTTCGAGTCTTTCTATGAAATCTCAAAATCTTATGAGCTGTCGAAATCTTATGTTTTCGAGTTAGTTTTTGAGATTTCGACCTTTTATGAAATCTTGAATTCTCTTAGTGAGATCTCGAAAACTTGTTCACCAATATCGAATCTACTGATAATTTAGTTAGTTGTGATAAGATTGAAATTCGAATGGTAATGGATTATGGTATATCTTATTTCCTATTTGAATGATATGTTATACTTATCTTTCGAAATAATATATCTAATATTATATCAGATTTTTCAAAATCATAATGGATAAAATTAATCAAACAAATAGAAAACACCTTTTAATCTGGAATTAGTTCCAAAATAAAGGAATTTACTTGAATTTCACCAAGAACTTTATGAACCCTAATTCTATAAAAGAGTTCCTGGAACCGAAATCTGAAAATTCAATACAATAATACAGATTTCAAGAATTACACTTAGTTATGATATGGTTAAATATCCATTAGAACGTAAAACTCGTGAAACTTAAACACACAAACTTTAAGTTCTTGCTTTTATCAGGTTTTCGGTAAAAGTTTGTTTTCCAGATTTAGGAAACAAACTAAACTGATTGAGAAACATATGCTCTGATACCACATGAGTGGAAAACATGTAAATAATACCTGTTACAACAGACATGCCCGCAATAGTCCAGATACAGATGCAGCCATAGAGTTCGACATGCTAGTCAGCGTGATCTGGTCCCCGTTTAGAGTACATGTTCTTGATGGTAGTACAGAGTTGTTTAGGGTGAAGAACTCGTGAATGGAAGAGAGAGGAGGAAGACGAATTTGATGTTATCATTATGAGAGTCTAACCCTAAACCCTCTCTAGTAATCTCGTTAAATACACCCAAACATAATTACTTAATAAGGGTAAATCGGTTCATCAACAATTACCAACTAATATACTATACGTATAATTATATTTTAATCATGTAATATAAATGATCATAATGGCTACTAGATTAAATAAATATAAATAATTATATTTAATCTTATAGAAACTTCCTTCCCAGGGGCGTACCCACCTTATGCCCAAGGTGGGCGGGCGCACCCTGTTGGTGCATCCGTCTGTCGACTTCGTCTTGTATCAAATCTTGTTTGTATATAGTTAGATCAGGGCACGAAAAATGAGAATATGGAATTAAGTGGTGATTCCGCTTGAAATGACATCAGGTCATTTCAAGCGAAATCTATTTGATTCTGATTCCGCTCGAAGTAGTCTTGCTGATTCCGCTTGAATTTATTGTATTGATTCCGCTTGAAATGAACATGTACATGTTCAAGCGGAATCTCATCTGCTATAAATAGGTGTCATTCAAGCGAAATCAGATAGAAGTTTTCCGGTTTGAGCCACGAAGTGCTGCCGAAGTGTCGACTTGTTGTAAAACGCCAATATATCAATAATATCGACAGTTAAAGTGATTTGTGTGCTGAATTGACCTCAGTTTGTCTGTTTCTGCCGTTCAAACTGAGTAAAACTCTTCTGATCGACTCGTTCGGGTCCGTATACAATCTACAAGTGGTATCAGAGCTCAGGAGGAAGAGTTCATACCAATTCAACTGCATTTTCTTTTTTCTACACCTTCTTTTTCAAATTGAAATTTTTTTCACGGTTAAAATCGGCTCAAATTCTCACATATCACGCGCAATTATGTTTTGATAAATCCTGGAAAGTTTCAGAATTAAAATTGATCTAAAACTTGAGTTTTTAGTTATTCCGCTTGAAAATGTTGTTCGAAATGGTGATGTTATCCTGATTCCACTTGAAAAGTGGAGTGATTTCGCTCGAAAACGAGATTCCACTTAAGTGGTTCCACTTGAATCAACCTGATTCCGCTTCAAATTTGATTCCGCTTGGAAAATTCTTGTTATTTCGCTTCAAAGTGCACATTCAGCTTCAAAGTTTGATTCCGCTTCAAAGTATTCCACTTGAAATTGTATTGTTAGTGGTTTCGCTTGAACAAGTATTCCACTTGAAGTTGTATTGTTGTTGATTTCGCTTGAACTAAACTGTTTCAAAATTCTTGAAAACCGAATCATGGACAACGAGTTTTATAATGCCTTTGCTGGTCCAATGAATATTACTCAAAGTACATTGCTTGAAAATGAAACAGGGACATCACAAAAACCACCTAAGCTTTTGGATTTTGATGATTATAATGGTTGGTCCGAACGTTTTGGTAACTGGGTTGAAGCTTATCATTTGGATGCTTGGGAACATACTGAAGTTCAATATGAAAGACCAACAAAGAACAATAATCAGATAATGCCAATTAGAGAAATGAGTGCTGATGAGAAAAAGAAGTATAGAGATGAGAAATTGATGGTTAGTCTATTACAGCAAGCGATTAAAGAAGACATATTGATTCTTCTTCAACATGATGGAAGTGCATATTCGATTTGGAATGAATTAGAAGCAAAATTTCTGGGAAGTGATGAAATGCTCAAGAACAAAATGTCACTTATGAAGAAAGAATTTGATTTATTCCGTGGTTTGAAATCAGAAAACACCAAGCAGATTATTGAAAGATATTGTAACTTGGTGAAAAATATGACAAAATTAGGCATAAAAAAGGATACAGATGAGTTGATTGAGAAACTAGCTGATGTGTTACCACATGATATTTGGGGAACATATCTGATGATGTTGAGGAATAATAGAAAAGAATATAAAAAGCTAACACTGGGAGAGTTTATTAAACATCTTGAAGCTCAAGAGATGGAGCAAAGAAAGATTGCGAGGATGAAGAACTATGATGGAGAACAAGACATCGGATTGTATTTCAAAAGTGGTGTTAGTGATAAAACCAATTTTTCTCCAAAGGTTGAAACTGCTTTTAATGCAAAAGGTTCTTCTGAAAATTCATCTCAGGGATCAAGCAGCAAAACAGGATTTTCTTCATTCCCAACATTTGATCCACATTTTTCTACAACAAAGAGTGGCAAAGTTCTTCAATGAAACATTGCATTAAATCTTGAAAACGATCAGAATTATACTGAGGAAGTTGCTAAGAGTCATATGTCTTTGTTGGTGACAGTGCTTGAATCCTATGGAGGCTTAGTTGCAGGGAGGATCGGGAATCCAATGCTCACAAAAGAGGATTACGATCAAATTGATGCTGAGGAGATGGAATTGATGGATATAAAATGGTGTATGGCTAGTGTGTTGAGACGTGCTGAAAAATTTAAACAAATAACTGGCAGAGATGATTTTCATGATGCATATGTTTCAGCTTTAGGTTTTGATAAGTCTAAAGTCACTTGTTTTTGATGCAGGGAAAAGGGGCATTTCAAGAGAAAGTGCACAAATCGTGAAGCAAATGGAGCTCAAAATCCTTTCGGAAACAACGACTACTATAAAAAGGTGATTTATCATCAAGTTACACAACAGCCACATCAACAACAACAGGCACAAACTGCACATGGTAGAAAAGAAATTGAAGATTCAAAGAGAGCATGTCTAGTTAATCAGGGCAAGGATAGTGATTTCAGTTGGGATAAATACATTCCAAAGGATAGCAAAGTATGTTTGGCAGATCAAGAAGATGAAAAATTGCCAGAAGGTTTCAGTTGGGACAATTATTTCCCAGACAAAGAATTCATGGCCAAAGAGATTTTAAACGCTAAGGCTTTTGTTGCTAATGCTTCCGATGAATATTGGGCAGAAAAATACAGAAAAATTGCAAAAGCTGAAGCTGAGAAAAAGAAAAAGACTAAAGAAGAAGTTCCAGTAAGAATAGTCAAAGAAGTTCTAGAATTTGAAATCAAAACAGATGTTGAGGTAGTCAAAGTTCCTGAGAAGTGCATGAATTGTGATTCTCTGATCAAGCAAAACAACGAGTTGCTACACAACATAAAAAGGTTGAAAGAATCATATGATACCTTGAACAGAGAAATGAATAAGTACAACGAGTCAAGTAGTGAACAAGCTGTAGCAATGAATACACTCAAAGGAGCATACATGAGACAGCTTGACAATGTCAACTACTACATAGAGAAGTGTGCTGAGCTGCAATTGAAGTTGGCAACACAAAGAATTGAAACTGAAAGAGTTAACAATTTATTGAAAAGTTACTCATGTTCTACTTTTATTGTTGACAGGATTTACCCAATTGTGGAAAGATTGAAGACGTTTGAGGAAGAGAAGACTTCGGAAGAAAAGAAGTCCGAGACAAAAGAAGATGATGAAGTGGAAATTTCTGGTAAGAAACCAAGTGTTGTCTACAATAGATGTCCACCCCCGGTCGAAAACGGATATTCTCCTCGAAATCCAAATTCCGAAAGAGTCAAAAAGGCAACTAACTTACAGTGGGAGTCTGGGTCGTCAGATAATTTGCCAGAATATATTGATGTTACGTTCACATCGTCCGACACTGATCATGAGTCTGAGTTGATAAAAAGTGTGGTCGATCAGGTGTTGGATAAAGATGACATAGAGGAGTCAAAAACGGAGTCCAAATACGAGTCAAAGTCTGAGTCCGACACATTGAAATCAACAATCAAAAGGGACAAACGGCTTTATGATAAGAAGTTTTTGTTATCAAAATCTAATTTGAATGATGAACCGGTCAAAGTAGCATATACTTTGAAAGATTCTGACAAATTATATTCTGATGAGATTTTTCCAATAAGAAGTGTTAAAATCTAAATGATTAAAAAGGTTTTCAAAATCACAGAAATTAATATTTCTGAAATAAAAGATTTAAATCTTTCTGAAAAACCTAAACAATACACTTCAAGAGATCAACAAAAAATAAACAAGAAAATGGGTTACAATTGTGGTTATAGTTTTCAAAAGAAACCAAACCATAATGGTAATTTCAAAAAGAAAGGCCTTGGATTTAATCAACCGAAAATTTATAAAAATGAAAAAGTTTATAAACCAAAAACTGTGTTTGTTTCAGGAAAAACTTCAGAAACTGAAAAGGAGCAAGCATTCAGAAAGCAGACGAACAAAGAATTCCTTGCCAAGAAGCTAGAGGACATGAAGAAAAGTGTTGCTCAGAAGAAGACAGAGACAAGAACCTATTTTAACTGCAAAATAGTTGGCCACATTGCCAGGAATTGTCCAAAGGCAATCAACAAACAACAGGAAGTCTTTGGTAAACTAAAAGAAAAAGTTGTTGATGAAACTGAACTACCAACCAGAAAATTTACTGGTTTTGAAAATTCAATTTTTGAGGTTAGTGAATGTTCAGGAAATGTTTTGAAAAGAAAAGAAAATCTAAAAAATCAAAAATCGGTGGTTAAAGGTTCAGGAAATAGTTCTGGTGATGAGTCTGATTCCACAAAATCAGAGGAGTCACGTGTTGAGGAAAAAGTTGAGAAATCAGTTCCGATTGTGGATGATGTGAATTTTCCACCTCTGCCGGCTGAAAATTTTAATAAGAAAGTTGGGAAAGTTGAAATTTCAAATAAATTTTATTCTGAAAAGAATAAGTTTGATGTTGAAAAGGCTTTCAACGGAAATGTGAAACACATTTTTGGCAAAATGGTCAATGGTAAGGCCAAAGGTGTCAAAGAATTTTATGCTTCTAAAAAGAGTGTTCACAAGTCTGTTGAAAGTAACAGTGAAGAAGAGGTAGTTTCACCCAAGGATGGTCAGGCTTGGGTGGATATATTTTCCAAAGAGTAAAAACCTGACTTGCCGGAGCTCCCAAGTTGGAAATCGTGGAGCATGAATCGGCATCATTCTTGAAGATGTTTTTTGAAAAATTTAAAATTAAGAAGTGTGACTTGCCGGAACTCCCAGGTTGGTAAGTGTGGAGTAGAAATCGGCATCTTGAGAATTCAACCAACAAGTGGTAATTGGTTGAAAAGCAGTGTTACAAGTGATTGGTTTTTGATCTTACAAGTGGTTGATCAAGGTCATTAAGTTGAACTTTATTTAACTATCATTATAGAAAAGAAAGAAACAATGTGATGATCTTACGCCATTTCCTACAAGTGGTAAAATCAACAAAACTAGTTTTCCAGAAAAACCATTTTGATTAAAACAAACTTAAGTGTTTTGAAATCATAATGGGAAAATAGTTTGTTGTAAGGGGGAGTTCTGATTGTTTATGCCAAGTGGATGGAGAATTGAGGCGATTCATATCAGTTGTCATGTTCTTGTACAGTTTGTTTTAAATTTTCTTTAAATATGTTTGAATTTTAAGGGGAGTAAAAATTTAAAATTTCAGAAAATCCAAAAACATTAGAAAATTTGAAAAAGCCAAAAACATGATAAAATGAAAAATGAGTTTTTGTTGCATAAAAGAGGAAATGATAGTACATCAGTGGACTATCACAACACGCTAAAGATATGGAATGTTTAAATGTGATAAACAATTTCACTATGGATATGCCAGTAGGTTTTTACACATTCTGTTCCCGAGTTAACTTAACGAGGGATAAGAAAAGAAAGCAAAAGTGAGAAACGAAAGGATGAGAAAGGAAAAAAATAATGTCTTTCCCACCGTTTCCTCCCAAATCGGAAGGAAAGAAAAATTAAAGAATTTAGCCTAGTTTTCCTGTCATTTCCTTTCTTTTCCTTCCTTAAATGAAACTCGGGAACACGACATGTTTTATTTTCCTTTCTTTTCCTTCCTTAAATAAAACTCTGGAACACAAAATATTTTGACTTTCTTTTTGTTCCTTTCCTTTCCTTCCGTTAGTAAACTCTGGAACACAGTATTAGTAGATTGTGACGAGATATAAATATAAAATTCAAACTTGCTTATCTAGTTGGGAACATTTCTTGGATATATGGGTAACCCTCGAAATCTTGTTTGAAAGGTCCCTCTTTCTGAAATACTAGGTCTTTATACTTAGTGATATCTGGGGTATTATCCCGGGACTTCTGCTGAATGGAAATTTTGACCTAGTCCCCACATAATACTTTCCGCATTGCTTGAAATATAAGCACCGCCCTCAGCATAAAAATGATAAAACATTGAAAAATGTAAATCATAAGCTGTTGAAGAAAAGATCCTCTAAAAGGGACACACCTAAAGTCGAGTCGTCATCTCTTTGCTGAACGGAAGTTCTGACCTGAGCTCTCACGGTTTCGCATCTAACCCCTTTACAGATATCATCTGTGGTATACTCACCTGTAAGACTAAATATTGGGATCTGGATACGGGAGTATATTCAAGTGGTGGGTCACGCGAATAAGTTTAAGTCCTTAAGACATTAATCTCGTATCTTGGAATAGTTGAAATTTGTGTGAAAATTTAAGTGGATCAGTATACTAACAATCTAGGTGAATTGTTTAAAACTTAAAATGAAATGAAGCTTAACGGTGTTAGTGATTTGTCTCTAAAACTGATATGATCCTCTTGCATAAACTCACAAAAATAGTGTCTGTAAATATTTCTTTAACTGCATTTATATTCATTAAAAATTCAAAAAGATTTTCGGAGTGTTTTAGCATAAAATTTTGAAAAATCCAAAAAGATTTTCGACAACTGATGTTGAAAAGTTGATGTTCAAAATTCCAAGTGATAAACTTGATGAACAGGTTTGGGAGAGAGTGTATGTAGAAGTTATGTTTACAAGTGGTTTTCAGAGAATAAATCATTTTTGAATGTTTCCTGCAAATGGTTTCTAAATTTTTTTAAATCTTTAAACTTTGAGAAACTTATGTGTTCGGTAGAGTCTATGCAGGAAATGACAGGTTTCATTACTTGAAGATAGTGATTTCCAGACTGCGATCCCAGCAAATTGAGAGGGGGAGTCTGAAGACATCAAGAGGGAGAGTAAAAGTGTAGAAAGTCAGATCGAGATTCTGAAGATAGAAGAAAGAAGATAGAGATTGAGTGAGGATGCTTACAATGAAGAATACTTTGGAGAGAGCGAGCAGACTGATAAAGACTGAAGGTTTGACAACCGAAGACTTGACACTGAAGACTTCGTCAACATCCGAGGGGGAGTTTGTTGGTGCATCCGTCTGTCGAGTTCGTCTTGTATCAAGTCTTGTTTGTATATAGTTAGATCAGGCCACGAAAAAAGAGAATATGGAATTAAGTGGTAATTCCGCTTGAAATGACATCAGATCATTTCAAGCGAAATCTATTTGATTCTGATTCCGCTCGAAGTAGTCTTGCTGATTCCGCTTGAATTTATTGTATTGATTCCGCTTGAAATGAACATGTACATGTTCAAGCGGAATCTCATCTACTATAAATAGGTGTCATTCATGTAGGATCGAGTTCGGCCCTGTTTGAGTCGATCAGAAGAATTCCTATCCAAATCAAGAGGCGGAAACTAATGATTTGGTGCGATTTCAGCCGGATTCACTATTAACTGCTGTTATATTGATCTTTATATCGTTTACAGACTCTGACAGCACTTCGGCAGCACTTCGTGGCTAACCGGAAGGAAAACACCAACAACACACACTAGGTTTGCTTGAATGACCCTTTATATAGGCCAACAGGTTTCGCTTATACGGTCATGTCCGTATAAGCGGACCTACATCAATGACTAATAAGCGGACCTAACTTCTTGACATATAAGCGGACCTATATGAATAACACATAAGCGAAACCTTCTCTAACACACATTTCTTGGTTTTCGTGCCATGTCTAATTTATACAACACTAAGACTCGATGTAAGACGCAGTCGACAGACGTAGTGCACCAACAATTCAAGCGAAATCAGATAGAAGTTTTCCGGTTTGAGCCACGAAGTGCTGCCGAAGTGTCGACTTGTTGTAAAACGCCATTATATCAATAATATCGACAGTTAAAGTGATTTGTGTGCTGAATTGACCTCAGTTTGTCTGTTTCCGCCGTTCAAACTGAGTAAAACTCTTCTGATTGACTCGTTCGGGTCCGTATACGATCCTTTGGTGCATCCGTCTGTCGACTTCGTCTTGTATCAAGTCTTGTTTGTATATAGTTAGATCAGGGCACGAAAAACGAGAATATGGAATTAAGTGGTGATTCCGCTTGAAATGACATCAGGTCATTTCAAGCGAAATCTATTTGATTCTGATTTTGCTCGAAGTAGTCTTGCTGATTCCGCTTGAATTTATAGTATTGATTCCGCTTGAAATGAACATATACATGTTCAAGCGGAATCTCATCTACTATAAATAGGTGTCATTCAAGCGAAATCAGATAGAAGTTTTCCGGTTTGAGCCACGAAGTGCTGCCGAAGTGTCCACTTGTTGTAAAACGCCATTATATCAATAATATCGACAGTTAAAGTGATTTGTGTGCTGAATTGACCTCAGTTTGTCTGTTTTCGCCGTTCAAACTGAGTAAAACTCTTCTGATCGACTCGTTTGGGTCCGTATGCGATCCTTTGGTGCATCCGTCTGTCGACTTCGTCTTGTATCAAGTCTTGTTTGTATATCGTTAGATCAGGGCACGAAAAACGAGAATATGGAATTAAGTGGTGATTCCGCTTGAAATGACATCAGGTCATTCAAGCGAAATATATTTGATTCTGATTCCACTCAAAGTAGTCTTGTTGATTCCGCTTGAATTTATTGTATTGATTCCGCTTGAAATGAACATGTACATGTTCAAGCGGAATCTCATCTACTATAAATAGGTGTCATTCAAGTGAAATCAGATAGAAGGTTTCCGGTTTGAGCCATGAAGTGCTGCCGAAGTGTTGTTGTAAAACGCCATTATATCAATAATATCGACAGTTAAAGTGATTTGTGTGCTGAATTGACCTCAGTTTGTCTGTTTCCGCCGTTCAAACTGAGTAAAACTCTTCTGATCGACTAGTTCGGGTACGTATACGATCCTACACACCCCTTGAAAAAAAAAAGATTAAGTGCTAAATTCCCGGTAAAATTTCGACCGCACCCCTTGAAAATTTTCGTCCGCACCCCTTGAAAATTTTTATCCGTCCCCATAGGAAAAAATCTTATGAATTTATAAAAAAGTTATGTAAACACTGAATTTTTATTTTTAAAATACAACCTAATTAACTTTTCACTTAACTAATTAACTTTCACTTAACTCAATTAACTTTCTCTTAACCTTTAGTCTAATAAACACTCCATAACCCAAACCCAAACCCAACCCAATCTAATAATCTAATTTTAACTAATATATAATAACCAACCCACCACTCTTTCCCCTTCTTTCGTCCCGCTCTTTTTTTGTGATTCCAGACCCACGACACCAGCAGCAACAGCTTCGAATCCGCCGGAGAATAGTAAATTCTAGCCATCAAACTCACGAAAATAGTATCTTCCTCACTCTTTTCGGGTATGGTTCGATTATTTTGTTGCTTTCTTGTTTTATTTGGATTTTTAGGAGAAATAAAATTGTTAAAAAAGTTTGAAATTTTAGTTGTTTTGTTGTTTTTTGAAACTTTAGTTGGCTGATTTTGTTGTATTAGTTAAAGTTCAGTGTGTTTAAATGGTTAGTTACAAGGAATCAACAATTAAAATTAGGGCTTGATTTTAAAGTTAAAAATTATGAAGTCTGGTGATGATTTTTTAAGTGTTTAGTATTAAAAATTAGTTGTATATGTTATATAGAGATAAACTTTCTTAGAAAAGTAGCTCTAGATGATGTTTGAATAGATTTTAAGAAATAAAAACATGTAGGGCGACATTATAAATATGTTGGTAACTACGTTTGACGTGTTTTTGACGATTATATAAATTTTAGTTTGATGTTCTTTTGTTTTGTTTTACATGACTCGAACTGAACCGACCCGATACGACCCGATATGAACCGAATTTTTTTCATACACCTAGGGGCCTAAAATCTTCAAAATATTCTGCACTCCATAAAAAAAATTCTGGATCCGTCATTATTCATTCCGTATCATATTTTGTGTTATTATATACCATATTCTCTTGAAATTATCTCAAAACCGAGAAAACAAACATACGCATGTTCAATTCAAATTTCAAAACGAAAAACAATTAACACTTAATTTGAAAGAACATATAGATATAATCAACAAGTATACGTAGATCAAGGAATATTCACGTGATATACACAGGACATTGCTCAAACGTGTATTTATTTAATTACGTGTATGCCACATACATGCATAAGTATTTGTTTTATCGTAATAGTAAATAATAACTAAATGAAATATAAAATGTTTGTCCATGTTACAGACAAGATCTTGAGTTATCCTTAATTCCAAAAATGTGTAGAGCTTTGGATACTCCATTGATGTAAATATATAGTTTCCATCTTATTAGTTTCACTGTATCTACAGATATTTTAAATAATTAAATAATAATATTTAAATATAAGGAAAGGATATCAATGGGGTGGTGGTTCATTGGTAAAGACAAAACCTTAATACACCTTGAGAGATGGAGGTTTTGGTTCAAGTCCCATAAATGATAGGAATAAAAGAAATTTCCTGTTAAAAAAAATATACGGGAAGAATCTATTAAAAAATGGATTTTACCTAAATAGCTTAAAAAGAATTGTGATGATGACATGTGTCACTCCTTATAAGTAAGTAGGAATAAAGGTTATTTTGGCACTAAAACATGTGACACTCCTTATAAGAAGAGTGGTAGAATAACATGTGCCACCACTTTTGTTTTCTAAAAAAGAAAACAAAAAAAATCCAGTACAAAAAATTCAGCAAAAAAATAGCATAACAAATCTAGTATAAAAAATATAGCACAAAAAAAATCAGCACAAAAAATCTGCTACAAAAATTCCCGCACAAAAAATTTAGAAAAAAAATATTTAAGACAAAAAATCTAGCACAAAAAATATTATACAACATAGAAATATAACGTATTTTCATGGGTTTTTTAGTCGTCATATTTTATATAGTAGTATGGTACTCAAATTAAAGATAAAAAGATTCTCAATTTTATGGTGAAATTTTTATGAAAAAATAATGTCGTATAAAAAAAATTATAAATGTTAATGAGGGTGGAATATGCATGTGAAGAGAAAGTCAATAAATATGATCTTCCTAAGATACCCTTACACTTTTCTTTTTTCCTACATTTTCATATTAACAATTGATTTTAAGAATGAATGGTTAAAATTTTTTCTTGTTATATTTAGGCAAAATAAACTTTTTATTTGATCTTTACTCGATAAATATAATATCAATTATTTATATAGGTAGAGGTTCAACTAAGGGTGAAGGGGGTGCACACCTAATAGGTGAGTGCACTCTCTTACGCCAAACCAATCCCCGTGTGCCACATCAACTCCCCTCTTAAACTCCCCTAACACCCCCATTTGATGGCGCCACTCCCCTATTAGGTGAATTGGGTTTTTTTAAAAAAAAAAAAAAAAAAAAAAAAAAAGGAAAGCATTCATTGGTTGAAACAAAGCTGGCCCCACCACCTTTCCCCTCTCTCCGTCGGTAACCTCACACCCATTTCCAGCCCCGATTCGGGACCCCGCGGGGATGGCGGCGGTGTTCCCGATCGGGGAAATGGTTCACCGATGCCCTCCCCGATTGCGCCCCGTATACCCTAAGAATTTAATCTTCCCTAAGTTTCCTAAGAAGCAATCTTGAGCTTACATGTGGCAATCTCATTAATTTAGATGAAAGGGTAATATTGGAAAATGCAAATTTCAAACAGATCTGTACTTAGTTTTAATCACACGATTTTCATTCCTTCTTTCATATTTTTCATTCATTCATTCATTGAGCTTACCAATTTCATCGAGATCGTTTTCATCTAAATCAATCGCAAATCTCAATCTCAATCCTACTGAATCGTTGATCGTTTTCATCGATTTGCCGGTACCTGCGAGATTGAGATCAATCCTGCTGAATCGTTCATCGTTTTCATCGATTTGCTGGAACCCTAGCTCCTCTGTTCATTCATTGATTTGCTGATTTATCCTCCTCTATTTTAATGATGTCTACTACTGTCGATGGTAAAATACCTTCTAGTTTTAATTTCATCTACTTTTTAGGTTTTTAGTTTTGATCTAAGTTGTGCTGGTTTTTATTTAAAAGTGTAGTTCTGAAGTTGTGCTGGTTTTTTGAAGTTGTATTGGTTTTTTTATATTACATCATATTTTAAAGTGTAGGTTTGTAAAGTTGTGCTGATATCTTTATTTTGTGCTAGTTTGTCTGGTAAAGTTGTGCTTGTTTTTTGTGCTGGTTTATTGTAAAGTTTGTGCTGATATCTTTTATTTGTTCTGGTTTTTTGATTTGTTCAGGAGTTCGTATCTGTCCAACTACTGGTAATCAGTATTATACTCCTATTGTTCCAGATTCTTCCAAACCTGTAGTTGGTATGCATTTCCAGTCAATTGATTCTGCCTTTAATTTCCATAAGAAGTATGCTAAGTTATCTGGGTTTGAGGCTCGAAAGCATACTCAATCTTCAAAAAATGGTGTTGTGATTAGAAAGTACTTTGTTTGTGCGAAAGAGGGTTCAGCGACATCCTGTGCTGTTGACACGGTAAATGATAGTGTTGGTGCTGATAAAAAGTTAAATGACCGAAGGAGGAGACCTTCTAAACGTACCGGATGTAAGGCACACATCCGTATGTCTTTAACTCCAAAAAATACTTATAGAATTTCTCATGTATTTGAGGAGCATAATCATTCTGTTGTTGATGAAGAGGATTATCATCTTTTAGCTTCGGCTAGAAAGTTGACATTCACTGAAGAGCAACTGCTTTCTGATTTTTCTGAGATGAATATTGGTCCAGTTAGGGCATTCAACCTTATGAGAAAGATTCGTGGTGGATTTGATAAGGTTGGAGTGACGTCTACTGATTGTAAAAATTTTAAAAGAGATATTAATTTGTTCATTGGAGAGTTTGATGTGGATATGGCTGTCCAACGTCTTATGAAGAAGAAGCTGTATTTGCCGAATTTTTCTTGTGAATTTTATTGTGATGAAAAAGGTGCTCTTGCTGGATTATTTTGGGCTGATGAAGAAATGAAACTGAATTATGAGGTCTTTGGGGATGTTATGTCTTTTGATGCTACGTTCCGTACAAACAGGTATTTTATTCACTTTTTGTAGATCATTTATTCATATTTTTATTAAACTAGCACAATTCAGCAAGCAGTTGTAATATAATCAATTCAATTTTTAGGTATGACTTGGTATTTGTTCCGTTCATTGGAATCGATAATCATCATCACAATGTCACGTTTGCTGGTTCTTTGTTAGCATCTGAAACTGCTGAATCATATAAATGGTTTCTTCAAAGTTTTTTGAAGGCTTTTGGTGTTGCACCTAAGGTGGTTGTGACTGATCAGGACGCTGCAATGAAAATTGCCATCCGAGATGTTTTCCCAGATACCAGACATCGTTTGTGTATGTGGCATATAATGATCAAAGTTTCTGAAAAGGTAACTTTCTTAAACCAGCACAGTTTTACAATGTTATAATTTTTTAAACCAGCATAAATTAAACCAGCACACTTTTAGCATATAAACCAGCACACTTTAAACAATCCATTTAAACCAGCACACTTTAGCATATAAACCAGCACACTTTTAAACCAGCACACTTTGGCATATAACTCAGCACACTTTTAAACCAGCACACTTTCTTTAAACCATCACAGTTTAAGCATCATAGTTTAAGTTTATACATCAACTAGCACACTTTAACATATAAACCAGCACATTTTAGTATTTGTTTGCTGTTTTAATATACTAATTATTTTTTTTTGTTATAGGTTGGTACTGAGCTATCACAAGATGAGGTTTTTAAAGAAGATATATGTGATGTTGTATGGACTGATGCTCTTGAACCAGCACAGTTTGAGACACAATGGTGTGATTTAATGACTAAGTACAACCTTACTAGTAACAGCTGGCTGTCTGATATGTACAACCTCAGATCAGATTGGATTCCTGCATACTATCGTCATGAACATATGTCCGGTCTTATGCGTACAACATCTAGGTCTGAGAGTGAAAATCATTTTTTTGGTCAATTAACCAACACAAAATTGTCATTAGTTGAGTTTTTGAGCCATTTTGATACTGCAATGGAATCTCAGAGGTTTAAGCGCAGCAAACGTGATCATGATACCAGATACACACAACCTCGCATGAAAACCAATTATGAATTGGAACTGGAAGCTGCAAAGATTTATACTCGGGGGATATTTTTTGATGTTCAAGAAGAAATTCGACTTGCTTGCAAGAATTGTATGTGCAGGCGTGAAGAAGAAGTTGGTGATTCAATTAAGTTTTATATTCTACAGGTCAATCTTCCTGGCCTTCATGAGGTATTTATTTATACCTTTAGTAGCACAAACATGTTCTGCTTTTTACAATACATTTTAAGTAGCACAGTGATTTATATTTACAATTAGAATTTTACATATATAAACCAGCACACTTTTGTTATAAACTAGCACAATATAAGCATTTGTTATTTGTGTAGGTTCTTTTTACTCCTAAGGATATGGTAATTAAATGCAGCTGCAACCGATATGAGCAGTATGGTTTGCTATGTAGGCATGCCTTTTGTGTTCTTCGTCTTTGTGGTATAAAGGAGTTCCCTAAAAAATATGTTATGAGGCGTTGGACAAGAGATGTTGTTCCAAAAAAGACAAAAGTTTCGAGTTTTGATCAAAATGTTGCTGGTAATCAAGTTGAACGTGCTTCCAGCATTGTGCGTGAGATAATGACTGCAACTGAACATATTGTTAACCGTCTTGTTACAAATATTGACCTGTTATCGTTGTATAGAGACCAAGTGATCGAGTCGAAGTTGAAGGTTGATTCTGCTGACCTTCCTGCAGAATCACTTGACAAGAATGCAAGATTAGCTAATATTCTTCATGCTGATCAGCCATGTTCATCGTCTTCTGCTACCATTCTTCCACCTAGTGGTATTAGAAACAAGGGGTGTGGTTCAAACAAACGCTTAAAGTCTTTTCGTGAGGTATCATCTTCAAGAATATCAAAGAAAACTAAAACTAGAGGTTGTTTGATATGTGGAGGTCATGGACATAATAGTCGGACTTGTAAGATGAAGACTACTGTTGCTGATTCCCAGAAGAGCAGTTAGTCGTGTGTCTTGGAAATCATGATATTTGGATTTGTTATTTTTTTCATTTCAGTTTGGATTTCTTGTATTCTTATTATGTTTACAACATTCAACCAGCACATTATTAGTTTTTGTTCTTTAAAACCAGCACAATTTTAAACTTTGTTCTTTAAAACCAGCACAATTATAAAACCAGCACAATTTTAAACTTCTTCTATGAAACCATCACATATTGTCATAGTGAAACCAGCACAATTTTAAACTTTGTTCTTTAAAACCAGCACAATTATAAAACCAGCACAATTTTAAACTTTGTTCTTTAAAACCAGCACAATTTTAAAATTTGTTCTTTAAAACCAGCACAATTATAAAACCAGCACAATTTTAAACTTCTTCTATGAAACCATCACATATTGTAATAGTGAAACCAGCACAATATTAATTGTAAAACCAGCATAAAATTAACTTTCCTAATATAACTGTTAAAGCAGTACAATGTAATTGTTAAACCAGCACCATATTAATTGTTAAACCAGCACAAAATATTACAGATAACTACCAAACTAATGTTATATTGTTCAACCAACACAATCAATATTTCTGGTTCAATCTGTCATTGATTTTCGTTTCCGCATTTTTCTTGCATTCCTCTTTCTTTTCAGGCTCCATCTTCTCATACTTCTCTAACAGTTCCATCATTTCACCTTTCGCTAAGTTGATGTCGGATAAAAGTATTTTGCTTAAATACTTGTATCTCAGTTCAACCAACTCTTTGTCTTGTTCCGGTGACTCTTTCGACAGCCCACTATCCCATTCCTTCTTGCTCACATGATTCCCTGTGTATGTCTCCATGTGTCTCATTGCAAAGACACCACAATCTACAAAGTTCTTTTCCGTTTGCCACGACATTTTCATTATTTCTGGTTCCAAGGGTGACATCTTTGTGTGCATTGTTGGGTATTCAACTTCAAGGTAATCACATACAATTTCTTTCTGTAATTTGAAAATTTTCAAAATCAAAATCCCTAAGCATCACAAATATAATTAAAATAAACAGCACAGAATTAATGGGCATCAATATATTACCACTCTTTTAGCACGTGCCATTTTTTGTGCTTTTGCTTTCCCTTTCATGTTGTCTATAATCTTGATGGCTTCTCCCTTGAAATCAAAACATACAATGTAGTAGTGCTTGTGTTGTAGTATTGGAATGAACAACATGTCCACTTTCCTAATAGTTCCAAACTCGGTAGTCATCAATGTCGCGGCAATGTTTTCTCTGAAATTTTGTGTGCAGGTCTTTTTGTTCAGTTTTGGTTTGAAGTTGTTTTCTCCCTGCACAGAAACCAGCACAATGTGTTATAAACCAGCACCAGCACAATGTGTTATGAACCAGCACAATAATAGCATTTCATATATTAGACTAACCAGCTATTAATAAAACATTAATATTTCAAAACCAGCACAATGTGTAATAATCCAGCACATTTTGTTAAATGTGCTTTTTCTAATCTGTTATTAAAACCAGCACATATTAGAAAACATACCAGCATGTTGCATGGGCAGAAAACTCTTGCCGGCGAACCTTTGCTTCTGTAGACCTCTTCACTGTTTAGTACCAATGACCAAGCTGTTAGGACTTGGACATGTATGTATAAGTTCGGGTGAAGCGACTCCAGACATACCCTTGAAAGGTTTGTGTTAAATGTTGTCTCAAATATAAACACCCTGCATTGTTGTAATACACATTAGTTTAAATACTTATTTTTATCCAATTAAGATTTTGTTGGTTTTTATACTTACCAGGGGTCGTCAACTGTCGAGAACATCCATTCGGCTATCCTTACTTCAATTTTTTCAGTTTTTGTTTTTATTTGTACAACTCGCTGCATATATGGTGAACATAAAGGTTCGGCAGGGTGAGTTGTACGTTTGCTTTTCTTCTGGTCTCCGGCGTTTAGGTCTTCACCTATGAATTCTTGTTTTTCACTGTCTGTTTTGGGTTCCTTTTCTGGTGTTTTAAAAACCTCTCCTTGCAGCCTCATTTCCTTCTTTCTTTGCTGGTTGGTCAGCAGTGTCACTTTCTCCCTTTGGTGGTTCATTAGCATCTTCACCTCCTTTCTTTGTTGTTTCCCCATCAGGTTTACCATCTTTAACCTTTTCTCAACCTTCATCCTTTTCTTCTTCACCTATGAATTCTTGTTTTTCACTGTCTTTTTTGGTTTCATTTTCTGGTGTTTTAAAAACCTCTCCTTGCTGTGCTGGTTGACCAGCAGCCTCATTTCCTTCTTTCTTTGTTGTTTCCCCATCAGGTTTACCATCTTTAACCTTTTCTCCACCTGCATCCTTTTCTTCTTCACCACCAACTCCATGATCAGCACCATCTTTTTTGCTGCTTGCTACCTTTTCTGCCTTTTCTATTTCTTTTATAATCTCTGGCCACATTGAACTGGTGATTCTGAAAGGAGTTGAATCAAATTGTGAGACCACCATTTTTTTTTGTGATTGGGTAAGTTTAACTTCATTCCCTTCTTCCTTTTCATTTCCTCCTTCTGTCTTCTCTCCACTTCCTCCTTTTTTCTTTTCTTCATTCCCTGCTTCTGATTCTTGCTTCTCGAAATTGTACTTTTCACCATATACTACCAATCTTTTTCTCCACTCATCCACAGCATCCACAACCTCCTCACCTTTGTACTTTGTTAAACATTCTGCAATCATTTCGTGTGTTTCTTTGACATGCATGTCCAGCTCTTTTGTTTTGGATTTTATCAGACAAATCCATTCCTGAAAAGATAACCAGCACATTCTTTTTATAAAGTAGCACAAATTGTAAAAGTAGCACATTCTTTTTATAAAGTAGCACAAATTGTAAAAGTAGCACATTTTCCATTTTTATTTTTACATACACATGATAAAAGTTTACAATAAAAGTAGCACATTTCAAACTAGCACAGTTTTATAATCCATTTAAACCAGCACACTTTAGCACATAAATCAGCACAATTTCACATTCCAAATTCTAACATTAAACTAACATATACTAGGTATAAACTAGCACAATTTAACATTCCAAACACTAAATGTCATAAAAGTAGCACATTTTTTCAATAACCATCTAAACCAGCACTTTTTTCAGTAATACTACAGATAAACACAATAAAATAGAAATTGCCACTCCACTTGTTGGATTTGTAGGTGGAATTTGTGAGAGTTTTTCCTGGGATTGTGGAATGTCCAAACTTTGTGTAATGTCTAGAGATTCTGGGAAGTCACTAAAGTAATGATTTCTAGCTTCATCAGTTTCCTTTGAGATTTGTTGATATGTGGATAGAGGTTGTTCAGCTGGTGCTTTTTTCTTTATCTTCAGTTTTACCTTCAAATTCTTTCGTTTTTCACCAGTTGTTGCTGCTTTCAAACTTGTTTTCTTCTTACTCTTCACCACCTTTTGAGTAGGTGTTTGTGTTGTCAAGGTGAGTTTCTGTGCTGGTTTCCCATCTTTTTCACTTCTCTTTCTTTTATTGCTTTTCACCACCGGACCAAGCTTTTTAATTGTATCATTTTTATGATACATTACAGCTGGTATCATCTTCTGTGTTGGATTTGTTCTTTGGTATGTATCATGCGCATAAACCAACTGATTGATTTACAAGTTAGTTTTTGTTATTATGTTTGATAAAAAACAATAAATATAAATCATTTTTAGATAACTACAACATACCACTAGAAATGTTATCGGTCCGATGTAATGTGCTGCTTTAGATTGGAACCAGCTTGTTGTCTTTCTGTTCAAGCAGTCGATCACGTAGCTGCACCAGTCAACATCCTTAATATCTACATCAGGTTGCAATGTTGTAAGGAATTTCATGTTGACGTTGCCACCGTGTGTGAGCTCTGCCATTATTGAGTTGAACATTACAAGAAAGTTCAGTTGAAATAGCCTTCCACTCTCCTTCTGTTCTTTCACAACATGAATAATATGATGCATTTTTGGCAGTTCATCATCAATTTCAAATTGATTTCTAAACTCTGCAACAACTGGATCACTCATTGATGGTTTACTCAACTCCTTAACCTTCACTTTACCCATTGGTATGCCAAGAACTTCTTGTACTATGTTAGGTGTTATCACTACATTATGTGTACCTAGATTCAGTGTGTTGATTGTAGGTTCATAATTGTTAGTGAGCCAGTATCCCAGATCAGTCGGTATTTTTGTTATATCAAAGTTCTTCATGCTTTCAAATCCCATGTTATCTACTTCTGCTTTCTGTTCGTCAGATAACACTTGCATGAATTCAGCAAGGTTTTTTGGGCTGTTCCTGATTCTAATTCTTTTTTTCTTATCAAATTCCTTGAAAAGTGTTGATCGTATAGGTTCAACGTTTGTGGCAACAGCTTTTAGTGCTGTTTTTTGTTTCTTTTCCGGTTGTTCGAAGTCACTGTCTGATGAGCCTGCAAGTAATTTAAGAAGAAACATAGTAACCAGCACAAGTTATAAAGTGTACTATATATTAAAAAAACAATAACCAGTACCATTTTGATCATTTAATACATAATAAACCATGATTTTTATAATTCAAAACATCATTGTTACATAAGGTTCAGAAAAACATGATCATAATACATAACAGCATTGATAACATTAGCAAACTAAAACAAACAACATAAACATGATGATCATAGCAGGAGCTGGCTAGATTGCTACTTCCTTCCAAAATTCTTGACTGAGATTATAGGTTTTTCCTCATCTTCTTCATGTTTAGGTTGTAGGATGGGGATCTTTTGTTTTTCATCATCTTCTTCTTTTTTGGGTTGTACAACTGAGATTTCAGGTTTCTCATCAATCTCTTCTTTTATGGGATCTGAAGGTTCACCACCAGAAGTAGGATTATTGGTATAGCTTGGCCCCCAGATTGCTACTTCATTCCAAAATTTCGGACTCATATAATATTCCTTTTTTGTTGGTCTTACAACTTTTAGTGGAATGGGATGCAAAGGTTCATTATCAAAAGTAGGGATTGGTTCTCCTGGTTGTACAATTTGTAGTGGTTTGGGATTGTACAGCTCTGTTTTCACACACAAAAAAACAACTGAAACTTATATTACTTATCTCCTGAATTTAAAAGTAGCACAGTCGGTAAACCAGCACAGATTTGGAACCCAAAAAACCACTTGTGCTAGTTTCTTCTAAAACACTAAAGTAGCACAGACGGTAAACCAACTAGAATTTGTGCTAGTTTACTAGAAAACACTAAACCCTTTGTGCTAGTTTCTTCTAAAGCAATAAACTAGCACAGATAGTAAACCAGCACATATTTGGAACCCAAAAAACCAACTAGAACTTTGTGCTAGTTTCTTAAAAAACACTAAACTAGCACGGAAGTTAAACCAGCACCGATTTCAAAACCAGAAAACCAACCACAACTTTGTGCTAGATATTTCTAAAACACTAAACTAGCACATAGGTTAAACCAGCACATAAAATAAACCAGCACAAAAAATAAACCAGCACTATTTCATTAAAACACAACGATGGATCTGTTTTATAAAATGCAGAACATGAATCAGTTTAGACATATTAAAACCCTAGAAATCTGTTCGTTTACAGATCCTTAACAAACCTTCGAAATCGCCATCAGGTTTTGTTTCTTTATGCTTCTGGCTTCTTGTAGATCTCTTAGAACCTGTGTAATCGATTTGATTTCGAAGAAACTTAGAAAAACCGTACAAAATTGAAACGAATACACCAAAATGCAAAAAAAAAAATGGAACGTACTCTCTGAATCCATCGTTGATGCTGTTTTTGTTGTTGTTTGTTCGATTTTCGTCTCTCTTATTGTCGATTTTAGGGGACGTTTCTTACCCATTGGGAAGTTTTGAGAGAGAGTGAAGAAGAACTGTTTTGAATCGTCAATAACTGCTTTTCTTTTTGTCCAGTACTATTTTATGTTTATGGCGAAAATACCCCCGCGCGTTTTAATTGTTTACTTATCTAGTTTAATATTAGGGATTTAATCTGGTCCATTGGTTGTTTAAAAACATGGTGTAGATTGCTTCTTAGGCAACTTAGGCAAAATAGGCTTCTTAGGGGAACCGCCCCCTATATATTTAGAGTAAACTATATGCACATCACCTACGCTACTAATCATGCCTTATGATTTGTTGGTATACGCATGTATAAAGTATCACGTATGTATAAAGTATCACGTATGTATAAGGCAACCATCGTCATAGTGTACGACCGTATAGAGGTATAGGACCATTTAAAAACATTATATGTTTGTATATCGTATGCCTAATGGATTCATGTAATTGCTAGAGGGGTATAATCTAGCATTTATGAGAGAAGGTAGAGATAAACGAATTTAAGCCAAAAATTTGAAACTTAGGGCAGGTCATGAGATGGGTACTCAAGTAGGAGACCGTGTATAAGATTAATTTTAAAAGTTTTCACGAATATGCTTTTAGTGTAATTATCCTAAATTTCTTTGATAAAAAGTTTAAAAAGTAAGAAATATTGTTAAAAAACTCAAAAGATAATAGGTATAACTGATAAATACTAGTATATTAGATTGGACGTTATGGGGCTCGTCCTTAGGGTTGTTCCCTTGCCGCCGCCCCTTCCTTACCACCCCCTTGCTCCGTCGCCAGTCCTCTTCCGTCCTCTTCGTCCGCCCACAGCCACCCAAGCCGGGCCTCAGCCCCTCACACACCTATACATACATATATATAAAGGGGTTCATCCCACCCCATAGGTCTATCCCTTTTAGGTCCATCCACATACCCGCTTACGTGACGGTCTATGTGGCAGGACATCCTTAGTGGACTACCTCCATACCTTCCGGTGTTAGTTACCCGATAAATACTTTACATGTTGGACCAGGAATATAATATATTACCAAAATCCCCTTCGCATTCACACAATAATGGGAGGGACGTTCTCCTCTTTAACCTTATATTAACCCTATGAACTTTCGCGGTTTGGCTTTACACCATGAACCATTGTCACCTTTAACTCTTCCATTATTCTCTCCAAAACTCTTTCATGGCAACACCACCAACATCCATTGAATCCAACCTATTCCCCACCCATTGATGGCCAATTTACGTCCCTTTTTCACAAACTTCATCTCCCTTTTCTTCTTCATCCTCCTCCACCTCGGTTGCTTCATCATCTTCCCCTCCTCCCACCACCACCGACACCGCCCAAAACCCCCCTCATGCGCCCCTTTCCTCCGCGTCTCCCCGACCAAACTCAAACGCCATAAAACCATCTCCTCCTCTTGGTCATTCATCAAACGAATCTTCTCATCAAACCCCACATCTCAAATTATTGATAACAACTCAAAGTTTGTCCATATACCCACACCCGACAATATAAACCGGTCTATATCCACCACCCGACCCAGATCACTCACAGAATCTGATTACATCCCTATACGTCATGAAATCCACCCATGTTTGAACTGTGGTGAGATTTTCCAGTCATCCGGTTTGCTTGAACAACATCAATCGATCAAACACGTGGTTTGTGAGCTGTTTGATGATGACCCGGGTAAGAACGTAGTTCGGATGATATTCGAGTCAGGTTGGGTCGGGTTGAAAACGCCCACGATCCATCGGGTCTTGAAGATCCATAGCTCCCCCAAGATTCTCACCCGGTTTGAAGAATATAGGGAGAGCGTGAAGTTGAAGGCGGCACGACAGGTATGAGATGTGCAAATGTTAACCGGACCGGAAAACGAACTGTTCGTCTTACTGATTTATTGGTCGGATCCGGATTTAATGACCAAATGAATTTATAAAGAAAAAAAATTAAAAAATATGACATATAACAAATACAAAATTGCATATATTTTTATGGTATAAATTTGCAATTTTAATAAAATACAAAGATATAAAAACATAAAATATGGAGTCTTGAATACTAGATAACTAAGAAAATAAGATTTTGAAAAAAAAGAGTTTTATAAGAAAACCTGAAAAATCAGAAATCATGTCCGACAACCCGGTCCACTTTTGTTTGTATTGATATTGTATATTAGACTATGGGACATGGGGTGTGGAAGAGGGTAGTGCTCAAATGATGACATGTCACGTAGGAGTCTATATCAGCAGGTGTGAAGATGAGCCTAAAGGGATAGACCTAAGGTGTTGGATGGGCCTCAATATGTATGTATGTATGTGTGTATGTGTGTATGTGTATATGTGTGTGTGTGTTGGGGGTCGTCGAGATCGGTTGCAGGAGGTCGTTGGAGACGATGACGGGCCTTGCTGAGGGTGTGGGGAGGTGGTCCAGCGCCGGAGATCGACGGGCGGGTAGTGGACATCCCCCATACCCACCAACCTTGGGGTTAAGTATAGTATGATTTGTTTTCTTTTCCAATGATGTACATTCATCCTTTGAAGAGACATGGTACAAATTTACATTGCGTTAGAGTCAATAAACAATGTATTTTAGTCAATTTTAACCAATTATTTTTTCTTTTTCTAAAGGGTGGACAACGGAGGCGGGACGAACGGTGCATCGCTGACGGCAACGAGCTGCTACGGTTCCACTGCACCACTTTCCTGTGTGAGTTAGGGAATAACGGTAGCTCAAGCATATGCACCCACCAATATTGTAACGCATGTGGAATAATCGGATCTGGGTTTTCACCCAAATTGGATGGGATATCCACATTACCAAATAGCCGAAGGGCACACGTGGCAATCCCTGAGGACATGGAGGATGAGTTCCGGTTCATGAACGTGAAACGGGCAATGCTTGTTTGTCGGGTCATTGCTGGTCGGGTCGGGTGTCACCCGATGATAAGTGATAAAGATGACCCGGGTTATGATTCGTTGGTTGGGAAGGAACCGGGTGCGGTTGAGACCAAGTTGGACGATGAAGACGAGTTGATCGTTTTTAATCCGAGGGCTGTGCTTCCTTGTTTTGTGATTGTGTATACCGTATGATTGTAGTTTGTGGACGAGATGTTTTGGTAGTAGAGATGTAGAGTGGGGTGCGATGCAGAGTATAGAAGCTCGGAGACAGGCTTTGGGGCCCTCACTCTACAGGCCGTCGGCCCACAATGTTGTGTGTTAGGTAACTTGTGGTATGCTATCAGAGATGAAGTGATGAGTTGTACTTTGAGCTTTACATGTTTTTTTTTTTTTTTTTTTTTTTTTTTTTTTTTTTTTTTTGGTATGTGAATGGGTACTAGGAATAAGGAGGAAACCTAGAGCCCACTTTTTAAATGTGTATCAGATTAGTTATAGAATAAAAATAAAATATAGCTTCTACATTTATTTTATTTTAACCTATTCAAGTTTGGTTATGTTTGATTGATTTTTATTGTATAATTGTATATTATATTATCTTATCGTATTGGATATTGGTGTAAAATTGTATATCATATTATCTTATCCTTATTGCGTATTGGATAATTGGGTATGTAATTATTTATTAAAAGAGTTAGGCGTTTCCTCTTATGGTATCTTAGATGTATTTAAGGTGTCGTAAAAAGGTAAAGGGTTCAAATCTCGTTTTTAACATCAGTGTAGCGTAGGTGGATTTGAGTTGGTCATTCTAAACAATAAAATAAAAAATTGAATTCATGGGTTTTCTCACAGGGATAGGGTTTCTGTTTACAATATTTTTAGATTATTAAAATTTATCTGTTGAAGTTCCTGTCAAGGCGTCACTTGAAATCCTATCTCAAACACAAGCCATAATCAGACTTCAATTTTCTTAAAAAAACTCAAGTACAACTCTACCGATTCTATGTTTTAGATTTTTGATAATATTAAGTTACTAGTTTCAACATGTATAAGAGCATTCACATCCATTCCACCATATTTTCACCCTAAATTACACTAAAAAACACTACACTTTCTCTCTCCTTTTCAATTAAATAATATTTTTTATACCTTTATCATTACCTTTTCTCTCTCCTTTACTCACAACCACTTTCAAAATATATTAAAAAATTACTAGTCGTTTACCCGCGCGATGCGGCGGGAAACATATCACGTAGGTTGGTGAGTTTAGAGCTATGTACGGGGCGGTTCGATTTTGAGCCATAACCAAGACCAAATTCGCGGTGCAACGAAAAACACAACACTTGTTAGTAATTTTAAGGGTGTGCATGAGAAGGTTCATTTCAGTTGGGTCATAACTAAATTCTAAATTGTCGGTTAAGGTATCTCAAAACCGGTCATGGGGATTTAAAGAGTTTTAACAGGATGCAAACAAACCGAACTGCGCCAAGCCAATAAAAGCACAAACATAAGCTTAAAACAAATCAAACCAATCCGTTAGTTTACCATTAGTTTATCAGTTGTTTTGTGATATATTGTATAATACTTAAGTTAGTTTTCTTATTGGTGATATGTTGGCCTCCATTGGCAAAGGCAGGGTGGAGTAGGGGCACCATGGGGGGCTAAAATGGGTGAGGTGATTAGCTAAAGATGTAGACTAAACCACACATGAATTATCTGTACATTTTACTTCGTTTTTTTTAAGCTTTCAAGTGGCTTAGTTATTTTGTGGAGTTTTCGGTTGATGATCTCATTTGTTTTATTTATATAGTGATTCCTACTTTTAGGAGCCCGTGCGTTATGGCAGAGTCTACAAATTACAATGCATTACTCGTTTTATATTAGTTTATCAATCCTCTAGTGATATATAGTATAGTACGTCATAAGCCTTTCATATCTCGATTTAATAATAACAAACACATGAATAAGAAAATATCAATCATATATAGTAATTTAAAAATAAATATTTGAAGACACGAATAATAAATATCTACATAAAAATTATCCTTTTAAAAGAACTTAAGGAAATCATATTTTAAGAATGACACATCATTGTGTGTCTCAAATGTCGAGTTTATACGCAACCATAGTATATTTTGCTTACCTAAAATATTCACCGAAAACATTAATAATTAATAAAAATATTGTAAAAAAAGGTATACCGTAACACACGTTAGATTTTCTTAAAATACATGTATGTAAACTAAAAGGTCCTTTGTGACAAATAAAAAATTGAAGTATCAATTGACTTGAAATCAAATAAGAATCCCAAAACTCGTTAACCTCATATTAAAGCCTTTTTAAGAGAAACAAATAGATTTAAAAAAAATAGGAAAGGGTATTTAATTTTTTAAGTGTTTGACCATAAAAAATAGATTATTATTAGTCAGTAAATAAGAGTAACAAATAGATTAAAAACTTAAGAAACAGTATTTGAGCTCTTAAGTGTTTGACCATAAAAATAGATCAATATTAGTCAGTAAATCAAATCTGAGAGTTGATATTGCCCACCTAACTGAGCATGCTATTGATTCAATATGTTTAGCAATATAAGAATTCATAATGGCCACACTTGTATGTATTTCTCAAAAAAAAAAAAGTATACCCACCATAACACCAACATATGTATACTTTTATATAAATATGTTGAAAAGTATACCCGCTATAACATCATTTCAGTTTTTAGTTTATCTCCCAAGTCATTACAACTCTATAAAATAAATGTAGAAAGCCAGCTCTTTGTTTCAAGCTTGTTCTCCAATCTATCACTTTCAAGAAGGCCAATGTGTATTCTAGCTCCAACAATCATTTAACAAGAGCTCCACAATTAGAAACAATCTGCAAGAGCACCATGATAAACCACTGAACCAGTAGAAAATTCTAACGGTTGCTTCTTGTGATGCTAACCAAATAAGATGGAAATAAACCTGGTTCTAGTTAGCTTTGAATTCTCAAGATCGAGTCTAATTCAAGCAAACTACAAGACTACCTTTTTAAGGTCATTTGTTTTAATAACAAAAAATACAGGTAAGGCTAGAAAAAGACCACCTTGCCCCTAGCCATGATTACACAGTAGTGATTAAGAACTAACCTGCAAACTGGGAAAAAAACATTGTTAATGGTAGATTCTAATTCAATTCCCAAAACATGATCTTTTTTGAAGAATAATATGGCCCCTCTAGGTCCTCTGATAGACTGTAGAGAGAAGTCAGAATGTGGATATAGTTTAAAAACACAATATTTAGACCAGAATATCAATTGAAATGGGGAAGGGCATACCTAGGAAAACATTTCCTTTGCATGCCGGTGATAGTAAAATACTATAAGTAGTGCGTGTTCCGAGAGGAAAAAGAATCAACTAAATAAATAAATGCCAACGTGACCCGTGTCGTTTTAGACCTGATTAGTTGAAATGCGGAAAAACGTACCTGGGAAAACAACCACAAAATCATAGGTTTTTTCTGCGACTTCATCGATGAGTAAAGCGACAATTGAATCGTCTTTATCTTGACCAAGCAAAGCTGAAGAAGGCTACATGGCTTCTTTCTGGATTGGCAGTTGATTTCCTATTCCAAAGTAACTTTTAATGCAGGTTAAAAACGATCAAGTCGACCCGAAGCACTTATTTTACATCTTTTATAGACAGCTAATGTGCCAACTATAATTACAAAACTATATTGTTATAAATAATAACAATTAGGAAGGTGTACACATAAAATTTTGTTTTGGGCAAATTTGACCCGTTTTGCTTCTAGTTGCCTTCTATTTGACCCGTTTGAGATTTAAAAACCCAAACCGGCCTATAAATGGGTACGGACTTAAACAATGTCAATGGAACTACTGAAAGGACCATTGCTAGCTCTCTTACAAAAATTGCTTTTGAGGTCAAACCTAGTATCATTTAAAACCGATAACGAAATGGATTTTTTAGCAATTAACACTAAAACGTTTCTAGTTGGTGAATATTGACATTTTATGTCTGTACACTTGTTATTGTCACATTATTCTCAAAAATTCAAAGGAAAAATATTTATTCAAAGTAATATGTTTGACTTTAAAAAGTCAATCGAAACTTAAAATCGTAATGCACCTGTAATCATTTTAATGTTTACTACAAGATTCAAAGCCTTATGTATCGTCCTGACACTAACATGACGTGGTGGATCAAAGAGCCGCATTAGCCCGATAAACTGCCATGATCCTGCTGGACTCTCTTTTTATCCTTCCCTCTAGAACTTCCCATTTAAAAAAACACAACCAACAATCAAAACCTGAACATAATAATAAATAAAAAGTAATCTTAACCCAAGGTCTGCAAATTTGTTAATGGCAGCATGAACTCGGTGTTCTAAATGCCCCTGGCTCTTATCTGCAATTTTTAAGCATGCAAAAAAATGACATTCGTTGAATTCTATAACTTTAATAATAACTATAGAATTCTATTAAATATTTTTTTAAAAATAAACAAAAGCTTCCTTGGGCTTATGGTCCTCCCCAAGTGACCATTGGTATTTTAAGTATGCGAATATTACTTGTGGTGGCCCATGAATCCATGATATCGTACATATATATTATATGGGTTTCATGAACTTATGGTATAATAGTATATTCAAATGAAAAAATACCCAAAACGTTTGATGGTTTGACAATACCGTGTCTGACCCAGTTAACCAAGTTGACCCACTCACCATACTCGTGGTGCTTCTTATTCAGCCTACAAAAGCAAGAAAAAGTTAATAAATTTGCCTCTGGAAGTAAAGTGATTTGAGCATAAACTTCACCCGTTAAAGTGAGGAATCCTTTAATTTAAGCATAAACTTCACCCGTGTCTTGTTCAGCCTACAAAAGCAAGAAAAAGTTAATAAATTTCATATCATATAAATCAATATCTAGAAACAAATGTTCTAAAAACAAAAAAATTATATACCAATAGCTGAGTATGAACAACACGACAAAGAATCTTTGATTTTACGTTAAAGTGAGGAATCCTTTAATTTAATTCCTGATTCATAGATGCTTCCAACGAAACAAAACCAACAAATAACATACAAAATAAAGTAAAAATCAATATTTATCAACCACAAAGAAAACTTGAACAACACGGATCTGCAAATTTGAAATGCGTTCCGGTCTCGTAATCGAAGCAGGTTCATCCCAATAAACCTAAAGAAAAGGTCTCACGTTTTTTAATTTATCGCCAAAATAACATATCTAAATTCTAAAAGGAATCAAGCTTCTATTATTACTAACCTTTAATGAACACCACTTGGAATCCTCCCACTGAGGAGATATGTCTTCGATTCCAATTATTGTACCGGTAAACCTAATAAAAGTTAAAATCAAATAAATAAGCATCCAAATATAGATACATAAATACCTAAAATAAATATTTAAAAAAACAAATCATTTACCTTCTTTCAGGAGAGCCCTCACCCTCAAACCCCATTTTAAATCTCATGCCAAGAGTAATACAATTGTTTACGTCTTCTATATACTTGTTTAATCCTATGATGAACTGACTTGTCCTGAAAAAAATATATTCATCATTTACCATATATTATAAGAAAAACAGACAAAGATTCACTTTCTTTCAATTAGTTTGGGTATCATACCTTGGTTTGTAGTAATCCGCGTTTGAGTTGAAACCGCATGTGATGCAGTTGCAAGAACACCCAAGTGCATGCTTTGACGTCTAACTCCAACACGTAATTCACCGTTTCCCCCTCTATAAACAAAGATATTTTAGTAAAAGTGTATTGAACTTTACAAAAATCCAGATCGCAATAGAATCGATTGAACTAAAACTGGTACCTAAGGAATACGAATGAGTCGCCAGCCACTAATCGCTTGTTAGTATTGAAAGTACTCCAGCCTATTGTAAGCAGATGCCTTCGCAGTTGACCTCTGAAGATATGCTTAAACCGCCACTCGGTTCTGTGTAGATCGTAGGCTGATAACTCTTATGTAGGAGTAGCTTGATCAAAAGTTTTAAAACCCATAGACTACAAAAAAAAAACCCACAAAATCAGCTGGTTTAACAATCAACAATACCCATCTCCCATACATAAATTCAGTTGTTTCATATTTAAAACATAGACATATCAGACCCACAAAATAATAAAAATAAAGATTTTTTTTAGAATAACAAGTTATTTAGTCACCACCCCTTTAAGCTAAATCAATAAAGATACTTGAAAGTTAACTTTAATCCACAACTTTAATCCACAAGAACTGGTGCACATTATCTATTGTCATTGATCCAGTATTTATTTAACCACTATGTCACAAGAAAAAAAAAAAAAAAAAACTCATTCAAAATCAAAGATATTTCAATCGGTCAACTCAAAATCAAGAACCACACCAAATTAACAACACATAAACAAGATCAAAGCAAAACAAGACCCACAAATGATAAATCAACACACATAAACATAGAAAAAGAAAGAGACATTGACATCTGTAGGTTGGAAGTAGATGACAGATACCAATCACAAGGCCAGCAGAAACCCCAATTCCAAACCCAGCAAACCCCAACAAAGTACTAATTACACCCATCTAAACTCTTCAAGATGTACACTTTTTCACTTATTATTTTGAAACAGATCAAACCCACATCGAAAAGTTGCCCCTTTTGAGTTCTTCAAGAATCTTGAAATCTCAACAATGCTTCAAGAAAACCCAACCCACATCGAAAAGTTGCCCCTTTCGAGTTCTCTCTTGAAATTGGATGTTGTTGTACGGCACCCCTTCCGTCAAAAAGCACCGATGTCGGCTGATTACCCGCGAACCCTAATCAGCGGATTTTAACACTGCACACCACACCGTCACAGGTTGGGGTCATGGATTTGAATTCGAATGAAAGTAAAACCCTAGATCTGGTGAAATCCTTACAGATATGTTCATGAGTCGCCAGAGAGAGAGAGAGAGAAAGGGTTGATGAAGTTTTGTGAGAGTAAATCAAATGAAAGTAAAACCCTTGATCCGTGTGAGCTGAATATCAACCGTTCAGATCACAATCCGTGTGAAAAGGTGAAAGGAATGGATGGCTGAAGATGAATCAGTTGAAGGGTAAATTATGTTGTGTTTCTTGGTGCTTCAAGTGTTGTACATTGTGCATTGAGGGTGTTTTCAACACATTGTTCAATTACCATTCTGTCCTTCCTATATCCTTATTAAAGTAGTATAGATAGGGCGTGAACAGTGTCCCCCCAAATATACAGATGAACAGTAACATTTTCTCTCTCCTCCACTCACAACCACTTTTTATACTTTTTACATTATAAAAACTCCACACACATAATATAATGGAATGGATGTGAATGCTCTAACATGAGTCAATCATAAAAATCAAAATATCAAAGTAATTGTGATAGGGCTTAAGTCCCAAATTCAGCCATTTAGCTACGAGCATTATCCAATAACTTATAACCAACTTTTAGTTTCCATAGCTTTAGTCCTTGAACTATAATTCCCTACTTATTTCCTAAACCAAGAAACAAATCAATGTACAACTCAGTACAAGCATCAAAGTTAACTAAAATTCTATACGTGGGTGTATAAAAATTTAAATCAGGACATGGCTATGTGATGTTTTAGTACATGGATGTGCCATTAGGTATGATAAGCCACACTCTGTCACATCTTACGAAATCGGATAAGAATTCTTGGTTGCGCTTACAATGCCATTTCAGAAATTTGGTGTTTTAGTTTAATAATCACACAACTAGGTGAAGTTTTCTATATAATCATGTGATGTCCAGTTATTCATGAGATCCACGTATCCATGTAGGGTTTGCGCACCCTATTCATGAGATCCACGTATCCAAGTAGGGTTTGCGCACCCTCTTTAGGATACGTACCGCAACGAGAGGTATACATACCATGGTTCTTTCATCCTCTGGATGTAGTCATCAAATTCATTGATGTTCATGTCCTCTTGATCCACCTTTCTCTGAATTCACCCACAATGGGCACACAGCTGAACCCAAGGCAACTTTGTTTTTTCAACTAACCACAAACAAGTGAACAACAGTTCTTCTTTTCAAATCTTATGTAGTTTTCATTTCACAGAATGGAATCCAAATGGAATTGGAACTTAGATTCCATTCTTTATGTTGTTCGTTTCAACAAAGGAAGGAATTGGAATCTCAATCCATTTTGATCGTGTTCGGTTAGCAAAGGAATTGGAATTGGAAATGAATTCCTTCAAATTCCTTAAACTAAGGTAGCGTTCGTTTCATGGAATGGAATGGAATGGAATGGAATTAGGAAGTTTTTCTTTGTAAAATTGATCTTGGTTGGGGGAGGGAGGAATTTGAAATCCTATGAATTTCTTTAATCAATGAAATTTGTGACTATTTCAACATTCCATTCCATTCCTTCATTAGAGTGAAGGATTTCTAAGGAATGTTGAAATAGTCACAAATTTCATTGATTAAAGAAATTCATGGGATTTCAAATTCCTCCCTCCCCCAACCAAGATCGATTTTACAAAGAAAAACTTCATAATTCCATTCCATTCCATTCCATGAAACGAACACTACCTAAAGGAATTTAAAATCCTTGCAAATTTTGAAGGAATTCAAGTAAAGTCATTTGAATCTTTGACTGGTCACCGACATCTAAAATGTCTCAACCCAAACTCGTCCGTTGCCAACACGCAACGCCTCACCCCGACCGGCCCGCCGCCTACCCGCAAAAATTTGACCCGTTCAGCCCACGCCGACCTGCAACGCCCCATGCGACCGACCTAGCATTGACCGGACACGTCTAGACCCGACTCGTTAATGATCCGAAACGTCTTGACCAAACCCTTAACAACCCAAAACTTATCGAACCGACCCATTAACGACCCAAAAACGTATCGAACCAATCCGGACCATTAATGACTCAAAATGTCACAACCTGACCTGGCCACCGTTAACGGCCCGAAACGTCCCAACCCTAACGGACCTGTTAACGCCTGAAACGTCTCGATTCGGCCCGAAACATGCCGAATTGTCCTGACCCTTTAACTACTCGAAACGTCTTGATCCGACCGTATCTGGCTCATTAACGATCTGAAACGTCTCGACCCACCCCGGCCCGTTAAGGACCCGAAACGTCTCGACCCAAATCGGCTTGTTAACGACCCGAATTGGCTCACCCGATCGACGGGAAGAGATAGGTAGATTCCAATTCATTTGCCAAACGAACATATTAAGAATGGAATTGAGATTTTAATTCCATCAAATTCCAATTCCTATTAAAATGTTTAAATTCCAAATCTAATTTCAATTCCAGTACAAATTTCAGTTCTAATTCCATTACATTCCATGAAACGAATACTAGATTACGATTTAAATAGCCTTAACCAACAAAATACTATAAATTTGCTCAATCTATTGCTATCAAATAAGTCAAAGTACTTTTTTTAAATATTACTGATTTCCAAATATTAAAATTTCACCTTCACTTTTAAATTTCAAGATATTTGTGTAATTTTTTTTTAATACTTGCTTAAAACATGGTTCGTTAAACTACAAAACCAACAACAAAGTTGATCCTATTCTATAAGTTGTTATAAAAATTATGTCTCTTTCACTCCATGAATGAATCGTGACCATACTCTTATTATTTAAAAAGAAGTAGACTTTATTTATCAACAAGAACTCAACTCTCAATGTAAGCATGAAATAAGTTGCCCCCCCTGCCACCAGATCATTGCAAAATTTGGATCCTAGACACAACTCCTACCCTAACCTCATTTCCAAACCTTTTAAAAACATTAGGCCACTTTAATGTTCCAGAAAATTACATACAATACATGACCCTTTCATCCACGGAATCCGATACTTGATGCGACATGTTGTAACTGTTGTAAATCAGAGAGAATTATCGGAAACTTGTATTTGATAAATTTGTGTACATTTACAAAAAACCAAAGCAGGACTACTTATAGATTACAAATGAAATATAAAAGGAAAAGTTCATAGGATCCGGCTGTTGATTCGCTGTTGATTTGCTGTCAATTTGCAGCTGTCACCTTCTTATTTTTGTTAAGGATTTATCTTCCCTTTCTGACACTCCCCCTCAAGTTGAGTAGTGGGGTTTCCAATACACAACTTGTCTAAGCATTCGCCGAAGACTCTCCCATTGACAGCCTTTGTTAGTATGTCTGCTAATTGGTCTCTTGATTGGACATATGGTAGTTCTATTATCCCTGCTTCTAACTTTTCTTTGATGAAGTGTCTATCAACTTCAACATGTTTTGTTCGATCATGTTGGACTGGATTTTCTAAGATCTGTATAGCAGCTTTATTGTCGCACATGATTTTAGTTGCTGTAGTGGGGGGAAAGCCAATCTCAGTTAGGAGCTTGCGTATCCATAGAATTTCTACTAAGCCGCGTGCAATCCCTCGGAACTCGGCTTCTGCACTAGATAGAGCGACTACCTTTTGTTTTTTTGCTTCTCCAGGTGACTAGATTTCCCCCGACCATGGTAAAGTATCCTGAGGTTGACCTTCTCGTTCCTTTATCTCCTGCCCAGTCAGCGTCTGTATATGCTTGGATTTCTGAGTGCCCATTTGACTTGAACAATATACCATGACCTGTTGTTCCTTTGAGATACCTGATGATTCTTAAAACTGCTTCCATGTGACTTGTTTGGGGCTGGTGCATAAATTGACTCACCACTCCTACTGCATAAGCTATATCTGGACGAGTGTGGGAGAGGTATATTAGTTTTCCCACCATTCGTTGATATCTCTCTTTATCTGCTAGTTCTGCTCCATCTTCCATGTGAAGGCCGTGGTTAACCATCATTGGGGTTTCTGCAGGTTTGCACTCAATCATTCCGATTTCTGCTAAGAAATCAAGAATATATTTTTTCTGACAAATAAAAATCCCTTGTTTAGATCTTAGAACTTCAATTCCAAGGAAATATTTTAATCTTCCCAAGTCTTTCATCTCAAACTCTGCAAATAATTTATCTCTTAACATTGACATTTCTTCTTCATCGTTCCCTGTAAGTATCATGTCATCAACGTAGATAATTAAGCAGGTCACAAGATTTCCCCTTCGTTTCAAAAATAGAGTATGGTCAGAGTTGCTTTGTTTGAAGCCATATTTCTTCATAGCAAGGGTAAACCTCCCAAACCAAGCTCTAGGAGACTGCTTGAGCCCAAAAAGAGATTTCTTTAACCGACATATTTCTCCAGCCTTAAAATTCTCATTGAATCCCGGTGGGGCCTCCATATAGACCTCCTCGTTCAGTTCTCCGTGTAGGAAGGCATTTTTCACATCAAATTGATGAAGAGGCCAACCTTTATTGGCGGCAATTGAAAAAAGAACTCTGATTGTGTCGATTTTGGCTACTGGGGAGAAGGTTTCAGAGTAGTCAATTCCATAAGTCTGAGTATACCCCTTTGCAACCAGTCGTGCTTTGTATCTTTCAATCGTGCCATCAGGCCTATGTTTAATTGAAAACACCCAACGACACCCCACTGTTTTTTTTCCTGGTGGAAGAGTACATTTCTCCCATGTGTTATTTTTCTTAAGCGCTTCCATTTCTGTCTCCATGGCCTTTTTCCATTCTTTTGACTCCAAGGCTGCTTGTGTTGTAGATGGTGTTTGTTCAGAGCACAAGGTAGTGGCAAATGCTTTAGCTTCTATGGACAAATTCCTAGTGGCAATGTTTGCCACATGGTATCTCGACCTTGGAGCCACCTTTTCTGGTGAGTATCTCTTGGGAGGAACTCCTCTATTTTCCCTTGGAGGGAGAAAGTATCTTCCGGTAGTCTCTGCTGCAACATGTTCAACATCTGATTCAGCCAGTTCATCATCTGGTTCAGCCAGTTCAACATCTGGTTCAACCAGTTCTTTATGTTCTGTTGTTGCCGGTCCTATGTGTTCCCCTGTTATCTCATAATTATCAAGTATAGGACATTCAGGGTTCTCAGTATTTCTTACCTCTGGTATCAAGTTGGATGGAGTCTCTTCAGTGGTACTGGGCTCCGCAGATTGTGTGGCTGTGTTTGAAGGTGACTGATTCGAAGTACTGTGATGGTCTTCTGTTGTTACTTCTTCAGATGATGGAAGTTGAGTTAGCCAACTCAGAGTGTCCATACATTCATTCTCCCCCTGACCACTGAGTTGGGTGTTATAAAAATATTTTGTTTCAAGGAAGTCACAATTCATTGTGGTAAACATGTGACGAGTTTTGGGATTATAACACCGGTAACCTATTTGATCGATCCCATAGCCTACAAATACACATTTCTCAGCACATGGACCAAGTTTATTTCTATTGGTTTTTGGTATGTGGACGAATGTCGTACAACCAAAGATTCGAGGTTCAAGTGTAAGAGGATGGGGAATTTTGGTAAACTTGGATAGACAATCTAGAGGAGTCTTAAAGTTAAGAGCTTTGGTGGGAAGCCGATTTAGGAGATACACAGAGGTTGCAACCGCCTCCGGCCAGAATGATGTAGGTACATGGGATTCAATTAGAAGAGCTCGAGTCATTTCAAGAAGAATACGTTTTTTTGTTCGGAAACACCATTTTGTTCGGGGGTATGAGAACAAGAGGTTTGATGAACTAATCCTTTAGTTTTAAAGAACTGTTTCATGGATGTATTGACAAACTCCCCCCATTATCGGATCGAAGGATTTGAATCTCCTTTTTGAATTGAGTGCGAATCATGGCATAAAACATTGTTAATTTCTCATAAACTTCAGCTTTGTTTTTTAAAAAATATACCCATGTCATGCGAGTGCAATCATCCACGAATAGTAGAAAAAACCGAAAACCCTGCCCCCCCATAATGGGAGCAGGACCCCACACATCAGAATGGATTAGTGAAAAAGGTAATTCAACTTTTGTATTACTAGGTTTAAATGATTGTCGATGGCTTTTGGCAAGAAAACAGGTTTCACAATCTATTTTACCATTTGAAGGAAAGAGTTTTGGAAACAAAAGATGCGAGTAACCTGCGGATGGATGTCCTAAACGTCTATGCCATAGCCAGGCTTCCCGGTTTTCAGTTCCATGTGCCAACATCACAGTACCATGTTGAGCCACTTCATCCACGTAGTATAATCCTTGGCGCTCAGTACCACGTCCAATAATCACACCCGTCCTGATATCCTGTAAGAGGCAAAAAGTAGGATGCATTAGTACCGTGCAAGTTAATTCTTTGGTAATATGACTAATTGAGAGCAATTTGTTGTAACGCCCCAAAAACCGGTTATCAATTAAAATAAATGAAAATGAACAAAAAGTAACCTAGTTAATGGGTTATGATAAGAAATAAGTTAAAAATTTGAATTAATGCTTAAATTAAATACTTATCAATTTAGAAGGGGGTTAATGTGTAAGATTTTAATAATTAGGGTTTCATAGTGGTAAACCCACAAACACACTCCTGTGTGCGTATCTGGGAGCGAACGAACAGAAGAAACAAGGGTGAAAACCCTTGTTCATGCTAATCTACTCAATTAATCAAGAAATTCAAGTCTAAATCAGTTGCATGTCTCAAGATTATCGATTATCTATGCATACATGGTGAAGTGGTAAGTTTAATTTTTGAAAAGATGAATTCTAGAATAAGGGTTTAAACCCAAATTCGATTTCTTGTATCTATTGTGGGAAATCTGAGTTAGAAATGCTTCCTAGGACAAGAATCATGTGTGATTTTAGGTTGCATGAAAGAATATAGTGAAAACCCACTATGTGAAGTTTGTGTTATGAATATGAAGATTATAGGAGTGATGAATATATGTAATTTGGAAAGTAATTCAGTTTGTAGTATCCGAATGCTAGATAAATTGATATTGATTAAAGGAATTGTAAGAATTAGATTGAGTAATGATGACATATATAGGATGAATTAGCAAATCGTGCTTTGGATGCTTGTACACTATGCCTTGTAGATGGTACGCACGCAATGTGTTCGATGAAATGCCTAAGTGAGTTTAGTTATGGTTTTTACATGAATACTTGTTAAGTCGATGTAACTTCTTTATGATAATGGCGTATGTGATTACTAGACACCATAATGAACTATAAGGAATGTAAAAGTAATGTTTTTGAAAGCTAAAGTATGGTTTGTGTTAATTTGATGATTAGAGGAGAAACCCGTTAGTTAGGGTGAAGATGATGACTAGAATCCACACCTATGTTAAAGTCTTGTTGAAAAATTGATATATTATGTGGGTGTGATGAAATATTGTTAGATGAAGTAGGAGAAATATGATGATGTTATGTTTAATGTTCATTTGGAATGATATATGATGATTAGTAGTAGGATTTAATGGGTTACGTATGAGTTTAGAAGATTTATGTATGAATTAGTTGTACGTTATGCTTAAAAGGTGGTACGCATACCAAGCGTATGATAAGATATATATAGTGTCGTCCGTATAGTCGATTATGATGTTACGGGTATATAATGATAAGTCGATAGTTAAGTATGGTTAATAGTTGACTCTTGAAAGTCAACTAAGTATAAGAAACATGATTTGACTCGTTGTCGTAAATGTAGGTTGATGGGAAGTCGTATGGTACATGTTATATCAATCCGTGTTAAATGTAATGACATGATGAGTTACATGAGTTTAAACGTATACGGATATGATTATATGAGTTATGTTTGTTAGAAATGATTAATGAAGGTTAAGTGTGAAATATGTGATTGATATGATTGTTATCATGTACGAATGCATACGCTAATAGGAGTGTGATCTTGATGAAAAGAGAGTATAGGAATCATGTCAAGACGGACTCAAGCATGAAAGGATAACGGGTCAAGAAAAGGCGAGGAATCGGATACGAGCACGGACGCATAAGGTAAGTGATTCCGTAATCACTTCTTAGTTGTTCATGTAATGTTATATGCAATTTAATTATATGTGATAATTGAGGTGAAATAGGAATGAATTTTATGATGTCAATGAAGTATTAAACGGATCTTAGTTTTGATCCGAGCAAGGTAGGTGTGACTAAGAAATTGTAGCTAAGTAGTGGAATTGGTTTCTTATGTAAGGAAATCCTTTGTTATTAAGGGTAGAGCATAGTTGACTAAAATACCCTTGATACGTATTTCGGGTAAACGACCTTAAAAGTCATTTGGAAGTGAGTTATTCGATTAGGGTAATGTCTTTGTCTATTATGAAAGTAAAGTATAGGGTTTTGTATGTTATAGACCTTTTAATGTATAAATACCCATAACGGGTCGAATAATTCATAAGTGAATAATAAGCCGATAGTGTAAGTTAAGAATTTCCTTAATCCGGATATGGGATTTTAAGTTCATATGATAGAATATGAATTTACAAGCATGTAGGAAGAAACGGGAGGTTAAACGGGTAAACGGTTCAAAAGTTATGCGCGTTTTAGTGCGTACGGACGACGAAACGGAGCTGCAGAAAAATGCAAAATCTAGAGGGCGTAGCCGACGGGCATGGGGGCGTCGCCGACGGGCTCTAGAAAATCAGTTTTTGTGCTGACGGGTTAATTACCTGTCTACGGGTTTTTGGGCTACGGGTAAATGCAAGGCCCGTCGCCGACGGCCCTAGGGGCGTCGGTGACGGCCTTCCCAAGTCCCAAAAGCTGAAATCTTGTTATTTAAGTTAATTTATGTACCGTGGGCTTCGGTTTGATATCCGTGGACTACGGCGGACTTTCCAAACATGATTTTGAAGGTTCCTTAGATGTTTATGGGCTATAAAGCTAAGACTAAGACCCACGTTAATAATGTATGATTATGTAAGAGGTACGCGTGATCTAGTACGTGTTCGTTAAAGTATGTACATATATAGATAAGCAAGATTGTGTGCTTGTATGTATTTGTATACGTATGTAGAAGTTATGTAAGCATGTATGTAGGCATACACGTATGTATGTTTATAACTCCAACTGTACGTATGTAGCAGGATATGTAGTTATGCTTAATGATATGTATGAGTGTATGTACGTATGTCTAGTTGTAGGAAGGATATGTAAGTATGTAGTTGTGTATGTAGGTATGTATAAGGGTATGTATGAGTGTATGTACGTATGTAGATGTATATGTATGTGGGTATGTAAGTACATATATGTGTATGATTTAGACACATTGAGGATTAACGTTATTAATGGTGTACCTTGAGAATGATAAGTAATGCAGGTACATTTATGAAGCTTCGCCAGGAAATGGATACGCAGATGAAATGCTTGAAGTTTGATAAAGAACGGGATGTGAAGTGTATGCGAATGATCTTGTTTATACATTGTGTGCTAATGTTTTTGAATGTATGTGGTGAATGCAGGTTGTGCGGGTCACGGAGGATCATCAAGGAATAAAGATCGAAGACCGAGTCACTTAAGGGATCGTACGGGGTTGTCTAAGGATGTAAATTTGTTGTACATAAGCTATGAATTATTCTATAATAGAGTCAGTTTGTTGTATTCGATATAAAAGAGTTATTTTAAAAGTGAACTTTCAAGTAAGACGTAAGGTTTATAATGAAAGAATTTTTATGGCATGAACTTCCGCTGCGACTTTCGCTAATTACGTGTTAGGGTGTAACAAGTTGGTATCAGAGCCCTGGTTTGAGAGAATCAAGTAAAAGGAGGCAAATGCTTGAACTCAAACCGGTGTGCTCTCGTGACCAAGAACCCGTACAATCCAAGACTCGATCGAGGCCTAAAGGCAAAAGCAAATGTAAGTATGTGTTAGGTTATGTATTTGAAGGGAACTAATAGTATGTTATGTGCAAGGTAAGCTTAAGAATTGGGAGAGGATGATCCGTGAATGCAAAATAGGATGAACGCTAAGGCGGGCAAAGGTGCAAATAGGCAAATTAACCCCAGGTACACACTATTAATATGCATGAGTACTGATGTCGAAAGAAAGGGAAAGGGTCTCCTTGGGAGAGTAATTATTAAACGAAAGACAATGATGTGGTCTTGGGGGAGTTTTAGAAATATGCACGAAACTGAGACCCATTTCTCGGGCATAAGGCGATGATTACATGAAGGCACGAAACTAGTGTGTGAATTGCGCACCTGGCCAGTACGCAAGAAGCATATGACGTTCGTGAGACCGTGGCAATTATTGCAGGTATGTCCGGTAGAACTGGGTAGCAGGTGGGCGCTATGTTGTAGCGAATGCGAAATAGCAAACCATTGCGGATTTGGTTATGCTAACGAAGGTTATGAAAAGTTATGCGAGTCGATCGGTTCTAGCGAACAAGTCAAATAAGAATAAGCTACCATCTGTTTTGAACGAGTGATTTTGAATGCTCTAATGAATGCTAGAAGCTTAATCCGTTATACGGAATGAAGTTATGTTAAAAGCGACAAACCCAATTATTTGGGTAGTGGAATGTGTATGCTTAACTCTCGTTGAGAGTGTTTATGCCAAACCCAATTATTTGGGTAGTGGAATGTGTATGCTTAACTCTCGTTGAGAGTGTTTATGCCAAACCCAATTATTTGGGTAGTGGAATGTGTATGCTTAACTCTCGTTGAGAGTGTTTATGCCAAACCCAATCATTTGGGTAGTGGAATGTGTATGCTTAACTCTCGTTGAGAGTGTTTATGCCAAACCCAATTATTTGGGTAGTCGAATGTGTATGCTTAACTCTCTTTGAGAGTGTTTACGCCGAACCCAATTACTTGGGTAGTCGAATGTGTAAGAAAGAAGAAAGCTCATATGTGGATGGAATTAAAATGATGTGATTATGATTCGACAACTGAGATGACTAACTTTAAAATCTTGTTGCTGAAGGCAGGTAAAACTTTAAGTTTTTGTTAAAACACATGTAAGGAAGAAAAGGTACGAAAGATATGTTTGAAGCCGTTAGATGGATTCAAACATAGAAGGAATGAAGGGTATGGATGTTACATTTAAATCCGTGGGACGGATTTAAAACATGTACCTCGATACGTATATATATATATAAATAACAAGAATGATATATTAAGAAATGGCCATGTATTGACCTGTTATGAATAGGACTAACACACTAATGTCTTAAGAAGGAATTGATAAAGTATTGAAGTATAAACGAGGTCATGTGATAAACATCATGTTTAAATAAAATCGAATGAAGTGTGTAAACCCCTAATTTTATAATGAGTTTGGCATAAATCATGATGCAATGAATCTACCGAGGACGGTGAAAGAATGCTCATGAATGAAAGCTCATGATACCAGATGGAAAAGATCAACCCTGTTAAGATACGGATTCGTGAAGGAGCGAGTCAACTCGGGTTGTTACACGTTGGTCGGTGCCAAATTAGCAAGGTTAGTAAATGGTTTAACTTGTGGATGCTAAATAGAAAGTTACATATTGAATGATGTTTCTATGTGAACTGGTGGTACTGAAATAAATTAGTACCACCAATAGTATACATTGGAATAAATTCCAATGAACGAATCGCTAGTGATGATGTATGCTAGAAACTGGCGTTATAAACTGAAAACGACACTAATAAGAGCCCTGGATCAGATTCTGACTTATAGGTGATTATGAAAGAAATTTATTTGATTTAAGATCGAGGGACAATGCGTACAAATACGTTTATGCATGAATAAAAAAAAAACTTGTGCTAAGATCATGAATGCGTCGATATTGTATTAAGCATCGTGAATGAATAGATGAAAAGGTAAGAGTAGAAGTGGTCTAGTTGGAATGAGAAAGGTTTCGGGGACGAAACCTCCTTTAAGGGGGGTAGACTTGTAACGCCCCAAAAACCGGTTATCAATTAAAATAAATGAAAATGAACAAAAAGTAACCTAGTTAATGGGTTATGATAAGAAATAAGTTAAAAATTTGAATTAATGCTTAAATTAAATACTTATCAATTTAGAAGGGGGTTAATGTGTAAGATTTTAATAATTAGGGTTTCATAGTGGTAAACCCACAAACACACTCCTGTGTGCGTATCTGGGAGCGAACGAACAGAAGAAACAAGGGTGAAAACCCTTGTTCATGCTAATCTACTCAATTAATCAAGAAATTCAAGTCTAAATCAGTTGCATGTCTCAAGATTATCGATTATCTATGCATACATGGTGAAGTGGTAAGTTTAATTTTTGAAAAGATGAATTCTAGAATAAGGGTTTAAACCCAAATTCGATTTCTTGTATCTATTGTGGGAAATCTGAGTTAGAAATGCTTCCTAGGACAAGAATCATGTGTGATTTTAGGTTGCATGAAAGAATGTAGTGAAAACCCACTATGTGAAGTTTGTGTTATGAATATGAAGATTATAGGAGTGATGAATATATGTAATTTGGCAAGTAATTCAGTTTGTAGTATCCGAATGCTAGATAAATTGATATTGATTAAAGGAATTGTAAGAATTAGATTGAGTAATGATGACATATATAGGATGAATTAGCAAATCGTGCTTTGGATGCTTGTACACTATGCCTTGTAGATGGTACGCACGCAATGTGTTCGATGAAATGCCTAAGTGAGTTTAGTTATGGTTTTTACATGAATACTTGTTAAGTCGATGTAACTTCTTTATGATAATGGCGTATGTGATTACTAGACACCATAATGAACTATAAGGAATGTAAAAGTAATGTTTTTGAAAGCTAAAGTATGGTTTGTGTTAATTTGATGATTAGAGGAGAAACCCGTTAGTTAGGGTGAAGATGATGACTAGAATCCCCACCTATGTTAAAGTCTTGTTGAAAAATTGATATATTATGTGGGTGTGATGAAATATTGTTAGATGAAGTAGGAGAAATATGATGATGTTATGTTTAATGTTCATTTGGAATGATATATGATGATTAGTAGTAGGATTTAATGGGTTACGTATGAGTTTAGAAGATTTATGTATGAATTAGTTGTACGTTATGCTTAAAAGGTGGTACGCATACCAAGCGTATGATAAGATATATATAGTGTCGTCCGTATAGTCGATTATGATGTTACGGGTATATAATGATAAGTCGATAGTTAAGTATGGTTAATAGTTGACTCTTGAAAGTCAACTAAGTATAAGAAACATGATTTGACTCGTTGTCGTAAATGTAGGTTGATGGGAAGTCGTATGGTACATGTTATATCAATCCGTGTTAAATGTAATGACATGATGAGTTACATGAGTTTAAACGTATACGGATATGATTATATGAGTTATGTTTGTTAGAAATGATTAATGAAGGTTAAGTGTGAAATATGTGATTGATATGATTGTTATCATGTACGAATGCATACGCTAATAGGAGTGTGATCTTGATGAAAAGAGAGTATAGGAATCATGTCAAGACGGACTCAAGCATGAAAGGATAACGGGTCAAGAAAAGGCGAGGAATCGGATACGAGCACGGACGCATAAGGTAAGTGATTCCGTAATCACTTCTTAGTTGTTCATGTAATGTTATATGCAATTTAATTATATGTGATAATTGAGGTGAAATAGGAATGAATTTTATGATGTCAATGAAGTATTAAACGGATCTTAGTTTTGATCCGAGCAAGGTAGGTGTGACTAAGAAATTGTAGCTAAGTAGTGGAATTGGTTTCTTATGTAAGGAAATCCTTTGTTATTAAGGGTAGAGCATAGTTGACTAAAATACCCTTGATACGTATTTCGGGTAAACGACCTTAAAAGTCATTTGGAAGTGAGTTATTCGATTAGGGTAATGTCTTTGTCTATTATGAAAGTAAAGTATAGGGTTTTGTATGTTATAGACCTTTTAATGTATAAATACCCATAACGGGTCGAATAATTCATAAGTGAATAATAAGCCGATAGTGTAAGTTAAGAATTTCCTTAATCCGGATATGGGATTTTAAGTTCATATGATAGAATATGAATTTACAAGCATGTAGGAAGAAACGGGAGGTTAAACGGGTAAACGGTTCAAAAGTTATGCGCGTTTTAGTGCGTACGGACGACGAAACGGAGCTGCAGAAAAATGCAAAATCTAGAGGGCGTAGCCGACGGGCATGGGGGCGTCGCCGACGGGCTCTAGAAAATCAGTTTTTGTGCTGACGGGTTAATTACCTGTCTACGGGTTTTTGGGCTACGGGTAAATGCAAGGCCCGTCGCCGACGGCCCTAGGGGCGTCGGTGACGGCCTTCCCAAGTCCCAAAAGCTGAAATCTTGTTATTTAAGTTAATTTATGTACCGTGGGCTTCGGTTTGATATCCGTGGACTACGGCGGACTTTCCAAACATGATTTTGAAGGTTCCTTAGATGTTTATGGGCTATAAAGCTAAGACTAAGACCCACGTTAATAATGTATGATTATGTAAGAGGTACGCGTGATCTAGTACGTGTTCGTTAAAGTATGTACATATATAGATAAGCAAGATTGTGTGCTTGTATGTATTTGTATACGTATGTAGAAGTTATGTAAGCATGTATGTAGGCATACACGTATGTATGTTTATAACTCCAACTGTACGTATGTAGCAGGATATGTAGTTATGCTTAATGATATGTATGAGTGTATGTACGTATGTCTAGTTGTAGGAAGGATATGTAAGTATGTAGTTGTGTATGTAGGTATGTATAAGGGTATGTATGAGTGTATGTACGTATGTAGATGTATATGTATGTGGGTATGTAAGTACATATATGTGTATGATTTAGACACATTGAGGATTAACGTTATTAATGGTGTACCTTGAGAATGATAAGTAATGCAGGTACATTTATGAAGCTTCGGCAGGAAATGGATACGCAGATGAAATGCTTGAAGTTTGATAAAGAACGGGATGTGAAGTGTATGCGAATGATCTTGTTTATACATTGTGTGCTAATGTTTTTGAATGTATGTGGTGAATGCAGGTTGTGCGGGTCACGGAGGATCATCAAGGAATAAAGATCGAAGACCGAGTCACTTAAGGGATCGTACGGGGTTGTCTAAGGATGTAAATTTGTTGTACATAAGCTATGAATTATTCTATAATAGAGTCAGTTTGTTGTATTCGATATAAAAGAGTTATTTTAAAAGTGAACTTTCAAGTAAGACGTAAGGTTTATAATGAAAGAATTTTTATGGCATGAACTTCCGCTGCGACTTTCGCTAATTACGTGTTAGGGTGTAACATTTGTGTGATAATGATGGAACATAAAGGCAATTTGATAATTTCATAGTTGGTGAAATTTCAATTGTTCCTCCTCCCTTTACTTGCATTGTTCCGTTGTTCGCGGTATGAATTTGAGTTTTCTGAGGTTTGGCCATTGAACGCATGTCCAACGGTTCAAACGTCATGGTGTCAGTGGCACCGGAATCAAATATCCACGATTCGTTTTTTCCATGGTTGGTTGCCATATTAATTTTTTCAATACTCAAGGGATGTTGTGGTTTGGTGTTTGAAAAAGAGGGTTCTGGTTGATATATCAGAAAAGGTTAGGGTTCATTTTTTGATATAACGAAAAACTTTGGGTGTTAAAAGGGTAAGAAAACTTTAAACAAAAAATACTTTTTTTTGAGGTTAAAATATAATCAACCAAAGGAAATGTCTTCCATCTTTCTTTTCTTCTTCCTGCGGTAAAAGAAAAAAGGTGTTCCTTCTTTCTTCTTTATCTACCAAACCAACAAAGAACTCCAATTTCCAGATGCAATCTCTCCGTCGGTTGTTCAATGGGTTCTGGTTATCAGAAATGTTGCATCAGGTTTACGCCAAACCGGTTGAAGAGTTCATGTCGGGTTCAAGGGAAGGTGGTTGTTTCGGAGCTGGTTGATCCGGCGAGGCCTGGATTTCGGCGGGGACTGGTTCTGAGCCGGTCGTTGTTGGCTGGATTTCTGGGTTTATACGACAGCGGAGGTTAGCCGGTGCCGGGAAAAAAAAACAGGGTGTGGGTAGTGGAGAGGGAACCGAGAGAACTTGCAGCGGTGGTGATTTGTGGTGTGTTGGTTTTTGACAGGTGATTCCGAAAGGTTGGTTTTTTATAAATATGGAGATGATTTTGACCTTTTGGGTTTTGATTTTGGTTTTGGTTGGGTTTTGGGGATTTTATTTGGGATAGAGTGTAGATGAGCAAATTCTTTCAAGAATCAGGAACCCGCTCTGATACCATGTTGTAAATCAGAGAGAATTATCGGAAACTTGTATTTGATAAATTTGTGTACATTTACAAAAAACCAAAGCAGGACTACTTATAGATTACAAATGAAATATAAAAGGAAAAGTTCATAGGATCCGGCTGTTGATTCGCTGTTGATTTGCTGTCAATTTGCAGCTGTCACCTTCTTATTTTTGTTAAGGATTTATCTTCCCTTTCTGACAGTAACTAAGCGGAAAAGTTAACTAAATGAATTAACGAATTCCTTTGACGACAGCCAAATGCCCAAGTCGTTGGATTGATCTGTGCAAAATTTGGATTTAGAATTAGTCATGTATCTTTTGGTGCATAAGAATTCATATTTCAATTAAGGGATTCAGGAGGTTTATGCATTAAAAATACACTTTATGAATTCCACTTTAAGCATTTTTAACCCGTTTGATCCGTTAATGATGTAAACGTCAAATGGGTCGAAATTGTTCATTCAAAAAAAAAAAAAAAAAAAAATTGAACTGAAACATGCATAGAAATTAAGTTATGTGGATCACTTACCATAGGGAACATATTGAACAAAGAAGCATGCTCCAATTACTACATAGGCAAGAACTAGGATCAGTCCTTTCAAGTAGTGTGAGCTTCCATCCTGCATATCAGAGTTAAGTGCCATTTTCGTCCCTGTGGTTTGGTCACTTTGGCCATTTCAGTCCATTTTTCGAAAATGCGTCATTTTCGTCCCCCACGTTCTGGAAAGGTGCCATTTCTGTCCAAAAATCATAACCCAGTTAAGTCAGTTAGTAAATAAGGAATGATTGTGTAAATTTGTAACATAAAAGGACTGATTGTGTAAATTTGTAACACCACCACCACTAGCCCTGCCACCACCACCACTCCGCTGCCACCACCGCCACCACCGCCACCACAGCCACCACTGCCACCACAGCCACTGCCACCACCACCACCACAGCCACCACCGCCACCACAGCCACCACCACCACCGCCACCACAGCCACCACTGCCACCACCGCCACCACCGCAACCACAGCCACACCGCCACCACAGCCACTGCCACCACCGTCAATCATCACGTTGATCATCATCAACAGTTCTTCGAACCACAGCCACTGCCAACGTATCATCATCATCATTCAATAACATATCATCTGGCTTGTGCGATCAGAAGTTCATCATCATTCAATAACATATCATCTGTGTTCTTCATCAACGTATCATCATCAGTCACCGTTCCTCCACATCTTCTAGTCACCATATCATCTCCATTAGAACCTGCAACATCACTTTCCTTTGTGCTTCGAATCTCACCATCCTACCTGCAACTTCATCAACTCACATCGACACCGATTCCGATTTCACACACCGAAACCGCACACTTCATCATCTTCTTCGTCTCCGGTGTTCCACCCGTCACAACTACGACACCGCATCACTACACCGTCGTTCAACCAGAATCATCATCCGTAGTATCGGTCATCTTCTCCGCGACCTCCTCCGACATCACGTTCATTAGCACCGTCACCGTATTCATCTCAGTTCCTGTTATTCATCTCCGTCGAGCATCATCATCGAACTCCGGTCACCACCATTCATTCATCGTCACCGTTGCCGATCATCTCTATTCTCCGACACATTCCGATCTCTGTTCACCTTCAACCTCCGTTCAAATTTCTACTACCAACCGTTAGCACCGCAACCTCCTCACCTCCGATCACCTTCACCACCACTTCCGTTCATCATCGAGTCTATATCATCGGGATCTCACGGTGTAGGGTATTTTAGAAACGGTGATGATGGTGGTGGTGGTGGTAGTGGTGGCAGTGGCTGTGGTGGCGGTGGTGGCTGTGGTGGCGGTGGTGGTGGTGGTGGTGGTGGCTGTGGTGGCGGTGGTGTCAGCGGAGTGGTGGTGGTGGCAGGGCTAGTGGTGGTGGTGTTACAAATTTACACAATCAGTCCTTTATGTTACAAATTTACACAATCAGTCCTTATTTACTAACTGACTTAACTGGGTTATGATTTTTGGACTGAAATGGCACCTTTCCAGAACATGGGGGACGAAAATGACGCATTTTTGAAAAATGGACTGAAATGGCCAAAGTGACCAAACCACAGGGACGAAAATGGCAGTTAACTCTGCATATCACAATTATTTATTTATTATATGTTGAATCCAATTGTTTGTGGAGTGAAAAGAAAAATGTTGAAAATTTCGGGATTAAAAGTGCATACTATAAAACGTGAAGGGAGTAAATGGTAAAACCTGTAAAGTTAAGTTTGTGAGAAGAATGGAGAATGCAAGACAACCCGTTTGAAGAAGTCCAAAATCCAAACTCATTGGGATTCCCATTGTCCAACCAACAACAACACACAAAGGAACCTGCAATAAAAAGACCACCAAAAAGCATAATATTGGTTGGTCTCATGAGTTTTTCGGTAACAGATTCCCAGGGTTACTCATAAGAAAAATCGAGCCATTTGTTTATGAACAGGTCAATTAGGGTTGTGTTTCATCTAAAACAATAGGCAAAAAATAGCCACAAGGGAACATATCTAACGTGTTAAAAATAACCAAATACAACCTCCTATTTAAGTTTATTTATATATTCAGATTCTTATGGTAATAATGTTTTTTTTTTTTTTTTTTTTTTTTTTTTTTTTTTTTTTTTTTTTTTGGCACGATTCACAAATCAATTACTTTTAAATTAAAAGGGTGTGTTTGGGATTGTTTTTTCAACCTGATTTTTTGATTATTTTGTTTTAAAATCGCAAAAAATCTATTTTGAGTGTTTGGTAAAAAAAATTAAAAACTGATTTTTTACGTTTTGTAGAGATCAAAACGTGATAATCCAAAAGTAGGTCACCCCTTACTACAGGAAAACGTGATAATCCAAAAACTGATTTTTTACGTTTTGTAGAGATCAAAACGTTTTGTAGAGATCAAAATATATATATATTTGCCAAACACTCAAATAGTTGATTATCTGATTATTGTGATATCAAACAACATAATCAAATCCAAACACTATCTTTCTGCAGCACGAGCTAATTATCTGATTCTGATTATTCAAAAGGATAATCTATTTTCAAAACTCAACCCCAAACACCTAAGAGGGTTAGTGGTTCAACCCACCCCCTCCCCTTCCCGTCCTCGACCTATATGATAAAAAATGATCCGTTTGAACCATTAATGACCCGTCCATCTTGTCACCTCGGGATGATTCGTACGGTAGAATTATGTCACTATATTGTCGGCCTTACCAAAAATGTAGATATTTGAGTAGCAGAGCCCATAGCTACACCCAAAGATATGTCCTGAAAAAAAAAATTGAAAAAAAATTCAAGACATCCCATAGCATTAAAGCGTTGTACTGCATACCAGGCCAACGCTATAAGACTCCCAAAGAGGACGATTTGTGTCTTACCAATTTGTTTTTGAAGGCAAATATGATTGCACAAGCATGTTCTGCTGCATTGCCGGCAATTGGCACCAAAATTATGCTAATAAAGCTAACAGAAATCCCCCAAGTATCTGATGCAATCTAATTAACAATGTACAATTAGTAATATACTACTATTCACGTACAAGCTAACAATGCACTACTTGATCACATACCTCAATGGTGTCCACAACATATTCACACAAAATGGCTATAATCACCGTCATTGTAACTAACCATAAAAATGCACTACAAAATCCTATCACAGCCTTCTCTTCTTTCACCTCCTCATTGCTTTCTTCCTCCTAATTTATTTGAAACGCAAATTGGAAATAAATAATCCCACCTAACTCAATTTGGCTGATGATAATCTCAAGTCAGTTATTGGCCAATAATAATCTGAACTGGTCAATTTTTTTTTTTTTTTTTTTTTGGTAAAATAGTCCGTCGTTAAAATAACTTAATGGAGTTAAGTTTTTTTCCGAATTACAAACCGTGTCACAACAATTTCACGCAACCCCAAATATTTTATTTTATACGCGAATCTGTACGTGATATTATGATGTCGCGTATCACATTACTTTGTGTTATTATTAATAGAAAATGTCTCCTACGTGAGTAAAAGTAGGAGATGCAAACTAGCCGAGCTCAGACCGATTCACTTATGAGTGCCCGAGCTCGAGCTCGGCTCGTTGGTAGTTCTCAAGCTTTAGCCGAGCTTATTTATTATCTAGTAATTAATATATTAAACAAAAATAATATAAATAATAGACTTGTTTAGGCTCGCAAGCTCGATAAGTGAAGCTGGGCTCGGACTCGTTTACTGAACAAGCTTATTTTTAGGTTCGAGTTCGGCTCGTAAACAAATTTAAATAAGTTCAGCTCGGCTCGTTTACTAGACCACTTTAAATAAGGGGTAAATGTCAATATTAATAAAAACTAATATTACACTAAGACTCGACGAGCCTGACGAGCTTCACATGCCAGGCTCGAGCTCGGGCTCGATAAATAAATGAGGACTATTTTAGGCTCGAGCTCGGCTCGTCTCGAGCTTTTTCTCAAGCAGCTCGCAAGCCACTCGGCTCGTTTGCACCCTAGGTAAAAGTAGACACGCGACTATTAGTTGCATAACTCATGGAAAAATGAGTGGCTTGTTTCTGATAAGGTATAACAATCCGAAGAATATGATTATTTCGTTATTATATCGTAATATATTATCAACCTCTTGTAGTTCACAAACTTGGGTATTCGTTTTCAACTGAAAAATGATGTATGCAGCATAAGCAAGAAGCATCACAATGCTGCTCGCCCTAGACATCTTAACGATTGAAACTTCCGCCTCAATGCCGCCACTATATCTAAACAACAATGGCATAATCTGGCAGAGCAACCCCAGTAACAATAACAACGAGTTTGCGTCGACCTGTTTCTGTTAATTTATTTAAACTGGAATAAATTAATTTCTCAACGAAATCGAATCTGTGTAGATTTTTTTTGGGAAAACAAATGACTGGTTGTCTTACTTTGTGAAACCTTTGTTCTTTATGTCGATTGGCTATGCCTCCACAGAAGAGAGATGAACCGAGAACAAGGAGGAGGTTTGAAATAACAGAACCGAAAAGTGAGTATTTAAGCACATTAATCTTTCTTTGATGGAGAGCAAACAATGCTATTATCAATTCTGTTGCATTTCCACATGTTGCATTAAGGAGCCCTCCCACTGCAGAGAAACAATTACAGTTCAAACTTCAACTTTTATGTCAAATCTAATGAAAAGTTTATGCGCACCCAAAAATCATGTCTATGAACCAGGACAAGAGTATTCATGGGTTGATACGATCATGGCCTATTTAACCTGGTCTTTCATATATGTTTTATCTTTTTTTTGCATATTAATGCGGTAAAAGTACAAATTTGTTAGCAAATGCATTGCATATAAAATTTAAGTTTAAATTCACAAATCATGATACTCATCCCTCTTTTATATTTTAAATTTATGCAAAACCATGTTAAGTTATGGAATAATTTTAAATAAGAAACAATAGGTTAAATGAGTCAACTAACCTGGACCCAACCCGTTTAGATAAACATGTTTGTGGGTTTGACTCAACCCATTTAGACTAAGCCCAAACCTGTAACTTTAATATTAGATTTGCGTTATAAATAATTTTTTTGCACAAATCAACCTTTAAGTTGTAAAAGACCATAGTACCCTCACATGCAAAGCATGTGAGGTAACTTAACTGAGTTTTTGGACAACTTAACTGAGTTTTTGGACGACGTTAGTTGTAAAGGTTCTAGAATGTTACAAAACATGAACATAAAGGTTGGTTTTGCCGATTTCATAGTCAAAGGTATGAAATGCAGCTTACATAAAGGCTGATTTATGCAATTTTGTCTTAAAGAAATATCCATAACATTATTAAAGTTGAGTTGTTACTAGTCTAAATCAAAATCAACATCAGTGAGATAATGGAGTAATGAATCGAATTGATGAAGAAACATACCTGTAGGACCAGTAAAGTATGCAATTTGCCTTTCATATCCCCCAAATTTGTAAAACAAATAACAATAACAAGTATTAATAACATAAACAATTAAAATTTAAACACCATAAACAATTCAATTTCACAAGTATTGAAAATTAGTTCTAACTTACTCCGTCAAAAAACTCACTCGTTCCGCAAGAGGAGCAAGTCCGACCAAACTCAAACAAAAAACCCACCGCTACAAAAAAAAAAAAAAATACAAACTCAATCACATTATTATACGCATAAACAGTTGTACATCACACAACTCACGTTACCGAGACCGTAACCTTTCGCCACAAAAGCTAGTGGAATCACCGGAAGAAGAACAAAAAGCTTCGTTCCAAGCAGAACTTCCGACACATTTGCTACAATTAGTCTCAAAATAGTTGAATTCTCCGGTTTCATGGGGTGAATCGGTTTCAGAATGTCTCCGTTCTCCAGATCGTGGGGTTTTGAATCCATTATTGGAAATGGGTTTGTAACAAAGAGGTTGGTGAGTATATTGTTTGAGTTGCCGGTTGCAGCCGGCCGGTGATAACAAGGAGCCCACGAGTTTTGGTGTGTGTGGTAACGACCGGCTGCTGCGTGTATAGGCCCGCTTTGGTTTGAAAATACTATTGAGGGAAATAATGGAAGGGTTGGGTGTAACAAAGTTGCAAATTAATGTTTGGAATTTAATAAGAGGCTCGATCCAACATTTAATGATTGGAATTTAATATAGTAGTATAGTATTGGGTTGTTAGAACATAGGGTGTGATTTGGGTAGTCCCTTTGAGGACTACCCGTCACGGTGTAACGTCATATTTGGTGGAGGATCATCCCTTTGAGACTATTTAAGGGTGTGAAGGACTACACAAGTTTAATTAAAAACTAATATATAATACAAGGAGAGAGAGGGAACAAACTTTGTTGCAGGCTCGTCTCCACCGGCTGATTCTTGCCGTTTGCGACGCGACGAGGGGGAGCGGGGCGGTGTGGGACGAGAGGGACGACCCAAAGCCAGGGGGGATGATCCCCACACCCCTTGGTCTTATGAGTGGGGAGTGGCTCGATCCAACATTTTTGTAGGTAATAAATGAATTACAAAATCGAGGTCACATTGAATTGGTATAAAAAAATCATCAATTGAGATTTGAGACACTGAATAACATAGCAATGATTTTTTTTAATGTCAGCCCTGACTCGCTTAAATCGCAATCAGTTTCACATTGGTTACTCAAAAGGTGTCGCAAGTAACGAGAGTTGGTGTGTTGCGGCACTGCTTTAAGATTTTGGAATGAAGCATGCGAAGAATGCGAGGACAATGCGCACTTCTAGAGTAAAATCCTAAATCTTGGGCCTAGAAACATTATTTAAATGCACCTCAAACAAGTCTAAGACATGAAAAGAAAAAAATTGGAGACCCTTGTTTTTTGGTGGCCCTAGGCCTTAGGCTAGATTGATAAGCCTAACGAGCGTCCCTCAGAGGGGACGAGTCATGTTGACTCATGTTTATGCGAATGTCGTGTCGCCTATGAGTGATTATTGTGTGGGCGTAGTTAGTGGCGGATACAAAAATTTGTTATAAGGAGACGATAGGAATGGATTACAAATAGGAATAAGAGAAAAATAAAATATAATAACATAGTTCATTAAATCTATTATATATAATAAATGAAAGTAGATTTGGGCCACGTGTCATTAAATTAGAGCATCATTTTTTTATTTTCACGCCCAACAGTACCTCCGTCCCCTTTTTTTCTTTATCATCTCTCTTCAAATTAGATTTTGACCCTAGATTTATACCTACTCATCCTTCAAATTCCTCATTGTTCCCCAAAATCCTGCTGAGTATTGGCCAACAAAGAAGAAGAAATCAGGGATGACTCCCATGGCCGGCCCTGGGGGTGGGCGGGGAGGACCCCCGACCTGGGCCTGATATTTCGAGGGGCACGTTTTTTTTTATAAAAAAAACCCGATATGGATATGTAAAATATTTTTTAATAGGGTATACCCATACAAACACCAACATAGGCCCTCTTACAAAACTATTCTTATGGTTTAGATTAGTTATTAACCCTTTGACATTAGATTTAGACCTTTAGTGAGCCCAATACCCAATTTCGTTAAGTCCTAATGGCACATTTTTTCGAGCTCGAACAGGGTACACGAATTCTCAGGGCCGGCCTTGACAGCTCCGTCCATCATTACCTTGCTGAAGGAAAATCCCATTTACCAGGTTTATTCTTGCAAACGAGAGTTTTATTTTTCGCCATTAAATCTTCTTTTGATGTTATTTGTAATACAATCCATACAGACTTGGCTGATTCAGTTGAATCGTCCATCGATTTGAGCAGATTCATGTTGTATCATTCATATTTTCCTTTAATTAGGGTTTTTTTCTGTCATTAGAGTTTTTATTGATGTTTAACTTATCTGATCCATACAATCTTGGTTGTTATGTTTGAATTGTCCAGCGATTTGTCAGAAAACTCGAAATTCCAACGATTCAGTAACCAGGTTTGCGATTTTGTATAGTATTTTGGTTTTATAATATTCATTTTATGTATGTTCTTCATATCTTCTTGGTTTTTGAGTTATTTTAGCGAAGTGGGTTCATAGACTTTTTGGGGTTTCTATGTTATACCTGATTGTAATTATGGTAGCCCTCATTTGTTGCATTCGTTGTTTTTTCTTCCTCACTTTAGTTGATGTAATCATTGTTAGATGGTGAAAGAAAAGGGCGTAACTGATAATTAATGTGTATTTTGGATGACAGATACAAGGATGCAACAAAAACTGCTTTCAAGTCATCTACTCGGTTAGAATATATGATGCAAGATTAGCCCAGGTTTGGCCATGACATTTCAGGTAGTTTTCTTGCAAGAGAAGATCGGCTTCCTTATATTATGTTCTTTGTATTGTGTGTGCACTTAGCGATCCTAAAATGTTGGTATTTTAAATAAAAATGAAATTTTATGAATTATATGCAGGTTTATATGGCACCCGTGGTTAACAAACAACAAAAATTGCTTACTCGGGCTAGAAACAAAGTAAATTGAGGTATATCTGAAAGTAGTCTTGAAGTTGTGGAAATGGGAACGTAATGAGTCGTATATATATGATGATGGAGACTTCAAAACGGGCCCGTGGGAAGTTCAAAAAAGTTGTGAGTGACTTAATCTTTTTTTAATTATAACTTTGTATACTTTATTTTGTGACACTAAAGATTGTAGAGAGCGTTGGAGAAGGTGTACATGAAGTTGTTGAAGGAGACACCATGATCCCAATCTTTTTGGCCGATTGCGGCGAATGCACCGATTGTTTGTCTGAAAAAAGCAACCTATGCACAAAGTTTCCTTTGAGTCCTTCTCCTTGGATGAAAAGAGAAGACACAAGCAGGTTCACAGACATTAATGGAGAAACTCTATACCACTTCTTAAGTGTATCGAATTTTAGTGAGTACACGGTGGTTGACATTGCACATTTGACTAAAACCGATCCAGCAATTTCACCAAACAGAGCTTGCCTCTTAAGCTGTGGAGTATCGACCAGTAAATTATACACTTCCTATACTCTTTTTAGTATTTATGTTCGGATTTTAAATGATATAGTACCCAACGATTATTTTGTTGCTGGTATGGATAACCGGAAATGTTTTCAGTATATGTCACCTAATTAACTATCATTTTCTAATATGTAGGTCACTAAAATAACTTTCTTTTGCTTTTATTCACATGCCAACTATCTAACTTTTTGTCATCCAAGTATTACAGGATGGGAACATAATGATAGTTTAAGGACCTACATTACCTACATAACTTTTTTTTGCTTTTAGTCACATGTCAATATTATATTTTTGAAATAGTACTACAAAAAATTACCAATATGGTAAATTAGTGATAACATCTATCAAATTTGAATTTGGAAAGTACCAAGCTTGACCTAAAAAGTCATTATGCTTTCAGGGGTGGGTGCTGCCTGGAAAACAGCCAAGGTGGAAGCTGGAACCACCGTTGCTATATTCGAACTAGGTGTCATTGGTCTAGCGATATGATTTTGTAACTGCATGTTTTAAAAAAAAAACGGATAAAGGCTATGTGGAGCTAAGAGGATTATAGGAATTGATGTGAACCAAGACAAGTTTGAAATAGGTAATTTCTAATTTGAGTATTATTATGATATGGTAATATCCACTCATAAGGATCATATGCACTTAATTTTAGATTTTCATTAATTTTTTTTTCTTTTAAATCAGGAAAGAAATTTGGAGTAACTGATTTGGTAAACCCTGATAACTGATGGGACAAAACTGTGAGCCAGGTAACTTAACCATAGTTAAATCACCATTTGACATGATAAGATATCACTTAATCAATAACAGAATGAGGATTAAATGATATCATCTTGGGTCAGATAATAATGGAGATGACTGGAGGTGGTGCAGACTATTGCTTTGCGTGTGTTGGTATGAATTCACTTGTGCATGAAGCTTATGCTTCTTGTAGAAAGGTCGGTTTTATCTTTAATTTTATTCGGCTTATTTCAAACGGGTTGAATGAGTTCTTGCTTGATGCACTTGTAGGGTAATTTTGAGAGTTATTTTGATTTGGTGTATTGTTGATGAGGTTGTAGAGTAATTTTGTTGCACTTGTAGTGTAACACCCCGTGTTCTCGAATGTCAAAGTCAAAGTCAAAGTCAAAGTCCAAGTCAACTTTGACTTTCTTTGACTGTAAATAGTCTATTTTCAGTTTTATTTGTATTATGTGGAGTAAGTGTTGTAATCAGAAAGAATCGAAGTAATCGAATGTTTTAACGCAAACCGACTTACGACTGTGAATAGTAGGAAGTAACAATGCGATAAAGTTAACTAATCAGTAATCAAACCGATCTAACTATCATCGAACTCGGATCTCGGATTACGCTAACTTTGGTTGTTGTTATACGTGTGCGTGTGCCTTACCTGTGTGTATTTACTTTATGTTTTGTGCTTTGTGTGGTGATCAATCGAAACTCGAAACTCAAATCGAACGTAATCGAAATCGAATTACGACAAGTGGTAACGTAAGGATAGGGTGTAATATAGATGATTGTGTGTTAGATATAGTGGTTGGGACTGAAAGTAATTTGAATAAGAAACTCTATCGTACTCGTATCGTCTTCAATCGAAATCGAAATATCGAAAATCGTCGCACCGAACACTCGAACCAGGCTGCTAATCGATCAGGCTGTCAGCCGATCGAACAGACTGTTCGATCGAGCAGGCTGTCCGATCGGGATGCCAGCCGACCGACCAGCCCTTTCCTCTTTTGGAGCCTATAAATAGGGCTGTCATTGTCACTCTTTACCACTTTTGGAAAGCTCTGACCGACCAGCCCGTGCTCCTCTTCTTTTCTCAGATTTCTTCCGATTCCGGTAAGTTTCCATCCTAAATCTTGTACTTTCTTGATCAAAACATGTCACACCCCCAAAATCCACACGCGGAGTACCACCGCTTGGGAGCGTGACTGACCAGGATCAAGCCATCAATCATATTGAACATAGCATAATGTAAATAAGATAATTCGTAAAACCCAAATCAATACGATTGATGTTCTAAACCAAACATAGTATCAATAGCGGAAGCGTAATAATGAAAATCCAAAGTAAAGTTATAAGTTCAATTGTTTAACATAATGTCTACGATCCGAATCCCACAACAACCCGCTCCTCCTTGTGCAAGCTCCATAAGTACCTAAGGTCCTGCAAGGCATGCAGCAGAGAGTCAACAACTAGTTGAGCGAGTTCACAGTTAACAGTTCAGTAATAGTATAGTGTGAGTAATAGTATGTTCGTTCGTTTATATCATGTATCATATTTCCATCGCGGCCTCCCAGGCAGGTATGCGAAGATTAGGGGATAACTATCCCAAGTATTCTAGACTAGGTTTATTTGTATCGCGGCCTACCAGGAAGGTGTGCGAAGATGTTAGTAAGTTTAGTTCGCGGCCTTCCAAAGGCAGGTGTGCGAAGTCAGTCATAATATCGCGGCCAACCCTTGGCAGGTGTGCGAAGATCAGTTCAGTAAGTGTTACTAGTCTAGTTGTATCTTATCGTTCGATTCTATCAGCTGAGTATGTACAATAAATCAACAAATCCCATTCCCACCCGGGAACCCATGCCTTGGCTGTGTGAACTCACCTTGGTTTGCTCGGTATGCTAAAGGAATGCAAGCTCACAAATAATCAGTCACGTCCTATAGTGCACGTATACTCAATCAGTTCACGTTCGTAATGTTTCACATGTAACTAGCATCGCAGTAATATCACAGAGTGTGTTTAACAGTTAATCATCATACAGCACAAACAGTTAATCATGTGCATACAATTTCACGTTTCACATAACAGTCTTTCATAATTTATTCTAGCATGGTTACTCTTTAACAGAGATAATAAACTAACTGTGTTAGTTAGCTTAACTGAGTTAGTAAACAACTAAAGTTAACAACTTACCCACTTAACAGGGGTTTACATGCTTAACATAGTTACACGTTTACTTAACAAAGTTAAACACTAATGGAGTTAACGGGTAATATACTAGTCACAGATCATTAGACGAAATCACTTAGTGGGCGAAAACCAAGCTTGGGCCGAAAACACATTGAGCCGAAAACTGTTTGGGCCGAAATCATTATATGGGCCGAAAACTCTCTTGGGCGAAAACACTGTAGAACGAAAACACTTGTTGGGCCGAAATCATAACCTGGGCCGAAAACACTTATGTGTTTTCGTTGGATAAGGGATTTCGTTGGGTGGGGGGTCTTCGCCAGCTACATCGCTCACCATCATCATCAGTTACGTTAAACACAGAAGACATAATGATCATCTACAATACGCCGACTTCATCATATAATCATTCAGTCATATCAATTTATGCGATCATCCTTACATACAAAGCATTAATACGAAATCATTCAATCCTGAATTCATATGATTATTATACATTAAATTGAATATACGTTGAGATCTATCCAAATATTATCACAACATCAGATCTATTCCTCATGATTCATGACAGAACATCCAATCCACCTATTCATTATTATGCTATCACTCGATCATGTTTATTACACGGAACCGTATTCAATCACCTAATACCGTATCCAACATGAATCAAAACATCACATAAAATCACAGAATCATGATTTCAATTTCACAATATACGATGATAACAGACAATCAATCCCGAGCGGGTTAGACACTAACCGAGATATGAAGCCAACAGGTTGATTCAGAAGAAAGGTTCCAAAGGATTGCAGTCGTTGGCACTCCGTTGAAGAGGTGTTCTAGGGTTTTCGATTAAACTCTAGTAGTAGAGGTTATAACAGAATGCTATAGTTCGCTACTGGGCCAAAGCCCAGTTCCTGTTTTCGCCAGCCCATATTCAGACGAAAACACCAAGGTGTTTTCACCAATTGGTGTTTTCGTGGGGTAAAGGTATTTGGCAAGGGGGTATTTTCGGCTAGAGTTCCATGTTTACTAATAACTATACTACTCACATAACATACACTAGCAATATACAACTGTATATCCATAAAGACACGTATGTTGCACACAAATAAAACATATCATTCATAACACGATTTATCATATAACAAACGTGTTCCGTTGCGAAACAACTAGTCGTGTAAACAAACAATCCAAACAATAATGTGTAATAAATGCGAAGATAGAAATCTTGGAAATTTGAGTTGTCACATTATCCCCAACTTAGAAGAAATTTCATCCCGAAATTTGGTACGCACTCACTGAGGAAGCTAGGTAAGTTGTATCGTTCACTGGTTTTCCTGGGGTGTCACATCATCCCCCCGTTGATTTGGAATTTCGTCCCGAAATTCTGTAGTAGTAGCTTCAGCCTCAGTAATGGTTGTATTGGTTCCGAATAATTGGGGGTACTTTTCTGTCATCTAGTCTTCGCGTTCCCAGGTGTATTTTGGACCACGTTTGGAGTTCCAACGAACTCGGACAAGAGGGATTCTCTTGTGTTTGAGGACCTTAACATCCCGGTCCGTGATTTCAACTGGCTCCTCGACGAACTGCAACCGCTCGTCGATAGTGAGTTCCTTAAAAGGAGTTGTGAGGGTCTCATCTGACAGGCACTTCTTCAGATTCGACACGTGAAAAACATTGTGAACTGCACCGAGTTCAGCTGGTAGGTTCAGTCTGTGGGCTACTGGGCCTATTCTTTCAGTGATTTCGAACGGTCCAACATACCGTGGATAGAGTTTGCCTCGTTTACCAAATCGAACCACACCCTTCCAGGGTGAGACTTTAAGTAAAACCCGGTCCCCGACCTGAAATTCTAATGGCTTCCTACGCTTATCCGCGTAGGCTTTCTGACGGTCGCGTGTTGTCGCCATGCGTTGTCGTATTTGTGCAATCTTTTCTGTGGCGTCCACTAAAATCTCTGGACCCGTAATCTGACTATCCCCCACCTTTGCCCAACAGAGAGGTGACCAACATTTACGCCCGTACAATGCCTCGAATGGAGCGGCTTGTGTGCTGGTGTGATAGCTGTTATTGTATGAGAACTCCACCAGAGGGAGGTGCTTTTCCCAGCCGTTGCCGAATTCGATAACACACGCCCGAAGCATGTCTTCAAGAGTTTGAATTGTTCGCTCAGACTACCCATCCGTCTGAGGATGATACGCTGTGCTCATGCCTCACCGTGAGCCGAAAGATTTGTGCATCGCTTGCTATAGTTCTGACGTGAATCGTGCATCCCGATCCGAAATGATGGAGGTGGGCACCCCGTGCCTCGAGACTATTTCCTTTACGCATAGGTCTGCTAGTGTAGGAAAACTTGTCTGTTTCTTTGATTGCTAGGAAGTGAGCAGACTTGGTGAGTCGATCCACGATCACCCATATAGTATCATTCCCAAGCTGAGATCTAGGCAGGCCAGTAACAAAATCCATGGAAATTTCTTCCCATTTCCACTGTGGTATCCTGGGTTGTTGCAGTAGGCCTGAGGTTTTCTGGTACTCTGTCTTGACTCTCGCACAAGTCAAACATTTGCCGACGTAAGTTGCAATGTGGGCCTTCATGCTAGGCCACCAGTATGTAGTTCTAATGTCGTGGTACATTTTATCCGACCCTGGATGTACCGAGTAGCGGAACTTGTGAGCTTCGTCCATTACAAGCTCTCGTAAACCGCCATAAAGTGGGACCCAAATACGCCCCGTTACACAGTATGCGCCGTCTTCCTTTTGTTCCATTCGTTGCCTTGAGCCGCGTAAAGCTTCAGCTTTGACGTTTTCGGGCTTTAATGCTTCCATCTGAGCAGTTCGTATTTGTGCAGGAAGACTGGACTGAATAGTGGGCTGCAAGGCTCGTACGCGTCTAGGTGGAGTGTCTTTCCGGCTGAGGGCGTCAGCCACAACATTGGCCTTTCCTGGATGGTACTTGGTGGCGCATTCGTAATCATTAAGTAGCTCGACCCATCATCGTTGACGCATGTTCAATTCCTTCTGCTTGAAGATATGCTCGAGACTCCTGTGATCGGTGTAAATAGTGCACTTGGTACCGTACAGGTAGTGTCGCCATATCTTGAGCGCAAAAACAACAGCTCCCAGCTCTAAATCGTGCGTCATGTAGTTCTGTTCGTGAATCTTGAGTTGACGAGTAGCGTAAGCAATAACCTTATCCCGCTGCATCAATACACAACCAAGCCCCTGTATCGATGCGTCACAATAGACCACAAATCGTCCGTGCCCTCTGGCAATGAGAGAATAGGTGCGCTGCAAAGCCTATCCTTTAAATACCGAAAAGTCGTTTCTTGTGTATTACCCCAACGATAGGTAACACCTTTCTGTGTCAACATAGTAAGCGGTTGCGCGATCTTAGAGAAGTCTTTAATGAATCGCCTGTAATACCCCGCCAAACCCAAGAATTGGCGTATTTCTGTCGATGTACGCGGTGCAGGCCAGTTCCTGATCGAGTCTACCTTGGATGGATCGACATTAATCCCATCCCTGTTCACCACATGACCTAAGAAGTGGACTTCACGAAGCCAGAAGTCGCATTTTGAAAACTTTGCGTACAGTTGCTCCTTTCGGAGAAGTTCCAAGATAAGACGTAAGTGCTGCTCGTGCTCCTCCTGACTCTTGGAGTAGATCAGAATGTCGTCGATGAAAACGATGACGAACTTGTCAAGATAGGGTTTGCACACCCTGCTCATAAGATCCATGAAAACTGCAGGCGCGTTCGTAAGTCCAAATGGCATGACTAGAAACTCGTAATGGCCGTAGCGAGTTCTGAATGCTGTCTTGGAGACGTCCTCGTCCCGGACTCTCAGCTGATGGTAACATGACCTTAGATCAATCTTGGAGTAGTAACTCGACCCTTGCAACTGGTCGAATAAGTCGTCAATGCGTAGAAGAGGATAACGGTTCTTCACTGTGACCTTGTTCAGTTCACGGTAATCAACTTCACATCCTGAAGGTGCCATCCTTCTTTTCCACAGATAATACTGGAGCTCCCCAAGGCGAAGAGATAGGTCGGATAAATCCCTTATCCAAGATTTCTTGTAGCTGCGCCGATAGTTCTTTCGATTCTGGTGGAGCTAAGCGATACGGTGCTCGAGCTATGGGTGCTGCTCCTGGAGCGAGCTCGATTTGAAATTCGACCTGACGATGAGGCGGTAGACCAGGTAAATCTTTAGGAAACACCTGAGGAAAGTCGCGTACAACTGGATGGTCTTCCAACTTCTTTTCTTTCGCTGATGCGTCAGTAACGAGAGCCAAAATTGCGGTGTGGCCCTTCCGCAAACATTTCTGAGCCTTCAAGAAAGAGGTGATGCCAACCACAGTACCACTCTTGTCGCCTTGAACTTCGAGAGGTTCTTGACCAGAATGAGGAATGCGAACAATCTTTTCTTTGCATAGGGTTTCTGCTTGCTGTTGCTGCTGGCGATTCCGATTTGAAGGCCGTGGGCTCCTGAATCCTTAGCTTCATGGCTCATCTTGAGACACCTCTGGCAACGTCCCTCGTTGCACTAACCACCGTGGTGTCTGTTGCATTAGTTACACATTGGGTGAATTCCCCGATATCCACCCTGCCCCTGACCACCAGAAGTTGGCTGACTCGGCTCTGGTGGTCTCTATTCTTGCGCTGCTGCTGTGCTTGAGACTGAACGGTAGCTGAACCCTTGCTGGAATACCCATCCCATTTCCGCTTGTTGTCACTAGGAGTAGCGGGAGTAGCAGAAGTGATAGCGGTAGTAATAGTGCTGATACAACTAGGCAGCCTGTTCTGTTCCACTGCCTGATCCGTGAAGCGATGAGCAAGACACTGAATGTCTTGGATATTGTCGAGGTTAGCCGATGTAGCATGGCTCTGAGTCTCTGAGGCTAGACCCTTGAGGTACAATTCGATACGCTTGCTTGGAGGGTCCACCATGGTTGGACACAAGATGGTCAGTTCGTTCGACCGTTTCGTATAAGCATCAATTCCTGACCCCGTCATTTTCAAATGGTAAGGCTCCACTTCCAACTTGTGGATGTCATCACGCGTGCAGTATTCCCTTTTAATGCGTTCTTTGAATTCGTTCCAGGGGGTGGCGTTAGCAGCTGCCAACCCTAGCATCCGTACTTGCGCGTTCCACCAGGTTAGCGCGATTTCTTCCAAAGTACCAGTGGCGTACTTGACCCTGCGAGCCTTAGGGCATTCACACATCTCGAATACTGACTCGAGCTTCCCAAACCAATGGAGTAGTCCCACTGCTCCTTCTGTGCCACTGAATGTGCTTGGACGACAGTCCATGAAGTTCTTGAATGTGCAGACAGGTTGCTGTGCGTTCCGACCTGTTGCGCGAGAAAGATAGGTCAAGGTCAAGCGCGAGAGTTGGGTCACGAGAGTAGGATCTAACATCCTAGGATAGGTCTGGAATAGCAGGTTATACCTCCTGCTTGTGCGGCTGCAAGTGCCGCAGCAACTTGTTCGTTAATGAGAGCCGTTAACTGGGCTTGAGTCATGTTAACACGTCCAGACATGATCGAACAGTAACGGTAGCATAAGTATGAATGGTTCGCGAGTAGTGCGATGACAGAAAAGTGTAGGCTCATAGGTGTTCTCAAGCAGTAACAAGTAGTGAGCAGAGTAATGTAAGCATACTACGAGCAAAGTTCTATGCAATTCTAGCATGTAGGCAATAATCATAAACCTTATTACCTAGGATGTCGAGTCTTGCACGTGGAGCGAAGCGTCGTTGTGGATCGTTGAGAGCACTGTTCTGGTTATAGTCTAGTTTTAATAAAAACGTTTTCCCATATTAAAACCAAGTTCTCTATAACCAATGGCTCTGATACCAATCTGTCACACCCCCAAAATCCACACGCGGAGTACCACCGCTTGGGAGCGTGACTGACCAGGATCAAGCCATCAATCATATTGAACATAGCATAATGTAAATAAGATAATTCGTAAAACCCAAATCAATACGATTGATGTTCTAAACCAAACATAGTATCAATAGCGGAAGCGTAATAATGAAAATCCAAAGTAAAGTTATAAGTTCAATTGTTTAACATAATGTCTACGATCCGAATCCCACAACGACCCGCTCCTCCTTGTGCAAGCTCCATAAGTACCTAAGGTCCTGCAAGGCATGCAGCAGAGAGTCAACAACTAGCTGAGCGAGTTCACAGTTAATAGTTCAGTAATAGTATAGTGTGAGTAATAGTATGTTCGTTCGTTTATATCATGTATCATATTTCCATCGCGGCCTCCCAGGCAGGTATGCGAAAATTAGGGGATAACTATCCCAAGTATTCTAGACTAGGTTTATTTGTATCGCGGCCTACCAGGCAGGTGTGCGAAGATGTTAGTAAGTTTAGTTCGCGGCCTTCCAAAGGCAGGTGTGCGAAGTCAGTCATAATATCGCGGCCAACCCTTGGCAGGTGTGCGAAGATCAGTTTAGTAAGTGTTACTAGTCTAGTTGTATCTTATCGTTCGATTCTATCAGCTGAGTATGTACAATAAATCAACAAATCCCATTCCCACCCGGGAACCCATGCCTTGGCTGTGTGAACTCACCTTGGTTTGCTCGGTATGCTAAAGGAATGCAAGCTCACAAATAATCAGTCACGTCCTATAGTGCACGTATACTCAATCAGTTCACGTTCGTAATGTTTCACATGTAACTAGCATCGCAGTAATATCACAGAGTGTGTTTGACAGTTAATCATCATACAGCACAAACAGTTAATCATGTGCATACAATTTCACGTTTCACACAACAGTCTTTCATAATTTATTCTAGCATGGTTACTCTTTAACAGAGATAATAAACTAACTGTGTTAGTTAGCTTAACTGAGTTAGTAAACAACTAAACTTAACAACTTACCCACTTAACAGGGGTTTACATGCTTAACATAGTTACACGTTTACTTAACAAAGTTAAACGCTAATGGAGTTAACGGGTAATATACTAGTCACAGATCATTAGACGAAATCACTTAGTGGGCGAAAACCAAGCTTGGGCCGAAAACACATTGAGCCGAAAACTGTTTGGGCCGAAATCATTATATGGGCCGAAAACTCTCTTGGGCGAAAACACTGTAGAACGAAAACACTTGTTGGGCCGAAATCATAACCTGGGCCGAAAACACTTATGTGTTTTCGTTGGATAAGGGATTTCGTTGGGTGGGGGGTCTTCGCCAGCTACATCGCTCACCATCATCATCAGTTACGTTAAACACAGAAGACATAATGATCATCTACAATACGCCGACTTCATCATATAATCATTCAGTCATATCAATTTATGCGATCATCCTTACATACAAAGCATTAATACGAAATCATTCAATCCTGAATTCATATGATTATTATACATTAAATTGAATATACGTTGAGATCTATCCAAATATTATCACAACATCAGATCTATTCCTCATGATTCATGACAGAACATCCAATCCACCTATTCATTATTATGCTATCACTCGATCATGTTTATTACACGGAACCGTATTCAATCACCTAATACCGTATCCAACATGAATCAAAACATCACATAAAATCACAGAATCATGATTTCAATTTCACAATATACGATGATAACAGACAATCAATCCCGAGCGGGTTAGACACTAACCGAGATATGAAGCCAACAGGTTGATTCAGAAGAAAGGTTCCAAAGGATTGCAGTCGTTGGCACTACGTTGAAGAGGTGTTCTAGGGTTTTCGATTAAACTCTAGTAGTAGAGGTTATAACAGAATGCTATAGTTCGCTACTGGGCCAAAGCCCAGTTCCTGTTTTCGCCAGCCCATATTCAGACGAAAACACCAAGGTGTTTTCACCAATTGGTGTTTTCGTGGGGTAAAGGTATTTGGCAAGGGGGTATTTTCGGCTAGAGTTCCATGTTTACTAATAACTATACTACTCACATAACATACACTAGCAATATACAACTGTATATCCATAAAGACACGTATGTTGCACACAAATAAAACATATCATTCATAACACGATTTATCATATAACAAACGTGTTCCGTTGCGAAACAACTAGTCGTGTAAACAAACAATCCAAACAATAACGTGTAATAAATGCGAAGATAGAAATCGTGGAAATTCGAGTTGTCACATTATCCCCAACTTAGAAGAAATTTCGTCCCGAAATTTGGTACGCACTCACTGAGGAAGCTAGGTAAGTTGTATCGTTCACTGGTTTTCCTGGGGTGTCACAAAACATGCTCCTACACCTTTCTATCTTTCGAATCTTGATTTCTAACCGTGAAATCATCAAGATCTAAGCATTCTAGGGAGATGTCATCATGGTGTTCATCAAGAACATCATGTCTTGGCCTCAATCCACCATGAATAGCTCGGATCTAACCGATTTCCACATAAACAAGCTAAGATCTATCATAGATCTAAACATTTTCATGGTGTGAAGGATTGAAAGAAGGATTTCCAACTTCCTTTCAACTCTTTTACACTCAATGCCTTACAAACCGGTAGAAATGGAGCTTGAGCCAACTCACTAATCATCCCAATGGTTGTGTGATTCAAGATCCGGATCCTACCTACGAGGTTCACCAACCTCGGGTTTAACGTCAAACCACCATTCCGAACTGTTCACTGACCGGATTTGGGTGATTCCTGTCCGGGCAGGAGAAACAAGTAAGAACGAAGGTTCCCTGGTTAAGCTCGTTGTCAAACTACCTTGATATAACGTCAAATAATCAGAACAGTCAAATGTTAGACGGACAGGCCGACCAGGTCAGGATGCTGGCCGAACGGTTAGGCTGTTCGAACGAACAGCCCAACCGATCAGACATGCTAGCCGATCGACCGGGCCAGCCGATCGACTAACATATTGCCCCACAACTCAACAATTTCATGAAGTATGGTATTGAATGAGGTACTGTTCGATCGAACAGCTGTTCGTCAACATTACTCCTCGGATCATGAGATACTATGCTTCAACACTTAGTCGATTTTCAATTCGTTGTTGTACGGGAATGCCACCCGATCGAGCATGCTATTCGATCGAGTAGGCTGTTCGATCGAGTGACATCCTGATGAGGACTACTACTGGAGTTCCTAACCAATCGGTTATGCTGACCGATCGAACGGATCGTTCGATCGATCGACCTGAAAGGTAAGAACACTTCAGTGTTCTCAAATGCTACAACGAAAACTTCAAAAGAACAAGCCATCATACACAAACACATCCTTCGCAAAGGAAGAAACAATCCACTCGAACAGTCCAACCGATCGAACCTACCATCCGATCGAACAGGCTGTCCGAACGGATTGTCCAGCCGAACGAACAACCCACTCGATCGAACCAACTGTTCGATCGACCAGGCTGATCAACCCACTTACACTTGTTTCCATTTTACGTGTTATTCATCGCTATGCTATCGAACTGTTCAGGCTAACTGTACTCCCAAGCGCTCCCTTCAATCTATCAATCAATCGCTGTGAGTATACTCGACCCCTTTTTGCTTTTAGCACTTTTGGGTGTTACATACGTTACTTATCAAAACCACTATCGAACACACTACTCAAATGTTTGAACGCTAACCAAATTGCATGTATTACGTGACTAAATGAATGCTTGTTGATTGTGTTTACACGTGGAATGCTGTCTACCTGCCTTAACGACGTAGTACTATAGTTTGGACTCAGCACCCGTTCACACGGGGGTTGTTAAGGACAATTACTTGCACGGATTACGGTGGTAATCATGTATTGCGAACCGTCTCGGACGGTCAACCCGCAGTCATTGGTATCGATAGGTCCATGTCGATAATTAACTTGCTTCGTTTTCTTCTGTGTACGTGCTGGTTGTGCGTAAACCATCTCGAACTCTATATGCTATTATCAAACTTGTATGCTCACCTTTACATTATATGTAGTGACTTTATTTTAACGTATGTGACAGGCAATTAGGATGCTTATCTGCTAGGAAGGCGAGCTAGGAATAAGCGTCTAGAGCATAGTTGTCTGTAGATCTTGCAGAGCGAGTCTCTAGAAGCACTTGAACAATATTTCTATTTTATTCAAAATCTGAGTTGTCGGAACAGAATATTTGACTAGATGCTTGTCTGTAATAACTCGTTTTATTGTTGGGATACGGCATGGGACGTATCATTTAAACTGAATAGTAATGAAGGTTGTTATGGAAACTTCTGGACAATCTGTTTCGTTCAGTGCCATGCCCCGATGATTCCGCCATCGGTTGGGGTGTGACAGATTGGTATCAGAGCCATAACTATAGGGAATTAGGCAAGACACGACCTAGTCCTGGTCGCTGTCTTAGAGACCTAGACTATAGTTAGGAGCCAACAGATCAAGATTAGGTGTGCTATATTCCGATATTCTTCGCCATCGCTGCACCCGAATTTTTCAAATAGAGTCAAGCGATTAGGTCGAGATTAGGTGTGAAAGCTGCAAACTCTCGACTAAAATTATTTGACCAATGAATTCCTCATTATTTTCGATAACAAACGAGGAGAATTATACCAAATCAGGAGTGAAATCCATATTTTGATGAATAATCCCCTCGAATTTTACTAAAACAAGGAAGAAAGTGCTAAGCCAGGGGTGAAACCCGAATCTTGGCAACTTATTCCAACTTTTACTCATCTCACCAAAGCCTCGACGGACTCCAACGACTTGAACTCACAAGTATGACCTAGGTAATACGCGCGGAATGCCCAAGAATCGAGGCATAAACGCGACCCCAAGAGTCGAAAAGTGACGACAAGTCTACTGCGAATAGTCGAATCGCTTTGGGTAGTCGATGTCTAGTAGCCGCAGACAATCTATTTCTCGATTTTATGTGTTTCGATTCTGAGCCCGCAACCACAGACTCCGATGATTCATTGATTTTATGTGTTTTATGTGTGATTACCTGTTTGTGTGTTTTATTTTGATGAATCGTTCGATTTTTACTATCACTTCGATCGACACACACACGACTCGCATTGCTCTTCTATCTCAAAACGGTAACAAGTCGCTGCAATTCTAGACGATACTATGCTAGGACATACGCTATACTATGTTGTACTCGACATGCTATACAATTGTGTGATACTATTCGATATACCACACGCGATCGCTATATACGAACGACGCACGAGCCTTGAATGATAGGTTTCTGTATTCTGACTGCTTCTGTGTTTAAATGTGTATGTGCTTCTGTGCCTACGTGTCTCTGTGCTTTACGTGCTTATGTGCTTCTGTGATTACGTGAATCTGTGGTTATGTGCCTACATGTTTATGTGATGCGTGTTTCGACGTGTTCCTAAGCTTTAGTAAGTAGTAGACGTGTGAGGTGAGATTTGATTTGTTGTGTCTGAGACATATGACGATGTCTATTGCAGACCATGTCGTCATCTGGACACCGAACCCCACTCACCCGCCAAGAGAAGAGAGACAGGCGTCTCGCTACTATCATCGCCAAGAGCGTGGCAAAAGCTGTGAGCGATGTCTTCGAAAATGCCAGCAAGTCATCTGAGGAGTCGAGAATCGATGCTCCTAAGGATACCAGCAAGACTGGGTTCAGCTTTAAACAGTTCAAGGCATGCGGACCAAAGGAATTCACCGGAGAAGATGGCCCAACAACTATGTTTCAATGGTTCGATTCTATCGAAGTCACTCTGCGCCAAAGCGGTTGTCCAGAAAATCTCCGCACCCTCAATGCTACAGGCGTCTTTCAGTCCCGAGCTTTAGACTGGTGGACGGCCGAACGAAACAAATGCGGGAATGATGCAGCTTATGAGCTGACATGGAAGGAGCTGAAAGCCATCATAATGGACGAATTCTGCCCTCCCCATGAACGCCAAAAGTTGGAGGACGAGTTTTGGAACATAAAGCAGAAGGATGGGGATAACGCTGCCTTGACTGCACGCTTTAAACAGCTCAACATCATCTGTCCCGACCAGGTCAAGACGTCAGACATGGCCATCAAGAAGTATATTCGAGCTCTACCCGATTGTGTTGCCGATTTCGTTCATGCTGCCAAGCCATCATCGATTGAAGAGACCTACCTGCTTGCCGCTGAGATCAATGAAAAGCGGGTAAAGCCTGGTTTCTGGGATAAGCATACCAAGTCTCTGCACCAAGCCACCGCCACGTCAACCGTCGACACCACCACTGCTCAACCCTCCAAGTCGTCAAGAAGAAAGAAGAAGCACAACAACAACAGCTCCAGCAACAAGAACTGTGCTGTGACAACGACTGCTGCCCCTCTACAAGCCGTACCGGCCCAACAGCAGTCGCATCATCGACAAGCTCCAGTGATCAATGCGCCACCAGCTAAGCGTGCTTACACAGGTCCCCACCCGCTCTGCCCGACATGCTCATACCATCTTCCGGTGGGAATCGCCTGTCGTTTCTGCGCCCACTGCAACCTCTATGGGCATTTCACTACGAACTGTCGCTATGGTCCCCATCAAGCCCCACTTCAAGCCGCCGCTCATCAAGCTCTACTCCCAGCCCCTCAAGGCCAACCTACAACTCAAGCGCCCGCGGTCAATGCTCGAGTCTGCTTTGCATGTGGTGATCCTAAGCACTTTGCAAACATGTGCCCGAACCGGGTTGTGAAACAAGAACCCCAGCAGCAGCAGCAACAGCAGCAGCCTCAGCAGCAACAGCAAGCAGCCCGTGCCAGAACCTTTAACATCAATGCTTGTCAAGCTCAGGCTGACAACAACGTGGTTAATGGTACGTTCCTTGTGAATGTTATCTATGCATCATGTTTGTTTGATACTGGAGCCGATAACTGCTTTGTGTCGTTTGAATTCGAGAAGCTCCTTAGTCGTAAGCGTTCTTATCTCCCCTCGTCATTCGAAGTCGAAGTTGTTACTAGAAGAACCGTCGCTGTTAACTCTGTTCTTCGTGATTGTACCTTAGAGCTCAACAATCACCTCTTTCCAATCGACCTTATTCCGATGCAACTCGGAAGTTTTGACGTCATAGTAGGCATGGACTTTCTTCGCGAAAACCATGCTGAAGTTGTGTGCTTTGAGAAGATGATTCGATTCTCGCTTGTGAATGATGATCTATTGTGTGTATACGGTGAAACAGCTTCGAAGGGTCTTAAACTTATGTCATGCGTCCGAGCTAGCAAGTATCTCCGCAAGGAATACAGCGCTTTCTTGGCCAACATTGTAGTAGTAGAGAAGGAAAAGAAAAAGAAGGTTGAAGTCAAAGACATTCCAGTGGTTCGTGAATTTCCTCAGGTGTTCCCTGATGATCTTCCTGGATTACCGCCAAGTCGTGATATCGACTTTCGTATCGACCTTATTCCTGGAGCTAACCCTGTTGCTAAAGCCCCTTATCGACTTGCACCATCCAAAATGAGGGAACTCTCAAACCAACTCCAGGAGGTACTTGAAAAAGGCTTTATTCGCCCGAGCACCTCTCCTTGGGGCGCGCCAGTCCTTTTCGTCAACAAGAAGGATGGGTCGTTCAGGATGTGCATCGACTATCGGGAATTGAATAAGCTGACCATCAAGAACCGTTACCCTTTGCCTCGAATCGATGACTTATTTGATCAGCTGCAAGGTGCCAAGTGTTTCTCGAAGATCGATCTACGTTCAGGCTATCATCAGTTGCGCACACAAGAGGGAGATATACCTAAAACAGTCTTTCGCACTCGATACGGCCACTATGAGTTCGTTGTTATGCCCTTTGGTCTAACCAACGCACCCGCGGTTTTAATGGATCTGATGAATCGTGTGTGTAAGCCTTATCTTGACCGTTTCGTCATCGTGTTCATCGACGATGTCCTGAGTTATTCCAAGACGAAAGCCGAACACGCGCAACATCTACGTTTGGTTCTCGAGTTACTCCATGGAAACCAACTCTACGCCAAGTTCTCCAAGTGCGAATTCTGGCTGGAGGAGGTTCAGTTTCTGGGTCAGATCGTGAATAGTCAGGGTATTCATGTCGATCCCGCGAAGATTGAAGCAGTTAAAAGCTGGATTACGCCTAAGAACCCGTCTGAGGTCCGATCATTTCTTGGATTAGCGGGTTATTATCGACGATTTATCGAAGGGTTCTCTAAGATCGCTGTGCCGCTTACCGCTCTTACTCATAAAGATAGGTCTTTTGTTTGGGGAACTGAACAAGAGTCTGCTTTTCAAACCCTTAAGCGCAAGCTCTGCAATGCTCCCGTTCTCACGTTGCCGGACGGAAATGACGATTTCATTGTCTACTGTGATGCTTCTAACCTTGGTCTTGGCTGTGTTCTCATGCAACGAGACAAGGTTATAGCTTACGCATCTCGTCAGCTCAAAATCCATGAGAAGAACTATACAACCCACGATCTCGAGCTGGGCGCAGTTGTTTTTGCATTGAAGATTTGGCGACACTACCTGTATGGTACCAAGTGTACGATCTTCACCGATCACAGGAGTTTACAACACATCTTTAATCAGAAGGAACTTAATATGCGTCAATGCCGATGGGTAGAACTTCTTAACGATTATGAATGTGAGATTCGTTATCACCCGGGCAAGGCAAATGTTGTAGCCGACGCACTCAGCAGACGGAGTTATTTGCTCAGTATACGCAATACCCCAGCCCAGCATAATCTCGAAGCTCTCATCCGCGAAGCCCAACATGCTTGCTTTAACGAACGCACTTTGAAGAAGGAGAGAATCTATCACGATGGAGCTCAGCTCGTAAGCAAGGCAGATGGGATTTTCTATTATCTGGACCGAATTTGGATCCCTAAGCGGACCATTTTGCGAAAGATTATAATGAACGAAGCCCGCAAGTCCCGATACCCTATTCATTCCGATGCCGATAAAATGTACCAGGATCTTCGTTACAAGTATTGGTGGCCGGGTATGAAACGAGATATCGCCCTCTATGTTGGAAGTTACCTGACTTGTGCAAGAGTTAAGGCTGAACATCAACGACCTTCCGGCTTGCTTGAACAACCTCCAATCCCCATATGGAAGTGGGAGAGTATAGCTATGGATTTCATAACCAAACTTCCACCCACGCCATCAGGTCACGACAGCATTTGGGTTATAGTAGATCGTTTGACCAAATCAGCCCACTTTCTGCCTACACGGGAAGACTACAAGGTAGAACGACTAGCCCGAATCTACACCGACGAGATTATTTGTAATCATGGTACGCCTCGTGACATCATTTCAGACCGTGACGCTCGGTTTACTTCACGATTGTGGGAAACGTTTCAAGCCGCCCTTGGTACGTCGCTTAACCTGAGTACTGCATTCCATCCTCAAACTGACGGACAGACTGAAAGAACGATCCGTACTCTTGAAGACTTGCTCCGTGCGTGTGTCATAGACTTCGGTGGTAGTTGGAACAAATACCTACCGTTAGTCGAATTCTCGTACAACAATAGCTATCATGCCAGCATACAAATGGTACCATTCGAGGCTTTATATGGAAGAAGATGTCGATCGCCTATTGTATGGCACGAGATCGGTCATTCGCAATTAACCGGTCCCGAGTTACTACAAGAAACGACTGACAAAATCCTCCAGATTCGCGACAACTTGGCAAGGGCCAGGGATAGACAGAAAAGTTACGCCGATAGAAGACGCAAGCCCCTTGAATTTGACGTTGGCGACTACGTACTCCTAAAGGTATCACCTTGGAAGGGTGTGTTCAGATTCGGCAAGAAAGGGAAACTAGCGCCTCGATATGTTGGACCTTTTAAGATTTTGGAAAGGATCGGAAAAGTCGCCTATAAACTTGAACTACCGGAGGAACTCAGTAACGTCCACCCGACTTTCCATGTGTCAAACCTCCGAAAATGCCTAGCTGACCATGATTTGATTGTACCTCTCGACGATCTTCAGGTCAACGAAATACTACACGTCGTGGAAAAGCCTGTCGAAATCATGGATCGCCAAACCAAGCAACTCAGACGCTCACGCATCCCCATCGTGAAAGTCCGATGGGAAGGCAAACGAGGCGCGGAGTTCACTTGGGAACTCGAAAGCGGCATGAAGGCCAAGTACCCGCAGTTGTTCAAATGAAGATCTGAAGCGTCAAATTGGTAATTCAAACGGTGCTGTGCAGCTTCGAGCCTAATTTCGGGACGAAATTCCCAAAACAAGGGGATGCTGTAACACCCCGTGTTCTCGAATGTCAAAGTCAAAGTCAAAGTCCAAGTCAACTTTGACTTTCTTTGACTGTAAATAGTCTATTTTCAGTTTTATTTGTATTATGTGGAGTAAGTGTTGTAATCAGAAAGAATCGAATTAATCGAATGTTTTAACGCAAACCGACTTACGACTGTGAATAGTAGGAAGTAACAATGCGATAAAGTTAACTAATCAGTAATCAAACCGATCTAACTATCATCGAACTCGGATCTCGGATTATGCGAATTTTGGTTGTTGTTATATGTGTGCGTGTGCCTTACCGATCTAACTATCAATCGAAATCGAAATATCGAAAATCATCGCACCGAACACTCGAACCAGGCTGCTAATCGATCAGGCTGTCAGCCCTTTCCTCTATTGGAGCCTATAAATAGGGTTGTCATTGTCACTCTATACCACTTTTGGAAAGCTCTGACCGACCAGCCCGTGCTCCTCTTCTTTTCTCAGATTTCTTCCGATTTCGGTAAGTTTCCATCCTAAATCTTGTACTTTCTTGATCAAAACATGCTCCTACACCTTTCTATCTTTCGAATCTTGATTTCTAACCGTGAAATCATCAAGATCTAAGCATTCTAGGGAGATGTCATCATGGTGTTCTTCAAGAACATCATGTCTTGGCCTCAATCCACCATGAATAGCTCGGATCTAACCGATTTCCACATAAACAAGCTAAGATCTATCATAGATCTAAACATTTTCATGGTGTGAAGGATTGAAAGAAGGATTTCCAACTTCCTTTCAACTCTTTTACACTCAATGCCTTCCAAACCGGTAGAAACGGAGCTTGAGCCAACTCACTAATCATCCCAATGGTTGTGTGATTCATGATCCGGATCCTACCTACGAGGTTCACCAACCTCGGGTTTAACGTCAAACCACCATTCCGAACCATTCACTGACCGGATTTGGGTGATTCCTGTCCGAGCAGGAGAAACAAGTAAGAACGAAGGTTCCCCGGTTAACCTCGTTGTCAAACTACCTTGATATAACGTCAAATAATCAGAATAGTCAAATGTTAGACGGACATGCCGACCAGGTCAGGATGCTGGCCGAACAATTAGGCTGTTCGAACGAACTACCCAACCGATCGGACATGCCAGCCGATCGACCGGGCCAGCCGATCGACTAACATATGGCCCCACAACTCAACAATTTCATGAAGTATGGTATTGAACGAGGTACTGTTCGATCGAACAGCTGTTCGTCAACATTACTCCTCGGATCATGAGATACTATGCTTCAACACTTAGTCGATTTTCAATTCGTTGTTGTACGGGAATGCCACCCGATCGAGCATGCTATTCGATCGAGTAGGCTGTTCGATCGAGTAACATCCTGATGAGGACTACTACAGGAGTTCCTAACCGATCGGTTATGCCGACCGATCGAACGAATCGTTCGATCGATCGACCTAAAAGGTAAGAACACTTCAGTGTTCTCAAATGCTACAACGAAAACTTCAAAAGAACAAGCCATCATACACAAACACATCCTTCGCAAAGGAAGAAATTAACAATCCACTCGAACAGTCCAACCGATCGAACCTACCGGCCGATCGAACAGGCTGTCCGAACGGATTGTCCAGCCGAACGAACAACTCACTCGATCAAACCAACTGTTCGATCGACCAGGCTGATCAACCCACTTACATTTGTTTCCAATATACGTGTTATTCATGGCTATGCTATCGAACTGTTCAGGCTAACTCTACTCCCAAGCACTCCCTTCAATCCATCAATCAATCGTTGTGAGTATACTCGACCCCTTTTTACTTTTAGCACTTTTGGGTGTTACATACGTTACTTATCAAAACCACTATCGAACACACTACTAAAATGTTTGAACGCTAACCGAATTGCATGTATTACGTGACTAAATGAATGCTTGTTGATTGTGTTTACACGTGGAATGCTGTCTACCTGCCTTAACGACGTAGTACTATAGTTTGGACTCAGCACCCGTTCACACGGGGGTTATTAAGGACAATTACTTGCATGGATTACGGTGGTAATTATGTATTGCGAACCGTCTCGGACGGTCAACCCGCAGTCATTGGTATCGATAGGTCCATGTCGATAATTAACTTGCTTCATTTTCTTCCGTGTACGTGCTGGTTGTGCGTAAACCATCTCGAACTCTATATGCTATTATCAAACTTGTATGCTCACCTTTACATTATATGTAGTGACTTTATTTTAACGTATGTGACAGGCAATTAGAATGCTTATCTGCTAGGAAGGCGAGCTAGGAATAAGCGTCTAGAGCATAGTTGTCTGTAGATCTTGCAGATCGAGTCTCTAGAAGCATTTGAACAATATTTCTATTTTATTCAAAATCTGAGTTGTCGGAACAGAATATTTGACTAGATGCTTATCTGTAATAACTCGTTTTATTGTTGGGATACGGTATGGGACGTATCATTTAAACTGAATAGTAATGAAGGTTGTTATGGAAACTTCTGGACAATCTGATTCGCCCAGTGCCATGCCCCGATGATTCAGCCATCGGTTGGGGTGTGACATGTAGGGTAATTGTAAGTATTATTTTGATTTAGTGTATTGTTGATGAGGTTGTAGAGTAATTTTGTTGCATTTGTGGGGTAATTTTGAATGAGTTGTTGCTTGATGCACTTGTAGGGTAATTTTGAGTGTTATTTTGATTTAGTGTATTGTTGATGAGGTTGTAGCGTAATTTTGTTGCACATGTAGGGTGATTTTGAGTGTTATTTTGATTTAGTGTATTGTCGACAAGGTTGTAGAATAATTTTGTTGCACTTGTAGCGTAATTTTGAATGAGTTGTTGCTTGATGTACTTGTAGGGTAATTTTGAGTGTTATTTTGATTTAGTGTATTGTTGATAAGGTTGTAGCGTAATTTTGTTGCACTTGTAGGGTAATTTTGAGTGTTATTTTGATTTAGTGTATTGTTGATGTGGTTGTAGAGTAATTTTGTTGCACTTGTAGGGTAATTTTGAATGAGTTATTGCTTGATGCACTTGTTGGGTAATTTTGAATTTTAATCTGATTTAGTGTATTGTTGATGAGGTTGTAGGGTAATTTTGTTGCACTTGTAGGGTAATTTTGAGTGTTATTTTGATTTAGTGTATTATTGATGAGGTTGTAGAGTAATTTTGTTGAACTTGTAGGATAATTTTGAGTGAGTTATTTCTTGATGCACTTGTAGGGTAATTTTGAGTTTTATTTTGATTTATTGTATTGTTGATGAGGTTGTAGGGTAATTTTGTTGCACCGTTAAGGTAATTTTGAGTGTTATTTTGATTTAGTGTATTGTTGATGAGGTTGTAAAGTAATTTTGTTGCACTTCTAGGGTAATTTTGAATGAGTTCATGCTTGATGCACTTGTAGGGTAATTCTGAGTTTTATTTTGATTCAGTGTATTCTTGATGAGGTTGTAGGGTAATTTTGTTGCACTCGTAGGGTAGTTTTGAGTGTTATTTTGATTTAGTGTATTGTTGATGAGGTTGTAGAGTAATTTTGTTGCACTTGTAGGGTAATTTTGAATGAGTTGTTGCTTGATGCACTTGTAGGGTAATTTTGAGTTTTATTTTGATATAGTATATTGTTGTTGAGGTTGTAGAGTAATTATGATGCACTTGTAGTGTAATTTTTTGAATGGTTGGTTGTCGATTAGAATGTTGTCTTTTGTATATTTAGTTTCTATTAAAAGGAGGAAAAGTGAGAGAATTTGTTCGAAATCACTTAAACAATATGGAAATGTTGCAACAAACCCTGTTTTCTTTGATGTTGATCAAATTGATCATGGAGAAACATTAGTAGGTTAGAAAATTCTAAATCATGTAGAAAAATAATATATAGCAAATATAGAAATTGATTATTTTTTTTCTCAAAGTTGATACAGGTAGGGCTGTAAACGAACCGAACGTTCAGCGAACAGTTTGTGAACCGTTCGGCAGGAAGTTCGTTTATGTTCGTTCGTTTAATAAACGAACGAACATGAACAAGAAATTTCGTTCGATTAGTAAAATGAACGAACATGAACTGAGGTCTCGTTCGTTCGATTGTGTTCGTGAACGTTCGGTAAGGTGTTCGTGAACGTGTTCGTGAACATTCGTTGATTTGCGTTCGTTTATGTTCGTATGTTTGTGTTTTAATTGAAGATCTTTTACTTTCTTATATTTTATTTGTACTTTTTATATTATTAAACTTTTATTTATTTTATTTCCCTAACAATTAAACTAGGAAACCCACTTTCACCTTGTTTATACATCATTTCCCTTTCATTTCTCATTATTTACATCCACAAATACAATAGACCTTCGTTCCACAATAAGGGATTCAAGTTTGAGTGCTACTCTCTGTGCCATCTATCTTTATCCTTTGTCGCATTCGCCAAATTTATTTGTGTTCGTGAACCGTTCATGAACACGCTCATTTCCTTAATGCACGAACACGGACAGAAAATCTCGTTCGGTAAGTGTTCATGAACCGTTCGTGAACACATTTATTTCCTTAACGAACAAACACAAACAAGGCCTTGTTCGTGTTCGTTCGGTTCGTTTACAGCCCTAGATACAGGAAATATAACAAAGAAAAGAAAGGAAAAAAAGGAAAACAAATCTTCTTACTTAGAAACAAACAACAGTTCCTGATGCAAAGAACGATGGTGCGAAAGAAATGGATGGTACAAAAGAAAAGGATGGTGTGAAAGAGAAGAAGGATGCCATGAAAGAGAAAGACAATAAGAGAGAAAAGAAAAACACTAAAAAAGATAACAAAGTTTGTGAAAAAGAGAGTCAGAAAAAAAAGCAACTGGACTCACAAGATGATTTTGAGTCACCAGTTAAATATTCAAGAAACGATCCTAACGGCTTTACTTTTCCTATAAATACCCCCCCCCTTTTGGTGAAAACCCACAAAAATCTGATCAAAAGCTCTAAGTTGGAACCTTTGTTTCATACCTGAGCCATTTTGATCTAGATTAGCATTCGGGGACCCTTCGTAAGTGTTCTTTCGTTCTTTTATTCGCTTTTCGAGTCCGAAAGTCAATGTTTTGTTGACTTTTTGCATTGACCAGCCTATGGTCAACACGAAGTTCATTGGAACTTCATAAGGTGAGCGTGATCACGATGGTTATAGTCCATGGCGACTATACCTACTGATTACCACGTTATCTAGGCTCAGTGACGAGTCGTAGTTTCGGCCAAAATGCGCATTCTTGCGTATTTTGTATCCAAAATACTCGTGAGCATCAAAGCCGTTTGTTTTGATGCCAAACCTGTTTTCTAAACTTAGTTAAGCATGTTCTAACATGCTTAGCTCGTCACTTTTAGTATAGTGCTTATATAGGGTCGTAAGGTAAGCGATCTAAACCATCGCTTATACTTTCGAACCCGACCCATTTGGTCGATCATTAGGATCCGACCAAACACATTAGGTGACCATAGCTGTAACCTTCCGAGGTTATACCTTGTGGTCACGATGTTAGACGTTCCAAACGCGTTATACGCGAATGACGCGTTAAGGTAGCATAAGCTACCTAAACGGGTCGTAATGGGTCGCAAGCACTTAGGTTAGGTTTCATTTTAGTATGTAGGCTTTGTTAAACCATATTTCACGAGTCTCCATACTCATTTGGTTTACGAACCCGCATATTATCCGATCCTTCCGATTTAGGTCCGGTATATTAACATAGCTACCTATTAGGTGCCGTTTAATATTCCGTGATCTCTAGCATTATTTGGTTATTATACAAGAACTACAAAGCAATCTCAGGTGAGTACATAGAACCCCATCTTTTACATGTTTTCGAGGAGTTCATGTGAGTACATTGAACCCCTCTTTTACTGTTTTCCAAACTGTTTTGGGGTGAAACACATGTGCCTACTTGTTACTTCATGCTTTCCATGTTTTCACATCATATACCTACTATGTTCGTTAGTACATTATAGTACATGATTTCATTACATTTCATCCTATGTATGCCCATTGTGTGCGTACTTAGTACATTGCTTTACATTACATGCTATGTATGCCCATTGTGTGCGTACTTAGTACATTGCTTTACATTACATGCTATGTATGCCCATTGTGTGCGTACTTAGTACATTGCTTTACATTACATGCTATGTATGCCCATTGTGTGCGTACTTAGTACAATGCTTTACATTACATGCTATGTATGCCCATTGTGTGCGTACTTAGTACATTGCCTTACATTACATGTTATGTATGCCCATTGTGTGCGTACTTAGTACATTGCTTTACATTACATGCTACGTATGCCCATTGTGTGCGTACTTAGTACATTGTTATACATTACATTTCATGCTATATATGCCCATTGTGTGCATACTTAGTACATGGTTTTACATTGCATTTTTGTTGCATATGCTCATCCAGCATATGAACACATTATGCTACATTTTGAACCGTTGTAACCATTTGACTATGTGAACCGTCTTACCCCTTTGATTACATAAACCGTCTGTAACCGTTGAACCGTGTGAACCAGTTGTATCTGTTGACATGATTTACATTTGACAATAGATATTTGACTATACATGAACATTTCTACAATTGTTAAACACTTCATCTCGATGGTTTGGTTTGAGTAAGTGATTAAGTAACGAGGCGTGTGTAATATGATACAAGCATGGTGGATACGCCGCTGGTACTTCCTATATATAAGTGTTTGTATGGTATTACATATCGTAACGTTATTTGAATCATTTAAATTTGAGACATATGACATTTTATACAAATAACACACTTTTCACGAGACATTGTTTTACAAACGACTTATCTTATACAAACACATTTTACATGGTTATCCGTTTAACCATACAGTGTCTTCTTATTTATACATATCATCTGATTTTATCGTTTTTCAAATGATTTACAAGACAAAGCAAATTACAAGGTTCATGACTAAACATTTTCTCAAACATAAGTCATGAATTCCGTTTCACAAAACCAATGTATCTCACATGCATTTTTATGCTGACGTACCTATTTTCACATGTGTTTTCAGGAAATGATGCATAGGACTTATCAAGACATACTTAGGCGGACCTGTGCCTTAGTGACTTAAAACGAGACAAGAACTAGTTAATTTATGTTATGTACTCTTTGGTTCTTGTTTAAACAATGTATACTTTCATATTATATTAATAAGACGAAACTTCATTTGCCATGGATTTGAAACAATTGATTCTGTTACAACACTCCGCCACGTTTCCGCCACGTTTTGTATGTTCTACGTGGTCGGGGTGTGACAGAAAAGTTGGTATCAGAGCCAATGGTTATAGGGAATTAGGTTATTAGTAATGCTTTGACCTAGTCTATAACCTTCCTAGGACCCTAACGCGAGTTTACTTGCGTTTTGTCACAAAACAATACCGTCACCTATCCTTAGGCGACGACCACAACAAGAACATAAATTTCAAAACCGCTTTGAAAACTAATCATCTGTTCTAGGATGATTGATTACTAGGTTTTGAACCCTCTGTTGTAAGGTTTTGAACCCCTTTGAGTTTTCAAAACTCTCGTCAAAGTCTTGGGTCCTAAATAGTGTGAACACGTGCAAACTGGAAGAGTGAATGCCTGTACTCTGGGTTTTCTGTCTAAGGCAAGAGTGTTCGTACAAATCCACATAATCAGACCAGTCACTCTTACCTGGGAACTCTTGGGGTGAGTGTCCACTTATAGGCGAGCATGTCTTCGTGATACACTATGAGGATCTATTTGCTTTGATTCAGCCTTGGTGTTGTTTGTTTGCTTCGTGGTTCAAACAAATGACCATCAACCATGATTATGGTCGGTAATTGTAACATCCTATTCTTACCCAATGCCATTACATTTGTTTTCTTTCTTGTTCCTCTTTTAGAATGCCTCCTCGACGCGAAAACCAGATAGCGACTGCCGAACTGGCAGAGATCATTGCGCAACAAATGGCTGCTCAATTCCCAAACCTCTTTGCTCAATGGAACCAAGCCAACAACAACAATAATGCCCCCTGCAACTTCAAGACGTTCAACTCAGCTAAGCCATCAAAGTTTTCTGGGTCTCAAGGAGCGACTGCACTTCTACAATGGTTCGAGAGTTTAGAGAACACCTTCAGACATGTTCAATGTCCAAACGAGCGAAAGGTAGAATTCGCATCTAGCATCTTTGAGAAACGAGCTTTGACATGGTGGAATGGTGTGATGAGAGATAGGGGTGCCGATGTGGCACTGGCTCAAACATGGCAAGAGCTTCGAGCTCTGATGATGAAGGAATTCTGTCCTCGTCACGAGATTAGGGCCTTGGAAACGGAGTTCGATGATCTTAAGCAAGTTAGCGGTGAGCATCGAGCCTACACGGATCGTTATGAGGAGTTAAGTTTGTTATGCCCGGATATGGTTACACCTTTGGATAAAGCAATCGAAAGTACATTGATGGCCTCCCTGACTCAATACAAGACATTGTGACTGGTAGCAACCCTACTACAGTTAGACAGGCCATTGAGCTATCTGCAACCTTGACTGAATCAAAGATCAGGAAAGGTAAACTTTTCCGAAAAGGTGACAAGAAACCGGTCGGGGAATCGAACCCAATCGGGGAATCAAAAACCATGGATGAACAGACTGAATCCCCTAAGAAGTCAAAGAAGTGGAAGGCTTCTCAGAACTTCGCCGTGGTCGCTCACAATGGTCAAGCCGTCCCCAACCAACCAGCTCAACCCCCTGCTAGAAAACCATATAATGGAACTGCACCCTTGTGCAACCAATGTAGCCTCCATCATCATGCCAATGTACAGTGCCGCAAATGCCAAACTTGTGGACTTATAGGCCACACAGCAAGAGTCTGTCCAGCTACAGCTACGCCAAACCAAGCTGGCAACAATCCTACTCAAGGTCGTTTTCTACCAGGCTCTGGTTTCAACTGTGGCGAGATGGGTCATTTCCGAAGAAATTGCCCAAAGCTTGCTAATGCAAATCCAGCACTGGGATGAGCACCTGACTGACTAGAAGACAACATCGTTTAGAAATAATCACGTCTTATGTATTATTTTCTTTTGTTTCCAAGGTCCAAGAAACAGTTGTTATCGTTGTTTATAAATAAGTCTTTTATTTACATTGCAATGTATTTCTGTGATTGCATGTATAAACGACATATCCCTTACAATACCGACAATCAAAGAAACCGTATTCCTTGAAGAACAAACTACCCCCAAATTTCTCCCATTCTACGATCTCTTGCGTCTTCCACGTAATTCCTAAGTACCCGTTTCTTCTAAGAAAAACGAAGTACAAGGCGCAAGTTACAACACATGACGAATACCCAAAGTACCACTGTAAATCCTTAATAGGGTACCTAAGGGATTTTCCACAAGTCTTTAATTGTTGTATACCTTAATTCGAATGTGATAATTCCTTGTAATAAAAAAATCGAATTTTGGGAGATCTTTCTATCTTCTCAGATAGATTCCCGTGAACATTGAGACCCGTCGATTGGTTTCCATATCCGTATTCAATCAATAACAAGTTAATAACAAATTATAACCAAGTTAAACAATTATGTGGCTTTGTGTTTATGTGTTCCCTTATGTGTTGTTGTGTGATCCAAATTATGCTATCCAAATCCTCGTAGAATCTTACATATCCTTGTACAAGAGATTCATAGTAGGATACCCAAAGGTACTACATAAGAATCTTACATACGTTACTTATCAAAACCACTATCGAACACACTACTCAAATGTTTGAACGCTAACCGAATTGCATGTATTACGTGACTAAATGAATGCTTGTTGATTGTGTTTACACGTGGAATGCTGTCTACCTGCCTTAACGACGTAGTACTATAGTTTGGACTCAGCACCCGTTCACACGGGGGTTGTTAAGGACAATTACTTGCATGGATTACGGTGGTAATCATGTATTGCGAACCGTCTCGGACGGTCATCCCGCAGTCATTAGTTTCGATAGGTCCATGTCGATAATTAACTTGCTTCGTTTTCTTCTGTGTACGTGCTGGTTGTGCGTAGACCATCTCGAACTCTATATTCTATTATCAAACTTGTATGCTCACCTTTACATTATATGTAGTGACTTTATTTTAACGTATGTGACAGGCAATTAGAATGCTTATCTGCTAGGAAGGCGAGCTAGGAATAAGCGTCTAGAGCATAGTTGTCTGTAGATCTTGAAGATCGAGTCTCTAGAAGCATTTGAACAATATTTCTATTTTATTCAAAATCTGAGTTGTCGGAACAGAATATTTGACTAGATGCTTGTCTGTAATAACTCGTTTTATTGTTGGGATACGGTATGGGACGTATCATTTAAACTGAATAGTAATGAAGGTTGTTATGGAAACTTCTGGACAATCTGTTTCGCTCAGTGCCATGCCCCGATGATTCCGCCATCGGTTGGGGTGTGACATGTAGGGTAATTTTAAGTATTATTTTGATTTAGTGTATTGTTGATGAGGTTGTAGAGTAATTTTGTTGCATTTGTAGGGTAATTTTGAATGAGTTGTAGCTTGATGCACTTGTAGGGTAATTTTGAGTGTTATTTTGATTTAGTGTATTGTTGATGAGGTTGTAGCGTAATTTTGCTGCACATGTAGGGTGATTTTGAGTGTTATATTGATTTAGTGTATTGTCGACAAGGTTGTAGAATAATTTTGTTGCACTTGTAGCGTAATTTTGAATGAGTTGTTGCTTGATGCACTTGTAGGGTAATTTTGAGTGTTATTTTGATTTAGTGTATTGTTGATAAGGTTGTAGCGTAATATTGTTGCACTTGTAGGGTAATTTTGAGTGTTATTTTGATTTAGTGTATTGTTGATGTGGTTGTAGAGTAATTTTGTTGCACTTGTAGGGTAATTTTGATTGAGTTATTGCTTGATGCACTTGTTGGGTAATTTTGAATTTTAATCTGATTTAGTGTATTATTGATGAGGTTGTAGGGTAATTTTATTGCACTTGTAGGGTAATTTTGAGTGTTATTTTGATTTAGTGTATTATTGATGAGGTTGTAGAGTAATTTTGTTGAACTTGTAGGATAATTTTGAGTGAGTTATTTCTTGATGCACTTGTAGGGTAATTTTGAGTTTTATTTTGATTTATTGTATTGTTGATGAGGTTGTAGGGTAATTTTGTTGCACCGGTAAGGTAATTTTGAGTGTTATTTTGATTTAGTGTATTGTTGATGAGGTTGTAAAGTAATTTTGTTGCACTTCTAGGGTAATTTTGAATGAGTTCTTGCTTGATGCACTTGTAGGGTAATTCTGAGTTTTATTTTGATTCAGTGTATTCTTGATGAGGTTGTAGGGTAATTTTGTTGCACTCGTAGGGTAGTTTTGAGTGTTATTTTGATTTAGTGTATTGTTGATGAGGTTGTAGAGTAATTTTGTTGCACTTGTAGGGTAATTTTGAATGAGTTGTTGCTTGATGCACTTGTAGGATAATTTTGAGTTTTATTTTGATATAGTATATTGTTGCTGAGGTTGTAGAGTAATTATGATGCACTTGTAGTGTAATTTTTTGAATGGTTAGTTGTCGATTAGAATGTTGTCTTTTGTATATTTAGTTTATATTAAAAGGAGGAAAAGTGAGAGAATTTGTTCGAAATCACTTAAACAATATGGAAATGTTGCAACAAACCCTGTTTTCTTTGATGTTGATCAAATTGATCATGGAGAAACATTAGTAGGTTAGAAAAGCCTAAATCATGTAGAAAAATAATATATAGCAAATATAGAAATTGATTATTTTTTTCTCAAAGTTGATACAGGTAGGGCTGTAAACGAACCGAACGTTCAGCGAACAGTTTGTGAACCGTTCGGCGGGAAGTTCATTTATGTTCGTTCGTTTAATAAACGAACGAATATGAACAAGAAATTTCGTTCGATTAGTCAAATGAACGAACATGAACAGAGGTCTCGTTCGTCCGTGAACGTGTTCATGAACATTCGTTGATTTGCGTTCGTTTATGTTCGTATGTTTGTGTTTTAATTGAAGATCTTTTACTTTCTTATATTTTATTTGTACTTTTTATATTATTAAACTTTTATTTATTTTATTTCCCTAACAATTAAACTAGGAAACCCACTTTCACCTTGTTTATACATCATTTCCCTTTCATTTCTCATTATTTACATCCATGAATACAATCGACCTTCGTTCCACAATAAGGGATTCAAGTTCGAGTGCTACTCTCTGGGCCATCTATCTTTATCCTTTGTCGCATTCGCCAAATTTATTTGTGTTCGTTTGTGTTCGTGAACCGTTCGCGAACACGCTCATTTCCTTAATGCACGAACACGAACAGAAAATCTCGTTCGGTATGAACCGTTCGTGAACACATTTCTTTCCTTAACGAACAAACACAAATAAGGCCTTGTTCATGTTCGTTCGGTTCGTTTACAGCCCTAGATACAGGAAATATAACAAAGAAAAGGAAGGAAAAAAAGGAAAACAAATCTTCTTACTTAGAAACAAACAACAGTTCCTGATGCAAAGAACGATGGTGCGAAAGAGATGGATGGTACAAAAGAAAAGGATGGTGTGAAAGAGAAGAAGGATGCCATGAAAGAGAAAGACAATAAGAGAGAAAAGAAAAACACTAAAAAAGATAACAAAGTTTGTGAAAAAGAGAGTCGGAAAAAAAAGCAACTGGACTCACAAGATGATTTTGAGTCACCGGTTAAATAATCGAAAACTGCAAAACCTACAGCAAAAAGAGTATGTGCTCTCAGATTAAACCTGCAAGTAGATTTAAATGAACAAGTGAAAAAGATACAGGAAACAACAATCAAGGATAATATTGAAGATTTAAAAGGAATGATTAAAGAATTAGAAAAATGAGCAGATGGAATTTGAAGATTCCATAAGAAAAGGATTTGGATACTTATCCAAGGGAACCTACAAAGCCGAATTCTAGAAGAAGCTCATAAGTCAAAGTATACGATGCATCCGGAAAGTGATAAGATGTATCAAGACTTAAGGAAAAACTTTTGGTGGATAGGACTGAAAAAGGATATAGCAAATTATGTTGCTAAATGTTTAACCTGTTCACAAGTTAAAGCTGAACATCAGAAACCTTCAGGATTACTGCAACAATTAGAAATGCCAATTTGGAAATGGGAATTGATAACAATGGACTTTGTTACTAAATTACCAAAACACGAAAAATGTAATGACACAATCTGGGTGATTGTATACAGATTGACAAAATCTGCCCATTTCTTACCAACGAAAGAAACTTTTAGTATGGACCAATTAGCTAAGCTGTATGTAAATGAAACAGTTTCATTACATGGGATTCCTTTATCTATTGTGTCTGACAGAGACAGTCGTTTTACTTCTCATTTTTTGACAAGTTTTCAAAAAGCAATGGGAACCAGATTAAATCTAAGTACAGCCTATCATCCTCAAACAAATGATCAATGTGAAACGACAATCCGAACAATGGAGGATATGCTTAGAGCCTGTGTGATAGATTTTGGAGGAAATTGGATGACCACTTACCTTTAATAGAATTTTCTTACAACAATAGCTATCATACAAGCATTAATGTTGCCCCATTTGAAGCCCTCTATGGATGGAAATGCCGAACGCTAGTATGTTGGGAAGAAATTGGAGAAAAAACAACTATCAGGACCTGAAATTGTGCAAGAAACGACTGACAAAATTATTCAAGTCAAGGAAAGACTGAAAGCAGCATGAGACCGTCAAAAGAGTTATGCAGATAACTGACGTAAACCGTTGGAATTTCAAGTTAGAGATAAAGTACTTTTAAAAGTCTCGCCATGGAAAGGATTTGTAAGGTTTGGTAAATGAGGAAAGCTAAGCCCAAGGTATGTTGGACCTTTTAAAATTATCAAAAGAATAGGAACAGTAGCTTATCAGCTACAATTACCATAAGAAATGGAAGGAATACATGATGTATTTCATGTATGTAACCTCAAGAAATGCTTAGCAGATGAATCATTGGCGATACCTCTTCAAGACATAGAGGTAAATGAAAAGCTTAAGTTATTAGAGAAACCAATACATATTGAAGATAGAAAGATCAAGAATCTCAAGCACAAGGGATTAGTTCTGGTCAAAGTAAAATGGAATTCGAAGAGAGGACCAGAGTATGCATGGGAGCTAGAATCTGAAATAAAAAGTAAATATCCTTACCTATTTCTAGTGAATCTCGAGGACGAGATTTAAAACAAGGTAGGGAGGATATAACAACCCTCAAAAATACCCTACACTGTTTCGTAATCGCAAAACCGAACATGTATAACCTTATTTTAATAAAAAAAATAAATCAAAAATAAATTTTTAATACCCGTGGCGGCCCGCGACGGACATAACCCTTGTGTGTCGCGAGGCACGACGACCCTTACTTGCCGGACACTGCTTGTTGACACGTGTCGTATAACGTGTCGAGGCTACCTAGTGACCAGGCAACCCTAACCCTAGCTATAAGCGGGTGGCGGCCCGCGACAGGCTTAGCCTGGGTGCGTCGCGGGGCGCGACGGTGTCCGGAAAATCCTATAAATTGAGCGTTCAGCCTGCATTTCCAAATCGTTCAGTTTCTCTTTCTCTCTCAACTTCTTAAGACAAAAATTATACCCCCAAAACACAAAGCTCTGCCCCATTGTAAGTGTTTTAACCCGTGGTCATTGCTTTGATACCCTGTCCGATCGATCTTGAACCCAACAACTGATGCCAAAGCGCTGCCTGATAAAGGCTATGCTTTGTAAACTAAGTTGGGGTTCTGTCTCGTGACGTATTGATAAAGTTGAATTGGGCTATTATACTAACATGCATGCATTGTATATTTTTAATAGGAACTCAAGAAAATTCTCAGAAAGTATTTCCAGGAAGCTCATAGAAAAACATAAGTTTACAATGTGAGTCATTCTCTATTTTCATCAAATTGTTTTACAAAAGTCTAAATGTTTTTCAATTACACTTACAGTAGTTAAGTCTTTGTATTCTACAATTACTGCCAGTATGTGGCGTTTTGTATACACTACTTGTCAAGCGTTGCTATTGGACAAAGAGTTAGCCAATAGTAATATGACCACAGTCATTGTAACTGCCAACGTGACAAATACTGATTGAGTTTTTGGTAGATAAAAACATTGTAATATCCTTCTTAATACTATAAAGTATAACATTATGTTTTTATAAAATGGAATGAACTCGCCAGTATTTCTTGCTAATAAAATATTTATAAAACGTGTTTCAGGTAACTTGATCTACAGCTATAAGAAGCCAGTTATGGAGCACTTAAGGCTTAAAACAAGTGGCTATACATTACCTAACTAAAAGAAGAAACTTATATTTTCAGCAAGATAGGGTTTATCCCTATAAATATATTATAAATGGAATAGGGGTCTTAGCCCATTTGTTTAATATAAAAGTTTGGTGTTTTGCAAATTCTGAAATTATTTCCTAACTATGATCCTGATGTTTTAATTCCGCTGCAAATTTAATAAACACCGATACCACCGGCTCAGGCTCGCGGCGCCCGTTCCCGAGGTGGGGTCGGGGGTTACGACACAAAAGCCATGATGGAAAAGCAACTCCAACCGCCGCCCGATCTTTCTTGCTCTCCTTCCCGTCTCTCTCTCTCTCTCTTTTCGCGTTCACACTCTAAACACTTTTTTTGTTATCTTGTTTTCTCTATACAAATGAAAAGGAAGGAAGCTGGATAAAGGGTGTTTGGATATGAGCTGAGAGAATTCAAAATTTTGAGAGAAAATGAGAGGATTTGAAATTTGAAGAAGAAAAGTGATTTATATGATAGAAAGATACAATGTCTGCAAACATTAATTGTGCCCCCTTCTAAAAACCCACACTTTCAATTTTGAAATTCAAATGAAAGGGTAAAATAATTAATGTATTTTAAATAAATGAGATGATTTTTTTAAAATAAATGAAAGTGATATTTATGATGTAAGACCATGCGTAGTGGTGCAAATGTGGGGCTTTTTTTGGATGAAAACGCCAAACCACGCCCGGATTCAGTCCCCGTGGGCGTTTTTTGTGAAAAATGCCTGGAGAGTGCTTTATTCCATGCTGGATGGGGGATTGAACTGACCAATTACCGTTGCCAACGATAATGTAACGGCTAGTTCTTTTATTTTTTTTATTTCAACCATATTTTATATAAATACTCTCATTCCTCATCCATTTTATACAAACCACACCAATAAACTCTTTCACCCACAACTTCAAACATCAACATTTTATACAACCTTCACCCATTTTATACAAAAATGGATTCCCCCACTTCCTCGTCGTCCATTGCAAATTATTACTACAAAAAATTCTTAGCAGATGTGGGTGTCTCGACCGATGAGGAGGTCGAGCAAGAGGCGATTACGAGTGCATGCGAACTTGCGGCTCGTTATTTAAACATTGTAGCGAGCCTCAACATGTGATTTTACCAAGAGAATATATTCAACAAGGCCAACAAGCGGCAAACGACCGGTTGATTAAAGATTACTTCGCCGAAGCGCCTTTTTACCCAAACCCCGAAGTTTTTAGGCGTCATTTCCGGATGAGTAAACGTTTATTTTTACGCATCGTTGAAGATTTGGAAAACACGTATGATTATTTTAAACAAAAAGCTGATGCGAAAGGGACACTTGGATTCACCGGTATTCAAAAGTGTACTTCAGCTCTACGGGTCCTTGGGTACGGTAACACGACGGACATCAACGACGAATATTTAAAAATGGTCAAGAAAACAACGCGAGATACCTTGGAGCATTTTTTTAAAGGTACATTACTATTTATTTATTTAATATTTACCTGCATTCATATTTTTTTAACTTAGGTTAACGTTATATTTTTAAAAGGTGTTATAAAGTTTTACGGTCCCCATTATCTGAGAAGGCCCACTTGGTCCGACCCTCAAAAAATTTACGAGGTCCATGCTGAGCTCCATGGTTTACTGGGCATGATCGGAAACTTGGATTGTCGTCATTGGCAATGGTATAATTGTCCGACCGCATGGTGAGGTCAACACACACGAGGTGATCAGGACGGATAAACTGTTATTCTTCAAGTGGTTGCCTCATAAGACCTTTGGGAATGGTCGGCTTACTTTGGTGTTGTAGAGTCATGCAATGATTTAAACGTTTTCGAGCAGTCTCCATTGGTAGAAGACTACATATCTGGTCGAGCTGCCAAAGCATCTTTTTATGCAAACGGGAACTACTACCCGCATGGATACTATTTATGCGATGGAATTTATCCGAAGTATTCAATTGTCGTGAAGACGTTCAGGGACCCGTACAATGAAAAAAGAGCTCAATTTAAAAAGGTTCAAGAGTCACCGCGGAAGGATAGTGAGAGATGCTTTGGGGTTCTGATGCGTGTGTAGTGTAATATATTTTTGGTTATATTTTTAAGCCCTTTTTACACTTTTTAGCCAAGTTTTAAATTTATAAAACACGATATTTACTAACACTAAACACACATATGGGCAAGTGCACCCATCGTGGACGTAGTATAGTGTCACACCCTGGCTTTGCGGAAGCGTGGTTAATTTGGTGTGACTTCTTAATACCATAGCTTAATCATAACAAAGCTATATGAATTTAAAAATATGCAAGAATCATCCATTAAGTTTTAAAAACCAAATACAGTATCATTGTTTAAAACGGGATCACGCCCTAACAACCATAACCTTGTTCAACAAACATTACAACTTAAACATAACATAAACACAGTTTAAGGACCGTGACTTGTCCAGGAAAGAGTCACATTCCCTAAACCCCGGATGACCTTGGAAACTAGTGCAGCGGGAAAACGTGCCATACCGTGCCAGACCTTTTAATTCCCTGAAATACATGTAAGTTGAAAAATCAACAATAATGTTGAGCGAGTTCATGTGTAAGTGAGTAAATAAACCTTTGTATTTATCAAAAATCCTGGTATGTAGCAAATAAGGAAAAAGAGATCACCAATGGTTTGCAAGGCCATTGATATGTGTGAAGTGCAAGTAGGAAGACTCAAACCTAGCGGATTTTGCGTTGGGCACAAAGTCACCCCGAGGTCCGTTATGCTGGGCCTGGGGCTGGGCTCGCTACACCTAGATAGATCTACCGCTACTGTCCCTCGGTCCTACAATGAGGATTAATGGCCTCAAGTTGCGCCTACCCATTCACATGATCTAAGTAGTAACCCTCCTTACGCTAACCATACCATGTATAAAGTACTCGTAAATAGTAACATGTATTTCACCCCCGCAGTTTAGAAAACTGAAAACAGTTAAGAGAAAAGGGGGACATGAACTCACAGTCAGTGCGTCTCTACCAAGTACTCCGAATGTCAGCTGTGCGACGACCTACATGTACTAATTTTATTAGACGGATGGCCGTGCCTTAGCTTTATAGTTTAGGTTTTTGGGAAATAGTTAGACAACTATTTCGTGTTTATATTTTGCATGTACTTGGTAGTTAATCTCCTTCCCAAGGATGGGGGATTTAATACATGTGCGTTCAATTTATAATATTAAGTCTCACTTAATATATTTTCATTTCTAATTCCAAATATAAATATTTTTCTCAAAAATATTATATTTCCATTTCACATAATTTTTCCCAAAAAATAATACGTTGATAAAATATTCGTTCATAATCATTTTCGTATAATGTGTAAGTTACGTTTTAGTAATCGTGTGGTAATAATAATTACCGTTGTAACTTATATGTTTATCGTGAAAGCGTTTGTATTATTTTGGATTCGTCAACGTTTGTAAATATTATTTTTACTCTAAAAATAATATTTGTGTATTTTCACAAAACAATCATAAACAGTGTTGTGAAAAATATATTTACCGAATAAATATTTATCACGTTTAGTTTTGTGAAAATCCCACCTCCGAATATTTGTAAATAAAGTCGTGGCGAAATATATTTTGAAAACATATCAAAAATAATTCTAACACTTGTAAATAATTCTAAGTGTTATGTTTTTAGAAAAATTTCGCCAGAGTTTCCCCTGTAACTGGAGATGGCCACGCTTTCAAGCGTATCATTTTCTTTTACAAAAATCATTTCAACAACTTCTTGATTCAATCGAACAATTTCTGACACATCAAACTAGTCGACAAGTATGTAAATTGCATAATCGCATGAACTTGTAGTTTTTCCGAAAACTATAGTGTAGATCCCGTTATATTTTGTGGATCTTTGTATAAAATAGTTTAATCTCGTAAAAACCTCGTTTTTAGAATAAATCCATCTTTACAACTTCCCGTCATCTTTCACAAAGATTGTTATTTTGTCGAAACTTTTCATTTCACAAGTGTTTATACACTTGTGGTTTGTAAAAATCATACTTGTTAGTGTGTTATCCGACTTTTAGAAAACATGATTTTCTCGATACTTGGTCCTTTGAAAATACCACTTGCAGATACGTAGATCCGCTAGTTTTAAACACTATTTTACAAGTAAAAATACTTTTACACAAGTTCATGTTTCTCGTGTGGTAGAGTTTCACCTTTTAACCCTTGTACCGTCCGAAACAAGCTGATGTCAAGATCCATGATCTTAACCAAACCGGGTTAAATGGTGATCCGAGCTACCACAACGTAGATCGGGCTTAAATATTCACAACTTTCAAATACTACAACTTTTACACAACTATTATGCTTTTAACCAACAAGATTCATGTTTTTAGTAGACTTTAAAGCTTAAAAATGCAAGTTTCCGAGTTTTAACCGTTACAAATCTTATTAACCACCTTAGATTAGTTCGAGTATGAGTTTTAAGCATTATACCTCTAGCTCGAGGCTAGGGAAGAATCTATGCGAAGAAGTGGTGGATAAAAGCAAGATAACGAGGTCCTTCGCCTTCCGTTAGCTCAAAGACTCCTTATGCGTGACCCTTGAAGCTTGTAGATGATTGGAATGTGAAGAACAAAATCGAAAATGGATGAGTGGGGGTGAGGGGGGTTCGGCTGTAGCTTGAGGGAGAGCAAGAGAGAGTAGTTTGGTTGTGATGTGTGTTGTGATAATCTCATGTGTTTAGACAAGTTACTTATAGACAAAATGAAAGTGATTAACCCTTGGATTTTGTGTCTAGTTGATACTAGACATGTTTAATTAAATAATCAACAATAGGACATGTGTGTCCCCCTAGTTATGGGGCCGGTTACAAGGGGGGGGGGTCTTGGTTCGATCTCAACTAGATAGTTAGGGTTTAGTTTGGTTAGATAAGGTAGTTAAGTGATTAACTTGGTTAGTGGTGTGATGTGTTCTAATGCGGGTGTTAGGGTATTCAGGGACCCTAACTGGCTCAGAAAAAGACCAATATTGTTACTGTCAATATTTTTATGTTCCGGGTAAAGTCCGGTTGTTCGGTTGGATAGTAATCCGTTAAAGTGCTTAAGTAAGCTTTTAAGTGTCGTAAATAACATTTTTAGTGACACAACTTATTTCTCAAAGTGTCAGGAATATTTTCCTCATGTTTTGGCACTTTATTAGTTAGCCAGAAGCTGGTATGTTAATTAAAGTGCTGTAGCTTGTGCTTAGAGTACGTTTTAGGCACATCCAGTCATTATATCTTATTCTTAGAGACGCAGTTCTATAACCCTTGTATCCCTACACTCACTATGGGTGTAGTAAAATATTTCTGGCTCATACAGGCCTTAGAGGCAGTGTCCGCCTGATGCTGGCTTTATCAGCATGTTCAATAGGTTATCCGTTCTAATGCTACTGTGCTTTTGTGCATCATGTTTGTCACTAAGGTTCAGCATGTAAAATAATGTAGTGACGGTACGTAAAGTATGATGCAGATATGTTCAAGTAATAAGGTCAAGTAGCAGTTCATCAGCAATTTCAGTTAAGCACAGTAATCAGGCAGTAATTAATAATTAATTAAATCGTACGGATACCTGGTTTAGTGAGGGTTGTCACATTCTCCCCCCGTTAGAAAAATTTTGTCCCGAAATTTTAAGTTCTGCTTGTAGAAGAAGGGTTCTCAGGAAATAGGTGGGGGTATTTCTCTTTCATTCGGTCCTCACGCTCCCAGGTGAATTCAGGACCATGTCTAGCATTCCAACGAACTTTGACGAGCTTGACACTGCTCCGGCGGGTCTTATTTACTTTCCAATCCGTGACCTCAACAGGTTCTTCAACGAAATGGAGCGTGTCGTCAACATGAATTTCGTCGGTGGGAATGGCAACGGTAACTTGTGTTGGACTCTTCTTCAGATTGGATACATGGAATGTATCCTGAACACCATTTAGTTCAGCAGGTAAATCCAACTTGTATGCTACTAACCCGATTCTTTCCAAGATCTTGAACGGTCCAATATACCTTGGATTCAACTTCCCACGCTTCCCAAAGCGTGCCACACCCTTCCAGGGTGATACCTTCAACAAAACCATATCACCAACCTCAAACTCTAGAGGTTTCCTGCTTCGATCTGCGTAGGCTTTCTGCCGGTCACGAGCCACACTGATGTGATCTCGTATCTGTGCGATCTTATCTGTGGTTTCCTGAACCACGTCAGGACCAACCAACTGTCTATCACCTGCGTCAGACCAACAGAGCGGTGATCTGCACTTGCGCCCATATAAAGCTTCGAATGGCGCGGCACCAATACTGGTGTGGTAGCTGTTGTTGTATGAAAACTCAACCAGAGGCAAATGTTTATCCCAGCTACCGCCCAAATCCATCACACATGCTCTCAGCATGTCTTCTAGCGTCTGTATCGTCCGCTCACTTTGGCCGTCGGTCTGCGGGTGAAAAGCAGTGCTCAGATTCAACTTTGAGCCAAAAGCTTCCTGGAAGGATTGCCATATCCTCGATACGAACCTTCCGTCTCTATCGGAGATGATTGAGAGAGGTACTCCATGGCGTGTAACAATCTCTCTCATGTAAATTTCGGCCAGTTTGCTCGTATTATCCTTCTCTCGGATAGGTAGGAAGTGTGCTGACTTCGTTAAGCGGTCCACTATTACCCAAATGGTGTCATGGCCTCTTGGCGTTCCTGGCAACTTCGTAATAAAATCCATAGAGATTTGTTCCCATTTCCACTTGGGAATCTCTGGTTGCTGCAGAAGTCCCGAAGGCTTCTGGTATTCTGCCTTAACCTTGGCGCATGTTAAACATTGGCTCACATAAATAGCAACATCGCCTTTCATCCTAGGCCACCAATAGTAATCTTTAAGATCCTGGTACATCTTATCCGCTCCAGGATGGATAGAGTACCGCGACTTGTGAGCTTCATCGAAAATAACCTTCCTTAAACCACCAAACAGAGGAACCCAAATCCTTTTCTCAAAACACAACGTTCCTTCCCTGTTTGGTACCAATAACTTCTCCATCCCACGGAGATACTCTTCTTCAAGGTTTCTTTCTTTGAGAGCTTCCTTCTGCGCGGCACGAATGCGCAGAGGAAAGTCGGTTCGAATAACCATCTCCAAAGCCCTAACCCTTATGGGCTTGATCCTCTCTTTTCGACTTAGGGCATCGGCGACCACATTCGCCTTCCCTGGATGATACTTAATCTCGCAGTCGTAGTCATTCAACAGTTCTACCCATCGTCTTTGCCTCATATTCAACTCCTTCTGGTTGAATATGTGCTGGAGGCTCTTGTGATCTGTGAAGATTGTGCACTTCGTACCATAAAGGTAGTGTCTCCAGATCTTTAAAGCAAAAACTACTGCGCCGAGTTCCAAATCGTGTGTGGTATAGTTCTTTTCATGTACCTTCAGCTGGCGTGACGCGTAGGCAATAACCTTTTGGCGTTGCATCAACACACAACCCAATCCTTGACGCGATGCGTCGCAGTATACCACAAAATCATCTGTACCTTCCGGTAGGGCTAAGATTGGCGCGTTGCAAAGCTTATCTTTCAATATCTGAAATGCTTCCTCCTGTTTGATTCCCCAATCAAACTTCTTGTCCTTCTGAGTGAGGAGCGTCAATGGTTGAGCGATCTTTGAAAAGTTCTCGATGAACCTTCGATAATAGCCAGCCAAACCCAAGAATTGCCGAATCTCGGTTGGCGTCTTTGGCGTTTCCCAATCTTTGATCGCCTCGATCTTGGTTGGATCCACGTGGATTCCATCTCCGTTTACCACGTGCCCAAGGAATTGCACTTCTCTTAGCCAAAACTCGCACTTAGAGAATTTGGCATACAACTGTTCTTTCTTTAGCAGCTCCAGAATGGCTCTTAAATGCTGCTCGTGCTCAGCCTTCGTCTTTGAATAAATCAAAATGTCATCGATGAATACAATCACGAACTTATCCAAGTACGGCTTACAAACTCGATTCATCAAATCCATGAACACTGCAGGTGCGTTTGTCAAACCAAACGGCATAACGAGAAACTCGTAGTGTCCATATCGAGTTCTGAAGGCTGTCTTCGGGATACTCTCCTCCTGTATCCTTAACTGATGGTATCCAGATCGAAGATCGATCTTTGAATAAAAGCTTGAACCTTGTAGTTGGTCAAACAGATCATCGATTCTTGGCAGGGGATACCTATTCTTGATCGTCAGCTTGTTCAACTCTCTGTAGTCAATGCACATACGGAAACTTCCGTCCTTTTTTTTGACAAACAAAACTGGAGCTCCCCAAGGCGAGAAGCTCGGTCGGATGAATCCCTTGTCTAACAACTCTTGAAGTTGGGTCGACAGTTCCTGCATCTCAGACGGAGCAAGTCTGTATGGTGCCTTAGCCACAGGTGCGGCGCCTGGAACTAAGTCAATGCGGAATTCCACTTGCCTTTGAGGCGGCAAGCCAGGCAAATCTTCTGGGAAGACTTCTGGGTACTCCCTCATGACAGGGTTGTCTTCGATCTTCGGTTCTTCAGCTTTCTTATCTACAATGTGTGCCAGAAAGGCAGCACATCCCTTTTGCAAACACTTTCTTGCCTTCAGGCAGCTAATAATCCTCAACGGCGTCTCACGCTTCTCTCCGTGAATAACAATGGTCTCACCATCTTCGGTCGGGATACGAGCGACCTTCTCATGACAAACTATCTCGGCCTTGTTACTCGATAACCAATCCATTCCTACTACCACGTCGAAGCTTCCCAACTGGACTGGTAGTAGATCTAGAGCGAATTCACGCTCTCCCAATTCGATTACGCAGCCTCGAATCACCTCATTAGCTTCTACTAACTTTCCATTTGCTAATTCGATCGAGTACGGAGTATCTAACTTACTAGCGGCTAAACCAAGCATGTTCTTAAATTCTAATGATACGAAGCTATAATCGGCGCCAGTATCAAATAAAACGGATGCATAGCGTTGGTTTATAGGGAACGTACCAGTGACAACATTGGGATCCTGGCGCGCTTCCCTTGCTTCTATGTTGAAAACCCTTTCGCGGGCTTGGTTCAACTCCGGGCAATTTCTTTTGTAATGCCCAAGATCACCACAATTGAAACATCCGGGCCTCTGCCCGTTTCCACCACCATTTCCAGCTTGATTGTTTCTCTGATTACGATTCATGGCGCCCGCTTGGTTTGCGTTATTGACCCGGTTTCCATCACCTCCATTGTTTCCTTGTGGCCGATTCCCAATACCACCACGATTATTCCTGTTCCCAAATCCTCCTTGGCCTCCCCGGCCAGTATTAGCCCAACAAGAATCCTTCGAATGGCCAGTCTTTCCACAAGCTTCACATACTTTTAGCCCGCAACGACCAGAGTGATGTCGTTGGCATGAGTTGCACTTGGGATGCGCACCCATATACCCCTTACCTTTCCTCCTACCACCAGCTGTATCCTGAGCTGGCGCGTTCTGCTCTCCTTTCTTAACCACCACCCCGGTGCCCTGCTTGAAGTTTGAAAACTTCCGCTTGTTTCCCCCTGATGACTCCACATGAGTCTCCTTCTTCTTAGGCTCTACTTCATCAAACTTGTTCAAACGAATTGCCTCCTCTGTGAGAGCCACGCTCAAATCAATGGCTTCAGTGATAGTCGCGGGTTTGGAGGAGGTCACCATGCTTATGATTTGAGGAGCCAATCCCCAAATGAAACGTTCAATTCTCTTGAACTCAGGAGTGACCATGTAGGGTACCACATGCGACAAGTCGTGGAACCTCTGAACATACTCTGCTATCTTAGGACCTTCCATCTTCAAATGCCAGAACTCGGTCTCCAATCTCTGGATTTCAGCGCGAGAACAGTACTTTTTGCGCATGAGTTCCTTCAGTTCGGTCCAGGTCAGTGCGTAGGCAACAGCTTCGCCAAGTGTCTGTACTTGCAAATTCCACTAGGATAGGGCTCCATCCAGAAATAGCCCAGAGATATAAGTGACTTGTTGATCCAGCGCGCATTTGCTCATGCGAAGAACAGATTCAGTTTTCTCAGCCCAGCGGACAAAGGAGACAGCACCTCCTGTGCCATCGAAGTTCACGGGCTTGCAGTCTAAGAACTGCTTGTAGGTGCACCCTGCACATACATTATAACATGTGATTGGCATTAGCATTTCTGCTAAGGAAATCCATTTAGGTCATGGTATGTCTTAATGACTTAGGGTTACCATGAGGTGGATTGTTGTTGTTGCCAGTGTTGCCAGAGTTGCTTCCACTCATCCCTCCTTGAGAGGCAGCATATTGAGCAATGGCAGCAGCAATGACTTGCTGTAGTTCGTCCTGAGTGGTAGGCATTTGCTGTTGTTGACGCCTTGGCGGCATCTTCTAAAGATGTGTTTACGTCGGTCAGGCCATAGTAAAGCGTACGTATATAGTAATAGTAATAGCACATAACATCTCATGTTATCAATACTTCACAAATACTAATCACACAACATCCCATGTCACAAATATTATACACACAACATCCCATGTCATAAATATTATACACACAACATCCCATGTCATAAAAATATAAATAAGCAATCAAACGAATCGAATATGATGAGAATACTGCGATTGCCATATATATCGAGACCACAACGTAAGTGTATCAATACATCATTGTGTCATACAATCATCAATCAACTAGAGGCTACATCACCCCTGTCCAAAAGCTATATCAAGTCAGTGTCAAATACATCAAATACATCAAGTATATGTCAAAAGTCAGAATCATCATGTAGTCTCCAAAATGCTGTGCAATCAAAAGCAATCGCGGTCCTCTCACCAACGTCTACACAAGCAGTACTGATGAGCTCTATACAGATGGCGGTGGAGGAGGGGGAAAGTAAGTGTAAAGCAAGCGACGTAACTGGAGCCAGTCCTCCTCCATAGCTCGCTAAGTACGGATGACAGAAGCAACCTGCTGCTCTAGTGTAAAGAGGCGAGCAACATAATCTGGGGGTAATGATCGACATGGCTGAAGAGGAGAGTGTGTCTGACCATGGCATGAACAAGGTGGCAGCTGAGCTCTCTCAAGCTCCTGGAGACGCTGCGTGTGTGACTCGTGCTGATAAACGAAGGACATCAAAACGTCCTCTATAGTGTGTCCCACATGAAATGGATGGTAAGGGTCAGTAGGTGGCATGACTGGTGGTGTCGACCAAAGCAAAGGCTCACTCTTGGGGTCAAACGGTGCCACATGAAACGGTGAAGTAGAGGGTGGAACAGATGACATCTGGGGCATGAAGGGGCTAGACATCGGTACGTGCCCAAAAGGATGGGCTGAAGAACCCTCTCCAGGCCTCGCTGGAGGTACAAACTGAGGAAACTGAAAAGAAAAATCAACATGTCGTGTAACAGGGATCTGAGGGGGCAAAGGTGGAACATCCTCATCAGCAGGTATCCAACCGTGCTGTGCATGCTCATCCGGTGGATCCATGTGGTCTGCAAACAGTGCGTGCTCAGGCTCAAGTGGAACGGGATCAAATGGGGGAGCAACAACAGGATCAACTGGTGCAATGTGATCAACAGGATGGTCAACCGGTATATCAGCAACAAAAGGTGGATCAACATGATCGGCAGCAATGACCTGATCACCCTCTAACAAAGGAACATCCACAGGAAGATCACCAACAGGTGGGTCAGCTAGAACAGGGATGCCGGCATGCATGGGGTCATGCTCAGGCATAGGGTCTAGAGCAGCTGCCTGCTCAGGAGCCAAGGCAGGCTCAGGGTCATCAAAAGCCATCTCGAAATCAAACTCGGGATCAATAGGATCAACTGGATCAGCGGGATCCTCCATGGGCTGGTCCATCGAGATAAACTCAATATCATGATCCGGGTCGAATCCCGGAGGAAAGATAGGATCAGAATCCTCTATGTCATCATGGTCAAATGCAAAGCTGGGAATAGGTGCGGCAGAGGATGCCTGGTCAGGATCCGAATCGTGTGCAAAGTGCTGTGCGCTCACCTCGTGAGATGGTGCGGATGCCACAGACTCAAAGGAGTCTGGGACCGGTGAATGTGCGGGTGAGTCCTCGGCAGGAGCATCAGCGATCATCAGAAGATCGCCAGCAGGAAGTAGGGCTGCGTCCCGGATCTCATCCTCGATAGGCTCATCCTCAAACAGATCGATATCGCCGTCAGCCTCGGCGTCAAGAAGTAAGTCATATGCTGGATAAACGGCTAAAGGTATAGGAGCCGGAATCACTACTAGAGGTAGGTACTCAGCAGGAGGGCCATCTGCAGGCTCATCAGCACCCTCGGGTAGTGCGAAGGGCTGGAAATTTGGTGTGACTTCTTAATACCATAGCTTAATCATAACAAAGCTATATGAATTTAAAAATATGCAAGAATCATCCATTAAGTTTTAAAAACCAAATACAGTATCATTGTTTAAAACGGGATCACGCCCTAACAACCATAACCTTGTTCAACAAACATTACAACTTAAACATAACATAAACACAGTTTAAGGACCGTGACTTGTCCAGGAAAGAGTCACATTCCCTAAACCCCGGATGACCTTGGAAACTAGTGCAGCGGGAAAACGTGCCATACCGTGCCAGACCTTTTAATTCCCTGAAATACATGTAAGTTGAAAAATCAACAATAATGTTGAGCGAGTTCATGTGTAAGTGAGTAAATAAACCTTTGTATTTATCAAAAATCCTGGTATGTAGCAAATAAGGAAAAAGAGATCACCAATGGTTTGCAAGGCCATTGATATGTGTGAAGTGCAAGTAGGAAGACTCAAACCTAGCGGATTTTGCGTTGGGCACAAAGTCACCCCGAGGTCCGTTATGCTGGGCCTGGGGCTGGGCTCGCTACACCTAGATAGATCTACCGCTACTGTCCCTCGGTCCTACAATGAGGATTAATGGCCTCAAGTTGCGCCTACCCATTCACATGATCTAAGTAGTAACCCTCCTTACGCTAACCATACCATGTATAAAGTACTCGTAAATAGTAACATGTATTTCACCCCCGCAGTTTAGAAAACTGAAAACAGTTAAGAGAAAAGGGGGACATGAACTCACAGTCAGTGCGTCTCTACCAAGTACTCCGAATGTCAGCTGTGCGACGACCTACATGTACTAATTTTATTAGACGGATGGCCGTGCCTTAGCTTTATAGTTTAGGTTTTTGGGAAATAGTTAGACAACTATTTCGTGTTTATATTTTGCATGTACTTGGTAGTTAATCTCCTTCCCAAGGATGGGGGATTTAATACATGTGCGTTCAATTTATAATATTAAGTCTCACTTAATATATTTTCATTTCTAATTCCAAATATAAATATTTTTCTCAAAAATATTATATTTCCATTTCACATAATTTTTCCCAAAAAATAATACGTTGATAAAATATTCGTTCATAATCATTTTCGTATAATGTGTAAGTTACGTTTTAGTAATCGTGTGGTAATAATAATTACCGTTGTAACTTATATGTTTATCGTGAAAGCGTTTGTATTATTTTGGATTCGTCAACGTTTGTAAATATTATTTTTACTCTAAAAATAATATTTGTGTATTTTCACAAAACAATCATAAACAGTGTTGTGAAAAATATATTTACCGAATAAATATTTATCACGTTTAGTTTTGTGAAAATCCCACCTCCGAATATTTGTAAATAAAGTCGTGGCGAAATATATTTTGAAAACATATCAAAAATAATTCTAACACTTGTAAATAATTCTAAGTGTTATGTTTTTAGAAAAATTTCGCCAGAGTTTCCCCTGTAACTGGAGATGGCCACGCTTTCAAGCGTATCATTTTCTTTTACAAAAATCATTTCAACAACTTCTTGATTCAATCAAACAATTTCTGACACATCAAACTAGTCGACAAGTATGTAAATTGCATAATCGCATGAACTTGTAGTTTTTCCGAAAACTATAGTGTAGATCCCGTTATATTTTGTGGATCTTTGTATAAAATAGTTTAATCTCGTAAAAACCTCGTTTTTAGAATAAATCCATCTTTACAACTTCCCGTCATCTTTCACAAAGATTGTTATTTTGTCGAAACTTTTCATTTCACAAGTGTTTATACACTTGTGGTTTGTAAAAATCATACTTGTTAGTGTGTTATCCGACTTTTAGAAAACATGATTTTCTCGATACTTGGTCCTTTGAAAATACCACTTGCAGATACGTAGATCCGCTAGTTTTAAACACTATTTTACAAGTAAAAATACTTTTACACAAGTTCATGTTTCTCGTGTGGTAGAGTTTCACCTTTTAACCCTTGTACCGTCCGAAACAAGCTGATGTCAAGATCCATGATCTTAACCAAACCGGGTTAAATGGTGATCCGAGCTACCACAACGTAGATCGGGCTTAAATATTCACAACTTTCAAATACTACAACTTTTACACAACTATTATGCTTTTAACCAACAAGATTCATGTTTTTAGTAGACTTTAAAGCTTCAAAATGCAAGTTTCCGACTTTTAACCATTACAAATCTTATTAACCACCTTAGATTAGTTCGAGTATGAGTTTTAAGCATTATACCTCTAGCTCGAGGCTAGGGAAGAATCTATGCGAAGAAGTGGTGGATAAAAGCAAGATAACGAGGTCCTTCGCCTTCCGTTAGCTCCAAGACTCCTTATGCGTGACCCTTGAAGCTTGTAGATGATTGGAATGTGAAGAACAAAATCGAAAATGGATGAGTGGGGGTGAGGGGGGCTCGGCCGTAGCTTGAGGGAGAGCAAGAGAGAGTAGTTTGGTTGTGATGTGTGTTGTGATAATCTCATGTGTTTAGACAAGTTACTTATAGACAAAATGAAAGTGATTAACCCTTGGATTTTGTGTCTAGTTGATACTAGACATGTTTAATTAAATAATCAACAATAGGACATGTGTGTCCCCCTAGTTATGGGGCCGGTTACAAGGGGGGGTCTTGGTTCGATCTCAACTAGATAGTTAGGGTTTAGTTTGGTTAGATAAGGTAGTTAAGTGATTAACTTGGTTAGTGGTGTGATGTGTTCTAATGCGGGTGTTAGGGTATTCAGGGACCCTAACTGGCTCAGAAAAAGACCAATATTGTTACTGTCAATATTTTTATGTTCCGGGTAAAGTCCGGTTGTTTGGTTGGATAGTAATCCGTTAAAGTGCTTAAGTAAGCTTTTAAGTGTCGTAAATAACATTTTTAGTGACACAACTTATTTCTCAAAGTGTCAGGAATATTTTCCTCATGTTTTGGCACTTTATTAGTTAGCCAGAAGCTGGTATGTTAATTAAAGTGCTGTGGCTTGTGCTTAGAGTACGTTTTAGGCACATCCAGTCATTATATCTTATTCTTAGAGACGCAGTTCTATAACCCTTGTATCCCTACACTCACTATGGGTGTAGTAAAATATTTCTGGCTCATACAGGCCTTAGAGGCAGTGTCCGCCTGATGCTGGCTTTATCAGCATGTTCAATAGGTTATCCGTTCTAATGCTACTGTGCTTTTGTGCATCATGTTTGTCACTAAGGTTCAGCATGTAAAATAATGTAGTGACGGTACGTAAAGTATGATGCAGATATGTTCAAGTAATAAGGTCAAGTAGCAGTTCATCAGCAATTTCAGTTAAGCACAGTAATCAGGCAGTAATTAATAATTAATTAAATCGTACGGATACCTGGTTTAGTGAGGGTTGTCACATTCTCCCCCGTTAATTAATAATTAATTAAATCGTACGGATACCTGTCGAGGGGTCGGGCAATCCACTTTTGTTTCTTTTCTTGTATTTATGTTAGATTTAGCTGCCTTTTTACTTCTTTTGTTAATTTAACACATTTAATCCTGAAAATACAAAAAGAAGACAAAAACACTCTTTTTCCAACATTAGTACTTAAAAAGGGTTAGTTTTATGCCTCATTTGATGTAATTTATATGTTGCATTTTACACACATCAAATATCCCCACACTTGAATTTTTGCTTGTCCTCAAGCAAAACTCTTTAATGCGTGGCTTACACTCCCAAATGGAATGGGTAGAAGAGAAGGTTTTGGCTTGTCATAGTGTCTGGAATCCAAGATCTTTATTGGGTTTTATTTTTATTTATTTACAATCCTATTCGTTGTGATTTATTTAGAACGTTTCATAAGAGAAATTACTTATTTGGGCATAACATGCCTTTTTAAAATTCCATTTATATACAAGTTCACATACCTCACGGGAGAAATCACTCACACTCGGCCAAAGGTGTCTTTTTTAGTGAATCACTCGAGAGCGGCATGGAACTTATTCCTACCATAGGCTTGCCAAGTAATCAATCCTCCTCCTTTTTAACTTTTTATCTTTGTAAATATTAAGAGGACTTTTTGGGTAAAGGCTTGGGCTAAAGGTGGGTAGTTGGGTTAGTGGTTAGTAGAAAAGGGTGAAAAGCGTAAAAAGCGTCGGTTTTCGTAAAACATTTTGTTTTGGTGACTTTTTATTCTTAATGAAGTATTTCTTCAAACAAGCTTTTGTTTTAGGAGATTTGTTTGTTTATTTCTAACTTCATTGTAAAATTCTCTCTTTTTTTTTAGTCACACGAAAAAACCGAGCTAGTTACTAAAATAAAGGGTAAAAATAAAAGTTTTTTTTTTTTTTTTTTTTTTTGTGGGTAAAAAGGGTTTTGGGGTAAGAAATGAAAAAGGTTTAGGCTCATAGGGGTTAACTAGGGGGATTTTTGGGTAGGTAAAAAAATATAAAAATAATGGTGTTGAAAGAAAAAGGGTTAGTCCTAATGCCTCCATCATATACTTACTTGGGTTTAAGTTGGTAAGGACCGGGAATGAATTGTCGTGGCAAGTTCTAGAGTCGTAAGAACCAAGCGGCTATTCACACAAGAAACGAAAAAATGAGCATTTAGCGTAAAGATGTATATTTGTATGCTCAATAAAGGCTCAAAACTCACTTTTTGTGGGAATGGGTTTTTTTATGTGATTAAGTATATATAATCGAATTTTAACTAAGCTTGTCATGTCGTTTCATAATTTTCTTATGTTGGTTCTTTTATCACGACGCTATCGGTTGTAAATTTGTAAAAATATAACCTTGTTAGTCTTAGAATTCCCAACTTAAACTTTAGACAAGTAAAAAAATGAAAATTTTTGAAAAAATTTGGGGTGATTAGCGGTTCCAATAAAGTTTTGTGTAAGGATTAGGACTTGCAAAATTCAAGGTTTTAGCATCCCCCCCCCCCCACTTAAAATTACACATTGTCCTCAATGTGTCCCAAAAATTAATTTTTAGGTTGATTGAATGTGTAACATGGTGTTAAAAGCAAAAATTTATGTTACTGACGGTCTGGACACGGCCCCATGTCCGTTGGACACGATCCCGTGGTCAACTGCCAGCAATGAAAACTTACAGAAGGTGGACACGGGGGCGTGTTGGCTAGGCACGGCCCCGTGTCTGGCAAAAATCTGCAGAAAAGTAAACAAACAGCAGGTCTGGGAGGTAGGCACGGGAGCGTGTCGGCTGGACACGTCCCCGTGTGGACTGTCTGTAAGCCTGAAAAATAGGTTCCTTCCTCCGGTTTCCCATCCTGGCTTCATGAGTGCTAATGCTTAGCACTCTAAGCCTTGGTTTGTGCCTGTTTCATCACTAAATACCACACCAAGCAATACCAACATCCTAAATTACCATAGTTAATTGTTCAAACCATAGAGTAAAAGAAAAATAAAGCAGAAAATAAAAGAAGTTAAGGAAAGTAAATTGTTCAACACTTGGCACGCAGGCCACAAATTGTTTCGATAGATAAAGGGACCTTAACCTGTGGGCTCGCCATCAACCCGCTCCTGCTCCTTCAACCCCCTAGTCCATGTCCTCATCGCTGTCATCACCTCCATCCCCATGACCCGCCATATACTCCCGGATGCTGCCGATGTCGTCTTGTATATCGTTGATGTTTCGTTCGATAGCTCCGACCCGGTGGTATGTATTGTTGGCAAGGTTGTAGGTGTTCCTGGTGCACATGAGGTTTTCCTGCAAAAGATCATGTAAACTTTGAAGGTTAGGAAAACCGCCTCTATGAGGAGGATTGACCTGGATCACCATGGGGTTGATACTGGTAGTGAGGAGGTGGAGCGTGAAGAACTAGGGCTTCCTGTGGGTTCCATGCGTGGCCTTGCATCCTCTGAAAGCTCACTGATCCATCTTCCGCCTCATAAAGTAGGTTCATGGCGCGGCAAATGTGATAATCAACTCGTCCCGACCATGGGCTCCTTTCAAAGGACCTAGGGATGCGTGTGAAGTGCTTGAAGAGGCGGTACACCCATCCTCCAAAGAAGATAGGTGTTGGTGCACGAGCAAGACGGTTCAGATGCATGTTTCGAAGCAGGAGATATGGAACATCAAGGGCCCTTCGGTTGTGGATGCAGTGAAGGACTACCAAATCTTTCAACCCCACAACGCCACTACTGTCGTGTCGTTGGCTAAGAGAGTAAGTGAGGATCCCTCAGCTTAGTACTCTTGGTGCTGCTGGGGTTGTAGATTCCTTCACAGATTTGGGCCCATGCGGCTTGACGTTCATTTTCATCCAAATCCCGTAACCCCCCGGTATTTTCCTCATTCCCCGATTCTTCTTCCGCGTACAGTCCCACTATCGCCCCGAATTGTGCCATAGAGATCGAGTATCTCGTTCCACCACATCGAAATGCAACCCCTTCATTGTCGAACGGGTCACACCTTGAAGTGAAGGTAAGAGTACTATAGAACTCCATGGTGCATTGATGCACCGATCGAAGCCGAGTGGTTAATGCAACCCTTAGTGGTCCAGTAACGATGTTGTTGAATCGGTCGAGCTGGTTTACTAAGGTTAACAGGTCCGTGCACGCTTGTCTGGGGTACTCCTCGGGCCTTGTTTGAAGTAACTCGTATCTTGCCCTAGCGTCGAGCTCATTCGCGTTAAATCTTGTGAACTTTGACATCTGAAAGAATACACCAAAAGTTAGCACGAAACAGTGAGATTTTCGAAAGAAACTGCAAACAGTGGGCTTGGACACGGCCCCGTGTTCAGCGGGCACGACCCCGTGTCCAGACGTCTGTTACTCAAAAACTTCATTTTTCGTCCAGGTCCTGAAAATCTGAAAATTTTTAGATAAGTAGGAGCGGTTTCCCCCGAAAATGAAACCCTAAGTGTCGTTTTTCCCAAAACAACCCGTTTACCCCTTCAATTTTATCTTTTTTCGATTCAAAAACAAGGGTTTGAGGTTTTTGGTGAGAAATCGGGCAAATCTATCAATAATACAAGTGTATTTACTTCCCATTACACTAATCTAAACTAATACTAACAGATTATATCAAAAATTTGAGGTTCGATCCGGATGAACTTGAAGAACCCTAGATTTTTCCCCAAATTTTTGATGTTTAACTACATGCAAGTAACTAATCTAACTACTAATGATGATAGAATCATACCTTGATGTTGTTAAACGTGGAGGTAACGTTGGAAATCTGCGGAAAATCGCCTTGAACCAGAGCGTTTTCGGCAAAATGGGGCGTGTGGAATGAGGTAACTGTTATGAAAAGAGGGTTTTATCCCGACAGTTGCGTCGACACGGCGCCCCGTGTCCAGTGGACACGGCCCCGTGCCAAGCAAAGTTTTTTTTTTGTGTTCGTGTGAGTGCCCATTTTTCCGAAAACGTGGTTAGAAGACTTACCGGTTTCAATGTATACTCACTTGTTCATAACATACCAGGTATGATGTGGGTGCTTTTCACTCGTTAATCGTTTGAAGCGAGATCTCTTCCTCCTCATCCTCAATGGATCCTCGATAGAGTTTCAGCCGTTGGCCATTGACTTTAAATGGAATCCCATTTCGAGCTTTAATTTCTACTGCACCTTGAGGAAAAACATGGGTGATGGAAAAAGGTCCTGACCACCTAGATTTTAGTTTACTCGGAAATAATCGAAGTCGTGAATTAAACAACAGAACTTGGTCTCCTACTCGAAATTCATTAGGCTTAATATATTTGTCGTGTAAATTTTTCATTCTTTCCTTATAAATTTCGGAGTTAGAGTATGCATAATTCCTTAATTCGTCTAATTCATTCATTTAACAAAATCGATTTTTACCTGCAGTTTCTAAGTCTAGGTTTACGCTTTTTATTGCCCAGTAGGCCCTGTGAGCTATTTCTACTGGCAAATGACAACTTTTTCCATAGACGAGTTTATATGGAGTTGTGCCTATAGTGGTTTTATAAGCAGTTCGAAAAGCCCATAAAACATCATCTAATTTATCAGCCCATTCATTTTTTATTTAATCCTACGGTTTTTCAAGTATTCGTTTTAAACCTCTGTTAGTCACTTCGGCTTGTCCATTCGTTTGAGGGTGATATGCTGTTGAGACCCGGTGATAGACCCCATACCTTGTTAAGATTTTTTCGAGTTGATGATTGCAAAAATGGGTACCCCTATCACTTATCAAAGCTTTTGGTGTTCCAAAATGAGAGAATAATTTTTTCAGAAATTTACCACTACTCTTCCATCGTTTGTTGGAAGAGCTTCGGCCTCGGCCCATTTAGACAAGTAATCAACCGCCACAAGTATATATTTGTTTCCTTTTGACGGTGGGAAGGGTCCCATGAAATCGAGTCCCCACACATCAAAAATTTCACAGACGAGAATGCCACTTTGAGGCATCTCATTCTTAGAAGAAATATTACCTGATCCTTGGCAAGCATCACATGTCTTTACAAGATCTTGTGCATCTTTGTAAATGGTTGGCCAATAAAATCCTGAATCAAATACCTTTCGTGCGGTACTAGCGGCACCATGATGTCCTCCGTATGGACCTTCATGACAGTGGCGGAGAATTCTTCGCGCTTCGCTACCATGGACACACCTTCGGATGAGTTGGTCGGCACACATTTTGAAAAGATAAGGGTCTTCCCAAAAGTAATGCTTTACATCGGCAAAGAATTTCTTTCTTTGATGATGTGGCCATCCTTTGGTGACTATACCGCTAGCTAAGTAATTAGCATAGTCGGCATACCATGGTTCTTGTCTGCTTTCCACCATTTCCAAGGACTCTGTGGGAAATTTTTCGTTGATCTGTTCGTCCCTGGTTGCCTCCAAAGCTGGGTCTTCTAGGCATGAAAGATGATCTGCAGCAGTGTTTTCTGCTCCTCTTTTGTCTTTGATTTCAATGTCGAATTCTTGGAGGAGTAGAATCCATCTGATCAAACGAGGTTTTGCGTCTTGTTTCTTGAAGAGGTATCGGATAGCTGCATGATCTGTATAGACTACAGTTTTAGAAAGAACAAGGTAAGAACGGAATTTATCAAAAGCAAATATCACAGCTAGTAACTCTTTTTCAGTAGTTGTGTAATTTTCTTGTGCATCGTTAAGTGTTTTACTAGCATAATAAATTAGGTGGAAATGCTTTTCTTTTCTTTGTCCCAAGACTGCTCCAACAGCAAAGTCACTTGCATCACACATGATTTCAAAAGGAAATTTCCAATCAGGGGCTATCATGATAGGTGCATTGACTAGCATTTCCTTGAGGGTTAGAAATGCTTGATTGCATTCCTTGTCAAAGATGAAGGGTGCATCTTTTTCAAGTAATTTTGTTAGAGGTCTTGAAATTTTTGAAAAGTCCTTGATAAACCTTCTATAAAATCCGGCATGCCCTAGGAAACTTCTGATTGCTCTAACGGAGGATGGTGGAGGTAATCGAGAAATAGTTTCTATTTTTGCTCGATCAACTTCCAGTCCTTCGCTTGAGATTTTGTGACCGAGTACTATCCCCTCTGTTACCATGAAATGGCATTTTTCCCAGTTAAGGGCGAGGTTAGTTTCCTCACATCGGGATAGCATTCATTCAAGGTTATCGAGGCACTGGTCATATGAATCTCCAAAGATAGAAAAGTCGTCCATGAAGACTTCCATTGTCTTTTCTATCATGTCATGGAAAATGGCCACCATACAATGTTGGAATGTTGCGGGTGCATTACATAGACCGAATGGCATGCGTCGATAGGCGAAAGTTCCGTAGGGGCATGTGAAAGTTGTCTTTTCTTGGTCTTTAGGTGCTATTGGAATTTGAAAGTAACCTAAAAAAACATCCAAGAAACAGTAAAATTTATGACCGGATAGTCGTTCTAACATTTGATCAATGAAGGGCAAAGGAAAGTGGTCTTTCCTTGTTGCTTCATTTAATCGTCTATAGTCTATACAAACTCTCCATCCTGTGACGGTTCTTGTCGGTATTAATTCATTTTTTTCATTAGTTATTACCGTCATACCTCCTTTCTTTGGGACTACTTGGACAGGACTTACCCATGGACTATCAGAGATAGGATAGATTAGTCCGGCGTCAAGTAGCTTGATGACCTCATTTTTAACCACTTCTTGCACATTTGGATTTACTCTTCTTTGTGGTTGTATTACTGTTTTGTAGTCATCATTCATTAAAATTTTGTGCGTGCACATGGAAGGATTTATTCCTTTAATATCTACAAGCTTCCAAGCGATCGCATTTTTGTGTTTTTTAAGAAGATTAACTAATTTTTCTTTTTCTACGCTACTTAATTTAGATGAAATAATTACAAGTAAATTACCATCTTTGTCTAGAAAAGCATATTCCAAACCCTTAGGAAGTTCTTTGAGCTCAATGGGTGGGTCTTTAGGAGACACCTTATTTTGTGGCTCATCTAGATCAAAAACCTTAAAGGTTTGTTCTATGGCGACCTCTTCTTCAACAAAGTGGTCATCTTCTTCAGTTGTATCGGGTGGCTCATCTTCATCTTCAATTAGGGGGTCATTATTGCCAAAAGGATATTTCATTGAACGCTCAAGATCTATGTTTCTTTTGAATGCCCCTAATTGAAGAGGTAGATTGTCAAATTTCCGTTTTTTCAAAGCTTCATGAGCTTTTACAAAAGGTTTTCCCAAGACTAGAGGAGCGTCATCGAGGATGACAAAGTCGGTTGGAATAACCATCTGATTTGTTTGAACCAAGACATCCTCAACCACACCGATTGATTTTATTACCTTCCGATTGGATAGAAAAATGGGTATTTGAAGTGGAGCAAAATCACTAATGCTTAACTTTTCAAAAATGTAATTAGGCATTATGTTAATGCAAAGATCTTTATCAATGGTGACATTACTAATAAATGAATTTTGAAAGAAACATGGAACCGGTGTAATGTTAATTTCAAAAGGATCTTCTTTTATTAGTGAAGTTTGATCATTAGTTAACTTAACACTTACCATTTCTTCAATTTTAGTATTAGTGTTTAGCACTTTTAAAAACTTAGCATGAGGGGTAACTAAACAATGATTTTCAAAAGAAGGTGACAAGAGATTAATTTCTTCTAAAATAGAATCTTCTTGAATTCTATCGTTATCGACCTCACCTTTTTCGTTGTTTAGCTCATGAGTCGGTTTTTCACTTATTTGTTCTTCCATTTTTAATTCCTCAATTATCGTTTCTTCCTTTTTTTAATTCTTCCCTCGCGCGGGACTCCTCTTCCCTTGCGCGAGATTCTTTTATGCATCTTTCGGTAAATTTGAGTTTTTCTATTATCCTGTCGGCTATGTCGGTGATAGAGTAAGGATCGGGATCCTCAAAGCTTGAATCCGGTTGTTCGATCCTTGGCTCCTCATAGTACTCATATGAAGTAGATGGTTCACACCATTGTTCTTCATGATAAGTATATGATGGATAAGGGTCGAAACTTTGTTCTTCATAATACTCATATGAGGTGGGTTGTTCACGCCATGGTTCCTCATAATAAGAGTATGAACGTGGTGGCTCATATCTTGAGTCCTCAAAGTATGAGTATGAAGGCTCATACCTTGGTTCATCAAAATATGAGTATGAGGAAGGAGGTTCATACCTTTGGTCTTCATAGGATGTGTATGAAGTTGATGACTCGTACCTGGGCTCCTCATAATGGTTGTATGAAGTGGACGGTTGAAACAAGTTACAATATTGTACCGAGTGCGGGTTACCACAATTAGTGCAATAGTCCCTCATATAATCATCCTCCTCATAGGTGTAGTTGTAACCTCCTGAGTATTGATCCATAAGAATCACTCAGCAGAACACAACTGAGTCTTGGGACCAGAAAACAAAATAAAAAACGGAAATAGAAGGCTGGACACGGCCCCGTGTTTAGTGGACACGGCCCCGTGTACAGGATCTGTATCTGAGCGTTTTAACTAAAGTTACTGGTCTCGTTGAGCACGGGTGTGTTCGGTGGACACGACCCCGTGTTCAGACTCTGTATCTGGGTATCTAACTAAAAATATGCAGCACGGGGGCGTGTTCAGTGAGCACGGCCCCGTGTTCAGGCTACTGTAAATGCAAACTAAACTAAAATGCAGAAAAATGTGCGCGCGTTTTAAAAAGGTTTTGAAAAACTGATTAGGCCGTCGATTTTAAGCTTTCTTAAAATCCTTGTGTCCCCGGCATTGGCGCCAAAAACTTGATGCGTGTGTAGTGTAATATATTTTTGGTTATATTTTTAAGCCCTTTTTACACTTTTTAGCCAAGTTTTAAATTTATAAAATACGATATTTACTAACACTAAACACACATATGGGCAAGTGCACCCATCGTGGACGTAGTATAGTGTTGGTAAGATACCGAGGTCGTCCAAGGACACAAGATCTTTTAGTACCGGTTTATCCTCAACGTCTAACCAAATAAAAATGTTAGAAAAAGATTTTTAAACTAAGAAAATAAAACTAACTAAATGCTGAAAAATAAAATAAAAATAAAAACAGATAGACAAGATGAATCACTTGGATCCAACTCGTGTATTAGTATAACCTTTGATTATTTTCGCACTTTTGCACTTGTTTAAGAGATTATCTTAGTTATTGTAGTAGGCCCCTCTTTTGAAGGCGACGTTACCCTCAACCTAGTAGTTTGAGTCAGCAAGGATACAATCCTAAAGGGTCGGATTATTGAAAGATAATGAATTAAGTTATTAATGCAAATTATGGTAGGCCCCTCTTTTGGAGGTAACGTTACCCTCGACTAAGTAATCTGAGTCAGCAAGGATACAGTCCTAATTAGCCGGGTTATAGTATCAATAGTAGTTAACTTATGAGGGGATCAAAGAGTTTGGACCCCCGCCATCCAATACCTTTTGGGTATTGAAGGAGGTCCTACTAAATTTGACCCAGGTCCCTTGCAGGACCTCTAAACACTGAACAAGGGCAAGACCCTTACCAAACCGTTCCCTTAACCCCCGACCAGGTAGCCAACATACCTCCATATAGACCGTGGAGATATGAATGGTGAAAATCTTTTGTTTTATATAGACAGTAAAATAATGCCAAGACACCACGGACAAACGATAAGGAAAAGTCACCTTCAACATAAGCAACTAGTTATTAAAGTCATTAATACAAAACCAAATAAAAAGTGCAAAAGATTAAAAATAAAAAGTATTATACTAAACACTTGTCTTCACCAAGTGATGTAAGAGACTTAGGCAAACATGGCCTTGATTGTCAAGAACTCTTACGATCAATCTTGGATCCCGAGACGACTCACACACTCTATGATGGACAATGGATGATGGTGGTGGATGATGGTGTTGTGATGGTGGTGGGTGGTGGACGAAGTGTGAGAGAGGTGGTGTGTCAAGGGATGAGTTGCAATGAAACCAAGCCCTCCTATTTATAGGCTGAACAGAAGCCTGGGCACGGCCCCGTGTCCGCTGGGCACGGCCCCGTGCCTGTCTGACAATCTCTCTCCTCATTAATTGTAATTCGCAATTACAATTAATGCGCCTGCAGTACTTTCGCCACGCCCCCGTGTTCACTGGGCACGGCCCCGTGGTGGGCAATAGAAGCTTCTATAGTTTGTCTTATCTGCTGCTTCTTGGGCACGGCCCCGTGTCCGCTGAGCACGGGGCGTGTTTAGTCTTCTGCCTTCTCTGTTTTGCTTGGGAGGATGCTGTCGAGGGGTCGGGCAATCCACTTTTGTTCCTTTTCTTGTATTTATGTTAGATTTAGCTGCCTTTTTGCTTCTTTTGTTAATTTGAGCTCATTTAATCCTGAAAATACAAAAAGAAGACAAAAACACTCTTTTTCCAACATTAGTACTTAAAAAGGGTTAGTTTTATGCCTCATTTGATGTAAATTATATGTTGCATTTTACACACATCAGGTTCTTCAATAACGGTGGCATTATTTGAGAAATCCTTGTCGTGCATGGAGCAAAGAAAAAATGATTTTGGAAGACGAAGGAAAAGCAATATGCCAGAACTATGTACCGGAAGACGTTCAGGAGTATCCACAAGCAACAATGGAAGAAAGAATGAAGAATGCACATGAATTGCAGTCTGAAGCAGCACATAGTGAGTTAGCGCTTGATTTGGTCGAACACGCGTGGTCGGTTCGTTATATTCCAAACTAGGGAGAGCAAGAGTCAGATGATGGGAATGGCGAAAGCGAAGACGAGAATTAAAAAAAATTATTAGTTTTAAAAATATTATGTGTATTTGTTTTATTGTTTATGTAATTTTTTATTTAATTAATAGAATATTATTTGTTTTAAAAATATACAAATTGGGTAATTATGGAAGTGACACATGGCGGACAACGCGGGGTAGGGCATTATCCCACTACGCTCATTTCTTCACAATGACCCTTTATTGACAAGGATGCCACATGGCGGGCAACGCCCAAGGATGGGGCATTATTCATCCAAACCACTACACATGGTCTAATAATGAAGTAAGAAAATCCTAGTTGGCATACCTGAGAAGATGACACCTAAGCATTTCCGATGCCAGCACTTAGTCTCCTTTAATAGTAAGTAAGTAAAGATATCATAGTTGACATCCATTTATGTCACAACCCAGAAAACATCTTCTATAATGATTAACATCATAAGCAAATTTGAATTTGTATTCGTAATCAATTGCTAATATATGCAGATTCAAAGTAAAAATAACGATAAACATGGATGTAGGAAGGACAATCATGAAAAGACTTATGCTTGCGTCGATTGTAAAGTACACAAACCATGGTAATCGAGATTTAAGGAGGAAGAAATCGTGGGAAACATATCACTGAATCGAGTGAACATAATTCATATCATTACCTTCGATGTCGATAATCACTTGTGGGTTGATTTTGATTTGCCAATGGAGACATTAAAGAAAGGGATGTGGGGATATTATAGAATCTAGCGTTCACTTATTGGTTTGAGAAAAAAAGAAATTAAAGAATCTGGTTATTTGCAGGGCTGACAATTTTACACGAATACACGACACGAACTTACATGAAGTTAACAGGTATCGTGTATAGCCTTAACAGGTATCATGTACCAAACAGGTAGACACGAGATCACCTGTTAATTTTCGTGTATAAACAGGTTAAATACCCGCTTACCTGTTAATACCCGTTAGTACATGATAAGAAATTAAATTAAATAGAACTCATCAGCCATGTGCATGTGGGTTCCTTAATTCTTTCTATTTTCATTCCTCATTCAATTCAAAAAAATAAAATAAAATAAAATAAACCCCTAAACTCCCTCTGTAACTCTCAGATAGCATGTTGTGTTCATGTTAACAGGTATTAACAGGTAATTTTCATGTATAACAATCGAAAAGTCGTGTTAACATGTATTAACAGGTAATTTTCGTGTATATCGTGTCGTGTTCGTGACCGTGTTCGTGTTTGAAAAAAAGGACATGATAAGTTATCTGTCGTGTTCGTGTATGGGATTTCGTGTATCGTGTCTTATCGTGTCGTGTCATATCGTGTACGGGTATACACAATATGCCAGCCCTAGTTATTTGTAGTAAGAAATATCATTGAGATATTTAGAACGATTTTTACGAAAAGAAGAACGTGAACGGGAACAGGATGTTAGACCGTGGGGTATGGTGGGGCGGGGGTTTGGGGCATGGGTTGACACGTGGCTTGGGGGGCTTCGCTGGGCTGACCCACATTGAAGACGGTATGGTGGGGTTAGGGTTTGGGGCATGGCCAGCCCAAATGGCTGTTTTATATTTTTTAAAACAAAAACAATAATTTTTTTAATATTTTTTAAATAAAGAAAATTACATAAATAAAGAAAATTACATAAAAAAATTCCTAACGCTTATATTTTTTCTTTATCTCTTCTCTCGTCTCCAACATTAGTTCCAACTTTTCACCCTCTAGGTGATCAATGGGCTGGGCTAGAAATTTCATATCATCTCGTCTTTGTTTCAGGGCATCCCTAGCTTCTTTGCTCTTCCGAATTTCGGTCCTTTATTGTTGGAATACGTTGAATGTATCTAACTTGCATGCAATGTCATCCAACTGATCGTTGTATATTCCCCTACGCGAGCCCGAACTCCCAACTGAAGGCGATGTCGTACCCGATCTTGATTTTTGAGCGCGCCTTTTTGTGGCATCTCTTCCGTATTCAGGCCGGTTTGGCGAATCATCCAAAAAGTCCTCCAACTCTTGATCTCGTGCATCAGATTGGGCTTGGGACGAGGCCCTAAACCTTTTGGAAGACGTGTTAGTTTCGCTACCACTGGGAATATTCGCCCACTTTGGATGGAACTTACGCTCCCCACATTTGTTTTGAATGTAACCAATGCAATTGTCACAAAGTTGGCTTCGGTTTCACCACTTTTTAGGTTTTGCTTTGCTTTATTTAAAAAAGCACTAAATTTTGTAAGTTGGCCGCTTATCTCGCTCCACTTCGAGGATAAGCTATCGTTTTCACGATAAGTCTCCCTTCCCATTTCTTCATGGAATGCTTTACAAATTGCTTCCCACAAATGGCTTCGATGTTGAGAATTTCCTATTTTAATAAAAACAAAATTTAATATATTACAAAGTTATATAAAAAATAACCATAAATATTAAAATAAGGGCTACAAAATATTTAAAAATACCTAAAGTTGGATGTTGAGATTGTTGAAGCCAAGCCCTCGCCAATGCAAGTTCTTCATTAACGACCCATCTTTGTTGTTTTCGTTTGGCGGTTTCAAGTGCTTTCTCCGCCTCGGTTTTTTTTTCTTATGACTTCTCTTTTTGATGGGTTTGGATGCGGAAGGACCATCGTTGGGTGGTTGAGTTTCGGGGACGGTTTCGGTTTGGGAAAGGTTGATGGAGGTTGGTGAAAGGTTGATGGGCGTTTGTGGAATCGGGCTAGGTATAGAATCGTCGGTGTGTGGGAAGTTAGTAAACAAACGATTCCCGAGATACGATGCATAACCTGCCATATCAGGCATAGAGGAGTGTAATAAAAATGGACGAGACATTGGACGATTGGGTGGTGGGCTAGGATTTTCTTGGAATGCCCACGGGTTGTTCGGGTCATAACCACAATTATGAGGATGCATTTTTCGTTTTGTAGAATGAGAATAGAGATGATTATAGAAGATGTGGAGTGTATTGTGGTTGAATGTGGTAAAAAAAGGAATAGAAGTGTGAGTTTTATAGTGAAAAAATAATTTTTTTTTTAACATAGTCGTTGCCCAACGGCTAGTTTGGTTTGGCCAACGAGAACCCGCCATGTCATACTGATAGACCCGCCCCACGCCCGGCTTTAAACTTCCGTCCCTTGGGCCACGCCTTAACCCAAACCCACCCGGGATGGTGACTTGGGCGTTTTCAGCTAACCCACGCCCTAACTCAAGCCCCATACCCCACAATCTTAAAGTTTGTCGATCTAGTTAAGGAGAAGCAACTCGTTGCAATTTAATTTTTATAATATAGTAGGGTATATTTACAATGTAATGTTTAGGAGAAGTTGGTTTAATGGTGTGGAAGAATGCAATGTATAATATTACGTTACTATCTATATATCCTGTAATACTATTTAATAAGCTTAGACTAATAGTAATATTAATAAAACGGTGTGATATTTACTCAAACGATGTGATAATATTTGATAAAATGTCAATCTGAATATCCTTTTATCCACACAAACGGTGGTAACCGCAAACCATCGAACGATGTGTTAAATGTGATGTGTTTTTTTAACAATTTTATATATACGAAGAGGTGTTTGTGAAGCGGTGTAAAGGAGATGGAAATAAATTGTTAGTTACATGAAGGGGTGGGAGTTAATTGTTGGTGATTATAATTGGTTTTTGTAGTTATATATAATACGTAACGTAAACCCCTTTGAAACGGTGTGACCGTTTGATTTTATACCATTGAATCGTTGATTATTATGCATGTGCGTTGGTTCAAGCATGCGTCGGTTCATTTGAAGGGTGTGACTTTTAAAATGAAAGGGTGTGAGTAAAATAAACTAAAGGGTGTGATTTTTAAAATGAAAGAGTGAGTAAAATAAACTAAAGGGTGTGAATTTTAAATAAACAAGACATAACCCAAGTTACTAATTGTATAAAGATAAATTTTTAAACCTTTAGCTTCATTAATACACGGGTTTAGCCTCTCTGTTTTTTTTAAGTTTTCTTTTTATTTGTTAACTTTGTTTATATGCATGTTTAGTCTCTCAACTTCAACTTTGGTAATGTACATGTTTAGTCCTTCTACTTTTATTCTTTTAAGTAATTGATTGTCGCTTTTTGCATTTTACTTTTAAACCTTCAACTTCGCTATTATACGTGTTTAGCCCCTCAATTTTTAGAAAAAAAATTCTTTTTTTTTTGGGTTAACTTTCTTTATATACGGGTTTAGTCCATTTGCTTTAACTTTTTGCAATGTACATATTTAGTCAATCTACTTTATTCCTTTTAATATTTCATTTTTAGCCTTTTCTATTTGCTACCATAACGAATCAACCCGTGGTAATAGTGATCGTTAGCTATTCCTGGACACCCGTTACTACACTTGGACTTTAATAAAGTTATTTTATAATTCCTAAACTTTATCAAAACAAAACTTCTTTGACACACGTACTTTTATTTATGTCTAATTTTTATTGATATCGTGTTATGAGTAGTATGTACAAGTAACTAAAACACATGCGTGCATATTATTAAACTGAGAAATATTCTGCATCGCCACACGGGCGGAGCATAAACTAGAATACTACAAAACATATGGAGGGGAATAGTGCCGAGCAGCTGCCTGACACTTCCCTATTAGCCCCGCCAAATTAGCATTTTGCCCCGTTTAAATATACAGCTTTGCCATTGGTTTTGTTTTTTTTCCTCCTAGCCAAATTACTGTTTTCTCTCGGTTCAAATTTACAGTTTTGCCATCGTTTTTGTTTTTTTTTCCAGTGTAAAATTACAGTCATGCTATCGTTTTAGTTTTTTTTTTGACAAAACTAGGGTACTGTTTTATTTTAATTGGTTGACTCGGTTTAATTTTTATTCGTGCCAGGCGGTCATGTGTCCTGAAAAATTACAATTTTGCTCCAGTTTAAAATCATAATCTTTCAATTGTTTAGTTTTTTTAGCAAAAGTATGGTAGTGTTATGTTTTAATTAGATGACTCGATGTTATTTTTTTGCAATCATTTTATCAATAGTATGTATAGGTAACCGAAACACATGCGTTCATGTTATAAGAGAGAAATATTCGGCTTGATGACCGCAACACAGGAGGGACAATAACTAGTAGTGCGGGTTGCAATATGTGACAAATACTATTTCGGTTTTTGGGTTATTTCGGTTACCTGCTCACCCCTAACAAATAGTAGCATACTACAATTCTTTGATGTGTAAAAGCAATAGGTAGACTCTGGTTTGAGTGAAGAACAATGGGGATCTCACAGTCCATGGTCGTTTTGTTATTTCATATCTTAATAATAATCTGTTACAAATCTATGGCTGTGAGTTTGATGGATGAAATTCGAGAAGCGGAGCTGAAGATCGTTGGATTAGGTAACTTGTTTGACCTTCGATTTAATTGCTGGGTTGCTTTAATTGAAAGCTGCCTGCCTGGTTTCTGAAACTCAATTTAATTAATGCAGAATCTATGATTGAGGAAAGCATTTCGATACTAGATTCCAAAAATATGTATATCAAAGAACGTGAGAAGCTTGTGACAGAGTTAACCACTGAATTTGATCATCTGCAATCTGTTTTGTTAACTATCAAGGTTCACTTTCTTTCCTGGTGCAATCTTTCTACTTCCATGGAATGAATGAATAATAATAAATAATAATAATAATAATGCTTGTTGTGGTTGTAGAATGATTCATCATCATCTTGTGCAAATGAAAGACTGGAGGAAGAGGTTTGGTTTGGTTTGTTTACTGCTTTACAGTATTTTTATTTATTTATTCACACCTCTAGCTAGCAACAACGGGACGGGATGTATCAGGTTCGACTTCTTTGGGCCACTGCAAGAAGAAACAATTTTGAGCTTCACAGCTTGGAGTCCAAAGCACAAGATGCTGAGACTAGGCTGGAAGTAACCCAGTCAAGGGTTGAAACGGTTAGTTAGTTAGTTAGTAACTGACTGCTTCCCATTGATTTTATACTTCAATTTCTCATTGCTGTTGTTATTCCTTAGGTGACTGCAATTGTGAATCAACAGTGGATTCAGATCCAACATCTTGAACAGGCGCTTGTCATTGCACAAGTATGTATGTATGTATGTTTTCTTTTTTATGCTTTCACTTGTCTTGTGAATGATGGACCGACTTTAAATCTGATTATTATTATTATTATTATTATTACAGAAGGAAAGTAACGAGGTCAAACGGCAACTTAGCAGGTGCTCCTTTCTAAAGGTACTCACTCGCATTCTTTTATGATAATACTGAATCTCAAACACATAATGCACTTTTGGTTCTCGATCAGTTTCTCAAAAGACAATTTGGACACTGTCCGGAGGTGCTAGAAACAACTTGGTCAACGATTAAACAAAAGCATCACCAGGTAGGTACGCTTGATAACTGTCGCTTTCTGAAACGGCAACAATGACAATTTTCTTCCCTATTATTCAGCTGCAACGCTTTGTGATGATCCAAATGCAAAAATGGAAGTACACTGCTGCTTTTGCTAACAAAGAAGTGGTCTTTTTTGTGGTAAGTTCCCTGTGGCTGGCAATAGTAAATGACCGACTAGCGACTACTTTTCATGTATTCAAACCTCCACTTATTACTTACCTGCAGGCATCTGCGCTAATCACCTTTCCAGCTTTAAGTCTGGGGATGATTCTGTTGAACAACGTTTGCTGCTAGCAAAGGGATACATGGAAGTTGGGAACCACAACCGCTTTCACTGTATCATATAGATTGTAATCTCGATGTTTAGAATGGAACGATTATTTGGGCCTAGTTCCATTATTTTCTACGGTCAATAGCTGCTAATAGCTTGTAATGAGTTGTTTCTTTCAGAATTATTTGTTTCATGACCGATCGTTGTAAACAAGTATCACTTTAACTAAATGGGCACGGGTAGAAACAAGTTGTTCTTTTAAAAAATAATGATGAACTCGAGAATAGTAAAGAAGGCCAAAAACTATAAACACACTTCCATTGCAATTATCACAAGGTAATCAAAAGAAAAGAAAAGCCATAGGTGGTAATCTTAAACCATACAAGTACTAATAAAACCGACAACCTATTCTAGGTAACGTTCACAAGATAAACATAGAACTACAACGATTTACGTCCATCGCTCTCTAAACTTCAAATCTTGAATCCTATCTTCATAACTAACTCCTTGAATTGTTGTCACTTGAGGAGCACTTTTAGTATCGAGCTTCAAACACAAGTTGATGCGAGTTTGTGGTATGTAGTTTTCTCTTTAAACTCTATGCACGTCATTTCTCTCCACTCGACTCGACTCGACTCATGGAAGGGATATCAATATATTAAGTCAAGAAATGTAAAATTGAAATAATAATAATAATATATATTTATGGCATTATGGTGCCCTTGCTTAAGACTCTAGGAAGTTTGAATTTGGGGGTTTGGTCAAGAAAATCAGGTGGTCTCTGGTACACAAGGGATGCAGCGCGGATCAAGATCCCAGCAGTGAGACCCCAAATAAGATATTTCTTATTACCACCACCTGCTTCTGCTGCTGGTGGTGTTTCGTAGTCAAAATAATGAACCAGATATTCCTCTCCCATCCATTCTCTCTTTTCAGATCTTCGGTGTTCATCCTGCATTACAAAATCATGTAGATATGTTTGAGTAGAAGCTAGAGTAGAGTGAAAACAAGGGGGTACCTTTAGAAACATTTCCAAAGGAGCATCAAAGACGTCATCTACTTCAGCAGCATTAGGAGTAGGATTGAAGGCATCTCTGTCAGAAAGTATGCCAATTACAGGGATTACCCGCAGAAGATGCTGCAGAAACAAAAAAACAAACCAATTACCATAGTTGTTAAAAGCCATCGCCAGGCAGTTGCGCTTTAATTCTCCAGGTGATGGTTCAGGCGCACATTCCGGCGAGATTCTTAGATTCCGGAGAGTTTCCGGCCAAATTCTCTAAATTCCGACAAGATTCTAGCTAGATTTCTACTTTTATTCAAGGAAAACTACTTTTCTACACTAATACACTAGTATTTTGGTACTAATTAGATGATATACATAATAGACTCTTTTATTTTATTTGAAGAATGGTACTTTTTTTTTTCTAATACATAATATATTTTTAAATTTTTTTCATTATGTGCTCTATTTTTCGCCCTCGCTTTTTTTGCGTTTTGCGCCTAGGACCCAGGCGAGGCGTATGCGCCTTGAGTGCGCCTAGCACCTTTAATAACTATGCGAATTACAGTCATCTCAGGGCAGCTACCATAGACGACAAGAAAGGACTTACCTTAGACAAGAAAGGCTGAAGAAAGGCAACAACATCTACGAGTGAGGGATGGAGGCCAATCTCTTCGTGTGCTTCCCTAGTGGCTGTGTCAGCGTCATCTACGTCATCTTCCTCGGCCTTCCCTCCTGGCAAAGCGACTTCACCTGCAATCAATGCCCAATTTTATTTTCTAATCCAATCCAATCCAATTTCTAATCTAGTAAAGTTGAATTACCTACCTGAATGTGTGGAGAGGCCTGAAGATCTTTTGGTAAGAATCACGCGAATCCCCTCATTATTATCTTGTTCGAAAAGGCAGATCAAAACAGCCGCTTTCTTAGGTCTCAATCTTTCTGAGGGCTGACCCATTGCATCGTCATCATCAGCCGCCACCGGTGCCTTGTACATCCGGAGCTGCTGAGCCAGCGCCGCCAACCTCTCCTTGCTCATCTTCTTGACTACTCTCTCTCACGGGTAATGTTCATTATCTGAAACTCTCTCTTTTAATTCAACTTTCTTTCATTTTCGGTCGGTTTCGTGCACACTAATTCATAGTTTTTATTTTAGTTTCTTATTTAGTTTAGTTTAATTTAATTTAAGTTAACTAATAAAAAAGAGAAACCAAAAAAATATGCCCAAAAGTAAATAATAAAAAATAATAATTTTTAAATAAAAAAAAAGGGTAACTTCATAGAAATGTAACCAACTTTGACAAGTGTTCCAATTAAGTCATTGAAACTTTTTTTGTCTCTATAAAATAACTCAAGTTTCATTTGATGTTCTAATACTATGTAATTTAGAAAGAACAGTAAATTACAAAAATTGTCTTTTATGTTGGCACCAGATTGCAAATTATGTCTTTTATTTTTAAAAGTACAAAAAACATATTCAATGTATGCAAACCCTTGCACGTTATGTTCTTTACCCCTAACTTACTTTATTTTCATGGTTAAATCTGACCAAATGGACCTCATGTGAGTACAAATTAAACTTTTTACCATTCATTAATATAAAACATTTTAATACATAAAGAGATTGAAATTTTTGGAAACATATAACAATCCAACTAAGAACCAAAATTGTTGATACAACAATTACCTCTTGATTCAAAAACCCATGAACAAATCAAATCTCATATCAATACAACAATTACCCCCAGATTCAAGACTCAATCCCTTGTCAAGAACCAAACTTGCTATAGAATCAAATCTCATAATCAACTTAAAGAACAATTACATCCTGATTCAAAAAACCCATGGACAATTAAGCTTGTGAAACAACTTTAGAAATCCTAAAATCCTTCTAAAGATAAGCAACCCTTTTCATACAAGTAGTAAGCATTTGACCTCCCGGAACAAAGCAATTATCTTCAGCAGAACTCCAATTTCAACAACACCAGATCTAGGGTTTGTGAAACGAGGGTTTGGGTTGGAGGGTGGGACCACACTGTAACGGATGTCGCCGATTAGAAGTAGAAGAAAGAGAGAGAGAAAGAGAGTTGAGGAGTGTAAAGAGATAGCTGGGGAGATGAAAAGAATGGGTTTATGGAGATTGTAGGGTTTGTGAGTGACCAGGATCAGAGGAGAAATCTGGGGGTTCTTTCTTTGGCAAAAAACCCCATGAAAGCAGATCTGAATTGAGGTGGTGGTGGCTGGTGGCGACGAAGTTGGCACTAACGGTTGATGGTGGTGGTGGAGAACAAAGAGGGGGGGGGGAAGGATAGAGAGAGAGAGAGAGAGAGAGAGAGAGAAAGAGAGAGAGAGAGAGAGAGAAAGAAGAGGTAAAGAGAGTGGTCGTGGGTGGTTAGGTCAGATGATGATGGGGGTGTTTGATGGTGGCAGGTGGTGGGTTTATGAGAAATAGGGGAAGAAAGAGAGAGATATAGAGAACTGGAAAGGGGGTGAATTTTTATTTGTTTTTTTAAATAATCTTTTGTTTTATATATAAAAAGTCTTATTTTCCCTCAAATGGGGTTCACTTGTTCAGATTTAACTATGAAAATAAATTGGGTTAGGGCTAAAGGACATAACGTGCAAGGGTTTGCAAACATCGAGTACGTTTTTTGTACTTTTTAAAGCTAAAGGGCGTAGTTTACAATATGGTGTCAACATAAAGGACGATTTTTATAATTTACTCTAAAAAGAGATCGTATACATAATCTAATCTAATATAATCTAAAGTATCATTATAACAAAATATTCCATTGTTCACATGAAAATCAAAATAACATTTACGAAAAGAATACTTAGAAATCTCAATACATGTAATGATAATATAACTAAAAATATATATTATTCTTACACAACCTTTTATTTTTTATACCGCAAATTTGAATCATTGGAGTATGAGGAAAACCAATAAATATGAGAAACACAACAAATTTGAATCAAACCCAGGACCTACTGGTCCCAAAGTTTTATCCCACCTCCAAAATTCCACTAGGCTATAAAGCCATACAACCTTCTATTTTAAGAATAAAACATAAATATGACATATTTACTTCGAAAGTTGATGATAAGCCTATAATTACCCAACCATATATAAAAATAATTATAGGCTTATCATACACGGATTCGAAAGTTTCATTGTCGGACAGATGGAGTAGAACTCCGTGTATGTTCAGCCACGCCAATCTCTCGAAAGCTAACGATTGTCCCCTCCATATCTCCACAAAAACGAACCAACCAAAACCTGGTGAATCGGCTCTAAATCTATCCGCCTCGATAGATAACTGGAAAACCAACAAAACACTCAGCCCGCCTAGATACTTAATCGTAGCATCCCCACAATTTGCTTCATTCAATAAGATGTTTAACTTTCTAATCGTCCACAAATCTTTCACCTTTCCGACAATCGTCTTACCATGAAGATCCCCGTAAGCTTTAACATACCCGGATACCACCTTGCCTGATATTGTTTCCGCATAAGATCTTTTGCTGTTGGTAAAGTAGCTGCCATTATATCCTTCCTGCTTTTTGAAGGTGTGTACATTATCTCCCTGTTCCATGAAAAATTACCCTTTCTTCTTCCCCATCTGATCCTTGTTGTCTTTCCCCACCTCGTTCTCCATAGCAAACCTGGCCACGTTGATGATAAGCCTACAGTAACCCAACCATAAATTTCTCATCTCCTTCTCTAACTCTGCCATATCTTTCACCCCTTTGAAGTTAGCAAAACCGAAGCGATACCCCCATTTGTCTCTCTTCCTAGCGATATAAACACCCTCAACTGTCCCAAAGGCTCTAAAGCTTCCAAAATATGCTTCGAGCTACATCTCTCCGGAAGCCTCGAGACGTAGAATTTTGTTTTGCTGTTGGGACCTGATCCGTCACAATGTAAGTAGGTAATACGTGTAATCGTGCTATAATGTTGTGTATGCAACTACAAGCAATGCAATGCAATGCATATGTGTACGCTAGATGTATAATGTATACGATAAATAAAAGACGAACCTTGCAATCTGGAGCGTAGTGTCATGGTCGTTTTCGGAACTGAGTCGGTTATAGCCTGGTTTTACAAAAAACGTTTTAAAACCTAGTTCACTATAACCAATGGCTCTGATACCAAATTATCACACCCCCAATTTACCACTTGCGGAGTTTTACCGCGAGGCATGTAACGTACCAGGATCTAGTTACTAATTACGTTGAACTAACAATAAATAATATAAAACAAGTCATCATGTCCAACATGAATGGTGAATTTCGAATTATACATTTCAAACATAACATGTGTTCAGCGGAAGCAATGTAAACATCTCAAACAATTGAAATCAAAATGTTCTATAACGTAAAGTATTAATGTTTGCAATCAAGTAACACGCCCCATGACACTTCAAACTCCTCAGACTGCAAGTTCCCATGCATGATGTATCTAACGACCTGTAGGATGCAGAAAAAGTGTATCAGCGATAAAGCCGCCGAGTTCACAGTTTTGTTTAACATAAAAAAGTAAGTGTTTAGTTTAAAGACATGTTACGAATAATAAACTCGGTGCCGATTGACTATTCTGTTTTTGGTACCCTCATCAATGTCTATCATCATTGTTCAAAGTGTTTAAGGTCATTAGTTCACGCCCGGCTCCCAGAACGGTGTGAGGTTTGTCAAGCCTAATAGCGCTATCAACCAATATCCCGTTGCCTCCCAGGCAACTAGCTCGGTATGTAAGTAGGGACTTTCGTGATAGAGTTTGAGTTTATAAACCAACATCGAATTTAAACTACAACATATAGAAAAAGTATTCCTCCTAAGAATAATAGTTTGAAAAGTATTCCTCCTAGGAATAGTAGTTTGTTTGTCCCCCCCGGGACGCATGCTTGTAAAAGCCTTAGTTTGCTCAGTATGATATCGTACTTCTAGCGTTAATTATTTGTTAGGTCCGTTACACGCGACCTAAGGTATAATGTCATATAAGTGAGTATACGAGTATGGTTTGCAATACCCTATTTGTCCAAACAACCCAGTGTTCATGTGATCAGGTTAACATGTTTATCACACAGAAACACACAACGGATTCTCTAGTTGGTGATATCAGTTGGTGACATTTAATGTGGTTTTAGGAAATGCGGACGTCACATACGTATGTACATAACTCGAACCAATTAAACACATGTATATTCTAACTTGGTTTATTAACTCGGAACAACATACACAATCAAACTCGGACTCCACATCATATATATATAAACTCGGACCACGATAACCATCCCTAAACTCAGAATCCGGTAACAAATAGTCAGACATAAGCTTAAACTCGGAATCAACATAGTCATGTGTTTAAATTCGGACCTAGCATATGTAAACACGTTAAACTCTGAAAAGCATACCCAAGTTAAACTCTAACAAGCATACCCAAGTTAAACTCTGAAAAACATACCAAAGTTAAACTCTGACACCCTTTACTTATAATAAATTCGGACTTCATCATAACATACAAATACGGATTCAACATACACTAATAAACTCGGATTCATCATATATCATTAAGCTCGGATTCACCATATATAACTAAACTCGGATCCTTGAACATCTATTAGACTTTGGAACATATAAACAACAAACTCGGACCATTATACCACCATATAAACTCGGATTTAATGTATAGATAAACCCGGACCCCCTTTTTGATCCTTAAACTCGAACATAAGTAACTAATCAAATTTGGACCATATATAAACTAATCAATTTCAGACATATAAATTCGGACAAACATATGTAAACCTGGTTCCTTAAACTAAATCATAAACCCAGACTTTTGTGACTTCACAAAGTCGGACTAACATGTTTTTTGAAATCAACAACGAAATGTAACAATTCTACGTCTAAACCCTAATCTCAGAAATCAACAGTTTCATGAATCAAAACAACAATTTAGCATTCTTAGCATGTCAATAATAGTTCCAATGGCTAGCAGTAATCATGCGTTCATTCATTCTAACAACAATCATATAATCATCAATCACATATTCATCAGGGCATGAAAAACTAATCATAGATTGTGAGTGCAACGCAGGAGTCGGTTCTAAATGAACGTGGTGCGAATCGATCAATAACGAGGTGCGGAATCCCTCGGCATCGTCAGAGAATCATCAACAACGATATCCATGATTAACTTTTCTAATTTCATTAGCTGATATGAAAGTACAAAAGATCCGTATGCAAACTGGACAGAGCTTTGCTATGACAAAATGGCAAAAGGTTCTAGACAAATGACCCTACTCTACTATTTATAGGCAAATCAGGGAGGGGTTGGTGTCATCCGATCGGATGGTCATCCGATTGGATGGCCATCCGTCCGAATGACACATATCATCCGATCGGATCACATTTTGACAGTTAACGTTCCGTTCCCTGTTTTGTCTAGATACAAAATACATACATACACAAATGTACAACGACACATACATGACAAAATACATAGACTCGATACAGGCGGAAGCTACAGACATAATGCACTAACAGACTCCCCCTTGGATGTAGCTGTAGTCTTCCTTCCTACATAGTCTTTATTTCACCTTCCTGCTGCGTCTCCTAGCTTAGCTTTCTGTCTCCTATGTTCTTCACGTTCAACAAGCATCTTGCTCCTCAGAGGACTACCGATCTCATTCTAGTACTTTCTATACTCAGGATCTCCATCTCGCTTTCTATCCCTCCTAGGGATCTTGGTCTCTTCTTTCTTTATTGGCGTTTGATTAGTTGGTGGAGGCCTGAAGAGCTTTCTTTTCCCTAGAACAGCAGCTCTTTCAGCTATCTTCTTGAATCTTTCAATTCGCTTTTCTTTCTTCAATAATTCCTCCAACTCTAAGTCTCTGAACTTAGTCTGCCAATACCTTCCCGAATTGATATCCTTTGCAAAACATAAGTTCGCCATCTTCTGATATTGTTGCGCTTGTGCTTTGTCAGGAGCATCATATAAAATCTTGTTGAAAAATAGACAATCAATATCTTTCTTCGAACAATTCACCAACCACATCGGGTCTAACACATGGATCCTCCTTGCTTCTCCCGTCTTCTTATCAAACAACGATATTACCGCTTCTGCTGTGCTTTGGTTGTACATCCATCCTTGAAAGTCTTCATAAAAGTCTTGTTCCATCGCATGCCGTGGCATATTCTTTAGACATCGTTGCGGCTTTATCTTCAGAGTAACATCTTTTTCTCCTGTGATTAAATCAAATTTGACAATCTGCTTTGGAAATTGTGGCTTCCAATCAGGAAATCTATTCTTTGCCTGGAGCTTTATGTAGTCCTATAACTTCTGGTCGTGCATCTTTACATCAAGACCGTAATAGAACTGTTTGATATTCTTGGTTTGCACAAGCTCCTCCACATCCCACCAAGGGAGTGTTTTGATATCAGATAAGAACTCGAAATACTGTACCCCTTGTTCCCTTTTTATAGCATACACTTTCAAGTCTTCAAGATAACCCTAAGATAGAATGTCACCCAAAGATTTATCTGGATGATCCGTGAAATACTGCAGTGGTCCCTTGTACTTCTTCTCTTTAGGCATAACTTTGAACCAGTTCCTTCTTCCTTCTAACAGTGTTTCCTGTGGAATTGTCTCAGGAATACCTTATCTACTTATCTTTTCCACCACTTTCCTACGTATTTCATCTTCATTTTGTGACTTAAACATCTCAGCAAATGTAGGAAACGTGTCATCAACCCTGAGTAGTGAAAGGGTGTATCTTCTTCAGAAATGTCTGACCCTTCCTCTATAATCATGTTAGGATCGGAGGCTATGATTGTCCTTTTTTGTATAAATTTGACAAATCAATGAATATACAATAAGATTAAGTGCAGCGGACATGAAGACAAACTTTGTAAGCACAATCTAAGTGGAAAATAGTTTGATAAACATATGTTTCTCATTAAGTTGAATGATTCAATTACAAATCAAATGATTACAAGCATGCTTACAGAACTAAGCTCCCCCTCAGCCTGATACTCCAAGGTTGGTTGCACAAGATGAAAGGATTGGACTGGAGAAGAAGAATCCACTCAGTTAATCAAAAGTAACAGTACAGGGTACTACTCCATTTATAGGCAAACCAAACCACTAAGGCATCTCAGCTGACGTCACCATGATAGTGACATCTAACAACCTAACAACCTATAAACACTGTTCTATACAAACTACTGATGTTCAACAACTGATTATAAGTACAATACAAAACAAGAGAAAACTACTGCTTCACGTTCCGCTGTTGTAGCCTGAGCACTGATGTTGAGCATCAGTGCTTTCTTCAAAGGTGATCAGTCCTTGAATGAGTAGTGCTTGTGTCTTCAGCAGTACTTAGGAAACGACAGTAGATAGAGCAAAAGTGTTTGTCTTCAGCAGTCTTTAGAGTTTCATCAGTGTTTGGTTCATCAGTTGTTATAGTGAGCAGTACTTAAGATCTATCAGCTGTTAGATTACCACTGTCAAGGGGAAAGCCAAGTGTAAGCAGCTGCTTATTTTGAATCCACTGTTGTGATCCGGTTTTGGCTTTCATTATTTGTTCCTCTGGTAGGGTTCAATCCCAACAATCTCCCCCTGGAACAGATAATGCCAAAACCCTTCATTATTCTGGACCTTTATTTCTCATCAGTAGTTCCTTAGCTTGCCTTTTAAATTCTTCTTCAAAATCCTTGGAACTTGTGTCATCTTCATCCCTACACAGTGTAAGTTCAAGGAGATCTTGCAAATCTTCAACACTAAGGCCTAGTGCTTCTTTCCTTGATATGTACTTCACTTCGCCATTGGATCTGAACATGGTCAGTACGTGAGTCTTTTGTTCAGACATCCACTTTAGTACTTTTAATCCAGACGGGTTTCTTGGGAAAGAGTTATTTCTTGATGAGTTTGGAGATGTTGGCCTTGTGAAAAGTTGTAGGCTATCAGACATTTGTTTGAGGGCCTTCTCAATGACATCATTTGCTGCATCTACATCTTCTGCAGTCTCTCTTTAAATTAGCTCTTGCCTCTCAATGTCTGTCATGCCTGTTGGAGTGTTTGGTGATGCAGGTTTGGTTAATACCTCTTTAAAGAGGTTTTGAAGTTTTGCTGAGGTATCTTCTTTTAGACCCATTTTCATGATGGTATCTTTGAAGTACTCAGCTTTCTTTTCCTTTACCTCTTCACTAGACAGCTGTTTTCCTTCTTCTTGGTTTGTCACAAGAATAGGATTATCTGCTGATTTGAACAGTTTTTGGAGGTCTTCAATCTGTTGTTCAAGCTTCATCATTTGTTCACGCTTCTTTGAAGTGCCTGAAACAGTTATCTTTCTTTTCTTCAGCCTTTCATAGGCTTCATCAGTATGCTGCATTGACCATTTTGATATGGCATTGGCAGTGTCCACTTTTGCCTCAACCAGCTCTTGCTTCTTTCTTTTATACTCAGTTGTTAGGTCAGCGATGAGCTTTTTGTATTTGCTCCAATTTGGAGCATTCTTCTTCTTTCTAGGATCGTTCTTGATTCTATCAATCCTATCAGCCTCATGCTTTACAGCCACTATTGGCCATTCTTTAAATTGGTTTTCTTCAGTAGGATAAAATTTTTCTTGCATGATGTATGCAAGAAGTTTTCTTCTCATCTCTTTTCGTTGACCTGCCTTTTCTTTGCTCAGCTCTTGTGCAAAATCTTTTATCTGTTTGACTTTTGTGAGCAGAAATTCCAATCTTTCAGCAATGGCTTCATCACTTTGACCTTCACATTCAACCTTGGCTCTTATCTTAGTCTGTCTTGCTTTGACCTTAAGGTATTCATCCATGTCTTCTGGGACTATGAAGCCAACGAGTGAAGGAAATCTTCTGTTTGAATGATCATCATCAGTGTAGAATTGCCTCATCTCATTTTTGGTAGCTTCTAGTTCCAGTGGATATTTTGCAGCAATGGGATCATATTTGTCCTCACTTACCTGAGAAAGTTTTCTTTTTCTGGTATAGAGCTTTGCTGGTTGTGATGTGGGAATGGTGAGAGCAGTGGTGGATGGTTGACTAACAGCGGTTGAAACAACTGGTGTTTCAACCGCTGTTGTCATTACAACTACTGATATGTCAGCAGATATCTTCTGCTTTTGAGCAGGGGTTGTGATGGCAGGGGTTTGAGTGGTGATGAGTGCCTGACTAACAGTAGTTGGAACAACTGGTGTTTCAACCACTGTTGTCATTACAGCAGATGTTGTAACAACTGCTGTCTTCTGCTTTTTGACAGAAGGTGATGATGGGGTGGCTGTTTTTGATGGTGAAGTTGTTGTTGGTGATGTGATCACAGATGATGGTGGAGCAGTGGTTATGGTGGTGTGTGGTGATGTGGTGTGTGTTGATACAGTAGCTTTGGTTTGGCTATTTTCTAGCTCAATAAAGATGCCATCATCAATTCCTTTCTTCTTCCACTTGACCTTCTCCCCCGTTTTGGCATTATCTGGGAAGGGTTCATTCATGAAGAGGACAGTGGGAGGAACTTTTCCAGAGGCACTTTGGATATGAGCCTTGATAGCTTTAATATCTGCCTGAGTATCTTTAAATCGTGACTCCACCATGTTTGTCAGCTTTTGTACATGTATAGCATGCTGCTGATCAACCATCTGCTTTTGTCTTTCCAGCAGTGGTTGGAACATGTTCCATAACTCATTTGCAGCAGGTGCCTGTTATGCAGGTGCTTGAGCTGGAGCAGCAGTGGATTGGGCTTTCTGAGCTTTTAACAGCTGCTGCACCATATCCTTTATTTCAGCAACTGAGGTTTCCAGGTTTTAAACCCTGCCCGTCAATTCCTAATATTTTGAATCATCACCCAAGTTAATGGGATCATCTGAATCCCCATCAGCAGTGGTTTTACCAATGTGTGACTTAGGGACTGAATCCCAAAAGTCATTCATTGATGCCCCTTGTTCTTGGTACTGGGGACTTCTTTCTTCAGCACTTGATAACCTTTTGATGTTGCCAGTGGTTAAAACAAGCTCACTGGTGGTTCTCATTGGTGCTATGGAAGAAATTGCCTTCAAGGGAGTCTTATGAATGTAACCACTGTCCAAATGTAAACCAGTGAGTTCAACATTTGTAGTGGCTGCTCCACTTGAACTACTGACAGGAGTTACTTGTAACTCCTACAGTGTAACCTCCTCAGTTGTTGCTGGGATAACAGAGATATCAACATCAGACCCAGTCACTTGTGGGAGTATACTCTCGGTGATAGGTGTTTGAGAGGAACTGGTTTGTGTCTGAGTAATACCAACTGTATGCAACAAGGGTATTATGGATGATGGTAATTTAGGGGGTGAGGGTAAAGGAGTTGAAAGAGACATGTCCTTGGGATCAGGACTGTGGAAGATGGATCCAAGTGGGTCCAGAGCTTCATATTGTAGGGTCCCTGTGTTTAAAACCTGATCCTTTTGTGAGGATGCAGGAGGAGTTTGTGGCAAGGGTGGAGATCTTTCTTCCATCTGTTGTGAGGAAGTAACAGCAGTGGTTATTGGTGACATTTGTGTTGTCACGGGCATTTGCTCTGGGATCTCATCTTCCAGAGGTGCCTTTGTTTTGGGTATGAGGGGCTTTCTGGATGTTTTCTTTTTGTTCTTTTTGGTGGTGGCAGGTGTGGGTTTCAAAACAGTGGGTGTGCTGCTTTGATCACCTGGAGCAGTGGGCTCAGCAGCCGATACCTGAGGAGCAGTTTCATCTGCTAAATTCTGCTCAGGTACCTCTGCTTTTGTTTTTATAGGTGCCAACATTCTAGAGAATGTTTCAGGCATTAAACAGTTTATTTTAAAATGATCACCTTGTTTGGGCAATTCTGCATCTTCTTTTACAAATTTTTGTTCGAAGTAATAGCTTAAAAACCTTGGAAAGAGCAGAAATGCTTTGCTATCAACATTCTTTACTAAATCATCAGAAATCTCCTAGGAATAGTTAAAATTTTCATTATTTAAAATTGCATATCCCAGGCATTGAATTTTTGATGGTATTTCATTAAAAGAAGTTGTTTTATTAGAAACACACATCAATAGGGTGTGGAATAAAAACCTTGGTGCAGAAGGGAAGAAACCTTTTTGTAAGGTATCCCTTTTTGGTTGCTCTGCATAACCCCTATTCTTGAAATCCTTTTTCAACTCAGTTTTAGAAAAAGAGGTTTTACCTTTCAGATCATTGAGTTTGAAGACTTCTGAAATAGATTGTGGAGAGATTTAAATCTTTTTACCCTGTATCGAGGAGTTGATGGCTCTGACAGTGTCTCCTTGTTTTTCAAGGGTGGCATTGTTCCAGAACTCTCTCTGGGTTTGTAGATAAATGGGAGCGTCTGCTGTTAATAAAGTTCTATACTTTGATGCAGATAAGGTGTCAATGATGGAGTCGAAGGTGTTGTCGGTTGTGGGTTTTGTGAGTATACCCACATAGTTGTGAGGGGATTTGTAACGAATTTCTGTTGTTTCAGCGGCCATTTGAGTGGCGTCAGTGGGAGCGGAGGAAGAAGACGGTTTAGATTTTGATTTCGACTTTGATTTCGTCATTTTTGATGAAGAAGATCGAAAAATGTTTTTGGAGTTATGAGTGGGAAACTGCTTTGTGAAGAGAATGTTTGGAATTCAATTCGACAGTGAAACCCTGTTTGGGGTTTTTGATCAAGGTTTTATTTAGGGAAAAATGAAATACTGACGTGACAGCGGTTATAATGATCTAACGGCTAAAAACTGACCACGTGCCAACCCCTGATGGAAGAGTAAATAATGGAGGACAGTTGTTTTGGGGGCCACTGATGAAACAAGCATCAGTGGTTACAACGGTAATCAATGAAGAAGTGGGTGATTTTTACCATCAGTGGATGCTTTTACTACATCAGTGGATAAAACACTGATTTTGAATAACAGTGCTTATCAGAGGAAAATGAGAACAGGGGTTGACTTTCAGCAATGGACAGACATTTGAGAGCAGATGTTTGAGGCACAATCAGTAGTTTTAAGGAAAAACAGTGGTAGACACCAAAATGAAGACCATTAGTATAACAACTGTTAGTGCAGCAGTGTTTCAACTTTTGACAAATAATTTTAGCATCTGCTTGTTCAGATGTGGGGATTGATTTTGTCTTGTGTGAGCTCAATATCATGTCCAACATCTGTTATTCTGCAGGAATGCTATACTTAGCTACATTTTAGATGTAGATTGTCAAATTTAATTTGTCAACAGTTTTTCTAAGAGATTATGTTCTAGGTTTACCACATGTTCACTATTTCCTGACAGTGGTTTAGCATCCCAGATGATGAAAACTTCTTTACTAAGGCAACTCATTTTGTGTCTAATTATTTGAACTAGAACATGAGTGTCTCAGTATTTTTAGAATTAATTTGCAATCAATTTTTTTCTGTGATAAAACTTGAGCTTAATGTGACCTTGACATGTACACCATTTCCTTTTGATCAGTTTTAGGAAAAGTAATTTCACACAAAAATAAGGAAATTACATCCTGACCGGAGAGAAAACTTTTACGATCAAAAAGGAGTAAAAGTACAAAATATATTATAAAAAAATCAATAATATATCCGGTTTTATTTGAAAAACACACCTTTCTAAAAATAAAGGTTATATTGAAAACAACATCAAAAGGATCTGGTGACTTCCAAAAGGCTTATGATCACTGATTAGGATCATTTTCTTGTTAATTGATTGCAAATTCATCTTTTACACTTAATCACTGGAGATACCATTGTTACCTGAACTTTTCCTGAATTAATGGATGCACACAGTTGCATAATGACCATTGTTTTCCCAACTTTTGACTCATAGGTGTTTTACGTTTATACTCTTTTCTTTTGACTTCAAAAGTTTTGAAATAAACACACTTTTGAGTTTTGTTCATTTTCTTCTTCCTTTTTTACCCTTCCCATTCATAAGTACAAAAATACTTTCTGGGAGATTTGATTTTGGAAATACTTTATCCTGAATCATTTTCCAGTAATGTTTTGAGAGATTTGGCCGCATGTGAACATGTTTTATTACCAAATCTCACATTACTTATGATTTGGACTGTTTTTTACCCCTGATTTTCTTAATGTGTTTTGACAGGGTTGATTTAGTCCTTTTGAGGATTCTCAACCTGCCTTCTAACACGTAAGATCTCATGACTAAAGTTTTATTTTCCTCTTTCTAAGTTAGCAAAACACTAATGTTTATATGAACATAGGTTTTGTTAATCTGAGGTTCATACTTTTGCATAAAACATGATAAAATCATCACAAATTTCATAACAACATTTGAAATCAATTTTGTATGAAGATAATCATACCATAGTTACCAGACATGTTTTCAGATATGAAAACTATGGGTGATTTGTGCACGACATCACTTGTTGTTTGAAATTTGTGAATCTTATGACATCTTGGTTGTTTTACAGAGTATCTGATTCATCATTTTGAACATGATTTCTCGTTGCTCTGTTTTTCAACTAAATACAATCAACCTTAGTATCAATGAATTTTGAGCTGAACTGTTATGTCAAATTGATTGTTAGATCGAATTTGACTGTCCGAGCTCTGATACCAATTGTTAGGATCGGAGGCTGTCATGATTGTGCTTGTTTGTATAAATTTGACAAATCAATGAATATAAAATAAGATTAAGTGCAGCAGAAATGAAGACAAACTTTGTAAGCACAATCTAAGTGGAAAATAGTTTGATAAACAGATGCTTCTCATTAAGTTGAATAATTCAATTACAAATCAAATGATTACAAGCATGCTTAAAGAACTAAGCTCCCCCTCAGCCTGATACTCCAAGGTTGGTTGCACAAGATGAAAGGATTGGACTGGAGAAGAAGAATCCACTCAGTTAATCAAAAGTAACAGTACAGGGTACTGCTCCATTTATAGGCAAACCAAACCACTGAGGCATCTCAGCTGACGTCACCATGATAGTGACATCTAACAACCTAAAAACCTATAAACACTGTTCTATACAAACTACTGATGTTCAACAACTGATTATAAGTACAATACAAAACAAAACAAGAGAAAACTACTGCTTCACGTTCCGCTGTTGTAGCCTGAGCACTGATGTTGAGCATCAGTGCTTTCTTCAAAGGTGATCAGTCCTTGAATGAGCAGTGCTTGTGTCTTCAGCAGTACTTAGGAAATGACAATAGATAGAGCAACAGTGTTTGTCTTCAGCAGTCGTTAGAGTTTCATCAGTGTTTGGTTCATCAGTTGTTATAGTGAGCAGTACTTAAGATCTATCAGCTGTTAGATTACCACTGTCAAGGGGAAAGCCAAGTGTAAACAGCTGCTTATTTTGAATCCACTGTTGTGATCCGGTTTTGGCTTTCATTATCTGTTCCTCTGGTAGGGTTCAATCCCAACAAATCACATCATTGAAGTTGTCTGCTTCATTGGGAAAGTTGAAAGTGTATTCTCTTTCTGGTGACGAAGGAATATCATCCTCTATATCAAACTTCAAGTTACCGTCATCCATTCCCAACTCTTCTAACATCTCTTCTCTTGTTCTAGGTACCTCTAACTCCCCCTCAAATGCAGCATGTAAGTAAATAACTTTCGGTTGAGTTAGGAATACCTAATCAGAGTGTTGTTTGCCAAACGAAGAAGACTCCTGATGCTGATCCTCCACTTGCTCATTTAGCTCATCATTAAGAAAATCATCAATCGAATGTTGAGCTGGAGGCTTCACTAATAACCCTGATGTCCCTTAATCGTCATCGTCATCTTTGAAATCATTCCATGAAGGATTATAGTTATCAACTGCATCAAGAATGTCTTTCAATTCAGGATCCTCTTCCTCTTCCTCTTCTTCATGATCCTCTTTCTCTTCTTTATAACACAATAGCTTTGTATCAGGATCAATTTCACCTTGAGATCTCCTCGCCTTCCTTTTTCTTTGATCAGCTCTCACAAGACGAATAATCTCCTTTAAACTGTAAGGTAGAGAGAATGATTCACCAATAAGCACAAACCCCTGATCTGGATCAACATCCATATTTTCTTCCTCAACGTTCACCTCTGCTTCTGTCATTTCAACGTCAGCACCTTCAGGATGACTAGAAGAACCTACAACCTCTTGAGTATCAACTGCTAACCCTTTCCTTTTCTGAGTTGCTTCTTGAGCCAACTCTTTTTCTCTTTGAGCTCTTCGTTCTTCAACTCTTTGAATCTCCAGGTCATTGTACACAGCTTAGACATTGATTCCAAGCTTGAGTTCTATCGTAGCATACAACATGTTTAAATTTTCGTCTTTTACGACCTTGTTTGCCCTTAGAGCTTCAATCTCTTGTCTTAGAACTTTACTTTCATTAGAAGACGATTCGTGCAACTCACCTATCATCTGATGTAGTGTCTTGTTCACTTTATTTAATTTTTCATGTTTTGCATTCACTTCAGCAAACTCTGTATTGAGTTGATCAATGAGTTTAGCTTGTTCTCCAAGATCATCTGTTAATTCATTAATCCTTTCAGCATGATTATTCACTACTAACTTCAGCTCTTCATTCACTTCTATTGTCTTTGCAAGCTTCTTTTTCACTTCATCATGTTCAGTTTCAGCTTTTGCTTTTGCCTTTTCCAAAATACTCACTTTCTTTGTAAGAATCTTGATCTTTCCATTATGAAACATATCATGATCACCTTCCGGAAGATCAAATGGAAAGTCACCTTGAAATTCTGGAAAATCTTCAAATAAACCAGAAAAAAGTATCTTTCTTTGGCTGTGACTGCTCTGCATCATCTTGTATGTGAATAGTTGGATTCTCTGGTAGTGGTGGTGGTGGTGGTGTAGACTCTCTCTCACCCATAAATTGAACTTCATCATCATCATCATCATCATCATCATCATCATCATCATCAACTTTCTTCTCAATTCTAACATAATCTGGACTTTCAGGCTTTTTCTTTTCAGCTTCTGGACCCTCTATCGTTTGAACCTCAGGTGCTTTAACACTTTCTACTTCAACCTCTGGAAAACTTTGAGCTTGTTGCACTTCTGGAATTTGAATACTTTCAACTTCTGGAGCTTTACCTTGAGCTTGTTGCACTTCTGGAGTTTGAATACTTTCAACTTCTGGAGCTTTATGACTCTGAATTTTAGGCATTGTTGCTGCTCCTTTTCTAGCTCTGGCATTCCTAGGAATCACACCAGATGGATGAGCTTTACGCTTCTTGATAACCTTCTTTTTCTTCTCTTGAGGTGTAGGAATGTAAGTAGAATCCTCTTCATCGGAATCCTTTTTTTTCTTTTGAGGCTTGACTTTCAACCTTATCTTTCCAACACCAATCTTTGAAGTATCAATCTCTGGCTCTGTATCACTTTCTGTTGTACTAGAGTCTGTGTGAGCAACTCCTTCAGCTTCCTTTTCCTTGACATTTTCTGCTTCAACATTCTTTGCAGAAGTTTCAGCTACTTTTTCAACACTTTGAACCTTTGCAACAACTTTAGCAGCTTCTTCAGCAGTATGCTTGATGTATTGATCAAATGTCATGTTCAGAAGATCCGCTCCTTGTTTTATCAGCTCCGTTGGATCAATTACTGGCTCATCAACAAGTATTGGTGGAGACTTTTTCTTTGCTGGCTCTATAAAACAAACATCAACACTTATTAGAATTATATAACAAAGAATTAATCTATCAACCTCTTTTGTGACTCCCCCTTTCCAACTTTACCCTTAACAACAATCTTCGGAGAAACTACTTTGGGTGCAGTCACTGTGGGAGAAACTGTAACACCCCGTGTTTTCGAATGTCAAAGTCAAAGTCAAAGTCAAAGTCCAAGTCAACCTTGACTTCTTTGACTATAATTAGTCTATTTTATGTTTATTTGTATTATGTGGAGTAAGTGTTGTTAACCAGTATGAATCGAAGTAATCGAATGTTTTATCAACGCAAACCGATTTATGACTGTAAATAGTAGGAAGTAACAATGTGATAAAGTTAACTAATCAGTAATCAAACCGATCTAACCATCATCGAACTCGAATCTCGAATTACGCGAACTTTGGTTGTTGTTATACGTGTGTGTGTGCCTTATGTGTTACTTGTGCGTGTTTACTTTATGTTTGTATGGTGATCAAACGAACTGTGACAACTCGAATTTCCAAGATTCCTATTTTGCATTTATTGCATGACCATGTATTGTTTAGTTGTTTAATTGTGCAAATATTTAGCTATGGAATTGTATACGTTTTAATACAATGAAATGTATTGTGTGATTATGCATGGTTATGTGTTAATTTGGAGAGACTTGTCAAATATGTGAACTTGGTGGTGAAACTGTGAAATTGGTGTGAGATGATGTGCTTGTGTAAGATTTAGTAATTCAGGGTGTGTAGAGTAATTAGTGAAAATTTAACTATACTTAACCCTAATCCCTTGTTCACTAATCACTTTCACAAAACCAAAGCACGTACTGTATTCTCTAATCCTCTAGCAATCATTACCACCATCATCATTGGCACAAGACATTCAACACTTTGATTCCACATTTTCTCTAAGAATCATTCAAGGTAATTGTTTATTGATCATTGTAATACTTGCAAACCCTGATTGATTACTTGATTATTATCAATTCTTGATTTTTGATTATGTGTTCATGAAAACCCTAGTTCCTCGTATAATATTCTGTGATTTTGATTTTGATTCTGGATAATTGCGATTATGATGATGATTAGTTGCATGCTTAATAGATTATTCTTGTGATGATTGTTGTGGTTAAGCATTGGTGGATTGGTTATGAATCTGCCGTCCATATGAAAGAAATTAGGGTTTGCTTGAATACAGAAAACGTAACTGCTATAATCACAATGAATGTATGACAAATGTTTGTCAGAGTTTTGTAATTGTTAAGCTTGTCCGACCTTTAAACCCTATGAAAGGGATCCGAGTTTTTGCTTATTGACATTGTCTGAGTTTCATGACCCTTATGTGTTGTCTGAGTTTTATAAGATGAAAGGGATCCGAGTTTCTTAAACATGACTGTGGTCCGAACTTTGGGTATATAACATGGATTCCGAGCTCTAAATGTTGCTAGGGTCCGATCTTTATGTTGTTAACCTAGTGTCCGACTTTGTTACATAAGAACTAGTCCGAGTTATTTGATGATCATGCATGTTGTCCGAGTTTGGTGAGTAAATCTCTTGGTCCGACTTTCATTGGAATGAGTATGGTCCGACCTTTAAGCCCTTATGGTCCGAATTTCTTTGCTTGAGAACCTTGGGTCCGACTTTTATGCAAAGAGGGGATGTCCGAGTTTCTTAGGGGATGTTATGGTCCGAGTTTAACCCCCCAAGCCCCTGTCCGACTTTTACCCCCCTCACCTATGTTGTCTGACCTTTAACACCCACACCCCATGTCCGAGTTTCATAAGGGGGTGGGTTATTGACCGAGTTTTGCTACATCATAATCATATGGTCCGAGCTTTTGTGTGTTATGTTTTGATCTGAGTTTTAAGAACAAGTGTTTGGTCCGAATTTCGTTATCTGTTTAGTGACATGCCCTGAGTTCTGCTTATACGTGAAAAGACTGTGTACTATGATGTCAAGTGCAGTAACCTGTATGAGGAATAATATGCTACTAACCCTTACCTGTATGAGATTATATGATACTTTACTTAACTGGATGATACCGTATGCACGAACAACCTTTATCATATCATTTTATACACAAATATCACACGGATCACAACTGCTTGATATCATAGACTTGTAAACCCTAATTGTGCGTAAAACACTCACATCAAGCTTATGTGCAATGTACCTTAGATTGTGAGCAACGGACTTAAACACTAATTAACCCTAGAAGCAATAACATACCGAGCAAACCAAGGTGAGTTCACACTCTTACTAAGGCATGGGATTCCCAGGGCACGGGAATTGGGATTGAAGGATTGAGATTGAATAGAACTGTACTTACACTGTTACTAGACTACCATACCATCGTCCTCGGTTGTGCAGGACACATACGTAAAACCTACGTATACTTGTATTGCTCACTGTCCTCAGGTTGCGAAGGACACTCACGTAAAACCTACGTGAACTTATACTCACTACTGCCTCGGTTGTGTCAGGCACTTACGTAAAACCTACGTAAACCCCCGCGTACCCCTATCCTCGGTTGTGAAGGATTACTTACGTAAAACCTACGTAAACTTGTACGTGTTACTGTTCTCGGGATATGTAGAACACTTATGGTTACGAATAGTCTAGTGGTTATACAACATGGGAAGCCCCCACCTATAGAACGTACTATCGGCCCAGTAGAGCCACATGTTACCAACGAACTTACTATTACGCACTTACTTTCTGTGAACTCGCTCAACTAGTTGTTGATCCTCTGTTACATGCCTTGCAGGTCATTAGATACATGGAGCTTGCACAGGGAGGAGCTGGTCGTTGTGGGGTTGGATCGTGATTGTCTTGTTAAATGCTTATGACATTTGATACTTTATTATGATGGGTTTTATCTATATGCTTCCGCTAAACAATGATAACTTACTTATGTTTTGGAACACCTTTCATATGGATTTGGTTTGGTTTAATAGCAATTACTTTTGCTATATATATATATTGTTCTATATGATTGGTGGCTTGATTCTGGTCAGTCACACTCCCAAGCGGTAATACTCCGCAGGTGGATTTTGGGGGTGTGACACGAACCAATCGAAACTCGAAACTCAAACCAAATACAATCGAAATCGAATTACGACGAAAGGTAACGTAAGGAAAAGGGTGATATATAGATGATTGTATGTTAGGTATTGTAGTTGGGACTGAAAGTAATTTGAATGGGAAACTCTATCGTACTCGTGTCGTCTTCAATCGAAATCGAAACATCAAAAATCGTCGCACCGAACACTCGAACCAGGCTGTGGATCGATCAGGCTGTCAGTCGATAGAACAACCCAGCTGATCGGACGGACTGTCCGATCGAGCAGGCTGTCCGATCGGGATGCCTGGCCGATCGGCCAGCCCTTTCCTCTTTTGGAGCCTATAAATAGGGCTGTCATTGTCATTCTTTCCACTTTTGGAAACTCTCTGACCGACCAGCTCGTGCTCCTCACCTTTTCTCAGATTTCTTCCAAATTTCGGTAAGTTTTCATCCTAAATCTTGTACTTTCTTGATCAAAATATGCTCCTACACCTTTCTATCTTTCGAATCTTGATTTCTAACCGTGAAATCATCAAGATCTAAGCATTCTAGGATGATGTCATCATGGTGTTCTTCAAGAACATCATGTTTTGGCCTCAATCCACCATGAATAGCTTGGATCTAACCGATTTCCACATAAACAAGCTAAGATCTATCAAAGATCTAAACATTTACATGATGTGAAGGATTAAAGGAAGGATTTCAAACCTTCTTTCAACTCTTTTACACTCAATGCCTTCAAACCGGTAGAAACGGAGCTTGAGTCAACTCACCAAACATTCTAGTGGATGAGTGGTTCTAGATTCGGATTCTACCTACGAGGTTCACCGACTTCGGGTTAAACGTTAGACCACAGTTCTGAACCGTTCACTGGCCGGGTTTGGGTGATTCCTGTCCGAGCAGGAGAAACAAGTAAGAATGGAAGTTCCATGGTTTAGCTCGTTGTCAAACTACCTCAATATAACGTCAAATAATCAGAACAGCCAAGTGTTAGAAGAACAGGCTGACCAGGTCAGGATGCTGACCGAACGGGTAGGCTGTCCGAACGAACAGCCCAACCGATCGGACAAGTCAGCCGATCGACCAGGCCAGCCGATCGGCTAGCAAGTGGCCCCACACTTTGACAATTTCATGAAAAATAGTATTGAACGAGGTAATGTTCGATCGAATGAGCTGTTTGATAACATTACTCATCGGATCATGAGATACTATGCTTCAACCCTTAATCGATTTTCAATTCGTTGGACGTATTGGAATGCCACCCGATCGAGTATGCTGTTTGATCGAGTGACATCCTGTGCTGAGGACTACTACTGAAGTTCCTAACCGATCAGTTAAGCCAGCCGATCGAACAGACCGTTCGATCGATCGACCGACCTGAAGGGTAAGAACACTTTAGTGTTCTCAAATACTACAATGAAAACTTCAAAAGGTCAAACCATCATACACAAGCACATCCTACTCAAAGGAAGAAACAATCCACTCGAATAGTCCAGCTGATTGAGCCTACCGGCCGATCGAACAGACTGTCCGAACGGATCTTCCAACCGAACGAACGACCCGCTCGATCGAACCTGCTGTTCGATCGACCAGGCTGTTCGACCCACTTACACTTGTTTCCATTTTACGCGTATTCACCGTTATGCTATCGAACTGTTCAGGCTAACCCTACTCTCAAGCGCTCCCTTCAATCCATCTATCAATCGCTGTGAGTATACTCGATCCCTTTTTACTTTTAGCACTTTTGGGTGTTACATACGTTACTTATATCAAAACACAAACGATCACACCACTCAATTATTTGAACGCTAACCAATATGCATGTATTACGTGACTAAATGCATGCTTGTTGATTGTGTTTACACGTGGAATGCTGTCTACCTGCCTTAACGACGCAGTACTATAGTTTGGACTCAGCACCCGTTCACACGGGGGTTGTTAAGGACAATTACTTGCATGAATTACGGTGGTAATCATGTATTGCGAACTGTCTCGGACAGTCAACCCGCAGTCACTGGTATCGATAGGTCCATGTCGATAATTAACATGCTTCGTTTTCCCCTGTGTACGTGTTGGTTATGTGTAAACTATTCGAACTCTATATGCTATTATCAAACTTGTATGCTCACCTTTACATTTCATGTATTGACTTTATTTTAACGTATGTGACAGGTGTTTAAGATGTTTGCTTGCTAGGAAAGCGAGGCTAGAATAAAGCTCTAGAGGCCCCCAACAAATAGTTGTCTGTTAGGAAAGAGCAACTAGAGTATAGTTGTTTGTAGATCTTGTTAGGCTGGGTCTTTAGGAGCATTTGAATAATATTTATTTGTTTTATTTAAATCTGAGTTGTCGGAACAGAATATTTGACTAGTTGTTATCTGTAATAATTTGTTTGTTATTTGGGACACGATATGGGACGTGTTATTTAAACTGGATAGTGTTAATACTTGTTATGGAAACTTCTGGACAATCTGTTTTGCTCAGTGCCATGCCTCGATGATTCCGCCATCGGTTGGGGTGTGACAGATTGGTATTAGAGCCATAACTATAGGGAATTAGGCTAGACACGACCTAGTCTGGGTCGCTGTCTTAGAGACCTAGACTATAGTTAGGAACCAACAGACCAAGCTTAAGTGCTATATTTTAATGTTCTTCGCTACCACTGCACTCGAATTTTCAAATAGAGTCAAGCGATTCAGTCGAGAATAGGTGTGAAAGCCGCAAACTCTCGACTAAATTAATTGATCGATGCTGATTTTATCAATTTATCCATGATTTCCTCATTATTTTCAATAACAAACGAGGAGAATTATACCAAATCTGGAGTGAAATCCATATTTTGATGAATAATCTCCTCAAATTTTGCTAAAACAAGGAAGAAATTGCTAAGCCAGGGGTGAAACCCGAACCTTGGCAACTTATTCCAACTTTTACTCATCTCACCAAAGCGTCGACGGACTCCAACGACATGAACTCACTAGTATGACCTAGGGAATACGCGCTGAATGCCCAAGAATCGAGGCAGAAACGTGATCCCGAAAGTCGAAAAGTGACGAAAAGTCTACTGCGAGATGTCTAGTAGCCGCAGACAATTTATTTCTCGATTTTATGTGTTACGATTCTGAGCCCGCAACTGCCGACTCTGATGATTCATCGATTTTATGTGCTTTGTATGTAATTACCTGTTTGTGTGTTTAAATTGTTAGCATTTTGAGGTACCTTGGGTTTTGATCTAACGCCTTCTGTTTCCACGAATCACACGACACACTACACATTGCTAACAAGTTGTTACGAACTTAGGCGATACTATGCTACGATATACGCTATACCATACTACTCGATATGCTATATGATCATGCTATATTATTCGATGTACCATACGCGATCGTTATATGCGAACGACTCGCGAGCTTTGAATAATAGGTTTCTGTATTCTGACTACCTCTGTGATTAGATGTGTATGTGCTTCTGTGCTTAGGTACCTCTGTGCTCTACGTGCTCTATGCACTTCTGTGTTTCTGTGATTATGTGAAGCTGTGAATTTGTGTTTACGTGAATATGTGATGCGTGTTTCGACGTGATTCTAAGCTTTAGTAAGTAGTAGACGTGTGAGGTGAGATTCGATTATTGTGTCTGAGACCTACGACGATGTCTATTGCAGACCATGTCGTCATCTGGACACCGAACCCCACTTACCCGCCAAGAGAAGAGGGACAGGCGTCTCGCTACTATCATTGCCAAGTGCATGGCAAAAGCTGTGAGCGATGTCTTTGAAAACGCCAGCAAGTCGTCTAAGGAATCGCGAATCGATGCTCCTAAAGATACCAACAAGACTGGTTTCAGCTTTAAACAGTTCAAGGCATGCAGACCAAAGGAATTCACCGGAGAAGATGGCCCAACAGCTATGTTTCAATGGTTCGATTCTATCGAAGTCACTCTGCACCAAAATGGCTGTCAAGAAAATCACCGCACCCTCAATGCTACAGGCGTCTTCCAGTCCCGAGCTCTAGACTGGTGGACGACCGAACGAAACAAACGCGGGAATGATGCAGCTTATGAGCTGACATGGAAGGAGCTGAAAGCCATCATGATGGACGAATTCTGCCCTCCCCATGAAGGATGGAGATAACGCTGCCTCTGTACGCTTTAAACAGCTCAGCATCATTTGTCCCGATCAAGTCAAAACGTCAGACATGGCCATCAAGAAGTATATTCGAGCTCTACCCGATTGTGTTGCCGATTTCGTTCATGCTGCCAAGCCGTCATCGATTGAAGAGCCCTACCTGCTTGCCGCTGAGATCAATGACAAGCGGGTAAAGTCTGGTTTTTGGGATAAGCATACCAAGTCTCTGCACCAAGCCACCACCGCATCGACCGTCGACACCACCACTGCTCAACCCTCCAAGTCGTCAAGAAGGAAGAAGAAGCACAACAACAACAGCTCCAGCAACAAGAACTGTGCTGTGACAACGACTGCTGTTCCTCTGCAAGCCGTACAGGCTCAGCAGCAGCCTCACCACCGGCAAGCTCCAGTGATCAATGCGCCGCCAGCTAAGCGCGCTTACACAGGTCCCCACCCGCTCTGCCCGACATGCTCATACCATCATCCGGTGGGAATCGCCTGTCGTTTCTGCGCCCCCTGCAACCTCTACGGGCATTTCACTGCGAACTGTCGCTATGGTCCCCGTCAAGCCCTAGTTTAAGCTGCCGCTCATCAAGCTCTACTCCCAGCCCCTCAAGGCCAACCTGCAGCTCAAGCACCCGCGGTCAATGCTCGAGTCTGCTTTGCATGTGGTGATCCTAACCACTTTGCAAACATGTGCCCGAACCGGGTTGTGAAACAAGCAGCCGGTGCCAGAACCTTTTACATCAACGCCCGTCAAGCCCAGGCTGACAACAACGTGGTTAATGGTACATTCCTTGTGAATGGTATTTATGCATCATGTTTGTTTGATACTGGAGCCGATAACTGCTTTGTGTCGTTTGAATTCGAGAGGCTCCTTAGTCGTAAGCGTTCTTATCTTCCCTCGTCATTTGAAGTCGAAGTTGCTACTGGAAGAACCGTCACAGTTAACTCTGTTCTTCGTGATTGTACCCTCGAGCTCAACAATCACCTCTTCCCAATTGACCTTATTCCGATGCAACTCGGAAGTTTCGACGTCATAGTAGGCATGGACTTTCTTCGCGAAAACCATGCTGAAGTTGTGTGTTTTGAAAAGATGATTCGATTCTCGCTCGCAAATGGTGATCTCTTATGTGTGTACGGTGAAACAGCTTCGAAAGGTCTCAAGCTCATGTCGTGTATCCAAGCTAGCAAGTATCTCCGCAAGGAATACAGAGCTTTCTTGGCCAACATTGTAGTACGGAAAAGGAAAAGAAAAAGAGGGTTGAAGTCAAAGACATCCCAGTGGTTCGTGAATTTCCTCAGGTGTTCCCTGATGATCTTCCCGGACTGCCGCCAAGTCGTGATATCGACTTTCGTATCGACCTCATTCCTGGAGCTAACCCTGTTGCTAAAGCCCCTTATCGACTCGCGCCATCCGAAATGAGGGAACTCTCAAACCAACTCCAGGAGTTACTTGAAAAAGGCTTTATTCGCCCGGGCACCTCTCCTTAGGGCGCACCAGTCCTTTTCGTCAAAAAGAAGGATGGGTTGTTCAGGATGTGCATCGACTATCGGGAATTGAATAAGCTGACCATCAAGAACCGTTATCCCCTACCTCGAATCGACGATTTGTTTGATCAGCTACAAGGTGCATCGTGTTTCTCGAAGATCGATCTACGTTCAGGCTATCATCAGTTATGCATCCAAGAGAAGGATATACCCAAAACCGCCTTTCGCACTCGATACGGCCACTATGAGTTCGTTGTTATGCCTTTTGGTCTAACCAACGCACGCGCGGTTTTTATGGATCTGATGAATCGCGTGTGTAAACCTTATCTTGACCGTTTCGTCATCGTGTTCATCGACGATGTCTTGATTTATTCCAAATCGAAAGCCGAATATGCGCAACATCTACGTTTGGTTCTCGAGTTGCTCCAGGGGAACCAACTCTATGCCAAGTTCTCCAAGTGAGAATTCTGGTTAGAAGAGGTTCAGTTTCTGGGTCATATCGTGAATAGTCAAGGTATCCATGTCGATCCTGCGAAGATTGAAGCAGTTAAGAGCTGGATTACGCCAAGGAACCCGTCTAAAGTCCGTTCTTTTGTCGGATTAGCGGGCTACTATCGATGATTTATCAAAGGATTCTCCAAGATCGCTGTGTTGCTTACCGCTCTTACTCATAAAGATAGGTCTTTTGTTTGGGGAACTGAATAAGAATCTGCTTTTCAAACCCTTAAGCGCAAGCTCTGCAATGCTCCGTTCTCGCGTTGCCAGACGGAAACAACGACTTCACTGTCTATTGTGATGCTTCCAACCTTGGTCTTGGTTGTGTTCTCATGCAACGCGACAAGGTTATAGCTTACGCATCTCGACAGCTCAAAATCCACGAGAAGAACTATACAACCCACGATCTCGAGCTAGGCGTAATTGTTTTTGCATTGAAGATTTGGCGACACTACCTGTATGATACCAAGTGTACGATCTTCACCGATCACAGGAGTCTACAACACATCTTTAATCAGAAAGAACTTAACATGCGTCAACGCCGATGGGTAGAACTCCTTAGCGATTATGACTGTGAGATTCGTTATCACCCAGGCAAGGCAAATGTTGTAGCCGACGCACTCAGCAGACGGAGTTATTTGCTCAGTATTCGCAATACCCAAGCCCAGCATGATCTCGAAGCTCTCATCCGCGAAGCCCAGCATGCCTGTTTTAACGAACGCACTTTGAAGAAGGAGAGAATCTATCACGATGGAGCTCAGCTTGTAAGCAAAGCAGATGGGATTTTCTATTATCTGGACTCAATTTGGATCCCTAAGCGGACCGATTTGCGAAAGATTATAATGAACGAAGCCCACAAATCCCGGTATTCTATTCATCCCGGTGCCGATAAAATGTACCAGGACCTTCGCTACAAGTACTGGTGGCCGGGCATGAAACGGGATATTGCTCTTTATGTTGGAAGTTGCCTGACTTGTGCAAGAGTTAAGGCTGAACATCAACAACCTTCTGGCTTACTCGAACAACCTCCAATCCCCATATGGAAGTGGGAGAGTATAGCTATAGATTTCATAACCAAACTTCCGCCTACGCCGTCAAGTCACGATAGCATTTGGGTTATAGTTGATCGTTTGACCAAATCAGCCCACTTTTTGCCAATACGGGAAAACTACAAGGTAGAAAGACTAGCCCGAATCTACACCGATGAGATCATTTGTAATCATGGTACGCCTCGTGATATCATTTCAGACCGTGATGCTCGGTTCACTTCGCGATTGTGGGAAACGTTTCAAGCGGCCCTTGGTATGTCGCTTAATCTGAGTACTGCATTCCACCCTCAAACCGACGGACAGACTGAAAGAACGATCCGTACTCTTGAAGACATGCTCCGCGCGTGTGTCATAGACTTCGGTGGTAGTTGGAACAAATACCTGCCATTAGTCGAATTCTCGTACAACAACAGCTATCATGCCAGCATACAAATGGCACCATTCGAGGCTTTATATTGAAGAAGATGTCGTTCGCCTATTGTATGGCACGAGATCGGTCATTCGCAATTAACCGGTCCCGAGTTACTACAAGAAACGACTGACAAAATCCTCCAGATTCGAGACAACTTGTCGAAAGCCAGGGATAGACAGAAAAGTTACGCCGATAGAAGACGCAAGCCCCTTGAATTTGACGTTGGCGACTACGTACTCCTAAAGGTATCACCTTGGAAGGGTGTGTTCAGATTCGGCAAGAAAGGGAAACTAGCTCCTCGATATGTTGGACCTTTTAAGATTCTGGAAAGGATCGGAAAAGTCGCCTACAAACTCGAGCTACCGGAGGAACTCAATAACGTCCACCCAACTTTCCATGTGTCGAACCTCCGAAAATGCCTAGTTGATCATGATCTGATTGTACCCCTCGACGATCTTCAGGTCAACGAAACGCTACACTTCGTGGAAAAGCCTGTCGAAATCATGGATCACCAAACCAAGCAACTCAGGCGCTCGCGCATCCCTATCATGAAAGTCCGATGGGAAGGAAAACGAGGCGCGGAGTTCACTTGGGAACTCGAAAGCGACCTGAAGGCGAAGTACCCGCAGTTGTTCAAATAAAGATCTGGAGCGTCAAATTAGTAATTCACGGTGCTGTACAGCTTTTGGCCTAATTTCGGGACGAAATTCCCTAAACAAGGGGAGGCTGTAACACCCCGTGTTTTAGAATGTTAAAGTCAAAGTCAAAGTCCAAGTCAACCTTGACTTCTTTGACTATAATTAGTCTATTTTATGTTTATTTATATTATGTGGAGTAACTGTTGTTAACCAGTATGAATCGAAGTAATCGAATGTTTTATCAACGTAAACCGATTTACGACTGTGAATAGTAGGAAGTAACAATGCGATAAAGTTAACTAATCAGTAATCAAACCGATCTAACCATCATCGAACTCGAATCTCGAATTACGCGAACTTTGGATCTAACCGATTTCCACATAAACAAGCTAAGATCTATCAAAGATCTAAACATTTACATGATGTGAAGGATTGAAGGAAGGATTTCCAACCTTCTTTCAACTCTTTTACACTCAATGCCTTCAAACCGGTAGAAACGGAGCTTGAGTCAACTCACCAAACATTCTAGTGGATGAGTGGTTCAAGATTCGGATTCTACCTACGAGGTTCACCGACTTCGGGTTAAACGTTAGACCACCGTTCCGAACCGTTCACTAGCCGGGTTTGGGTGATTCCTGTCCGAGCAGGAGAAACAAGTAAGAAGGGAAGTTCCATGGTTTAGCTCGTTGTCAAACTACCTCAATATAACGTTAAATAATCAGAATAGCCAAGTGTTAGACGAACAGGCCGACCAGGTCAGGATGCTGACCGAACGGTTATGCTGTCCGAACGAACAGCCCAACCGATCAGACAAGTCAGCCGATCGACCAGGCCAGCTGATCGGCTAGCAAGTGGCCCCACACTTTGACAATTTCATGAACATTAGTATTGAACGAGGTAATGTTCGATCGAATGAGCTGTTTGATAACATTACTCATCGGATCATGAGATAGTATGCTTCAACCCTTAATCGATTTTCAATTCGTTGGACGTATTGGAACGCCACCCGATCAAGTATGTTGTTCGATCGAGTGACATTCTGTGCTGAGGACTACTACTGAAGTTCCTAACCGATCGGTTAAGCCAGCCGATCGAACAGTTCGATCGATCGACCGACCTGAAGGGTAAGAACACTTCAGTGTTCTCAAATACTACAACGAAAACTTCAAAAGGTCAAACCATCATACACAAACACATCCTACTCAAAGGAAGAATCAATCCACTCGAATAGTCCAGCCGATCGAGCCTACCGGCCGATCGAACAGACTGTCCGAACGGATCTTCCAACCGAACGAACGACGCGCTCGATCGACCCTGCTGTTCGATCGACCAGGCTGTTCAACCCACTTACACTTGTTTCCATTTTACGCGTATGCACCGTTATGCTATCGAACTGTTTAGGCTAACCCTACTCTCAAGCGCTCCCTTCAATCCATCAATCAATTGCTGTGAGTATACTCGATCCCTTTTTACTTTTAGCACTTTTGGGTGTTACATACGTTACTTATATCAAAACACAAACGATCACACTACTCAATTATTTGAACGCTAACCAATATGCATGTATTACGTGACTAAATGAATGCTTGTTGATTGTGTTTACACGTGGAATGTTGTCTACCTGCCTTAACGACGTAGTACTATAGTTTGGACTCAGCACCTGTTCACACGGGGGTTGTTAAGGACAATTACTTGCATGGATTACGGTGGTAATCATGTATTGCGAACTGTCTCGGACAGTCAACCCGCAGTCACTGGTATCGATAGGTCCATGTCGATAATTAACATGCTTCGTATTCCCCTGTGTACGTGCTGGTTATGCGTAAACTATTCGAACTCTATATGCTATTATCAAACTTGTATGCTCACCTTTACATTTCATGTATTGACTTTATTTTAACGTATGTGACAGGTGTTTAAGATGTTTGCTTGCTAGGAAAGCGAGGCTAGAATAAAGCTCTAGAGGACCCCAACAAATAGTTGTCTGTCAGGAAAGAGCAACTAGAGTATAGTTGTTTGTAGATCTTGTCAGGCTGGGTCTTTAGGAGCATTTGAATAATATTTATTTGTTTTATTTAAATCTGAGTTGTTGGAACAGAATATTTGACTAGTTGTTATCTGTAATAATTTGTTTGTTATTTGGGACACGGTATTGTACGTGTTATTTAAGCTGGATAGTGATAACAATTGTTATGGAAACTTCTGGACAATCTGTTTCGCTCAGTGCCATGCCCCGATGATTCCGCCATCGGTTGGGGTGTGACAGAAACCTTCGGTGTTCTCTTTCTCTTTCCATCCTTCACAAACCAATACCTTTGCTTTTTCTCATGCATCTCACTTAATCTTTCTGTTTCATCCTCTGAATCACTATTCTCGTGTCTCCATGCATCATTCTCAGGTGCGACATAGTTTGGATCTTTGATTTTACAAATCATCCCCTTAACTCTCGGCTCACGATCTTCTTTCAGACCTTTATAAAGATTCAATCTACTCAAGGTCTCACTTGTCATGTGATGCAAATTTAGCTCATCAGCAGGATCCTTTGGCAAATCAGGTACTTGATCATTCAACAGCATCTGAATGAATCTTTGATACATAATGTATTTTTCGCCTTTGATGTTGCCAATCATGTGATCAAACAACACTTGTGAAATGTTATAAGGCCTATTCAGCACTAGCCATGTAATAATGTTCATAATGTAGTCCGATGTCTCATCATACGCCCCCTTTCTGTGTGATAGAGCTTGTATAACACAATGAACTATGAACTTGTATAGACGACAAAATTTAGACTTGAGATATTTATCATTTACGTGCCCAGTAAATCCCATTCTAAAGCATAAACCCTTGCATAACCTTTCTGGTACGATAATTGGGTCATCATCACTATCTCTCAAGTCCAATACCCTCCTAACGTTTGCCACATTGAACTTAACTTCAATATCAATATCCTTATCATTCTCATCTTTCTTTTGTATTGCCAAATATATCATCTTTTCTTTTTTTTATCATACCTCACAGACTTCCAAAACATCCTTAAATGTGATTCATAACATTTCGTCCTATCAGTCACTGCCTTAGCAATTCTACTATCCTTTAAAAATGTCGCTGATGTGCACAAAATGCAACATATAAATTACATCAATTGTGGCATAAAACTAACCCTTTTTTAGTACTAATGTTGGAAAAAGTATGCTTTTGTCTTCCTTTTGTATTTTCAGGATTAAATGAGCTCAAATGAACAAAAGAAGCAAAAATACAGCTAAATCTAACATAAATACAAGAAAAAGGAACAAACGTGGCATGCCCGACCTCCCGACAGCATCTTCCCAAAGCAAAACAAGAAGACAGAAGGCTGAACACGCCCCGTGCTCAGTGAGCACGGGGGCGTGCCCAAGTGTCAGCAGAAAAGACAAAGTGATAGAAGCTTCTACTGCCCACCACGAGGCCGTGCTCAGCGGACACGGGGGCGTGGTCAACTGTTGCAGACGCATTTAATGAAATTGCGAATTACAATTAATGAAGGGAGAGACTCGGATGGACACGGGGCCGTGCCCAGGCTTCTGTTCTGCCTATAAATAGGAGTGCTTGGAGCTCTTGCAACTCATCCCTTGGCACACCACCTCTCTTACACTTCACCCACCACCCACCACAATCACAACACCATCATCCACCACCATCATCCATTGTCCATCATAGAGTGTGTGAGTCGTCTAGGGATCCAAGATTGATCGTAAGAGTTCTTGACAATCAAAGACCATGTTTGCCTAAGTCTCTTACATCACTTGGTGAAGACAAGTGTTTAGTGTAATACTTTTTATTTTTAATCTTTTGCACTTTTTAATTGGTTTTGTATTAATGACTTTAATTACTAGTTTCTTATGTTGAAGGTGATTCTTCCTTATCGTTTGTCCATGGTGTCTTGGCATTATTTTACTGTCAATATAAAATAAAAGATTTTCACCATTCATATCTCCACGGCCTATATGGAGGTATGTTGGCTACTTGGTCAGGGGTTAAGGGAACGGTTTAGTAAGAGTCTTGCCATTGTTCAGTGTATAGATCCTGCAAAGGACCTGGATCAAATTTAGTAGGACCTCCTTCAATACACAACGGTATTGGATGGCGGGGGTCCAAACTCTTTGATCCCCTCATAAGTTAAACTACTATTAAAACTTTAACCCGACTACTTAGGACTGTATCCCTGCTGACTCAGACTACTTAGCTGAGGGTAATGTCGCCTTCAAAAGAGGGGCCTACCACATTATGCATTAATAACTTAATTAATTATCTTTCAATAATCCGACCCTTTAAGATTGTATCCTTGCTGACTCAAACTATTGGGTTGAGGATAACGTCACCTTCAAAAGAGGGGCCTACTACAATAACTAAGATAATCTCTTAAACAAGTGCAAAAGTGCGAAAATAATCAATGATTACATTACACACGAGTCGGATCCAAGAGATTCATCTTGTCTATCTGTTTTTACTTTTATTTTCTTTTTCAGCATTTTAGTTAGTTTTATTTTTCTAGTTTAAAAACCTTTTTTCTAACATTTTGATTTGATTAGACGTTGAGGATAAACCGGTACTAAAAGCTCTTGTGTCCTTGGACGACCTCGGTATCTTACCAACATCATACTACGTCCACGATGGGTGCACTTGCCCATATGTGTGTTTAGTGTTAGTGAATATCGTGTTTATAAATTTAAAACTTGGCTAAAAAGGGCTTAAAATATACATCTAAATTATATCGCACCTTACGCACATCATGTTTTTGGCGCCGCTGTCGGGGACACAAGGATTTAAGAAAGCTTAAAATCGATGGCCTAATCAGTTTTTCAAAACTTTTTCAAAACGTGCGCACATTTTTCTGCATTTTAGTTTAGTTTGCATTTACAGTAGCCTGAACACAGGGCCGTGTTCACTGAACACGGGGCCGTGCTGCATAGTTTTCATAAAACACCCAGATACAGAGTCTGAACACGGGGTCGTGCTCACCGAACACGCCCCCGTGCTCAACAAGACTAGTAACCTTTAATAAAATGCCCAAATACAGACCCTGAACACGGGGCCGTGTCCACTGAACATGGGGCCGTGTCCAGCCTCTATTTCCCTCTTTATTTTTATTTTCTGGTCCCGAGACTCTGTTGTGGTCTGTTTAGTGATTCTTATGGATCAATACTCAAGAGGCTACAACTACACCTATGAGGAGGATGATTATAGGGGAGCCTATTGCACTAATTGTGGAAACCCACACTCGGTACAATATTGTAACTTATTTCAACCATCCACTTCATACAACTATTATGAGGAGCCCAGGTACGAGCCATCGACTTCATACGCTTATTATGAAGACCAAAGGTATGAACCTTCTCCCTCATACTCATATTTTGATGAACCAAGGTTTGAGCCTTCATACTCATACTTTGAAGAATCAAGATATGAGCCACCGCCTTCATACTCTTATTATGAGGAGCCATGGCGTGAACAACCCACCTCATATGAGTACTATGAAGAACAAAATTACGACCCTTATCCATCATATACTTACAATGAAGAACAATGGTATGAACCATCTACTTCGTATGAGTACTATGAGGAACCAAGGATCGAACAAACGGATTCAAGCTTTGAGGGTCCCGATCCTTTCTCTATCACCGAAGTAGCTGATAGGATAATAGAAAAACTTAAAACTATCGAGCGATACATAAAAGAATCTCGCGCAAGGGAAGAGGAGTCCCGCGCAAGAGAAGAATTAAATAAAAAAACGATAGTTGAAGAGTTAAAAATGGAAGAACAAATAAATGAAAAACCGACACATGAGTTAAACAACGAAAAAGGTGAGGACAATAGCGTTAAAATCCAAGAAGAGTCTATTTTTTAAGAAATTAATCTCTTGTCACCTTCTTTTGAAAACCATTGTTTAGTACCCACTCATGCTAAGTTTTTAAAAGAGTTAAACACTAACACTAAAATTGAAGAAATGGTAAGTGTTAAGTTAACTAATGATCAAACTTCGCAAATAAAAGAAGACCCTTTTGAAATTAACATTACATCGGTTCCATGTTTCTTTTAAAATTCCTTTATTAGTAATATCACCATTGATAAAGATCTTTTGTGTTAACTTAATGCCTAACTACATTTTCGAAAAATTAAGTATTGGTGATTTTTCTCCACTTCAAATACCCATTTTTCTATCCGATCGGAAAGTAATAAAATCAATCGGTGTAGTTGAGGATGTCTTGGTTCAAACAAATCAAATGGTAATCCCAACCGACTTTGTCATCCTCGATGACACTCCTCTAGTGTTGTGACGACCTTTTGTAAAAACTCATGAAGCTTTGAAAAACCGGAAGTTCAACAATCTACCTCTTCAACTAGGGGCATTCAAAAGGAGCATAGATCATGAGCACTCAATGAAATATCCTTTTGGCAATAATGACCCCCTAATTGAAGATGAAGATGAGCCACCCGATACAAGTGAAAAGATTGACCACTTTGTTGAAGAAGAGGTCGCCATAGAACAAACTTTTAAAGTTCTTGATCAAAATGAGCCTCAAAATAAGGAGTCTCCTAAAGACCCACCCCTTGAGCTCAAAGAATTTTCAAAAAGTTTGGAATATGCTTTTCTAGACAAAGATGGTAAATCACCTCTCGTCTAAATTAAGTAGTTTAGAGAAAGAAAAATTAATTAAACTTTTGAAAAAACATAAAAATGCGATCGCTTGGAAGCTTGTAGATATTAAAGGAATAAGTCCTTCCATGTGCACGCACAAAATTTTAATGAATGATGAGTACAAATCGGTAATACAACCACAACGTAGAGTAAATCCAAATGTGCAAGAAGTGGTTAAAGACGAAGTCATCAAATTACTTGACACTGGACTTATCTACCCTATCTCAGATAGTCAATGCTAGTCAATGCACCTATCATGATAGCGCCTGATTGGAAATTTCCTTTCGAAATCATGTGTGATGCAAGTGACTTTGCCGTTGGAGCAGTCTTGGGACAAAGAAAAGTGAAGCATTTTCACCCAATCTATTATGCTAGTAAAACACTTAACGATGCACAAGAAAATTATACAACAATTGAAAAAGAATTACTAGCTGTGGTATTTGCTTTTGATAAATTTCGTTCTTATCTTGTTCTTTCTAAAACAATAGTCTATATAGATCATTCAGCCATTCGATACCTTTTCAAGAAACAAGACGCAAAACCCTGTTTGATCAGGTGGATTTTACTCCTCCAAGAATTTGATATTGAAATCAAAGACAAAAGAGGAGCAGAAAACACCGCTGCAGATCATCTTTCACGCTTAGAAGACCCAGCTTTGGAGGCAACTAGGACGAGCAAATCAACGAAAAATTTCCAACGGAGTCCTTAGAAATGGTGGAATACAAGGAAGAACATTGGTATGCCGACTATGCTAACTACTTAGCTAGCGGTATAGTCGCCAAAGGATGGCCACATCACCAAAGAAAAAAATTCTTTGCCAATGTGAAGTATTACTTTTGGGAGGATCTTTATCTTTTCAAAATGTGTGCCGACCAACTCATCCGAAGGTGCGTACATGGTAGTGAAGCAAGAAGAATTCTCCGCCATTGTCATGAAGGTCCATACGGAGGACATCATGGTGCCGCTAGTACCGCGCGAAAGGTATTTGATTCAAGATTTTATTGGCCGACCATTTACAAAGACGCGCAAAGTCTAGTTAAGATATGTGATGCTTGCCAAAGATCAGGTAATATTTCTTCCAAAAACGAAATGCCACAAAATGGCATTCTCGTTTGTGAAATTTTTGATGTGTGGGGACTTGACTTTATGGGACCTTTCCCGCCGTCAAAAGGAAACAAATATATACTTGTGGCAGTAGATTACCTGTCTAAATGGGCCGAGGCCGAGGCACTTCCAACAAATGATGGAAGAGTTGTGGTAAGATTTCTGAAAAAATTATTCTCTCGTTTTGGAACACCTAAAGCATTAATAAGTGATAGAGGTACCCATTTTTGTAATCATCAACTTGAAAAAATCTTAACAAGATATGGGGTCTATCACCGGGTCTCAACAGCATATCACCCTCAAACAAACGGACAAGCCGAAGTGACTAATAGAGGTTTAAAACGAATACTTGAAAAAACCGTAGGATTAAATAAAAAGGAATGGGCTGATAAATTAGATGATGCTTTATGGGCTTTTCGAACTGCCTATAAAACAACCATAGGAACAACCCCATATAAGCTCGTCTATGGAAAAAGTTGTCATTTGCCGGTAGAAATTGCTCACAAGGCCTACTGGGCAACAAAAAATGTAAACTTGGATTTAGAATTTGTAGGCAAAAATCGATTTTGTCAAATAAATGAATTAGACGAATTAAGGAATTATGCATACTCTAACTCTAAAATTTATAAGGAAAGAATGAAAAATTTACACGACAAACACATTAAACCTAATGAATTTCGACTAGGAGATCAAGTTCTATTGTTTAATTCAAGACTTCGATTATTTCCAGGTAAACTAAAATCTAGGTGGTCAGGACCTTTTTCCATCACCCATATTTTTCCTCACGGTGCAGTAGAAATTAAATCTCGGAATGGAATTCCATTCAAAGTCAATGGCCAACGGCTAAAACTCTATCAAGGATTCATTGAGGATGAGGAGCAAGAAATCTCGCTTCAAACGGTCGACGAGTAAAGGCATCAACATCACACCTAGTAAGTTACGAACAAGCGGATGAACATCGAAACTGGTAAGTCTCTTAACCGAGTTTTGGGAACACAGGGCACTCACACGAGCACTATATAAAAAAAATTTCAAAAACTCTGCTCGGCACGGGGCTGTGTTCGCTGGACACGGGGCCGTGTCCGCGCAACTGTCTGGATAAAACCCCTTTTTTTCATAACTGTTACACCATTCCACACGCCCCGTTTCCCCGAAAAACGCTCTGGTCCAGGCGATTTTCCACAGAATTTCGACGTCTCCTCTCATTCTAACAACATCAAGGTATGATTCTATCCTCATTAATAGTTAGATTAGTTACTTGCATGTAGTTAAAACATCAAAAATTTGGGGAAAAATCTATGGTTCTTGAAGTTCATCCAGATCAAACCTCAAATTTTTGCATAAATCTGTTAGCATTAGTTTAGATTAGTGTTATGGAAAGGAAACCCACTTGTATTGTTGATAGATTTGCCCGATTTCTCACAAAAACCCCAAACCCTTGTTTTTGAACCGAAAGAGATAAAATCGAAAGGGTAAACGGTTTGTTTTGGGAAAAACGACACTTGGGGTTTCATTTTCGGGGGAAACCGCACCTTCTTGGCCAAAAATTTTCAGATTTTCGGGACCGGGTCGAAAAATGGAATTTTTGAGTAACAGACGCCTCGACACGGGGTCGTGCCCGCTGAGCACGGGGCCGTGTCCGGCTCACTGTTTACAGTTTTCTCCAAAAATCTCATTGTTTCGTGCTAACTTTTGGTGTATTCTTTCAGATGTCGAAGAAGTTCACAAGATTCAACGCAAACGAGCTCAATGCTAGGGCCAGGTATGACACACTTCAAACAAGACCAGAAGAATACCCAAGACAAGCATGCACGGACCTCTTAGCCATGGTGAACCAACTTGACCGGTTTAACAACCTCGTTACCGGCCCACTAAGGATTGCCCTAACCACTAGACTTTCTTCCATCCACGAGTGCACTATGGAGTTCTATAGCACCTTCACTTTCAATTCAAGGTGCGACCCTTTCGACAATAATGGGGTGGCATTCTGATGTGGCGGAACGAGGTACTCGATCTCAATGGCACAATTCGGGGCAATAGTGGGGCTGTATACGGAGGAGGATTCGGGAAGTGAAGAGAACACCGGAGGGGTGCGAGATTTGGATGAGAACGAGCGCCAAGCCGCGTGGGCTCAGATTGGTGAAGGACACTACAACCCAAGCAGCACAAAGAGTACCAAGTTGAGGGATCCACTCTACCGATACATCCATAGGGTCCTCGGTTACTCTTTAAGCCAAAGGCATGATAGTGGTGGTGTTGTTGGGTTGAGAGATCTGATAGTCCTTCACTGCATTCACAACCGAAGACACCTAGATGTTCCATTTCTCCTACTCCGAAACATGCATCTGAACCGGCTAGCTCATGCACCAACCACTATTTTCTTCGGGGGATGGGTGTACCGCCTCTTTAAGCACTTTGTGAACATACCTAGGTCTTTCGAAAGGAGCCCATGGTTGGGACGGGTCGATGTTCACATATATCGCTCCATGAACCAAATCTATGAGGCGGAAGACGGGTCGGTCAGCTTTCAGAGGATGCAAGGCCATGCATGGAACCCACAAAAGGCGCTAGTCCTTCACGCTCCACCTCCCCACTACCAGTACCAACCTCACGGTGAACCGGACCCCTCCTCCTCACAAGGAGGTGGTTTTCCTAACTTTCAGAGTTTGCATGATCTTTTGCAGGAAAACCTTATGTGCACCAGGAACACCTACAACCTCGCAAACAACACGTACAACCAGGTCGGAGCCATTGAAAGAAACATCTCCGATATCCAAGATGACATCGAAAGCATCCGAGAGTACATGGCGGGGCATGGAGGAGGAGGTGATGACGAGGACAGTGATGAAGACATGGACTAGGCAGGTGGAGTAGGAGCAGGAGCAGGTGGTTGGTGATCCCACAGGTTAAATCCCCTTTTCTATCGAACAATTTCCGGCCTGCGTGCCGAGTGTTGAACAATTTACTTTCCCTGACTTCTTTTTATTTTTGCTTTTGTTTTTATCTTGATGGTTTAGATGTCGAACTTGGTAATCTAGGATGTTTGGTATTGTTTGGTGTGGTATTTATTGATAAAACAGGTACATACGAGGCTTAGAGTACTAAACACTAGTACTACTAAAGCCGAAACAGGAAAACCGGAGCTAGAAACCTGTTTTTTAACCTTGCAGACTGTCAACACGGGGTCGTGTCCGGCCGACACACCCCCGTGGCCACCTCCCAGACCTGCTGTTTGTTTACTTTCTGCAGATTTTTGCCAGACACGGGGTCGTGTCCAGCCAACACGCCCCTGTGTCCACCTTCTGTAAGTTTTTGTTACCGGCACCTGAACACGGGGTCGTGTCCATCCGACACGGGGTCGTGCCCAGAATGCCAGTAACATTAAATTTTGCTTTTAACACCCTTTTACACATTCAATCAACCTAAAAACTTATTTCTGGGACACATTGAGGACAATGTGTAATTTAAGTGTGGGGGGGATGCTAAAACTTTGAATCTTGCAAGTCCTAATTAACAAGCCTTACACAAAACTCTATTGAAACCGCTAATCACCCCAAATTTTTTTCAAAAAATTTTCATTTTTTTTACCTGTCTAAGTTTAAGTTGGGAATTTCAAGTTCTAACAAGGTTATATTTTTACAAGTTTACAACCGATAGCGTCGTGATAAAAAGAACCAACATAAGAAAATTATGAAACGGCATGACAAGCTTAGTTAATATTTGGAGTAAACTGCCATTTTGGTCCCTGAGGTTTGGTCACTTTTGCCACTTTAGTCCAAAACTCAAACCTTTTAAATCTGGGTCCCTATGGTTTCGCTTTTATTGTCATTTTGGTCCAAAAATGAAATCAGTTGATATTTAGCGAGTAAAATTATGTTATTTTATCCTTTTTCTTAGGGGCAAAATGGCCAAATATTAGCTGATTTCATTGATTTAATTAATAATGTGTTATAATAAAATTATATTGACCGATTCGCCCCTAAGAAAAAGGACAAAATAATAGGATTTTATTAGCTAAATATCAACTGATTTTATTTTTGGACCAAAATGGCAATAAAAGTGAAACCACACGGACCTAGATTTAAAAGGTTTGAGTTTTGGACTAAAGTGGCAAAAGTGACCAAAACTCAGGGACCAAAATGACAGTTTACTCTAATATTTGATTATATATACTTAATCACATAAAAAACCCATGCCCACAAAAGTGAGTTTTGAGCCTTTATTGAGCATACAAATATATATCTTTACACTAAATGCTCATTTTTCGTTTCTTGTGTGAATAGCCGCTTGGTTCATACGACTCTAGAACTTGCCACGACAATGCATTCCCGGTCCTTACCACGACAATGCATTAGGACTAACTTTTTTTTTTCTATACCATTATTTTTCATTTTTTTTACCATCTACCCAAAAATCCCCCTAGTTAAGCCCTTTGAGCCTAAACCTTTTCATTTCTTAACCCAAAACAATCACCTTTTTTACACACCTAAACCTTTTTATTTTAACCCTTTCTTTTAGTAACAAAGCTCGGTTTTTCTTATGACTTTTCAAAAAAAAAAAAAAAAAAAATAGTTGATGAAACCAAATAAACAAACAAGTTCATCAAAATTAACCATGTTTGAAAGAAATGGTTCATCAAAATTAACCTTGTTTGAAAGAAATGGTTCATCAAAATAAAAAAATAATAAAATTGTGAAAAATAAAAAGTCTTTAAAAAAACTGATGCTTTTTACGCTTTTCGCCCTTTTACTAACCACTAACCCAACCACCCACCTTTAGCCCAAGCCTAACCCTTCACCCAAAAAGTCCTCTTGATATTTACAAAGGTATATAGTTAAAAAGGAGGAGGATTTATTACTTGGCAAGCCTATGGTAGGAGTAAGTTCCATGCCGCTCTCGAGTGATTCACTAAAAATACACCTTCGGCCGAGTGTTGAGTGGTCTCCCGTGAGGTATGTGAACTTGTATAAAAATGAAATTTTAAAAAGGCATGTTATGCCCTAATAAATAATTTATCTTATGAAACGTTTTTAATAAATCATGACGAATAGGATTGTAAATAAATAAAAATAAAACTTAAATAAAGAATCTTGGAAATCCCGACACTCTATGACAAGTCCAAAAACCTTCTCTTCTACCCATTCCATTTGGGAGTGAAAAAGCCACATTATAAAGAGTTTTGCTTGAGGACAACTAAAGATTCAAGTGTGGGGGTATTTGATGTGCACAAAATGAAACATATAAATTACATCAATTGTGGCATAAAACTAACCCTTTTTTAGTACTAATGTTGGAAAAAGTGTGATTTTGTCTTCTTTTTGTATTTTCAGGATTAAATGAGCTCAAATGAACAAAAGAAGCAAAAATACAGCTAAATCTAACATAAATACAAGAAAAGGAACAAACGTGGCATGCCCGACCTCCCGACAGCATCTTCCCAAAGCAAAACAAGAAGACAGAAGGCTGAACACGCCCGTGCTCAGTGAGCACGGGGGCGTGCCCAAGTGTCAGCAGAAAAAACAAAGTGATAGAAGCTTCTACTGCCCACCACGGGGCCGTGCTCAGCGGACACGGGGGCGTGGTCAACTGTTGCAGACGCATTTAATGAAATTGCGAATTACAATTAATGAAGAGAGAGACTCGGATGGACACGGGGCCGTGCCCAGGCTTCTATTCAGCCTATAAATAGGAGTGCTTGGAGCTCTTGCAACTCATCCCTTGGCACACCACCTCTCTCACACTTCACCCACCACCCACCACCATCACAACACCATCATTCACCACCATCATCCATTGTCCATCATAGAGTGTGTGAGTCGTCTCGGGATCCAAGATTGATCGTAAGAGTTCTTGACAATCAAAGGCCATGTTTGCCTAAGTCTCTTACATCACTTGGTGAAGACAAGTGTTTAGTGTAATACTTTTTATTTTTAATCTTTTGCACTTTTAATTGGTTTTGTATTAATGACTTTAATTACTAGTTTCTTATGTTGAAGGTGATTCTTCCTTATCGTTTGTCCGTGGTGTCTTGGCATTATTTTACTGTCTATATAAAATAAAAGATTTTCACCATTCATATCTCCACGGGCTATATGGAGGTATGTTGGCTACTTGGTCGGGGGTTAAGGGAACGGTTTGGTAAGAGTCTTGCCATTGTTCAGTGTATAGATCCTACAAAGGACCTGGATCAAATTTAGTAGGACCTCCTTCAATACCCAATGGTATTGGATGGCGGGGGTCCAAACTCTTTGATCCCCTCATAAGTTAAACTACTATTAAAACTTTAACCCGGCTACTTAGGACTGTATCCCTGCTGACTCAGACTACTTAGCCGAGGGTAATGTCGCCTTCAAAAGAGGGGCCTACCACATTATGCATTAATAACTTAATTAATTATCTCTCAATAATCCGACCCTTTAGGATTGTATCCTTGTTGACTCAAACTACTGGGTTGAGGGTAACGTCACCTTCAAAAGAGGGGCCTACTACAATAACTAAGATAATCTCTTAAACAAGTGCAAAAGTGCGAAAATAATCAAAGGTTACATTACACACGAGTCGGATCCAAGTGATTCATCTTGTCTATCTGTTTTTACTTTTATTTTCTTTTTCAGCATTTTAGTTAGTTTTATTTTTCTAGTTTAAAAACTTTTTTTCTAACATTTTGATTTGATTAGACGTTGAGGATAAACCGGTACTAAAAGCTCTTGTGTCCTTGGACGACCTCAGTATCTTACCAACACTATACTACGTCCACGATGGGTGCACTTGCCCACATGTGTGTTTAGTGTTAGTGAATACCGTGTTTATAAATTTAAAACTTGGCTAAAAAGTGTAAAAAAGGCTTAAAATATACACCTAAATTATATCGCACCTAACGCACATCAGTCGCTGTATCTTTGAATGCTTCCATATTAGCATAATTTTCATCTAAAGTGCAGTAGATGTTGTGAGCTGGATGCCAATCAGATGCTCTTGTCCGCAAGAATGTCAACGTTAAAATCTGCACTAACTTCGAGACATAAAATGAAAGGTCAAAAGTTTCAAAATTTTTCTAAAATTTTCTAACACTGGAAATCTCACTATATACACTCTACTCAGTACTAATGATTGGATGGCTATTCGATCGGATGGTCATCCGATCGGATGAGCCAAATCATTAAACAACAACATCAGTCAAGGCATGTGCATTTGGATCGGATGACCCTCCGATCGGATTGTCATCCGATCGGATTGTCATCCGATCGGATTGTCATTCGTTCCAAATTATGATTAACAGTAAAGCACAATGACAAGACAAGTATGTGAATGAGTGTTTTTGGATCGGATGATCCTCCGATCGGATGGTCATCCGATCAGATTGCCATTCGATTGAAAACAATTAACAGTTAAGCATGAATATGAGTATTTAAGAAAAATCAACAATTTAACACAAACACTTAGAATATATTCAAGCATATAAGGGTGTCATGGATCGGATGGCCCTCCGATCGGATTGCCATTTGTTCCATGGCTCAATGAAGAACAGTTTGAATCTCATATGAACATCAAAAAATTTTAGAAAAATTTTCAAAATTGAACACATTTTCACTTAGAAAATTGGCCGACAAACAAAACCCTATGTTCAGATTTTCTCAAAACTTAACAGTTTGGGTTTAATTTAGCTTTTTGTGCACCGGCTGCCAACACCATTCAAACATCTAATCTTTAAATCTAAGGTGTTAATCATGAAATTGAGACGGTAAACCTATAGATCTAAGGCCGATAAGCATGGATCTATTATGAATTTGAACCAACAAACACTACACAAGCTTAGATCTAAGATTTCTTCCTAACAGTCACCGACAACTTATAAAAACATCAAAAACTTAAAATTTTATGGTTAAAATTAGGAAACTTACCTTTCCCATAGTGAAGGTTGAGTATGCCAACAATCCTATGTAACTTGGAAAGCAAAAATGTGAGATCAAGAACAAGAACAGTTCAGAGAGTTTGAGTGTGGGACGGAGGGTCGTTCGAATAGAAAAGTTTGATTGAATACCTTGACCCCCTATTTATAGGCATGACCATCACTTGGATGGCCATCCGATCGGATTGCCATCCGATCCACACTCATCCTTTTTTCAATTTTTAACATTTTTACATTTTTCCAATTTTATTTGTTTTGGTCAGTTTTTAGAAATCCACTTAAGTATCTAGCTCCAAATTAATGACCCTAGGTACTCAATTTGCCTACCAAGTCCAAGTTAATGACCTTGGTTGTCCCGAAACGAAACAACTGACATTTGTTCAAACTTTTTCAACATTTTTTCTGAAAAGTTTTACAAGTATCAAGTTAATTAACTTGTTTAAACGATGAAATTCTTAAACTTTTAAGATTAGCTCCCAACCCAGTTGTTCAGCCAGAAACTTTCTGCTTTGCTTCACTTCTCAGATTCTGAAGATCAGCTTTCCACCTTGGTTTGTCTAAAACTAAAGCAAAATATAAAATCTTTTTGTGATTTTAAGAAAGTTTAAGCGAAAATATACTGAAATCTTTTTGGGTTTTATGCTGAACTGAAATGAAATGCAGTAAAATAAACAATAAACTATTTACAAACATATTTTTGGTGAGTGTGTTAGAGGATCATATCAGTTGTCGACAAGTTACGGGTACCGTTGAGCTTAATTTCACACTAAGTATCAAACAATTCACCTAGATTGCCGATATACTGATCCTTTTAAATTTTCACACAGATTTCAACTTATTCAGGATACGATTTAGTGTTTTAAGGACTTAACTTATACGCGTGTCCCATCTCAGAATATACCCTCGTATCCAGATCTCTATATTCAGTCTTATAGGTGAACGTACAATAATGATATCTGTAAAGGGTAGTGCGAGGATGAGAGCTCAGGTTAGAACTTCCGTTCAGACAAAGAGATGATGGCTCGTCTTTCAGTGTGTCCCTCTTGGGGATCTTTTCTTCAACAGTACATGATTCACATTTTCCAATGTTTATCATTTTTTATACTGAGGGGAGGCTTTTAAAATTAAAGCTGTGCAGAGTATTATACGAGAACTAGGCTATTGCTTCTGCAAAATCAGAAGTCCATGTATAATACCCCAGATATCATCAAGTACATAGACCTAGTATGTCAGAAATAGAAAATCTTTCAAACAAGATTTCAGGGGTTACCTATATATTCGAGAGATGTTCCCCATGAAATAAGCAAGAAATGATTTTATGTTTATATCCCGAAAAAGTCTACTAAACGTGTAAAAACCTATCGGCATATCATCAGCCAGACCGTTTAACGCTTTTAAACATTACATTTCTTTAGCATACGGTAACTGTCTAGCTGATGTACTATCATTTCCTCTTTTTACACAAACTCTTTTTGTTTTCTAATGTTTTTGGATTTTGAAAATATCTAATGTTTTTGTATTTTTGCATTTTTTATTCTTTTTGTATTTTCTGAAAAAATATCTATCTCACCCTAAATACGAAAACAACTAAAAAGACGACAAACAAAAGCAGTCTGCTTTTCAACATCCTCTGCTTCGGTTTTCTCATCAACGCCAAGAATTTTCTCCGCCTCCGACAACAGCTTCATACCATTCAATTTTAAAAGATATTGAAAACGTGATTTATCAAAAGCTTTGGTATGTAAATCTGCCTTTTGTTCGTCGGTGTGGATTTTGTCTATTCGAATCAACTTCTTCTCGAAACAATCTCGGATGAAGTGATGTCGAATTTCTATATGTTTAGTTTTAGCGTGATGTACCAGAGTTTTCGTTATGTTTATTGCAGCCTCATTATCAGCAAATATAGGAGAGGTAAGAAATTGCAAACCGTAATCACGCATCTGTTGCTGAATCCACAGGATCTACGAGCAGCAGCTGCTGGCAGACACGTACTCTGCTTCACATGTTGATAGAGCAACAGAGGTTTGCTTCTTACACTGCCACGTGACCAATCGGGGTCCGAAAAATTGGCATCCTGTAGTTGTTGATTTTGCGTTGAGATTGCAGCAACCGAAGTCAGAGTCTGAATATCCTTCGAGCTTGAAGTCTCCGTCTTTGGGATACCACAACCCCAGGCTTGGGGTTCCTTTCAGGTAGCGTAGGATCCTTTTGACGATAGACATGTGCGAGGCTCTAGGACTTGACTGATATCCGGTCGCGAGGCATGTCGGGTACATGATGTCGGGTCTGGATGCTGTCAAGTACATCAGGGAACCAATCATTGAGCGGTATAGTGTCTCGTTGACCTTCTCTCTGGTGAGATCAGGATTGATACCGTGATTAGTTGCTAATGGGGTGGACATTGGCGCTGTCTCGGACATCCCAAATTTCTCCAGAACTTCGTAAACGTACTTCGTTTGATGTATGAAAGTTCCCTCAGGCATCTGGTCGACTTGTAGCCCTAGGAAGAACTTCATCTCACCCATTGATGACATCTCGAACTTATGCTTCATCACTCTTTCGAAATATTTGCAGAGTTCATCGTTTGTTGACCCGAAAATTATGTCGTCAACATATATCTGAACGATCAGTAAATGCCTAGCGACTTCCTTAGTGAAGAGGGTGGCGTCCACCTTGCCTCGGATAAAACTGTTGGCAAGCAAGTGTTGAGAGAGCGTCTCGTGCCAGGCTCTCGGGGCCTAATGCAAACCATACAACGCTCTGTCCAGCAGGTAAACCTTGTCTTGGTGGATTGTTGGACCCAGTATGGCCTTAACAACTTCTTTTTACGTAATATGGCAAGTGATTTCAGTATATGTGAAAAAGATGTGCGGAAATGGAAATCAGACTTTCAAGAAGCAAGACCTACAGAATTATCAAGTTTATATCACTTTGAAACAAATTAGTCTAACAAGGTGATTGTAAGATTATTATCTAATACAAACGAATCTTGATTTCTGTGGGTGAGAAGAGCAGTGGAGTTTGGGTGTTTGTATGTGAATGCTAAGCTTCAAACTCAAGTATCTTCTGCCTCTCGAGCCTTCTATTTATAGACAGCTGTGGACATGAATAAACAATTGTTTATTCATGCAATAAGTCCTGCGTAAAGTAGCAATTTGACATATTCATTGAATCCATCGTTCAAGTTGCATTTGTAATCATGAAAACCAATAATGTCATGCTTCGGTCATGGGTGGCAGGATAGAGTTGTGATTTTTAGACAAGTGGGTCTTTCATCAGAATTTCTGATAAACCACTTCATCAGAAATTCTGGTGAACAAATCATCAGAAAGTCTGATGATCAGAATTTGTCAGAAACTGATGATATTTCATCAGAAATATCATCAGATCCATCAGAAACGACCTTCTCTGATAATCCAAATTAACTCTTGATCAACTTGTGATTCTTTGTAGTAGATACTTTGCTTTTCAGTTGTCCCAACTGATTTTCTTCATCTTGCTGTGTTCTTCAGGACTGTTATCTTCTTCAGAGATCCAGTTGATTGAGATTTTCTTCAATACTTACAAATAAAGTTTCCTAACAGTTTCCCCCTAAGTATTGTAAGAAAATGAACTATCTCATGAATATAAAATTTCCAAACAGTGGAAACTTAATACTTGCAAAATTTAAACTAGTTGCTAAAGTTTTTGAAAAACAAATTACATAAAAGATGAAAATTAACAAGTTTTAATTCAGCTTCACTCTCTTATGCACATCTCCTTTCTTTATCTTCTTTTTGTAGGAGATGTATTTGTTGCAGCTATCATACATGTCTTTGTACCATTCTCTTGCTTGGATCCATTCTTCAATCATTTGCTCAATTTCTTTCCTGCTTCCCTCCAAGTTCTTCTTCTTCTGAAGATGTTCCTGTCTCTTGTTCATGGTTTTTAAGATATAACTTAGGGTTTGATTTGAGTACTTACAGATGTCAACACTTCTGAACAAAGCTTTATTATTGTCTTGATCTCTGAAGATTACACCATATTCTTGTTCTCCATCTTTGCTTGTTTGCATAATAATGTCTCCAGATCTTGCATCATCCAGTATTTCTGAGGGAACTTTTGTCTTAGGTGATCTAAAGTACACCTTTTTGTTGTGCACATGTTCATAATTGATGCATAGATCAAAGTCTGAAAAAGCCATTCTTTCAAATAGCAATATTCTAGCCTTTGATATGCCATTCAGTGCCCTTCTGACCTCTTGGTTATTTTTCTTTTCCTTTTCATAGTGATCCTTCATGAACAAAATGTCCAAAGGATGCAACTGGTCAGCTAGTTCTTCATTAGTCACCTTCTGTTCATCCCCATTTTCTCTTTGAAGTGTGTATCTGTTTTGCACATAAGTTCCTCCTATATCATCAGTTGCAACTTTCACTTCATCCACCTTTAAAATTCTCCTTACTGGATTCTCATTGTGCTTGTGAATGCTGTATGGCCCTCTTTTCATTCTTTCTTCTCTTAACCCCAGTCTGATAGGAGATAGTGATCTTGGTATTTCATCTTCTTTTGTCAAGTAGTAACTTACCAGATTGTATTCAGGAAACATCATTACATCTCTGGCAATTTCTTTGACCATGACAGACTTGGTTTCTGAGATTTTTCTCTTAACAATTTTTTACTTTGCCTCTGACTCACTTTCTTGTTCCCATTCCTTCATTGTCTATATATTCATATATTTGCTTGTTGCTGAGTCATCAGATATTGTTGGATTTGGAACAGCAGCTAGCATTTTCAAATTTGTAATGACTTGAGGTTTTGCAGTTGCTAGTCTTTTCAGCATTTCTTCATTTGGAATATTTGGAGGTGGTCCCATCATTGTGGTATCATCTTTGATGATTGGTGTTGTTGATGATTGTTGAGGAGTTGACTTTGGAGCTTTCTGATGTGAGCTTGAAACAGGAATTTCCTTCATGAGTTTTTGAGGATCCACTTTGGCTAAACTTGCAACATTGAATTGCATTTTCTCCATTAGTTGTGTTTCTCTTACCAGTTTTGAGTTGCTGGGCATGTATTTCTGAACTTGGTTGAATTCAGCTTGAGCTTTCTTCTGATTTTCAGCCCATTCTTTTGACAGTTTTTCAAGGGCATCTATGATACTGTCATTACTTGCACTTAGAATGGTAATTTCTTCTTCCAAAACTCTATTTCCACTGCTTGACTGTCTTGACTCTATCACATTCACAACTTGTGTTTTGATCTTTTCTATTTCTGTGAGAATCATTTGGATTTCTGATGCAGAAATGTTGAGTTCTGGTGCTTTTTCTTTCATCTTCTGAAGGGACTTTAGTGCTTCAGTGTTATCATCAGTTTGTTTCTTTATTGCTTCCACTGATTCTGATAATGTCTTCATTTCAGCCCTTTGACCTTGTATTTCTGACAGCAACATATCAAGTTTTTCTTCCACTGGATTTCTTTTGCAGACTTTGTAAACTTTTTCCAACATAGTTTCTAGATTTTCTTGATTCATGGGTTTTCAGGGATATTTGGAACAACATATGTTCCTGCTAACATTCCAGCTGAAAACACATTTGCTGCTGTTTTGGAAAGGACAGGGTTACTTTTTGCTTTACCAGAATTTGGTGCAGCCTTAAGTTTACCAGTATCATCTCCACCAGTGGTGAGTGACATACTCTCATCCTGGATTTCCTTATGTCCTTGAATCACATCAAGATGTGATTCTCCATAAGTTTTTAAGGTAAACATATTACCTTTTTCCAGATTTCCTTGATCAGTTTCCTGGCCTCTATCTTTGAGACCTCATACTCCTCCTCATTTTCTGATTCAGAGTTGAGATTAAAAGCACTAGTAACCTCTTTATCAATATCAGTTTCTTTATGTTCTAAGTTGTAAGAAACATTTACTGAGCTTTCTGAGTTAGTTTGTTTTGAGTGCGTATCAACTAAAACAGTTCTTGAGAGAGATGTACCCGCGATATGAGATTCATCATGATGTATTAATTCTGTTGTTTCAATTTCAGTGTCACCAAATTGAGCTTCTTCATGAATTCTTCCAGCAATATGTGATTTTGCATGATGTTCTTGTGCTGTCTCTTGTAGTATATCAAAATCTGGATGAATTCTTCCTTCATAAATTTGATCATTTTCAGCATTATCTGGTGAGTTGGTAATCATCAGAATTCTTTCTCCTCCTGCTTCTTTTGATGATCTTGACCTTTGTTCTTCATCTCCTTCCAGTGATGAAGAGCATTTGAAAACTTCTCTGCTGGCTCTTTCTGTTGTGGAGTCTGATTTGGTTAGAAGAGTCTCATGCTGTATTCTGAACTGTGAATCTTGTGAAATGAAACATAGCATGCTTTCTGGTAATATAGGAATATCTTTGTCAGATTCCCATCCATGATTAGAACTCCAGGCCTTCATTGTGTTTGATCTCCATAGATTTTCCAGAATTGGAATTTCCATTTCTCTTGCAGCAAACATTTCAGAAATGAAAATAGAAATTAATCTCGGATATGGCAGATGTGAGATTATTTTTCCATTTTTGTGATGATTGACCTTTTGATCAGGTTAAAAATTTCTAATCCATAATCAATTCTGAACCCAGTTATGAGTCCATACATGATTGTTAGAATAGCTTGATTAATCTGATCAGTTCCTCCAATTTTTGAAGTGAGACATTTGTTTAATACTTCCATCATCACTTGCCATATTGTTGGTAGTTCATTTCTTCTGATTGAACCAATTTTGTTGATCTTCTTGTTCTTGTAACCAAGCCCAACAATAAAGCTTAATAGCTCTTTCTTGCTTGGTGCTTCAACATAGTTATCAAGAATAGGTAGTTCAAGCCATTCTCTTACCCTTGCAGGAGTTAATGTTACAAAAACATTTTCCCATACATGGGCAGAGAGATGGTTTTCTTCAACTTCATCAAAGGTGTGAACAAATTGTTGTAGCAGCTTTTCTGGTACTTCTTTCTCTTTTGTTAGAGCTCCTGAAATTGGACAGTTCATGAGATGTTCTATCAGAAGTTGACATCTCACATCATATTCTGAATGCTCTATATTCATCAGCAAATTGTTTTCCTTCATTGGCAGAAATTTTTTGTGTTCAATGAAAGCTACATCATGTTGAACAATTGGGATGTTGAGGTTTACTTCGGCCATTTTTGAAGTTTGTGAATTAGGGTTTGAAATTTAGGGATTTTTGAGTGAGGAACAAAGTTTGCTTTGATTTGGAATTTGTGAGAAAGGTATGATTTTTGAATTTTCTGCTAAGGGCTATATAGTGAAGATTTTTAGCAGAGTGTTGTGGGTTTATGGAGTTGAGAGGATATGGAACGTGTCATGTAGTGGCGGTTAAAGGATCATTAATTGTCTTTTATACCGTTTGATCATGGGATGTCGGTTTTTGATTCATGATATAACCGTTAGATCGTGGGTATCAAGACATTAATAATGATTAATCGTGTAATCTTGGTTGTGCCCTTTCAACTTGTTCTTTTTATCTTGTAGTTTCACTGAAGTGCTCCATCTGAATTTAGATTTGAAAAACATTATCAGTTGTATGACACCTTTCCATCTTTGTGGACCCTACTCTTTTGAGAAGGTCCAATTAGCTTTCTTCATCTTCATCCTTTCTTTTCTTGCAAGTCAAAATTCCATGTCTTCAATCAAAAAATTTCTGTTGAAGAATATGTATTTCCTTTGATCATCCTCCTCCTTTTTTTTAGATCAAATAAAGTCAACAGAAGTCAACAGAATTTGATATGTTTTCCCCCTAAATTTGTCACCTCCTTTTTTTTAGCAATCGATCCTTCCTGTTTGTCAAGAAAAATTACTTTTGATGTTTTTGTATCAAATTTTTTTTTAGTTTTATCTGGTGAATTTGAATCAAATTCTGATGTTTTAATGAAGTTTCTGATAAATTTTATCAGATTCTGATGATTTATTATATCCTATCAGATTTCATTTGATTCTTACCAGATTTTCCTTGTTAGTTAAAAAAAATTTCTACTTGTAAAGCAAGATTTAAAGCAAAACATGTAGCATTTTATATAAACATATATATATTCTACATACCATCTACACATATAAGATCTATTCATGAAGGGTTTTAATCAATATCTATTCCATCTCCATATTCAATCTCAAGAAGTACCCATTGTTCGGTTACTAAACCAAAATTTTTATTTGTTGGTCTAAGTAAAGCTATGCTTGCATTTTGTTGAAGAACCAGCTCTGCTCTTTGATAACCAGCAGGAATTCCACCAAAGCCCAGTTGACTTGTGATTATCTTCATCAGAAAGCGAGGATACATCAAAATGGCTTGCTTGACCACATGTTGCTTGCAAAGTCTCTCATTAAATAATAAGAGAAGTTGTAAGGAACTTTCAATGTGACAGCTCGGCACATTTCTAACAACTTATTAGATGTTTCATGATGATTTATGGTCTTCCTCGAGAAGCATGCACCCAGTTGAGTGATCAGAAACTGCCATGGTTTGATAAAGCCATTTTTGTTGATTGCTCTGGGATCATTTTCAAGATTGTACCCCATGTGCTCCAAAGTTTCTTCAATCTCATCGTCTGAGAACATCAGAACAATGTTGTCATCATTGAGTTGAAGAGCTGTTCTGATGGTATTTTCAGTTATTCTGATAGTTTGATTGAGAACCTTACTTTCAACATATATCCACCATCTATCTTGACTTTCTGACAATGTTGCATTTTGCCATAATGTTTGAAGGATTTCAGGGAATATTGTTATGTTGGCAGTGAGAGCATTTCCTAGGTTACTTGCCATAAGCATGTTTACCACAGTTTGACATCCATCCCAGAGAGGACCCTCAAAACTGGTTCTGAGTTTGAGATTGTGGTATGGATGTAAAAGAAGTGGGAAACGATCAGCTCGTATGGTAAGCATTTTTTTTAAGTGAAGATTTGTATCTATGAATAAGGAGATGAAGAGATTTTCTGAATTTCTAGATGAAGGTGATTGTCTTTGCTTAATGTGGTAGACATATATAGTAAATTTAAGAACTGCCATAAAGGTTATCTACCCACTGTATCTTGTCTACCACAATCTTGGTTATTTTATTGTTTTCTCAAGTGACATTAAGAATAACCCAGATTGAACCCTCTTCATTAAATGATTTAGGTGGCTATTTTTCAGTTTTCTATCATGATTGCCTACTGTTCTCATTTCAGTGTATTTAATGAAGAAGAAAAAAAATCTCTACACCTATTGACAATCTCCAGAAAATCTTCTGTCATATGACGTTTTCCAAAAAAAAAAACATAAACTAAAAATTTTAAAAAAATATAATTTTAAATTATGAATTTGTCAATTTTGATTTATGGATAAAGGTGATGAAGTGTATGAACTTGTTTAAATAATCATTCGACAATTTTGTTTTAAGAAGTTTTCTGATTTGTTACCAGAAATTCTGATAGTTTGTTAGGTTTTCTGATGAAGTATCAGATTTTCTTATAATTTATCAGATCTTCTTCTGGTGTTTTATCAGAAATGCACTTTTTATGATTCTTTTTATTTAAACAAGTTACAAATCAAGGAGAACTTTATCACAATGTTAGCCATGACTTAGCAGAATATACCTTGAGCCTATATAGGCTACTCTCTTCAATGGTCAGATATTCCTTTCATTTATTTCATTTCCAAAATTCACCATTTTACCCAGCTTTTGAGACAAAGTTGCTGAGTAAGCTCCTATCTCTAGTCATGTGCTTGGAGCTTCCTGAGTCGCAGTACCAGATCTGCTGCACATGATGGTCCTGAAATGAAATGATTAGAGGGTTTTAGGTACCCAGGCATGCTTGGGTACACTTTCTGATGGTATTCTGGTTCTATTATTTCTTCTAGATGACCTCTCATCAGAATTTCTGTTAAATGCTGAGCCATTAACATAATTTTTCTTTTTCTTTTAGAGATGGTGTTGAACAAGCTTCAGTATTTCAACACACATACAGGAATCATCAAAAATTTCTGATTTTCCTTCTTGTGATGGAATGAAGGGATAGTTTTGAAAAGATGAGTGAACTGCTTCTGGAGTTTTTACAAACTCTTGACTGTATTCACTTCTTTTTGGTTCAAAATTTGGCTTATCAAAGGAGTATTCAGAACATGTTGATTTGCAAGTTTCAGAATCAGATGATAAGAATTTATCAGAAGTCTGTTGAGTTGCTTTTACAAAGACAGTGGGTTTGTTATTATTTGTTCTTACATAACCCAACCCTTCTCCTTTGTTCTTTGGAGTGGACTCTATGAAATTTATGAATTCTTTTGCCTCTTGAAAACCTCTTACGTTAATTTCTTTATCATTGATTTTCTTGTAAAGATCTCTTCTTTCATTTTCATAGAACTCAATTTTAGCTCTTTGATCTAAACTTTGTTCTATAAGTAATTGGTTTTCAAGAATGATTTTATTCAAGGTCCTTTGCAACTCATCAGATTTTTTACCATCTGATTGATGTTTAACTTGCAAGTTTAAAAAAATCTGACATGAGCTCATTTAGCTTGTGTTCAAGATCAAGATTGTCTAAACCTACCTATCGTCCTGAAGTCTCTGGTATGTCATCAGAAAGTGCCATGAGACAGAAGTTGGCCATTTCTTCTTCTTCATCATCAGAAGAATCGTCAGATAGCCATGTATCTGTTCCAGCAATTAGGCTGACTTGCTGTTGTTGCTTCTTAGCTTCCTCAAGCTTCTTTTCATAGTAAGCAACATCTTTCAGCTTCTTGGTCTTACACTCAGATGCATAATGACCTTTTTGCTTGCACTTGTAACACACTACCTCAGCCTTTCCTTTATCCTTAGATCTAACATCTTTTTTAGATCTATCATCCATCCTCCTTTTATCACTCCTCTGGTACCTCTGGCCTCCTCCCCTCAACCTCTGCTCAAATGTTTTGGTGAGCAGTGCTATTGCATCAGCAAAGGCTAATAAATATGATGATGAATCAGAAGTTTCAAAGGCCTGGCTGTTTGATGGTTGCGGATCATTGGAAGTTGTTTGTCTCTGTGAGTTAGAGATAAGAGCTAAAGATCCCCCTCTTTGAATGGTTTCTTCAAATATTTCTTCCTCTCTGGGGATCAAGATGCTATATAGGTCATGAAGACTCATGTTTCCTAGTTCTAAGGTTGAGGACAAAGTCATTGTGAGACTCCTCCATTCTCTAGGCAAAGCATCAAGAAATTTTATGTTTCTTTCATCATTTGATTTAGTTATTCCAAATTTCTTTAGCTCGTTTAAAAGTTTTGTAAACCTTTGATATGTGTCATTTAACTTTTCATTAGGTAAACTTTTAAACCTTTCATAGGATGATACTGTTAGTGCAGTTGTCTGTCGACTACATCTTCGTTCGAGTCTTAGAGAGAGAGAGAGAAAGTCAAGTCGCTACGAGTTTCGCTACGAGATTGACTACGGCAATATCCAAGGGGGAGATTGTTGGTGCACTTAATGTCTATCGCCTTCGTCAATCCGAGTCGTAGTGAAAAACCGGAAGGAATCATGCGCATAATGTCTTATTTAGTTAGAAATGGCAAGGTGGCAAACTTGTAATTAATGATAACTATCATTAAAGTGCCTTGACCATATAAATAGAGGTTATGTTATGATTTTAGTTAGAGTTCTTGGAAGAGTTTAGTAGGAGACTTGGAGAGGAGACTTTCTAGAGAGAGAAAGTAGAGAGAGAAAGTAGTGTAAACGTGAAATCTTGTACCGAAGCGTCAAATCTATCAATGAAATCACGTTAGTAGTACGATAGTGTGTGTTCGGTCACGTACGTTCACGGATTCCGCACGTGAAACGTTCGTTACGCAATCGAACGGTCGAAAAACCGGTCCTACAAGTGGTATCAGAGCTAGGAGCTCGATTGCACGATCAAACACATCGTTTTCGTACCAGACCGATTCAGATCCGATTTCTTCTATTTCTTCATCTTCTACTCGTTTCTTACGGTTTTTACGGAAATTCGACAAATTGAACGTGTTTTCACGGTCCGATTCGTCTGAAATTCAAGTATATTGTGCGAATATCATTGAATCAAAACCCTACCAAGTTTCACATTGAAACACCAAGCCGTTTTGGAGAAATTGCAGTTTTTCGGTCCGAATTTGCGTCAAATTTCAGCTGTGGACCGCTTATTTGGCAATCCTGTGGATCGCTTATTGGTCAAAAAGAGGATCGCTCCAAATCAACTATGAATCGCTCATTGAACAATTGATATGAGTTTGGATCGCTCATAGGGTACTACTGTGGTTCGCTGATAAGTCACATCCAGGTTCGCTCATAGGGAAGTTGGTATGAATCGCTTTTAAGTCAACTTTATGAACCGCTCCAAGTGTCAGTATGGGTCGCTCTTTAGTCATCACTTTCAAGTTGTTGTCGGTGTCTGCATATCAGGCACAATGTCACTGATCCACTAATTGTTGTTGTGTAATTGTGAAACTCTCAACCACTGATTGAATCAAAAACAATCACCATCACCGTCCCACTAAAATTTTTGGACAAATGAGGTTTGTTTAAAGTGTAAAGGTGTGCTTGTCAGTTGAGTGGATTTGCACCACCCAAGACCCAATAGTTATCCAAGCACCGACCCACTTAGATATCGGCCCAATCACTGATTAACTACCTACATGTGATAGTATAGTGATTGCTGTTGTTGTTGATTACATTGATTAAACATTTGCCCAATTGCAACCTTTGTACCGCCATTTGTTGATCGGTCCTAACCGCCATTAAATCACCGCCCAAATACCTTTGTGGCCCAATCCTAGCTTCTTGACTGCACTATTGCAGCCAATAAACAAGCCCATGTGAGCCCATGTGAGCCCATGTGATTGTTCAGTTTGTTGATAATTGCACCACCCATTTCTCTTGCTGTTATGATTGTCAGTTTCAGTCAAATAAAAAATTGTAAGTGAAAATTGTTTGTCAAGAATTTAATTGAATATTTGTTTTGTCGGTTAGTGGATTTAAGCTCAAATCTTACAACAAAAGTTGGTCCTACAAGATAACGGTTGTATTAATTGATGTAAGGTCAAATTTGATGTTATCGGTTAGTGGACAAATTACTTTGAAAGATTTTTGTCAGCATATGCATTAATTGATATCATAACTTGCATGTAATATTGATGTGATGAAAGTTGTCGGTTATTTCAATATTATATGTGTGCATAATCTTGGACATTTGAGTTAACAGTGTACATTCATTGGAACGGGATCACGAATCTTCGACAACGAGTCTTAGATTGGTTCATCCACACACTGTTACGAATTCAATTAGTTTTGATCTAATCGTTTACTTGCTTGTTTGCAGGAAATCCACAGTAGTTTGTCGAGCATCGGTTATACGCACGAACGAATTTCCACTCGATCCACGTTCACCTAATCTTTGATATTCAATCGAATAGTCATTTGTTTGTGTGAAAGTTTTGAAGTGATTGAAAATTCGTTTTTGTGAATCGTTTAATACCGAAAATGGATTTTGCAATTAATATTGTACTGAACAAGTTCAATAATTTTTCAGGTATAGATGGAGAATCGATTGAAGAATTGATCGAAAGGTATGTCGAGCTGTATTGGATAATGGTGAGTTTGAAGATAACCAAGACAAATGAGGAATGGGTTAACAAGTTGGCAAATGCTTTACCGGGTGATGAATGGAGAACGTATCTGTCAGATTGGAAGAAGAGATACTTAGAAGTGACTTTGAGCATGTTTATTGAGAAGATTAAAGAGCGAGAACTTGAACTACAAAAGATTAGAAGTGAAGCAACTGATGAAGCAAAATGTAAATCTGATGAAAATGTTCGAGAGGTAGAGGAACAGGTTAAAGAAATTTCAGCGATCAAGGTTGAGAAGAAAGCTGAAACTGTAAAAATGATCGAGAAGTGCTCAAACTGTGAAAATCTGAAATCCGAAAATGCCAAACTCTTGAGGGATTTAGAGAGTTTGACATTAGAAAACGAAAATTTTAAAAAATCAGAAAATATTTTGAAAAATCAAATAAAAAATTCAGAAAATGAAAAATAAAAAATGGAAAAAGATTTTCAAAGTCAAATAAAAATTCTTGAAGATGGGAGGGATGCGTTTAGCAAAAACAACATCGAAAAGCAAAAAATGATAAATTCTCATCTTCAGAAAATCATTCAGCTTGAAAAAGAAGCTGAAAGTGATCGGCATAAAATTGCTGAGTTAGAAAGTAAGTTGAAAGGTTTTGTGACTTCTGCACTTTATGTGTGTCCAGAACCGATCAATTCTATTCCAATAAGTGACTGTGTCACAAACTTTGACAATGTCAAAGTTGAAGATTGTGATGAGAAATCTGATGATGTAAATGGAAAAATTGAAAAACAAAAATTGTTTTTAGAATTAAAAGAAAAATTCAAAAATACTGTTTTGCAATCTACTGAAATAGGTGAATGCTCAAAGCAGAAACCTGTTAAGAAGAGTGTAGAACAAAAACAAAAAGTTAAAAATTTGAAAATTGTTCAAAAAGATAATAAAAGCTCATCAGATCAATCATCCAATCGCAATAAAAAATCACAAAAATTGAAAAACGAAAACTCAAAAATTGTTGGTAATAAGTGGTGCAGGTCAGACCACAGTGCTCAAAAGCCAAATCCAACAATCAAGAGGAGGAAGGAGTATCACCACGCTAGACAATGCTTTGATCTAAGCGTTTGCTATGACAATGGTGATTGGTATGATAACAGAGTGTGCTACAAATGTGGATATCAAGGACACATTGCTGTTAACTGCCAGAGACAGAGATTTGAGACAAGAAGATGCTATAATTGCCAAATCCAAGGACACATTGCCAGGGATTGCCCAAGGAAATCAAGTGAAAGATTGAGGGTTAATTCTCAGAAGATGGCAAAGAAACCAGTCACTGTCAAGCCCAGTGAACTAAGAGTTTCAGAACAGAATGTCAAAGAACAGAAGGTCCAAGAACCTAAAGTTCAAGAAAAGAAAGTGAAGCTTTTTCAAGGGAAAAAAGACAAACTGAGAAAGAAGAGGAAGAAGGCCAGAGAATATCTGGAGAAGATTTTGTCCTCGGGTTCACCCGACAGATTGAATAAGAGTGCTGATGAATCAACTCCATCGTCTGCAAAGCCAAGCAAGATGAATTCATCAGATGCAAATCTGAGGACAAAAGAGGAGATAAAGAAGAAGGAGAAAAAGGTCGGCGATGAATCTGACATGTCGAAGTCAGACAAGCCACCTTCAGGCGATGAATCTGGCTCATCAAAGTCAGACAAGCCTAAGTCAGGCAATGATTCTGCTTCGTCAAAATCAGAGGAGCCACAAGTTGAGCTCAAAAGTGAAAATTCAGTTCCGCCAATGGATGATATCAACTTTCCACCATTGCGAGCTGAAAATTATAAACAAAAAGTTGACGAAGTTGAAATTTCAAATCAATCTTTTTCTGAAAAGAAAGATTTTAATGTTGAAAAAACCTTTAACCCCAATGTTCTAAATATTTTTGAAAAAATGGTTGACGGAAAAGTCAAAGGGGTTAAAGAATTTTATGATTCAAAAAGGTATGTTCAAAACACCCAAGGACCGTCAGGCTTGGGTGAATCTCTTTAACTGAAAATCCTGACTTGCCGGAGTTCCCAGGTTGGTAAGCGTGGAACATGAATCGGCACATTTCTTGAGAAATTTCACTCTGGTGATTTTTCGTCTTTCAAAAGATAAATCAGGGACATTCAGTTGTACTTGATTCATCTTTCCTACAAGTGGTAATCTGAAAAACAAAGTGATGAAACCCCGTGTTTATGAAATGTCACACAAAACTAATTTTCCGGAAAAACCATTTTGATTAAAACAAACTTAAGTGTTTTGAAATCATAATGGGAAAATAGTTTGTTGTGAGGGGGAGTTCTGATTGTTTACGCCAAGTGGATGGAGAAGTGAAGTGATTCTCATCAAGTTGTCAAGTTTGTACAGTTTGTTTCAAATTTTCTTAGAAAATCAAAATTGAAACATATTTTGATTTTAGGGGGAGAAAAATTTAAAAAAAAAATTAGAAAATTTGAAAAAAATCAAAAACATTAAAAAGTCAAAATGAGTTTTGTTGTGAAAAAGAGGAAATGATAGTAAATCAGTGGACTATCACAGCATGCTAAAGAAATGTAATGTAAAATGTGATAAACGGTCTCACTGATGATGTGACGATAGGTTTTTGTACATTTAGTAGATTTATTCGGGATATAAACCTAAAATTTCAAACTTGTGAAATTCGTGGGGAACACTACTTGGATATATAGGTAACCCCTGAAATCTCGTTTGAAAGGTCTCGTATTCTGATATACTAGGTGTTTATACTCTATGATGTCTGGGGTATTATTCCGGGACTTCTGCTGAACGGTAGTTCTGACCTAGTCCTTGGCAAATACTTTATCCAAAATGCTTGAAACATAGCATAAAGCCCTCAGCTGATTAGACAATAAAATTGATAATCATCTGTTGTAGCTGAAAAGATCCTCTAAAGGGGACACACTGCAAAGTCGAAGCTGATATCTCTCTGCTGAACGGAAGTTCTGACCTGAGATCCCTCAGTTCTCGCATTTAACCCCTAATTTATGTACAGATATCATTGTAGTATTCATACCTGTAAGACTGAATATTGGGATTCTGGATACGGGAGTATATTCAAGAGGTGGGACACATGAATCGAACTAAGTTCATAAAACACTTAAATAGTATCCTGAATAGATTGAAAATTGTATGAAAATTTAAGAGGACAACTATATCATCAATCTACGTGAATCGTTTAGAACTTAAAATGTCTAAAAGCTTAACGGTGTTGGTGATTTGTCTCAAAACTGATATGATCCTCTTGCACAAACTCACAAAAATATGTGTGTACATATTTCATTTCTGCATTTTATTTCTGCATTTCTGCATTTATGTTTCTTATTTTCAAAAATTCAAAAAGATTTTCGACAACTGATGTTGAAAAGCTGACATTCAAAATCTCAAAGGCTAAACATGATGAACAGACAGGTTGGTTAATTGATTTGAAATGTTTAAGATGATACATTAATTTGAATCAGAAATTGGAATGTTTCAAATTTTATCAGTTTTAAATGTGAAAAATTCTCAAATGTTTATTTGATTCATTAAGTTGAATCACAACTTTATTGGTTTGTAATAGAGTGGATGAGATGTGCAGGTTTCAAATTTTTGTTGCTACGAAAAGCCAGACTACGATCCCGACAGCCGAGTCTAAGGGGGAGTCTGAAGACGAGCTCAACGCTAAAGGAGCTTGTATTTGGAAAGCCAGGTGTCGATCCCAAAAGCACGGAAGCTTGACGAAAGGGGGAGCCTGAAGAAAAGACAGATCCATCAGGATTCTGTTCGAGCAAGAGTATTTGAAGACTCTCACTAAAGATTCCGTCAACATCCAAGGGGGAGTTTGTTAGTGCAGTTGTCTGTCGACTACATCTTCGTTCGAGTCTTAGAGAGAGAGAGAAAGTCAAGTCGCTACGAGTTTCGCTACGAGATTGACTACGGAAATATCCAAGGGGGAGATTGTTGGTGCACTTAATGTCTATCGCCTTCGTCAATCCGAGTCGTAGTGAAAAACCGGAAGGAATCATGCGCATAATGTCTTATTTAGTTAGAAATGGCAAGGTGGCAAACTTGTAATTAATGATAAATATCATTAAAGTGCCTTGACCATATAAATAGAGGTTATGTTATGATTTTAGTTAGAGTTCTTGGAAGAGTTTAGTAGGAGACTTGGAGAGGAGACTTTCTAGAGAGAGAAAGTAGAGAGAGAAAGTAGTGTAAACGTGAAATCTTGTACCGAAGCGTCAAATCTATCAATGAAATCACGTTAGTAGTACGATAGTGTGTGTTCGGTCACGTACGTTCACGGATTCCGCACGTGAAACGTTCGTTACGCAATCGAACGGTCGAAAAACCGGTCCTACAGATACGTTGTTTGTTCTCTTGTTTCTTTTCATCCTTTCTCCTCCTTCACAAAGATTTTCCAACTGATCCCGTATTTCCTTAGCTGATGCACAAGCATCAACTTGTGAAAATATGTCATTGGGGATGGCTATTATTAAGAGTGATTTTGCTCTTTCATCCCCTGCTACCAGTTCCTTGTCTTCCTCACTCCAAAGTATTTCACTTTTGGGAGCTCGGGAGGCAGGGATAGCAGGTAGTTGGTCAGTTGCTGGAATTGCAGGTATTTCAGTCATTGGTATATGTGGACCCCTTTCAATGGATCTAAACAGAGCTCAGTCATGACCATTAAGGAAATTGACTATCCTGATTTTCCATTGGGGGTGTTTCTCCCTGACCAGAGTCGGAGGTTTGGACATAGAACCAATGTTGAAAGCATTATTCCAGGTTTGAAAGCTGACCATATTTAGAAAAAAGAAGAAGAGCGATTGATCGTTTGAAAATAATTTATTCAATCTGCTCTGATACCAATTGTTGGACCCAGTATGGCCTTAACAACTTCTTTTTACGTAATATGGCAAGTGATTTCAGTATATGTGAAAAAGATGTGCAGAAATGGAAATCAGACTTTCAAGAAACAAGACCTACAGAATTATCAAGTTTAAATCACTTTGAAACAAATTAGTTTAACAAGGTGATTGTAAGATTATTATCTAATACAAATGAATCTTGATTTCTGTGGGTGAGAAGAGCAGTGGAGTTTGGGTGTTTGTATGTGAATGCTAAGCTTCAAACTCAAGTATCTTCTGCCTCTCGAGCCTTCTATTTATAAACGGCTGTGGACATGAATAAACAATTGTTTATTCATGCAATAAGTCCCGCGTAAAGTAGCAATTTGACATATTCATTGAATACATCGTTCAAGTTGCATTTGTAATCATGAAAACCAATAATGTCATGCTTCGGTCATGGGTGGAAGGATAGAGTTGTGATTTTTAGACAAGTGGGTCTTTCATCAGAATTTCTGATAAACCACTTCATCAGAAATTCTGGTGAACAAATCATCAGAAAGTCTGATGATCAGAATTTGTCAGAAACTGATGATCATCAGATCCATCAGAAACGACCTTCTCTGATAATCCAAATCAACTCTTGATCAACTTGTGATTCTTTGTAGTAGATACTTTGCTTTTCAGTTGTCCCAACTGATTTTCTTCATCTTGCTGTGTTCTTCAGGACTGTTATCTTCTTCAGAGATCCAGTTGATTGAGATTTTCTTCAATACTTACAAATAAAGTTTCCTAACATGGATAGGACTGGTAAAGCCCGGTGGCTGACCGGCATATACCTCCTCTTTCACTTTCACGTAAAGGAATGCCGACTTGACATCTAACTGGTAAAACATAAATCCTTTCCATGAAGCGAAAGCAAGGAATATTCTGATAGCCTCAAGTCGAGCAACTAGAGCATAAACCTCTGTGAAGTTGAACCCCTCTTACTGAGTAAAGCCCTGAACAACGAGTCAAGCTTTGTTTCTGACTATCACCCTCGATCGTCTCTCTTGAATTTGAACACCCATTTGGTGTTTATCTTTCTATGCCCGTCAGGAAGATCGACAAGTTTCCATACTCCAAGCTTTTCAAATTGAGCAAGCTCCTCTTGCATCGCATTTACCCATGATTCTTCCGTTTGTGCTTCTTTATATGTTTGAGGTTCAATCTGTGAAATAAAGCAACTAAGTGAGAAATCAGTTTGTAATGGAGCAATTTTAGTATAAAAACATGTAAGGCCATGATCAATTTGGCTTCTTGTGCGAACTCCTGATTGCAGTTCTCCTATAATCAACTCCTCGGGGTGATAGGAAAGAGTCCTCAGCATAACTTCACCGGGAATGTTCACCTCACCTTCCAAATTTGTGACATTCTGGTATGCAACTTGTTCATCAACATGGACTGTCTGGTCTGAAGATTGGATCTGCTCCCCATCAGACTCTGAATCACCGCGATCAAAGGTCGGGCTATCTGAATCAGACTCTGAATTATCATAAACTGTTGTTATCTGATTATCTGGAGCAGGCTCTAGTTCCGAAGTAGGCTGAGTTTGCTGAACATCATCATTTTCACCAGCGTGACTAGGACCAGCTTCATTATCATTGGAGGTATGTTGACGTTTAGAAGATCTTGCTGGAAATCTCCCTTGGGATGCTTCATAATCCCGTAAGATATCTAATTCATCAAAGTACGCTGGCTCTTCTTCTAAGTCAAATGAATCCCATAGGGCATCATAATTGAATCGCCATGAGTTTGCAGTCTTCTGTGGAGGCATTGTGTAGCCTTGAAATTCAACGTGCTATGCTTCGATGATCCTCCCAAGACTTGGAACGAACACTCGTCTAAGTGGACTGGAGTAGCCCACAAAGATACCTTCCAAATTCTTCGAACCAAACTTTCCATCGGGATCTAGAACTCTGCAGGGAGACCCGAACGACTCTAAGTATTCAAGATTTAGCTTGCGATTGTTGATCATATTGAAACACATTTTATTATGCTTCTTCACAGTTGTGACAACTCGAGTTTCCAAGATTCCATTCTCGCATTTATTACACGTTCATTGTTTGGGTAGTTGTTTACTTGCACAATTAGTTTGCTGTGAAACTGTAACGTTTTGATTCAGTTAAGTATATTGTTTTTGAGCATGGTTATGTATTAATTATGAAGGATTTGTCAAATGTATGAACTTGGTGGTGAAACTGTGAAATTGTTGTGAGATGGTGTACTTGTGTAAAATATGATACTTAGGGATGTATGGAGGAATTAGTGAAACTTAAATCATTCTTAACCCTAATCCCTTTTCACTAATCATCACCAAAGAAACAAAAACACGTACTTTCATTCTCTGATCTTCTCTGGCATTCATCATCTTCATCATTGGCACAAGCTATTCATCACTGTTGATTCCACACTCTAACTAGAATCAATTCAAGGTAAATGTTTATTGATTGTTTAATTGTTCTCATTTCTTGATTCTTGTAATCCTTGTAAACCCTAGTTCTTTATGTGATAGTTCTGTGATTATTGATTGAATTCTGATGATTGAGAAATGATTTAGATTAGTGTGTAATCAATTGCCTGATGTTAAGATACAAGTCATGATAGAATGATTGATTGATAAGTGATTTCTGTTCTGCAAATGTATGAATTAGGGTTTCCTGATCGCATGAACGTAAGTGTAACTGTCCCAATGATTCTGTGTATTAGCTTTGGAAATCACGTATGTTAAAGTTCGGAGTAAATAGTCAGAGTTTTGTGAAGTCACAAAAGTCTGAGTATGTTTGTCTGAGTTTTGATTGCTGTCTGAGTTTCTGGATTAAAAATCTGAACCCTTAAACATCATACTGTCCGAATTTTATACCAAGGAAACAAGTCTGAGTTTTGTAACCCTAGTTGTATTGTTGTGGTCCGAATTTTTGGATGGCATGCTAGTCCGACCTTTAGTTGATTATGTATGTCCGAATTTTATAACCTACACTGTTGTCCGAGCTTTATTCTTGATCAATGGGCAGAGTTTTAACTTCAAGACCCTGGTCCGACTTTTAATGATACCAGGGGGGTAGTCCGACTTTTGTTGGAGGGTGTGTGGTCCGAGCTTTTGCAAGAGGAGCCCCTTGGTCCGAATTTTGAGCCCTTGCCCCTTTGTCCGACCTTTTGTATATCCCCACCCCCTGTCCGAGTTTTAACCCCCACCCCCCATGGTCCGACTTTTTCATGTTGCAAGCAAATGTATGAGTTTTAACAGGAGGGAAGTGGTCCGAGTTTTAAGGGGGGGGGGGACCCCTTGTCCGAGTTTTGTAAGGGTGCCATGTCCGAGTATGCACCTTTGTTAAACAAACAAACTTTAGTTATGTTGGTAAGCTGATAACCTAATTGTTTGTGAACTCAATTAGATAATTAACTCTGTTAGTTTATTATTCCGTTACGTATGTTAACCCTGTCAAGTATGTTATGAATAACCATGATAGTGCAAACTGTAAATGACACTTACATGAAACATGAATCGCACGACTTTGTTTACCTGCTTGCGTGATACGTGATAATTGCTTAAGTACATGTTATGACATAGATTGCATGTGAAACTTTACGAACTTGAACTGATTGAGAATACGTGCATAACTATAGGGTTTGACTGATTACTTTCGAGCACATAATATTAACATACCGAGCAAATCAAGGTGAGTTCACACCGCCAAGGCATGGGGTTCCCAGGGTGGGAATGGGATTTGATTATTTACTTGTACTTACCTGGATAATGGAAATTAGTGATATGATCCTCGGGTGAGGAAGGTGATTGGTTAAGATACTGCTAGACTAGTGATACTTATAGAACTGATCTTCGCACACACGCCAGGGTTGGCTGCGATATTATGACTAATCTTCGCACACATGCCTAGGAAGGCTGCGAACTATACGCTAAACTTCGCACAGGTGCCGGGTGGCCGCGATACAAATATACCTAGTCTAGAATACTTGAGAACTTCCCAAATCTTCGCATACATGCCTAGAGGGCCGCGATACGAACTAATACGATACATGACTTAATGAACGAACACAAGGCTTACAATACTATTACGATTACTGAACTATTAATTGTGAACTCGCTCAACTAGTTGTTGATCCTCTGTTACATGCCTCGCAGGTCGTTAGATACATGGAGCTTGCACAGGGAGGAGCTGGTCGTTGTGGGCTTGGATCGTGATTGTTTCGTTAAACACTTATGACATTTCATACTATTTATGTTGGGTTTTATTTATACGCTTCCGCTAAACAGTGATAACATACTTTTGTTTTGAACACCTTTCATATTGGTGATTGAATGGCATTTACTTTTACTTATTAAATACATGTTCAATATGATTGGTGGCTTGATCCTGGTCATGTCACGCCTCCAAGCGATGGTACTCCGCGTGTGGATTTTTGGGGGTGTGACAGATTGGTATCAGAGCCGTTGGTTATAGAGAACTTGGTTTTAATATGGGAAAAACGTTTTTTTTTATTAAAACCAGACTATAACCAGAACAGTGCTCTCAACGATCCACAACGACGCTTCGCTCCACGTGCAAGACTCAACATTCTAGGTAATAAGGTTTATGTTTATTGCCTACATGCTAGAATTGCATAGAACTTTGCTCGTAGTATGCTTAGATTTCATTGCTCACTATTTGTTATTGCTTGAGAACACTTGTGTGCTTACACTCTTCTGTCATCGCACTACTCGCGAACCATTCTCACTTATACTACTTTTACTATGAAGAACAATGGCTGGACGCATTAACATGACTCAAGCCCAGTTGACGGCTCTTATCAATGAACAAGTTGCTGCGGCACTTGCAGCTGCAAACGCAGGAGGTATACCCTACAGTCGTAACTCATCCTAGGATCTTTAGATCCTACGTTCCTAAACCAACTCTTATGTTTAACCTCATTCTGTTCTTACACATTAGGTCAACACGTTCAGCAGCCTGCATGTACTTTCAAGAACTTCATGGACTGTCGTCCAAGCACCTTCAGTGGCACCGAGGGGGCAGTGGGACTCCTCCATTGGTTTGAGAAGCTAGAGTCAGTATTTGAAATGTGTGAATGCCCTGAGGCTCGCAGGGTCAAGTACGCCACTGGTACTTTGGAAGGAATCGCGTTAACTTGGTGGAACGCGCAGGTACAGATCCTAGGGCTGGCAGCTGCTAACGCCACCCCTTGGAATGATTTCAAGGAACTGATTAAACGTGAATACTGCACAAGGGAAGACATCCACAAGTTGGAAGATGAGTTTTACCATTTGAAAATGACTGGGTCAGAAATCGAAGCTTATACTAAACGATCGAACGAGCTGGCCGTGCTGTGTCCAACTATGGTGGACCCTCCAATCAAGCGCATTGAGTTGTATCTCAAGGGGTTAGCGCCAGAGATCCAGAGCCATGTGACATCGGCCAATCTTGATAATATCCAGGCTATTCAGCGCCTTGCTCATCGTATTACGGATCAGGCAGTGGAACAGAACAAGCTGCCAAAACGCATCAGTGCTACCACTACTGCTGTTACTACTTCTGCTACTCCCAGTGACAACAAAAGAAAATGGGATGGGGATTCCAGTAAAGGTTCAGCTTCAGTTCAGTCACAGGTTCAGCAGCGAAAGACTGACAGTTATCAGAGTCCCAGCCAGCACTCTTCAGGCAATCAGGGGCAGGGTGGATATCAGGGAATTCACCCACTATGTAACAGGTGCAACAGACACCACAGTGGACGGTGTCGTAAGGAGCGTTGTCAGAGATGTCTCAAGATAGGGCATGAAGCTAAAGACTGCAGGAGTTTGCGACCTGCAAATCAGAATCAGCAACACCCACCACCAGCTCCACAGAACCAGCATCAGCAGCAGCAACAGCGGGGCAACATGGGATGTTTTCAGTGTGGGGCTGAAGGTCATTTCAAGCGTGATTGCCCCCAGTTAAACCAGAACCAGAATCGTAACAACAACAACAACCAAGGCAATGGTAACAACAACGGTGGGAACAACAACGGCAACGAAGCAAGGGGTCGTGCATTTGTGTTAGGACAGGGTGATGCCAGAAATGATCCCAACGTAGTCATGGGTAAGTTTCTTCTTGACGACTTTTATGTTACTGTATTGTTTGATTCGGGTGCAGATACCAGTTATGTGTCTCTTAAAGTTAGCCAAATGTTAAAGCGTGCACCAACACCCCTAAACACCAAACATGTAGTAGAGTTAGCTAATGGTAAAAATATAGAGGCCACACACATAGTTCAAGGTTGTAATCTTATCCTCGCTGGTCAGACTTTCTCTATCGACCTCATTCCTATAGTTCTGGGTAGTTTTGACGTCGTCATCGGCATGGATTGGTTATCCAAGCAGCAGACAGAGATTCTATGTAAGGAGAAGATCATTCGTATTCCTCATTTGGGTAAGGAACCCCTCGAAGTTCAAGGCGACAAGAGTGGTGCTATGGTTGGCATCATCTCTTTCCTGAAGGCTCAGAAATGTTTACGAAAGGGTCATACTGCCATTTTGGCATTAGTTACTGATGCATCGACGAAAGAGAAAAGAATAGAGGATATCCCAGTTGTACGCGATTTTCCTCAGGTGTTTCCCGAAGATTTACCTGGTCTACCGCCTCATCGTCAAGTCGAGTTTCAAGTTGAGCTAGCTCTAGGAGCAGCGCCTATAGCTCGCGCACCGTATCGTTTAGCTCCAATTGAACTGGAAGAACTGTCTAAGCAACTACAAGAACTCTTGGGTAAGGGCTTCATTCGTCCAAGCTCTTCGCCTTGGGGAGCTCCAGTATTATTCGTGAAAAAGAAGGATGGCACTTTCAGGATGTGTATAGACTACCGCGAACTGAACAAGGTCACAGTGAAGAACCGCTATCCTCTTCCTCGTATCGACGACTTATTCGACCAGTTGCAAGGGTCGAGTTACTACTCCAAGATTGATCTAAGGTCTGGTTACCATCAGCTGAGAGTCCGGGATGAGGACGTCTCCAAAACAGCATTCAGAACTCGCTACGGTCACTACGAGTTTCTTGTTATGCCATTCGGGTTAACGAACGCGCCTGCCGTATTCATGGATCTAATGAACAGGGCGTGCAAACCCTATCTAGACAAGTTCGTCATTGTTTTCATCGACGACATTCTGATCTACTCCAAGAGTCAGGAGGAACACGAGCAGCACCTACGTCTTATCTTGGAACTTCTTTGAATGGAACAACTGTATGCTAAGTTTTCAAAATGCGACTTCTGGCTTCGTGAAGTCCACTTCTTAGGCCATGTGGTGAACAGGGATGGGATTCATGTCGATCCATCCAAGGTAGATTCGATCAGGAATTGGCCAGCGCCTCGCACTCCAACAGAAATACGCCAATTCTTGGGTTTGGCGGGTTACTACAGACGGTTCATTAAAGACTTCTCCAAGATCGCACAGCCGCTTACAATGTTGACATAGAAAGGTGTTACCTATCGATGGGGTAATACACAAGAAACGGCTTTTCAGTACCTGAAGGATAGACTATGCAGCACACCTATTCTCTCATTGCTAGAGGGCACGGATGATTTTGTGGTCTATTGTGACGCATCGATACAGGGGCTTGGTTGTGTATTGATGCAGCGTGATAAAGTTATTGCCTACGCCTCGCGGCAACTCAAAGTTCATGAACGGAATTACACGACGCACGATTTAGAGCTGGGAGCTGTTGTTTTTGCGCTCAAGATATGGCGACACTACCTGTACGGTACCAAGTGCACTATTTACACCGATCACAAGAAGGAATTGAATATGCGTCAACGACGATGGGTCGAGTTACTTAATGATTATGAATGCGCCATCAAGTACCATCCAAGCAAGGCCAATGTTGTGGCTGACGCTCTCAGTCGAAAAGACACTCTACCTAGGCGTGTACGAGCTTTGCAGCTCACTATTCAGTCCGATCTTCCTACACAGATACGAAATGCTCAGGTAGAAGCATTGAAACCAGAAAACGTCAAGGCTGAAGCCTTACGCGGATCGAGGCAACGATTAGAACAAAAGGAAGACGGCGCCTACTATGTAACAGGGCGTATTTGGGTACCACTATACGGCGGTTTACGAGAACTTGTGATGGATGAAGCTCATAAGTCTCGCTACTCGGTACATCTAGGTTCGGATAAAATGTACCACGACATCAGAACTACATACTGGTGGCCTAGCATGAAGGCCCACATTGCAACTTACGTCGGCAAATGTTTGACTTGTGCGAGAGTCAAGACAGAGTACCAGAAACCAGCAGGCCTACTCCAACAACCAAAGATACCTCAGTGGAAATGGGAGGAAATTTCCATGGATTTCGTTACTAGCCTACCTAGATCCCAGCGTGGGAACGATACTATTTGGGTGATCGTGGATCGACTCACCAAGTCTGCTCATTTCTTGGCAATCAAAGAAACAGACAAGTTTTCCACATTAGCAGACATCTACTTGAAAGAAGTGGTCTCGAGGCACGGGGTGCCCACCTCTATCATTTCGGATCGCGATGCACGATTCACTTCAAAACTATGGCAAGCAATGCACAAAGCTTCTGGCTCTCGGTTAGATATGAGCACGGCTTATCACCCTCAGATGGACGGGCAGTCTGAGCGCACGATTCAAACCTTAGAAGACATGCTTCGGGCATGTGTTATCGATTTTGGCAACGGCTGGGAAAAGCATCTCCCTTTGGTGGAGTTCTCATACAACAACAGTTATCACACCAGCATACAAGCCGCTCCATTCGAGGCATTGTACGGGCGTAAATGCCGGTCAACTCTCTGTTGGGCAGAGGTGGGAGATAGTCAGATCACGGGTCCAGAACTAATAGTGGACACCATGGAAAAGATTGCACAGATACGACAACACATGGCGGCAGCTCGTGATCGCCAGAAAAGCTATGCTGATAAACGCAGAAAACCGCTCGAGTTCCAACTTGGGGATCGAGTGCTACTCAAAGTCTCACCCTGGAAGGGTGTGGTTCGTTTTGGTAAACGAGGCAAGCTCAATCCACGGTATGTTGGACCGTTCGAAATCACTGAAAGAATAGGAAAAGTAGCCTACAGACTAAACCTACCAGCTGAACTCGGTGCAGTTCACAACGTATTCCACGTGTCGAATCTGAAGAAGTGTCTGTCAGATGAGACCCTCATAGTTCCTTTTAAGGAGCTCACTATCGACGAGCGGTTGCAGTTCGTCGAGGAACCAGTCGAAATCACGGACCGGGATGTCAAGGTCCTCAAGAACACTAGAATACCTCTTGTACGAGTTCGTTGGAACTCCCGTCGTGACCCAGAGTACACCTGGGAACGAGAAGATCAAATGGAACTCAAGTATCCCCAGTTATTCGAAAACCGTGCAACCACTACTGAGGCTGAAGCTACTACTGCAGAATTTCGGGACGAAATTCCAAATCAACGGGGGGATGATGTGACACCCCAGGAAAATCAGTAAACGATACAACTTACCTAGCTTCCTCAGTAACCGCATGCTAAATTTCGGGACGAAATTTCTTTCAAGTTGGGGATAATGTGACAACTTGAGTTTCCAAGATTCCATTCTCGCATTTATTACACGTTCATTGTTTGGGTAGTTGTTTACTTGCACAATTAGTTTGCTGTGAAACTGTAACATTTTGATTCAGTTAAGTATATTGTTTTTGAGCATGGTTATGTATTAATTATGAAGGATTTGTCAAATGTATAAACTTGGTGGTGAAACTGTGAAATTGTTGTCAGATGGTGTACTTGTGTAAAATATGATACTTAGGGATGTATGGAGGAATTAGTGAAACTTAAATCAGTCTTAACCCTAATCCCTTTTCACTAATCATCACCAAAGAAACAAAAACACGTACTTTCATTCTCTGATCTTCTCTGGCATTCATCATCTTCATCATTGGCACAAGCTATTCATCACTGTTGATTCCACACTCTAACTAGAATCAATTCAAGGTAAATGTTTATTGATTGTTTAATTGTTCTTATTTCTTGTAATCCTTGTAAACCCTAGTTCTTTATTTGATAGTTCTGTGATTATTGATTGAATTCTGATGATTGAGAAATGATTTAGATTAGTGTGTAATCAATTGCCTGATGTTAAGATACAAGTCATGATAGAATGATTGATTGATAAGTGATTTCTGTTCTGCAAATGTATGAATTAGGGTTTCCTGATCGCATGAACGTAAGTGTAACTGTCCCAATGATTCTGTGTATTAGCTTTGGAAATCACGTATGTTAAAGTTCGGAGTAAATAGTTAGAGTTTTGTGAAGTCACAAAAGTCTGAGTATGTTTGTCTGAGTTTTGATTGTTGTCTGAGTTTCTGGATTTAAAATCTGAACCCTTAAACATCATACTGTCCGAATTTTATACCAAGGAAACAAGTCTGAGTTTTGTAACCCTAGTTGTATTGTTGTGGTCCGAATTTTTGGATGGCATGCTAGTCCGACCTTTAGTTGATTATGTATGTCCGAATTTTATAACCTACACTGTTGTCCGAGCTTTATTCTTGATCAATGGTCAGAGTTTTAACTTCAAGACCCTGGTCCGACTTTTAATGATACCAGGGGGGTAGTCCGACTTTTGTTGGAGGGTGTGTGGTCCGAGCTTTTGCAAGAGGAGCCCCTTGGTCCGAATTTTGAGCCCTTGCCCCTTTGTCCGACCTTTTGTATATCCCCACCCCCCTGTCCGAGTTTTAACCCCCACCCCCCATGGTCTGACTTTTTCATGTTGCAAGCAAATGTCTGAGTTTAACAGGAGGGAAGTGGCCCGAGTTTTAAGGGGGGGGGCACCCCTTGTCCGAGTTTTGTAAGGGTGCCATGTCCGAGTATGCAACTTTGTTAAACAAACAAACTTTAGTTATGTTGGTAAGCTGATAACCTAATTGTTTGTGAACTCAATTAGATAATTAACTCTGTTAGTTTATTATTCCGTTATGTATGTTAACCCTGTCAAGTATGTTATGAATAACCATGATAGTGCAAACTGTAAATGACACTTACATGAAACATGAATCGCACGACTTTGTTTACCTGCTTGCGTGATACGTGATAATTGCTTAAGTACATGTTATGACATAGATTGCATGTGAAACTTTACGAACTTGAACTGATTGAGAATACGTGCATAACTATAGGGTTTGACTGATTACTTTCGAGCACATAATATTAACATACCGAGCAAATCAAGGTGAGTTCACACAGCCAAGGCATGGGGTTCCCAGGGTGGGAATGGGATTTGATTATTTACTTGTCCTTACCTGGATAATGGAAATTAGTGATATGATCCTCGGGTGAGGAAGGTGATTGGTTAAGATACTGCTAGACTAGTGATACTTATAGAACTGATCTTCGCACACACGCCAGGGTTTGCTGCGATATTATGACTAATCTTCGCACACATGCCTAGGAAGGCTGCGAACTATACGCTAAACTTCGCACAGGTGCCGGGTGGCCGCGATACAAATATACCTAGTCTAGAATACTTGAGAACTTCCCAAATCTTCGCATACATGCCTAGAGGGCCGCGATACGAACTAATACGATACATGACTTAATGAACGAACACAAGGCTTACAATACTATTACGATTACTGAACTATTAACTGTGAACTCGCTCAACTAGTTGTTGATCCTCTGTTACATGCCTTGCAGGTCGTTAGATACATGGAGCTTGCACAGGGAGGAGCTGGTCGTTGTGGGCTTGGATCGTGATTGTTGTGGAGTCTGATTTGGTTAGAAGAGTCTCATGCTGTATTCTGAACTGTGAATCTTGTGAAATGAAACATAGCATGCTTTCTGGTAATATAGGAATATCTTTGTCAGATTCCCATCCATGATTAGAACTCCAGGCCTTCATTGTGTTTGATCTCCATAGATTTTCCAGAATTGGAATTTCCATTTCTCTTGCAGCAAACGTTTCAGAAATGAAAATAGAAATTAATCTCGGATATGGCAGATGTGAGATTATTTTTCCATTTTTGTGATGATTGACCTTTTGATCAGGTTAAAAATTTCTAATCCATAATCAATTCTGAACCCAGTTATGAGTCCATACATGATTGTTAGAATAGCTTGATTAATCTGATCAGTTCCTCCAATTTTTGAAGTGAGACATTTGTTTAATACTTCCATCATCACTTGCCATATTGTTGGTAGTTCATTTCTTCTGATTGAACCAATTTTGTTGATCTTCTTCTTCTTGTAACCAAGCCCAACAATAAAGCTTAATAGCTCTTTCTTTCTTGGTGCTTCAACATAGTTATCAAGAATAGGTAGTTCAAGCCATTCTCTTACCCTTGCAGGAGTTAATGTTACAAAAACATTTTCCCATACATGGGCAGAGAGTTGGTTTTCTTCAACTTCATCAAAGGTGTGAACAAATTGTTGTAGCAGCTTTTCTGGTACTTCTTTCTCTTTTGTTAGAGCTCCTAAAATTGGACAGTTCATGAGATGTTCTATCAGAAGTTGACATCTCACATCATATTCTGAATGCTCTATATTCATCAGCAAATTGTTTTCCTTCATTGGCAGAAATTTATTGTGTTCAATGAAAGCTACATCATGTTGAACAATTGGGATGTTGAGGTTTACTTCGGCCATTTTTGAAGTTTGTGAATTAGGGTTTGAAATTTAGGGATTTTTGAGTGAGGAACAAAGTTTGCTTTGATTTGGAATTTGTGAGAAAGGTATGATTTTTGAATTTTCTGCTAAGGGCTATATAGTGAAGATTTTTAGCAGAGTGTTGTGGGTTTATGGAGTTGAGAGGATATGGAACGTGTCATGTAGTGGCGGTTAAAGGATCATTAATTGTCTTTTATACCGTTTGATCATGGGATGTCGGTTTTTGATTCATGATATAACCGTTAGATCGTGGGTATCAAGACATTAATAATGATTAATCGTGTAATCTTGGTTGTGCCCTTTCAACTTGTTCTTTTTATCTTGTAGTTTCACTGAAGTGCTCCATCTGAATTTAGATTTGAAAAACATTATCAGTTGTATGACACCTTTCCATCTTTGTGGACCCTACTCTTTTGAGAAGGTCCAATTAGCTTTCTTCATCTTCATCCTTTCTTTTCTTGCAAGTCAAAATTCCATGTCTTCAATCAAAAAAATTCTGTTGAAGAATATGTATTTCCTTTGATCATCCTCCTCCTTTTTTTTAGATCAAATAAAGTCAACAGAAGTCAACAGAATTTGATATGTTTTCCCCCTAAATTTGTCACCTCCTTTTTTTTTAGCAATCGATCCTTCCTGTTTGTCAAGAAAAATTACTTTTGATGTTTTTGTATCAAATTTTTTTTTTAGTTTTATCTGGTGAATTTGAATCAAATTCTGATGTTTTAATGAAGTTTCTGATAAATTTTATCAGATTCTGATGATTTATTATATCCTATCAGATTTCATTTGATTCTTACCAGATTTTCCTTGTTAGTTAAAAAAAATTTCTACTTGTAAAGCAAGATTTAAAGCAAAACATGTAGCATTTTATATAAACATATATATATTCTACATACCGTCTACACATATAAGATCTATTCATGAAGGGTTTTAAGCAATATCTATTCCATCTCCATATTCAATCTCAAGAAGTACCCATTGTTCGGTTACTAAACCAAAATTTTTATTTGTTGGTCTAAGTAAAGCTATGCTTGCATTTTGTTGAAGAACCAGCTCTGCTCTTTGATAACCAGCAGGAATTCCACCAAAGCCCAGTTGACTTGTGATTATCTTCATCAGAAAGCAAGGATACATCAAAAATGGCTTGCTTGACCACATGTTGCTTGCAAAGTCTCTCATTAAATAATAAGAGAAGTTGTAAGGAACTTTCAATGTGACAGCTCGGCAAATTTCTAACAACTTATTAGATGTTTCATGATGATTTATGTTCTTCCTCGAGAAGCATGCACCCAGTTGAGTGATCAGAAACTGCCATGGTTTGATAAAGCCATTTTTGTTGATTGCTCTGGGATCATTTTCAAGATTGTACCCCATGTGCTCCAAAGTTTCTTCAATCTCATCGTCTGAGAACATCAGAACAATGTTGTCATCATTGAGTTGAAGAGCTGTTCTGATGGTATTTTCAGTTATTCTGATAGTTTGATTGAGAACCTTACTTTCAACATATATCCACCATCTATCTTGACTTTCTGACAATGTTGCATTTTGCCATAATGTTTGAAGGATTTCAGGGAATATTGTTATGTTGGCAGTGAGAGCATTTCCTAGGTTACTTGCCATAAGCATGTTTACCACAGTTTGACATCCATCCCAGAGAGGACCCTCAAAACTGGTTCTGAGTTTGAGATTGTGGTATGGATGTAAAAGAAGTGGGAAACGATGAGCTCGTATGGTAAGCATTTTTTTAAGTGAAGATTTGTATCTATGAATAAGGAGATGAAGAGATTTTCTGAATTTCTAGATGAAGGTGATTGTCTTTGCTTAATGTGGTAGACATATATAGTAAATTTAAGAACTGCCATAAATGTTATCTACCCACTGTATCTTGTCTACCACAATCTTGGTTATTTTATTGTTTTCTCAAGTGACATTAAGAATAACCCAGATTGAACCCTCTTCATTAAATGATTTAGGTGGCTATTTTTCAGTTTTCTATCATGATTGCCTACTGTTCTCATTTCAGTGTATTTAATGAAGAAGAAAAAAAATCTCTACACCTATTGACAATCTCCAGAAAATCTTCTGTCATATGACGTTTTCCAAAAAAAAAAAACATAAACTAAAAATTTAAAAAAAAATATAATTTTAAATTATGAATTTGTCAATTTTGATTTATGGATAAAGGTGATGAAGTGTATGAACTTGTTTAAATAATCATTCGACAATTTTGTTTTAAGAAGTTTTCTTATTTGTTACCAGAAATTCTGATAGTTTGTTAGGTTTTCTGATGGAGTATCAGATTTTCTTATAATTTATCAGATCTTCTGGTGTTTTATCAGAAATGCACTTTTTATGATTCTTTTTATTTAAACAAGTTACAAATCAAGGAGAACTTTATCACAATGTTGGCCATGATTTAGCAGAATATACCTTGAGCCTATACAGGCTACTCTCTTCAATGGTCAGATATTCCTTTCATTTATTTCATTTCCAAAATTCACCATTTTACCCAGCTTTTGAGACAAAGTTGCTGAGTAAGCTCCTATCTCTAGTCATGTGCTTGGAGCTTCCTGAGTCACAGTACCAGATCTGCTGCACATGATGGTCCTGAAATGAAATGATTAGAGGGTTTTAGGTACCCAGGCATGCTTGGGTACACTTTCTGATGGTATTCTGGTTCTATTATTTCTTCTAGATGACCTCTCATCAGAATTTCTGTTAAATGCTGAGCCATTAACAGAATTTTTGTTTTTCTTTTAGAGATGGTGTTGAACAAGCTTCGGTATTTCAACACACATACAGGAATCATCAAAAATTTCTGATTTTCCTTCTTGTGATGGAATGAAGGGATAGTTTTGAAAAGATGAGTGAACTGCTTCTGGAGTTTTTACAAACTCTTGACTGTATTCACTTCTTTTTGGTTCAAAATTTGGCTTATCAAAGGAGTATTCAGAACATGTTGATTTGCAAGTTTCAGAATCAGATGATAAGAATTTATCAGAAGTCTGTTGAGTTGCTTTTACAAAGACAGTGGGTTTGTTATTATTTGTTCTTACATAACCCAACCCTTCTCCTTTGTTCTTTGGAGTGGACTCTATGAAATTTATGAATTTTTTTGCCTCTTGAAAACCTCTTACGTTAATTTCTTTATCATTGATTTTCTTGTAAAGATCTCTTCTTTCATTTTCATAGAACTCAATTTTAGCTCTTTGATCTAAACTTTGTTCTATAAGTAATTGGTTTTCAAGAATGATTTTATTCAAGGTCCTTTGCAACTCATCAGATTTTTTACCATCTGATTGATGTTTAACTTGCAAGTTTAAAAAAATCTGACATGAGCTCATTTAGCTTGTGTTCAAGATCAAGATTGTCTAAACCTACCTATCGTCCTGAAGTCTCTGGTATGTCATCAGAAAGTGCCATGAGACAGAAGTTGGCCATTTCTTCTTCTTCATCATCAGAAGAATCGTCAGATAGCCATGTATCTGTTCCAGCAATTAGGCTGACTTGCTGTTGTTGCTTCTTAGCTTCCTCAAGCTTCTTTTCATAGTAAGCAACATCTTTCAGCTTCTTGGTCTTACACTCAGATACATAATGACCTTTTTGCTTGCACTTGTAACACACTACCTCAGCCTTTCCTTTATCCTTAGATCTAACATCTTCTTTAGATCTATCATCCATCCTCCTTTTATCACTCCTCTGGTACATCTGGCCTCCTCCCCTCAACCTCTGCTCAAATGTTTTGGTGAGCAGTGCTATTGCATCAGCAAAGGCTAAAAAATCTGATGATGAATCAGAAGTTTCAAAGGCCTGGCTGTTTGATGGTTGCGGATCATTGGAAGTTGTTTGTCTCTGTGAGTTAGAGATAAGAGCTAAAGATCCCCCTCTTTGAATGGTTTCTTCAAATATTTCTTCCTCTCTGGGGATCAAGATGCTATATAGGTCATGAAGACTCATGTTTCCTAGTTCTAAGGTTGAGGACAAAGTCATTGTGAGACTCCTCCATTCTCTAGGCAAAGCATCAAGAAATTTTATGTTTCTTTCATCATTTGATTTAGTTATTCCAAATTTCTTTAGCTCGTTTAAAAGTTTTGTGAACCTTTGATATGTGTCATTTAACTTTTCATTAGGTAAACTTTTAAACCTTTCATAGGATGATACGTTGTTTGTTCTCTTGTTTCTTTTCATCCTTTCTCCTCCTTCACAAAGATTTTCCAACTGATCCCATATTTCCTTAGCTGATGCACAAGCATCAACTTGTGAAAATATGTCATTGGGGATGGCCATTATTAAGAGTGATTTTGCTCTTTCATCCCCTGCTACCAGTTCCTTGTCTTCCTCACTCCAAAGTATTTCACTTTTGGGAGCTCGGGAGGCAGGGATAGCAGGTAGTTGGTCAGTTGCTGGAATTGCAGGTATTTCAGTCATTGGTATATGTGGACCCCTTTCAATGGATCTAAACAGAGCTCAGTCATGACCATTAAGGAAATTGACCATCCTAATTTTCCATTGGGGGTGTTTCTCCCTGACCGGAGTCGGAGGTTTGGACATAGAACCAATGTTGAAAGCATTATTCCAGGTTTGAAAGCTGACCATATTTAGAAAAAAGAAGAAGAGCGATTGATCGTTTGAAAATAATTTATTCAATCTGCTCTGATACCAATTGTTGGACCCAGTATGGCCTTAACAACTTCTTTTTACGTAATATGGCAAGTGATTTCAGTATATGTGAAAAAGATGTGCAGAAATGGAAATCAGACTTTCAAGAAACAAGACCTACAGAATTATCAAGTTTATATCACTTTGAAACAAATTAGTTTAACAAGGTGATTGTAAGATTATTATCTAATACAAATGAATCTTGATTTCTGTGGGTGAGAAGAGCAGTGGAGTTTGGGTGTTTGTATGTGAATGCTAAGCTTCAAACTCAAGTATCTTCTGCCTCTCGAGCCTTCTATTTATAAATGGCTGTGGACATGAATAAACAATTGTTTATTCATGCAATAAGTCCTGCGTAAAGTAGCAATTTGACATATTCATTGAATACATCGTTCAAGTTGCATTTGTAATCATGAAAACCAATAATGTCATGCTTCGGTCATGGGTGGCAGGATAGAGTTGTGATTTTTAGACAAGTGGGTCTTTCATCAGAATTTCTGATAAACCACTTCATCAGAAATTCTGGTGAACAAATCATCAGAAAGTCTGATGATCAGAATTTGTCAGAAACTGATGATCATCAGATCCATCAGAAACGACCTTCTCTGATAATCCAAATCAACTCTTGATCAACTTGTGATTCTTTGTAGTAGATACTTTGCTTTTCAGTTGTCCCAACTGATTTTCTTCATCTTGCTGTGTTCTTCAGGACTGTTATCTTCTTCAGAGATCCAGTTGATTGAGATTTTCTTCAATACTTACAAATAAAGTTTCCTAACATGGATAGGACTGGTAAAGCCCGGTGGCTGACCGGCATATACCTCCTCTTTCACTTTCCCGTAAAGGAATGCCGACTTGACATCTAACTGGTAAACCATAAATCCTTTCCATGAAGCGAAAGCAAGGAATATTCTGATAGCCTCAAGTCGAGCAACTAGAGCATAAACCTCTGTGAAGTTGAACCCCTCTTACTGAGTAAAGCCCTGAACAACGAGTCAAGCTTTGTTTCTGACTATCACCCTCGATCGTCTCTCTTGAATTTGAACACCCATTTGGTGTTTATCTTTCTATGCCCCGTCAGGAAGATCGACAAGTTTCCATACTCCAAGCTTTTCAAATTGAGCAAGCTCCTCTTGCATCGCATTTACCCATGATTCTTCCGTTTGTGCTTCTTTATATGTTTGAGGTTCAATCTGTGAAATAAAGCAACTAAGTGAGAAATCAGTTTGTAATGGAGCAATTTTAGTATAAAAACATGTAAGGCCATGATCAATTTGGCTTCTTGTGCGAACTCCTGATTGCAGTTCTCCTATAATCAACTCCTCGGGGTGATAGGAAAGAGTCCTCGGCATAACTTCACCGGGAATGTTCACCTCACCTTCCAAATTTGTGACATTCTGGTATGCAACTTGTTCATCAACATGGACTGTCTGGTCTGAAGATTGGATCTGCTCCCCATCAGACTCTGAATCACTGACGTGTTGTCGTGGGTCACGCAAATTTAATCCCCAAACAACTATAGATAGTGGTAGTAGGGTATCGAACTCAGGGAGTATGTGGAAGATGTGTCGATTATATAGCTTTGTACTTAAACTAATTATTAGACTAAATTGCAGAAAATTAAAATTCAAGAGTTTGGATTGTAGTTTTTGAAAACTAAATTAAAAACTAATTCAAATCAAAGTTGGTTGTAAAACAAATTAGGAGAAAACAATGATCACCTTAGGTTTCAGTTTCTTTAAACAATTGTGTGTAATTCCAACTAGAAAGAGTTACATAGACATAACTCGTGTATAGATGATTGAAGTGATAAAAGGGGACAAAGTACTCGGATTATATAAACGCGAGGTTGTTTCCCGATGACCAATTAACCAATAACCAACCCTAACCCTTCCCGTGATATCTCGATTGCCAACGGCACCAAGAACGTACGATTAAGACTAGGAATTGCAATATTGATTAACAACTACAACAATCAAACATACACCATGACATTCAAGCAACGCAAATTGTCATTCTAGAAATTCAGAAATTAAACACACAAAAGTTCAAGAAACATTCACCTAAGATGATCACCGAAGAGTTTAGCCGGACATGGCTCGGTGAATCATCATCATAATCAAACTATTGTTCATACGAATCGAAATTACAAACCGAATGTTAGAAATTGTTCACAAACGTAGCCACAAGCCAAAAATCGCCCCAATGATGTCCTAGAACCGTCCAATGATGATAGATACCCAAAAGGCACTCAAAAACTGATTTAAATGAGGGCAGTTACACTTTGATCGCAGCTTCCACCGTAAATTACGGCTCCACCGTAATTTACGGTGGTCATAGTTCTTTTACGGCATTAGTAAACTGTGTTACGGTGGAGAAGAAAACAAAATCCAGGTCCACCTTAAATTACGGTAGGACCGTAATTTACGGTGGTGAGCTTCCTTGACTTCTTTGTTGTGTCTCGTGTTCCACGCTCGACCCGTTCTTCACCAACGCCTCCAAAGTTGCGTTTACTCCATCTTTTAGCTCCTAAACTGCACCTTAAACATAAGCACCGTAGTTATCTAACTCAAGATAATTACACGATTAAGTGGAGGATTATTTCGTCTTTTAACATGCTTAAGGGTTGTCCAAAGGACCACCCGTCACATCCCCACACTTAACCGTTGCTTGTCCCAAGCAACTCATCCAAATGATTTCAAAACAAGTGATCAAATCAAACCAAGCAAAACATGCAATCTCTTTACCAACCCCTTTTTAACACCCAAGCAATGCACCCCTCTCAAATTCTCTCCTCTCGGCTACAAGTGAAAACTAGCAAAGATAAGCTAGACACACACTAGGCAAACGGGTGGTTGCACAATCATAAGCTTGTACCTAAATCGATCATTCTCCTACAATGGGTCAAACATGAATGCAAATCAAAGGGACTTCAAGGTTGTAACGCGGCTAGGTGTATAGGTAGGAAATGGAATATATATGAAGTAGCGAAAATTCGACCCGGTCTTTTTATTACAAACAAAAACAAACTAACAAACAAACGCACTACTATATACAAGACAATTAAGCCCCTTTTTTTTCTTTTCATTGCTTTTCTCTCTTTTTTTTTTTTGATTTTTTTTTTCAAACAAACAACCATAGGATAACGCATTAACCATATCTACTTCCAACTAGCAAAACTACTAATACTATCACTAACACTATCCGACCGGGTCAAATTTGGGTAAATTTTAAGGAAGTAGCTAGGGGAAACAAATGATAAGCTTCACAGGCACAAAATGGGCAACTAAATGTCCAAACCCCCGCCCCTCTCACTACCATGCTCATATATATACTTATGAGGTCCAACCCCCCAAGTCCCACACTCGCTCACACCAACGACGAGGCTACCTAATGCCCTTATCCTTTCTACATTCATGTTTAACTAAGGATTCAAATCGCATTCAAGCACAAGTTCTAATGCACCCCCACCCGTAGCCACTCTCATCAAAGACAATTATTTATGTACAAGTGTGGCTACAACTCTCACCAAGAACGAAAAAGGTATCAAGGGTTGCCGGTGCATCAACTTGGGGTTAAGTTAGGGCGTTCAAAATTTCACATCATTTCGCTTGGCTCAAAATTTTTCAAAAACCTCAAAATTTCCCCCCATCCCCACACTTGGGATACATTGACCCCAATGTATGGCTTTGGGAGGCTTTGATCACTAAACTCAATCACCATCAACAAAAGCTTGTTTTCTCAAACCCCAAATTTCTTTTTGTATTTTTCTTTTTATATTTTTTTTATGTTTTTTTTAACACGACACCACCAACAAACACCAACCCAACAATCAACCACATAATCAAACACCACCCATCCTCCCTACCATAACCAACATAAACCAAAAATATGTACAAACTATACACAAGAGAGAATACCACCTGATTAATAGTAGGGCGGTCCCGGAGGTCCAAAGATGGATGACATCATATCATTCCACTCTCCAAATCCGAATGCGCCGCTGCTACTCCCCGCTTGTTGTTGTGCTCCCTCCTGTTGCCTTGGGTCAAGCTATTGAGAATGGTGGAGTGGTGGAGTCGGATATGAAATGCTACCATCATAAGGCGGCAACGAGGCATAGTCCACATGTTGTGGATCTTCAACAACCGGCCTTCCGGCATGCCAATCCGCATGCATCCGCCTCATTTGATCATCATGATATCTATTATTAGTATCCACCTCTCGAGAGTATGCGTGGGTACGGTTCCATGCCTCATTGCGATCGAAGCTATGTTTTAACGACCGCTCTATGCTTGCACTATTCCTCGTGTTTTGATCATACAACGTCCTCTCCGACCCCGACCATGTATCAAAAATAGATGCCGGCGGACGTTGACTTTCAATCACCTCTTGCATTGAACCACTATAAGCCCACCCCGGCTCATAAGGTTGCTGCGCATAGTCGTAGAACATACCACCGTGACCTCCACCAAAACCCCCTAAACCAACATTTGCACCACCATGCGGCTCGTCCGCATAATCCTCGTCCCCACTCGGAACCATTTCTACATCACTCTCCGGCTCATCCAGCTCTCCCGGTAACAACTCTCTTGCATTCAACTTTATTGCCCTCCACCTTTGACCTTCAGATTTCAACTTATGATAACGTTCCGACTGAGTGTACGTCCAAACATTCCCCAACCTATCCAATGTAAACGGCTGGTGCCTTTTCGTCAAACCTCGGTCTTCGGATGTTAACGCTTTCTGTTGTTTCATCAAACCCGTAATTATGCGACAGTACGGGACGATGTCTCTTCCATATTTGTTCCGGCATATCCATAAGTGGTGCATGATAAGGTAGCGTATCGGGAAGCGTGGGGACCCATGCATCAACGAATAAAGAACGGGTATCTCTGGGTACCTCACCTGTTCTTTGTCTCCCCTTCTTGGAATGACATTGAGAAGGCAGATTGTATGCAGCAGTTTAGCTTCAATCTTCAAGTTCTTCCGGTATAGAATACCACTATATCTACCGGGCAAAAACAATGCTGCCAACATGTCGTTCCACCTAACATGCTTTTCTGGTTTAAGCAATAAGTCATCAAGTGTGGGCACCATGTATTCCCTAGATGGAAGACTGTCATACTTTCCAAGCTTCTTCAGTGTATCATACGACATCTCCACCGGTACCCCATGTACCATCCCGATCAACTTCATTTGTGATGGCCTGTTGAAATTGTGACATTTTAGCGTTGCCATCCACTCTTGTATCTCCGTCATGAACAGATTACTCTTGTCTTTGTCGAAGCATTTAAGCGCCCCTTCCCAACCTAAAGCGCGAAACTTAGCAAACATCCCGAACTGGCCAAATTGGGGCTCATCAACTTCTTTCTCACAAATAAACGCGGCTGCCTTGTTTTTCAACTTATTCATGCAATCATTGTAAAGTGTTGGCTGCCAAATCTCGGGTTGATCATCCAAAGACCCCGAGTTCCATACCGGCTTTTCACTCGGGTCTAACGCCATCTCTTCTTCGCCTTCACTTTCGCTTTCACTAACCCTACCCATATATTGCCTCTTTCTTGGTGGTTGCTCCCTTTGTTTGCCCTTGCCTTTTGATGATGATGAACTTGATCCCGCTTGTTCCTTTGTCTTAGCCATTACCTACACACATGAGACAAGCAACAAAAGCAAACACCAAATTAAACCCTCTCTTCAAAATCATCCCCACACTTGCTTGTTATCATGGTTGTAGATGTTAGTGAACCAAAAGTGTATCAAGAATTTTTCTTCAAAAAATGGGCATGGTGTCTCTACAATGTAGAACATCCCAAAAGTTCACTACTTTAACCATAAATCCTACATCTACAACCACAAACCATGTTCAATAATCAATTTCATAATCATATCTTAACAACAAGCAAGTGGGCAAGAGCACATAACCTAAATCACCTTACTTTTCACAATGTATCACCACAATATAACAAAATAAGCGTTCATACCTTGTTTCAAGATGGAAGAGTGCTTGTGAAACCAAAAATCCCAAAACCCCCAAATTATCTCAAACTAGGGTTTCGAATTCGGACCCCAAAATTTCGTTTTCTCTGAAATCTCTCCTCACAATCACAAAGCTTGTGAAAAATTAGTCAAGTTAGACCAAAATTCCACTTGATTTGGACAGAAATTGAAGGAATTAGGAAAGATTGAAGGTGGAAGAACTATGGAGGTTGTGGTGGGTCTTGAGAGAAAGAAGAAGATGACGGTGATAGAAGGATGAAGAATGGAAAGAATATGTGGCTGGGGTTAACTTTCACGTGACCAGATTTCGTTTTATTATATATTTTTTTTATATAAAAGCGGAACCCCAAACGACATACAACAAAAACCTGCGTACCGTAATTACGGTGAGACCTGAACATCAAAACTGCACCGTAAAACAGTAGACTTATGCCGTAAACCCCCATCAATTTCAACTTCCACCGTAAATTACGGTATTACCGTAATTTACGGTAATCACTGATCCTCAATTCTCCATCGTAACTCAGTAGAGTTACACCGTAAAACCCCACAAATTGTAATGGCCACCGTAAATTACGGTATTACCGTAATTTACGGTGCTCGCTGGGCATCTCTATTTTGACAAAAGTTGAAGTTTTATATGACAAATTTTTAGATTTTTTTAAGTTTTTCGATTTTTTTTTTAAATTTTTCAAAAACTTGTAAAAATTAACCTACCCCCTCAAAAAATCCCGTGTTGTCCTCAACACAATGTAAGAGCAATTCGTGACCCGAACATCCCCACACTTGTTTCGAACACGGACTTCGAGGAACCATGGCAATTGTGCAAATATAAAAAACAAAACAAAACTACTATGTACACTACCACCAAACCTGGGTCTCTCATGGTTGTTCCTCCTCGACCGGGCGTAAGATGTAGCCCGCTTTGTCAAGCTCCAAGTTGTTGATGTCATTTCCTTCCAAGTACGGCTTCAAGCGGTGACCGTTCACCGTTTGTTGTTTCAACGTTTGCTCATCTTGGATGTCCACATCACCAAATCGCCCAACTCTTCGAATAACATACGGACCCATCCATTTGCTTTTAAGCTTGCCCGCGAACATCTTCAATCGTGAGTTGTACAACCACACTTTCTGCCCCACTTCGAACGTTTTCTTGCGCAATTTCGCATCATGCACTTTCTTTAGTTTATCCTTATAAGCCGATGCACATTCGTACGCCTCATCTCGAATCTCTTCTATCTCGCTCAATTGCAACTTCCTCAACTTACCCGCCTCATCGTAATCCGCGTTGACTGTCTTGATCGACCAATGCGCCCGATGCGCCAATTCCATTGGCAAGTGACAACCCTTACCATACACCATCCGGTAAGGTGTTGTGCCAATAGGAGTCTTGTAGGCCGTACGGTACGCCCACAAAGCATCATCCAACTTGCTCGACCAATCCTTCCTATCCGTTCTTACCGTCTTCATGAGGATCTCCTTGATTTGACGGTTGGACACTTCGACTTGTCCACTCGTTTGCGGATGGTAAGGTGTGGCGACTCGGTGGTTCACGCTATACCTCTTCAATAATTTTCCGAAGTTGAAGTTCTTGAAATGTGAACCACCATCACTGATAATAACCCGTGGGATTCCAAATCGAGAGAAGATATTGGATTGAACAAATTTACAAACAACCGAATGGTCGTTCGTTCGTGTTGCAATAGCCTCAATCCACTTCGAGACATAATCCACCGCCACAAGAATATAAAGAAAGCAATTCGAATTCGGAAACGGACCCATAAAATCTATACCCCATACATCAAATATCTCTACAACCAAGATTGGTTGTAGTGGCATCTCATCCCTCTTTGATATGCTACCCATCTTTTGGCAGTTTATACAATTCCGGGCGAACTCAATTGCATCCTTAAAAATAGTGGGCCAATAAAACCCACAAGAAAGTACCCGATAGCCTGTTTTATGCCCACTAAAATGACCCCCGCAAGCGGACGAATGGGCATGAGTTAAGATTTCCAACACTTCCGTCTCGGGCACACACCTCCGTATAACTTGATCCGGTCCGATCTTGAAGAGATCCGGCTCATCCCAAATGTATTGCCTCACTTGGAACATAAATTGTTGACGACGCTTTTTGGTCCAATGAGTTGGAATGGCACCCGTGGCTAAATAGTTGACATAATGCGCATACCATGGTGCAACGAAAGTGGACACGGCTAACAACTGCTCATCGGGGAAACTTTCATTAATCTCACTTACATCGTCGGTCCCTTCTACCGGGATCCGAGACAAATGATCCGCTACTACATTCTCGCTTCCCTTCTTATCTCGGATCTCTAGATCAAACTCTTGTAATAATAAGACCCATCGAATCAATCGCGGCTTCGCATCCTTTTTCTCCATCAAATACCGAACTGCACTATGATCCGAATAAACCACTACCTTGCTTCCCCAAATATACGAGCGAAACTTATCCAAAGCATACACCACCGCTAGTAACTCCTTCTCGGTTGTGGTGTAGTTAAGTTGCGCTTCGGATAAAGTTTTGCTTGCATAGTAAATAACCACCGGTTTCTTGTCAACCCGTTGACCCAAAACTGCACCAATAGTGGTATCGCTTGCATCACACATTATTTCGAACGACTTTGACCAATCGGGTGGTTGCAATATCGGCGCCTTGACCAAGTGTTCCTTCAAAACAGTGAAAGCTTGCATACACTCATTAGTAAAATCAAACGGAACATCTTTTAATAACAAATTGCATAAGGGTTTGGTGATAACACTAAAACCCTTAATGAAACGTCGATAAAAACCCGCGTGTCCCAAGAATGACCTTACACCTTTAACATTTTTAGGAGGTGGCAAAGATGATATTACCCGTATCTTTGCCTTATCCACCTCCATCCCCCTTTCCGAAATCACATGCCCCAACACAATGCCCTCTTGCACCATGAAATGACTTTTCTCCCAACTTAACACTAAATTTTTCTCAACGCACCTTTTCAAAACCTTTTGCAATTCGTTGAGACAATTATCAAAAGTAGTGCCAAAAATGGAGAAATCATCCATGAATACTTCGAACGACTCTCCAACCATATCCGAGAAAATACTCATCATACATCGTTGGAACGTTGCCGGAGCATTACACAAGCCAAATAGCATTCGCCTAAACGCAAATGTGCCATATGGACATGTGAAGGTGGTCTTGTGTTGGTCATCCGGGTGTATGGCAATTTGATTATAACCCGAATACCCATCTAAGAAGCAATAATATTTTTGACCCGACAATTTTTCAATAATTTGGTCAATGAAAGGTTGCGGGAAATGGTCCTTAGAAGTGGCGGCATTCAGTTTTCGGTAGTCAATACACACCCGCCACCCGGTAACCGGTCGGGTGGCAATTTGTTCACCACTTTCATCCTTGACTACTTGAATGCCGGCCTTCTTAGGCACAACTTGGGTGGGACTCACCCAAGCGCTATCCGAAATCGGATAGATGATTCCCGCATCCAACCATTTAATTACCTCCTTTTTAACTACCTCCCTTAGGTTCGGGTTCAACCGCCTTTGGGCTTCTCGTGTCGGTTTGGCATCTTCGGTTGTGATAATTTTATGCATGACAATGGATGGACTAATTCCTTTGAGATCGGCAATCGTCCACCCAATAGCACCCTTGTTCGCTTTTAACACCTCCATCAACGCTTGCTCTTGTGCCAATTCCAAATTAGAGGCAATAATGACCGGTAAAGTGTCATTATCCCCTAAAAATACGTACTTCAAATGGCTAGGCAAGTCCTTGAGCTCCAACTTTGGTGGTTCCTCTAATGATGGTTTAGTACCCGAATCGATCTCCACCGGTAGACCCTCGAATTGATGGGTCCATGGTGGTCTACCGTCTTTCATTGCCATAGCATCTTGTGCTTCCTCTTCAACCCGTAGTGCATAAGCATGTACCTGTTCAGAAAAGTCACACAGGCAAATATCCAAACCATCCTCCTCATACTCATGCGGGTTGCATCCATCTACTATGTCTGCCATGAAACACTCATCAACACCGTTAGCATTAGAATTGTTAGTAAAAACATTCAAACGCATTTTTCGATTTCCAAACGCCATATCAACTGTACCAAATCTACAATCAATAACAGCATGTGCGGTGCTTAAAAATGGCCGACCCAAAATTATATTTTGTTGTTGTTTAGGGTCCGCCGATGAGTAATCCAAAACTAAGAAGTCCACCGGGTAATAAAACTCATCAATTTTTACAATTACGTTTTGAACCATACCCCGAGGCAACTTATGAGACAAATCGGCCAAAACAACCGTCGTCTCCACCCTTGCTAATGGACCAAAGTCATATTGGTCGTATAAGCCCCCCGGTAAAATGCTAACTCCGGCTCCGAGATCTAGCAACGCCTTAGCCATTTGAAAATTACCAACTTGTACATTAATCAATGGCGTGCCCGGATCTTGGAGCTTAGGAGGAAGCTCCCCATTCAACACCGCACTTACTTGCCCGGTCAAATCCACCCGCTTAGGCACTTTCTTTTTGTTTTGCCTTTTTTGTGTACATAATTCTTTTAAGAATTTTGCATATGCGGGGACTTGTTTTATTGCATCGAGGAGTGGGAGATTTATTTTTACTTGTTTGAACATATCCCACATCTCCTCTTTTTGAGGACCTCTCGACACAATAAAATTTTTCTTTCCCGGGTCAAGTAGGGCCGATGGAAATGGAACTTGACTCGGTTCACCCTCAACTTTTTCATTCTTTTCACTTTCACCCAAACCCGGTTTTTTAACAATTGTTTCTTTTGGTTTAACCGGTGAAAGTTCATCATCACTTTCAATTCCCGTGATATCCTCAACCACCCCCTCAACCAATTCGGATGACAAATTGGCTTTAAATTCTTTCCCACTTCTTAAAACACTAACATGATTAATATTAACATTACCTCGTGACGAACCATGTGAAGGGTTTACCTTAGTGTCGCTTGGAAGTTGACCCTTTCCTTTCTTCAATTCCGCCACATCGGTTGCTAATTGACCCATTTGGGTTGTTAGTGATTGGATGCTTTTATCACAAACCTCATCTTTTTGCATTCGCACTTCGTCTAGTTGGTTCCGTTTTTGCATCTCCATTTGCATGCTCTTTAGCATCTCCATCACCTCGTTTCCACCTGAAGGCCCCCCTTGTTCTTGACCCGTTTGGTATTGCTTTTGATAACCTTGGTTATTTCCGCCTCGGTACCCACCTTGGTTATTGTAAGATGGCCGTGAACCAAAATTACCTTGGCTACCTTGAAAATTTGGGTTCGCTTGATTTGAAGGGTTCCCATATCTAAAGTTCGGATGGTTCCTCAATCCGGGGTGGTAGGTATTAGAATTCATGTTGTTGTAGTTCCTACCACCTCCTCCTTGACCTTGACCTTGAACCGCATGGACTTCCTCGTATTGCCCGTCCAACATCCCTTGGCAATTTTCAGCCGCATGACCTATTTCATTACACAAAGCACAAACATTATATATTTGGTTAGTGGTTTGAACATTACCATCATCTATGGCGTGCACATGCGGTCGGGTAGTGGTCGGTCGGGCTCTTCTTGAAGCTTGAGCTTTCCTCTTTGACGTAGTTGCCATGCTTTCCAAGAACTCCCAATCTTCATTCTCATAGTTTGTTCCAAAAGTCCCACCGGTGATAGACATCAAATCACGTGCATCTTCGGCACTCAACCCCTCGTGGAAGGCATTCATCAACTCCCACAATTCAATCCCATGGTGAGGGCAATTTTTAATCATCATATTGAATCGTTCAAACGCTTCATGGAACATCTCACCATGTTGTTGTTGGAAGCTCCTCAACCCCTTTCTAGCATCATTGGTCTTTTGGGCGGTATAGAATTCGTCTAAGAAAGTTTGTTGCATTTCCCCCCAAGTGTAAATAGATGCCGAAGGCAAAGTGTAGAACCACTTCTTTGCCTTATCCTCCAAAGAAAACTGAAATAAGACCAACTTGACTTCATCGGCCGAAAAACCTTGACTCCCAAAAGTGTTGCAAATTGAGTCATAGGCCTCTAGATGGAAATACGGCTCCTCCGTTGCTAACCCTTTGTACTTCGGTAAACTTTGCAACGAATTTGTTCTTACTTCAAAAGTTCTCCCTTGGTTGTTGTGAGGGATAACCACCGGTGAAGGGTTTTGAGTAATGATTGGCCTGAAATGTGCCTCTATTCCCCTTGCTTGTTCCCTAAGATGCCTTCTTGGAACACCCAATCGACCCCTTGGACGAATAGGACCCATTGGTCTTGGTATAGGCCCTTGTGGTGCAATTGGTTGTTGGGGCATCGGTGGGTATTGAATCGGCCTTTGAAATTGTGGTTGTACATGTTGTGGCCGAACTTGTTGCAATGGAATAGGTTGTTGTATTAGTGGCCCTTGTGGTCTTGGCCGAATGTGTTGTGGTATAATTTGTTGTTGTGGCATTCCACCAACACTTGCCATCCCTTGAGATTGACTTTGCAAATACCCAAACTCCCCTTGATCACCATAACCTCCATAACCGTACCCATCATCTTCATAACCCTCATAATCCTCAAATCCCTCATCATAACCATCTCCTTGAATTCCCGAGGTCTGCCCAAATGGGATGGTCGAATACTGAAAGCCCGATTGTTGTTGTTGTGGTCTAAAAGATGAAGTAGTATGCACGATAGTTGAATTAGGTGCAATTGTGAAGGTGGATGATGATTGACCCGTAGTTGGGGGAAAGAAGTGAGATAATGGTGGGATTGTGGTGGATGGATTGTAGGTGATGGTAGGCTCAGTTTGAGTGGTGATTGGTTGGGTGACATTGGATGGTGTAAATTCAGCGGTGGTATTAGGTAATGTAGTGTTTGGTGATGGTTGGGTGGAAGTAGGCATAAAGGATGAGGATGATTGACTGGTTGTAGGTGGAATTTGAGAATCAGCCATGATGTTTCTCGGTGTGATGGGTGAAGTGGGTGAACCAATGATTTTGTTTTCTCGCACTAAAACTCGGTTTTGTCTTAGCGTTCTTTCAATTTCCGGATCGAACGATAGCGGTGATGACCTGTGAGAGCCTCTAGTATGCATACACCTGAAGTACCTGCACACTAAACACAACCAACGTAAACCCGAAAATAACAAACAAAACTCTTAAACTAACACACGTTGCGCACTACTCCCCGGCAACGGCGCCAAAATTTGACGTGCTGTCGTGGGTCACGCAAATTTAATCCCCAAACAACTATAGATAGTGGTAGTAGGGTATCGAACTCAGGGAGTATGTGGAAGATGTGTCGATTATATAGCTTTGTACTTAAACTAATTATTAGACTAAATTGCAGAAAATTAAAATTCAAGAGTTTGGATTGTAGTTTTTGAAAACTAAATTAAAAACTAATTCAAATCAAAGTTGGTTGTAAAACAAATTAGGATAAAACAATGATCACCTTAGGTTTCAGTTTCTTTAAACAATTGTGTGTAATTCCAACTAGAAAGAGTTACATAGACATAACTCGTGTATAGATGATTGAAGTGATAAAAGGGGACAAAGTACTCGGATTATATAAACGCGAGGTTGTTTCCCGATGACCAATTAACCAATAACCAACACTAACCCTTCCCGTGATATCTCGATTGCCAACGGCACCAAGAACGTACGATTAAGACTAGGAATTGCAATATTGATTAACAAACTACAACAATCAAACATACACCATGACATTCAAGCAACGCAAATTGTCATTCTAGAAATTCAGAAATTAAACACACAAAAGTTCAAGAAACATTCACCTAAGATGATCACCGAAGAGTTTAGCCGGACATGGCTTGATGAATCATCATCATAATCAAACTATTGTTCATACGAATCGAAATTACAAACCGAATGTTAGAAATTGTTCACAAACCTAGCCACAAGCCAAAAATCGCCCCAATGATGTCCTAGAACTGTCCAATGATGATAGATACCCAAAAGACACTCAAAAACTGATTTAAATGAGGGCAGTTACACTTTGATCGCAGCTTCCACCGTAAATTACGGCTCCACCGTAATTTACGGTGGTCATGGTTCTTTTACGGCATTAGTAAACTGTGTTACGGTGGAGAAGAAAACAAAATCCAGGTCCACCGTAAATTACGGGAGGACCGTAATTTACGGTGGTGAGCTTCCTTGACTTCTTTGTTGTGTCTCGTGTTCCACGCTTGACCCGTTCTTCACCAACGCCTCCAAAGCTGCGTTTACTCCATCTTTTAGCTCCTAAACTGCACCTGAAACATAAGCACAGTAGTTATCTAACTCAAGATAATTACACGATTAAGTGGAGGATTATTTCGTCTTTTAACATGCTTAAGGGTTGTCCAAAGGACCACCCGTCAATCACCGCGATCAAAGGTCGGGCTATCTGAATCAGACTCTGAATTATCATAAACTGTTGTTATCTGATTATCTGGAGCAGGCTCTAGTTCCGACGTAGGCTGAGTTTGCTGAACATCATCATTTTCACCAGCGTGACTAGGACCAGCTTCATTATCATTGGAGGTATGTTGACGTTTAGAAGATCTTGCTGGAAATCTCCCTTGGGATGCTTCATAATCCCGTAAGATATCTAATTCATCAAAGTACGCTGGCTCTTCTTCTAAGTCAAATGAATCCCATAGGGCATCATAATTGAATCGCCATGAGTTTGCAGTCTTCTGTGGAGGCATTGTGTAGCCTTGACATTCAACGTGCTATGCTTCGATGATCCTCCCAAGACTTGGAACGAACACTCGTCTAAGTGGACTGGAGTAGCCCACAAAGATACCTTCCAAATTCTTCGAACCAAACTTTCCATCGGGATCTAGAACTCTGCAGGGAGACCCGAACAACTCTAAGTATTCAAGATTTAGCTTGCGATTGTTGATCATATTGAAACACATTTTATTATGCTTCTTCACAGTTGTGACAACTCGAGTTTCCAAGATTCCATTCTCGCATTTATTACACGTTCATTGTTTGGGTAGTTGTTTACTTGCACAATTAGTTTGCTGTGAAACTGTAACGTTTTGATTCAGTTAAGTATATTGTTTTTGAGCATGGTTATGTATTAATTATGAAGGATTTGTCAAATGTATGAACTTGGTGGTGAAACTGTGAAATTGTTGTGAGATGGTGTACTTGTGTAAAATATGATACTTAGGGATGTATGGAGGAATTAGTGAAACTTAAATCATTCTTAACCCTAATCCCTTTTCACTAATCATCACCAAAGAAACAAAAACACGTACTTTCATTCTCTGATCTTCTCTGGCATTCATCATCTTCATCATTGGCACAAGCTATTCATCACTGTTGATTCCACACTCTAACTAGAATCAATTCAAGGTAAATGTTTATTGATTGTTTAATTGTTCTCATTTCTTGATTCTTGTAATCCTTGTAAACCCTAGTTCTTTATGTGATAGTTCTGTGATTATTGATTGAATTCTGATGATTGAGAAATGATTTAGATTAGTGTGTAATCAATTGCCTGATGTTAAGATACAAGTCATGATAGAATGATTGATTGATAAGTGATTTCTGTTCTGCAAATGTATGAATTAGGGTTTCCCGATCGCATGAACGTAAGTGTAACTGTCCCAATGATTCTGTGTATTAGCTTTGGAAATCACGTATGTTAAAGTTCGGAGTAAATAGTCAGAGTTTTGTGAAGTCACAAAAGTCTGAGTATGTTTGTCTGAGTTTTGATTGCTGTCTGAGTTTCTGGATTAAAAATCTGAACCCTTAAACATCATACTGTCCGAATTTTATACCAAGGAAACAAGTCTGAGTTTTGTAACCCTAGTTGTATTGTTGTGGTCCGAATTTTTGGATGGCATGCTAGTCCGACCTTTAGTTGATTATGTATGTCCGAATTTTATAACCTACACTGTTGTCCGAGCTTTATTCTTGATCAATGGTCAGAGTTTTAACTTCAAGACCCTGGTCCGACTTTTAATGATACCAGGGGGTAGTCCGACTTTTGTTGGAGGGTGTGTGGTCCGAGCTTTTGCAAGAGGAGCCCCTTGGTCCGAATTTTGAGCCCTTGCCCCTTTGTCCGACCTTTTGTATATCCCCACCCCCCTGTCCGAGTTTTAACCCCCACCCCCCATGGTCCGACTTTTTCATGTTGCAAGCAAATGTCTGAGTTTTAACAGGAGGGAAGTGGTCCGAGTTTTAGGGGGGGGGGGACCCGTGTCCGAGTTTTGTTGTAAGGGTGCCATGTCCGAGTATGCAACTTTATTAAACAAACAAACTTTAGTTATGTTGGTAAGCTGATAACCTAATTGTTTGTGAACTCAATTAGATAATTAACTCTGTTAGTTTATTATTCCGTTACGTATGTTAACCCTGTCAAGTATGTTATGAATAACCATGATAGTGCAAACTGTAAATGACACTTACATGAAACATGAATCGCACGACTTTGTTTACCTGCTTGCGTGATACGTGATAATTGCTTAAGTACATGTTATGACATAGATTGCATGTGAAACTTTACGAACTTGAACTGATTGAGAATACGTGCATAACTATAGGGTTTGACTGATTACTTTCGAGCACATAATATTAACATACCGAGCAAATCAAGGTGAGTTCACACAGCCAAGGCATGGGGTTCCCAGGGTGGGAATGGGATTTGATTATTTACTTGTACTTGCCTGGATAATGGAAATTAGTGATATGATCCTCGGGTGAGGAAGGTGATTGGTTAAGATACTGCTAGCCTAGTGATACTTATAGAACTGATCTTCGCACACACGCCAGGGTTGCCTGCGATATTATGACTAATCTTCGCACACATGCCTAGGAAAGCTGCGAACTATACGCTAAACTTCGCACAGGTGCCGGGTGGCCGCGATACAAATATACCTAGTCTAGAATACTTGAGAACTTCCCAAATCTTCGCATACATGCCTAGAGGGCCGCGATACGAACTAATACGATACATGACTTAATGAACGAACACAAGGCTTACAATACTATTACGATTACTGAACTATTAATTGTGAACTCGCTCAACTAGTTGTTGATCCTCTGTTACATGCCTTGCGGGTCGTTAGATACATGGAGCTTGCACAAGGAGGAGCTGGTCGTTGTGGGCTTGGATCGTGAATGTTTCGTTAAACACTTATGACATTTCATACTATTTATGTTGGGTTTTATTTATACGCTTCCGCTAAACAATGATAACATACTTTTGTTTTGAACACCTTTCATATTGGTGATTGAATGGCATTTACTTTTACTTATTAAATACATGTTCAATATGATTGGTGGCTTGATCCTGGTCATGTCACGCCTCCAAGCGGTGGTACTCCGCGTGTGGATTTTTGGGTGTGTGACAGATTGGTATCAGAGCCATTGGTTATAGAGAGCTTGGTTTTAATATGGGAAAAACGTTTTTTTTTATTAAAACCAGACTATAACCAGAACAGTGCTCTCAACGATCCACAACGACGCTTCGCTCCACGTGCAAGACTCAACATTCTAGGTAATAAGGTTTATGTTTATTGCCTACATGCTAGAATTGCATAGAACTTTGCTCGTAGTATGCTTAGATTTCATTGCTCACTATTTGTTATTGCTTGAGAACACTTGTGTGCTTACACTCTTCTGTCATCGCACTACTCGCGAACCATTCTCACTTATACTACTTTTACTATGAAGAACAATGGCTAGACGCATTAACATGACTCAAGCCCAGTTGACGGCTCTTATCAATGAACAAGTTGCTGCGGCACTTGCAGCTGCAAACGCAGGAGGTATACCCTACAGTCGTAACTCATCCTAGGATCTTTAGATCCTACGTTCCTAAACCAACTCTTATGTTTAACCTCATTCTGTTCTTACACATTAGGTCAACACATTCAGCAGCCTGTATGTACTTTCAAGAACTTCATGGACTGTCGTCCAAGCACCTTCAGTGGCACCGAGGGGGCAGTGGGACTCCTCCTTTGGTTTGAGAAGCTAGAGTCAGTATTTGAAATGTGTGAATGCCCTGAGGCTCGCAGGGTCAAGTACGCCACTGGTACTTTGGAAGGAATCGCGTTAACTTGGTGGAACGCGCAGGTACAGATCCTAGGGCTGGCAGCTGCTAACGCCACCCCTTGGAATGATTTCAAGGAACTGATTAAACGTGAATACTGCACACGGGAAGACATCCACAAGTTGGAAGATGAGTTTTACCATTTGAAAATGACTGGGTCAGAAATCGAAGCTTATACTAAACGATCGAACGAGCTGGCCATGTTGTGTCCAACTATGGTGGACCCTCCAATCAAGCGCATTGAGTTGTATCTCAAGGGGTTAGCGCCAGCTATCCAGAGCCATGTGACATCGGCCAATCTTAATAATATCCAGGCTATTCAGCGCCTTGCTCATCGTATTACGGATCAGGCAGTGGAACAGAACAAGCTGCCAAAACGCATCAGTGCTACCACTACTGCTGTTACTACTTCTGCTACTCCCAGTGACAACAAAAGAAAATGGGATGGGGATTCCAGTAAAGGTTCAGCTTCAGTTCAGTTACAGGTTCAGCAGCGAAAGACTGACAGTTATCAGAGTCCCAGCCAGCACTCTTCAGGCAATCAGGGGCAGGGTGGATATCAGGGAATTCACCCACTATGTAACAGGTGCAACAGACACCACAGTGGACGGTGTCGTAAGGAGCGTTGTCAGAGATGTCTCAAGATAGGGCATGAAGCTAAAGACTGCAGGAGTTTGCGACCTGCAAATCAGAATCAGCAACACCCACCACCAGCTCCACAGAACCAGCATCAGCAGCAGCAACAGCGGGGCAACAGGGGATGTTTTCAGTGTGGGGCTGAAGGTCATTTCAAGCGTGATTGCCCCCAGTTAAACCAGAACCAGAATCGTAACAACAACAACAACCAAGGCAATGGTAACAACGACGGTGGGAACAACAACGGCAACGAAGCAAGGGGTCGTGCATTTGTGTTGGGATAGGGTGATGCCAGAAATGATCCCAACGTAGTCATGGGTAAGTTTCTTCTTGACGACTTTTATGTTACTGTACTGTTTGATTCGGGTGCGGATACCAGTTATGTGTCTCTTAAAGTTAGCCAAATGTTAAAGCGTGCACCAACACCCCTAAACACCAAACATGTAGTAGAGTTAGCTAATGGTAAAAATATAGAGGCCACACACATAGTTCAAGGTTGTAATCTTATCCTCGCTGGTCAGACTTTCTCTATCGACCTCATTCCTATAGTTCTGGGTAGTTTTGACGTCGTCATCGGCATGGATTGGTTATCCAAGAAGCAGGCAGAGATTCTATGTAAGGAGAAGATCATTCGTATTCCTCGTTTGGGTAAGGAACCCCTCGAAGTTCAAGGCGACAAGAGTGGTGCTGTGGTTGGCATCATCTCTTTCCTGAAGGCTCAGAAATGTTTACGAAAGGGTCATACTGCCATTTTGGCATTAGTTACTGATGCATCGACGAAAGAGAAAAGAATAGAGGATATCCCAGTTGTACGCGATTTTCCTCAGGTGTTTCCCGAAGATTTACCTGGTCTACCGCCTCATCGTCAAGTCGAGTTTCAAGTTGAGCTAGCTCGCGCACCGTATAGCTCACGCACCGTATCGTTTAGCTCCAATTGAACTGGAAGAACTGTCTAAGCAACTACAAGAACTCTTGGGTAAGGGCTTCATTCGTCCAAGCTCTTCGCCTTGGGGAGCTCCAGTATTATTCGTGAAAAAGAAGGATGGCACTTTCAGGATGTGTATAGACTACCGCAAACTGAACAAGGTCACAGTGAAGAACCGCTATCCTCTTCCTCGTATCGACGACTTATTCGACCAGTTGCAAGGGTCGAGTTACTACTCCAAGATTGATCTAAAGTCTGGTTACCATCAGCTGAGAGTCCGGGATGAGGACGTCTCCAAAACAGCATTCAGAACTCGCTACGGTCACTACGAGTTTCTTGTTATGCCATTCGGGTTAACGAACGCGCCTGCCGTATTCATGGATCTAATGAACAGGTCGTGCAAACCCTATCTAGACAAGTTCGTCATTGTTTTCATCGACGACATTCTGATCTACTCCAAGAGTCAGGAGGAACACGAGCAGCACCTACGTCTTATCTTGGAACTTCTTTGAATGGAACAACTGTATGCTAAGTTTTCAAAATGCGACTTCTGGCTTCGTGAAGTCCACTTCTTAGGCCATGTGGTGAACAGGGATGGGATTCACGTCGATCCATCCAAGGTAGATTCGATCAGGAATTGGCCAGCGCCTCGCACTCCAACAGAAATACGCCAATTCTTGGGTTTGGCAGGTTACTACAGACGGTTCATTAAAGACTTCTCCAAGATCGCACAGCCGCTTACAATGTTGACATAGAAAGGTGTTACCTATCGATGGGGTAATACACAAGAAACAGCTTTTCAGTACCTGAAGGATAGACTATGCAGCACACCTATTCTCTCATTGCCAGAGGGCACAGATGATTTTGTGGTCTATTGTGACGCATCGATACAGGGGCTTGGTTGTGTATTGATGCAGCGTGATAAAGTTATTGCCTACGCCTCACGGCAACTCAAAGTTCATGAACGGAATTACACGACGCATGATTTAGAGCTGGGAGCTGTTGTTTTTGCGCTCAAGATATAGCGACACTACCTGTACGGTACCAAGTGCACTATTTACACCGATCACAAGAGTCTCGAGCATATCTTCAAGCAGAAGGAATTGAATATGCGTCAACGACGATGGGTCGAGTTACTTAATGATTACGAATGCGCCATCAAGTACCATCCAAGCAAGGCCAATGTTGTGGCTGACGCTCTCAGTCCAAAGGACACTCTACCTAGGCGTGTACGAGCTTTGCAGCTCACTATTCAGTCCGATCTTCCTGCACAGATACGAAATGCTCAGGTAGAAGCATTGAAACTAGAAAACGTCAAGGCTGAAGCCTTACGCGGATCGAGGCAACGATTAGAACAAAAGGAAGACGGCGCCTACTATGTAACAGGGCGTATTTGGGTACCACTATACGGCGGTTTACGAGAACTTGTGATGGATGAAGCTCATAAGTCTCGCTACTCTATACATCCAGGTTCGGATAAAATGTACCACGACATCAGAACTACATACTGGTGGCCTAGCATGAAGGCCCACATTGCAACTTACGTCGGCAAATATTTGACTTGTGCGAGAGTCAAGACAGAGTACCAGAAACCAGCAGGCCTACTCCAACAACCAAAGATACCTCAGTGGAAATGGGAGGAAATTTCCATGGATTTCGTTACTAGCCTACCTAGATCCCAGCGTGGGAACGGATACTATTTGGATGATCGTGGATCGACTCACCAAGTCTGCTCATTTCTTGGCAATCAAAGAAACAGACAAGTTTTCCACATTAGCAGACATCTACTTGAAAGAAGTGGTCTCGAGGCACGGGGTGCCCACCTCTATCATTTCGAATCGCGATGCACGATTCACTTCAAAACTTTGGCAAGCAATGCACAAAGCTTCTGGCTCTCGGTTAGATATGAGCACGGCTTATCACCCTCAGACGGACGGGCAGTCTGAGCGCACGATTCAAACCCTAGAAGACATGCTTCGGGCATGTGTTATCGATTTTGGCAACGGCTGGGAAAAGCATCTCCCTTTGGTGGAGTTCTCATACAACAACAGTTATCACACCAGCATACAAGCCGCTCCATTCGAGGCATTGTACGGGCGTAAATGCCGGTCAACTCTCTGTTGGGCAGAGGTGGGAGATAGTCAGATCACGGGTCCAGAACTTATAGTGGACACCACGGAAAAGATTGCACAGATACGACAACGCATGGCGGCAGCTCGTGATCGCCAGAAAAGCTATGCTGATAAACGCAGAAAACCGCTAGAGTTCCAAGTTGGGGATCGAGTGCTACTCAAAGTCTCACCCTGGAAGGGTGTGGTTCGTTTTGGTAAACGAGGCAAGCTCAATCCACGGTATGTTGGACCGTTCGAAATCACTGAAAGAATAGGCAAAGTAGCCTACAGACTAAACCTACCAGCTGAACTCGGTGCAGTTCACAACGTATTCCACGTGTCGAATCTGAAGAAGTGTCTGTCAGATGAGACCCTCATAGTTCCTTTTAAGGAGCTCACTATCGACGAGCGGTTGCAGTTCGTCGAGGAACCAGTCGAAATCACGGACCGGGATGTCAAGGTCCTCAAGAACACTAGAATACCTCTTGTACGAGTTCGTTGGAACTCCTGTCGTGGCCCAGAGTACACCTGGGAACGAGAAGATCAAATGGAACTCAAGTATTCCCAGTTATTCGAAAACCGTGCAACCACTACTGAGGCTGAAGCTACTACTGCAGAATTTCGGGACGAAATTCCAAATCAACGGGGGGATGATGTGACACCCCAGAAAAATCTGTAAACGATACAACTTACCTAGCTTCCTCAGTAACCGCATGCTAAATTTCGGGACAAAATTTCTTTCAAGTTGGGGATAATGTGACAACTTGAGTTTCCAAGATTCCATTCTCACATTTATTACACGTTCATTGTTTGGGTAGTTGTTTACTTGCACAATTAGTTTGCTGTGAAACTGTAACGTTTTGATTCAGTTAAGTATATTGTTTTTGAGCATGGTTATGTATTAATTATGAAGGATTTGTCAAATGTATGAACTTAGTGGTGAAACTTTGAAATTGTTGTGAGATGGTGTACTTGTGTAAAATATGATACTTAGGGATGTATGGAGGAATTAGTGAAACTTAAATCAGTCTTAACCCTAATCCCTTTTCACTAATCATCACCAAAGAAACAAAAACGCGTACTTTCATTCTCTGATCTTCTCTGGCATTCATCATCTTCATCATTGGCACAAGCTATTCATCACTGTTGATTCCACACTCTAACTAGAATCAATTCAAGGTAAATGTTTATTGATTGTTTAATTGTTCTCATTTCTTGATTCTTGTAATCCTTGTAAACCCTAGTTCTTTATATGATAGTTCTGTGATTATTGATTGAATTCTGATGATTGAGAAATGATTTAGATTAATGTGTAATCAATTGCCTGATGTTAAGATACAAGTCATGATAGAATGATTGATTGATAAGTGATTTCTGTTCTGCAAATGTATGAATTAGGGTTTCCTGATCGCATGAACATAAGTGTAACTGTCCCAATGATTCTGTGTATTAGCTTTGGAAATCACGTATGTTAAAGTTCGGAGTAAGTAGTCAGAGTTTTGTGAAGTCACAAAAGTCTGAGTATGTTTGTCTGAGTTTTGATTGTTGTCTCAGTTTCTGGATTAAAAATCTGAACCCTTAAACATCATACTGTCCGAATTTTATACCAAGGAAACAAGTCTGAGTTTTGTAACCCTAGTTGTATTGTTGTTGTCCGAATTTTTGGATGGCATGCTAGTCCGACCTTTAGTTGATTATGTATGTCCGAATTTTATAACCTACACTGTTGTCCGAGCTTTATTCTTGATCAATGGTCAGAGTTTTAACTTCAAGACCCTGGTCCGACTTTTAATGATACCAGGGGGGTAGTCCGACTTTTGTTGGAGGGTGTGTGGTCCGAGCTTTTGCAAGAGGAGCCCCTTGGTCCGAATTTTGAGCCCTTGCCCCTTTGTCTGACCTTTTGTATATCCCCACCCCCCTGTCCGAGTTTTAACCCCCACCCCCCATGGTCCGACTTTTTCATGTTGCAAGCAAATGTCTGAGTTTAACAGGAGGGAAGTGGTCCGAGTTTTAAGGGGGGGGCACCCCTTGTCCGAGTTTTGTAAGGGTGCCATGTCCGAGTATGCAACTTTGTTAAACAAACAAACTTTAGTTATGTTGGTAAGTTGATAACCTAATTGTTTGTGAACTCAATTAGATAATTAACTCTGTTAGTTTATTATACCGTTACGTATGTTAACCCTGTCAAGTATGTTATGAATAACCATGATAGTGCAAACTGTAAATGACACTTACATGAAACATGAATCGCACGACTTTGTTTACCTGCTTGCGTGATACGTGATAATTGCTTAAGTACATGTTATGACATAGATTGCATGTGAAACTTTATGAACTTGAACTGATTGAGAATACGTGCATAACTATAGGGTTTGACTGATTACTTTCGAGCACATAATATTAACATACCGAGCAAATCAAGGTGAGTTCACACAGCCAAGGCATGGGGTTCCCAGGGTGGGAATGGGATTTGATTATTTACTTGTACTTACCTGGATAATGGAAATTAGTGATATGATCCTCGGGTGAGGAAGGTGATTGGTTAAGATACTGCTAGACTAGTGATACTTATAGAACTGATCTTCGCACACACGCCAGGGTTGGCTGCGATATTATGACTAATCTTCGCACACATGCCTAGGAAGGCTGCGAACTATACGCTAAACTTCGCACAGGTTCCGGGTGGCCGCGATACAAATATACCTAGTCTAGAATAGTTGAGAACTTCCCAAATCTTCGCATACATGCCTAGAGGGCCGCGATACGAACTAATACGATACATGACTTAATGAACGAACACAAGGCTTACAATACTATTACGATTACTGAACTATTAACTGTGAACTCGCTCAACTAGTTGTTGATCCTCTGTTACATGCCTTGCAGGTCGTTAGATACATGGAGCTTGCACAGGGAGGAGCTGGTCGTTGTGGGCTTGGATCGTGATTGTTTCGTTAAACACTTATGACATTTCATACTATTTATGTTGGCTTTTATTTATACGCTTCCGCTAAACAATGATAACATACTTGTGTTTTGAACACCTTTCATATTGGTGATTGAATGGCATTTACTTTTACTTATTAAATACATGTTCAATATGATTGGTGGCTTGATCCTGGTCATGTCACGCCTCCAAGCGGTGGTACTCCGCATGTGGATTTTTGGGGGTGTGACAGATTGGTATCAGAGCCATTGGTTATAGAGAACTTGGTTTTAATATGGGAAAAACGTTTTTTTTTATTAAAACCAGACTATAACCAGAACAGTGCTCTCAACGATCCACAACGACGCTTCCCTCCACGTGCAAGACTCAACATTCTAGGTAATAAGGTTTATGTTTATTGCCTACATGCTAGAATTGCATAGAACTTTGCTCGTAGTATGCTTAGATTTCATTGCTCATTATTTGTTATTGCTTGAGAACTCTTGTGTGCTTACACTCTTCTGCCATCGCACTACTCGCGAACCATTCTCACTTATACTACTTTTACTATGAAGAACAATGGCTGGACGCATTAACATGACTCAAGCCCAGTTGACGGCTCTTATCAATGAACAAGTTGCTGCGGCACTTGCAGCTGCAAACGCAGGAGGTATACCCTGCAGTCGTAACTCATCCTAGGATCTTTAGATCCTACGTTCCTAAACCAACTCTTATGTTTAACCTCATTCTGTTCTTATACATTAGGTCAACACGTTCAGCAGCCTGTATGTACTTTCAAGAACTTCATGGACTGTCGTCCAAGCACTTTCAGTGGCACCGAGGGGGCAGTGGGACTCCTCCATTGGTTTGAGAAGCTAGAGTCAGTATTTGAAATGTGTGAATGCCCTGAGGCTCGCAGGGTCAAGTACGCCACTGGTACTTTGGAAGGAATCGCGTTAACTTGGTGGAACGCGCAGGTACAGATCCTAGGGCTGGCAGCTGCTAACGCCACCCCTTGGAATGATTTCAAGGAACTGATTAAACGTGAATACTGCACACGGGAAGACATCCACAAGTTGGAAGATGAGTTTTACCATTTGAAAATGACTGGGTCAGAAATCGAAGCTTATACTAAACGATCGAACGAGCTGGCCGTGCGGTGTCCAACTATGGTGGACCCTCCAATCAAGCGCATTGAGTTGTATCTCAAGGGGTTAGCGCCAGAGATCCAGAGCCATGTGACATCGGCCAATCTTGATAATATCCAGGCTATTCAGTGCCTTGCTCATCGTATTACGGATCAGGCAGTGGAACAGAACAAGCTGCCAAAACGCATCAGTGCTACCACTACTGCTGTTACTACTTCTGCTACTCCCAGTGACAACAAAAGAAAATGGGATGGGGATTCTAGTAAAGGTTCAGCTTCAGTTCAGTCACAGGTTCAGCAGCGAAAGACTGACAGTTATCAGAGTCCCAGCCAGCACTCTTCAGGCAATCAGGGGCAGGGTGGATATCAGGGAATTCACCCACTATGTAACAGGTGCAACAGACACCACAGTGGACGGTGTCGTAAGGAGCGTTGTCAGAGATGTCTCAAGATAGGGCATGAAGCTAAAGACTGCAGGAGTTTGCGACCTGCAAATCAGAATCAGCAACACCCACCACCAGCTCCACAGAACCAGCATCAGCAGCAGCAACAGCGGGGCAACAGGGGATGTTTTCAGTGTGGGGTTAAAGGTCATTTCAAGCGTGATTGCCCCCAGTTAAACCAGAACCAGAATCGTAACAACAACAACAACCAAGGCAATGGTAACAACAACGGTGGGAACAACAATGGCAACGAAGCAAGGGGTCGTGCATTTGTGTTGGGACAGGGTGATGCCAGAAATGATCCCAACGTAGTCATGGGTAAGTTTCTTCTTGACGACTTTTATGTTACTGTATTGTTTGATTCGGGTGCGGATACCAGTTATGTGTCTCTTAAAGTTAGCCAAATGTTAAAGCGTGCACCAACACCCCTAAACACCAAACATGTAGTAGAGTTAGCTAATGGTAAAAATATAGAGGCCACACACATAGTTCAAGGTTGTAATCTTATCCTCGCTGGTCAGACTTTCTCTATCGACCTCATTCCTATAGTTCTGGGTAGTTTTGACGTCGTCATCGGCATGGATTGGTTATCCAAGCAGCAGGCAGAGATTCTATGTAAGGAGAAGATCATTCGTATTCCTCGTTTGGGTAAGGAACCCCTCGAAGTTCAAGGCGACAAGAGTGGTGCTGTGGTTGGCATCATCTCTTTCCTGAAGGCTCAGAAATGTTTACGAAAGGGTCATACTGCCATTTTGGCATAGTTACTGATGCATCGACGAAAGAGAAAAGAATAGAGGATATCCCAGTTGTACGCGATTTTCCTCAGGTGTTTCCCGAAGATTTACCTGGTCTACCGCCTCATCGTCAAGTCGAGTTTCAAGTTGAGCTAGCTCCAGGAGCAGCGCCTATAGCTCGCGCACCGTATCGTTAAGCTCAAACTGAACTGGAAGAACTGTCTAAGCAACTACAAGAACTCTTGGATAAGGGCTTCATTCGTCCAAGCTCTTCGCCTTGGGGAGCTCCAGTATTATTCGTGAAAAAGAAGGATGGCACTTTCAGGATGTGTATAGACTACCGCGAACTGAACAAGGTCACAGTGAAGAACCGCTATCCTCTTCCTCGTATCGACGACTTATTCGACCAGTTGCAAGGGTCGAGTTACTACTCCAAGATTGATCTAAGGTCTGGTTACCATCAGCTGAGAGTCCGGGATGAGGACGTCTCCAAAACAGCATTCAGAACTCGCTACGGTCACTACGAGTTTCTTGTTATGCCATTCGGGTTAACGAACGCGCCTGCCGTATTCATGGATCTAATGAACAGGGTGTGCAAACCCTATCTAGACAAGTTCGTCATTGTTTTCATCGACGACATTCTGATCTACTCCAAGAGTCAGGAGGAACAAGAGCAGCACCTACGTCTTATCTTGGAACTTCTTCGAAAGGAACAACTGTATGCTAAGTTTTCAAAATGCGACTTCTGGCTTCGTGAAGTCCACTTCTTAGGTCATGTGGTGAACAGGGATGGGATTCATGTCGATCCATCCAAGGTAGATTCGATCAGGAATTGGCCAGCGCCTCGCACTCCAACAGAAATACGCCAATTCTTGGGTTTGGCGGGTTACTACAGACGGTTCATTAAAGACTTCTCCAAGATCGCACAGCCGCTTACAATGTTGACACAGAAAGATGTTACCTATCGATGGGGTAATACACAAGAAACGGCTTTTCAGTACCTGAAGGATAGACTATGCAGCGCACCTATTCTCTCATTGCCAGAGGGCACGGATGATTTTGTGGTCTATTGTGACGCATCGATACAGGGGCTTGGTTGTGTATTGATGCAGCGTGATAAAGTTATTGCCTACGCCTCGCGGCAACTCAAAGTTCATGAACGGAATTACACGACGCATGATTTAGAGCTGGGAGCTGTTGTTTTTGCGCTCAAGATATGGCGACACTACCTGTACGGTACCAAGTGCACTATTTACACCGATCACAGGAGTCTCGAGCATATCTTCAAGCAGAAGGAATTGAATATGCGTCAACGACGATGGGTCGAGTTACTTAATGATTACGAATGCGCCATCAAGTACCATCCAGGCAAGGCCAATGTTGTGGCTGATGCTCTCAGTCGAAAAGACACTCTACCTAGGCGTGTACGAGCTTTGCAGCTCACTATTCAGTCCGATCTTCCTACACAGATACGAAATGCTCAGGTAGAAGCTTGAAACCAGAAAACGTCAAGGCTGAAGCCTTACGCGGATCGAGACAACGATTAGAACAAAAGGAAGACGGCGCCTACTATGTAACAGGGCGTATTTGGGTACCACTATACGGCGGTTTACGAGAACTTGTGATGGATGAAGCTCATAAGTCTCGCTACTCGGTACATCCAGGTTCGGATAAAATGTACCACGACATCAGAACTACATACTGGTGGCCTAGCATGAAGGCCCACATTGCAACTTACGTCGGCAAATGTTTGACTTGTGCGAGAGTCAAGACAGAGTACCAGAAACCAGCAGGCCTACTCCAACAACCAAAGATACCTCAGTGGAAATGGGAGGAAATTTCCATGGATTTCGTTACTAGCCTACCTAGATCCCAGCATGGGAACGATACTATTTGGGTGATCGTGGATCGACTCACCAAGTCTGCTCATTTCTTGGCAATCAAAGAAACAGACAAGTTTTCCAAATTAGCAGACATCTACTTGAAAGAAGTGGTCTCGAGGCACGGGGTGCCCACCTCTATCATTTCGGATCGCGATGCACGATTCACTTCAGAACTATGGCAAGCAATGCACAAAGCTTGTGGCTCTCGGTTAGATTTGAGCACGGCTTATCACCCTCAGACGGACGGGCAGTCTGAGCGCACGATTCAAACCTTAGAAGACATGCTTCGGGCATGTGTTATTGATTTTGGCAACGGCTGGGAAAAGCATCTCCCTTTGGTGGAGTTCTCATACAACAACAGTTACCACACCAGCATACAAGCCGCTCCATTCGAGGCATTGTACGGGCGTAAATGCCGGTCACCTCTCTGTTGGGCAGAGGTGGGAGATAGTCAGATCACGAGTCCAGAACTTATAGTGGACACCACGGAAAAGATTGCACAGATACGACAACACATGGCGGCAGCTCGTGATCGCCAGAAAAGCTATGCTGATAAACGCAGAAAACCGCTCGAGTTCCAAGTTGGGGATCGAGTGCTACTCAAAGTCTCACCCTGGAAGAGTGTGGTTCGTTTTGGTAAACGAGGCAAGCTCAATCCACGGTATGTTGGACCGTTCGAAATCACTGAAAGAATAGGCAAAGTAGCCTACAGACTAAACTTACCAGCTGAACTCGGTGTAGTTCACAACGTATTCCACGTGTCGAATCTGAAGAAGTGTCTGTTAGATGAGACCCTCATAGTTCCTTTTAGGGATCTCACTATCGACGAGCGGTTGCAGTTCGTCGAGGAACCAGTCGAAATCACGGACCGGGATGTCAAGGTCCTCAAGAACACTAGAATACCTCTTGTACGAGTTCGTTGGAACTCCGTCGTGGCCCAGAGTACACCTGGGAACGAGAAGATCAAATGGAACTCAAGTATCCCTAGTTATTCGAAAACCGTGCAACCACTACTGAGGCTGAAGCTACTACTGCAGAATTTCGGGACGAAATTCCAAATCAACGGGGGGATGATGTGACACCCCAGGAAAATCAGTAAACGATACAACTTACCTAGCTTCCTCAGTAACCGCATGCTAAATTTCGGGACGAAATTTCTTTCAAGTTGGGGATAATGTGACAACTCGAGTTTCCAAGATTCCATTCTCGCATTTATTACACGTTCATTGTTTGGGTAGTTGTTTACTTGCACAATTAGTTTGCTGTGAAACTGTAACGTTTTGATTCAGTTAAGTATATTGTTTTTGAGCATGGTTATGTATTAATTATGAAGGATTTGTCAAATGTATGAACTTGGTGGTGAAACTGTGAAATTGTTGTGAGATGGTGTACTTGTGTAAAATATGATACTTAGGGATGTATGGAGGAATTAGTGAAACTTAAATCATTCTTAACTCTAATCCCTTTTCACTAATCATCACCAAAGAAACAAAAACACGTACTTTCATTCTCTGATCTTCTCTGGCATTCATCATCTTCATCATTGGCACAAGATATTCATCACTGTTGATTCCACACTCTAACTAGAATCAATCCAAGGTAAATGTTTATTGATTGTTTAATTGTTCTCATTTCTTGATTCTTGTAATCCTTGTAAACCCTAGTTCTTTATATGATAGTTCTGTGATTATTGATTGAATTCTGATGATTGAGAAATGATTTAGATTAGTGTGTAATCAATTGCCTGATGTTAAGATACAAGTCATGATAGAATGATTGATTGATAAGTGATTTCTGTTCTGCAAGTGTATGAATTAGGGTTTCCTGATCGCATGAACGTAAGTGTAACTGTCCCAATGATTCTGTGTATTAGCTTCGGAAATCACGTATGTTACAGTTCGGAGTAAATAGTCAGAGTTTTGTGAAGTCACAAAAGTCTGAGTATGTTTGTCTGAGTTTTGATTGTTGTCTGAGTTTCTGGATTAAAAATCTGAACCCTTAAACATCATACTGTCCGAATTTTATACCAAGGAAACAAGTCTGAGTTTTGTAACCCTAGTTGTATTGTTGTGGTCCGAATTTTTGGATGGCATGCTAGTCCGACCTTTAGTTGATTATGTATGTCCGAATTTTATAACCTACACTGTTGTCCGAGCTTTATTCTTGATCAATGGTCAGAGTTTTAACTTCAAGACCCTGGTCCGACTTTTAATGATACCAGGGGGGTAGTCCGACTTTTGTTGGAGGGTGTGTGGTTCGAGCTTTTGCAAGAGGAGCCCCTTGGTCCGAATTTTGAGCCCTTGCCCCTTTGTCCGACCTTTTGTGTATCCCCACCCCCATGTCCGAGTTTTAACCCCCACCCCCCATGGTCCGACTTTTTCATGTTGCAAGCAAATGTCTGAGTTTTAACAGGAGGGAAGTGGTCCGAGTTTTAAGGGGGGGCACCCCTTGTCCGAGTTTTGTAAGGGTGCCATGTCCGAGTATGCAACTTTGTTAAACAAACAAACTTTAGTTATGTTGGTAAGCTGATAACCTAATTGTTTGTGAACTCAATTAGATAATTAACTCTGTTAGTTTATTATTCCGTTACGTATGTTAACCCTGTCAAGTATGTTATGAATAACCATGATAGTGCAAGCTGTAAATGACACTTACATGAAACATGAATCGCACGACGTTGTTTACCTGCTTGCGTGATACGTGATAATTGCTTAAGTACATGTTATGACATAGATTGCATGTGAAACTTTACGAACTTGAACTGATTGAGAATACGTGCATACCTATAGGGTTTGACTGATTACTTTCGAGCACATAATATTAACATACCGAGCAAATCAAGGTGAGTTCACACAGCCAAGGCATGGGGTTCCCAGGGTGGGAATGGGATTTGGTTATTTACTTGTACTTACCTGGATAATGCAAATTAGTGATATGATCCTCGGGTGAGGAAGGTGATTGGTTAAGATACTGCTAGACTAGTGATACTTATAGAACTGATCTTCGCACACACGCCAGGGTTGGCTGCGATATTATGACTAATCTTCGCACACATGCCTAGGAAGGCTGCGAACGATACGCTAAACTTCGCACAGGTGCCGGGTGGCCGCGATACAAATATACCTAGTCTAGAATACTTGAGAACTTCCCAAATCTTCGCATACATGCCTAGAGGGCTGCGATACGAACTAATACGATACATGACTTAATGAACGAACACAAGGCTTACAATACTATTACGATTACTGAACTATTAACTGTGAACTCGCTCAACTAGTTGTTGATCCTCTGTTACATGCCTTGCAGGTCGTTAGATACATGGAGCTTGCATAGGGAGGAGCTGGTCGTTGTGGGCTTGGATCGTGATTGTTTCGTTAAACACTTATGACATTTCATACTATTTATGTTGGGTTTTATTTATACGCTTCCGCTAAACAGTGATAACATACTTGTGTTTTGAACACCTTTCATATTGGTGATTGAATGGCATTTACTTTTACTTATTAAATACATGTTCAATATGATTGGTGGCTTGATCCTGGTCATGTCACGCCTCCAAGCGGTGGTACTCCGCGTGTGGATTTTTGGGGGTGTGACAACAGTAAGTACCCTGTTGAGCGTATAGCAAGCGACAGATACAGTTTCTCCCCAAAAGTTGATAGGTAACTTTGAATCAGTTAGCATCGTTCTTGCCGTTTCGATCAGCGTTCTGTTCTTTCTTTCTGCAACTCCATTCTACTGTGGAGTGTATGGTGCGCTGAACTCTTGCAATATACCTTTCTTGTCGCAAAATTCTTCCATTTTGTTGTTTTTGAACTCCGTACCATTGTCACTTCGTAGTCTGCAAATGCGGGTCTAGTACAGGTTCTCTATCTTTCTTAATAGTCTCAGCAAACTTTCAAATGTTTCATCTTTAGACTTCAGGAACATCACCCATGAAAATCTCGAATAATCATCAGTAACCACTAGACAATAAAGATCTCCAGTAATGCTTTTAACATTCACAGGACCGAAAAGATCCATGTGAAGTCTTTCAAGTGGCTTCGAGACTGAGTTCACCAATTTTCTCGGATGGGATTTCTTGTGTTGCTTTCCTTTTAGGTAGCTAATACATTCTCCCTCTAGGTGAAAGTTCTTAAAATGAACACCTTTAACAAGATCGTTATGCACCAGGTGGTTCATTTTTCGTAGGTGAATGTGGCCCATTTTTCGGTGCCACAGCGCTGACTCCTTTTCAGTAGCTTTCGATACGAAACACTGAGGGTGACCCGTGGTAGTCGTAGCAACGCTCATATCCAACATGTATAGTTCGTTTAACCTTGGTGCTCGCATGATGATCCACTCCTCGGGGATGACAAACCCCGGCTTCAGAATCAGACATTCCTTGTCAGTAAAATGTGTTGAGTACATTCTGTCACAAATCTGAGAAATGCTGAGCAAGTTGTTCTCTAGCTCTGCTATGTAGTTAACTCTTTCAAAAGTAACGACACCGTTTGATAACGTGCCCTCCCCATCATGTGTCGGGATGCTCCACTGTCCATAATCCACTTCGAGATAGACCTCGGGAGCTCCTACACATTTCACACAAAATTAGTTAGAAGTTGAAGCAACCCAAGCCTCCTTTGACTCAGGTAGCTTGACGTTAAGGTGAGATGTTGCGGTGTATAGTGGTGGGAAGTTGTTATCGTTCACTTTCAAGCTTTCCTCGGTTCCAATCTCAACCTCTTTGTATAGAAAGAAGTCGTCTTTTTGAGGTTGACCAGATGGTTGAACCTTCTTTGGAACATACTTCTTCCCTGGTGGGGTTGAAGTTTGTTCCTCAAGCTTTTGAAAATAATCCAAAGGTACATCCATCTTAACTTGTTCGGTTGAAGACTGTTGTTTAGACTGAACCTTTGGTTTTGATTCATCAGATGTCTTGGCTTGTGATTTTGATTTTGGCTTCCATGTTTGTTGAGGAAAAGCAACCTGTTTGTAAAATTTATCATTTTTCTTTACCGGTTGTGATGGGACCGATTGTTTAACAGGTTTAATTTCGGTTTTAACTTTTTCAGATTTTGAAATTTTCTTCTCAACATACATTTGCGCTTTGCCTTTGACATCGTTTTTATTTTTTGGATTCTCAACAACCACGGACTTAGGTTACAAGTTGGTACACTTGCGTGCAATGTGACCAACTTGATTGCATTTGAAGCAAGTACGGGTGTCAACATCCCGACTTTTACCTTCAGTCTGCGGCTATGAGGCCTTTTGAGCAAAAAATTTCTCATTAGTTTTTGAAAAGATTTCCGATTCTTGCTCGGAAATTGAGCTTGAGCTCTTTACAAACACTTTCTTTTCAACAAACTTTTGTCTCTGAAAATTCCTTTTTGGGTAACTCTTACCACCCTGATATCCATCCGACCATTTGTTTTGATTGTTTTTATTAAAACGTGGTGGCACAACAGGTTTCTTATAGTAAGATTTATCACGTTCAAAGTCCAAAAGCCTTTTGGAACTCTTTAACCCTTCAATATCAGAAACATCAATCTCAACAAGTTTAAAAACTTTCTCCAATTTATCCAGATTCACATTCTCAATCGGAAACTCAATATCCGAGTACAACTTATCCGAACCTTGCATCTTGTACATGACAAGACTTGGATCATCACTTAAGTTGTTCTAGGATTTTGATTTCAGGATGCAGTTGTTGAGAAAACATTCATCTTCTTCAGTGGAATCACTGTCTGATTTTAGCAATTTATCAACTACATTTTTCACAACTTCAGATTGAATACTGTCCTCGTCAGACTGTGAAGTGAATGTGACATCAAGGTTTTCTGGTAATTTTTCAACATCGGTTTTCTCACTTGTTTTAGATTCGTTATCCAACCCAGATTTCTTCTTTGAGAAATTGTTAAGCATAGGTGGTGGAACTTGATGATAACCCACCCCTGTTCCATCTGAGTAAACGTCCTCACCAGCTTTGTTCTTCCCGAGTGGTTTGGGAACTATGTGTTGAAGAAAAAGCTAGCGGAGTTATAGCTGCTAAGCTTCAGATTTATTCTCTCGTTTTCAATCTTAGCTTCTTGTAATTGAAGCTTAAGACTTGCGATCTCATCCAGTTGTTGGTTTATCTGTTTTTCTTTCGCTTGAGAGTTCCCGATAAGTGAAGATTCTCTTTATAAGTTTTACCATTGCGTTCATCAGAATCCTTTACCGTTCTTTTTAACTTTTCAAAATTTTCTGAAATTGTTTTGTTTTCAAGAATTAATTTTTCATTTTCTTTCTGAAAACGTTCAACATCACTTTTATCTTTTTCAATCTTTTTGGTTAATTCTTTGATTCTTTCACTTGAAGCTTTAACCAGTTTATCTCGATTTAAAACTTCTTTTTCAATCTTTCCAACTTTTTCAACCAGATCCTGGATTCTTTTGTTTGTGAGACATGCATGTGTGCTGCAGACTTTGCACTCTTTCGTGCAATTTCTGCAAACACTTTCTGTTTTAGCACAATCAGTCTTACCTGATTCGGTTTCTGAACCACTACTACTGACCTTTCTTGATGACTCAGAACTAGAAGCAGACTTGGAATCTACCTCGAGTGTTTTCTCCATTAGAACTTGGTCTGCCATTTTCGTCAGATTTTCTGTTGTCATTTCTTTAGTAGTGTCGATGATCCCTTCGTCTATCTTCTTTTGCTCTAACCTTTCTTTCTCGGCTTTCTTTGCTTCGTCGATCTTGTATTGTTCTTCAGCTTTCGACATTGATTTCAAGAGAGTTTCGACATCAACTGTTGATGGATCCACACAGATGTTGTCTTTTGGATCTAAGTAACATTCACGATCCGGATCCCATCTTCTTGCCTTTTTGTCTTGTTTCCAAGCATTGTAGATCTTTTTCTTCATATGTTGTGCTATAATCTTTTGACGGATGTATGTTGCCTCTTCTTCTGTTTGTTTAGTTGTTGCCATAAATACAAAACCAACTGCGTCCTCATCTGGCAAAAATTCACTCCAATCAAAACCTTCATCATTCTGGATCACCGCTAATGCTCTTGATTTTTCTTTTGGAGTCTCCTCGGTCTGCTTCATCCTCGGTGGCTCCTCTCAGTTTTTATGATAGATTGCCTTTTTGTAATAATCACCGCGAAAGGGATTTGCTGTATCATCTACTGCCGAGTTTTTTCTCGCTTAAAATGCCCTTTCTGCGTACACTTGAAGCAAGTCACCTTGGATTTGTCGAAACCGAGTTTCGTCAAAGGAACCCCAATAGAATTTCTCCCGGTAATTTCCATAAATCTTTGAGCTTTGCGAACTACACTCGCCATGCACCAACGAGTGTCAATCAACTCCATCTCCCCAGGATCTATCTGTTCGTAGTCCTCTTTTCTAAGATTGGTGTTTCCGATCTTTCCAACTACCAAACTTTCGTACGACTCCAGAATAGAAGCAAGGAATCTGCTATTTTGTTATTTCCTCATTGAAATTCTTAGCGTTGTTCAAATTAACAGAAATGTTGCACTGGAATACATTCTTTTGAGCATTTTGTGACTGTTGATTGTTTGATGCCGATGAAAATGATGTACTAGAGCCAGTTTCGTGATAACCGGTGTTTGGTGAAGAACTGCTGCTCAGGTGTGACAGCATTAGAACTCTCAGCACTAAAAGCAGTTTTGGTGAAGTAACCTTTGGAATCATACTGCCCCGATAGTATAGATCGACGTTTTGTTAATATGGCATGCTGTTCACTCTATTCATCTTCTTTATCTCCAATTCATGACCTTCAAGTCTCTCGCTCAACCAATCTACCGTCATTCCTGTTGCTGGTTTAGTGTTTTTGAGCACAAGACCGAAATATTGCCAGTCTTGCTCGTTTGGCAAAGCCTCGAACATTTTGTCAACCATCTCATCTTCGACTTTCTTGATCCTACATCTGATTAATTCTGCCTTCAGATGACAGAAACTTTCGATCATTTGACGTATGTAACACCCGTGTTTCGAAAGTCAAAGTCAAAGTCAAGATTGAAATCAAAGGAAGAAAAGATTGCTAATTGCAATCTGTCTTTCCTTGCTCAATTCCTGTTTTGACTTCTTTGACTTATAGTTAGTCTGTTTTATGTTGTGTGTTAGTTGTATTATGTGGAGTAATTGTTAGGAATCGCAGTAACCGATGTATATTTATCTCTATGAATCGCCTTACGACTGTGAATGTGACACCTGTGCCTCCACGGCCATCAAACAAATACCAAATCAATGAAATATTGTGTTTCATACTTGGGATTTGTAAAAATATGTGTATCGTTTGCACATATCAATTCTTGTTCGATTTCGTGCATTAAATTGCTTTCTGGAAGGTTATATGCGATCTGATGCGTAAATATAACTAGTTTAATGCAACAAACACTTCGAAACAGTGAAATAGGCTTAACATACCTTAAATAACCTTTACATAACTTAGAAATAAGTTTTGGATAGTTTGGTATGCCGAAATCAAGTTTATTCGCTTACAGGGACTAATTTCGACAAACTGCCAAAGTACGCCGATTTGTACTGTAACGAACTTTCCGAAACATGACCATAAGTTAAACATACCCTAAATATCCTTTACATACCTTAGAAATAGGCTTTGAGGGGTTCGGTGTGCTAAAATAAACTTTTTGGTCATTCAGGGACTAAAAGCGTCAAAAAGTGCATAAGTTTGGATTTTCGCGCATATCTTACGTTCTGAATACATCCAGACACCCAAAACTTTATGTAATCATTAAAATATTTTATTTTAGTGATTGGCATGATAAAATTCCATTCGTCGCGTAATTTGGATCGTTTTTCGCATTCGTTCGTGTTTCGTCGTAATTAACCGAACAACTAAACCGTACGACCAAACGAACCGACATCCGAGATATTTTTGAGCATGTTTCATGTTCCCTATACTTTAAATTCATTTTAGAGCCTTGAAATGGGATTAACGGGGCTTAAACGTGTCAAAAAATGCATCAAAAACCATGTTTTGCACATTCAGGGACCAAAATTGACATTCTGCCATAGTTATCTTAGGAAGGGACCAAAATGAAAAATGTAAATTCCAGCTTGTTCCAGCTGTTCCCCTCATTTTCACATTGTTTTAATGAAACTAGGGGCTCATATGGTTTCACAAAACCATGGGCACATGTGTACGGATGAGATCGAAGCTCGTTTTTCAAGAAACGATCCTAACGGTTCTTGTTTTCCTATAAATACCCAACCCCATTTGCTTCAAAACCCACACCTTGATCTGATTGTTCTCTAAGTTGAAGTGCTTACACTTCGTACCTGAGAATAATCGGGTCAAACTCCGTTCTTGGACCTTTTGTAAGTATTCTTTCGTTTTTTACGCGTTTTTAGGGTGAAAGTCAAACTTTGTTTGACTTTCTGCATTGACCAGTTTATGGTCAACACGAAGTTCGTTTGAACTTCATAACGTGAGCGTAATCACGATGGTTATAGTCCCTGGTGACTATACCTACTGATTACCACGTTATCTAGGCTTAGTGACGATTCGTAGTTTCGGCCAAAATGCGTATTCTTGCGTATTTTGTAACCAAACTACTTTTGGGTATCAAGACCCTTTGTCTTGATATCAAACTAGTTTTCAAACCTCGTTAAACATGTTTTTAACATGTTTAACTCGTCACTTTTAGATTTGTGCTTATATAGGGTTATACTTTCGAACCCGACTCGTTTTGTCGATCATTTGGATCCGACCAAACACATTAGGTGACCATAGTTGTATAGGGAATAACCTTCTGAGGTTATACCCTATGGTCACTTCGTTTAAGTAGTTGTATGATAGGTAGTTTATATGCCTTAGGTAAATGACCAAAATACCCTTTTTACGCATAAATTTATTTTAAGCATATGTAACATAAATTTTGACATCTAAACTGATTAGGAAACATTATTAGACATATTAAGGCATATAATACTTGTCATAGGGCTAGTTAGGCGGTCCGAACACGTTTTACGCAAACAGCGCGTTAAAGTAGCGTATGCTACCTAAACGAGTCGTAATGGGTCGTAAGCATTTAGGATAGGTTTCCTTTTTGAATGTAGGCTTTGTTAAATCATATTACATGAGTTTCTATACTCATTTGGTTTACGAAACCTCATTCTATCCGATCTCCTGATTTAGGTCCGGTTATTTACATAGTTACCTATATTAGGTGCCGTTTGATTTTCATGATCCCTCTAGCTTTGCTTGGTTGTTGTTCAAGACTTCTAAGCACCCTCAAGGGAGTACATAGTCCCCTCTTTTACTGTTTTTCAAACGTTTTGGGGTGAAACACATGTGCCTACTTGTTACTTTCGTGCTTTCCATGTTTTCATATCATATACTTGCTATGTTCATTAGTACACTATTAGTACATGATTTCATTATGTTTTATGCTATATATGTCCATTCAGTGCATACTTAGTACATTTATTTACATTACATTTCTGCTATGTATGTTGACTGAGCATGCTAGCACCTTGTTTTACATTACATTTTATGCTTTGTATGTTAGCTTAGCATACTTAGTACATTGTTTTACATTATATTTCACGCTATATATGTTCATTTGTTGCATACGATTATCCAGTATATGGACACATTGTTTTATACATTTTGAACCATTTGAAGCTGATTGATTTATGTGAACCATTTGTAACCTTTTGATTTATGTGAACCAATTGTAATTGTTTAAATCATTGGGATTAAGGGAAGTGATTAGGTAACGGGGCGGGTGTAATGTATTAAAAGCATGGTGGATACGCCGCTGGTACTTCCTATATATAAGTGCTTTTAACACATTATATATCGTTGCGTTATCTAGATCACTTGGGCAAATGTTATCAAAACAAAGTTATAATACAAGGTTTTCTATCTATATATATATGTCATTTGAGTTTTATTTCAAAAACGATTTACAATCTGGGTTTAATTAAACAAATGTTTTGGAGTTAAGAATCATGGCTACGAGATTTTATAAATTATAATCAACTTGATTTGAGTTGGATAATTATGTCGCAATGCTATACTTTTCAAAATAAGGTTTTTAAATAAGTATTGCAACATGTAAAATGAGCCATGAATCTGACACTCACATAAAACCTATGTACTTGCCGGCATTTTTATGCTGACGTATTTTCACATGTGTTTCAGGTACAATAGTTGATGATATTTGATGATGATATTGGTGTGTGCTCACATAGGAATGGACAAGGCCTTAGTGACTTAATAGCAATGGAAGTCTATTTGTTCATATTTTGTTTCTAATTCCAATGTAATGTAATACATTTAATTCAATAAAACGAAATTGTTTAATCCATGGTTGTGAAACAATGATTCTGTTACAACATTCCCCGACGTTTCCGCCACGTTTTGTTGTTTTACGTGGTCGGGGTGTGACAGAAAAGTTGGTATCAGAGCCAATGGTTATAGGGAATTAGGTTATTAGTAATGCTTTGACCTAGACTATAACCTTCCTAGGACCCTAACACAAGTTATCTTGTGTTTAGATTTTAAAACAATACCGTCACTTGTCCTTAGGTGACAACCACAATAAGAACATAAATTCGAATCTACTTTGAAAACTAATCATCTGTTCTAGGATGATTTATTATAAGGTTTTGAACCTTCAAAGTTTTTAAATTCTCGTCAAAGTTTAGGGTTTTTACATAATGCGAACACATGCAAACTGGAAGGGTGGGTGCCTGTACCTTGAGTTTTCTGTCTAAGGCTAGAGTGTTCGTACAAATCCGCAGTATCGGACCAGTCACTCTTACCTGGGAACTCTTGGGGTGAGTGTCCACTTATAGGCGAGCATGTCTTCGCGATATATTATGAGGACCTATTTACCTTGATTCAGCATTTGTGTGTCGTTTGTTTGCTTCGTGGTTCAAACAAATGACCATCACCCATGATTTTGGTCGGTAATTGTAATATCTTGTTCTTACCCAATGCCATTTCATTTGTTTTCTCTCTTGTTTCCCCTTTTTAGAATGCCTCCACGACGTGAAAACCAGGTACCTAATGAAGAACTGGCAGCTATCATTACGCAACAAATGACTGCTGCAATCCCGAACATCGTTGCTCAATGTAACCAAGCTCTCAACAACAATAATGCCCCCTGCAACTTCAAGACGTTCAACTCGGCTAAGCCATCAAAGTTTTCTGGGTCTCAAGGAGCGACTGCACTTCTGCAATGGTTCGAGAGTCTAGAGAGCACCTTCAGACATGTTCAATGTCCAAACGAGCGAAAGGTAGATTTCGCATCTAATGTCTTTGAGAAACGAGCTTTAAGATGGTGGAATGGTGTGATGAGAGATAGGGGTGCCGATGTGGCACTAGCTCAAACATGGGAAGAGCTTCGAGCTCTGATGATGAAGGAATTCTGTCCTCGTCACGAGATCAGGGCCTTGGAAAGGGAATTCGATGATCTTAAGCAAGATAGCGGTGAACATCGAGCCTACACTGGTCGATATGAGGAGCTGAGCCTGTTGTGTCTTACCATGGTTACGCCTTTGGATAAGGCGATCGAAAAATACATTGATGGTCTACCTGACCCAGTTCAGGACATTGTTACTGGTAGTAATCCTACCACAGTTAGACAGGCCATTGAATTATCTGCTACCCTAACCGAATCTCAGACCAGAAAGGGCAAACTTTTCCGAAAAGGCGACAAGAAACAAGCAGCTCATGCTCAGGAGGAAACCAAGGAAAGCAAAACCGAACCTTCTAAGAAGCGTAAGGCTTCGCAGAATTGTGCGATTGCTACTCAACCCAACCAAAACACCCACAACCAACCAGCCCAACCTCCTGCAAGGAAACCTTATGCCGGTACTGCACCGATATGCAACAAATGCAATGCGCACCACTTAGCTCACCTACAGTGTCGTTTGTGTGCATCATGTGGGCGACTAGGTCACCTAGCAAATGCTTGTCGATTTACCCCAAACCAAGGTGGTCCAAACCAACCTCAAGTCAATCCTGCTCAAGCTCGTTTTCCTCCAGGTTCTTGCTTCAATTGTGGCGAGATGGGCCATTTTCGAAGAAATTGCCCAAAGCTTGCTAATGCGAATCCAGCGTAGGGATGAGCATCAGATCGACTAGAAGACAATGTTGTTTAGAAATAATCAAGCCTTATGTATTATCTTCTTTTGTTGTCAAGGTCCATGGAACAGTTGTTGTTGTTTTTAAATAAATCTTTTTATTTTACATTACAATGTACAAATGTGATAGCATGTATAAACAACGTATCCCCTACAATACCGATAATCAAGGAGCCGTATTCCTTGAAGAATAGACTACCCCCAAAATTCTTCCATTTTATAACCTCTTGCGTTTTCCACAAAAATCCTAAGTACCCGTTTCTTCCAAGGAAACGAAGTACAAGGCGTAAGTTACAACTCTGTACGAATACCCAAAGTACCACTATAAATCCTTAATAGGGTACCTAAGGGTATTTCCGTATGTCCTAAATTATTGTATACCTTAATTCGAATATTCCGTTTTCTTGAAAACGAAATTGAATTTTTGGTAGATCATTCTATCTTTTCAGATAGATTCTTGAGGACATTGAAGTACATCGATTGGGTTCCTGGTATACCTTGAATACCCATGTACAATCGACAGTAAGTTAATAACAATTAATAATAGGATAATAACAAATAAATAACCAAGTTAACAATTATGTGAATTTATGTTTATGTGTTTAGATGTGAATTCAAGTACTCGCCACCCAAATCCTCACAGAACTTTCCATATTTTTATACGATGGATTCATAGTAGGATATCCAATGGTACTAACTTAAATCCATAATGGGCTTCTACGTCATAGTTAAAACCCTTGGATTGTAAAGCACTATTCCGAAGTTTAAAAGACATCTTTCGTTAATATGGTTAAAGATTCCTCTTGGGTAGTTTAGTTAAAGAGATTGATTCATCAATCTAGTTAAAGACATCCACTGTTGATGTAGTTAAAGATTCCTCTTGGGTGATTTAGTTAAAAAGATTGATTCGTCAATCTAGTTAAAGACATCCTCTGTTGATGTAGTTAAAGATTCCTCTTGGGTGATTTAGTTAAAAAAATTGATTCGTCAATCTAGTTAAAGACATCCTCCGTTGATGTAGTTAAAGAGATCATTCGTCGATCTAGTTAAGGAGATTGATTCGTCAATCTAGTTAAAGATATCATGCCTTGATATAGTTAAAGAGGCCCTCTGGTGGTCTAGTTAAAGAGATCATTCATTGGTCTAGTTAAAGAGATTGATTCGTCAATCTAGTTAAAGATATCATGTGTTGATATAGTTAAAGAGGCCCTCTGGTGGTCTAGTTCAAGAGATTGTTCGTTGATCAAGTTAAAGAGACTCTATGGTAGTCTAGTTAAATCACCACAGGATTATTGTTTGATTTTTCTTCCCCTACACAGTATAAGATCAACTGTGCGAACTGTGAAAGGAATTACGTAATTATGGATGCATACATAATTATGAAATTCAGTGCCCGGAAACCACAGTAAAAATTATCATGTGTAAGAACCAATAGTGGCAACAATAACGAAACGTGAACAATGTAATGGGGGTATGGTGGACGCACCAACAACGCTTTATATACTTGTATATAAGTGTCCCTCTCACATTGCAAGCATGATGTTATTTAAAGTTACTAGAAGTTCAGGACTCTAACCAGTGTTGCTTGATCTTTTCAACTTCATGTTTCAAGCCCTCACAAGCTTCCTCTAAAATAAATTTCGGGATGAAATTCCTGAAGTAGGGGAGACTATGACACTTGTGCCTCCACGACCATCAAACAAATACCAAATCAATGAAATATTGTGTTTCATACTTGGGAATTGTAAAAATATGTGTATCTTTTGCACATATCAATTCTTGTTCGATTTCGGGCTTTAAATTGCTTTCTGGAAGGTTATACGCGAACTGATGCGTAAATATAACCACTTTAATGCAAAAAACACTCCAGAACAGTGACATAGGCTTAACATACCTTAAATAACCTTTACATAACTTAGAAATAAGTTTTGGATGGTTTGCTATGCCGAAATCAAGTTTATTCGCTTACAGGGACTAATTTCGACAAACTGCCAAAGTATGCCGATTTTTACTGTAACGAACATTCCGGAACATGACCATAAGTTAAGCATACCCTAAATATCCTTTACATAGCATAGAAATAGGCTTTGAGGGGTTCGGTGTGCTAAAATAAACTTTTTGGTCATTCAGGGACTAAAAGCATTAAATAGTGCATAAGTTTGCATTTTCACGCATATCTTACGTTTTGAATACATCCGGACACCCAAAACTTTATGTAATCATTAAAATATTTTATTTTAGTGATTGGCATGATAAAGTTCCATTCGTCGCGTAATTTGGATCGTTTTTCGCATTCGTTCGTGTTTCGTCGTAATTAACCGAACAACGCAACCGTACGACCAAACGAACCGACATCCGAGATATTTTTGAGCATGTTTCATGTTCCCTATACTTTAACTTCATTTTAGAGCCTTGAAATGGGATTAACGGAGCTTAAACGTGTCAAAAATGCATCAAAAACCATGTTTTGCACATTCAGGGACCAAAATTGACATTCTGCCATAGTTATCTTAGGAAGGGACCAAAATGAAAAATCTAAATTCCAGCTTGCTCCAGCTGTTCCCCTCATTTGCATATGGTTTTAATGAAACTAGGGGCTCCCATGGTTTCACAAAACCATGGGAACATGTGTACGGATGAGATCGAAGCTCGTTTTTCAAGAAACGATCCTAACGGTTCTTGTTTTCCTATAAATACCCAACCCCATTGGCTTCAAAACCCACACCTTGATCTGATTGCTCTCTAAGTTGAAGTGCTTACACTTCATACCTGAGAATAATCGGGTCAAACTTCCGTTCTTGGACCTTTTGTAAGTATTCTTTCGTTCTTTTACGCGTTTTTAGCATGAAAGTCAAACTTTGTTTGACTTTCTGCATTGACCAGTTTATGGTCAACACGAAGTTCGTTTGAAATTCATAACATGAGCGTAATCACGATGGTTATAGTCCCTAGTGACTATACCTACTGATTACCACGTTATCTAGGCTTAGTGACGATTCGTAATTTCGGCCAAAATGCGTATTCTTGCCTATTTTGTAACCAAACTACTTTTGGGTATCAAGACCCTTTGTCTTGATATCAAACTTGTTTTCAAACCTCGTTAAACATGTTTTTAACATGTTCAACTAGTCACTTTTAGATTTGTGCTTATATAGGGTCGTAAGGTAACGATTTAAACAATCGCTTATACTTTCGAACCCGACCCGTTTTGTCGATCATTTGGATCCGACCAAACACATTAGGTGACCATAGTTGTATAGGGAATAACCTTCCGAGGTTATACCTTATGGTCACTTCGTTTAAGTAGTTGTATGATAGGTAGTTTATATGCCTTAGGTAAATGACCAAAATACCCTTTTTACGCATAAATTTATTTTAAGCATATGTAACATAAATTTTGACATCTAAACTGATTAGGAAACATTATTAGACATATTAAGGCATATAATACTTGTCATAGGGCTAGTTAGGCGGTCCGAACGCGTTTTACGCGAACAGCGCGTTAAAGTAGCGTAAGCTACCTAAACGAGTTGTAATGGGTCGTAAGCACTTAAGATAGGTTTCCTTTTTGAATGTAGGCTTTGTTATATATTATTTTCGTGTAAGTATCCTTTTATACACGTACAATTTCTCAGGACGACTAACGAGATTCTACCGATATATTTATATATTTTAAATCTCTTGGAAGCTAAGTACTTCCAGAACTTAGCAACTATTACCGACGATAAACGAACTAAACAAAGTTTATCTTAGTCATTTTCGTTAAGTTAACAACCTACCGTCAAATCGTTCGATTAGCGATTCAGTAGGGCTCGGTGACACGTAGTGTAGTTACTGCAGTTATTTAGAAACTTATTAGATATTCCGTGTTAGGAATATTGTAGAATGTACGCTAGCGAGTCACGTCTTGGAAACGACCTCACGAAGTCGTCAATAGCTAGCTTTGCACATGGAAATTCAGGTGAGTTCATAACCCCACCTTTTTACGGTTTTACATCTTTATAAATGTTTTCGGGGTGGAAAGACATACAAGTTTTGCAAAAGTAAACAATTTCTCGATAAACAAAAACTCATTTGTAAACCATGTTACGAATGGATTTCAAGGAACTCAAATGGTTTACGAACGAACTATACTGAATATACCGGTTTTACAAAACAAATACGTATTATTGAAATGTGAATGATTTTCATGATTAGGGATGGGATCGTCATAGTTATAATAATGGGACTGGGTTGGTTTGCGTTTGAAGAACCGGATACCCAGTGAGTTCATGTCCCCCTTTTCTTTAAAATGTTTTGTTTATTAACTTCGGGGGTGAAATACATGTTACAAAGGATTACATACGAATAATGTTGGTATGATCAGCCTAGGAAAGAACCATAGATCATGTGAATGGGTAGGCAGATACTTGGGACCATTAATCCTCGTATCAGGACCGAGGGGCATGAGTGATAGATCTATTTGGGTGTAGCGAGCCCACACCCTTGAGGACCAGGGTGGCCCATAGGGTGACTATGCTTCCAGCCGGAAGCCCGGTACAACTTTGCTAGGTTTGAGTCTTCCTACACCGTCACACATATCAGTGGCCTTGCAAACCGTTGATGATCTTTTCCTTTCTTGCTTTCATACCAGGATTTACAAACATACATACATTATTCACAAAGGTGTTATACAAATTCAAAGCATAGGATTATGCGGGCATGGAGTCAAAGTCAGGGTGGGCAATGAGGGTTATACAAACTTTACAAATACAAGAGTTTACCAATACATGGTTCTACAAACATAATGCGTTACAAATACAAAGTTTCCATACAACTTGACATGAAAATGATTTCTAAATTCGTTTTCTCAAACTGGTTATCCAAAAGATTTATTTCAAATCTTTTCCAAAGCAAACTATGAACTCGCTCAACTTTATGTTGATTTTTCGCATGTTTCTTTCTCAGGTTATTTTCTCAAGTTATGGCACAGTTGGAATAGGAGAACCATTGGAGATTCAAGTACTTAGTGGGCGTTCGTTTTCTAGAAGTTTTAGCTTATTTGTTTCCGCTGTGCAATGAAGATACCAGTCCAGTCACGCCAGCTCTGATAATTTCGGGGTGTGACATGAACGTGGTGCGAATCGATCAATAACGAGGTGCGGAATCCCTCGGCATCGTCAGAGAATCATCAACAACGATATCCACGATTAACTTGTCCAATTTCATTAGCTGATATGAAAGTACAAAAGATCCGTATGCAAACTGGACAGAGCTTTCCTATGACAAAATGGCAAAAGGTTCTAGACAAATGACCCTGCTCTACTATTTATAGGCAAATCAGGGAGGGGTTGGTGTCATCCGATCGGATGGTCATCCGATCGGATGGCCATCCGATCGGATAGCCATCCGTCCGTCCGGATGACACATGTCATCCGTTCGGATCACATTTGACAGTTAACGTTTCGTTCCCTGTTTTGTCAAGATACAAAATACATACATACACAAATGTACAATGACACATACAGGACAAAATACATAGACTCGATACAGACAGAAGCTACATACATAATGCACTAACATAGATTGTTTGGATATCTAGGGTTTATATGAATCAAAAAAACAACATAACAAGTGTAATATAAACCTTACCTTAGATTGATTTAGAGTTGGTTTTTGAATAGAAGGATCAGAAATACAAATGATTATGTGGGATTTGTGTGATGCCCAAATGATTGGAGAGGATTCAACAGCCGTAAAGTGAAACGATGGGGAGTGTTTAGGGTTTGAATGTATGACTAAGTTAACTGTGGTTAGGTTAAAGTATTAACTTGAAGTTGCAGATTATCACACAGCTGATACCGACCGAATCTCCGCCGCATCGCGTGAGAAATCTCACTAGTTAATTATAATACTTAGATACTTAAACTATAGTTCTTGTGCCAAACATTACGATTCCAACACATGCATGCTTCTTACATTCCGAGCATTAAAAGGTCTACTCCCCACACTTCCACTTCCACTGCCCCTAGCAATGGTGACACACCTTGTGATTATGTCTTCAAGTCACAAAACTATCATTTGACATGATTCCGTGTACCGTGAAACCATCATACCCGAAGAACAAAAATATCATTTATAGTCTAATAAGTGTCAATTTATTGGTTAAATAATATGGCCAGCGTCATTTTCATTTTAAGGCCAAAATAGTTTAGGGGAGACGTGTTAAACCCTGAAATTTTTTACTTTTATGACGAAAATGTTAATTTTAAAGTAAAACACACACCATTACCTACATATACATATACATTTACAAGTTCAAGGAATTAATAGTGCCAGACAGCTTGTCTGACACTTCTTTATTGAACCAACCTATTTTTTTTTTAATTTTATTTCCAATTTAAAATTACGTTTTTGTACTCAGCTCAAAATAAATTTATAATTTTGCCCTTAGCTTACGCTTTTGCTCACGGTTCAAAAACTCATTTTTAATTTTGTTCCGAGTTTAAAATTACGGTTTCGCCCTCCGTTTAAAATTACGTTTTTGCCCCCAGTTCAAAATAAAATGTTGTTTTTTCCTCTAGCTCAAATTTACGCTTTTGCCCTTAGCTGAAAATTACGTTTGCCTGACACTTCCCTATTAGACCAACCCATTTTTATTTTAATTTTATTCCCAGTTTAAAATTACGCTTTCGTCCTTCGTTTAAAATTACGTTTTTGCCTCCAGCTCAAAATAAAATTATAATTTTGTCCGTAGCTCAAAATTACGCTTTTTGCCCTCGGTTCAAAAACTCATTTTTAATTTTGTTTCCAGTTTAAAATTACAGTTTCGCCCTCCGTTTAAAATTACGTTTTTGCCCCCAGTTCAAAATAAAATGTTGTTTTCTCCTCTAGCTCAAAATTACGATTCTGTCCTCAGCTTAAATTACGTTTTTTCCCACAGTTCAAAATAAAATTATGTTTTCCCCCTAGCTCAAAATTATGATTTTGCTCTCAGTTTAAAATTATGATTTCGCTTACAGTTCAAAATATAATTACGATTTTACTCTCTGTACAGACATACATGTTATGAGAGAGAAATATTCGTTCTATTGCCACGCAATGCGAGTGGGGCAAAAACTAGTTTACTATGTAAGTGCACTGTGCCCATGGCTTTTTTTATTGAATTTTAGTTTTGTGTAAAATTAGAATAACTATTACATTTATATAATTTGTAAAATTATCTATATAGGGGAATGTTTAAATGAAAATCCCCTTTAACACGAAAGCTCGAAAACTAACTAAAAAAAGCCTAAAAAATAGAACAATTTTTTTACAATTTTCTATTAAAAATACTATTTTTTATATATAAAAAAAAACATTTTTTTTTCAATTTTTTTTTGTAATGCACATATGCACATGTGTATTATTACACATGTGCACTACAATTTTTTTTTGAAAACTTTTTATATATAAAAAATAGCGAAAATTGGTTAAAAAGAATTTGGTATGTTTTTTAGGCTTTTATAATTAGTTTTCGGGTTTTCATTTGAATCTTCCCACAACTTTATATATAAAAATAAAAAAGGTTGACTAAAACTCATGAATTTTCCATTTTATATTTTGTTTCTTTTTTTGCTATATTTCCTTCCCCATATAGTTGTAACTTTTTCACAAGAATAAGTAATTCAAGAAAATTAATTAGGTGAGCAACCAAACAGGCCCTTTAAGCAAACCTACAAGTCTGCACTAGAGTATAAAAAACATAGGTTTTGAGTTTTGGTTTTTGTGTGTGTGTTTCAAGCAAGATGGATTATTCTCTTGCAGTTTACCATATTATTGTTCTGTGGTTCATCTTCTTTCCCTCTCAAACTCAAGCTCCAGCTGCTAGGCCAAAGCCTTCGGCCCTTTTCGTGTTCGGAGACTCGACAGTTGATGCTGGTAATAACAACTTCCTACGAACTCCCATGAAAAGCAATTTCCCACCTTACGGGAGAGATTTCATCAACCATATTCCTACAGGGAGGTTCTCTAACGGCCGCCTCGTAACTGACTTCGTTGGTGAACATATTATTTAACATGTGTTTTCTAATTAATTATTTAATGTTGTTTTTAGTTGACAAATATATGTGTGTGTGTTTTGGCAGCTTCATACACTGGTGTAAAAGACATTGTGCCAGCCTACTTGGATCCAACTCTTACCATACAGGACCTAATGACTGGAGTTTCCTTTGCATCTGCTGGTTCCGGATTTGATCCAATGACCGCAACACTCTCGGTCTGTCTCTCTCTCTCCATATATATTAACTATGGAGTCAGTAGGTGCTCGTTTTAGTTATAACATGTGGCCAACCCACGCGGGCTAGCCACGCCCCGCCGTACCGACCCAACATGCAACTGACCAGTGGTGCCTCTCGAAATCCACGTGTCAACCCATGCCCCAAACCCCGCCCCACATACCCCACGATCTAAGTTAGCTGTGTTCTGACATAGTAGCAGTACTTAACTGCATTCGGAAGATGGTTAATAAGAAATAAATAATGGTACAAACGCGTAGGAAGTAATATTAATGGTTAGACATTAATACAAGTTGAGAAAGGTTTCTTAGATCCGTGTAAGTACAACAAACTTCAGCAGAATTTGACTAGATCATAAATGGTTTATGTCAAAGTTTTCACTTTTTATATACGAACTCCCTTTTATTCAACTCATTAAATATTACCTCTATTTAAAAAATCATATTGCAAAATGTTAAAAAAAGGAATGTTAAAAAGAGGAATTCGTGGTGTCCCGATCATGTCCCCTCGTAAATGCTTGTTTGATGGTGTAGCTAATTGTCCCTTGTGGGCAGAGTAACTAGTTTACCATCATAAAAGAATATTGAATTTTTTATTTTTATTTTTTAATTTTCTTATCCAATGTAAGACACTAAGAGGGTGTTTGAGATTACGTTTTAAAGTGATTATTTGATTATTGCGTTTGTAAAACATAAATAATTTAAAAAAGTGTTTGGATGAAAAAGAGATTATCTGCCTCCAAAACGCAGTTTTGGAGAACCATGTACCTACATGCTTTTTCAAAACGCAGTTTTGTAAACGCAAAATCTATTTTGAAAACGCAACACCAAACACCCCTAACTAGTTTACCGTCATCGTTTTTTCAAGGGGTGGGTTCCAGTAGAATTATTTAGATAAAAGTTCTTACTTACTTTAGGGGAACTAGTTTTTATGGTGAGATAAATTTTGGTCCGGTGGTTTTGGTAGAGTGTGATTTCCATGGAACAACAAATGGAATACTTCAAAGAGTACAAATCAAAGATGGAGATGCTGATAGGGAAGGACAACACAGTGGAGCTTATTAAAAAGGCAGTGTTTATGCTGAGTGCCGGCACAAATGATTATATTGTCAATTATTATGGCCTTGGTGAGCCTGTAACTCAGGTTATGTATACCAACGTCACAGCTTATCGTAACTATCTGATTCAAAATATCGAGCAGTTTGTCAAGGTATGTTTTTTTTTCTCTTGTAGATTGATCAACTAATTAACGTGCAACAAAATAATAAAAACAAAAATATTGAAGTAGTTATTTTTTTATATCCGGGTCACTATCGAATTTAAAACAATAAAGCATATAGCAAGTGGCATGGTTATTTATTTCACGGTGAATGGACGTTTCATGAATTATTATTATTCTTCATACCATATCTTATATATTAAGATTTTTATTTTCGATTAAAATTCTAAAATTTATTAGCAAGTTAAGTTGACGTTGAAATATGGGTGGGAAATCATGTAGAATGCCTTAATAATTGAAAAATAATGATGGATTGTTGGGGATAGATGTGACCTAATAATCTGAATGCTAGTCATGTTAACTAGTGTTAATTTTGCTATTTATATATATGGGTAACTTTACAAGTTAGAAACCATATTTTTCAGGTTTTTCCTGTTATTTTTATCACTCAAACTTATACGTCAAGTTTTATTAAAATTTTCAATCTTATGAAATTTATTTATTAATGTTAAAAAGTTTCAGAACTAAGTGAGATATATATATGAATCATTGTCTGTATTTTGTGATGTTTTTCTTTCTAGAATTTGACTTTAATTCAATATTTATCAAAGTTGTTTATTATGTAGGGAATTTTTTTCTTCACTGTAAATAATAATTACCAAATTAATTCATATGTGTTTAGTTGAACACAATTAGTTTTAAAAAATCTAAACATTTATAAAACAATATAAGAAGATGGAAACATCTAATAAAACTTGAAAAAAATAATTAAATTTCGAGTGCCTTTAGTAATACGCTTAAGAATGTTACTTTTTTTTTCTTGTTATGAGTTTATGTAGTATTTAATAAACACAACTTTTTTTAAAGGAGCTGATTAATGAAGGTGCTCGGAAGATAGCCATGGTAGGGTTACCTCCGATGGGGTGCCTACCTGAAGTGATCACTCTTAACAGATATGCTGCTACTCATGAACGCACATGTGTCGAACCAATGTCATATGTTGCAACAGACTACAACGTATATCTTGAAAACAAATTGAAAGACATCCAAATTTCGGAAGCTAAACTCTACTATGCCGACATATACAAACCTATTCTCGACATGATTAGGTTTGGAACAAAAAAACTCGGTAAGTTTACACGTAGCAGTAGAAAAAGATCATAATAATCTTATGATCGGTAAGTTTACAAACCTATTAGTGTTTTCTACTGCATCAACCCGGATTTACTTAAGGTTATATGGAATTAGAATGATTGTGATCACACACAAATATAGAGTTAAAAGACACATAAAGGTGAAAAAAAATTAGTTTAACACAATCATAATTTAGCATCACATGTACGTGTGTGACGTTGGGCGACAGGTAATTGATATGGGCAGACGCACCGCTATAGTAACTAATGCTCTGCCTTTGTGCACTTTTGACATTATATGAGGTTTATACGCATCTTTATAATCTAAAGTACAATATAATATAATATTGTAATATATCACATTATCCCTCTATTATTTAGCGACATTGTACTCCCCCTCACTATTTACTATTCAATTTTACATAACAACACACATCACCACACTTTACTTTACATTTGTGCAAATGGATAAATATTGCAAATGCTTATATTATGTGATGTAGAATTGCATTTCACATGGTTTTTTTGTTACGTTGGAAAAATTATATATATCTTATTATTATTATTTTACAATCCCAGTCATCCAACTAAATAGATTAATTATATATTCAACTTATGTTACTCACAATTTTACTATTCAATTATAGAATAGAGTTAATTGTCATTTTAGTCCCTGTGGTTTGGGTCATTTTGCCAGTTTAGTCCAAAGGTTTCATTTTTAACATCTGGATCCAAAAAGATTTCATCGTTGACATTTTAGTCCAACTGACTTAACTCCATCCATTCACCTCTGTTAAGTCAGGGGCAATTTGGTCTTTTCCTAATTTTATAATAGATCATTTATTAACCTCCCCCATTTAAGCAGTTATATATTTATATATGTTATTTTCATAAAAAAATCATCTCTCTTCCTCTCTCTCTCTCACACACCTCCAGCCACACCACCATTCACCACTACCCACCACCACACAACCACCACCATTCTAGTTACCACGATGACAACCGCCTGTCAGGGATTGTGGTGGCTCGTGACCACACCTGCTTCTTTATGTGGGGGATTTTAACAAAGATCAAGCGACGATGGTAGTTAGATCCGGTGACCCATCGTCATCCTGCGAGCTCCGGCGAAAGTCAAGTGGCTTAATTTACCTCTCCAAGTTTTGTTAGGGCATAAATCGGCTACCCACGAGGTTTAGAGACAGGGAGAGAAAGGTGACTCAGATCTACGATGGTGTTGGGGGGGGGTAGAGAGAGATGATTCAGATCTGTTATGATGATTCAGATCTGCGATGGTGGTTATTGGTGGAGTTTGGTGGCCGACATATCAAAGGAACCATCTGGAGATGGTGGTTAGCGGTGGAGCGGAGATGGTGGTTATCGGTGGAGCTTGGTGGCCGACGGGGTTCCGGAGATGGTGGTTATCGGTGGAGCTTAGTGACTGACGTATATGAGGAACCATCCGGAGATGGTTGTTATCGGTGGAGCTTGGTGGTCGTCGGATAAGTGGAACTGGCAGGAGTAGTTTTAGGTGACAGTGGTAGAGATGGCAACGCGGTGGTGGATTGGTGGTAGTGGTGGTGGTGGTTCATAGAAAGAGAAAGTTTAGAGAGAGGGAGAGAGAGAGAGACGGTGTTTAGAGATTGTTTTGTATTGACTGAATTTAGAGATTGTTTTGTGAGGCTATGGTGAAGACAAAGGGTGAAGTAGATGTGTGTTTCAATACATTTTGTTTGAGTTAAATACATTTTATGCAGATATATGTTTGAGTTATATACGGTTGATGGGTGTTGCAGATATGTTTGAGTTTCAATACATTTAATAGACAAAATGACAAAAATACCCCTTGACTAACTGAGGAGCATAGATGGAGTTAAGTCAGTTGGACCAAAATGGCAATAGGGAAACCTTTTTAGATCCAGATGTTAAAAATGAAAACTTTGGACTAAACTGGCAAAATTATCCAAACCACAGGGACTAAATTGACAATTAACTCTATAGAATAAATGGGTGAATGTCACATGACATCCCCTATCTCATTTTTTTATTGCTTCAGTATGACAAGTTCTATGTATATGCTTTAATGCATGTAATGTATTTTACTTTTCTATTTTTAGAGTATTAGTAGGAACACAAAATAATTCTTATGCTTACTTTGAACTTTAATAAACCCAATAATTTATATATTAATTATTATTATTATTATTATTATTATTATTATTATTATTATTATTATTATTATTATTATTATTACATGAGTTTTCTTGCCATTTCAACTTGGTTATTCTTTTCTGCGATAATAAATTATGTTTTTGTCTAAATTTTGCGAGTTAACACGCTACAATGCGCGTGCATGGTTAAACGTTTTTACGTTTCTTTGTAGTTCGGTTTAACGATTTCTCGCCGCAACGTGCGGGTCCAAAGAACTAGTTTCTATTAAATGTTGCAACTTTCAAATTAAAAAAATAGTTTTATTTGTATTTTTTTTAACTTGAATAAACAATATCATTCCACACGAAAAAGGACAATTACAAAGCAATGGCAGGTAGTCGGGCAAAAAGTTGCGCCGTCACCACCTTTTGAATAGAAAAACCAATTCTACTAAATACAAAGTTTGAAACCTTTGGCGACGAAGAATTACTATTAACGACTTTTTGAACCCGATTCAAAAGTGGCACAGCGTTAGGAGCGAGACCACCAAAAGTATCAAACGCAAACGGGACAAACACATGTTGATTCTCCAGGCAGGCTTTCTCACGTTTTGCCACTTTGCTCGCCTCTGCCTTGAGCACCACTTGCCCTACGACAAAGCTCTTGTCCTTGAACAAAAAGTTATAAAAGTTATCCAGAACAAAAAAAAAAATGGAGTATTGGATTTTAATAATATATCCCAATCATTCGTCGTTTTCCGTCAATAGTCCCATCTTCAAAAATAACCACTGGCAGTCCTAACTATTAACATAGAGGTTTTGGACGAAAATGTTGAGTTTTCCGGCCAAATAAGAGTTTTCCGGCAAAAAAGGAGTTTCCCGAAGACCTCAATTATTGGGGCTTTTACCAGGACCAGGTTCCTAAAGCTCCGATCTATGGTTACAAAGAGGTTTGGTTCGAAAATGTTGAGTTTTCGGCGACCTTAATAATTGAGACTTTTACTTGAAAAAAAGTTCCTAAAAGTCCGATTGAAGGTTACAAAGATGTTTGAGACGAAATTGTTGAGTTTTCTGGCAAAATACGTTTTTCCGGCGACCGACGACTAACGACGTTAGGTTTTCTGTTAATCAAGGTCAATTGGAGGCCAATATGTTAATAATTGGGACCGAAAGTGATTATTTTTTAACTTGAGACTGTTGGTGGGCAACGACAAATAGTTGAGATTATTAAAATCCAATACTCCTAAAAAAACAAAAATAGATAAAAACATTGTTAAAAACGTCAATCCTATCATATACATTTTTCTCTTGTGGCCATTGGAACAATATTTAGTATAACTTATTAGAACATTTCGTTACATTTGTTTTTAAGAATTAAATTGATGTGGTCAATGGTCCTCAATCCAATCCATGTATGATAGGTTTCGAAGAGGTGAATATTGGATGTTGCGGATCTGGATATGTTGAGGCAGCAGCCCTATGCAACATGAATTCAGCTGTATGTGAGGATGCAACAAAGTACGTGTTCTGGGACGCAATTCACCCAACGGAACAAGCATATTACTATGTGTTTACAACCCTTCGTCCGGTTATCGATAGGGTTTTGAATGATTACATAAACTAGCAGACTCCCATTGTTCAACAAAGGGTTAGGTACCATTTCAAATCCTTCAATTTCCATCCAACTTTCCATTTATATCAAAAAATCATTGTATTCAACCAACACTACCAAATGATTAATATAGTAATAGTAATTATTGGTCATGTATAACATTAATAATAAGATTTCGTAATCTATATTTATTGTAACATGATCTACCAAGACCCCATTATGTATTTAGTTTTCGAAGTAACATGTTCATCTACGGTAATGTTTTAAAATCCGGTTTGTTAATCATACTGGATTAGGCACAAAAATGGTTTAACCGGTTGAACTGTGTTGTGTCGGGCGGTTCAACCGGGATGACTAGTTAATTGTATAATTTCATAAATTACAACATTAACTCAAAAAATAATCCAAAATTGGATTAAAATGGAAATCTGGAACGAACGATGGGGTGATGGAAGTCTGGAACAAGTCACGAATGATGGAGTGATGAAGCAAGTTTTGAATTTTGATCGATGGAGATAAAATATTTAAGGTTGTTAGGTTAAAGCTAAGAGTAAACATGGAGATGAGACGATAAAAAGTAAAATCCTAACCCAAAAACAGACCTGAGACGGTACCGGTATAACGGTTCAAACCGGCATACCGGATTTTACAGGCAGTACAAAGTCTATGCCGTTTCTCCTACTTACCGGGGTGTTTTAGACCGGATTTACATCTGAAAACGGTAATACCAGTATAACCGGCCGGTATTTACCGGTTTTTAAAACATTGGTCTACGGTTGAAGCCTCATATAAATTAACAAAAATTTTACATCTTCATTGGTATACATTGGCACGCTACATAAGTTGCGAGGATAACTTGGACCGACATGAAATCGCATAAATTAATAAACTTTGTCGCATGTATGTGTTTTTTAAATTCTGTTTTCACGTTTGTTGGACCATTGAAGAAAAAACTAAACATATAAGAGCCTTAATAATCTTAAACGAAAACAGCAAAAATAGAATACTAAAAAATGTGGATATTATAAAGAGTTTTGGTGTTCAGTATAGAGATATTTGCAATGAGATCAAATTTATTTACAATAAAGAAATTGGATATATTCAGAAGTGGTCCACAAAATGAAGTGTGCAGGTTTAGTTAGGTTCTACATATTTAAAAGTGTCGAGGTGTAGACCCAATTTGTTGCGTCAGTTTTCTAATGCGTGGGTATAATTTAAAGCACATTTAAGTATGTGGCTTGCAAAAAGAGTGTTTGGGATTAACTTATATGCGAGGTTTGCCAATAACTTATTCCTCTACGTTTTTTTAAACAGCTAGCAATAAGCTAGCATGGCTACAAAGAAAAACTACAAAACCAAATTACACCGGTTTTTCCAAGACACTTCCTTGAAAGGAGAACTGTATTTGATCTAAACATAACTTAAGGATTTGATCCCTTCCAAAGTTCTTCCCGCATCTGCTGTTTTATTAGAAAAAAAGGCCATTTCAAAAAAATAGCAAAAGCTGATGTCAAAACATTGCTGCGAATTAGTTTTTATTATGCTAATAAAAATCATTCATAGCTCAATTAGTTACATTACAAAATTAAGGAAAGCAGTAGATTACAATACATGCTTACAACTTAACTAAACGAAAAATACATCAAATGTGATGGTATTGAAAAGGTCACTAATACGTGCTACGCACAGCAATACCATGTTGCCTACAACCTGCATGGTCACGTTCATGCTAAATCTCTTTTCTTGTAAGTCAACTTTAATTCATGGGTCAGTAGTACATGTGTTAAGTCAGTTAGTGGAGTCATAGGTGGTTGTTTTGACAACTCGCATTTTTAGGTTATTACGGTGAACTTTCTCATTTAAATCTTTATGATTTTGTGCCACTTTCGTACATGCATTCACTTTATACGTGTAGGTTATAACACACCAACACGAACACGGACTAACATAAACTAGTGGGACTAGTTTCGTTAACTGGAAGTTAAACTGCTAACTTTCTACGAGAGTATTAATTTGTTGGAACTTGTGTGATTATTTGTGAAATAATATAAATCACTCCCAAATCCGGAACCCATCACTCAAATTCAGATTTCCGACTAATCCTAACCCAAATTCGGAACACCCTAAATCTATACATAAACTCGGACACCCTAATCCACTCCACATACTCGGAATCTAAGGCGGCCTTTGGCTCGCAGGAATTCAATGGAATTTAAGGGAATTGGAATCTGAATTGTTTCTCTTACTATGTTTTGTTCATAGAATTTGATGGAATGGGAATCTCAATTCCAATCTTCATGTGTTTGGTTGACAATGGAATTGAAATTGGAATTAGGCATGAATTCCTTCAAATTCCTTTAACAAAAGGAATTCAAATTTTTCCAATATGTAAAGGAATTAAAGTAAATTCATTGAAATCTTCAACCGTTTCGACCCGAACGCTTTTGACCCGTACCGTTTCAATCCGAACCGTTTCAACCCGTACTTATTTCGAATCGAATCGTTTCGACGCGAACCGTTTCGACCCGAACCATTTCGAATCGAACCGTTTCGGCGCAAACCGTTTCGACCTGAACCATTTCTGTGCGAACTGTTTCGACCTGAACCGTTTCGGCACGAACCGTTTCGACCTGAACTGTTTCGGCGCGAACCGTTTCGACCTGAACCGTTTCGGCACGAACTGTTTCGACGCGAACGGTTTCGACCCGTACCGGTTTGAAGCGAACTGTTTCAACGCGAACCATTACCAGCCGTATTGTTTCGACGCGAACCGCTTCGACATGTACCATTTCGACCCGTACCGTTTTGACCCGTACCGTTTCGAAGCGAACCGTTTCAACGCGAACCGTTATGAGCCGCAATGTTTTAAAATCTGGTTTTTATACTGTACCGGATTTGGCTCAAAAACGGTTTAACCGGGTGTATCGGGCGGTTCAACCGGTTGTACCGGGCGATTTAACTGGTTTTATCGGATGGTTAAACTGTACAACCGGCCGATTTGAACCAGTTTTTCATACATTGATGAGTCGTACCGTTTCGATGCAAACCATTTCAACCCTTACCGTTTTGACCCGTACCATTTCGACGCGAACGGTTTTGACCCGTACCGTTTCAAATCAAACCATTTCGATGTGAACCGTTTCGACCCGTCCTGTTTCCACCTGTACCGTTTTGACGCGAACCGGGGGTTGTGGGTGCCGGAGTGATGGATTCCAATTCATTTGACAACCAAACACAACAAAAATATAATTGAGATTCCAATTCCAACAATTTCCAATTCCAATTGGAATGTTTAAATTCCAAATCTAATTCCTTTAAATTCTAATTCCTACACAAATTCTAATTCCAATTGCAAAACATTCCGCGAACCAAACGCTCCCAAAGGGATTCCTAAACTTGGACCCTTAAACTCAACTCCAAACTCGGAAACCCAACCGCAAACCCGGATTTCCCTTAAATCCAGACTTACCCCTCACTATACCCTCTCCATTTCGGAACCCCTACCTCTTATCACAAACTCGGAACCTTTTTATCCCTTTATACAAATTCGGGAACTCTTAAACCCTTAACCGACTTTCAAATATATATATATTAACATGCAAACCCTAGTCATCATTCAAAACCTGCATTTTAAATCTTTCAACTCTGAACAACGACTTTAATCCACAGGCTTTCAATTATCTAGTTTATCAAGCTTTTCACAATCTCTTCTGGTAATCTCTCTTGATCTTGTTTATACTTTCTGTTTATACGTGAGTTCTTGACTTCGATTTGTTGATTACATGATTGCATAAAACATGATTCTTGAATGCTAAGATTGTTTAGAATCGAGTTCTCGAATGGTGGATTGTTGATTTAAATGTTACATACTTGTATGCATGTATGCTAGGGTTCGATGATAACTTGATGACTAAACTGATTTACATATTGTTATACATGTGTTAGTAGTCGAAAAGTATGATAACACGATCACGAACACGTTTTTATAAGGATCTGAATGCAAACAGAGATGTGCAAATTTTTAGGTTGATTTGTATCGATTGTATCTTGATCAAAACATAATGAAAATGAGTGGTTCTTTAGTCTAAAACGAAGAACAATAAAATAGCTTTCAAACCCAACTGGAGTTATAATTTTTCAACAAGTTTAGGTTAGTCAAAAGATTAAAATGGAACACAGGTACAGGCTGCGTGTTTCTACACAAATTGTAGCGAGTTACAGAAGTCATAACTTGGTCAATTGTTGGAGTTAACACTTGAATTTTTTACATTAGATTCTCCTAGGAGATTATGAAATTCTCTAACTGGAATTTCGTCAATTGGATCGACTTATGAGTTTTATATAAAATAAATCGTAAACTGTCGATAGAATGTAACGAAATTGCCCTTTATGTGCTAAATGATTTTTAGTGATTTTCGGTGATCTTTTAGACTTTGAGAAAATTACACAAACCTTTTCGGGCCTAGTGACACGTTTCATAAATTATTTGTAATTTACTTGTTCGTTTAATATTTTAAACAAAATTTGCTGAAACGTGATGTTTATGTGTATAAATGCAATTGTTTATTAGTACGAGGTGTTATTTGTTTTTTTGACATCTAATCAAATATCATTAAATGTGCTACATGTTATGAGTTCTACACATGAACGTAACCCTACGAATATATAACTAAGTGTCAACGTGTATGCATATTACATGATAGTATACATGTAGAATCAATGTGACTTATGTGGATATTAACTAATGATAAAACAACAACCATATCAGGACGTGTTGACCACACTTAATCCTATTCATTAAATTCTAGCCGAGCAAATCTAAGGTGAGTTCACTACTTTACTAAAAGCATGCAATCCTTTGGTTGTGACTACATTATCCTTGGTTTGAGACTACACTTATATTCCTAGATGGAATATTAAAACTTAAATACTTTAGTTTAATTTCATGTCTATAGTGGACTAAACGAAACAACTATCTTGAAAGTCCTTACTCCTTATACCGATTAGTTGTCGGGTTATGGCAGACAGGGTATTAGTTGATAGCGCTATTAGGTTTGACAAACCTCACACCGTGTAGGGAGTTGGGCGTGAATTTTGACCTTACTATTGCATCAATGCAAATAACCATTGATGTGGGGCACAAAAACTTACAACGTCAGTATTTGGTACCACATGTTTAGTTGCTTAATCGTGGGTTAGCTACCGATGACATGCCTTTATAACTTTCGTACTTGGACTTACTTTTCGTTAAACTAAAACTGTGAACTCGCCAACTTTTTATTGATATACTTTAGCATGCTTTGCAGGACGTTAGGTACAACTCAAATGGGGACTTGCAACTTGGAGAGTGTCATGGCTTTTGGTTAAATTGTTTTCGTTATTTATGCTAAATAACTATGGTTTTTGATTATCTCTAGATTTTTATACTTTTGCTTTCGTTGTTAAACTTAAACATATGTTTTCAAAACTTTTGAATGTATTCTCACTATTCATGTTGAATGTGGTAGTTAAACATTTTCCAATTAAGTTAAAATGGTTCAACATGATTAGTGGCTTGATCCTGGTATGTCATGCGCCTCACGGTAAAACCCCGCATATGGAATTTGAGGGTGTGACAATTGTTATTTTCTTTCTTCATTTTCTTCCTTGAAAGGCTATTTATTAGCCACTAGTATTTTGATTATGGCATGCAAATTTAAAATTTCCTAAGAGCTTCTCATTTCTCCTTCAATCTCTTCGGTACTTTCTGTATCATCTTCTTGTCTAACTTTGATACACATCAATTATGGATCAGAATTCATGTCTAAGACTGGTTCTTTAAAAAGAGATTACGGGTCTCATAAGAGAATCCATTTGTTTCTTAGATACAATAGTCTAAGTAGTGTGTACTGATGTGCTTAAAATACAACATATAAATTGTATCAAATGAGTTATAAAAACAACCCTTTTTAGTACTAATGTTGGGAAAAGTGTGTTTCTTTGTTTCTTTGTTTCTTTTTAATTTACATGGTCAAAAGATCTTAAACGCACAAAAGGAACAAATTAACAGCAAAAACCAACATAAATACAAAAGAAGAGAAGTTGACACTCATACCGACCCTCCGAGCTTCACCCAAAGGCCAAAAATAACAAGTCAGAAGGCTGACATGGGGTTGTGCCATCCTGACATGGGGCTGTGCCACCCTGACACGGGGCTGTGCCACCCTAACACGGGGCTGTGCCACCCTCAGCACGGGGCCGTGCCACCTTAGCACGGGGCCATGCCCAGTCAAGATTCTCTGCAGAAGAAAAGACTACATCAAAGGACAAAACTGACAGCCAACACGGGGTCGTGCTCAGCCAACACAGGGTGTGGTCAACTCAAAGATTTTAAGAATCTACGATAGTACATCAAGAACATTGGCCACGGGGCCGTGTCAGGTGGGCACGGGGCCGTGTTAGTACAAGATCTGACACTACAGTTAATGAAGAAGAGAGAGAATGGCCAACACAGGGCCATGTCAGGTGAGCACGGGGCCCTATTGACAGTCTGTTTTCAGCTATAAATAGGGAAGCTTGGTTTCATTTCAACTCATCCATTGGCAAACCACTTTTCTCTCACTTACCACCACTCCACTAGCACTACAACCCATCATCCACCACCATCATCATCCATTTTCCATCTATTAGAGTGTGTGTAGTCTCGGGATCCAAGATTGATAGTAAGAATCTTTGTCAAACAAAGGCCATGCTTCGCTAAATTCTTACATCACTTTGTGAAGACATATCTTTTATGTATTTCATTTATGATTTTCAATCTTTGGCAACTTTTTAATTGAGTATGTATTAATGACTTTAATAATTAGTTTTTTATACTGAAGGTGAATCTATTCAACCATTATTCTTATGTCGTTTATTCACATATTCATGTCTTTACGGTCTATATAAAGTATGTTAACTACTTGGAAGGGGGTTAGAAGGGTGGTTGAGTAATTCTATGTCTCGTTCAGTGTATAGATCCTGCGAGAACCTGGTTCAAGTTTAGTACTACTCCATGGATTAGCCGGGAGTGACAGGCCCGACTAAGAGTAAGTGATGTGTGTCGGTGTGAATATATTTTTAATTATATTTTTAGCCCTTTTTAACACTTTAATCAAGTTTTAAATTTATAAAACACAATATTCTACTAACACTAAACACACATATGGTCAAGTGCACCCATCGTGAGCGTAGTATAGCGTTGGTAAGATACCGAGGTCGTCCAAGGACACAGGATCTTTTAGTACCGGTTTAGCCTCAACGTCTAATCAGATCAAAATTTTAGAAAAAGTTTTAAATAAGAAAATAAAAACTAAAAATGCTGAAAATAAAAATAAATAAAAATAAAAACAGATAGACAAGATAAATCACTTGGATCCGACTCGCCTTTAGTGTAACCTTTGATGATTTCCGCACTTTTGCACTTTTTAAGAGATTATCTAAGTTATAGTAGTAGGCCCCTCTTTTGAAGGTGACGTTACCCTCAACCCAGTAGTTTGAGTCAGCAAGGATACAATCCTAAAGGGTCGGAATATTGAAAGATAATTAATTAAGTTATTAATGCGTAATGTGGTAGGCCCCTCTTTTGAAGGTGACGTTACCCTCGGCTAAGTGGTTTGAGTCAGCAGGGATACAATCCCAAATAACCGGGTTCATGTATTAATAGTAGTTTACATGTGAGGGGATCAAGCCATTCGCACCCCCACCATCCAATACCGGTGGGTATTGAAGGAGGTCCTAGTAAGCTTCACCCAGGTCCTTGCAGGATCTATACACTGAACAAGGTAAGAACCTTACCAAACCATTCCCTTAACCCCCGACCAGGTAGCCAACATATCTCTATATAGACCGTAGAGATATAAATGGTGTAAATCTTTTTATTTTATATAGACAGTAAAATAACGCCAAGACACCACGGACAAATGATAAGGAAGTTTCACCTTCAACATAAGAAACTAGTTATTAAAGTAATTAATACAAAACCAAATAAAAAGTGCGAAAAGATTAAAAATCAAAAGTATTACACTAAATGCTTGTCTTCACCAAGTGATGTAAGAGACTTAGGCAAAAATGGCTTTGATTGTCAAGAACTCTTACTATCAATCTTGGATCTCGAGACTACTACACACACTCTATGATGGATAATGGATGATGGTGGTGGATGTGGGTTGCAATCGTGGTGGAGTGTGGGTGAAGTGGGAGAGAGGTGGTTTGCCAAGGGATGCCTTTGAAGTGAACCAAGCGCCTCTATTTATAGCCTGCACAGAAGCCTGGACACGGCCCCGTGTCCATTGGGCATGGCCCTGTGTCCATCCACTTTCTCTTTCTTCATTAATTGTAGTTTGTCTGTATTAGCTCCACACGCCCCCGTGTCCGCTGGGCACGGCCTCGTGTGTAGAAGCGTATCTGTACTATCAAGATATGCTTGGATTCTGCGAATCTTAGCATTGACCAAGACCGTCTTGAGCTGGGTACGCCCATGTGTCGGGAAATAGAAGCTTCTACAACTTTGTCTTTTCTGCAGACACTTGACCACGCCCCCGTGTCCGCTGGGCACGGGCCCGTGTTCAGCCTTCTGTTCTCTTGTTTTTTGCTTGGGAAGATGTTGTCGAGGGGTCGAGCATGCCATGTTTATTCCTTCTCTTGTATTTATGTTAGATTTGGCTGCATTTTTGCTCCTTTTGTTCATTTACGCTCATTTAATCCTGAAAATACAAAAGGAAGACAAAAGCACACTTTTTCCAACAATAGTACTAAAAAAGGGTTAGTTTTATGCCTCATTTGATATAATTTATAGGTTGCATTTTACACACATCAAATACCCCCACACTTGAATCTTTGCTTGTTCTCAAGCAAAACTCTTTATAATGTGGCTTACACACACCAAATGGAATGGGTAGAAGAGAAGTTTTGGGCTTGTCTTGAGTGTCGGGATTCCAAGATCTTTATTAGGTTTTATTTTTATGCTATTTACAATCCTATTCGTTATGATTTATTTAGAACGTTTCATAAGAGAAATTACTTATTTGGGCATAACATGCCTCTTTAAATTTCCATTTATATACATGTTCACATACCTCACGGGAGATCACTCAACACTCGGCCGAAGATGTATTTTTGTGAAACACTCGAGACCGGCATGGAACTTACTTCTACCATATGCTTTCCAAGCAATCAATCCTCCTCCTTTTTAACTATAAATCTTTGTAAATATCAAGAGGACTTGGGGAATGGTTAGGCTTGGGTTAAAGGTAGGTGGTTAGTAGAAAAGGGCTAAAAGCGTAAAAAGCGTTGGTCGTCGTAAAACTTTTTGTTTTTGTGACTTTTATTCAAACAAAACATTTTCAAACCAAGTTTCTTTGAGGAACTTGTTTGTTTATTGCTAGACTTCATTTTTTTATAAGGAATGTCACATGAAGACCGAGCTTTTTACTAAAATAAAGGGTTTAAAATAAAAAAGGGTTTTTGGTGGGTAAAGGGTGTTTGTTTTATGGGTTTAGAAATGAAAATGTTTAGGCTCAAAGGGGTTAACTAGGGGGATTTTTGGGTAGGTGGTAAAAAAAATGAAAAATAATGGTGTTGAAACGAAAAAGGGTTAGTCCTAATGCCTCCATCATTTATTTACTTGGATTTAAGTTGGTAAGGACCGGGAATGTATCGTCATGGCAAGTTCTAGAGTCGTAAGAAACCAAGCAGCTATTCACACAAGAAACGAAAATGAGCATTTAGTTTAAAGATGTGTATTTGTATGCTCAATAAGGGCTCAAAACTCACTTTTTGTGGGAATGAGTTTATAACGTGATCAAGTATATATAATCAAATTTTAACTAGATTTGTCATGCCTTTTCATAATCTTCTTATTTGGTTCTTTTTATCACGACGCTATCGGTTGTAAATTTGTAAAAATATAACCTTTTTAGAACTTGTTATTCCCGAATTAAACCAATACAAGTAAAAAAAAATGAAAATTTTTGAAAAAAATTGGGGTGATTAGCGGTCCCAATAGAGTTTTGTGTAAGGCTTGTTATTAGGACTTGCAAAATTCAAGGTTTTAGCATCCCCCCACACTTAAATTACACATTGTCCTCAATGTGTCCCAAAAATAAGTTTTTCGGTTGATTAAAATGTGTAAAAGTGGGTTAAAAACAAGTTTTTATGTTACTGGGTTGCTGAACACGGGGTGTGGTGGGCTGAGCACGGCCTCGTGGTCAGACTACCAGTATCAAATTTAAACAGAAGGCTGGGCACGAGGGCGTGTTCAATGAGCACGACCCCGTGTCCAGTTAACTGAATTAGGCATTTTCTACAGAACCTTGGGCACGTGGGCGTGTTGGGTGGCCACGGCCCCGTGCTGGACATGCTGAAATGATGGAAAAGTTAACGGAAGGCTCTGTTTTCATGCATGGGGTGCGGTTTTAACGTCCCTTTGGCAATATCCACCTTTTCGAGTGTGATTTATTCCTGAAAAGTAAGACTAAACTAGAAAACATAAAAGTTAAACTAATCTAAAACTACGGATAGTTCCGCGGAATGCCCCCGTGGTGCGCCACGTTTATAAGGGTCATTGGCTAGACCCACCTTATCGGGTGGTTCTGGCTCATCTTCAATTAGGGGGTCGTCATTGCCAATTGGATATTTCATTGATTGTTCAAGATCGACATACCTTTTATAGGCCCCTAATTGAATGGGTAAGTTGTTTTGCTTCCGATTAATCAAAGCTTTGTGGGTTTTCACAAAAGGTCATCCCAACACAAGTGGGGCATCATCAAGGATGACAAAGTCGGTTGGGACTACCGTTTGATCGGTTTGGACTAACACATCCTCAACTATCCCTACTGATTTTATTGTTTTCCGATTAGATAGAAAAATGGGTATTTGAAGTGAAGAAAAATCACCAATACTTAATTTTTCGAAAATGTAGTTTGGCATTATATTAACACAGAGATCTTTATCAATTGTAATATTACTAGAATTTTGAAAAAAAAAACATGGAACTGGTGTAATGTGAATTTCAAATGGATATTCTTTTATTAGCGTAGTTTGATCATTTGTTAACTTAACGCTTACCGTTTCGTCAATTTTAGTGTTAGTGTTTAACTCTTTTAAAAACCTTGCATGAGTGGGTACTAAACAATGATTTTCGAAAGAAGGTAACACGAGATTAATTTCTTTAAAATTAGACTCTTCTTGAATTTTAACGTTGTCGGACTCACCTTTTTCGTTGTTTAACTAATGTGTCGGTTTTTCACTTACTTGGTCATCAATTTTTACCTTTTCAACTATCTTTTCTTTATTACAAGTTAATTCTTCCCTTGCGCGGGATTCCTCTTCCCTTGCGCGGGATTCTTTTATGCAGCGCTCGATAGCTTTAATGTGTTCTATTATCTTATCGGCTATGTGGGTGATAGAATAAGGATCTTCAAAGCTTAAATCCGGAAGTTCGATCCTTGGTTCCTCATAATGCTCATATGAGGTAGATGGTTCACACCATGGTTCCTCATTGTAAGTATATGATGGATAAGGGTCGTAACTTTGTTCTTCATAATACCCATATGAGGTGGGTTGTTCACGCCATGGTTCCTCATAGTAAGTATATGAAGGTTGCGGCTCATATCTTGGTTCCTCAAAGTAGGAGTATGAAGGCTCATACCTTGGTTCATCAAAATATGAGTATGAGGGAGAAGGTTCATACCTTTGGTCTTCATAGGATGAATATGAAGTGGACGGCTCGTACCTGTGCTCCTCATAGTAGTTGTATGAAGTGGATGATTCAAAGAGGTCACAATATTGTACCGAGTGAGGGTTACCACAAATGGTGCAATATTCTTCCCTATAATCTTCCTCCTCATAGTGGTCGTTGTAATCTCCTGAGTATTGATCTATAAGAATCACTCAGCAGACCACAACAGAGTCTCGGGACCAGAAAACAAAAATAAAAACGGAAACAAATGCTGGACACGACCCCGTGTTCAGGTTCTGTATCTGGGCGTTTTAATAAAAGTGACTGGTTTTGTGCAGCATGGGGGCATGTTCAGCGAACACGACCCCGTGTTCAGACTCTGTATCTGGGAGTTTGTTAAAAAATATGCAGCACGGCCCCGTGTTCAGTCTACTGTAAATACAAAAACTAACTAAAATGCAGAAAATGTGCGCGTGTTTTAAAAAGGTTTTAAAAAACTGATTAGGCTGTTGATTTTAAGCTTTCTTAAAATCCTTGTGTCCCCGACAACTGCGCCAAAAACTTGATGTGTGTTGGTGTGAATATATTTTTAATTATATTTTTAGCCCTTTTTAACACTTTAGTCAAGTTTTAAATTTATAAAATACGATATTCTACTAACACTAAACACACATATAGGCAAGTGCACCCATCGTGAGCGTAGTATAGCGTTGGTAAGATACCGAGGTCATCCAAGGACACAAGAGTTTTTAGTACCGGTTTATCCTCAACGTCTAATCAAATCAAAATTTTAGAAAAAGTTTTAAACAAGAAAATAAAAACTAAAAATGCTGAAAATAAAAATAAATAAAAATAAAAATAGATAGACAAGATGAATCACTTGGACCTGACTCGCCTTTAGTATAACCTTTGATGATTTCCGCACTTTTGCACTTTTTAAGAGATTATCTTAGTTATAGTATTAGGCCCCTCTTTTGAAGGTGATGTTACCCTCAACCCAGTAGTTTGAGTCAGCAAGGATACAGTCCTAAAGGGTCGGAATATTGAAAGATAATTAGTTAAGTTATTAATGCGTAATATGGAAGGCCCCTCTTTTGAAGGTGACGTTACCCTCGGCTAAGTGGTTTGAGTCAGCAGGGATACAATCCCAAATAACCGGGTTAGTATTAATAGTAGTTTACATATAAGGGGATCAAGCCATCCGCACCCCCTCCATCCAATATCGGTGGGTATTGAAGGAGGTCCTAGTAAGCTTAGTGTAGGATCGTATCGCGACCCGAATGAGTCGATTAGAGGCGTTTTCGTCAATTACAGGTGCGGAAAACAAGTAATTAACGTAGGAATAGCTTGCAATACACTTTAAACTCTTTCTGTATTGATTTGACAGCGATTACAAACAGTTCTCGATCCGGCAGCACTTCGGTACGAGATTCAGCCAACGTTTTCAACTGAAATCGCTCATAGGGTATTTATAGGAATCTGGAACCGCTTATTGGACAGGCCCAATAAGCGGTCCATACACATGACACATGAGCGGTCCAAGAAGTTGCCACTCGAGCGATCCATGACTTTGACATACGAGCGGACCAGCACAGTTGCCGTTCGAGCGGTTCAGCCCATTGTCACTCGAGCGGTCCAAACCCTAATTGTCCATATGAGCGATCCAACCATCTAAACCTATACAATTTCACTATTTCTTGTATTTCGTGCCCAGATCTAACAATCTAAAAACTATGACTCGATAGAAGACGTAATCAGCAGATGTAGTGCACCAACAGACTCCCCCTCAGATGTTGATGAAGTCGACTATAGAGTCACAACAATGCTGTTTCTTCACATCTTCAGTCTTGATCAGTCTTTGGGCTTCTCTGTCTCTCTATCTTCAGACTCCCCCTCTCGATTTACTGGTATTCCTTTGTTCTTCAATAACATATTCAGGATCGTTGTCTGGCTTTCCATCTAACAGCTTCTCATCTTATCCTGCATAAGCTCTACCTCAAAGTAAATTTCTTTCACATATATATTTCAAACATATAACCCTGCACCAATTCAGACTCTCTTTCAAAACAAACACAGATTTTGATGAACCACTTGAAAGGTTAGATTATGAAAACATTTAATTTCACACACAAACTCCCCCTCAAATATTGCTCATCATGTTTAGCACTCAGAATTTTGAAAATCAGCTATTCAACATCAGTTGTCGAAAATCTTTTTGACTTTTTCAAAACTTTATGCTAAAACATCCTGAAAAACTTTTCGGATTTTTTTGAAAGAAAATAAAATACAGGAAATGAAATATTTACAGACAATATTTTTGTGAGCTCGTGCAAGAGGATCATATCAGTTTTTGAGACAAATCACCAACACCGTTAAGCTTTAAACATACTCAGTTATAAACAATTTACCTAGATTGTCAGTATGTTTGTCCACTTAAAATTTTCACACAGACTTCAATTGATTCGAGATACGATATTAATGTTTTAGAGACTTAAACTTAATTGTGTATCACTCCACTTGAATATACTCCTGTATCCAGATCCCAAATATTCAGTCTTACAGGTGAGTATACCACAGATGATATCTGTAAAGGGGTTATGTGCGAGGGCCGTGAGAGCTCAGGTCGATACTTCCGTATACGCAGAGAGATGACGGCTTCGACTTTTGGTGGGTCCCCTTTAGAGGATCTTTTTTACAACAGCAATGACTATCAATTTTATTGTTTCATCGATTTGCTGAGGGCGGCGCTATGTTTCAAGCATTTTGCGAAAAGCATTATCCGGGGACTAGGTCAGTACTTCCATACAGCAGAAGTCCCGGGATAATACCCCAGATATCACTGAGTATGAAGACCTAGTATCTCAGAATACGGGACCTTTCAAACAAGATTTCGGGGGTTACCCATATATCCAAGAATAGTTACCCACGAATCAAGCAAGTTTGATTTAGGTTTATATCTCGTTTCAATTTACTAAATGTGCGAAAATCTACTGACACATCCGCAGTAAGATCGTTTATCAGATTTTGACTTTACAATTCTTTAGCGTGCTGTGATAGTCCACTGATGTACTATCATTTCCTCTTTTTCGCAACAAAACTCATTTTTTATTTTATCATGTTTTTGTCTTTTTCAAATTTTCTGATGTTTTTGGATTTTCTAAAAATTCTTACTCCCCCTAAAATTCAAATACATCTAATGAAAATAGAAAACAAACTGTACAAAACATGATAACTGATATTGAATCACCTCAATTCGCCATTCACTAGGCATAAACAATCAGAACTCCCCCTATCAACAAACTATTTTCCCATTTAGATTTCAAAACACTTAAGTTTGTTTTAATCAAAATGGTTTTTCCGGAAAATAAGTTTGATTGATTATACCAATTGTAGGTTACCATTTGTAGGAATATCCAACAAATGTTCGGAGGTGTGGTTGATCATCTTGTCTATCGACCAATGTAGGAAAATACAAGTACAACTTAATGTCCTTGATTTACCATTTTCAGTTCAGAAACCTCTGTACCAATTGTAAAACATCAACAAACATAAACAAACCTCTTTACCGTTTGCATAATTGACATTACCGAATAGAATTTTGAGAAAGATGCTGATTCATGCTCCACGCTTACCAACCTGGGAGCTCCGGCAAGTCCTGAGACTTATTGTTCGAAATATGTACCATCCCAGTCACAAACCAGGGATGGTTCAACCTTTTCCTTCTCTGTTTTCTTCTCATAAAATTTCTTAACCCCTTTGACTTTTCGATCAATCATCTTGCCAAATATGTGTTTTACCTTGGGGTTAAAGACCTTCTCAGCATCAAATTCCTGTTCATCATGAAAAAATTGGTTAGAAATTTCAACTTTACCAATTTTCTTTTTATAATTCTCAGCTCGAAGTAATGGAAACTCCTCATCATTCACAATCGGAACCGAGTTCTCATCTTTTACATCAGATTCACCATTTGAAACAATTTGTGGCTCAACTGACTTTGTGGAATCAGTTTCATCGCCCGAAGATAGCTCCTCTGATTTTGACCCATCAGAATCATCGCTAGAGCTTTCACCAACCCTTTTAACAATCCATTTCTGGTTGTCAGATTTGGCTCTCTTCTTGTAAAACTTGTTCGAACTCTCACCAATTTCAAAAATAGAATCTTTGAACAATTTTGTTCTATCAAGTGGTGATTCGAACGCAAACACCTTTTCTGAGATTTTGCGAAAAACTCCCTGTTTTGATTGTATCGCCTGAGAACAATCTTTGGCGATATGTCCAGCGTTGTTGCACTTGAAACAGGTTCTCGAATCCTTCTTTTGTTCAGCTACCTTCTTCAACTTAGCTTGTTTCTTTTTCAGAAATTCACTGTTTGTTTCCCTCCAGAAACTTGTCTTTTCTTCTTCATCGGTTGATGTACCTGAAACAAATGACATTCTTGATTTAAAATCACGAACATATTTTTCATTTTTCTGTTTTTCTGTAGGAGTAAAACCTAATCCTTTCTTTTTGAAATTACCGTTATGGTTTGATCTCTTTTGGAAACCTGAACCAGAACTGTAATTCTTTTTCTTGTTTAACCTTTGTTGTACTCTTGAGGTGTAAAATTTTGGTTTTTCATTAAGACATAAGCCTTTTATTTCAGAAATATTAATTTCTGTGAGTACGAAAACCTTTTTTATCAATTCAGTTTTAACACCTCTTATTAGAAATTCATCATCAGAATATAATTTGTCAGAATCATTCAAAGTATAAGCCACTTTAAACAATCCATCATCCAAATTAGATTTTGACAACATGAATTTTCTATCATAAACTAATTTTCCCTGTTTTTCTGTTTGCACCGGAGTTTTTGACTCAGATTTTGACTCTGACACGGACTCCGACTTTGACTCTTCACTGTCATCACTATCTAACACATGATCCACGACTTTCTTCATCAATTGAGACTGTTGATCAGTGTCAGATGATGTAAACACAACATCAATACTTTCTGGAAATTGACCGACGACTCTGACTCCCACTGTAAATTTGTGGCCTTTTTGACTCTTTCATCGTTAGGATGTCTAGGCAAATATCCATTTTCCAGCAGAGGTGGACATTTGTTATAACTGACACCTTGCTTCTTACCAGATGGCGTCTTATCAATGTCTTTTTTCTTGTCACTCTTCTTCTTGTCAGCAATCTTTTCTTCAACATCAACTCCAGCTGCATTCTCTTCAGTTACATCATCCTCTTCCCATACCTTCATGCTCTCAACCGTAGGATAAATCCTGTCAATCACATAGGAAGTACATGAGTAACTTTTTAATAAACGATTAACTCTCTCTGTTTCGATTCTCTGCAGCTCAAGCTTTTGTTCTAAAGCAGCACACTTTTCAATGTAATTGATTACAACTTTTTGTTTTGTCATAAACGCTCCCTGAAGTGTCTTCATAGCAACTGCTTATTCTTCACTAGTTTGATTGTACTGATTCATTGTCTTGTTCAGCACATCATAAGACTCCTTCAGACTGTTTAAGTTGTAAATCAAAGTGCTGTTCTGCTTTTTCACAGCTTCACAGTTTTCACACTTCACTGGAACCTCTTTCGCATCAACACCTTCATCAACCTTGAACTTAGGCACTTCTGTCACCTTTTGCCTTCTCACCACCGGCACCTCTTCATCATCACTGCTCATTCCTTCCTTTCAATGCTTCCTCCATGCCTCTAGTACTGTAATATGAGGGAAAGCTCGGTCTCTTGATCTTTTTCTTTTTCTTCTCCTTCTTGACTTTTTCGTCTTCGCTATCACTCTCAGCAACCAACTTCATATCTTCTCTGTATTTTCTCGCCCAATATTCCGTATCATCATCACTATCATCTACAATCTTTGCTGTAAATGCAGTGTAAGCTGTGGTTTGATCAGGAATGTAATCATCCCAAGTGAAATTTGCCCAGCTAAAACCCTCTGGTAATCTCTCATTATCTTTATCAATCAAACAAGCTTTTCCATTTTCTGGAATGTAATTATCCCAGTTAAATGATTGCTTTTGATTTGGATTAACCACACAAGCTCTCTTTCCGGTATCTTCAATCACATCTCTTCCGTGTGCAGTCTGAGCTTGATGTTTTTGTTGTTGAGATGATTGACCAACTTGGTGATAGATGGCTTTGCGATAGTAATCGTTGTTGTTGTTGAACGGATTTTGAGCTCCACTTGATTCTCGGTTTGTGCACTCCCTCTTGAAGTGTCCTTTTTCCCTGCACCGAAAACAAGTAACTTTAGATTTGTCAAAACCTAAAGTAGAAACATTTGCATCACGAAGATCATCTCTCCCCGTGATTTGTTTAAACTTCTCAGCTCTCCGTAAAACACTAGCCAGACACCACTTTATGTCCATCAGTTCCATCTCTTCAGCATCTATCTGGTCGTAGTCTTCTTTGGTTAACATTGGATTGCCAATACGACCTGCAACAAAACAAGTATAAGATTCCAAAACCATTCCTAATAAAGACATTTGGTTTTTGGCAATTTCCTCAGAATAATCTTGATCATTCTCAAGATTCAATACAATGTTGCACTGTAATTTTCTCCCATTCTTAGTTGCTGAGATGTTCGGATCGAATGATGAAAATGAAGTAAAACTGGTTTTGCTGCTTGATCCAGATGATGGACTTTCAGATACACTTTTGGCACTCATACCAGTCACAATCTTTGGAGATAGATTTGATGATTTCTCATTTACCCCAGCTTTATAATATAACCCGATGTCTTGTTCACCATCGAAGTCTTTCATTCTAATCACTTTTCTCTGTTCCATTTCTTGAGCTTCGATCTTTTCGATGAACTTACTGAGCGTCAGATTGCTAAAACCTTTCTTGTTTCTGAGCATCATCAAGTATGTGCCCCAACTCTCATAAGGCAACGCATCAGCAAGTTTTTCAATCAACTCCTCATTACTTTTTTCAATACTCAATCTTTTCATATTAGCAAGCAAATTACAATATCGTTCAATTATTTCTCTCGTACTTTCATTTTTCAACCCTCGGAATAAATCGAACTCTTTCTTCAGAAGTGATTTCTTGCTGTTGACCATCTCCTCACTTCCTCTAAACTTCGACCGCAACGCTTTCCAAATCGAGTACGATGTTCCATTATGCTGTAAAAGAACCATTATATCTTCCTTCACTGCCTGTCGAAGAAGACTAAGCATCATTTTCTCGTCTTTATACTTTTTCCGAGCATCAGCAGTAAGATCTTTGATTGGAACAGGTTCTTCATCATCGTTCAATGGTCGAACATACTTGGTTTCTACACATTCCCAAGCATCAAGATAATTCGCTTGCACCCAATTTTCAAACCGACCTTCCCAACCCTTATATTCTTCGATGTTCATTAATTTGGGAGGTTTTTGCATCGTCCCTGTTTCGTTTTCTAACAATGTTGTTTGAATAGCAGTGATTGGTGTACTAGGAGTAGCGAACGCATTATAAAAATCCTCGTCCATTTTCAAATTTTCGAACAATTTAATAATCCGCCTTAAAAGCGAACCCAAGTATCAAGTGTACACAAAAGCGGCCCAATAAGATCAGATGAGCGGACCAGATGTGTTCAAATAAGCGGGCCAGAGAACAATGTGTCAAATAAGCGGTCCAAAGATGTTCGATCGAGCGGTTCACGAAATGCTGTACGAGCAGTTCGAGAATTGTCCGGATGAGCGGTTCCGAATCGACCGAATGAGCGGTCCAACTACGGTCCAATACGCGATCCAAAACTGTCCGAATGAGCGAATCACCAATCGGACCTGTTTTTCCTTCGAATTTTGGCTCCAAACTTTCAAGGGTTTGTCTCTATACTATCGTGCACAATCCCTGAGATTTTCAGCAAATTTCGACCGTTGAAAGTGTCTGAATCTGAAAAAGAAGGTGTAGAAGACAGAAATTTTGATGTTTTTCAGCTATTCTCTGCAGAACTCCTCCTCCTGAAGCTCTGATACCAATTGTAGGATCGTATCGCGACCCGAATGAGTCGATTAGAGGCGTTTTCGTCAATTACAGGTGCGGAAAACAAGTAATTAACGTAGGAATAGCTTGCAATACACTTTAAACTCTTTCTGTATTGATTTGACAGCGATTACAAACAGTTCTCGATCCGGCAGCACTTCGGTACGAGATTCAGCCAACGTTTTCAACTGAAATCGCTCATAGGGTATTTATAGGAATCTGGAACCGCTTATTGGACAGGCCCAATAAGCGGTCCATACACATGACACATGAGCGGTCCAAGAAGTTGCCACTCGAGCGATCCATGACTTTGACATACGAGTGGACCAGCACAGTTGCCGTTCGATTGGTTCAGCCCATTGTCACTCGAGCGGTCCAAACCCTAATTGTCCATATGAGCGATCCAACCATCTAAACCTATACAATTTCACTATTTCTCGTATTTCGTGCCCAGATCTAACAATCTAAAAACTATGACTCGATACAAGACGTAATCAGCAAATGTAGTGCACCAACACTTAGCCCAGGACCTTGCAGGATCTATACACTGAACAAGGCAAGAACCTTACGAAACCATTCCCTTAACCCCCGACCAGGTAGCCAACATATCTCTATGTAGACCGTAGAGATATGAATGGTGTGAATCTTTTATTTTATATAGACAGTAAAATAACGCCAAGACACCATGGACAAATGATAAGGAAGTTTCACCTTCAACATAAGAAACTAGTTATTAAAGTCATTAATAAAACCAAATAAAAAGTGCGAAAAGATTAAAAATCAAAAGTATTACACTAAATGCCTGTCTTCACCAAGTGATGTAAGAGACTTAGGCAAACATGGCCTTTGATTGTCAAGAACTCTTACTATCAATCTTGGATCTCGAGATTACTACACACACTCTATGATGGATGATGGATGATGGTGGTGGATGTGGGTTGTAGTGGTGGTGGAGTGTGGGTGAAGTGGGAGAGAGGTGGTTTGCCAAGGGATGCCTTTGAAGTGAACCAAGCACCTCTATTTATAGCCTGCACAGAAGCCCGGACACGGCCCCGTGTCCATTGGGCACGGCCCCGTGTCCATTGGGCACGGCCCCGTGTCCATCCACTTTCTCTTTTTTCATTAATTGCAGTTTGTCTGTATTAGCTCCACACGCCCCCGTGTCCACTGGGCACGACCCCGTGTGCAGAAGCGTATCTTTACTATCAATATTTGCTTATATTCTACAAATCTTAGTGTTGACCACGACCGTGTTGAGCTGGGCACGCCCCCGTGTCTGCTCGGCACGGGGCCGTGTTCAGCCTTTTGTTCTCTTGTTTTTTGCTTGGGAAGATGATGTCGAGGGGTCGGGCATGCCACGTTTATTCCTTCTCTTGTATTTATGTTAGATTTGGCTGCATTTTTGCTCTTTTGTTCATTTACGCTCATTTAATCCGGAAAATACAAAAGGAAGACAAAAGCACACTTTTTCCAACATTAGTACTAAAAAAAGGGTTAGTTTTCTGTCTCATTTGATGTAATTTATATATTGCATTTTACACACATCAGTAAGAAACTGCTTGAACACTTTATTCATAAACTACTATTAAAACTTTAAACCTACCCCGCAGGGACTGTATCCCTGCTGACTCAGACCAACGGGTTGAGGGTGATCGCCGCCTTCACAAGAGGGGTCCACAACATTTGCATTAATAACTTACTTAATTACCTTTCAATAATCTGGCCTAGTGGGATTGTATCCTTGCTGACTCAAACCACTAGGTTGAGGGTAACGTAACTTTCGAAAGAGGGGCTTTCTACTATAACTAAGATAATCTCTTAAAATGCCTAAAGTGCGGAAATCATCAAAAGGGTACATGAAAGATAAGTTGGATCCAAGTAATTCTTTCTTGTCTATCTATTTTAATTTTATTTTGTTTTCTGTTTTTATCTTTTTGTTTGTTTAAAAATATTTTCTAAAAGTTTGGTTCGATTAGATGTTGACGATAAGCTAGTATTAAAAGCTCTTGTGTCCTTGGACGACCTCGGTATCTTGCCATCACTATACTACGTCCGCGATGGGTATACTTGCCCTAGCGTGTGTGTAGAGTGATAGCAGAATATCGTGTTTATAAATTTAAAACTTGAAATCGGTGAGTAAAAAGAACTAAAAATATACTTAAAAATATACACACCCGCACGCACGTCAAGTTTTTGGCACCGTTGACGGGGACAGAAGGATTTTAAGGAAGTTTAAAATCGGCGACCTAATCAAATTCTAACATTTTTGTCAAAACTGCGCGCTCGTTTTTAAAAATTTTTCTCTGTTTACAGTAGGGTAACATGGGGCCGTGCTGCTGGGACTCGCCCCCGTGCTACAATTTTTTCTAATAAACTTTTTAAAATGCCCAGATACAGAACTGAACACGGGGCCGTGGTCAACCCTCTGTTAAATTTTTAAATTATGTTTTCGATACCGAGGCTCGCTATTCTTCTGTGTATCTTCCAATACAATGGATTACTACTCAGAAGACTGCACCTATTATATTGAGGATGATTATGAGGAGCCCTTTTGTACCATTTGCGGAAAATCCCATTCGGTACAATATTGTGACCTTTTTAGACCATCGACCTTATACACCGCACCAAGTTTTTCATACTCCACTTATGAAGAACCAAGGTTTGAGCTCCCAAAGTCAACTTTTTGGGATACCAATCCGTTTGAAGTTTACGACACTCCACCAACAATCATCCCCGAAGCAGAAAGACTCATAGAAAGTATGAAAAATCTAGAACTCTTACTTAAGAGATCTTGTGAAAAAGAAGAGGCTATTTGCACTAAAGAGGTAATAATCGAAGAGGTAAAAATAGAAGAACAAAATGAAAAACTCATGCATGAACCAACTCAACAAGAAGGTAAGTCTAAAACTAACGACTCTAAAATAGATCAAACTTTTTCGGAAATTCATGTTTTACAACCTTCTTTTGAAAATCATTGTTTGGTTTCTTCACATGCTAAGTTTTTAAAAGAGTGGAACACTTCTACTAAAATCAATCAATTAGTAAACGTCACATTAATAAACGGTTAAACTTCGCTAATACAAGATGAATATTATGAAATGAACATAAAACCTGTACCATGTTTTTTTTTTCAAAACGTCTTTGTTAGTAACGTGCTAATTGATAAAGATCTTTGCGTTAACATAATTCCAAACTATATTTTTGAAAAATTGGGTACTAGTGATTTTTCTCTTAAAATTCCTACTTTTCACTCAAATCGCAAAACGATTAATACCACGGGAATGGTTGGAAATGTCTTAATTCAAACAAGCCAAGAGGTAGTCCCAACCGACTTTGTCATCTTAGATGATGCCCCTCCTCATGTTGGGACAACCATTTCTAAAATCCCATCAAGCCTTGACCAAATGGAACCAAAACAACCTACCACTTCGATTAGGGCCCGGCAAAAGGTACGTCAATCATGATCAATCAATGAAATATTCAATTGGCAATGAAGACCCCCTAATTGAAGATGAGCCGGAACCACCCGATACGTAGGGTCTAGCCAAGGACCCTTAAAAAACTTGGCTCACCATGGAGGCATTCCATGGACTATCTAATAATAAAGTAGTTTTAATCTTAGTATAACTTTTAAGCTTTTATTTTTGAGTTTTTCTTTTAGTAGGAATAAAATACACTCAGAAGGATGGTGAGAAGGCCAAAGGACGTCCCTATGCATAAAAACAAAGGACTCTCAACTGAAAATCCACAATTCGGTAAGTGCAGCACGGGAGGTGCATCTCCTATAGCGCTACTATTGTTATGGCGGAACTACACACCCTGGATGAAATGTTCACATAGCACAAATAGAATACAAGAATCACAAGTTTCACAAACACATAGGATAAAGTTTAGTTTTCAAAAGTCTCAAGTATCATAGTTTAATAGAATACATGTTGCATCCCAAAGTTTAAAATAAAAAGGGATCGAGTATACTCACAGTGATTGCTTAACAGGTTAACTGTTATTGGATCAAAGGGAGCTCTTTAGAGTTAGCCTGATTAAATTACAATAGATAAGAGTCAGGAAGAATAACGAGATTGCGCAAACTGTCAGATCAGTCACTGGATTGGATGGCAGTTCGATCGGATGGCTATCCGATCGGATTGCCATTCGATTGATGTGACTGTTGTGAGTGAGAGACGGATTGCCATCCGATCGGATGGTCATCCGTTCGGATGGCCATTCGATTGAATGGTCGTTCGATTCAAGTTTTGGAAGAAGTTTCTAAGTGTTGAAAGACTTCAAGAGGCATGTCACCTGATCGGATGGCAGTCCGATCGGATGGTTATCCGATCGGAGTGCCGTTCGACGACCAAGAATTCAAAGTTTCAAAGTGTTTAGAGTTAAGGGGGCAAGTGTCGCTTGATCGGGTGGCTGTTCAATCGGATGTCTATCTGATCGGATTGCCACTCGATCAGGTTATCGTTGTCTCGTTCCCAACTTGTAACGTTTCTAAGTTTCTGTTTAAACAACGATGACATGGTACGCATTGAGACAACGGTAAACACATCAGTGTACAACCGATCTGATCGGATGGGAATCACCCCAGTTCGTTCAACCGTCTGTTTGTGATGGTGCTTATGTCAGAATCCGTACTCCAGTCATCTTCTCTGGCAACAATCCTCTTCCAAACCAACTTCAGACTAATCACCAAGTCTATAGTCCGTTTGGATCCAGATTCTACCGTTTTTAAGTAAAAGTTTAAGAAAAGGTGAAGATAAACATAAGTTTCAACCAAAAGTCTAGATTTAGTTTGGATTTAGTGTAAAAACATAGGAAATTCCTTAGATCTGAGCTAGATCATGACCGGAATGACATCACACAACAGTTTAGTACAAACCGCCATGATGACATCACCCTCAAGAGCTCGAATCTCGGTGATTTCACGGTGAAAAGTGAGATTTCAAAGGAGTATCATGTGGAGCATGATGTGTAGATCAAAGATGTACAAGAATCTAGTGTAAAACCTATTGAAATCGCCGAGAAATGGAAGAAAAGAGGAGTGCGTGCGTCTGGTCGAGTGAGGCTGTCACATCAGTGAGAATGGTGATGTGATAGCCCTATTTATAGTGTAGAAGGAGAGTTAAGGCGGTGTGCACTCGGATCGGATGGCAGCTCGATCTAGTGGCCATCCGATCGGTTGATCATCCGATCGGATGGTTATCCGATCGGATGGTCATCCGATCAATCCCATCTTTTCCGTTTAACCGTTATTGATTCGCGTTGCTAGTTAGATTAAGAGTTGTGTATTATTGGGTATTAGTATAACTAGATTACAATATTAACACAAAAGAATTTAGGTTTCATAGTTTCTGCCAATGACAAGACTCCAGTCCCTCGTTCAACCAAGTCTCAAGTTTCACGAGCCTCAAGAGTCAAGCACCAAAGTATCAAGAGTCAAGAGTCTAGTCTTCCAAGTATCAAGTATCAAATGTCTAGTTTTAAGTGTCAAGCCTCATAGTATTAAGTATCAAGAATCTTGATTTAGACAACACAAGAATCTAGTATATAGCATAAGATTCACCAAGTATCAAAAGTATCAATAACCACATAGTTCAGGGACTAAAATTGACAATATATAAAAGTCTAGGGACGCAGGTGTTACAGTCTCCCCTCCTTTAGGAGATTTCGTCCCCGAAATCTAGGAAGAAGACTGGTCCAAGAGCTGCGGGTACTTGGTCTTCATTTCACTTTTCAGTTCCCAAGTGAATTCAGCGCCACGCTTTCCTTCCCAACGAACCTTGATGATGGGAATTTTGCTGCGCCTCAGTCACTTGACACCTGATCCATGATTTCGACCGGTTTCTCCACAAAGTGTGCAACTTTGTTTATTTGCAAGTCTTCAAGGGGAACCTACAGTTCCTCGTCGGCTAGGCATTTACGTAGATTGGATATGTGGAACACTGGATGCACATTGTTTAGTTCTTGTGGCAGGTCGAGTCTGTACACAACCTTGCCAATCCTTTCGAGTATCTTGAAAGGACCCACATAGCGAGTAGCGAGCTTTCCCTTCTTACCAAAACGAACTACTCCCTTCCAGGGAGATACCTTGAGATGAACTTGGTCACCAACATCAAATTCCAGAGGCTTACGCATATTATCAGCATAGCTCTTTTGTCTGCTCCTAGCCTTGATCAAGTTATCACGGATCTGAAGAATCTTATCCATTATCTCTTGAATGATTTCAGGGCCAGTAAACTGCTTGTCACCAATCTCATGCCAGCTGAGAGGAGATCGACACTTACGGCCATACAAAGCTTCGAAAGGAGCCATCTGAATATTGGAATGATAGTTGTTGTTGTACGAGAACTCAATCAATGGTAAATGTACATCCCCCTTACCACCAAAGTCGATGACACAGGAACGAAGCATATCCTCTAGGGTCTGAATAGTACGCTCGGTCTGTCCATCCGTTTGAGGATGAAAGGCCGTGCTAAGATTCAAATGAGAACCCATATCGGATTGAAAAGTTTGCCAAGGACGTGAAGTAAAATGACCATCACGGTCTGAGATTATGTCAAGAGGTATGCCATGACGGCATATAATCTCATCGGTATAGATTCGAGCAAATTTCTCCACTTTATAATCTTCACGAATAGGAAGAAAGTGGGCTGATTTGGTCAAACGATCAATGATCACCGAGATACTATCGTGACCATTAGGTGTACGGGGTAGCTTGGTAATAAAATCCATAGCAATGCTGTCCCATTTCCAAACTGGGATTTCGGGTTGTTCTAAGAGTCCAGAAGGACGCTGATGCTCAGCCTTTACCTTCGAACAAGTAAGGCATTTAGAAACATATACAACAATGTCCCTCTTCATACCGGGCCACCAATAAGTCATACGCAAGTCATGGTACATCTTATCGGCACCTGGATGAATAGAGTAACGAGATTTGTGAGCCTCAGTCATAATGAGCTCACGGAGATTATCGCGATCTGGCACCCAGATGCGATTGAGATAGTACAGAAGACCATCAGATTTAGTTTCAAGCTGATTCACGTTAGCGCCAAGATCTTCAGCAGATAGACTTCCTTCATTAGCTGACGAATACTTAGCTTTGCGAATACAAGCATGCAGATCACTAGAGATACGAATAGCCTTAAAATGAGTTTTACGACTAAGAGCGTCGGCCACTACATTCGCCTTGCCAGGATGGTAGCGAATTTCGCAGTCGTAGTCGTTAAGTAATTCCACCCAGCATCTCTGTCGCATGTTCAGTTCTTTTTGGTCAAAGATATGTTGAAGGCTCTTATGGTCGGTGAAGACCACACACTTAGTACCATACAGATAGTGTCGCCAGATCTTTAACGCAAACACAACTGCACCAAGCTCCAGATCATGAGTAGTGTAGTTTTTCTCATGTACCTTGAGTTGACGAGAGGCATAAGCAATAACCTTGTCCCGCTGCATGAGCACACAGCCCAATCCACGGTTCGAGGCATCATAATATACCACAAAATTGTCATTCCCATCGGGGAGAGTAAGAACAGGAGCATTAAACAAAAGGGTCTTAAGGGTCTAAAAAGATTCCTCTTGCTCGGAACCCCAAGCAAAAGGTTTCTCTTTCTGGGTCAACGAAGTGAGAGGGACAGCGATCTTAGAAAAGACCGAGATGAATTGGCGGTAATAACCCGCAAATCCTAGAAATGAACGAATCTCAGATGCAGACTTAGGCGTACTCCAATTCTTCACAGCTTCGATTTTAGACGGGTCAACACGAATACCTTGCTTACTAACGACATGACCAAGAAATTGCACTTCATCAATCCAAAACTCACACTTAGAAAATTTCGCATACAATCGTTCACCACGTAGAAGTTCAAGCATTAAGCGTAAATGACGAGCATGATCAGCTTTAGACTAAGAATAAAGGAGAATATCATCAATAAAGACTATCACACAACGATTAAGATAAGGTTTACACACATGATTCATAAGATCCATGAACACAACGGGTGCATTGGTCAATCCAAAAGGCATGACCACGAACTCGTAGTGTCCATAACGAGTACGAAATGTGGTTTTGGGTACATTATCCTCGAGTACATGAAGCTGATGATAACCAGAACGAAGATCGATTTTCGAGAAACAGGACGCGCCTTGTAGTTGGTCAAATAGATCATCAATACGAGGTAAACGGTAATGATTCTTAATGGTAAGCTTATTAAGTTCACGGTAGTCGATACACATACGAAACGAACCATCTTTCTTCTTGACGAATAGTACGGGAGCACCCCACGGAGAGGTACTTGGACGAATGAATCCCTTGTCGAGCAGTTCCTGTAGTTGGGTAGATAATTGTTGCATCTCGGAAGGTGCAAGACGATAAGGAGCCCTGGCGACAGGAGTCGCACCAGGTATGAGATCAATACGAAAGTCAACGATCTAGGAGGAGGAAGACCAGGAAGATCTTTAGGAAAGACATCAGGGAAATCACACACTACTGGAACATCACTTATGTTCTTCCCTTTGCCCTTTTGTTCCACTATGTGGGCCAAGAAGGCAAAGTTTTGTTTACGTAGACATCTGTTCGCTTGAGTGCATGACATTAGCCTTAGTCCTTTCGAAGGTCGGTCTCCATAGACATGCAAAATATCACCGGACGGAAGAGGTAAACGAACAAACTTCTCGTGACAAGCAATCTCGACATGGTTCTTACGCAACCAATCCATACCGATAATGACGTCAAAACTACCCAATTGCATAGGTATTAGATCAATAGTAAACACGTGGTTGTTAAGAGTCAAAGAACAACCACAGAGTATAGAATCAACTAGAATAGACTTCCCATCGGCGACTTCCACCGAGAACAACTTAGGTAGCATAAAGCGTGCACAGTTTAACAATGTAACACCCCGTGTTTTCGAATGTCAAAGTCAAAGTCAAAGTCCAAGTCAACTTTGACTTTCTTTGACTATAATTAGTCTATCATATGTTTTATTTGTGGAGTAAGTGTTGTAATCAAGAAAGAATCGAAGTAATCGAATGTTTGATTGACGCGCACCGACTTACGACTGTGAATGGTAGGAAGTAACAATGCGATAAAGTTAATCAACCAGTAATCAAACCGATCTAACTATCATCGAACTCGAATCTCGAATTACGTGAACTCTGATTGTTGTTATACGTGTGTGTGTGCCTTATGTGTTACCTGTGCGTGCTTACTTTATGTTTTGTGTGGTATTCAATTGAATCAATCGAAACTCGAATCGAAACTCGAAACTCAAATCGAATGCAATCGAAATCGAATTACGACGAATGGTAACGTAAGGATAGGGTAAAATATAGATGATTGTATGTTAGATATAGTAGTTGGGACTGAAAGTAATTTGAATAGGAAACTCTATCGTGCCCGTCTCGTCTTCAATCGAAATCGAAATATCGAAAATCGTCGCAACGAACACTCGAATCAGGCTGTTGATCGATCAGGCTGTCATCCGATCGAACAGCCCGGCCGATCAGACAGACTGTCCGATCGAGCAGGCTGTCCGATCGGGATGCCTGGCCGATCGGCCAGCCCTTTCCTCTTTTGGAGCCTATAAATAGGGCTGTCATTATCATTCTTTCCACTTTTGGAAAGCTCTGACCGACCAGCTCGTGCTCCCCCTTCTTTTCTCAGATTTCTTCCGATTCCGGTAAGTTTTCATCCTAAATCTTGTACTTTCTTGATCAAAACATGCTCCTACACCTTTCTATCTTTCAAATCTTGACTTCTAACCGTGAAATCACCAAGATCTAAGCATTCTTGGATGATGTCATCATGGTGTTCTTCAAGAACATCATGTTTTGGCTTCAATCCACCATGAATAGCTCGGATCTAACCGATTTCCACATAAACAAGCTAAGATCTATCAAAGATCTAAACATTTACATGATGTGAAGGATTGAAAGAAGTAATCCCAACTTTCTTTCAACTCTTTTACACTCAATGCCTTCAAACCGGTAGAAACGGGGCTTGAGTCAACTCACTAATTATTTCAATGGTAGTGTGATTCAAGATCCAGGTTCTATCTACGAGGTTCACCGACTTCGGGTTAAACGTGAAACCGCAGTTCCGAACCGTTCACCGGCCGGACTTGGGTGATTCCTGTCCGAGCAAGAGGAACAAGGAAGGACGAAGGTTTCCTGGTTAAGCTCGTTGTAAAACTACCTTGATATAACGTCAAATAATCAGAACAGCCAAGTGTTAGACGAACAGGCCGACCAGGTCAGGATGCTGGCTGAACGGCTAGGCGGTTCGAACGAACAACCCAACCGATCGGACATGCCAGCCGATCGACCAGGTCAGCCAATCGGCTAGCATATGGCCCCACACCCTACAAATTCATGAAGTATGGTATTGAACGAGGTACTGTTCGATCGAACAGCCGTTCGTCAACATTACTCCTCGGATCAAGAGATACTATGCTTCAACACTCAGCCGATTTTCAATTCGTTTGACGTATAGGAATGCCACCCGGTCGAGCATGTTGTTCGATCGAGTATGCTGTTCGATTGAGTGACATCCTGCTGAGGATTATTACTGAAGTTCCTAACCGATCGGTTAAGACGACCGACCGATCGAACAGACCGTTTGATCGATCGACCTGAAAGGTAAGAATACTTCAGTGTTCTCAAACACTACAACGAAAACTTCAAAAGTTCAAATCCTCACACACAAACACATCTCATTCAAAGGAAGAAACAATCCACTCGAACAGTCCAGCTGATCGAGCCTACCGGCCGATCGAACGGACTGTCTGAACGGATTGTCTAGCCAAACGAACAACCCGTTCGATCGAACCTACTGTTCGATTGACCAGGCTGTTCGACTCATTTACACTTATTTCCATTCTACGTGTTACTCATCGTTATACTATCGAACTATACAGGCTAACCCCACTCTCAAGCGCTCCCTTCAATCCATCAATCAATCGCTGTGAGTATACTCGATCCCTTTTTGCTTTTAGCACTTTTGGGTGTTACATACGTTACTTATCAAAATCACTATCGAACACACTACTCAATTATTTGAACGCTAACCGATTCGCATGTATTACGTGACTAAATGAATGCTTGTTGATTGTGTTTACACGTGGAATGCTGTCTACCTGCCTTAACGACGTAGTACTATAGTTTGAACTCAGCACCCGTTCACAAGGGGTTTGTTAAGGACAATTACTTGCATGGATTACGGTGGTAATCATGTATTGCGAACCGTCTCGGATGGTCAACCCGCAGTCATTGGTATCGATAGATCCATGTCGATAATTAACATGCTTCGTTTTCCTCTGTGTACGTGCTGGTTATGCGTAAACTATTCGAACTCTATATACTATTATCAAACTTGTATGCTCACCTTTACATTATATGTATTGACTTTATTTTAACGTATGTGACAGGTGTTTAAGATGTTTGCTTGCTAGGAAAGCGAGTCTAGAATAAAGCTCTAGAGGCCCCCAACAAATAGTTGTCTGTCAGGAAAGAGCAACTAGAGCATAGTTATCTATAGATCTTGTCAGGCTGGGTCTTTAGGAGCATTTGAACAATATTTATTTGTCTTATTTAAATCTGAGTTGTCGGAACAGAATATTTGACTAGTTGTTATCTGTAATAATTTGTTTGTTATTCGGGACACGGTATGGGACGTGTTATTTAAACTGAATAGTGATGATAATTGTTATGGAAACTTCTGGACAATCTGTTTCGCTCAGTGCCATGCCCCGATGATTCCGCCATCGGTTGGGGTATGACAGATTGGTATCAGAGCCCTAACTATAGGGAATTAGGCTAGACACGACCTAGTCCGGGTCGCTGTCTTAGAGACCTAGACTGTAGTTAGGAACCAACAGACCAAGTTTAGGTGCTACATCCTGCTACTCTTCGCTATCACTGCACTTAAATTTTCAAATAGGATCAAGCAATTTAGTCAGGATTAAGTGTGAAAACCGCAAACTCTCGACTAAATTGCCTAATCACTGCTGATTTTATCAATTTGTCAATGATTTCCTCACTATTTTCAATAACGAACGAGGAGAATTATACCAAATCAGGAGTGAAATCCATATTTTGATGAATAATCTCCTCAATTTTACTAAAACAAGGAAGAAGTTGCTAAGCTAGGGGTGAAACCCTAACCTTGACATCTTGTTCCGGATTTTATTTATCTCACTAAAGCCTCGACGGACTCCAATGACCTGAACTCACAAGTATAACCTAGGGAATACGTGTTGAATGCCCAAGAATCGAGGCAGCAACGCGAGTCGAAAGTTAAAAAGTGACGACAAGTCTATTGTGAATAGTCGAATAGCTTTGGGTAGTCAATGTCTAGTAGCCGCAGACAATCTACTTCTCGATTTTATGTGTTTCGATTCTGAGCCCACGACTGCCGACTCTGATAATTCGTCGATTTTTATGTGTTTTATGTGTATTTACCTGTTTATGTGTTTAATTTTGATGTTCGCCCGATTTTTGCTATCATTTCGACCAACACACATGACTCGTATTGCTATCCTATCTCAAAACACTAACAAGTCGTTGAAATTCTAGACAATACTATGATACGATATATGCTATACTATACTCGACATGCTATACGATTATGCGATACTACTCGATATGCTATATATGAACGATGCGCGAGCTTTGAATAATAGGTTTCTGTATTCTGACCGCTTCTGTGTTTAAATGGGTATGTGCTTCTGTGCTTATGTGTCTCTGTGCTCTACGTGCCTATGTGCTTCTGTGATTACGTGAATCTGTGGTTATGTGCCTACATGTTTATGTGATGCGTGTTTCGACGTATTTCTAAGCTTTAGTAAGTAATAGACGTGTGAGGTGAGATTCGATTTGTTGTGTTTGAGACATACGACGATGTCTGTTGCAGACCATGTCGTCATCTGGACACCGAACCCCACTTACTCGCCAAGAGAAGATAGAGAGGCGTCTCGCTACTATCATTGCCAAAAGTGTGGCAAAAGCTGTGAGCGATGTCTTTGAAAACGCCAGCAAGTCATCTGAGGAGTCGCGAATCGATGCTCCTAAGGATGCCAACAAGACTGGTTTCAGCTTCAAACAGTTTAAAGCATGCGGACCCCAAGGAATTCACCGGAGAAGATAGCCCTACCGCCATGTTTCAATGGTTCGATTCAGTTGAAGTCACTCTGCGCCAAAGCGGCTGTCCTGAGAATCTCCGCACCCTCAATGCTACAGGCGTCTTCCAGTCCCGAGCCCTAGATTGGTGGACGGCCGAACGAAACAAGCGCGGAAATGATGCAGCTTATGAGCTGACTTGGGAGGAGTTAAAGGCTATTATGATGGACGAATTTTGCCCTCCCCATGAATGCCAAAAGCTGGAGGACGAGTTTTGGAACATCAAGCAGAAGGATGGAGACAACGCTGCTTTAACTACACGCTTTAAACAGCTCAGCATCATTTGTCCCGACCAAGTCAAGACGTCAGACATGGCCATCAAGAAGTATATCCGAGCTCTACCCGATTGTGTTGCCGATTTCGTTCATGCTGCCAAGCCATCATCGATTGAAGAGACCTACCTGCTTGCCGCTGAGATCAATGACAAGCGGGTAAAGTCTGGTTTTTGGGATAAGCATACAAAGTCTCTGCACCAAGCCACCGCCACATCAACCGCCGACACCACCACTGCTCAACCCTCTAAGTCATCAAGAAGAAAGAAGAAGCACAGCAACAACAGCTCCAACAACAAGAACTGTGCCGTGACAACAACTGTTGCTCCTCTGCAAGCCGTACCGGCTCAGCAGCAGTCTCACCACCGACAAGCTCTAGTGATCAATGCGCCGCCAGCTAAGCGCGCTTACACAGGTCCCCACCCGCTCTGCCCGACATGCTCATACCATCATCCGGTGGGAATCGCTTGTCGTTTCTGTGCTCACTTCAACCTCTACGGGCATTTCACTGCGAACTATCGCTATGGACCCCGTCAAGCCCCAGTTCAAGCCGCCGCTCATCAAGCTCTACTTCCAGCCCCTCAAGGCCAACCTGCAGCTCAAGCACCCACGGTCAATGCTCGAGTCTGCTTTGCATGTGGTGATCCTAATCACTTCGCAAACATGTGCCCAAACAGGGTTGTGAAACAAGAATACCAGCAGCAGCAGCAACAGCAGCAGCCTCAGCAGCAACATCAAGCAGCCCGTGCCAGAACCTTTAACATTAATGCCCGTCAAGCCCAGGATGACAACAACGTGGTTAATGGTACGTTCCTCGTGAATGGTATTTATGCATCATGTTTGTTTGATACTGGAGCCGATAACTGCTTTGTGCCGTTTGAATTCGAGAAGCTCCTTAGTCGTAAGCGTTCTTATCGCCCCTCGTCCTTCGAAGTCAAAGTTGCTACTAGAAGAACCGTCGCTGTTAACTCTGTTCTTCGTGATTGTACCCTAGAGCTCAACAATCACATCTTCCCAATCGACCTTATCCCCATGCAACTCGGAAGTTTTGACGTCATAGTAGGCATGGACTTTCTTCGCGAAAACCATGCCGAAGTTGTGTGCTTTGAAAAGATGATTCGATTCTCGCTCGCGAATGGTGATCTATTGTGTGTGTACGGTGAAACAGCTTCAAAAGGTCTCAAACTCATGTCATGCGTCCAAGCTAGCAAGTATCTCCGCAAGGAATACAACGCTTTCTTGGCCAACATTGTAGTAGCGGAGAAGGAAAAGAAAAAGAAGGTTGAAGTCAAAGGCGTCCCAGTGGTTCGTGAATTTCCTTAGGTGTTCCCTGATGATCTTCCCGGACTACCGCCAAGTTGTGATATCGACTTTCGTATCGACCTTATTCCTGGAGCTAACCCTGTTGCCAAAGCCCCTTATCGACTCGCGCCATCCGAAATGAGGGAACTCTCGAACCAACTCCAGGAGTTACTTGAAAAAGGCTTCATTCGCCCGAGCACCTCTCCTTGGGGCGTGCCAGTCCTTTTCGTCAAAAAGAAGGATGGGTCGTTCAGGATGTACATCGACTATCGGGAATTGAATAAGCTGGCCATCAAGAACCGTTACCCTTTGCCTCGAATCGATGACCTATTTGATCAGTTGCAAGGTGCCAAGTGTTTCTCAAAGATCGATCTACGTTCAGGCTATCATCAGTTGCGCATTCAGGAGGAAGATATACCCAAAACAGCCTTTCGCACTCGATACGGCCACTATAAGTTCGTTGTTATGCCTTTTGGTCTAACCAACGCACCCGCGGTTTTTATGGATCTGATGAATCGCGTGTGTAAGCCTTATCTTGACCGTTTCGTCATCTGTTCATCGACGATGTCTTGATTTATTCCAAATCGAAAGCCGAACACGTGCAACATCTACGTTTGGTTCTCGAGCTACTCCAGGGGAATCAACTTGTAACACCCCAAAAACGGGTTTGGTAATCAAACCACATTAATATTACTGACGGGTAAAATACCGTTAGTGGTAAAAAGTTTACCCGGTAACTATTAGGATTTAAATAATTAATCCTAACAATAAATAAAAAGTGAATAAAAGCTTTTAAGAAACAAAATGATAGAAGGCCCGAGTTAAAGGGACCTAAAATAAACTTAGTCATAAATATTCCCAAACCCGCTAAGTTGACTAAGAATATTTAACCTAGTTAATAAGTGGGAATATTGTGGAAAATAAGTAGGTTGTGGCCTACTTAATAACGAACCAAACATGAGGGGTTAAATTGGGATAACTTAATAAGTCATAAAATAAAAGAAAAATCAAAACAAAACACACACTTGAAGTGTGTGTTCTGTAATCGACAGGAGCAAGCTCCCATGGAGCCAAACCCTAATTTCAACAACATCTTCAAATTGGAGGATCAAACAAGGGCCAAATTCGGATTTGAACACATAGAAATGGTCACCAAGTCAAGGGGATCGTAAGGTATGACGAATTTCTAACATTCTTGAAGTTGTGAAAATCGATTAACTTTGCATGATGCAATCTATGTACGAATCGTAGAGGCTATGGTCGAATTAGTGAAGTGTGATTGCTTAGGAACAAACCCTAAGTAGAAATTTGAAGTAAAATTTCTATGATTTGAATAATTTGATGATTTACCACTTTTAGACAAGTGGGTTTTGATTGTGTAGTGAAGATGAGGATATGTTTATGCTAGAAATCATCATAGTTGAAAGTTGATGCAAGATACTTGAACAATTTCCAAGTTTGAGTGTTGATCATACATGACTTGAAAAATGGATTTTTGGATGATTTAATGAAATTGATGTTGTATTGGTGTTTATAAACACCATACTAACTTGTATGAGTGAACTACTTGAACGAAATGGGGAATTGTTAAGAGTTCATACTTGATTTGAAGTGGGTCTTGACACAAGAATTAAACCCATGATTTATGATTTAGTTCAATAAAAAGAGTAGTCAAAGATTCATAAGGTGTGAAAGTCATGATTTAGAATGACTAATCTAACAACCTTGTGAATGATGAATGATAGTTGGCGCTTACCAAGCTAGGTGAAGCTTGGGGAGGAAGCGGGTCGAACGAGTCACTCATAAAGAAAAAAAGCGTATTCGGGATGCAAGGTAAGTGAAACTTACACAATTTTGTAGAATACTTGTTTATTCTATACGATATAAATGCGATAACGATAATATAGAAAATATGAGTTTCCGACGCGATCGATACGAGTCGGAACATATAAAGATGATAAAAACCTTGGTTTATGGCAAAAAGGGCAAAACGGTAAATAAATCAGGTAATGATTTAAGAAATTATGAATTCCCGTTAAGATTACCTTGTAGTGTAATCTAATAACGATAAAAAGGATAAAATGGAAATTTGTCAAGTGTTGACTAATGTAAATCGAAGTTAAAAGAATACCCATGGCGTAAGCCGAAATGGGTTGAATTTGTAAGAAAAGAGTTTAAAAGAAAAGGGGCATGATAATAAAATCCGGGATGGGATGGATGTATGAATTGGAAATCAAAAACGATGTTTTTGATTAAATAGATAACGTTGGGCATATAGTCCAAACGGGTCGAATGGTGGTGATAACACCATTTGACAATAGCGACTAATGTGGTCGTCAAGCCTTGTGTTAACAGGACCGATTAGCCAATCGGATAATTGCGTCACCATTGATGGTGTGATAATGAAAACAAGGTATAAATCGGGTCTACTTGTTGATCCGGGCCAGGTATGCATAATTATGTTGTAGTTAAAAGTGTTATTTTGGTCGAATAATTTGAGAGAGAGTCCTTCGTCATAAAAGGACTAAAATCGACTAAAACGCCCTTGTAGGCTAAATGGAACAAACGACCCTTAAAGGTTGTTTGGAAACGAGTTTTATGACTAGGTAAATACTTAGAATAAGTATAGAAGCTAAAAGAGGTATTGTATTAGCCAAATGGCACTATTTGAGTTTTTGCCGTAAAATAATGATTCGAGAGGTAAAATTTGGTTTATATCGATCACCACATTAAACCTACCTAAATACAGTTGGGGTGGGCGATTATAGGAAAAGAAATGTGGTAACGGAATGCTAGAAGCAATCGAAAGCTATTTTAGGCTCGAAAGTGCTTAAATACCCTTAACGGGTCAAAATATGCATACGAGCGAAAATGGGTTTAAATTGTGTAATAAACCTGTGAATTAGAACCTAATATGGTATATAACATTTATTTGAAGAAGTGTAGGTGATGTAGGAATCAAACAAATATGTTTGTTTGATAAAATGCATAAACGGGTAAAATTTGATAAAAAGGTAACGAGTCGAAGTCTTGAAAGTCTCAAAATTTATTTATGTTGGATGTTGGATTTTAACTCCATAAGATGGAGAATTAAATTATGGACGCGTGGGAAAAACAATCGGGTAAAACAGATCAATAACGAAGAAGTTATGGCCTTTTCCGTGAAATCGGGTTGAGCTGGGAATGTACAGCAACAGCTGAAGGCAACAGTCTGTGAAAACAAGGGCTAGGCGTGACGCCTAGGCCCTTGGCGTCACGCGACGCCCCTAACTCCGAAAAATTTTTGATTTTTGTCATTTTAACCCCTGTACTTGTTTGAACTTAATATTTGACTATCAAAACTAACTTTTAAGTTGGTTTTGATCATAGGTGATCGCCAAGAGTGCCCGGATGAAGATCAAGCTCGATGAGGAACCGAACACGATAAAATACAAGCTTCCGCGCGGCGTTTTGTCGTATCTTTAAAACGACGAACCCCATTACATTAAGTTGTTCAAACTTTTAAAATTGTAAAAGTTTTAGTAAACTCGTATTTTCTAAGGATACTTAATAGTAATTACATGTTTATTTTCGTTATTTATACGAAAACCTTTAAAATAATAACAAGGGTGTTATAAGTTGGTATTAGAGCCTTGGTTTAAGAGATTCAAGTATGGCGGGAAAGCTGTGCTTGGACTTAAACCTTACGCTCTTGATAAAGATTGGTGTTCGGTTCGAGGCTTGATCGCAAATCCGGTAAGTACATGTATATAGTAATGATTGGGTATGATTAAAGTGTTGAAGAACAACACATAGGGTTATCGTGTAATACACGATACATCAATCAAATCGATAAAGGATAGATATAGTCAATGAAATTACGTGTGTTGACACGTATAGTGGAAAAGCCTTGTATTATAATACGGGCGATTATTGATGACGACACTACTAACTTTTGTGAATGTTTCAATTGAAGGACACTCGCATCTGAAGATGACGAGAGTTGGACAAATTACGGATATGAGGATGAAACGGTCCGATGTATGACAAGCAAAGCATACTCATCAAGGATCTAAATCGCGTAGCGATCACGAACAAGGTTAACAGAAAAAGGAGAGCCTGATAGAGCAAGCATTATCAGGTGCACGTTTTAAATTATTGCATAAATAAGTAATATGCAACAAATATATAGAAATTGAAAGTTGCATATGTAGATTGAAAACTTGGAAAAACCTGAATAGAAAACCTATCCGGGATACTGTTTCCAAGAAAAACAAATAGAGGCATTACTTACATGGGGTGTAATGTGAAAATTATAAAAAGGTCATGTATACCAGGTGTTGATCGCTTACTCTGGCCAAGTAAGTAGTGAACACGTGGTACCATGTACTTCTTATGATGGACACATTTATGTCCGATGTAGTAAGGGTGGGGTGAATGGGACTAACTTAAAAAGTACCGAAATAAATCAAAGGAGCAAAATATTTGATAATAATGTAAACGCATAGCAGGGTGACGGAAGCGTATTACATTAGGATGATGAGCCCGAGTGAAGGGACAAAGATTAATGTAAAATGATTAAGGTATGCAATTGGGAGGGGTGTGCTTACACTCGAACCCGAAGAATGCAAATATGACTCTTAACGGGCAAATTTTGTAAAACGCCAAATTTGAAAACAAAATCGGAATATAAAAACGAAACGAAGTCATAATGCATACCGTAAGGGTTGCAATAACAACGACTTCGGTAAAACACCCGGTTGGTGGGTAAGGATTAAAACGCATGCGTAGACTGAGAAACAGGAACGCGAAATAGAAAGTCAAAAGACTCGGAATATGAGTCATGACTAAAAGATGACAAGAATTTTCGCAAACATAAATTTTGATAAAAATTACGTTCGACTAGTTAAAAGTCGAACGGGTCGAACAAAGAATGAAATTTGACGTTCACCAGTGATGAAATTTCACACGAACAAGTCAAACGAATTAAATAAATGATGACGCTTGCTAATGTAAGTGGGCGCGGACTGAATAAATAAAAGTGTGAGTTGTTAAAAAACCTATGTAAAGGGTTGTCAAGAGGTATAAGAATGAACTGGGAAACGGTAGGCGTAGAACGAACTGACGTGTAATTAACGTCAGAAGTCATAAAGTCGGGGGATTAGTCCGAAAGTAAACAAATGAAGTCTTAGACTACGGTCAAGGTCAATTAAAGTTTAAAAAGCGAAAATAAATGATTTCCAATATAACAAGGGATGCCTTGAAGCTATACATGTATACATATATACATTTGAATACAGACACGAATAAAAGATGATCTTTGGGATCATCATAACCTACGGGATTCAAAGAAATGTCAAGGTCTACAGGACCGAGAAGACCCTTGGGTCATAAATGAAAGAAACGAACTGTTGAGATCCCACCTTAAAAGGGTGAAAAACTTAAAAGAAATAGTCTATGAGGCTAAGTGAAAGAACCTATGGGTCGACAGTATAAAGCGAGGGAACGGGTTACAATTTTTCGTGTAAATGAGAACGAAAAGGATAAATTATAGGTGTCAATTTCCTCGATGAGAGTAACTGACATAGTTAAAGAGAAGGACGTTAAACTAAAATTTAGTTTTAGTAAGAAACAACGTTCTAACAAATATGAATACTATAAGATGAATTCGGAAATAACAAATATCAAAGACTATGGGTCTCAACATCGATAGGTGCGAGACGATGCATTCGAAAAGAAAAAGTATTATAAAGAAACGTTGAATTAAACTTAAACGTGATATGACGCGCTCACGGACAAGAAAAGAAACATAGAAAATGATCACGTTGTAACGTGAGTTACGGGGTATGAAGTGACGGCAACTAATTAGTCTAGCCGGTAAAACTGTTCAAAGATAAGAAATCGTCATGACAAATACAAGCGCTTTTTAATGTAACACAAGCGCGAGATAGACCTGTTAAAAGACTAACGAGACCAAGTGGTCAAGTGACAACTCAGTCAATAAAGATAAAGGGTTAAAAGCTGTAAGTAACGGCCCGCGAGGCCCTACACATGAAAGACCGTACGCGTCAGTATACACGAAAACTTTTGACCAAAGGAAACGGGAGCCTAAAAAATAAAACGAAACTGGGTTCGTTTAATTAAACCAATGAACTACGTAAATAAGGTTTCGGGGACGAAACCTCTTTAAGGGGGGTAGACTTGTAACACCCCAAAAACGGGTTTGGTAATCAAACCACGTTAATATTACTGACGGGTAAAATACCGTTAGTGGTAAAAAGTTTACCCGGTAAATATTAGGATTTAAATAATTAATCCTAATAATAAATAAAAAGTGAATAAAAGCTTTTAAGAAATAAAATGATAGAAGGCCCGAGTTAACGGGACCCAAAATAAACTTAGTCATAAATATTCCCAAACCCGCTAAGTTGACTAGGAATATTTAACCTAGTTAATAAGTGGGAATATTGTGGAAAATAAGTAGGTTGTGGCCTACTTAATAACGAACCAAACATGAGGGGTTAAATTGGGATAACTTAATAAGTTATAAAATAAAAGAAAAATCAAAACAAAACACACACTTGAAGTGTGTGTTCTGCAATCGACAGGAGCAAGCTCCCATGGAGCCAAACCCTAATTTCAACAAGATCTTCAAATTAGAGGATCAAACAAGGGCCAAATTCGAATTTGAACACATAGAAATGATCACCAAGTCAAGGGGATCGTAAGGTATGTTGAATTTCTAACATTCTTGAAGTTGTGAAAATCGATTAACTTTGCATGATGCAATCTATGTACGAATCGTAGAGGCTATGGCCGAATTAGTGAAGTGTGATTGCTTAGGAACAAACCCTAAGTAGAAATTTGAAGTAAAATTTCTATGATTTGAATAATTTGATGATTTACCACTTTTAGACAAGTGGGTTTTGATTGCGTAGTGAAGATGAGGATATGTTTATGCTAGAAATCATCATAGTTGATAGTTGATGCAAGATACTTGAACAATTTCCAAGTTTGAGTGTTGATCATACATGACTTGAAAAATGGATTTTTGGATGATTTAATGAAATTGATGTTGTATTGGTGTTTATAAACACCATACTAACTTGTATGAATGAACTACTTGAACAAAATGGGGAATTGTTAAGAGTTCATACTTGATTTGAAGTGGGTCTTGACACAAGAATTAAACTCATGATTTATGATTTAGTTCAATAAGAAAAGTAGTCAAAGATTCATAAGGTGTGAAAGTCATGATTTAGAATGACTAATCTAACAACCTTGTGAATGATGAATGATAGTTGGCGCTTAACAAGCTAGGTGAAGCTTGGGGAGGAAGCGGGTCGAACGAGTTAAGCATAAAGAAAAAAAGCGTATTCGGGATGCAAGGTAAGTGAAACTTACACAATTTTGTAGAATACTTGTTTATTCTATACGATATAAATGCGATAACGATAATATAGAAAATATGAGTTTCCGACGCGATCGATACGATTCGGAACATATAGATGATAAAAACCTTGGTTTATGGCAAAATGGGCAAAACGGTAAATAAATCAGGTAATGATTTAAGAAATTATGGATTCCCATTAAGATTACCTTGTAGTGTAATCTAATAATGATAAAAAGGATAAAATGGAAATTTGTCAAGTGTTGACTAATGTAAATCGAAGTTAAAAGAATACCCATGGCGTAAGCCGAAATGGGTTGAATTTGTAAGAAAAGAGTTTAAAAGAAAAGGGGCATGATAATAAAATCCGGGATGGGATGGATGTATGAATTGGAAATCAAAAACGATGTTTTTGATTAAATAGATAACGTTGGGCATATAGTCCAAACGGGTCGAATGGTGGTGATTACACCATTTGACAATAACGACTAATGTGGTTGTCAAGCCTTGTGTTAACAGGACCGATTAGCCAATCGGATAATTGCGTCACCATTGATGGTGTGATAATGAAAACAAGGTATAAATCGGGTCTACTTGTTGATCCGGGCCAGGTATGCATAACTATGTTGTAGTTAAAAGTGTTATTTTGGTCGAATAATTTGAGAGAGAGTCCTTCGTCATAAAAGGGCTAAAATCAACCAAAACGCCCTTGTAGGCTAAATGGAACAGACGACCCTTAAAGGTTGTTTGGAAACAAGTTTTATGACTAGGTAAATACTTAGAATAAGTATAGAAACTGAAAGAGGTATTATATTAGCTAAATGGCACTATTTGAGTTTTTGCCGCAAAATAATGATTCGAGAGGTAAAATTTGATTTATATCGATCACCACATTAAACCTACCTTAAATACAGTTGGGGTGGGAGATTATAGGATAAGAAATGTGGTAACGGAATGCTAGAAGCAATCGAAAGCTATTTTAGGCTCGAAAGTGCTTAAATACCCTTAACGGGTCAATATAAGCATACGAGCGAAAATGGGTTTAAATTGTGTAATAAACCTATGAATTAGAACCTAATATGGTATATAACATTTATTTGAAGAAGTGTAGGTGATGTAGGAATCAAACAAATATGTTTGTTTGATAAAATGCATAAACGGGTAAAATTTGATAAAAAGGTAACGAGTCGAAGGCTTGAAAGTCTCAAAATTTATCTATGTTGGATGTTGGATTTTAAGTCCATAAGATGGAGAATTAAATTACGGACGCGTAGGAAAAAGAATCGGGTAAAACGAATCAATAACGAAGAAGTTATGGCCGTTTCCGTGAAATCGGGTTGAGCTGGGAATGTACAGCAACAGCTGAAGGCAACAGTCTGTGAAAACAAGGGCTAGGCGTGATGCCTAGGCCCTTGGCGTCACGCGACGCCCCTAACTCCGGAAAATTTTTAATTTTTGTCATTTTAACCCCTGTACTTGTTTGAACTTAATATTTGACTATCAAAACTAACTTTTAAGTTGGTTTTGATCATAGGTGATCGCCAAGAGTGCCTGGATGAAGATCAAGCTCGATGAGGAACCGAACACGACAAAATACAAGCTTCCGCGCGGCGTTTTGTCGTATCTTTAAAACGACGAATCCAATTACATTAAGTTGTTCAAACTTTTAAAATTGTAAAAGTTTTAGTAAACTCGTATTTTCTAAGGATACTTAATAGTAATTACATGTTTATTTTCGTTATTTATACGAAAACCTTTAAAATAATAACAAGGGTGTTACACAACTCTATGCCAAGTTCTCTAAGTGTGAATTCTGGCTGGAGGAGGTTCAATTTCTGGGTCACATTGTGAATAGTCAGGGTATTCATGTCGATCCCGCGAAGATTGAAGCAGTCAAAAGCTGGATCAAGCCAAAGAACCCGTCTGAAGTTCGTTCTTTTCTCGGACTAGCGGGCTATTATCGATGATTCATCAAAGGATTCTCTAAGATCGTTGTGCCGCTTACCGCTCTTACCCATAAGGACATGTCTTTTGTTTGGGGAACCGAACAAGAATCTGCTTTTCAAACCCTTAAGCGCAAGCTCTGCAATGCTCTTGTTCTCACATTGCCGGACGGAAACAACGATTTCATTGTCTATTGTGATGCTTCCAACCTTGGTCCTGGCTGTGTTCTCATGCAACGAGACAAGGTTATAGCTTACGCATCTCGTCAGCTCAAAATCCACGAGAAGAACTATACCACCCATGATCTCGAGCTAAGCGTAGTTGTTTTTGCATTAAAGATTTGGCGACACTACCTGTATGGTACCAAATGTACGATCTTCACCGATCACAGGAGTTTACAACATATCTTTAATCAGAAAGAACTTAACATGCGTCAACGCCGATGGGTAGAACTTCTTAATGATTACGACTGTGAGATTCGTTATCACCCGGCCAAGGCAGATGTTGTAGCCGACGCACTCAGCAGACGGAGTTATTTGCTCAGTATTCGCAATACCCAAGCCCAGCACAATCTCGAAGCTCTCATCCGCGAAGCCCAACATGCTTGTTTTAATGAACGCACTTTGAAGAAAGAGAGAATCTATCACGATGGAGCGCAGCTTGTAAGCAAAGCAGATGGGATTTTCTATTATCTGGACCGAATTTGGATCCCTAAGCGGACTGATTTGCGAAAGATTATAATGAACGAAGCCCACAAATCCCGATACTCTATTCATCCCGGTGCCGATAAAATGTACCAGGATCTTCGTTACAAATACTGGTGGCTGGGTATGAAACGGGATATCGCCCTCTATGTTGGAAGTTGCCTGACTTGTGCGAGAGTTAAGGCTGGACATCAACGACCTTCCGGCTTACTCGAACAACCTCCAATTCCCATATGGAAGTGGGAGAGTATAGCTATGGATTTCATAACCAAACTTCCGCCCATGCCATCAGGTCATGACAGCATTTGGGTTATAATTGATCGTCTGACCAAATCAGCCCACTTTTTGCCAATACGGGAAGACTACATTGTAGAACGACTAGCCCGAATCTACACTGACGAGATCATTTGTAATCATGGTAGGCCTCGTGACATCATTTCAGACCGTGACGCTCAGTTGACTTCACGATTGTGGGAAACGTTTCAAGCGGCCCTTGGTACGTCGCTTAATCAGAGGACTGTCGTTCGCCTATTGTATGGCACGAGATCGGTCATTCGTAATTAACCGGTCCCGAGTTACTACAAGAAACGACTGACAAAATCCTTCAGATTCGCGACAACTTGGCAAAGGCCAGGGATAGACAGAAAAGTTACGCCGATAGAAGACGCAAGCCCCTTGAATTTGACGTTGGCGACTACGTACTCCTAAAGGTATCACCTTGGAAGGGTGTAGTCAGATTCGGCAAGAAAGGGAAACTAGTGCCTCGATATGTTGGACCTTTTAAGATTCTGGAAAGGATCGGAAAAGTCACCTACAAACTCGAACTACCGGAGGAACTCAGTAACGTCCACCCGACTTTCCATGTGTCTAACCTCCGAAAATGCCTAGCTGACCATGATCTGTTTGTACCACTCGACGATCATTAGGTCAACGAAACGCTACACTTCGTGGAAAAGCCTGTCGAAATCATGGATCGCCAAACCAAGCAACTCAGGCGCTCGCGCAACCCCATCGTGAAAGTCCGATGGGAAGGCAAACGAGGCGCGAAGTTCACTTGGGAACTCGAAAGCGACATGAAGGCCAAGTACCCGCAGTTGTTCAAATGAAGATCTGAAGCGTCTAATTGGTAATTCACGGTGCTGTGCAGCTTCGAGCCTAATTTCGGGACGAAATTCCCTAAACAAGGGGAGGCTATAACACCCCATGTTTTCGAATGTCAAAGTCAAAGTCAAAGTCCAAGTCCAAGTTAACTTTGACTTTCTTTGACTATATTTAGTCTATTATATGTTTTATTTGTGGAGTAAGTGTTGTAATCAAGAAAGAATCGAAGTAATCGAATGTTTGATTGACGCGCACCGACTTACGACTGTGAATGGTAGGAAGTAACAATGCGATAAAGTTAATCAACCAGTAATCAAACCGATCTAGCTATCATCGAACTCGAATCTCGAATTACGTGAACTCTGATTGTTGTTATACGTGTGTGTGTGCCTTATGTGTTACCTGTGCGTGCTTACTTTATGTTTTGTGTGGTATTCAATCGAATCAATCGAAACTCGAAACTCAAATCGAATGCAATCGAAATCGAATTACGACGAATGGTAACGTAAGGATAGGGTAAAATATAGATGATTGTATGTTAGATATAGTAGTTGGGACTGAAAGTAACTTGAATAGGAAACTCTATCGTGCCCGTCTCGTCTTCAATAGAAATCGAAATATCGAAAATCGTCGCAACGAACACTCGAATCAGGCTGTTGATCGATCAGGCTGTCAGCCGATCGAACAGCCCGGCCGATCGGACAGACTGTCCGATCGAGCAGGATGTCCGATCGGGATGCCTGGCCGATCGGCCAACCCTTTCCTCTTTTGGAGCCTATAAATAGGGCTGTCATTATCATTCTTTGCACTTTTGGAAAGCTATGACCGACCAGCTCGTGCTCCCCCTTCTTTTCTCAGATTTCTTCCGATTCCGGTAAGTTTTCATCCTAAATCTTGTACTTTCTTGATCAAAACATGCTCCTACACCTTTCTATTTTTCAAATCTTGACTTCTAACCGTGAAATCACCAAGATCTAAGCATTCTTGGATGATGTCATCATGGTGTTCTTCAAGAACATCATGTTTTGGCTTCAATCCACCATGAATAGCTCGGATCTAACCGATTTCCACATAAACAAGCTAAGATATATCAAAGATCTAAACATTTACATGATGTGAAGGATTGAAAGAAGTAATCCCAACTTTCTTTCAACTCTTTTACACTCAATGCCTTCAAACCGGTAGAAACGGGGCTTGAGTCAACTCACTAATTATTTCAATGGTGGTGTGATTCAAGATCCAGGTTCTATCTACGAGGTTCACCGACTTCAGGTTAAACGTGAAACCGTAGTTCCGAACCGTTCACCGGCCGGATTTCGGTGATTCCTGTCCGAGCAGGAGGAACAAGTAAGGATGAAGGTTTCCTGGTTAAGCTCGTTGTCAAACTACCTTGATATAACGTCAAATAATCAGAACAGCCAAGTGTTAGACGAACAGGCCGACCAGGTCAGGATGCTGGCCGAACGGCTAGGCTGTTCGAACGAACAGCCCAACCGATCGGACATGCCAGCCGATCGACCAGGTCAGCCGATCAGCTCGCATATGGCCCCACACCCTACAATTTCATGAAGTATGGTATTGAACGAGGTACTGTTCGATCGAACAGCCGTTCGTCAACATTACTCCTCGGATCATGAGATACTATGCTTCAACACTTAGCCGATTTTCAATTCGTTTGACGTATAGGAATGCCACCCAATCGAGCATGCTGTTCGATCGAGAATGCTGTTCGATTGAGTGACATCATGCTGAGGATTATTACTGAAGTTCCTAACCGATCGGTTAAGACGACCGATCGAACAGACCGTTCGACCGATCGACCTGAAAGGTAAGAATACTTCAGTGTTCTCAAATACTACAACGAAAACTTCAAAAGTTCAAATCCTCACACACAAACACATCTCACTCAAAGGAAGAAACAATCCACTCGAACAGTCCAGCCAATCGAGCCTACCGGCCGATCGAACGGACTGTCCGAACGGATTGGCTAGCCAAATGAACAACCCGTTCGATCGAACCTACTGTTCGATCGACCAGGCTGTTCGACTCATTTACACTCGTTTCCATTCTACGTGTTACTCATCATTATACTATCGAACTATTTAGGCTAACCCCACTCTCAAGCGCTCCCTTCAATCCATCAATCAATCGCTGTGAGTATACTCGATCCCTTTTTGCTTTTAGCACTTTTGGGTGTTACATACGTTACTTATCAAAATCACTATCGAACACACTACTCAATTATTTGAACGCTAACCGATTCGCATGTATTACGTGACTAAATGAATGCTTGTTGATTGTGTTTACACGTGCAATGCTGTCTACTTGCCTTAACGACGTAGTACTATAGTTTGGACTCAGCACCCGTTCACACGGGGGTTATTAAGGACAATTACTTGCATGGATTACGGTGGTAATCATGTATTGCGAACTGTCTCGGACGGTCAACCCACAGTCATTGGTATCGATAGATCCATGTCAATAATTAACATGCTTCGTTTTCCTCTGTGTACGTGCTGGTTATGCGTAAACTATTCGAACTCTATATACTATTATCAAACTTGTATGCTCACCTTTACATTATATGTATTGACTTTATTTTAACGTATGTGACAGGTGTTTAAGATGTTTGCTTGCTAGGAAAGCGAGGCTAGAATAAAGCTCTAGAGGCCCCCAACAAATAGTTGTCTGTCAGGAAAGAACAACTAGAGCATAGTTGTCTATAGATCTTGTCAGGCTGGGTCTTTAGGAGCATTTGAAGAATATTTATTTGTCTTATTTAAATCTGAGTTGTCGGAACAGAATATTTGACTAGTTGTTATCTGTAATAATTTGTTTGTTATTTGGGACACGGTATGGGACATGTTATTTAAACTGAATAGTGATGATAATTGTTATGGAAACTTCTGGACAATCTTTTTCGCTCAGTGCCATGCCTCGATGATTCCGCCATCGGTTGGGGTGTGACAAACAAAGATTCAAATTCCACGGACACAAAACTTCTATCGGCACCAGTATCAAATAGAATCGAAGCATAGAGGTTATTCACAAGAAACGTACCATTGACGACGTCATTGTCGTTACGAGCCTGGTTAGCATTAAGATTAAACGCTCGTCCTCGAGCGGCTGGCTGCTGGTCCTTGTTCAGTTGGGGACATTGATTACGGAGGTGAGTAATATCTCCACATTTGTAGCATGCACGAACAACATTGACGGGCCTTGGATTCTGCTGAGGGGCTGGATGAGCTGGTAGGGCGGCCTGAGCTGGGGCTTGCTGAGCTGGTTGAGCAGGATTAGCTTGACGGCAATAGGGAGTCGTGTGACCATAGCGATTGCAATTGGTGCACAAACGACATGCAGAATTAGCAGGATGATGAAAGTTGCAGGTTGTACACTTGGGGTAAGACCCAAAGTACTGCTTCTTGACTTCAGGAGCAGCAGCAGCGGGGTTTACAGCAGGAACAATAGCATTGCATCCTGAACCCTGAGACTTTCGTCTCTTGTTCTTGCTGCCACTTGGCTACTGGGTTACTTGATGTGCAGACTTGGCGGGAGCAGAGTTAGCAAACTGCTTATCACGAACGCAGTTGTTGTTGAGACTAGCTGCAAGACGGTAGACTTCCTCAATAGTTTCGAGCTGAGCTGCTTCAATAGAATCACGCATAGTAGAAGGTAGACCATTGATGTACTTGGTTATCATGCGTTTAAGGGTAGAAACTAAGTGAGGAACGATCAAACTGAGCTGCTTGAAACAGGTAGTATAAGCCAGATTATCGTCACCAATCTGCTTCAAGTGCCAAAACTCTTCTTCAAGCTTCAATTGTTCATGGGGAGGGCATAACTCGAGCATCATAAGTTCTCGCACCTCAGCCCATGGAAGAGCATAGGCTTCTTCATTTGAGCGGATGTTTCTCTCATTTGACCACCACTCCAACGCTCTACCTTGAAACAATCCAGTCGCACTCCTAGTCTTTAGATGATCTGGGCACTCGCTGTTAATGAAGGTGACTTCGATGCTGTCGAACCACTCGAGCATAGCAGTCACCCCGTCACTGCCCGTGAAAGGCTTAGGGTTGCAAGAGATGAAATGTTTGTAGCTGAACTTTGTAGGTTTTAGCTTCTAGGCCTTTGAGTCTACAGATGATGGAGGAGTGTTTGATCCTTGGATCTCAGAGACGATCTTTGGCACAACTCGAGCAATCTGGTCGGCCATGAAGGACATTATCTTTTTCTAAGACTTTTCCCTGGATCTCTTGAGAGTGTCGGATAGCTTACGAGAAGACATCTAAAGATCCAATAAGAGGATCGTATAAGTCCAAAGTCTCACAGTATAGACTCACACGATAGGTTAAGACTTAAGAATCAACAAGATTCACATAGATTAAAGATTCAAGTTTCACATAGATTTCCAATAGACTCAACACCACAACCCATGACCTTCACATGGCACGTTGACGAAGTTTGGCAACATGTCAGAAACGCTTATATATAGGAAGTACCAGCAGCGTATCCACCACGCTTCAGGCACATCGCTTCCGCCTCGTACTCGGTGTCATGTTACGTGTCGCAAAGCACACTCATCGTCATCATCATAGATTCACATAGATTCAAATAGATTCCAATAGATTCAATAGATTCCTATAGATTCAATAGATTCCCATAGATTAAATAGATTCTGATAGATTCACATAGATTCAATAGATTCTCATAGATTCACATAGATTAGTGTTAACAATCCACAACCAAGGAAATCCCGCATGGCACGTGCTACGAAAGTTCGGCAACATGATGGAAGCACTTATATATAGGAAGTACCAGCGGCGTATCCACCATGCTTCAATCATGCTACGTCCGTCTCGTCATCGGTGTCATGCTTCATTAACCACAACATTAGATTTCACCACTTCAGCATAGATTAACCAAGTAGATTCAACATAGATTAACCAAATAGATTCCACAACTTCAACCTGAGCCTACAAAACTACAAGCTTCACTTAGCGCGTGGTACGAAGATTTGGTAACATGCCAGAAACACTTATATATAGGAAGTACCCGCGGCGTATCCACCATGTTTCGGACATGCCATGTTCTCCTCGTCTTCGGTGCTAGGCTACGTCTCGCATTTTGTTTCTCAAAACAACACATATATAGATTATGCTAGGGTACACGTAGATTACACATAGATTCCACATAGATTACACAAGTAGTTTCCATAGCTTAGATTTCAATGACCTCATCGCCGGTCTGCAAAACATTGAGTTTCACATGGCACTTTATACAAAAGTTGGCAACATGTCGGAAACACTTATATATAGGAAGTACCAGCGGCATATCCACCATGTTTCAGACACGTACTTTTCCCTCATATTTCATGCCATGTTACATTTAGTGTCTTGCAACCACAGTATCACATAAATTCATCGGGTAGATTCACATAGTATCATAGTCGATCAAGATTCCCACATAGTTTAATATGATAGAATAAAGCTTCATAAATTTAGTTTGATTCTGAGATTAAGATTAACGTTTTAGATTGCGGACAATGTGAGTATCGTGTAAAAGCCTCAAAATAAACAAAGAATGAAGAATTCAAGTTTTAAAACCACATGTAAAATCGAGATAACATAAAAGATGGGCTCATAAAACATAGAGTGTTCCAGGTAGAGGAACGGTGACTAACCAAAGTGATTCGAACCCCTTTCGAATTGAGGCAACGCGTCTTGACTTACTTAGACAAATACATCATCGATGTTAGGCCTACGATATTCGTCCTTTTGGTCATTTCACGTTCCTAATTGAGTGGAAGTTTCGAGGCTTTGGCGAGATATCAAAACAATAAGGAGTGGAACTAGTTATAAAGGTCCGAGTTTCACCTCTAACTTGACAACATCATACCATAATAGCGTTGGTACTTATCCGAAGACAAGACCTACATCAAGGTTCGGATGTCACTCCTGACTTGAGGGCAAACCTCGTGCAAAAATACAAACACTGATTAACAGTGTTTTCAAAGTATCAAGTGTATATTGTATTAACCTTAGGAAAGGCATGTAAGTTTAACAGGGAAACTGTGCTGCTAGGAAGCAGATACGCTAGAATGCATACGTCTTAAACAACAGATAAGAAAATCAAGATTCCTAAGACTATAGACTAGGGCAAGTATTCCTATTTTTCCTAATTCACTATAGTTATGGCTCCGATACCAATATGTCACATCCCAACCGATGGTGGAAACATCGGGGTGCGAGCACTAAGGGTTCAGATTGCTCATGAGATTCCATAAAAATAAAAGTTTCATTATAGATTAATCGAGATTCATGTATAAATTTGTCTAAAACAGCATCACCGACAAAAGATTCAAAATACAACCATCATTCATTGTTCAAAGTCTAGATTTAAACTAGGTGGGTTTCTAAGCATCAGCCCTAGCTTGATTTCCATGATTCAGCATCCTATCAGCCTGCGACATGTATTAAAATAGAGTCAGTACAAAATGTACCGGCGAGTATACAAGTTTGAGTAATAGCATAATAGTTTAAAACAACTCATATCCATCGTGTAAATGATAAAATAGTTTAAGCCATGCTAGTGTTCGCAGTCCAACCAGTGATAGCCCAAGTATCCCGATGCTTTGTTGTTTTCCCAAGTCTCAAGGAAAACTAGAATCCTCCTAACAATACCTCCAAAAATAATGGGGAGGTGCATCTCCTATAGCGCTACTGTTGTTAAGGCGGAACTACACACCCTGGATTAAACATTCACATAGCACAAATAGAATACAAGAATCACAAGTTTCATAAACACATAGGATAGAGTTTAGTTTTCAAAAGTCTCAAGTATCATAGTTTAATAGAATACATGTTGCATCCCAAAGTTTAAAACAAAAAGGGATCGAGTATACTCACAGCGATTGCTTAACAGGTTAACTGTTATTGGATCAACGGGAGCTCTTTAGAGTTAGCCTGATTAAATTACAATAGATAAGAGTCGGGCAGAATAACGAGATTGCGCAAAGTGTCGGATCAGTCACTGGATCGGATGGCTATCCGATCGGATTGCCATTCGATTGATGTGACTATTGTGGGTGAGAGAGGGATTGCCATCCGATCGAATGGTCATCCGTTCAGATGGCCATTCGATTGAATGGTTGATCGATTCAAGTTTCTGAATAAGTTTCTAAGTGTTGAAAGACATCAAGAGGCATGTCACCTGATTGGATGGCAGTCCGATCGGACGGCTATCCGATCGGATTGCCGTTCGACGATCAAGAATTCAAAGTTTCAAAGTGTTTAGAGTTAAGGGGGCAAGTATCGCTTGATCGGGTGGCTGTTCGATCGGAGGGCTATCCGATCGGATTGCCACTCGATCAAGTTATCCTTGTCTCGTTCCCAACTTGTAAAGTTTCTAAGTTTCTGTTTAAACAACGACGACATGGTACGCAATCAGACAACAGTAAACACATCAGAGTACAGCCGATCTGATCGGATGGGAATCACCCCAGTCCATTCAGCCGTCTGTTTGTGATGGTGCTTATGTCAGAATCCGTACTCCGGTCATCTTCTCCGGCAACAATCCTCTTCCAAACCAACTTCAGACTAATCATTAAGTCTATAGTCCGTTTGGATCCAGATTCAGCCGTTTTTAAGTAAAAGTTTAAGAAAAGGTGAAGATAAACATAAGTTTCAACCAAAAGTCTAGATTTAGTTGGGATTTAGTGTAAAAACATAGGAAATTCCTTAGATCTGAGCTAGATCTTGACCGGAATGACATCACACAGCAGTTTAGTACAAACTGCCATGATGACATCACCCTCAAGAGCTCGAATCTCGGGGATTTCACGGTGAAAAGTGAGATTTCAAAGGAGTATCATGTGGAGAATGATGTGTAGATCAAAGATATACAAGAATCTAGTGTAAAAGTACCGAAATCGCCAAGAAATGGAAGAAAAGAGGAGTGCATGCGTCTGGTCGAGTGAGGCTATCACATTAGTGAGAATGGTGATGTGACAGGCCTATTTATAGTGTAGAAGGAGAGTTAAGGCAGTGTGCACTCGGATTGGATGGCACCTCGATCGAGTGGCCATCCGATCGGTTGGTCATCCGATCGGATGACTGTCCGATCAGATGGTTATCCGATCGGATTGCCATTCGGTCAATCCCATCTTTTCCGTTTAACCGTCTTTGATTCGTGTTGCGAGTTAGATTAAGCGTTGCGTATTATTGGGTATTAGTATAACTAGATTATAGAATTAACACAAAAGATTTTAGGTTTCATAGTTTCCGCCAGTGACAAGACTCCAGTCACTCGTTCAACCAAGTCTCAAATTTCATGAGCCTCAAGAGTCAAGCACCAAAGTATCAAGAGTCAAGAGTCTAGTCTTCCAAGTATCAAGTATCAAGTGTCTAGTTTTAAGTGTCAAGCCTCATAGTATTAAGTATCAAGAATCTAGATTTAGACATCATAAGAATCTAGTATATAGCATAAGATTCACCAAGTATCAAAAGTATCAATGACCACATAGTTCAGGGACTAAAATTGACAATATCCAAAAGTCTAGGGACGCAGGTGTTACACAAAACCTCCCCACACTTATATTTAATCAGGAGGTTTCTCTTTGATTTGGACCCGATCTAACCCATTTAATTCCATCCGGTCCTCAAAAATAATTAAAAATTAATTGGTGGAATAATAAAATATTTTAAAAATTTTAAACGGGTTAGTCCACCAAAATTTAAACTTACCTGGAATTAACCGAATGCGTGCCATGTAGTGAGAAGATTGATCGTGTCTGAACTACAAAGTCTCCTTCTTCTTCTTATAGCCACCCTCGATCCATAACCAATTCCGATCCTTCACTTTTCTTTCCTTCTCCCGCGGTTTTGATTTTTGAGTGGCTTTTACCAATACTTCCACGGGACAGCTGTGGTGTTCTTCTTCTTCCACCACTTCTTCTACTTCTAGTGACTTTTTAATCTACATAGTTGGCTTCCCTTCCAATAATGCTTCTAATTCGGTCAAATCACCAACTGGGTCAAATAGTTCTTCATCTATTAGATTTGGTACATTAACCAACTCGTTACCAAACTCCGCCTCCCATGATAGGATATGATCATCCCCCACTTCTCATGCATCAGACATGTTCCATATTGGGTCAGTGAGATAATAATCATCCTCAGAAATATATGAATTGTTGGGCGGTTGCTCATCTTCTTCATCTCCTTCTTCTTCCTCTATGTCTTCCCCTTCCATCTCTTATATGCAGCCAGTTGTGCATCTATCTCATCACTACACGAAAAATCAATTATGAACTTATCCATCTTTTCTTCTCATTCTTCTTGCTGAACCAGAGGTGGGACTGAGATGTCCATTGTAATCTCCGGCTGAGACTGTGATTCCTGCAAAACATCATCCTCGCAAGACAAGTGTAAAGAATCATACGAATCATTAACATCATGCATAGAATCAACAGACACAGAAGTATCATCTTCACTAACTTTTTTCATATAGTGTGGAATTGGTATTGCTACCATCTCTGGTTCTATAACGTTTAAAAGCAACTCACCTGAAGCAGTTTGATATCCAAGACAATTACCGTCACTATCGTACATATAACGACCTTGAGTCTTCGCAATCTTCGCCTCCAGTCGATCTAACGTCTGAACCACATACCGAAGATGCCTATCTCTTTCTTCCTTGTCAAATTTCAACCAGACATCTATTTCCCGCGGTGTACCATTTTGTTGAATTTGCCAATACGAATTAGCATAATAATGCGCAGAGGACCCCACATATTGTGGACATTTAACAGTAAAATGAGGTCCTCCACAAATCTCGCACATATTTACTAGACTAAAAAATAATAATAATAAAATAAAAGACACGGACAATTAGACTCCTATGATTCAACATATAAAAGCAAGTAGACTCACAAGACTTATCACGAAAACACAAAACAAAAGACAAGTAGCACAAATTATGTCAATCAAGTCCAAATAAAGTAATCAACGCAATTGCCAAAGAGTCCCCGGCAACGGCGCCAAAAACTTGATGTGCTAAAAGTAGTTTCATAAAAACAACTAAAATTAACCTAAATCTAGACTCAAAGTAATACTCTAGACTCTCTAAACTCGACTAAACTAGTAACCGACAAGTGATCCGATCGACTCTAGTAAAGTAAAGTAACTACGGATATCGAACCCACGAGACTCTAGTTAATTACGCTAATGACTCTATTTAGACAGACTCTGACACGACACTTAACTATTTTTATGTTTTAGGGGGGGGGGTCTAAAAATCCTAGAAATTGCAATTAAACTAAATTAAATTAACTGAGTTAACTAAACGAATAAACTTTGAACTTAAACTCATATGGTGGAAGGCACTACCTAGACAAGAATCCTGATTGCTTTTAGTAACGATTTTATTAGGATATTGATTAATATGGAACCGGGATCATAAAATTCTCACTTTTCGGGATACCGAACAAGACTCCTAACCCTTCTCAAGAGACACTTATGGCACCCTAGAAGCTGTTTCCATTACTGGTTGTTAGACTCTCTCTCAAGACATCTAATGGGTTTATAAAAGTACCCTACAAGGCTCACTCCCTCTCAAGACCTAAACCTAGGGTAAACTTGATTCGTTGATTAGACTTGTTAGACAATAGCCAATAGGTTTACTCCTAACGAAGCTCCTACCTTACGGTTTAATGACTTAGACCTAACAATAATCTCGCACATCTCAGCTATTGAGAATTAGTAGAACACTTAATTTTATAAGATGACCAAAAATTACTTCTAAGGTTTATCGGTCGATTTAACCGTACAGATTAAAGATTTATTATGTGATATAAACACTCACCAAAATCTAAAACCTAGCACGACTCTATTATGTGATAAAGACTGTCACCAAAATTCATGTGAAATAATAAACAATTTTCAAATAATATTAAGCATGCAAACACATCTAAACAATTAAACAAGTCGCCTATAATTCATAAACAATCCATAAAAATTAACTATCCATTATAAAAAAAAAACGAAACTTTAGCAAACCATTCATCCGAGTCTAGGTAGTAAAAGAAAATTAGCCAAGAACCATAGTCAAGAACAAGAAACAAGTCGCAAAAAAACAATAAATCATGTTCATGGATTCGAATAACATAAAGTATATCAAACCAATAAATTAATTATTGGCAAACTCGGAATTGAATCTTGATCGCGGCTTGAACCCTCAAACCAATCGCCTCTGTTGGAAATTTTATAAATAATATTATATTATGAGTTAATATAATGATTATTTAATAATTAAGCCAAGATGAATGAAAGATCTTGTGCATTAAGTTTGTGTGTTGGAACCATAAACATGTGGGAAATTGAGCTTTTCCGACATAGGTGGAGAGATAAATATTTTGTGGATTTATAAATAGAATTCTCCACACGAATGTATTCTTGTGTGACAACTCACACCTAGTGGTAGCCAGGAGGGTGCGAAGCACCAGAAACGCCCACGCGCCCGCGCCCGGTCGCGGGCACGGGACGAGGGCGATGGGCTCAATGTGGCGCTTTGATTGCGCACTTTGCATCTCTGCGCACTCTTGTTTAAGGTATCCTTTCAGGTGCTAGGCTAATCCCGGCAGTACAATCTGCTTAGGCTGTTGTACCCTGGGAAACAGACGGGTTCACCTGGGTGGCCCGAAATCTGTTTTAAGGAAAGCGTGATCTTCACGTGACTTAGTTACCGTTGTTTTATGTTTTCTTTCTTTTTCTTTTTGTAATCTGTTCTTAGTTTCCTTTACATTTCTTGTACTGTATTATCTTTCAGTTTGCATCTGTTATTACTTGTGAGTTGTAATTATAAAATTGATTAATAAAATTATTATTTTATTTATTTTGTGAACGGTTGTCCTACGACCTCTTCTTATTTTTTTTTCTACTATTTGCTGCTGTAAAAAATAACAACTTTCGTCTCCACTATCGTTCCCTCTCAAATAATGTATGCGTCTTCCCTTTTTGTATATTGAAATCATGTGCACCTCTTCAACAATAAAATATATATATATATATATAGCAGCCAACCCTTTTCTTTATATATTGAGATGAGGTTTTGTATTAGGAATGAGCTTGGTACCGTCCGGTACTGAACCGGTACCAAAAGAACCGGTATCGAACCGGTACCGAAAAAACTGGTATCGAAAATCCTTAAAAATAGGTACCGGTACCGGTATATAAGGGTAAAAACCGGTACCGAACCGGACCCATACCGAATCGATACCGAAAATGCTAAAAGTCGGTACCGAAAAAGTACCCGGTTCGGTAAATTCGGTACCAGTACCGGTTCGGTATCGGGAACGATTTGCTCATCCCTATTTTGTATATAGGGTGAGGATCAAATAGGAAGTTTATTTTGACTAGGAAGGATATGAAGCAATAGGATTATGACATGTGACAAAATTTAAAATAAAGAGTAAAGGTATTTTAGTCAATTTCACCCAATCTTCTCCCTTCTTATTCTCTCTGTAACTTCAAAACCCACCGTTTTCAAAACCCACCATCTTCAACCATTTCTTCACTTTCTATCTCAATAATCACTACATTATAGTGCGATTTTCTTTACCAATCAATGATTCAAACACCCGAGAAACGTGTTTTTCGGCTTTTTTGAAAAACCCAGTTTAATTTCATACAATATATCATTTTTCCTGTGATTTTAAAGCGAATCACTCGATTCGTTCGATTCGATCGCTGATAAGTGTTTCTAACATTCAAATTTCGTCAATCGTTGAAGAAATCGGTTTCGATCTGCGTAAGAAATTTTTGAATTGCATTTTTACGATCTGGGTTTTTGAGTTGAGTCATTACGTTTTACGATCTTGGCGGGGGTCCGGGGGCAGCGCCTCTGGGAGCAGGGTCCAAGGGGCGGCAGGCCCTGGCTGGGGTCGAGCTGGTTCAGACAATTCACAGACAGTTTTATGTGTCCATTGCGTTTTAGAAATAAGACAGTTTTATGTGTTTTCTGGCCATTGCGTTTTAGAAAAACACATTTTTGAAGTGTTTTTAGTCCATTGCATTTCAGGTAAACATACTTTAATGTGTTTTCAGTCCATTGCGTTTTAGAAAATACATTTTCTTTTGTGTTTTTAGGCCATTGTGTTTTAGAAATAAGACATTTTTAAGTGTTTTCTGGCCATTTCGTTTTACAAATACGACATTTTTAAGTGTTTTCTGGCCATTGCGTTTTAGGTAAAACACATTTTTATGCTTTTTCAGTCCATTGTGTTTTAGAAAGTACACTTTCTTTTGTGTTTAGGCAATTACGTTTTAGAAATAAGACATTTTTAAGTGTTTTGTAGCCATTGCGTTTTAGAAAAACACATTTTTGAAGTGTTTTTAGTATATTGCGTTTTAGGTAAACACATTTTTTATGTGTTTTTAGTCCATTGCGTTTTAGAAGTACACTTTCTTTTATGTTTTTAGGCCATTGCGTTTTAGAAATAAGACATTTTTAATTGTTTTCTGGACATTGCGTTTTACAAATAAGACATTTATTTATGTTTTTGGTGCATCGTGTTTTAAAAAAAGTAATTTTTACGTTTTTTGTCTATTGCATTTTACGCAACTGGGTTTTTTTTCCATTGCGTTTTACGCAACTGGGTTTTCGAAATTTTTTTTCGAAAATATAGCAATAGTATACTCGTTTTAAATATAAAAAAAACTCGTTTTTTGGTGCAATTTTTATAAAAAAATAATGTCGTATGAAAAAGTTATTAACGCTTAAAAATGGGGGTATTGGAGGAGAGAAACTATTGTCTTGGATTGACTACAATGCCCTTACACAAACCCACGCGCCTCTTTTCTTCCGTTCAATTTCTCCCATTTAATCTTAGCCCTTGATTAAATCAATTGATGGTCAAGATTACTTCCTAGCCTTCCTAGTCAAATAAACTTCCTATTATATCCTAACCCTATAAAGCTTTAATATAAAGTTCATTTACTAACAAGGTTTTTTTAGGGGAATTGGCCTATAATAATTCTAACTAGACGTCATTGGCCATTGGCAGTCCCATCTTTGAATATTCCCCATGCTAGTCCCACCTTTCACTTATTTTTCCTCCACCGGTCCCTAGTTAAAAAACTTAACAGAACGAGGATACGAGTCGAATGATGTAAAACTTACCTTGAAATTGTACTCCAAGCGATGAAAACGGTGCTTCAATTTGGGTGTTTAAACTTCCAATTAACAAAAATCAAGTCGTTTGGAGCACCGTTTCAAGGTAAGTTTACATCAATAGACTCGTATTCTTGTTCTGATCAAAAGCCCTAAAACGTCAGCTTGTAATTCATAAAAAAACTTAACTCTTAAGTTTTTTTAACTGGGGACCGGTGAAGGAAAAATAAGTGAAAGGCGGGACTGGCATGGGGAATATTCAAAGATGGGACTGACAATGGCCAATGACATATAATTGGAATTATTACAGACCAATTACTTTTTTTTATTATAATAAGTTAGTTAAACTAAGTGGTGTAGAAGCCACTAACAGAAAATGTAAAAGTAATTAACGTAACTAAAAAAAGTTTAACTTTTAGATTTTATATATTTAACATCTAGAATAGGAGATATATCTTTAATTATAATAATACAAAAATTAAAAAATAAACTAGTTATAAAAAGAATTTGATTATTAAGAATAAATGTAACAAGTGGTGGTGTGTGGAATGCTACGAATTGGTAAATATGTTTGTAGTGTTAGAGAGAAGATGCGTGTTTTTGAAGAATTTATGAAAATCTGATGTGGCACTGGATGCGTTTGTAGTGTTAGCTCCTTGCATTCGTAATGGTTTTAAGATCTAATAACTTGAATTACTGAGAATTACTACCTAGAGTTAAGAAAATATAACCATTCTAGACTCGAATCAATGAAGACTGTGTAGACTGTAATACTTTTAAGATCTAGTAACTTGAATTACTGAGAATTACTACCTAGAGTTAAGAAAATATAACCATTCTAGACTCAAATCAATGAAGACTGTGTAGACTGATGATTGATGGTCCTACTAAACCACTTTAAGACTTACCTTTCCTATGACATATGAAGTGTTAAAATAGACTAATACGTATAAGGTTAATCCTATCAAACTAAGGTTAAGGCTGTAGACACACCTTTAGACCAATTTCAATAAAGCTAGTGAGCGTACAAATTCTTATGATTTAAGGTTTCTAATCTAGTGCTCAAGGCGGTCAACGAACCGAGCGAATTACAACTACCAAGGTAAGACATTTAGAAAACCATAATTAGTTTCTATATTCTTTTAATCAAACCCTTCCCGTAAGCAGCACATATGTTTAACCAGTTATGATGATTATCTATCTATTACTGATTAAAGTAAGCCCTAGGCTAATGGACGTCAAAATACCCTAGAGATAACAAATACTAAATCTAACATGCATGACCAGATAGAAAGACCAATATCACTACACAACTAACATCATAACCAAATCACCCACTTTTCAAACCCTTTACACCCTTTACGTCCAAATCACCCTCTTTTCAGTATTTACTTGCAAATCTCAGCAAAACATTAAGTTATATCTATTTAATTCAGATTTTCCATAATATTACGTATCACACGGCTACATCAATGGGAACGCACCCGCTAATTGGTCGAACCAGCTAACCAGTCCACTCTAGTTGTGTGCAAGTCGCATACTTAGGCGCACCATAGTGCGGGTTCATGCATTCGTGTTAGGCGAGTCACGTACTATTATGGCGAATTGCGTGCTTCCATGCACCCCACATTTGTTGGTTAGTATACCCAAATGTGACATCTAATATCACTACTAATAAAGTATGACTCAAAAAGTTAAACTTTAGTGTAACACCCCGATAATCGTAGTATTTAAAAATGTGTAAATAAATTTTTGGGCTTATTCATTAAAGTGGATTAAATGTGTGGGCTAATTACTTTGGATCAAGGCCCAAAGATAATTAAATATGGAAAGCCAATGTGTTAGGAGTATAAAAGAGTTTAGAAACTCATAGTCTTCTCGTTTAATCCATCTTAGAGAGAGCAAGTATGGTTTCTAGAGAGAGAAAGTAAAGAATCAAGGATCTGAGAAACGAAATTGAAGGATTGAAGCTTGGATTTTATTAGTAATTGATTGGAAATGATCACAACAATGTTTTGGTTAAAATCCAGGTAAGAATCATCCTGTAAATCTTTGTTTTGATGAAAATGGGGATTTTGGATAAAACTAGGGTATTCATCCCAAAGTTAAACACACGTTTTGGATGTAAAAAGTTAGTATTTTAGATTGAAAACATAAAACCGGATGAATCTTCAAGTGGTGACACTTAGACATACATATGGTGACACTCCCAGTGCTAGTTGGGGGCACAATGGGGAAGACGACACAAATCTCAAGGTTTTTCCAATGATTAGTGACACGTGAAATCGACGTCACTCAGAAGTGTTGCATGTGTGTTGGCGACTATCTTCGACGACACTCATGGAGATGGATGTGATAAGCCTTTGCACAAGTTAGGCGATGGTACTAACAACTACAAGTGGCACTTCTAGACGACTATAACCTAGCGATAGTCGCTAGCGACACTATCCATTAATCATGGACTAGCAATCTCGGACTAGCAACAGTTGTCGATGACACTCCAGACGACCCTGTGTAGTGACATTGATTGAAAGTGATGAGTATTCATGTGTTAACTTCTGTACAAATTGTCAAATCCTAAATAAAACTAGGAAAATAGTTAACTGCTTATATGCACCAAACACAACATATAAATTATATTAGATAAGTTATAAAAACAGCCCTTTTTAGTACTAATGTTGGGAAAAGTGCATTTCCTTATATACTTTTGATTTTCAGGACTAAAAGAGCTTAAATGTACAAAATAAACAAATTAACGGCGAAAACCAGCATAAATATGAAAGAAGGAAGTTAATACACTACACCGACCATCCGAGCTTCACCCCAAGACCAAAAACAACAAACCAGAAGCTAAGCACGGGTCGTGCCTGCCGGGCATGGGGTCATGCCCCACTCAAGATTCCTTGAAGAAAAAGACAAACAGAAGAAAACAAGGGACACGGGGCCGTGTCTCATGGACACAGGCCTTGGTTAATGTCACGGCCCCCGCGCCCGGTTTGACCCGATCCAGGAGCTGCGGGACAGAAACCTGTGGTACAACGGAAGTCTAGCAGGATTGTTTAAACTTGAAAATGCCCGAGTATTATTTCATTTCATAATTTGGGATAAACCCCGTAATTTACAGTAGAGGAATCTCATTAGAATTCCCTTATTTTACAAAAACATGTTTATTTATTTATTTGAGCCACTACTTCAAGCTTGGGAGTGCTCCGTAGCACTTGTTCTTGATTCACAGTAGGTCACCTGAAACATGTTTTAAAAATATTTTGTCAGCGGGGAAATACTGAGTGAATCATTCATTTTGTTGATAAAATGACACATAGTTATAAATTACAGCATAAGAGCGATTACAATGGCTTCTATCTTATTCTTGTCTGGCGCCTTGCAAACCGTGTGACGATGGTCATACCACTATTGGGTCCTTTCACCCAAGTAGTGACGTTTTATCACTGTTAGGATTTATTAGCCTAACCGTGAGAAATTAGTAATGTGCACAATACCCCACTAGCCAATGATTAAGATAACCACGATTTAATCCCTGTAATTATAACATTTTGCAAATAATTTGAGGTATTATAAAATAGTTGATAAAAAGAGAATGACTCAAATTGCAACTTTAACGGGCAGAGTTTTAGCCTACTAATTAGCCGAATAACCTAGTTTAAACAACAATGCACACGAACTTGGTTTGTAACTAATACAACATTTACGATAACTCACGAGATACAACCCTCACAACGAATGACAAAGTGCCATACTAAACATCCATCGAATTTACGACGAATGACAAAGTATAACCCTAATGCGGACAGCACTTATACATCCATTGGATAGTTTCAATCGATCGGATATTGAATCGTAGCAGCGATCGAGTTAATACCCGGTATCGTGGCAGCACCTCACTATATGAAAATATAGATTTGGACAGTATAGCTTCGTTTTTGATCAAAACTTTCGACACCAGTGAACTGCTCGATGCCCAGGCAATTTATAGCAAAAATTGGAGTTTTACGCGGCCCGCGTAAGCCTTAACAGGCTCTTACGCGGCCCGAGAGAACCACCTAGGCATAGACTAGGGCTAGCGTGTCACACCTAGGCCTGCCACGTGTGTGACACGTGGCCTAGAACGCGTCCCGAAAATTTAATGAGCTGTCGCGGCCCGCGTAAACACCTCTTATGGTTTACGCGGCCCGTGTGAAACCTATTTTTCTTGATTTCTTGGTTTTTCATGTACAGTAGGGTTTTTAGGGTCCGGGTTTTTATTTATGGGTTGTTTAGGGATATTTTTGAAGGTCCTTACATCCTCCCCACCTTATTTATAATCTCGTTCTCGAGATTTACTGAAATAAGTGCGGATATTTTCGCTTCATCTCTGATTCTAATTCCCAGGTGTATTCGGGTCCTCTTTTTGAATCCCACTTGACTTTGACCAGCACCAGTCATTTATGTTTGAGAAATTTGATCTTTCTATCTTCTATTTGAAGTGGTTTCTCAACAAACTTCAACTTTTCATTTACTTGTACATCTTGAAGAGGGACTACCAGTGATTCATCAGATAAACATTTCTTGAGATTGGATACATGAAACACATCATGTACTTCAGCCAACTCTTCTGGTAGTTGTAAACGATAAGCAACTGGTCCTATGCCCGTTGAATGACTAGGAATGGTCCTATGTATCTTGGACTCAGCTTTCCCTTTTTACCGAATCGAACTACTCCTTTCCAAGGAGAAACTTTTAAGAGTACCTTGTCTCCGATTTGAAATTCTAGTGGCTTGCGTCGATTATCTGCATAACTCTTCTGGCGATCTCGAGCTGTCTTTAGTCTTTCTTTAATTTGAGTTATCTTGTCAGTGGTCTCTTGCACAATCTCAGGACCTGATAATTGACTTTCTCCTATTTCTGCCCAATAAACTGGAGTTCTACACTTGCGTCCATACAGTGCTTCGAACGGGGCAGCTTCAATGCTTGCATGATAACTATTGTTATAGGAGAATTCAATTAAGGGTAGATGATCATCCCAGTTTCCACCAAAATCTATTATATTACACATGCCCTGAGCATGTCTTCCAGGGTTTGAATCGTTCTTTCACTTTGTCCATCTGTTTGGGGATGATAAGCTGTACTTAAATTTAATCGTGTACCCATGGCTTCTTGGAAACTTGTCCAAAAATGTGAAGTGAAACGACTATCTCTATCTGATACAATGGAGAGTGGAACTCCATGTAGGGATACTACTTCGTCTACATACAACTTGGCTAACCTTTCCATGCTAAAGGTTTCCTTCACGGGTAGAAAATGAGCTGACTTGGTTAATCGATCTACAATTACCCAAATCGCATCATTACCTTTTCGAGTTTTGGGAAACTTAGTAACAAAATCCATGGTTATTAGTTCCCATTTCCAAACAGGCATCTCTAATTGTTGAAGTAACCCTGAAGGTTTCTGGTGTTCTGCCTTCACTTGTGAACAAGTAAGACACTTAGATACATAACTAGCTATGTCCTTTTTCATTCCTATCCACCAGAAATTATTTCTTAAATCTTGGTACATCTTATTATTTCCAGGGTGCATAGTATACCTAGATTTATGGGCTTCCTCTAAAATCTTATTTCTTAAATCTCCCTGCTTAGGTACCCAAATTCTTTTCTTATGGAATATCCAGATTCCATCAACTCCTTGCTCCAATTCTTTTATTCGTCCTTTCATTTGTTCAGCATCCTCCTTGATTGCTGTGGTTTGAACATTCTTTAATTGTTCCATTAAATCTAACTGTAGATTTAATCGAAGTGCACGAACTCGCCTTTGCTTTTCATGATACTTACGACTTAAGGCATCTGCAACTACATTTGTCTTTCCTTCGTGATATTGAATATCACAATCGTAATCGCTTAAAATTTCCATCCATCTTCTTTGCCTCATGTTTAATTCTTTTTACCCAAATATGTACCTTAAGCTTTTATGATTCGTATAGACAGTAAACTTACATCCATACAGATAGTGCCTCCAAATCTTAAGGGCAAAAATTACCGCTCCCAATTCTAAGTCGTGAGTCGTATAGTTTTCTTCGTGCTTTTTCAATTGCCTTGAGGCATACGCAATTACCTTTTTGCGTTGCATTAACACACATCCTAATCTTAGCTTAGAAGCATTGCAGTAGACTTCAAAATCTTCTGTTCCTTCTGGCAATGCTAAGATTGGGGCGTTTGTTAACTTTTGCTTTAAAATCCTAAAAGCATCCTCCTGTCTGGGTCCCTATTCAAATTTTACGGCTTTACAGGTTAGCTTAGTTAATGGCACGGCTATCTTAGAAAAATCTTTAATAAATCGTCTATAATATCCAGCTAATCCTAGAAAACTTCTAACTTCCGTAGCCGATTGCGGCGCTTTCCATTTGGTGATTGCTTTGATTTTAGAGGGGTCTACGTGAATACCTTTGTGATTCACCATATGACCTAAAAATTGCACCTCCTGTAGCCAAAATTCACACTTCGAGAATTTGGCATAAAGCTTTTCCCTTCTTAACAAAGTTAAAAGTACATGCAGGTGCTCACAATGTTCCTCCTGACTTTTGGAGTAAATAAGTATATCGTCGATGAAAACGATTACAAATTTATCCAAATACGGTTTATAGATCCTATTCATCATGTCCATAAATGTTGCTGGAGCATTTGTTAATCCGAAGGGCATGACTGTAAACTCGTAATGTCCATACCTAGTTCTGAAAGCAGTTTTAGATATGTCTTCTTCTTGCACCTTTAATTGATGATATCCGGAGCGCAAATCAATTTTAGAAAAATATCTAGGTCCTTGCAATTGATCAAAAAAATCATCAATCCTAGGTAATGGGTATCGATTCTTAATTGTAACCTTGTTTAATTCCCTATAGTCGATACACATTCTCATCGATCCGTCCTTCTTCTTTACAAACAACACTGGAGCTCCCCATGGAGAGGAACTTGGTTGTATAAACCCTTTACTTAGTAATTCATCTAACTGTTTCTTTAATTCTAGCATTTTAGTAGGTGCTAACCGATAGGGTGCCTTGGCTATCAGTATAGTTCCTGGAATTAGATGAATTCTAAATTCTACTTCTCTATCGGGTGGTAAACCTGGTAGATCTTGTAGAAAGACATCCGGGTATCCTGATACTATTGGAATATCCTTAAGTTCCTTACTTTTGGTATTAACAACTACTGAAACCATATATGCTAATCCTTGTTTTCTTGAATAACTGACCAACTTCATTACTGAGATAAATTTCAGTGGCTTTTGTGGCTTATCTCCGGTAATCATTATTAATTCTCCTGTTGGTGTATGGATTTCTATGGAATTTTTATCACAGAGAATTCGACATGGTTGGCTACTAACCAATCCATTCCCAACACCACATCGAATCCGGCTAAATTCATAGGTAACAGGTTTGCAGAAAATTTATGGCCTAAGAGTTCTATCTTTCCTTCTCGCAAAACCTTATCTATTTTAACAGAATTTCCATCTGCTGTTTTGACTGTAAAAATCTGCCTAAGATTGGTTAAAGGTAAATTAAGAGCTTGGCAGAACGAAGTATTTATAAAACTTTGGTTTGCACCAGAGTCAAATAATACTTTTGCGTAAACATTGTGAACTAAGAACATACCAGCTATAATGTCAAGAATTAGTTCAGCTTCCTGCGTAGTCAATTGAAAGGCTCTTGCGTTCTTTTTAGTAGTTCCTTCTGCAGGTTTAGCCTTGTTATCTGCAGGTTTAACTAATTTCGGGCAGTTTGGTCTGAAATGCCCAGCTTCTCCACAATTGTAGCAGTCTGTCGCCTTCTTTTTCCTACAATCTTCTTCTAGATGTCCTGGAATTTTGCAGAAGTTACAGCACCCTTTGCATATTCCAAATGCGTTCCTTTGCAGGTACTGCAAAATGGGACAGTAGAAGATCGCCCGGTTCCTCTTTTCCTGAAATTACTGCTATTACCCACACGAAATCCTTGGGTAATCTTTTGAGCTACTTCCTTCCTTCTATTTTCTTCTCACGTGCGCACCAGTCCGTCAGTCAAGGTGTTGGCTATCTCTACCGCATCGTCAATCGTGCGGGGCCTAGCAGCCTTGACAATGTCACGAATCTTGCTAATCAAACCCCAAATATAGCGAGAAATAAGTACTGGTTCTGGCGAAGCCAGAGTAGGTACAATTCTGGCATACTCAAAGAATTTTGAAGTATACCCTCGACAGTCAACATCCACCATTCGGTGGCTCAGGAATTTGTTTGCCATTTGTTCTTTTTCATATTCAGGACAGAATTTTCTTTTTATCAATCGCCTAAATTCTTCCCAACTTATGGCGTAGGCCATGTCACTTCCCTTGGCTTGCAATACCGTGTTCCACCATTCTAACGCTTCTTCCTTGAAAAGGTGAGAAGCGTACATGACTTTATCCTCCTCGGCACATTTACTTATTTTGATTACTGCCTCGGTTTTCTCTAACCAACGCAGTGCCGCAGTCGCTCCTTCATTGCCTGCAAATTCAGCTGGTTTACAGGAAAGGAATTCCTTGTAAGTGCAACCAGATGTTGCAGCTTTCATTCTTTTGTATACCGGGGCTTGAATTCCATTATTATTGTTACCTCCTCCATTAACACTATTACTGGAGGTATCGTCGTGCGTACGTTTACTAGGGTGAGCTTGTGAAGGCTCAACAGGACTTTTTACTGCAGCGACAATGGCTGGAATAGCATTAGCTATTCCTTGAGCGACGATGTTTTCTATGTCTTGCCGGTTTAGGAAGTGATCCTCGTTATTGTGTTCCGATTGGTTAACTTCATTAACTGGTTCATTAATCGCGTGTTCCATCTGGATGTTTATCAAACACAACTACTATTTAGTATAAACACTTTGGGTATAACTATACAACCAGACTTTATTTAAAATAGTAAACACAACAACCTTAGATATCTATTACAACTTACAACTGAAGTACTGTTTATCTAGTTTGGCTATGACGACCATGCTCCATATTTATTTTATTGCCTCGTATTTATTTATATACTTTCCATGGTTGGTCTAGGTTTGGCAGTTTATCTTAATTAAGGATCAAGATTCACTGCTGTAGTGGCTAACATATAGAGATCTGACCATTTTTCATCTAATTCGTCTTCCCACGGCGGGGTTTTGCCTATTTCCTGAGTCTCCTTCTTAACTATTACTTATTTTGAATTGGACGTCCCTATTTTCTCGTGGCTTTTTCTAATAATCCAATTTCTTTTCTTGGGAGTAAGTGGGTTCTCATACTGTGCTTTACGAACAAATATTCCTTCCTTAGTGTTTACTGAATATCTTGAGGAATTTGATTGAGATCAGGTTCCTTATCCTTTTGGGCACTATCTAGTTGACGATAAATGTCCGAAAGCTTTTGCTTACCCATACTGTAATTTAACAAGTAGTTAAATAACACGAAAAGACCAATAGAGAAACACATAATCACACAAACATGTACAACCAAAACTGTCGACCTTGCGACTATCTGATTTTATATATTTTATATTATATTATACATCCTTACACACTAATTATCTTAGAAAGTTTTATTTTTAAGCTATTTTACAGGATTTATATTTTTACTATTATTATTATACACGATGACCACACCACCCCATGCTATCCCCGTTAGCTGGTAATTTAGTAACGACGTTCCCTCTCGTCGTACTTCCAGGAGATCTGCTCTCCCACCTCCCGGATCCTATTTTCGGCATCCACCATTTCCTCCCAATAGCGGCGGAGTTCACCTAAGTTTTCATTGCTCATTGGTGGGTTTGGTACAGGTTCCGGGTCAAATTGAGGGAAGAAAGTATTAGGGCTATTCATAAGGTTCTGAAATTGCCAGTCGGCAATCCACCATTCTTCTAGCGCTCCTAGTAGAGGTCTAGGGTGAACAATAGGGTCTGGAATGGCAGGTTCTAGGTTAACAGGCAGTAGGGCTTCAGCTGGGTAGTTAAAGAGAGTTTCATCTGCAGGTCCGATGATGTTGCCAAGTGTCAATTTACGGTCCAACTCTTCTTCCCAAGATAGCATTTCCTGGTTTTGCCTAGAACTCTCCCCAACCTCTATGCCTTTTCCTTTATCTTTTGGGTCTTCCTTTTTCATAGTTTTCTGTGTTGCTGGCTTTTTCCTGCGTACACGCCTCCAGCCTACCCACCTATGCCTCTTTTTCACTACTTTTGGTTTTTCTTGTGGTTGGGCGTTGAATACCATAGGCTCCTCCATATCCGCCTGGTAACCAGTAGTAGTACCAGTGGTATCCATATCTGTACTATGGATAGAGAAATTTTGAAGGGCTTCTGATAGTTCGTTCATGCTGTTAGCACACACGAAGACGCACACAGTCCTAAGTTAAAATTTAGTAAACTAAAATTTTCACAAACTCACAGAATGGCAATCAGATAAATTAAGTATTTCTAAGTACTTAATTGGCTTAAACTAGTGGCTCTGATACCACCTTTTTCTGTCACGGCCGCCGCGCCCGGTTTGACCCGGTCCAGGAGCCACGGGACAGAAACCTGTGGTACAACGGAAGTCTAGCAGGATCGTTTAAACTTGAAAATGCCCGAGTATTATTTCATTTCATAATTCGGGATAAACCCCGTAATTTACAGTAGAGGAATCTCATCGGAATTCCCTTATTTTACAAAACATGTTTATTTATTTATTTGAGCCACTACTTCAAGCTTGGGAGTGCTCTGTAGCACTTGTTCTTGATTAACAGTAGGTCACCAGAAACATGTTTTAAAAATATTTTGTCAGCATGGAAATACTGAGTGAATCATTCATTTTGTTGATAAAATGACACATAGTTATAAATTATAGCATAAGAGCGATTACAATGGCTTCTATCTTATTTTTATCTGGCACCTTGCCACCCGTGTGACGATGGTCATACCACTATTGGGTCCTTTCACTCAAGTAGTGACGTTTTACCACTGTTAGGATATTTTAGCCTAACCGTGAGAAATTAGTAATGTGCACAATACCCCACTAGCCAGTGATTAAGATAACCACGACTTAATCCCTGTAATTATAACATTTTGCAAATAATTTGAGGTATTGTAAAATAGTTGATAAAAAGAGAATGACTCACATTTCAAGTTTAACGGGCGGAGTTTTAGCCTACTGATTAGCCGAATAACCTAGTTTAAACAACAATGCACACGAACTAGGTTAGTAACTAATACAACATTTACGATAACTCACGAGATACAACCCTCACAACGAATGACAAAGTGCCATACTAAACATCCATCGAATTTACGACGAATGACAAAGTATAACCCTAATGCGGGCAGCACTTATACATCCATTGGATAGTTTCAATCGATCGGATATTGAATCGTAGCAGCGATCGAGTAATACCCGGTATCGTGGCAGCACCTCACTATATGAAAATATAGATTTGGACAGTATAACTTTGTTTTTGATCAAAACTTTCGACTCCAGTGAACTGCTCGATGCCCAGGCAATTTATAGCAAAAATTGGAGTTTTACGCAGCCCGCGTAAGCCTTAACAGGCTCTTACGCAGCCCGCGAGAACCACCTAGGCGTAGACTAGGGCTAGCGTGTCACACCTAGGCCTGCCACGTGTGTGACACGTGGCCTAGAACGCGTCCAGGAAATTTAATGAGCTGCCACGGCCCGCGTAAACACCTCTTATGGTTTACGCGGCCCGCGTGAAATATATTTTTCTTGATTTCTTGGTTTTTCATGTACAGTAGGGTTTTTAGGGTCCAGGTTTTTATTTATGGTTTGTTTAGGGATATTTTTGAAGGTCCTTACAGTTAACTTTCAAATTTGCAAATCTTGGATCGTACAACAAGTACATGGACCACGGGGTCGTGCCGGTGACACACGGGGCCGTGTGAGCTCTAGACTGACAAGTGCATTAAATGAAGGCAGAGAAGGAGAAGGACACAGGGTCGTGTAAACTCACTGTTTTTAGCTACAAATAGAGGTGCTTGTTTCACTTGCAACTCATCCCTTGGCAAACCATTTCTCTCAGTTCCACCACCACAACACCATCATCTTCCACCAAAATCATTAGAGTTAGAGTGGGTAGTAGTCTCGAGATCCAATGTTGATAGTAAATGCTTTCATCAAACTATGGCCATGCTTGGCTAATCTCTTACATCACTTGGTGAAGACAAAATCTGTTATGTATTACTTTTGATTTCCTACCTTTGGTCATTTTTTAATTGGGTATGTATTAATGACTTTAGTAACTAGTTTTTTTATATTGAAAGTGAATTTTATTCTATTATCTCTTCATATTTCATTGGTTCACTCATTCGTGTCTTAGCGGTACATATAAAGCACGTTAACTGCTTGGAAGGGGATTAGAAGGGTGGTTTGTGTAAAATTCTTTCCTCGTTCAGTGTATAGATCATGCGAGGACTTGATTCAAGCTTATTAGGACTTCCTTTGAGGCAGATAGCATCAAATCGGGGGAAGTAAGAACGGCTTGAATCCCTTATAAATAAACTACTATTAAAACTTTAAACTGGCCTTGCAGGACTGTATCCCTGCTGACTCAGACCAATATGGCCGAGGGTAGCGTTGCCTCCAAAAGAGGGACATGCCAAATTTTGCATTAATAACTTACTTAATTATCTTTTAATATTTTGGCCTTGCGGGACTGTATCCCTACTGACTCAGACCAATATGGCTGAGGGTATCGTTGCCTCCAAAAGAGGGACATGCCACTACAACTAAGATAATCTCTTAAAAAACCCAAAGTGCAGAAATCATCAAATGATATATAAAAGATGAGTCGGAACCAAGTGATTCTTTATTGTTCATTTGTTTCTTTTATTACTTTAGTTTCTTTCTTTAATTTTACTTGTTTAAAAACTTTTTTCTCAAAATTTGGGTCGATTAGACGTTGACGATAAACCAGTATTAAAAGCTCTTGTGTCCTTGGAGGACCTTAATATTTTACCATCACTATACTACGCCAACGATGGGTGCACTTGCCCTAGTGTGTTGTAGACAGTGATAGTGTTATATCGTATTTTATAAATTTAAAGCTTGATAAAAAGAGTAAAAAAGTACTTCAAAATTATAATAAAAATCAATACACTCTTGCACACGTCAAGTTTTTGGCGCCGTTGTCGGGGGCACAAGGATTTTAAGAAAGGTTAAAATCAATGGCCTAATCATTTTCTTTAGTTTTTCTGTTCAAATTTCTTTCTGTTTTTCTAAAATTTCAGCCATAGTAACTTAACACGGGGACGTGTTGTATAGACACGGGGCCGTGTTCAGTCCACAGTAACTGAAATACTTTTTTAACAGAAGGCTAACACGGGCCGTGTTCATAGAGTACGGGGTCGTGTAAACATTCTATATTCGCAAAAAAATTAACTTCCAGAAGCCGTAATCTTCTAAGTACTATCAAAACAATGGATTATTACATGGAAGATTATGACTACTATGGTTATGATGATTATGAGGAACCGTATTGTACCGTTTGTGTTTAATCCCATTCATTACAAAATTGTTACCTCATTCAACCATCAACCTCAAATGCAACATATGAGAAACTAAGCTTTGAGCTTCCAAAACCAAGCTTTAATTGGGACACTCCAGCGTTTGAAACATACGAGACACCACCCACAATAGTTCCCGAAGCCGAAAGCCTCATACATAGTCTCAAGAAATTAGAATTCTTGATCAAGCAATCTCGTGCAAAAGAAGAGATTATTTGTACAAAAGAGGTAATAATAGAAGAGGTAAAACCTTAAGAGCCAACGAAAGAAGAATCACTCAAAGAAAACTTAACACTTGAAGGTGAAAAACCAAAACCAAGCCATCGGAAGGTAAGCCCTTAAAGGTAAATTTCGAGGAGGAACAAAAAGACCTCCAAGAAATACACATCCTACAACCTTATTTTGAAAATCATAGTTTGGTTCCATCTCATGCTAAGTTTTTAAAAGAGTTAACCGCTAATCCAAACATCAAAGAAATAGCAAGTATTAAATTAACTAAAGATCAAACTTCGCTAATACAAGATGAACAAATTGGATTAAACATAAAACCAGCAACATGTTTTATTCAAAACATCTATATTAGTAATATTTCAATAGATAAAGATATTTGTGTTAATATAATGCCTAGCTACGTATTTGAAAGATTCGGTATTGGTGATCCTTCCGACCAAAATTCCTATCCTCTTGGCTAATCGAGAAGCTAAACACACTACGGGAGTGGTTGAGGACGTTCTCATTCAAACGCACCAAACGATTGTACTAATCGACTTTATCATCCTAGATGATGCTCCACTCGTGTTTGGATAACCTTTCCTTAAAACCCATCAAACTTTGCTCAAACAAAAACACCAAAATCTTCTCACTAAATTTGGGGCCGACAAAGGAAGCTTTAATCTCGATGGATCAATGCAATACCCAATAGGCAATGACAACCCTTTGTTGGAAGATGAGCCAGAGCCACTCGATAAGAGATCAGGAAAAGAAATTACTGTTACATATTTTTATAGTTACATTGTTACAATAATCCATCTTGTAGGTACACTTTGGAAGACGATAACAAAAAGTCCATGAGCCAGGTAAGGCAAGAAAAGGAACCAAATGGATAGAGAAATGACCACATAAAATTTTTTTTTGAAAGAAACGGGGCTGTGCCTCTGAGGCACGGTGACGTGCCTGACTGCAGACGGGTTAAAACCCTTAGTTTCATAACTTCTTCCTCATAACTCACACGGTCCGTTTCTCTGCAACCATCGGTTTCCCGCCTGCTCCCACTACCTTTTGACGATCTCCTTCCATAATCTAACAACGAGGTATGTTACTAACACCTAGATTAGTTCGATTTATGTTTTGCATGTTAAGATTTGGGGAAAATCTAGGGTTCTTGAATTTGACCCGTGTTATTCCAATTTTTTTTTCCTAAATCTTGTTAGTAGTAGATAATAGAAATGTTTTAACAAGTAAATCATCAACCCATTGTGGATAAATCAAAAATTTTCAACCGGTTTTTGAAAACCCCTGTTCTTGAATGAAAATACTAAGAATCGAAGGGGGAAATGGGTTGGTAAGTTAAAACTGATGCTTGGGGTTTGTTTTTCGGGGTATACCACACACAGGGGACCAAAAATTTTGGACTTTTCGAAGACGGCTAAAAAAAGTTGGATTTTGGCTAAAACAGTGAGTTCTCACGGGGCCGTATCTTTGAGGCACGAGGTCTTGTCCCTTGAAAACTCTACAACACAGGGTCGTGCCTATCAGGCACGGGGACATGGGTAGCCCATGTTTTTCAATTTTATGCACTTTTTATCGCACTTAAGTGTTTAATACTCATTCTCTACAGGAAATGGCACCACACAAGTGGCTCAGATTCAAAACCTAGCATTCACAATGCGTAGAGTGGATGGAAATACTCAAAGCTCGAAACGAAGAACTTCCAATACAAGTCTATTATGACACATTAGACACTGTGGGACAGAGGGAACGATATGACACCATGGTGATGGGACCACTTTGTGTCTTTCTTAAGGCACCACTGTAATCTGTTTACGAGTTCAATCTTGAATTCCTAAGCACATTTGCCCTCAAAAAGGACTAGATGACATGTTCGATAATGAGGCCGTCACTTTCCGTTGCAGTGGTACTTGGTATGGCATCTCAGTGGCTCAAATCATTGTAGATGTCGGAACCTACACCGAAGAAGAGAATGGGGAACCCATCTTCAACGACAGTATTATCGAGATGCCCGACAACGCAAGAAATACATTCTGGGCACAGTTTGGAGAAGGGATCTACAACCCGAGCCACACAAAGAGTACCAAAATCAGGGACCCACTCATCCACTACATTCATCGGTTACTAAGCGGCACTCTGTGCCAATGAAGAGATAGTGGGGGTGTTGTGAACCTTCGGGAGCTTACTTGCCTATATTTCATCCTGAACCAACTGCCCTTTAATGTCGCCTACATGCTGTTGAAGAACACGACCACCAATGCAAAAGCTACACATCCAATGCCTATCTTCTTCGGCGGTTGGATCGCCCGGGTCTACAAGACCTACGCCACACGCAACCTACATGGACTTGGACCGGTTAACTTATAAATAATGAAAACGGTACGGTGCGGTAGATTAAGCGGTGACCGGATATAATGTAGTTTAAACCCTCACATGTACTAAGACTTGTAATATGCGTAAACATAAACACATTCTGGATATAACAGAAATTGAAAGAGTTTGACCCAATTCGGTTAACTTACGTAAACTAAGTTACATAAGCTAACCGTAAGCGCATAGGCGGTATTGGGTGATCGGATGAGTCATAAACAAGTTCATTATGCCAAAAGATTGTAATTATGTTACCACATCAGTGGGCTATGCAAATTATATGTTCAATGTGTTTTAAAAACCAATTCATGCACAAAAGGGCAATATTCGCATTTTATGGCATAATTCAAGAACTTGTATACAAACTCAACAACTGATTATGATCAGCTAGTATAACCAAGAGGGTTATGCTACACATAAATATGATCATAATGCAACTTTAAATCAGTAGCTAAGTTGGCTAATTCGGGTCAGAATCGAAAGTCAAAGCAGATGTGAAACTGCTCGACTTTCGGTAGTGAACCGAGCTATAAACTGGAAATGACGGGCCGGACATGCTTAGACATATTCTAATATTATTTACCTTCAATGTCAAAAACATGTGTTTAAATGTTTAATTCAGTTTATAAATTCTCCGAAAAACTGCCTTTTGACTTTTTATTAAACATAACTTTTCGTCATTTGACCAATTTAACGTGATTTCCAGGCGGTGCCCTTTTAATGGATTATCACCTACCTTATTAAGACCATGTAGCCATGTTCGATTCGAACAATGGCTGGACCATAATGGTCTAAACCGAAAGCCAAAGCAAAAGTCAATTTGCTTAACTTTCGGCTAAATACTAGCCTATAAAATGAAATGAGCAGGGATGGAACACCTACTAGTGATCCAAGAGAAACTTAGAACTGTTCCCTTTTTGATCAGGAACCCTCCAAGTAGCAGATAGAGAGGAGAAATGTTAGGATCTGAGTTTGGATTGATTGTGTTTTACGTTTGAATTAAGATGAAAGATGAATGAGAAATGTAGCGGAATATAAATGATAACAAACTTTGTACACAATCAAACAGGAGAATTGCTTTCAACACACAAGTTTAACATTGAACCGAATGCTTGAATTTATTACAAGATTTAATTACAATTGCAAGTATGTAACAAACTCCCCCTCAGCCTGAGCTCACATTGATTTGTTCGTACAGGAGAAAAGATGGTGAAGAGCTAATAGAATAGTACAGGGTACTGTTCTATTTATAGGCACGGACAAACCACTGAAGCATCTAAGCTGACGTCACCATGAAAGTGACATCTAACCTCCTAACAAACTCTAACATCTGATCTATACAACCTCTGCTATGCTAACTACAGACATACATTACATTTCATAATATAAACTAAACTACTGCTGCATCCTTCCACTTATGTGAACCTAACAGTACTTGATATATCCAGCAGAGCTTGATCCATAGCAGTAGATTGAACAACAGAGCTTTAGTATTCCATCAGTCTTTGACTTGGGCAGTAGTTGTAGGTCAGCAGTGATCAGTAGATTGGAGGTCAGCAGATGTTGAAACCACTTTCAAGGGGAGAGACTTGATCACATAACTTTTGCTTATTCTGGATCCACTGCTCTGATCCAGTTTTGGCTTTAATTATCTGTTCCTTTAATAGGGTTCAATCCCAACAATCTCCCCATGGAACAGATAATGCCAAAACTCTTCATTATTGGTAGATCTTTATTGCCTCATCAACAGTTCCCTTATTTGCCCTTTGAGTTGTAACTCAAAGGCTAAGGCATCTGTGTCATCTTCATCCCCGCTAAGTGGAAGATCAAGGAGATCCTGCAAATCTTCAAGACTTAGGCCAAAAGCTTGTTCCCTTGTTATTTTCTTCACTTCTCCACTAGACTTGATCACTGTCAGTACATGGGTCTGTTTGTCAGTTTTCCACTTTAGTACTTTTGAGTCTGGTGGGTTTCTTGGGAGATCTTTATTAGATGAGGTGTTTGGTGATGCTGGCCTATTGATGACTGACTGAGTAGTACTTGCAGGTTGATTCAATCCAAGAGTTTCTTCAATCATCTTCTTAATGCCCTCTTTTACAAGTTCATCACCTGCCATTAACTCTTGCACTGTTTCAGCATCCAACTGATTTTGTTGCCTTCTTTTATAGATGGCAGCACCAGCTGGAACAGTGGCTCTCTTGACTTGCAGCTTTGGTGGTCTTGTTGAGACCTCTACTTTGGAATAGTCAGGTTTTTGTGGAACTTTTGGGTCTTTCTTCCTTAATTCCTCCAACCTTTTGTAGGTGGCCCTGACTCTATCCTCTCTCCATCTCATCACTTGATTTTTGGACCCATAATCAGCAGCAACTAATTCCTCTTTCATTCTCTTCAGCTCTAATGTTTTGTCAGGCAAATTCTTTTTGTACTTTGACCAATCTGGAGGAGTGTGCTTGACCTTATTCTTAATCATTTCTTTAATCCTGGCTGCTTCACTTTCCAGCTCAGGTATTGTCCAATCTTTGTACATGGGTCTTTCTCCCTTGTATTTCTTGTGAGCCATGATATTTTCAACATAATATTTTCTCAAGGATTCATCTACCCTTTCTGATATCTGCTGGCACACTTTCTTTGCAAATTGTTCCAAAGATCTGACTTGTGTGAGCAAAAATTGGTAGTTCTGTTGAATTTCTCTGTCAGATTTCCCTTGTGTATTTCTTTTCGAGATATCCTCTGCTTGTTGAGCCTTGATTTTCAAATATTCTTCAATATTGTTAGGCCTGGGATATCCTCCAACTGATGGCAAGCTCCTTTTAGCAGGATCATCCTCATAATAGAAGGATTTAATTTCTTCTCTGACTGCTATGAGCTCAAGAGGAAATTCAACACCTGCAGGTTGAAACAGCTGGTGTTTCAACCACTGTTGCCTTTACAACAGATGTTGTAACATCTGATGTCTTCTGCTTTTTGGCAGGAGGTGATGGTGGTGAGGCTGTTTTTGGTGGTGATGGTGATAAGGCAGTGGTTGTGGTGTGTGTTGAAGAGATGGTAGGTGTTTGGCTGACAGTTGTTGAAACTACTGAAGTATTAGTAGTAGTTGATACAACAGGAGTTATAGCAGCTGTTTGGGTGGAAGATTGATGTTGGGGGCTTTTGGACGGTGGTTTGGGAGTATGTTGATGCGTGTGAAGTGCGATATGTTTTATATGTATATTTTAAGCCCTTTTTACACTTTTTAGCCAAGTTTTAAATTTATAAACATGATATTTACTAACACTAAACACACATATGGGCAAGTGCACCCATCGTGGACATAGTATAGTGTTGGTAAGATACCGAGGTCGTCCAAGGACACAAGAGCTTTTAGTACCGGTTTATCCTCAACATCTAATCAAATCAAAATGTTAGAAAAAGATTTTTAAACTAGAAAAATAAAACTAACTAAAATGCTGAAAAAGAAAATAAAAGTAAAAACAGATAGACAAGATGAATCACTTGGATCTGACTCGTGTGTAGTGTAACCTTTGATTATTTTCGCACTTTTCACTTGTTTAAGAGATTATCTTAGTTATTGTAGTAGGCCCCTCTTTTGAAGGTGACGTTACCCTCCACCCAGTAGTTTGAGTAAGCAAGGATACAATCCTAAAGGGTCGGATTATTGAAAGATAATTAATTAAGTTATTAATGCATAATGTGGTAGGCCCCTCTTTTGAAGGTGACGTTACCCTCGGCTAAGTAGTCTGAGTCAGCAGGGATACAGTCCTAAGTAGCCGGGTTAAAGTTTTAATAGTAGTTTAACTTATGAGGGGATCAAAGAGTTTGGACCCCCGCCATCCAATACCGTTGGGTATTGAAGGAGATCCTACTAAATTTGATCCAGGTCCTTTGTAGGATCTATACACTAAACAATGGCAAGACTCTTACCAAACTATTCCCTTAACCCCCGATTAGGTAGCCAACATACCTCCATATAGACCGTGGAGATATGAATGGTGAAAATCTTTTATTTTATATAGACAGTAAAATAATGGCAAGACACCACGGACAAACGATAAGGAAGAATCACCTTCAACATAAGAAACTATTAATTAAAGTCATTAATACAAAACCAATTAAAAAGTGCAAAAGATTAAAAATAAAAAGTATTACACTAAACACTTGTCTTCACCAAGTTATGTAAGAGACTTTGGCAAACATGGCCTTTGATTGTCAAGAACTCTTACGATCAATCTTGGATCCCGAGATGACTCACACACTCTATGATGGACAATGGATGATGGTGGTGGATGATGGTGTTGTGATGGTGGTGGGTGGTGGGTGAAGTGTGAGAGAGGTGGTGTGCCAAGGGATGAGTTGCAAGAGCTCCAAGCACTCCTATTTATAGGCTGAACAGAAGCCTGGGCACGGCCCCGTGTCCACTGGGCACGGCCCCGTGTCCATCCGAGTCTCTCTCTTCATTAATTGCAATTCGTAATTTCATTAAATGCGTCTGCAACAGTTGACCACGCCCCCGTGTCCAGCTGAGCACGGCCCCGTGGTGGGCAGTAGAAGCTTCTATCACTTTGTCTTTTCTGCTGTCACTTGGGCACGCCCCCGTGCTCACTGAGCACGGGGCGTGTTCAGCCTTCTGTCTTCTTGTTTTGCTCTGGGAGGATGCTGTCGGGAGGTCGGGCATGCCACGTTTGTTCCTTTACTTGTATTTATGTAAGATTTAGCTGTCTTTCTGCTTCTTTTGTTCATTTGAGCTCATTTAATCCTGAAAATACAAAAGGAAGACAAAAGCACACTTTTTCCAACATTAGTACTAAAAAAGGGCTAGTTTTATGCCACAATTGATGTAATTTATATGTTGCATTTTGTGCACATCAAATACCCCCACACTTGAATCTTTGCTTGTCCTCAAGCAAAACTCCTTATAATGTGGCTTTTTCACTCCCAAATGGAATAGGTAGAAGAGAAGGTTTTTGGGACTTGTCATAGAGTGTCGGGATTTCCAGGATTCTTTATTTAAGTTTTATCTTTATTTATTTACACTCTTATTCGTCATGATTTATTAAAAACGTTTCATACGATAAATGACTTATTAGGGCATAACATGCCTTTTTAAAATTCCATTTATATACAAGTTCACATACCTCACGGGGGATCACTCAACACTCGGCCGAAGGTGTATTTTTTTAGTGAATCACTCGAGAGCGGCATGGAACTTACTCCTACCATAGGCTTGCCAAGCAATCAATCCTCCTCCTTTTTAACTATATACCTTTGTAAATATCAAGAGGACTTTTTGGATGAAGGGTTAGGCTTGGGCTAAAGGTGGGTGGTTGGGTTAGTGGTTAGTAAAAAGGCAAAAAGCGTAAAAAGCATCGGTTTTTTAAAGACTTTTTATTTTTCACAATTTTATTTTTTTATTTTGATGAACCATTTTATTTTCAAACAAGGTTAATTTTGATGAACTTGTTTGTTTATTTGGTTTCATCAATTATATATATATATATATATATATATATATATATATATATATATATATATATATATATATATATTTTCAAAAGTCATAGGAAAACCGAGCTTTGTTACTAAAAGAAAAGGGTTAAAATAAAAAGGTTTAGGTGGGTAAAAAGGGTGATTGGTTTGGGTTAAGAAATGAAAAGGTTTAGGCTCAAAGGGGTTAACTAGGGGGATTTTGGGTAGGTGGTAAAAAATGAAAAATAATGGTGTAGAAAGAAAAAAGGGTTAGTCCTAATGCCTCCATCATTTACTTACTCAGGTTTAAGTTGGTAAGGATCGGGAATGCATTGTCATGGCAATTTCTAGAGTCGTACGAACCAAGCGGCTATTCACACAAGAAACGAAAAATGAGCATTTAGTGTAAAGATATGTATTTGTATGCTCAATAAAGGCTCAAAACTCACTTTTGTGGGAATGGGTTTTTTATGTGATAAAGTATATATAATCAAATTTTAACTAAGCTTGTCATGCCGTTTCATAATTTTCTTATGTTGGTTCTTTTTATCACGACCCTATCGGTTGTAAACTTGTAAAAATATAACCTTGTTAGAACTTGAAATTCCCAACTTAAACTTAGACAAGTACAAAATAATTTTTTTTTTTTTTGAAAAAAAATTGGGGTGATTAGCGGTTCCAACAGAGTTTTGTGTAAGGCTCGTTAATTAGGACTTGCAAGATTCAAAGTTTTAGCATCCCCCCCACACTTAAATTACACATTATCCTCAATGTGTCCCAAAAATAAGTTTTTAGGTTGATTGAATGTGTAAAATGGTGTTAAAAGCAAAATTTCATGTTACTGGCACTCTGGACACGGCCCCGTGGTGACCGGGCACGGCCCCGTGTTCAGGTGCTAGTGACAAAATTTAGTAAAGATAAACAGAAGCCTGGACACAGGGGCGTGTTCAGTGAACACGGCCCGTGTCCAGTTACCTGAACTGGGCGATTTTTGCAGATTGTGCAGCACGGGGCCATGTTGGGCGGACACGGCCCGTGTTGAACTTGCTGTAATGAAGAAATTTTTGTCGGATGGCCCTGTTTTTGTGCATGGGGTGATGTTTCTCGTTTCCCTTATTATCCTTGACCATCCTGAGTGTGTTTTATTCATTACAACACCATTCAAACATAAAAACCATCATTTCATTGAAGTCATAGAGAGAAATACATAATCCTAGGAAGTTAATGTTTTAGATAAGCGAGCACAAAAGTTATTCTAATTAGCAAATTTTCCGAAGAGATAGTTCTCTCGGTTAGATGTGGCTTCAAAGAACTCCTTCCTCCGGGCATGGGTTCCTCATACGTCGGTGAGCCATTCCTCTATCTCCCTTGGGAGGAGGAAGGCGGGCTCGTTGGCGTCGGTTTGAGGAGGTACAACTTCCACCGGGACTTCTTGTAGATTTTCAAGGGGAGGCTCCGCTGGAATGTCATCCCATCCGGTAGGGTTGTTGACTCCAAGTGCTAGGTTCCAATCCTCTTGAGGGAGGATTGGTTCCATGGGAGGTGTTACAAGAATATTTAACCTCTGGTGCAAGAGGTTAATTTCTTGAAAACTATTTTCCAGCCCCACCGTAAGATAATTTATCCAGTCTATTAGGACCTCCTCCACCGAAGTCATTTCATCGAGAGCTTCTCGTAGTGCCATGACGTAGTCTACAAGGGTAGCTTCAAGGGAAGGCCTTCTCCCTCTTCGACCATTTCTTGAATGTACAGAGGATGTTCCACTGTTTTCACTTGACATTCTACGAAAACAAACCAGGAATAGCTTATTTTAATGAAACAGTACTTTGGACACGGCCCCGTGCTCAATGAGCACGGCCCTGTATTCACCTTTCTGCAGAATTTTGGATCAAGGAACCTTGAAGTTTTAAGTTATTTTTCTAATTTGTGAAGCCCTTTTGAGTAATAATAACTTAACACAATGTTATGCAACTTATTTTTAACAAAATTCCTTGAACAAAACTTCAACAATCCTTACAATAAAGCTCGAAATCTCAAGCTTTAATGGAGGTTTTGGAGAAAGATGAAGAAGAAGGAAATGGATAAAAGAGGAAAGGACAAGATGGTTGTTGGAACCTTCTTTTAGAACATACCTAGGATGGTAGGAGAGAAGATCCCTTCAAATCTCTGTCCCTGGATGGTCCAAATGTGCATGATTCTTGGCTGCATTTGTAGAAAACGACAGCATGCTGGACACGGCCCCGTGTCCGCTGGACACGGCCCCGTGTGCATGCAAGATCCTAACACATTTTTGTCCGTATTCTGACGTAAAGTCAGAAGGGAATCTTTTGGTGGACACGGTGGCGTGTTGGCTGGGCACGGCCCCGTGTCGAAAGGCTGATTATGAAGATTGTCTATTTTCAAGGAACTTATCCGGATTGGGCGGTTCCTTACTGGATGGGACAACCCCAAAGTGCCTAAGATACCTTAATTGCTCTAGATTAAGACGAGAACGCAAGAGGTTGTCGGTGAGGGTGATTCCTATGCTAAATGTAGGTGGACAATTCCAACCCTTTTCCGGGCTCTCATTAAAGAAGGTGTATGCCGAATCGCTCAGGTCTATGTATGCATCGAACTAAGTCGATAGGGAGTCCTTCACGACACAATCGGCACAGGGACGACTATCGTCCAAGTCCTCGCTAGAGTGGAAGGTATTGTCGGGAGCAACGAGGTTGTTTTTAGTTGAATGCGAACCCAACAATTCTTCTTGGTCATCGTCTTGAGATGAATTAAGGAAATCCATCTTAAGTTTTTTTAACCAATTAAGAACTAGATCTTCTAGTTGAAATAGTTCGTCGAGGAGCATTTCTCCTAGAATATCTGGTTGAGCGCATTCGAGGGAGAGATAAGGATTATTTTTACTTTTTCCCCTCTTAAGGGTACAGGAAAACGATGGGTCTATATATTGAGGCTTATAGTTTAGAAAATAGCATTCTAATTCTTTATGACCGCCACAACATAATTGACACCACGTACCATAAGAGTGCCGAAAGTAACAAATTATCATTATCACTCATGTTTGTGTCAGAAATTACCAACCGTCGGGATCTTACGGTTCTGTTTTCAGTAACTAAATCTTGGGCATGGGGGCGTGTTGAGTGGGCACGACCCCGTGTTCAGCTTACTGTCTGACTTAAAACAAGATTGCCAGTACAATGATTGGGCACGGGGCGTATTCAGCGGGCACGACCCGTGCTGAGTTCTGCAGAAGCTGAAAAACTAAGAAAATCCTAAAAGAAAATAAAAATAAAATAGAAAAAATGATTAGGCCGCTGATTCCTAACTTTCTTAAAATCCTTGTGTCCCCGGCAACGGTGCCAAAAACTTGATGCTTGTGAAGTGCAATATGTTTTAGATGTATATTTTAAGCCCTTTTTACACTTTTTAGCCAAGTTTTAAATTTATAAACACGATATTTACTAACACTAAACACACATATGGGCAAGTGCACCATCGTGGACGTAGTATAGTGTTGGTAAGATACCGAGGTCGTCCAAGGACACAAGAGCTTTTAGTACCGGTTTATCCTCAACGTCTAATCAAATCAAAATGTTAGAAAAAGATTTTTAAACTAGAAAAATAAAACTAACTAAAATTGTCACACCCCCAAATTACCACCTAGGGCGTGTCCCTAATGGAGGTGTAACGATTCAACAGAGAGCCACCAACCATATCAAACACAAGTTATAATGTATTGAAATACCCAATTGAAAGAAATGTATCGTTTGAAAAGTTAAACCAAAACCAAAGTATTGAGCGGAAGCATAAATGTATAAGTGTGTAAATGTATCAAAACCAAATCAAATAACTGTTTATTATGACCACAACCACTCCAGCAGCATCAGACAGCAAGCTCCCAAGTTCCTTCAATAATTACCTACAAGCATGTAAACAAGTGTGTCAGACTACGCTGGTGAGTTCAAGGTTTTGTTAACAAGTTATGTTACCATATGTATGTTAATACGATTTAACGCTGCGATACAATGTTGCTCATGCTAGATACCCTAGGGAATGTGCCCATATGTATCCGGGGAGTGGGTACCCCTTAACGACCGATTGCTATGTTGCCTTCGTTAGATACCCTAGGGAGAGTGCCCATATGTATCCGAGGAGTGTGCCTCTAACAACCATAGCCATACCCAGATAATTAGTTCACGCCCGTCCTTACGGCCCGGTGTGAGGTTTCCCACCTAATAGCGCTATCAACTAATCACCCCCATTGCCCTCCAGGCAATAACCAAAACCGATTAAGTTATTTACCCAATGTTTCCCTTCCAAATGTTTTCCAGTTGTCCCAAACCACCGGGACGCATGCTTGAGAAAATGCAATGAACTCACCTTGGTTTGCTCGGTTAGATTAAACGTTCGTTAAACGGTTGATCAATTAAATCCTATCGTGTTTAAGAGAGACGGTCAGCTACATATAGATCACTTATTCCACGTACACGTCACACAAGTAGCATACAAGTAAAGCACATATATACAGGTAGTAGCTGTTAATCACCCAATACATTTATCCATAACATTTATCGTAAAGTCGCATAGTAGATGTATGAAGTTCATGTACAAGTAAGTCTCATAGCAGCACACATGTACTAGCAAGTTGCATACAGTCATATACCATAACAGTCAACCCATATGTTCATAATACGTTTACATATTTCCAATCAATAATTTAACAGTATATAGCCCATCCAGTCGAGGGCCCATAGCGAGTGTGCAGTCCACATTTAATTGCAGCCCATTAACGAGTGCCCAATTTGTAAAATATATCCGGCCCCATTTCACCAAATACATGTGCAACCATAATTCCAAGTCAAACTAATTCAGTAATCATCACCACTTCCCATATTTTCCTAACCAATAATCTATGGTAGTTACTGTCATCTTGCAATACTAAACAATTATTATTCAATACAAAACAATTGTTATCATTGTCCCACATGCACATCGAACCACTCAAAGAACATCAGGTTGACTTTAATTTCATAATTACACACAATTCTTTTAGTGCCTAACATATTATCAATTTGGCCATACACTCCCAAATCTATGCATGACATACAGCACAACCAATATACACAATTAATTATTAATAATACACAAGCCGCCCCCTATTGGACCTTTGCTCGGTCCTATAAACTATCAACACATGTGGCCTCTCAACCCAACTCATTCACAAGTCACATGCATATTATAAAAACATAGCCGCCAATTATGAAGGGTCCCTATCTAATTGCCTAGACTTTCAAAACAGCACACACACACATACATGGCCGCCCCTTATACCCAACCCATGATTACTTTATTGTTCCCTAGTTGAGCGGCCCAATAGCATTGATTCTAACCATTATCATGTGCATCATTAATAATCTCAGTCATCACTTTATTGTTCCTTCAGCATGCAGAATAAGAAATCAAGAATTGTAACGAACATGTAATCCATAAGTATTTACTAAGATGCATAAACATAACATGGTTCTTTCATGTTTACAAAACATACCATGCAACCAGGAATACACATAACCCAGATTAAACAATTAAGAACTTGAAACAAATATAAAAACACTAACCAGCAACTCGGCCGAAAGATGATATCCCTAGGGAATCTTCTACTGTTGTCGATTAGCTAAAGGAACTTAGGGTTTGCATAGGTTTATTGTTACATACATATATAATAATAGTCTGGGCGGTGGGCGGTTACTCTTTAGCCGATAAAGGGGCTCAAGCCCATTTACTTGGCTGCCACAATTTCTTAATGCTTTGGGATTGTTGACTTGTAATATAAGTTTAATTTAATAATGATCCACAATATTAATATTCACTAATGGTAATGTTGGGGCGGTTCTTTAATATTCATTAATTGGCTAATGATAATGAGCTGATCATGTGCGTGATCAAGAGATCAACTATGATAACACCTTCTATATTTAATTTAATTAGGTGTACAAAGTATTAAAACAAGTAGGCTGATTGCTAATAGTATTGGGCTGCAAGGATTAGGGCCACACTATATGTGCAGGCCAAAACGCTAATTAACCGATTAGAGAAAGATAGTGAAGAATAAGGATCGTAAGATAGAAAAATAAATAATAAATAAAGATCTTAAGATAGACTGTTACGGACCGAGAAAGTTCGGGTTGTCACATCATCCCCAACTTGAAGGAAATTTCGTCCCGAAATTGGCAAGCGCCACGTGTGAGAGAAACGAAGTGAGAAATCAGGATTGTTGCGGGTTCTGCTCAGTTGTGACATCATCCCCAACTTGAAAGAAATTTCGTCCCGAAATTTAGCACGTAGTCACTGTGGAATCTAGTTAGGTTGCGTGGTTTCCTGGTTTTTCTTGGGGTGTCACATCCTTCCCCCGTCGATTGGGAATTTCGTCCCGAAATTCCACTGTAGTTTCAGTAGTAGACTTACGTTCATTGCACAACTGGGGATACTTGCGTTTCCTTTGATTTACTTGTTATCAGGTGAACTCTGGGCCACGAAGGGAGTTCCAACGAACTCGAATAAGAGACATTGCATCAACCAATAGGCACCGGGTAGTACAAAGGCCAGCGAGAGGTTTACCATAATTAAGGTAACTGTCGTAGAGTCAAAGATGTGACTTTTGTGGTGCAAGGGTAAAAAGAGGTAAGGTGACGACCCAGTACAAGAAATATCCTTTAAACGATAAAATAAGAAACCCATTCAAATTAAACCATATAAGTCACTACATCGAATATTCGCAAAAGTTTTAATCACCATGATTGTTTATACGAAAACAACTGAAAGAAAAAAAATAACTAGATAAACGATTGAAAGATGAGTCAGTCGTCCACGTCACCATCCCCGAGGTCACTACCATCATCATTGTCTCCGTCATTATCCGAGACCTCCTCTGGCTCTTCTTCCTCCTCTTCCGGCTCTTCCTCCTCCTCTTCGGGCTCTTCATCAGACTCTTCCACCTCTGGTTCGGGAGGTGCCGGGACTGGGGCTGGCTCGGGTTCAGGTGCGAAGCGGGCTTCCTCCAACTGATGGACCCTCCAATCCATCATACCTATCCTTTCGGCATGCGAGTTAAGCCTTTCATGATCCACTCGAGCGTCTCTCAGTATCAGACCTTGTACCTCACGCCCTTTTAGGGCTTCTGCCTTCAAGTCAGTAGTTCTCCTATTAAGTTCCTGTATCTGCTTCTCTTGAGCTTCCACTCGCCCTCCTAGGGTATCAACCTTTCTTAGTAATTTCTGATTTTGCTCCATTAAGACTTGGTTTTGTCCTATTAGAATCTGGTTATAATCTCGGAGGGCCTTACTCACAGCTGACTCGGCCTGAGCGCTGAGGGAGTTAACTGGTAGTGCATGCGTAGGTCGGGAGGACGACTCCCTGTCCTGTGCGAGTCTCTTCCTATAAGCAGCACGCGTCTCCATCTGACGCGGGGGTGAGTGAGTAGCAGCGGGTGCCTTCCCTGGCGCCCGGGATTGGTCGAAAGATGCGGACGGTGCAGACATGCCTGTCGAGTTGGTGACATAACGCAAGTTAAACGAAAGAATGCACACTCACAACGTACCAAAAGAGGGTATTAACGCAGAAAAGGAAAAAAAAAGAATGACAGAAAGAGTAAGCACACAAGGTTTCAATCAACAGTTGCTACGTCCGTTTCCTCGTCCACTCATGGTTCTATAATAGGGGAAGGGAACAAATTTAGGAGTCGAGAACGAGAAGAGTGTTCAGGTTTATCACGTTAGGGACGATTAACTACCATGTTCATATACAAACAGGGAAGAACCCCTCTTACACTCGTTAAGCCTCATTGGGATTTACATGCACCACGCGTTATTATTATGTGTGCACCCATGATAATAAGGCGGTTTGCATGCTCCTCTCAATGCTTCTTAACTTATGTTTGAAGTTTCTCCCACCCCAATCAACACAAAATAAGCACTACCAACAAGATTAGAATTTACTAGATGCAAGTGTTATGTTACACTATCAATGTGTCATGATGCCTACCATGTCGTATCGTGCATGCTGTAAATATAGTTACGTTTACTAGGCATATAAAGCATAAGCTAACGAGGAACGAACCTTGCAGTCTGAAGCTGAGTGTCATGGTCATCGTTTGGATCAATTCGGTTATAGTCTGGTTTTATGAAAACATTTTTAAAACCGAGTTCTCTATAACCAGTGGCTCTGATACCAAACTGTCACACCCCCAAATTACCACCTAGGGCGTGTCCCTAATGGAGGTGTAACGATTCAACAGAGAGCCACCAACCATATCAAACACAAGTTATAATGTATTGAAATACCCAATTGAAAGAAATGTATCGTTTGAAAAGTTAAACCAAAACCAAAGTATTGAGCGGAAGCATAAATGTATAAGTGTGTAAATGTATCAAAACCAAATCAAATAACTGTTTATTATGACCACAACCACTCCAGCAGCATCAGGCAGCAAGCTCCCAAGTTCCTTCAATAATTACCTACAAGCATGTAAACAAGTGTGTCAGACTACGCTGGTGAGTTCAAGGTTTTGTTAACAAGTTATGTTACCATATGTATGTTAATACGATTTAACGCTGCGATACAATGTTGCTCATGCTAGATACCCTAGGGAATGTGCCCATATGTATCCGGGGAGTGGGTACCCCTTAACGACCGATTGCTATGTTGCCTTCGTTAGATACCCTAGGGAGAGTGCCCATATGTATCCGAGGAGTGTGCCTCTAACAACCATAGCCATACCCAGATAATTAGTTCACGCCCGTCCTTACGGCCCGGTGTGAGGTTTCCCACCTAATAACGCTATCAACTAATCACCCCCATTGCCCTCCAGGCAATAACCAAAACCGATTAAGTTATTTACCCAATGTTTCCCTTCCAAATGTTTTCCAGTTGTCCCAAACCACCGGGACGCATGCTTGAGAAAATGCAATGAACTCACCTTGGTTTGCTCGGTTAGATTAAACGTTCGTTAAACGGTTGATCAATTAAATCCTATCGTGTTTAAGAGAGACGGTCAGCTACATATAGATCACTTATTCCACGTACACGTCACACAAGTAGCATACAAGTAAAGCACATATATACAGGTAGTAGCTGTTAATCACCCAATACATTTATCCATAACATTTATCGTAAAGTCGCATAGTAGATGTATGAAGTTCATGTACAAGTAAGTCTCATAGCAGCACACATGTACTAGCAAGTTGCATACAGTCATATACCATAACAGTCAACCCATATGTTCATAATACGTTTACATATTTCCAATCAATAATTTAACAGTATATAGCCCATCCAGTCGAGGGCCCATAGCGAGTCTGCAGTCCACATTTAATTGCAGCCCATTAACGAGTGCCCAATTTGTAAAATATATCCGGCCCCATTTCACCAAATACATGTGCAACCATAATTCCAAGTCAAACTAATTCAGTAATCATCACCACTTCCCATATTTTCCTAACCAATAATCTATGGTAGTTACTGTCATCTTGCAATACTAAACAATTATTATTCAATACAAAACAATTGTTATCATTGTCCCACATGCACATCGAACCACTCAAAGAACATCAGGTTGACTTTAATTTCATAATTACACACAATTCTTTTAGTGCCTAACATATTATCAATTTGGCCATACACTCCCAAATCTATGCATGACATACAGCACAACCAATCTACACAATTAATTATTAATAATACACAAGCCGCCCCGTATTGGACCTTTGCTCGGTCCTATAAACTATCAACACATGTGGCCTCTCAACCCAACTCATTCACAAGTCACATGCATATTATAAAAACATAGCCGCCAATTATGAAGGGTCCCTATCTAATTGCCTAGACTTTCAAAACAGCACACACACACATACATGGCCGCCCCTTATACCCAACCCATGATTACTTTATTGTTCCCTAGTTGAGCGGCCCAATAGCATTGATTCTAACCATTATCATGTGCATCATTAATAATCTCAGTCATCACTTTATTGTTCCTTCAGCATGCAGAATAAGAAATCAAGAATTGTAACGAACATGTAATCCATAAGTATTTACTAAGATGCATAAACATAACATGGTTCTTTCATGTTTACAAAACATACCATGCAACCAGGAATACACATAACCCAGATTAAACAATTAAGAACTTGAAACAAATATAAAAACACTAACCAGCAACTCGGCCAAAAGATGATATCCCTAGGGAATCTTCTACTGTTGTCGATTAGCTAAAGGAACTTAGGGTTTGCATAGGTTTATTGTTACATACATATATAATAATAGTCCGGGCGGTGGGCGGTTACTCTTTAGCCGATAAAGGGGCTCAAGCTCATTTACTTGGCTGCCACAATTTCTTAATGCTTTGGGATTGTTGACTTGTAATATAAGTTTAATTTAATAATGATCCACAATATTAATATTCACTAATGGTAATGTTGGGGCGGTTCTTTAATATTCATTAATTGGCTAATGATAATGAGCTGATCATGTGCGTGATCAAGAGATCAACTATGATAACACCTTCTATATTTAATTTAATTAGGTGTACAAAGTATTAAAACAAGTAGGCTGATTGCTAATAGTATTGGGCTGCAAGGATTAGGGCCACACTATATGTGCAGGCCAAAACGCTAATTAACCGATTAGAGAAAGATAGTGAAGAATAAGGATCGTAAGATAGAAAAATAAATAATAAATAAAGATCTTAAGATAGACTGTTACGGACCGAGAAAGTTCGGGTTGTCACAAAAATGCTGAAAAAGAAAATAAAAGTAAAAACAGATAGACAAGATGAATCACTTGGATCCGACTCGTGTGTAGTGTAACCTTTGATTATTTTCGCACTTTTGCACTTGTTTAAGAGATTATCTTAGTTATTGTAGTAGGCCCCTCTTTTGAAGGTGACGTTACCCTCAACCCAGTAGTTTGAGTCAGCAAGGATACAATCCTAAAGGGTCGGATTATTGAAAGATAATTAATTAAGTTATTAATGCATAATGTGGTAGACCCCTCTTTTGAAGGTGACGTTACCCTCGGCTATGTAGTCTAAGTCAGCAGGGATACAGTCCTAAGTAGCCGGGTTAAAGTTTTAATAGTAGTTTAACTTATGAGGGGATCAAAGAGTTTGGACCCCCGCCATCCAATACCGTTGGGTATTGAAGGAGATCCTTCTAAATTTGATCCAGATCCTTTGCAGGATCTATACACTGAACAATGGCAAGACTCTTACCAAATTGTTCCCTTAACCCCCGACCAGGTAGCCAACATACATCCATATATACTGTGGAGATATGAATGGTGAAAATCTTTTATTTTATATAGACAGTAAAATAATGCCAAGACACTATGGACAAACGATAAGGAAGAATCACCTTCAACATAAGAAACTAGTAATTAAAGTCATTAATACAAAACCAATTAAAAAGTGCAAAAGTTTAAAAATAAAAAGTATTACACTAAACACTTGTCTTCACCAAGTGATGTAAGAGACTTAGGTAAACATGGCCTTTGATTGTCAAGAACTCTTACGATCAATCTTGGAACCCGAGACGACTCACACACTCTATGATGGACAATGGATGATGGTAGTGGATGATGGTGTTGTGATGGTGGTGGGTGGTGGGTGAAGTGTGAGAGAGGTGGTGTGCCAAGGGATGAGTTGCAAGAGCTCCAAGCACTCCTATTTATAGGCTGAACAGAAGCCTGGGCACGGCCCCGTGTCCACTGGGCACGGCCCCGTGTCCATCCGAGTCTCTCTCTTCATTAATTGCAATTCGCAATTTCATTAAATGCGTCTGCAACAGTTGACCACGCCCCCGTGTCCAGCTGAGCACGGCCCCGTGGTGGGCAGTAGAAGCTTCTATCACTTTGTCTTTTCTGCTGTCACTTGGGCGTGCCCCCGTGCTCACTGAGCACGGGGCGTGTTCAGCCTTCTGTCTTCTTGTTTTGCTTTGGGAAGATGCTGTCGGGAGGTCAGGCATGCCGCGTTTGTTCATTTTCTTGTATTTATGTTAGATTTAGCTGTATTTCTGCTTCTTTTGTTCATTTGAGCTCATTTAATCCTGAAAATACAAAAGGAAGACAAAAGCACACTTTTTCCAACATTAGTACTAAAAAAGGGCTAGTTTTATGCCACAATTGATGTAATTTATATGTTGCATTTTGTTGGTGCACTACATCTGTTGACTTCGTCTTGGATCGAGTCTTAGATTGCATTGTATAGATTAGGGCACGTTTTATGAGAAAATAGGAGAATGTATGTGTTTTAGGAGCTGATTTCGCTCATAGGGTCAAATCGTTGCTGATTTCGCTTATTTGGACAAAGCTGATTTCGCTCTTATGGACAGGTGTCCCTTGGATCGAAATCTCAGCACTATATATATGTATCATGAGTGAAATCAAATAGAAAGGTTGTCTTGTATTCCACGCCGAGGTGCTGCCTGTGTGAAGACTGACTGTAATTGCATTCCAATCTATACAATCAGTAGTTAAAGTGAAGAATCAGCTGTTTCTAGCTTTGTTTCTTGTTATTCCGCACCTGAAATAGAGTAGAGCTTCTCTGAACGACTCATTCGGGTCAGATCGCGATCCTACAAGTGGTGTATCAGAGCTCAGGAGGAGGAGTTCTGCAGAGATTAGCTGGATTTCATCAAGATTTCTTACTTCTACACCTTCTTTCTTCATCAGAACGAGATTTAATGGTCAAAATCCTCTCAAAATTTCACAGATCATAGATATTAGACATAGATAAATCCCTGAGAGTTTGAGACCTAAATTCAAAGTAAAAATGGACAAAATTGACCTCGGACTTGATTTCGCTCATATGGACATTATATGATTTCGCTTTTTGGAACATCAGATTTCGCTCATAGAACCCTAATTTCGCTCCAATGTCCACCAAGAACCCTGATTTCGCTCATATGTCCACCCAAGAACACCTGATTTCGCTTTTGTGAACTCCAAAACCCTAATTTCGCTCTTGTGAACATCAGATTTCGCTCTTGATTCTCCAAAAACCTAATTTCGCTCCAGTGACACATAAGATTGGAATTTCGCTCAAGGGTGCATAGATTTTGAAAAACGTGATAAGTCATCATGGATACTGAATTCTACAACGCGTTTGCAACACCATCTGGTCCAGCTGCCATTGTTCAAGCCATGAGTTTGGAAAATGAGACGGGAACCACCCAAAAGCCCCCAAAATTGATGAGTATTGAAGAATACTATGGGTGGAAAGACAGATTCGAAAACTGGGTTCAGGCAAACCATCTTAGGTCTTGGGAATGTATACTGAAAAAATATGTGTTGCCTCAAACAGATTTGCAGGTTCTCAAAGAGCAATCTGAGTTTACAGATCAAGAACGGGTTATGTATAAAGCCGAGAAGATGATGACAAGTCTGCTTCAGCAAGCCATAAAAGAAGACATATTCATATTGCTACAGCATGACAAAACTGCAAAATCAATCTGGGATGCACTTAAAGTTAAATTTAAGGGTAGTGAGAACATGATAAAGAGCAAGAAGGCATTGCTCAAGAAGGAGTTTGATTTGTTTAGCAGTTTGCCGGGAGAGGATACGAAGAAACTGATTGAGAGATACTGTCACCTAGTGCGATCCATGTCAATGTTGAGTATTACAAAAGATCGTGAAGAGTGGGTAGACAAGTTAGCTGATGCGTTACCGCAGAAAGAGTGGGGAACGTATTTGATGATTCTGAAGAATACGGGTGTTTATGATGGGCTAACGATTTCTCAGTTTATTGAAAAGATCGAGAGTCGGGATTTGGAACAGCAGAAGATCGCAAGGATGAACAATCCAAGTGGTCAACAGGACGTAAAGATATATTACAAAGGTAGTGTTGCGGTTCAAGAATCTGAGAGAGGTCCAAAGATACAAACTGCATTCAGTGCTGGAGATTCAACGAAAAAAGCAGATCAGAGTTCAACCAAAAGCAGTGGATTCTCTTCATTTCCGAGTGTTAATCCGAAAGAGTCAAACACAAGTTTCCATTCTCAAAGCACAAAAACAGGAAATGGTTATGTGATCCAGTGTAACATCGCTTTGAATCTTCCAGAGGGTCAAAGTTTTTCTGAAGAAACAACAAAAGATCATATGGCTTTACTTGGTTCAGTGTTGTTATCATATGAAGGTCTTGTTGCAGGTCGGATCGGGAATCCTATGCTCACCAAAGAGGATTACGATCAAATAGACGCCAAGAGATGGAATTAATGGATATCAACTGGTGTCTTGCTAGTGTTCTTAGGCATGCTGAAAAGTTCAAAACGATTACCGGGAGAAATGACTTTCTTGATGCACATGTTTCTACTTTAGGTTTTGATAAATCTAAAGTTACTTGTTTTCATTGCAGGGAGAAAGGCCATTTCAAACGGGAATGCAAGAACAGGGAAGCTAGTGGTGCTCAGAATCCGTTTGGAAAAGACGATTACTACCGGAAAGCCATTTATCAGTAGGTCGGTCAATCACAAGATTCACAGACGGCTCATGGTAGGAAGATTGAGGATTCAAAAAGAGCGTGTTTGGTAGATTTCAACTGGAACAACTACATATCATTTGAAAGCAAAGCATGTTTAGTCGATCAAGATGATGAGAGACTACCTGAAGGTTTCAGCTGGGATATGTTCGTTGATGAAAAATGAGAGTATAAAGCTTTCATCGCTAAGATTGTTAGAGAACCAGACATGTTTCTACGTGGATGAAGTCTATCGGTGAGACTGTGAAGAATGTGGAGGAAGAGTCTGTTGTTTCTGATGATAGTTCAGAAAGTACTGATGAAAGTTCACAGAGTGCAGATGAGAGTGTACAAAATGATGTTAGTTTAGAAAAAGAAGTTGTTTTTGATCAAACACCATCTGATTCTGGTTTATCAGATGCTAGTTCAGAAAAATCTGTACAGTTTAATCAATCACCTCCAGATGACAGCAGTGATGATGAGGAGGAAAAACACATTAATGTTGCTAAAACTCATCTTTCTTCTGAAAGTTTTCATTTCTATTTTGCAGATCGCATGAAGAAACTAAAGGAGAAATGAGATGCTAAAGAACAATAACAAATGAAATCTGAAGATGTTGTTCAGAATGTGAATATTGAAAGTGTTGCTGAGGAGATTGTAGAAGCTGAGAAGGTAATTGAGATAGAGAAAGTGGTAGAAGTGGTGAAAACTATCGAAGTTGAAAAGATTGTTGAAGTCATCAAGCCTTGCGAAAAATATTTGGAAGCATGCAAGGAGTGTGCAGCAAAAAATGACATAATTGCTGAGTATGAGAAAAAGAAGGAGCAGTTACTGTTCAACCTCAATTATGTGAAAGAATCTTATGATGTCTTGAACAAAACAGTAACTGGTCTCCAAAAGACAGATTCAGAAAGAGAACAAGCACTAACGATGATGAATGCTGTAATGATGACAAAGCAGAAAGCTATCAACTTTTACATCGAAGAGAGTGCTAAGTGGAAGCAAGAGTTGGAGACAGAAAAGATTGAGAATGAGAGAATTAGACGTTTATTGCAGAGTTATTCTAGTTCTGATTATCTCATTGATCGTATTTACCCAACTGTTGCAGGTATGGAAGCTTTTCAAGATGACAAGCCGAAGAAAAAGAAAGATACTGGTAAGAAACCTACTGTTAGCTATAACAAGTGTCCGCCTCCAATTTGGGAAGGATATTCTCCTAGAAAACCAAACGAGGAGCAACTTGAAAAAGCAATCAATATAAAGCTTAAAACCGATACAACTGATGAATTACCAGAAAAACATTGATGTCACGTTCACCTCGTCTGACACTGATCATGAGTCTGAGTTAATCAAAAAGGTGGTAGATCAGGTGTTGGATACTGATGAGGAGTTCGAGTCAAATTCTGAGTCTGGAGGGTTAAATTCGCCAGTCAACAGTCAAAATTCGTCGGTTAAACGGTCTTATAGTAAAGAATTTTTGTTATCAAAACCGAATTTGGATGATGAAACATTTGAAGTCGCATACACTTTAAATGATTCTGACAAATTATACTCTGACAAAGCGTTTCCAATAAGAAGTGTTCGTTTTGACATGATCAAAAAGGTTTTCAAAATGACAGAAATTAATATTTCTGAAATAAAAGATTTAAATCTTACCGAAAAACCTAAAAATACACTTCAAGAGTTCAACAATGTTTAAACAAGAAAAAGGGTTACAATTTTGGTTCTGGTTCTCAAAAGAAATCTAACCAAAATCGTAGCTACAAAAAGAAAGGTTTAGAATTTGTTCCACCAGAAAATCATAAAAATATGAAAAATTCTAAAACAAAAACAGAATTTGTGTCAGGTGGAAGTGCAGAAGAGGAATAGAAGAAACCATTCTGGAGATAGTCAAATCAAGAGTTTCTTGCTGAAAAGAAGAAGAATGGAACTGGAGTGTTGCATTCAAGAGAGACTCGAACCTGTTACAAATGCAATGAAGCTGGTCACATTGCATGGAACTGTCCGAAAAATGCTAAATCAAAACAGGGAGTTTCTAAGAAATTGAAAGAAAAAGTTGTTGATGTTGAACCACCAACCGAAAAATTTAAAATTTTTGAAAATTCAACTTATGAGGTTGGTGAATGTTCTAAAAAGAATTTTTACAAAAAGAAAGAGAAAGACAACCAAGTGTGGGTTGTTAAAAAGGTTGATGAGAAAGTTGGCGATGAATCTGGTTCCACAAAGCCAGAAGAGCGACAGGTTGAGGTGAAAATTTCAGTGAATGATGATGAGTTTCCATCACTGAAGTTTGAAGAGGTTAAACAGAAAGTTGGAAAGGTTGAAATCTTGAATCAGTTTTACAACGAGAAAACTATGTTTGATGTCGAAAAAACATTCAATGGGAATGTTAAGAAAATTTTTGGAAAAATGTTGAATGGGAAAGCAAAGGGGGTTAAAGATTTTAATGTAACTAAAAAGGCAACATACAACCCTACTGCGCAAGAATTGAAAACCATCAAGTCTGAGAAGACTTGGATGGAAGTTTGTTTTCCTTGAAGTCTTAGGACTACGCAGGAGATCCCAAGTTTTTTATCGTGGATCAGGAATCGGCATCATTCTAGTGTTTGAAAAGTTTGTTTGAGAGATTTTTGACTGAGTTTAAATGTTAACAGGATGACTGACTATGCCGGAGCTTCCAGGTTGGTAAGTGTGAAGCAGGAATCGGCACTCTGAGTTGGTAAATTGGTTATGTAGACGTAACATTCCTACAGTTAGTATTGTATGTATTTTTATAAGTAGTATTGCTTGGTTATACTTACAAGTGGTATAGAGGTTTCTGAACTGCAAATGGTAAATCAGGGACATTAAGTTGTACTTGATTTACTACATATGGTTTAAATAGACAAGATGATGAACCATATCCCCATACTTAACAAGTGGTAAACTTACAAGTGGTAAAAACAAACTCATTTTCCGAAAAAAATCATTTTGATTAAAACAAACTTAAGTGTTTTGAAATCTAAATGAGAAAATGGTTTGTGATAGGGGGAGTTCTGATTGTTTATGCCTAGTGAATGGCGATTTGATGCGACTCGATGTCAGTTGTCAAAGTTTTGTACAGTTTGTTTTACATTTCATGTTTCAAGGGGGTCAAGAGTCTAGTCTTATTTTCAAATTTCTTTTGAAATGTGTTTGCATTTTAGGGGGAGTAGAAAATTTTAGAAAATCCAAAAACATTAGAAAATTTGAAAAAGACAAAAACATGATAAAATCAAAAATGAGTTTTGTTGTGAAAAGAGGAAATGATAGTACATCAGTGGATTGTCACAACATGCTAAAGAAATGTAAAGATTAAAATATGATAAACAATCTCGCTGCGGATATGTCAGTAGGTTTTTACACACTTAGTAAACTGTGACGAGATATAAACTTAAAAATTCAAACTTGCTTGTTCTGTGGGTTAACAACTTCTTGGATATATAGGTAACCCCTGAAATCTTGTTTGAAAGGTCCCTTATTCTGAGATACTAGGTCTTTATGCTCAATGATATCTGGGGTATTATCCCGGGACTTTTGCTGAATGGAAGTTCTGACCTAGTCCCCGGATAATGCTTTCTGCAAAAGCTTGAAACATAGCTTCGCCCTCAGCATGCTGATAAAACAATAAAATTGATAGTTGTTACAACTGCCACTAAAATCCATAATTTGGATGGTAATTAATTATTAAGGAAACCCTAATTGAGAAACCCAAGTGATTCCGCATAAACCCTAAAATTTTCGTAACGATCGGAATCAGGATCAGGGCCCCTAAAACTCAGGGGGGGGGGGGGGGGGGGTTAAACCCTAGTGATGTTTATCTTCTAAATTGCTGTAGAAACGAAATTGATTCGTTTAACTTGCTCACCAAGGCTAATAGGGACACGAAACAACCTAGGCTAAGAAATAGACCCGTCGCGCCACGCGACGGGTATGTATGTCTTCTTCGCATGGCGCGAGGGAGGACAATTTTCAGGTATAAATAAGGGACGTTGGCACTTGAACTTTGGTACAAAATCGACGTCCAAATTCTCTGTAACCATCGAGTTATAGCGAATATCGTTCACACAAAACACACACCGATCACGAAGTGCTGCCGCAATCAGGGTAATAACTCGATCGCTATTACGATTCAACGTCCGATCGATTATAACTATCCAACGATTGTCCGAGTGCTGCTCAAATTGAGCTTGTACTTTGATTATTCGTCGTGATTTCGACTTGAATATTAGAGTGTTGTTCGAATTCGGACTATGCTCTGTTATTCGTTGTGAATCCGATTGAATTATTAAGTATTGCACTTGTTAATCATTGTGAGGGTTTGATCTCGTGAATTGACGTAACTGCTGAATTAGTTACTAACCTATTGTGTGTGCATTATTATTAAATTAGGTTAAATCAAGGCAAATCAGTAGGCTTATACCTTGCCCGCTAAATCTGCAATGTGAGTCATTCTTCTTTTTAAATTATTTTCTCACCGTTTGTGAGTAAGTATTACAATACCTCAAATTATTTTCAAAGTATTATAATTACAGGGATTAAGTCGTGGTTATCTTAACCGCTGGTTAGTGGGGTATTGTGCACATTACTAATTTCTCACGGTTAGGCAATAAGCCCTAACATGGATTAGGCTAATAAGACCTAACAGTGACAAAAACGTCACTAATTGGGTGACTGGACCCAATAATGGTATGACCATCGTCACACGGGTGGCAAGACCAGATATTAATTAAGATACTGCCATAGTAATCGCTCTTATGCTGTAATTTATAACTATGTGTCATTTTTATCAAAATGAATGATTCACTCAGTATTTCCCCGCTGACAAAACCTTTTTACAACATGTTTCAGGTGACCTCCTGAATTAAGAACACGTGCTACGGAGCACTATCAAGCTTGAAGTGGTGGCTCAAATAAAATAAATAAACATGTTTGTAAAATAATGAAATTTTGATATTTACGGGGTTTATCCTAAATGTAAATAAATAATACTCGGGCAAATTTTCTAAATTTAAAACGATCCTGTTAAGACTTCCGCTATAAAAATAAATACCACGGGATTTTCTGTCCCGCGGCTCCCGAAACGGGTCAAACCGGGTCGGGGGCCGTGACAGAAAAAGGTGGTATCAGAGCCACTGATCAAGCCACTGATTTAAGCCTATTAAGTATTTAGAAAATACTTAAATTTTATTAATTACTATTCTGTGATTATGTGTTTCATTATCTGATTAATCGCATATAGCATGGAACAAATTTTATATAGAAAACTAAAACTTTAGTGTCTTTACAAGTCTAGAAGCCTTATTCCAGTAAATAAATAAATTTTTAACCTAGGATGCTTTAAAATTCTAGTTGTTCGGATAATTACACCCGTATTTCTATCAAAATTATTACAAATACTGACCTAGTAATTGTGTGTGTATTTTCAAACAGCATGAGTAATTTGTCTGATACCCTTCAGAATTTAAATCTCTATCCAGTAAGAGTAGAAGTTTCCAGAGATTTTAATAGGTATATACCAGATATGGAGGAACCTATAGAATTTAATGTTTTACCTCTCGAGCCTAGGAAACCGGAAATTGAAGAAAGTTCTAGGCAAATTAAGGGGTTACCATCTCAAGAAGAAATAGATCTTACAATAACAGACTATAGTATTATCAAGACTATTAATGAAACACAACTATCTATGAACTTAGAACCAGCTATTCCAAACCTTTCAGTACACTCGCGACCTTTCGACATAAACGAATGGTTGACTCATGAAATACAGTTACAGAACAATCCCTATAAGCTTTTTCCTCAGTTCAATCTAGAACCTTTACCGAATCTACCAAAGAGTAACAAGAATACAGCTAGACTTCACCACTTGGGTCAAGAACTAATGAATGTTGGGAATAGGATCCAAGAGATTGGGAAACAAATCTCCTGGAATTACAATCCAAGGAAACACCATTATTAGACTATTATCTAACGAAAGGATAAAGGAGTTATGCAATTACGATTATGTAATAGTAATAAGTAAAATCAGTATAAGTAAATAAATAAAACGGTTGTATATAAAAGCATGATATAAAGGAAATCTTAGAAAATTTACAGAATTGGGTTTGTTTACGTGATTATGTGCAATTAAATGTAACATTGAATTATTTCTTATATACTAATTATTGATTCATAAATTAGTTATCCAATGGAAAATGCTAATAACGAACCAGTTAACGAGGGTAATCAATCTGAGCAACAGTCAGGGGGTCAATATATGACTAGGCAGGATATAGAAAATATCGTTGCTCAAGGGATAGCTAACACTATTCCAACAATGATAGCTCAAGGGATAGCCAACGCTATTCCAGCAATCGTTACTGCTGTTAAAAATTCAATAGAACCACAGCAAATCATTCCTAGCAAACGTATTTCTGAAGATAACTTCAGTAATAGCGTAAATGGAAGCAATGATCATGCTAATCATGATAAGGAACTAGGACAAGTTCCGCTCCCTAAGAAAAAGAAAACTGCAACGCCTGGTTGCACTTATAAGGAGTTCCTTGCCTGTAAACCCGTAGAGTTCGCAGGCAATGAAGGGGCAACTGCGGCACTGCGTTGGTTAGAGAAAACCGAGGCAGTAATCAGAATAAGTAAATGTGTTGAGGAAGATAAGGTTATGTACGCTTCGCACCTTTTCAAGGAAGAAGCATTAGAATGGTGGAATACAGTATTACAAGCCAAAGGAAGTGACGTAGCCTATGCCATGGGATGGGAAGAATTTAAGCGATTAATAGAAAGGAAATTCTGTCCCGAATATGAAAAAGAGCAAATGGCAAATAAGTTTTTAAGTCACCGAATGGTGGACGTAGATTGCCGAGGGTATACTTCAAAATTCTTTGAGTATGCCAGAATTGTACCTACTCTGGCTTCGCCAGAACCGGTACTTATCTCTCGCTATATCTGGGGTTTGATTAGTGAGATTCGTGACATTGTCAAAGCTGCGAGACCCCGCACAATTGACGATGCGGTAGAATTAGCTAACACTCTAACTGACGGATTGGTACGCACACGGGAAGAAAATAGGAGGAAGGATTTAGCCCAGAAAATTTCCCAAGAATTTCATATAGGTAATAGTAACAATTTTAAGAAAAGAGAAAACGGGCGATTTTCCACTATTCCATTTTGCGATATCTGCAAAGGAAAGCATTTTGGAAAATGTAAAGGATGCTGCAATTTTTGCAAAATTCCAGGACATCGAGAAGAGGATTGCAGGAAAAAGAAGGCAATCACTTGCTACAATTGTGGAGAACCCGGACACTTCAGAACAAGCTGCCCGAAATTAGGCAATCCAGCAAACGAAAAGACGAAACCTGCAGAAGGGACTACCAAGAAAAACGCAAGAGCTTTTCAATTAACTACTCAGGAAGCTGAACTCATTCCTGATATCATAGTTGGTACGAGTATTATTTGACTCTGGTACAAACCAAGGTTTTATAAATACTTCATTCTGTCAAACTCTTAACCTATCATTAATCAAACTTAGGCAAATCTTTTCAGTCGAAATAGGCAAAAAGGAAAATATAGAACTCTCAGGTCATAGAATTTTTCGCCAATCTAATTCCTATAAAATTAGCCGAGTTTGATGTGTGTTAGAAATAGATTGAGTAGTAACCAACCCTGCTCGAATTCTCCGTAATAAGAACTTTATAGAAAATCCAGGCACCCGCCGGAGAAGTATTTATGATTACAGGAAATAAACTACGTAAAGTCACATGATGAATGATGAAGATATTCACTTAGATCCTGCTAAGATAGCAGCAAATCACTAAAATGGAAGATTTCGTAATTCTTAAATGGAAATTAGGAATCTTGTAAATTTAGCCAGATACTATAGGCAGTCTATTAAGGATTCTCTTAGATAGATATATCCTTAACTAAGCTAAAACAGTTAATCCTAAATAAAAACTTAAACAAAAAGAAGCCTCTAGCATAAATTAACAAACATTCCAATCCTAGCCTTACTAGAAAGAACAGAAGATTTTAAAGGTATACGGTGATGCTTCAAAGCTAGAAATTGGGTGTATGGTAATGCAACACAAAAAGGTAATTGTGTATGCATCAAGGCAATTGCAAAAGCACGAAGAAAGCCTTACCCCTTGTAAGCTTAAAAATTTAGAAACTACAAGTTACCCTTAAAATTAGGAAACATTATCTAAGTAAGTTTACTATCCATATGGGTCATAAGAATTTAAGATATATATTGGAGCAAAGATTAAACATGAGGATAAGGAAATCCTCAGTAACTACACCTGTGATATTCAGTATCACGAAGAAAAGACTGAAGACGGTTAGAAGAATTATACAAATAATAAACAAGAGCCGTCGAAGTTCGAGTTGGAGACAAAATGCTATTGAAAGTATTTTCTTAGAAAGGAATTTATAAATTCGGTAAGAAAAGAAGCTATACGTAAAGCCATTCCCAGTGATCCAACGGATAGGACCAGTAGCTTATCGTTTACAACTACCAGAAGAATTAGCTGGAGTACATGATATGTTCATGTATCCAACCTCAAGAAATGTTTATCTGACAAATCCCTGGTAGTACCTCTTCAAGATGTAGAGGTAAATAAAAAGCTGAATCTGTAGAGAAACCACTACAAATTGAAGATAGATAGATCAAGTTTCTCAAAACCCAAACGACTAGTGCTAATAGGAATCCAGGAAAGGACCAGAGTACACTTAGGAACTGGAATCAAAGATGAAGCGAAAATACCCTCATCTATTTTAGTAAATCTCGAGGACGAGATTTTTCTTAAGGTGGGGAGGATGTAACAACTGCCACTAAAATCCATAATTTGGATGGTAATTAATTATTAAGGAAACCCTAATTGAGAAACCCAAGTGATTCCGCATAAACCCTAAAATTTTCGTAACGATCGGAATCAGGATCAGGGCCCCTAAAACTCAGGGGGGGGGGGTTAAACCCTAGTGATGTTTATCTTCTAAATTGCTGTAGAAACGAAATTGATTCGTTTAACTTGCTCACCAAGGCTAATAGGGACACGAAACAACCTAGGCTAAGAAATAGACCCGTCGCGCCACGCGACGGGTATGTATGTCTTCTTCGCGTGGCGCGAGGGAGGACAATTTTCAGGTATAAATAAGGGACGTTGGCACTTGAACTTTGGTACAAAATCGACGTCCAAATTCTCTGTAACCATCGAGTTATAGCGAATATCGTTCACACAAAACACACACCGATCACGAAGTGCTGCCGCAATCAGGGTAATAACTCGATCGCTATTACGATTCAACGTCCGATCGATTATAACTATCCAACGATTGTCCGAGTGCTGCTCAAATTGAGCTTGTACTTTGATTATTCGTCGTGATTTCGACTTGAATATTAGAGTGTTGTTCGAATTCGGACTATGCTCTGTTATTCGTTGTGAATCCGATTGAATTATTAAGTATTGCACTTGTTAATCATTGTGAGGGTTTGATCTCGTGAATTGACGTAACTGCTGAATTAGTTACTAACCTATTGTGTGTGCATTATTATTAAATTAGGTTAAATCAAGGCAAATCAGTAGGCTTATACCTTGCCCGCTAAATCTGCAATGTGAGTCATTCTTCTTTTTAAATTATTTTCTCACCGTTTGTGAGTAAGTATTACAATACCTCAAATTATTTTCAAAGTATTATAATTACAGGGATTAAGTCGTGGTTATCTTAACCGTTGGTTAGTGGGGTATTGTGCACATTACTAATTTCTCACGGTTAGGCAATAAGCCCTAACATGGATTAGGCTAATAAGACCTAACAGTGACAAAAACGTCACTAATTGGGTGACTGGACCCAATAGTTGTATGACCATCGTCACACGGGTGGCAAGACCAGATATTAATTAAGATACTGCCATAGTAATCGCTCTTATGCTGTAATTTATAACTATGTGTCATTTTTATCAAAATGAATGATTCACTCAGTATTTCCCCGCTGACAAAACCTTTTTACAACATGTTTCAGGTGACCTCCTGAATTAAGAACACGTGCTACGGAGCACTATCAAGCTTGAAGTGGTGGCTCAAATAAAATAAATAAACATGTTTGTAAAATAATGAAATTTTGATATTTACGGGGTTTATCCTAAATGTAAATAAATAATACTCGGGCAAATTTTCTAAATTTAAAACAATTCTGTTAAGACTTCCGCTATAAAAATAAATACCACGGGATTTTCTGTCCCGCGGCTCCCGAAACGGGTCAAACCGGGTCGGGGGCCGTGACAATAGTCGCTGCTGTTGTAATCAAAAGATCCTCTAAAGGGGACACACCGAAAAGTCGAAGCCGTCATCTCTTTGCGTATACGGAAGTATCGACCTGAGCTCTCACGGCCCTCGCATCTAACCCCTGAACAGATATCATCTGTGGTATACTCACATGTAATACTGAATATTGGGATCTGGATACAGGAGTATATTCAAGTAGTGGGACACATGGATAAGTTCAAGTTATTAAAACATTAATCATCGTATCTCGGATCAGTTGTAGTGTGTGTAAAAATTTAAGTGGACAAATATACTGACAATCTAGGTGAATTGTTTAGAACTTAAAATGAAATCACAGCTTAACGGTGTTAGTGACATGTCTCAAAAACTGATATGATCCTCTTACGCAAACTCACAAAAAATATTGTTTGTAAATATTTCATTTCTGCATTATTCTTGATTCTTCAAGTGGTGTCGTTTACTTTCTTTCAGAAAACCAAAAAGATTTTGTGTGTGTTTTAGCATAAACTTTTGAAAAAGTCAAAAAGATTTTCGACAACTGATGATTGGAAAGCTGATTTTCAAAATTCCGAGTGCTAAACATGATGACTTTGTTGTGAGGGGGAGTGTATATTGAACATCAAATGTCTTTTAGATCAACAAGTGGTTCATCATAGAGAAAGTGATTTGACAGAGAGTCAGTGTTGGTGCATACAAATTGTTAAATTTAGAAAACTTACTTTTGGGTTAAGAATGTGTAGGAATAGCCAGGTTTCGATCTTGGACCTGAAGATAGAGTGCCAGGTTACGATACCTGAGGATTCTGATTGAGGAAAGCCAGGCTGATCGATTCTGAAGATTCTATGAACATAACTAGAGCCAAGTTTTGATCCTGGAAATTAAACGTTGTGAACAGAGCTAGTGCCAGGTTTCAGATTCTGTGGTGAAAGTTAAAGCCAGGAATCAATCTTGGACCTGTGAAAGCCAGACAATGATCCTGAAGCAGATGTTGCTGAAGAACAAAGAAATGCCAGCAAATCAAGAGGGGGAGTCTGAAGATATTCAAGCAAATATTGTTAAAGGAGAGTCTGTTGATGAAGATAGAGAGAGAAAAGCCCAGAGACAGATCAAGACTGAAGAAGTGAAGACATGATATTGTCAAAGACTCGATGGACGACTCGTCAACATCTGAGGGGGAGTCTGTTGGTGCACTACATCTGTCGACTTCGTCTTGGATCGAGTCTTAGATTGCATTGTATAGATTAGGGCACGTTTTACGAGAAAATAGGAGAATCTATGTGTTTTAGGAGCTGATTTCGCTCATAGGGTCAAATAGTTGCTGATTTCGCTTATTTGGACAAAGCTGATTTCGCTCTTATGGACAGGTGTCCCTTGGAGCGAAATCTCAGCACTATATATATGTATCATGAGCGAAATCAAATAGAAAGGTTGTCTTGTATTCCACGCCGAGGTGCTGCCGGTGTGAAGACTGACTGTAATTGCATTCCAATCAATACAATCAGCAGTTAAAGTGAAGAATCAGCTGTTTCTAGCTTTGTTTCTTGTTATTCCGCACCTGAAACAGAGTAGAGCTTCTCTGAACGACTCATTCGGGTCAGATCGCGATCCTACACATTTTGTGCATATCAATGCTTTGTGGGTCTGGGTGGTATGGATTCGGGTTCCCTCACTTTTCTAGTGGGATTTCTTTTTGGCTCAGGATTTTTTACATCATTTGGCTCAAAACAACCCTGCTCATTCAGCTCCATATAAGCTCTTTTCTCCTTATTCCATCTGGACAAGTCCTTTGCCTCTCTTTCCCTCTTTAGACTTGCTTTTGCTTCATCAAGTGCATTTGTGGTAACATCAATCTTTTTAGTACAATCTGGAAAGGGAATCTTTTTAGTCATTGCATCCTTTTCTGGTTCAATATACAAACCATCATCTATTCCCTTCTTCTTCCACTCTTTGATTTTCTCCCCCTTTTTGGCATTATCTGGAGGTAGTTGATCAATGAAGAAAACAGTGGGAGGAGCAGTCCCAGTGGTGTTCAAGAGATGGGCCTTTATAGCCTTGATATCTCCTAGAGTATTTCGAAACCCGGACTCCATTATGTTTCTCAGCTCTTGGACATGTATTGCATGTTGCTGATCAGCTATTTGTCTTTGTTGATGGAGCAGGGGTTGAAATAAGCTCCATAACTCATTTGTAGCAGGTGCGTGTGGTGGAGCAGGTGCTTGAGGTGGAACAGCAGTGGGTTGCGCCTTTTGAACTGTCAACAACTGTTGCAGCATTTCTTTGATTTCTGCAACAGAGGTATCCAGTTTTTCAACTTTATCCGTCAATTCTAGGTACTTTAAACCATCACCCAACTTAATGGGATCATCTGATTTCCCACTAGCAGTGGTTGTAACAGTGGTTGAGGCAGGGAGTATACTCCAAACATTATCCACTGATGCCCCTTTTTCTTGGTTCCGGGGACTTCTTCCCTCAACACTTGATAACCTTTTGATGGTACCAGTGGTCAAAACAAACTCACCAGTGGTTATCAGAGGTGCTATAGAAGGAATTGCCTCCAAGGAAGTCTTATTGATATAACCACTGTCCAAATGTAAACCAGTGGGTTCAACACTTGTAGTGGCTGCTTCACTTGGACTACCACCAAGAGTTACTTGTAACTCAAGGGGTGTAACCTCCTCAGGTCTTGTTGGTGGGTTAGCAATGATTGATACATCAGACCCAGTCACTTGTTGAAGTACGTTCTCATTGATGGGTGAGTGAGAAGGATTGGTTTGTGCTTGGTTCAGATCAATAGCATCCAACAATAATTTGGTTGGTGATGGAATTGTGGAGGTGTGGTTGGGTGTAGAAAGAGAATTGACCCCGGGCATTGGGCTGTGGATGATGGAAGCAAGTGATTCCAGAGCATCATATTGTGGTGTCCCTATTTGTACAACCTGTTCTTTTTGAGAAGAAGCAAGAGGAGTTTCAGCCATGGGTTGAGATATTTCTACCAACTGCTGTGAGGAAGTAGCAGCAATGGTTTCTTGTGACTTTTGTGCTGTCACTGGCAGTTGCTATGGTATCTCATCCTCCAGAGTTGCCTTTTTGGTAGGTTTTTGGGGCTTTTGATTTTTCTTTTGTTTTGGCTTTTTGTGGATTGTAGGTGTGGGTTTCAAAGCAGTTGTTTTGCTGCTTTAATCACCTTGAGCAGTGGGCTCAACAGCAGATACCTGAGGAGCAGTGGTAGCTGCTAAATTCTGCTCAGGCACCTCTGCTTGTGTTTTGCAAGGTGTTGACATTCTTGTAAAAGTTTCAGCTGTTAAGCTGTTTATTTGAAAAGATTCACCTTGTTTTATTGCATAAGCATCATCCTTACCAAATTTCTTTTCAAAATAATAGCTTAAAAATCATGCAAAGAGTAAGAATGGCTTTTTATCAACATTCTTAACCAAATCATTAAAGATTTCCTGGGAATAATTGAAATTTTCATCTTGAAGAATAGCATACCTCAGGTTTTGAATCTTTAATGGTATCTCATTGAAAGTGGTGGTTTTGTTTGAAACACACATTAACAGGGTATGAAATAAAAATCTTGTTGAAGGAGGAAAATAACCTTTTAGTAAGGTATCCCTCTTCATCATTGAATCTGCATACCCTCTTTCAAGGGAATCAATTTTTAACTCATTTTTGGGAAAATAATTTTTACCTTCCGGATCATCGAGTACAAAGACTTCCGAGATGGATTGTGGTGTGATGTTGATGGCTTTACCCATTAGAGAAGAATTAATGGCGATGACATTTTCTCCTTGTTTTTCAAGGGTAATATTTTTCCAAAACTCTCTCTGGGTTTGCAGATAAATTGGAGCATCTGATGTAAGCAAAGTTTTGTACTTTGATGCAGACATGAGGTCAATGATGGAATCGAAGGCATCAGTGGTGCTGGGTTTTGTAAGAAGACCCAGAATGTTGTGAGAAGTTTTGTGTGGGATTTCAGTGGGTGTCGATGATTTTGAAGTGGATTTTGCATATGACTTCGATTTTGTCATTTTGGAGAAGATGATCGAAGCAGATTGTGAAGAAATTTGAGAGAATGAGATGAAAACTGCTTTGAGAAAGGAATTTTTAAGAATTCAAATCGACAGTAAAGCCCTGTTTAGGGGTTTTGGAAAGGGTTTTATAGAGGAAAAAGTAAAAGCTGACGTGGCAGCGGTTACAAAAGGTCTGACCACTATGTACTATCCACGTGCCAACCCCTGATAAAATGAAGGACAATACTTTTATGAAAACCACTGAAGAAAGAAGATCAGTGGTTTCAACGGTAACAAATGAAGGCAGTGGGTGATTTTTACTATCAGTGGATAGCCCATCAGTGGATAAAACACTGATTTTGAACAATAGTGCTTATCAAGAAAATGAGAGAACAGGGGTTGACTTTCAGCAGTGGACAGACTTTGAAGTAGAATAGACTTTTGAACAAAGCAGTGGTTATGGCAGACTTTTAAGGATTTTAATGAAAACTTCATTTTTAGCTATTTTTAAGGATGGATTTTTGATTTTCTGAAAACATTTTAATGCTTTTATTCATAGAAAAATAGGATTTTTCCATTTATTCCATGTTTAGCATGCCAATCCTAGAGATCAAGCTTTCGAAAGTGGATGTGTCTAATGCTTTGGTTAGCACATCTGCCAGTTGATCTTTAGTTGGAACATGATGTAGAGAAATCAAACCTTTTTCATAGCAATCCCTCACAAAGTGATGTCTGATGTCAATGTGCTTGGTGGTTGAGTGGGAAACTGGATTTTTGATGATATTTTCTGCTGTCTGGCTATCCAACATGAGTGGTGTCTTTAAGGCCGTGATACCAAAATCTAGCAACTGATTTTGAAGCCAAAGCAGTTGGGCTGTACAGCTTGCAGCACCTATATATTCTGCCTCAGCAGTGGATGTGGAAACAGCTGCTTGCTTTTTGCTTTGCCAAGACACTAAGCAATTGCCTAGGAATTGGCACCCTCCTGAAGTGGATTTCCTTGTCTTGTCACATCCAGCAAAGTTACTATCTGAGAAACCAGGCCCTTGGTGCTTGTTTCAGGCCATACAAAGCTTTATTCACTGTGACACCTGTGTCACTTCAACCATCAAACAAATACCAAACCAATGAAATATTGTATTTCATGCTTGGGATTGGTATAAATATGTGTATCATTTGCACATATCAATTCTTGTTCGATTTCAAGCTTTAAATCGCTTTCTGAAAGGTTATACACGCACGGATGCGTAAATTTAACCAGTTTAATGCAACAAACATTCCGGAATAGTGAAATAGGCTTAACATACCTTAAATAACCTTTACATAACTTAGAAATAAGTTTTGGAGGGTTTGGTGTGGCGAAATCAAGTTTATTCGCTTACAGGGACTAAATTCAACAAACTGCGGAAGTATGCCGATTTGTACTGTAACAAACATTCCGGAACTTGATCATAAGTTAAATATGCCTTAAATATCCTTTACATAGCTTAGAAATAGGCTTTGAGGTGTTTGGTGCGCAAAAATAAACTTTTGGTCATTCAGGGACTAAAAGCGTCAAAAGGTGCATAAGTTTGCATTTTCGCGCATAACTTACGTTCTGAATACATCCGGACACCCAAAAATTTATGTAAGCATTAAAATATTTTATTTTTGTGTTTGGCATGATAAAAATCCATTTGTCGCGCAATTTGGATCGTTTTTGCGTCCGTTACGACTTCCGTCGTAATTTACCGAACAACGCAACCGTACGCTCAAACGAGCTGACATCCGAGATATTTTTGAGCACATTTCAAGTTCCCTATTCTTTCACTTCATTTTAGAGCCTTAAAATGGGGTTAACGGGGCTTAAACGTGCCAAAACGCATCAAAAATCAAGTTTGGGTGCACAGGGGCCTGTTCTGCCAAATGCTGAAAGTTTCTGCCAGCACATAGGGTCCTTACAGACCGTATTGGACCTCTTACGGTCCTTAAGGGAGTCCCAGCACAGCAGAAACCGTTTTATTAAAAACCCAGGTCTCGCATTGTTTTCCACATGGTTTCCTTGATTCTATATGCCAATTTTGATGGTATTTAGATGCCCATTGTATTTGTAAACCATGCACCCACATGGATGGTTGAGATTGAAGCTCGGTTTTCGATAAACGATCTTAACAATTCAAGGAAATCTATAAATACCCACCTCTCTTTTCATTCTAAACCCACATTTGATCTGATTTTTGCTCTCTAAGTTGAAGTATATGCTTCATACCTGAGAGTAAATCGGATCAAAGCTTGCGGGGACCCTTTGTAAGTATTCCTTCGTTCTTTTTATGCGTTTTTAGCTTAAAAGTCAAACTTTGTTTGACTTTCTGCGTTGACCAGTTTATGGTCAACACGAAGTTCGTTTGGACTTCCCAACGTGAGCGTAATCACGATGGTTATAGTCCCTAGTGACTATGCCTACTGGTTACCACGTTGATTAGGTGTAGGATGAGTCGTAGTTTCGGCCAAAATGCGTGTCTATGCATATTTTGTAACCATACTACTCTTAGGTATCAAAACCGTTTGTTTTGATATCCAACTTGTTTTCAAACTTTGTTAAACATGTTTTAAACATGTCTAGCTCGTCACTTTTAGATTAGTGCTTATGTAGGGTCATAAGGTAAGCGATCTAAACAATCGCTTATACTTACGAACCCGACCCGTTTGGTCAATCTTTAGGATCCAACCAAACACTTTAGGTGACCATAGTTGTATAGGGAATAACCTTCCGAGGTTATACCTTATGGTCACTTCGTTTAAGTAGTTGTATGATAGGTAGTTTATATGCCTTAGGAAAATGACCAAAACGCCCTTTTCATGCATAATTGATATTTAAGCATATGTAACCCAAAATTTTGTCATTTAACTAATTATGCAACATAAATAAGTATATTAGGGCATATAATACTTGTCGTAGGACTAGTTAGACGGTCCGAACGCGTTTCACACGAACGACACATTAAAGTAGCGTATGTTACCTAAACGGGTCGTAATGGGTCGTAAGCACTTAGGTTAGGTTTCTTTTTAGTATGTTGGCCTTGTTAAACCATATCATATGAGTTCCCACACTCATTTGGTTTACGAGACCTCATCCTATCCGATCTTCCGTTTTAGGTCCGGTTTATTTATATAGTTACCTATATTAGGTGCTGTTTGATTTCCGGGACTCCTCTAACTTGCTTGGTAGTTTTTCAAGACTTCTAAGCACTCTCAAGTGAGTACATAGTCCCCTCTTTTACTATTTTCAAATGTTTTGGGGTGAAGCATGTGTACCTATTTGTTATGTTCTTGTTTTCAAAAGTATAATTGATTATACATATTAGTACTTATCTTTTTACAAACTGAATGATCATTTATGGGTTAAACTCTAATTTTTCCAAAGATTATAAATTTAAATTGTTGGATAGTACTTATTTTATGTTCACCAGACCAGTTGGTAGTATGATATAGCGCTATAGGATTTGACACCCCATTCCTGTTGTCATGGAATGTCTGAAACCAATTTATTTCTCCATCCAAATAGGGATTGCCTTTGTGGTATCCCTATAGTCTCAAAGGTGTAGTTTGATGCACTAGGTCTGAATGAATTCTTAAATCACATTATTTTTGGTATATTTAGTTATACTCCCAAAAGTATAGTTTGATATGCTCTCATATGCGATATTGTACAAAACCAACATATATTTTGTTAAAAACCAAAACATAGTTTAATATGTTATTCATAAAACCAAAGCATATTTTGATATGTTATTTATAGAACCAAAACATAGTTTAATATGTTATTTATAAAACCAAAACATAGTTTGATATGTTAGTTATAGAACCAAAACATAGTTTAATATGTTATTTATAAAACCAAAGTATACTTTTGATATACTACTGAAAACTGTTATTTTGACAACTAAAGTATATTTAATATACTATCTGTTTGACTATTTTGGAACTGAAATATATTTTAATATATTACTTATTCAACTTTCTTAAAACCAAGGTATATTTTTATATATACTACAAACTTTTTTATCAAAATATTGTTTTTCAAACAATATATATATAAACTCATTTTTACCTAATTATTTATTTATACATCTTTCTTTTATACCGTCTGTTTTCTTATCGATTTTTATATGATTTACAAAACAAAAACATTTTACAAGGATCATGACTAACTTTTCTTTAAACACTTTTTCTTTAAACTTATAAGTCATGAATCCTAAATCAATAAAACCTATGTATCTCACAGGTAACTTTATGCTGACGTACTTATTTTTACACATGTTTCAGGTGCTGCTATGTGATGATTATTGATATATGCTACACATAGGATGGACTCGTGCCTTAGCGACTTTAAAATTTGAAAGACAATATTTGTATTTACTTGATTTGTAATAAAACGACGAGTTCAATGATTCAATAAAACAAAATTATTAAATCCATGGTTGTGAAACAATTATTCTGTTACAACACTCCCCGACATTTCCGCCACGTTTTGCTGTTTTACGTGGTCGGGGTGTGACAGAAAAGTTGGTATCAGAGCCAATGGTTATAGGGAATTAGGTTATTAGTAATGCTTTGACGTAGACTATAACCTTCCTAGGACCCTAAAACAAGTTATCTTGTGTTTAGTTTTAAAACAATACCGTCGCCTATCTTTAGGTGACAACCACAATAAGAACACAAATTTTGAATCCGCTTTGAAAACTAATCATCTGTTCTAGGATGATTTATTATATGGTTTTGAACCTTTAAAGTTTTCAAAATCTCGTCAAAGTTTAGTCTAAATAATGTGAACACGTGCAAACTGGAAGGGTGGGTGCCTGTACCCCGAGCTTTCTGTCTAAGGCTAGAGTGTTCGTACAAATCCATAATATCGGACCAGTCACTCTTACCTGGGAACTCTTGGGGTGAGTGTCCACTTATAGGCGAGCATGTCTTCGCGATACATTATTCTTGATCCATTTTCTTTGATTAATCACTGTGTGTCGTTTGTTGCTTTATAATAACAAACAAATGACCACCATCTTTTGTTTCATCTCTTTCTTTTCATCTAATCATTTCACTCGTTTTCCTTCATGTTTCCTCTTTTAGAATGCCTCCCCGGCGCGAAAATCCGCTCCCAAATGCCGAAATGGCAAATATTATGGCACAGCATATGGCTGTTGTACTCCCAGATATTATTGCTCAAGTGAACCAAGCCAACAACAACCAGAATGCTCCCTGCAACTTCAAAAGTTTCAACTCGGCTAACCCACTCAAGTTTAGTGGTTCTGAAGGAGCAACTGGGCTCCTACAGTGGTTCGAGAGCATTGAGAGTACGTTTCGTCATGTTCAGTGTCCTGAAATTCGGAAAGTCGAGTTTGCTTCCAGTGTGTTTCAGAAGAGGGCTCTTACATGGTGGAACGGAGTTATGAGGGACCGTGGTGCTGAGGTCGCATTAGCACAGACTTGGGCTGAGCTTAGGGCTCTTATGATGAGGGAGTTTTGTCCTCGTCATGAATTGAGGGCTTTAGAAAGGGAATTTGATGACTTAAAGCAAGACAGTGGTGAACATCGCGCCTATACTGACCGTTATGAGGTATTGAGCCTGTTGTGTCCTGCTATGGTTACGCCTGTGGATAAGGCGATTGAGAAGTCCATTGATGGTCTTCCTGACTTAGTTCAGGATATCGTTACTGACAGCAACCCTACTACTGTCAGACAAGCCATTGAATTGTCTGCCACCCTGACTGAATCCCACATCAGGAAGGGTAAGTTGTTTCGAAAGGGCGACCCAAGGCCATCTGACAAGACTGCTCAAGCTGAACCGAAGGAAAAACAGGCTGAGGTATCCAAGAAGAAGAAGCGAAAAGCTTCTCAAAACTGCGCCATAACTGCTCAGAATAATCAGGTTGCACCAAACCAGCCAGCACAACCTCGCAAAAGGAAAAATTATGTTGGTACCGCACCTTTGTGCAATAAATGCAACCGCCATCATCTGGAGCAAGAGCAATGTCACAAATGTACCCACTGTGGGCGGTTGGGACATTTGATCAATGTTTGCCGTTATGCAAATCAAGCTGCTGCAAACCCTGCTGCTGTTCAAGCACGGTTCCCACCAGGGTCATGTTATAACTGTGGTGACCTTACTCACTACAGAAACAATTTCCCAAAACTTGTTAACATACCTCCAGCACGTGGACGAGTGTTTAACATCAATGAGGCAAACGTGAACAATGACGCAACATGAACAATTAGTGTTTTGTAATTCCTCTAGTTGTTATCTTTTGACATTTAAAGACAAGTCGGTTGTTATATAAATAAAAATTTGTTGTTTTTATTTTTGCAAAACTGATGCGATTGTGTGAATATTTGATGCAACCTTATGATGTCAACACAAAGACAAACTACTCGTGTAGTTCTGTCAATTTTTATGATTACTTGTGATCTCCCCAAGAATCTTAAATGCTTGTTTCTTTTAAGAAACAAAGCCAAATTCCTATTAAAGATCTTTCTATCTCCATAGTTAGATTCTTATGTTTAAAGTACCAAATGAAATCCACGAATTGGATTCCTGGTGTGCTTTAAATACCCGTGACCAAAGATAACAAAGTAAAGATCAGGTTAACTAATTATGTGCTTATGTGTTTTCTTATGTGTTTTGTGTTTTTATGTAATCCATCCAAATCCTCATAGAATCTTCCATATCTCATATGAGGGATTCATAGTAGGATATCCAAAGGTACTATCTTAAATCCTTAACGGACTTCTGCGTTGTAGCTAAGTCCCTTGGGTTATAAAGTACTATTCTATAATTGGACCCCTTGAGTGATCTAGTTAAAAAGATTGATTTGAAAATCTGATCAGGAATATCATGTGATGATATAATTGAAAGGATCCCTTCGAATGGTCTATTTAAGAAGATTATACAACGGTCTAGTTAAAGAGATCATGTGTTGATCTAGTTAAAAAGATCGTTCGTTGATCTAGTTAAAAATATCCTTTGGTGGTCTAGTCAAATTGCTTCATGTTTATTCAATTGATTTTTGCCCTACGCATTATGAAATGAATTGTGCGGACTGTGCAAGGAATTACGTAATTATGGATGCATACATAATTATGGAATTCAGTACACAGAAATCACAGCAAGTTTTGTCATGTGTTAAGACCTATAGTGACAAGAATAACGATACGGGAACATTGTAGAAAGGAGCATGGTGGATACGCCGCTGGTACTTCCTCTATATAAGTATTCCTTACTACATTACGAACGTAGCGTTATTTAAGTTACTAGAAGTCCTGGACCTTGACCAATGTCATTTATTCTTACACTCTCCAACACTGATTTCAAACACACACCAAGTTTCCTATGATAAGTCTTCATAAGAAACGTTCTTCTGTCCGTAGTTCGAAATGTTCTTCACATTGATAGTTGGAAATTTCGCTAAGAATCCTAACATGGCCCGGAGTTTTAGTTAGGGTTCGAGGGATTCGTTCGAAAGCAAAATTATTATAGTTGTCTTCACAAAGTTTCCCCTAAAATTAAATTTCGGGACGAAATTTCTTAAAGTAGGGGAGACTGTGACACCTGTGTCACTTCAACCATCAAACAAATACCAAACCAATGAATATTGTATTTCATGCTTGGGATTGGTATAAATATGTGTATCATTTGCACATATCAATTCTTCTTCGATTTCAAGCTTTAAATATGCCCTAAATATCCTTTACATAGCCTAGAAATAGGCTTTGAGGTGTTTGGTGCGCAAAAATAAACTTTTGGTCATTCAGGGACTAAAAGCGTCAAAAGGTGCATAAGTTTGCATTTTCGTGCATAACTTACGTTCTGAATACATTCGGACACCCAAAAATTTATGTAAGCATTAAAATATTTTATTTTAGTGTTTGGCATGATAAAAATCCATTCGTCGTGCAATTTGGATCGTTTTTGCATCCGTTACGACTTCCGTCGTAATTTACCGAACAACGCAACCGTACGACCAAACGAGCCAATATGCGGGATATTTTTGAGCACATTTCAAGTTCCCTATACTTGAACTTCATTTTAGAGCCTTAAAATGGTGTTAACGGGGCTTAAACGTGCCAAAACGCATCAAAAATCAAGTTTGGATGCACAGGGGCCTGTTCTGCCAAATGCTGAAAGTTTCTGCCAGCACATAGGGTCCTTACGGACCGTATGGGACCTCTTACGATCCCTAAGGGAGTCCCAGCATAGCAGAAACCATTTTATTAAAAACCCAGGTCTCCCATTGTTTTGCACATGGTTTCCTTGATTCTATGGGCCAATTTTGATAGTATTTAGATGCCCCTTGTATTTGTAAACCATGTGCCCACATGGATGGTTGAGATTGAAGCTCGGTTTTCAATAAACGATCTTAACGGTTCAAGGAAATCTATAAATACCCACCTCCCTTTTCATTCTAAACCCACATTTGATCTGATTTCTGCTCTCTAAGTTGAAGTATATGCTTCATACCTGAGAGTAAATCGGATCAAAGCTTGCGGGGATCCTTTGTAAGTATTCCTTCATTCTTTTTATGCGTTTTTAGCTTAAAAGTCAAACTTTGTTTGACTTTCTGCATTGACCAGTTTATGGTCAACACGAAGTTCGTTTGGACTTCGCAACGTGAGCGTAATCACGATGGTTATAGTCCCTAGTGACTATGCCTACTGATTACCACGTTTATTAGGTGTAGTGACGAGTCGTAGTTTCGGCCAAAATGCGTGTCTATGCGTATTTTGTAACCAAACTACTCTTAGGTATCAAAACCGTTTGTTTTGATATCCAACTTGTTTTCAAACGTTGTTAAACATGTTTTAAACATGTTTAGCTTGTCACTTTTAGATTAGTGCTTATGTAGGGTCATAAGGTAAGCAATCTAAACACTCGCTAATACTTACGAACCCGGCCCGTTTGGTCGATCTTTAGGATCCGACCAAACACTTTAGGTGACCATAGTTGTATAGGGAATAACCTTCCGAGGTTATACCTTATGGTCACTTCGTTTAAGTAGTTGTATGATAGGTAGTTTATATGCCTTAGGAAAATGACCAAAACGCCCTTTTCATGCATAATTGATATTTAAGCTTATGTAACCCAAACTTTTCTCATTTAACTAATGATGAAACATAATTAAGTATGTTAGGGCATATAATACCTGTCGTAGGACTAGTTAGACGGTCCGTACGCGTTTCACGCGAACGACGCGTTAAAGTAGCGTATGCTACCTAAACGGGTCGTAATGGGTCGCAAGCACTTAGCTTAGGTTTCCTTTTAGTATGTAGGCCTTGTTAAACCATATTATATGAGTTCCCACACTCATTTGGTTTACGAGACCTCATCCTATCCGATCTTCCGTTTTAGGTCCGGTTTATTTATATAGTTACCTATATTAGATGTCGTTTGATTTCCGGGACTCCTCTAGCTTGCTTGCTAGTTGTTCAAGACTTCTAAGCACTCTCAAGTGAGTACATAGTCCCCTCTTTTACTGTTTTCAAATGTTTTGGGGTGAAGCATGTGTACCTATTTGTTATGTTCTTGTTTTCAAAAGTATAATTGATTATACATATTAGTACTTATCTTTTTACAAACTGAATAATTATTTATGGTTTAAACTCTAATTTTTCCAAAGATTATAAAATTAAATTGTTGGATAGTACTTATTTTATGTACACCAGACCAGTTTGTAGTATGATATAGCGCTATAGGATTTGACACCCCATTCCTATTGTCATGGAATGTCTGAAACCAATTTATTTCTCCATCCAAATAGGGATTGCCTTTGTGGTATCCCTATAGTCTCAAAGGTGTAGTTTGATGCACTAGGTCTGAATGAATTCTTAAATCACATTATTTTTGGTATATTTAGTGATACTCCCAAAAGTATAGTTTGATATGCTCTCATATGTGATATTGTACAAAACCAACATATATTTTGTTAAAAACCAAAACATAGTTTAATATGTTATTCATAAAACCAAAACATATTTTGATATGTTATTTATAGAACCAAAACATAGTTTAATATGTTATTTATAAAACCAAAGCATATTTTGATATGTTAGTTATAGAACCAAAACATAGTTTAATATGTTATTTATAAACCAAAGTATACTTTTGATATACTACTAAAAACTGTTATTTTGACAACTAAAGTATATTTAATATACTATCTGTTTGACTATTTTGGAACTGAAAGATATTTTAATATATTACTTATTCGACTTTCTTAAAACCAAGGTATATTTTTATATATACTACAAACTTTTTTTTTATCAAAATATTGTTTTTCAAACAATATATATATATATATATATATATATATATAAACTCCTTTGTACCTAGTTATTTATTTATACATCTTTCTTTTATATCGTCTGTTTTCTTATCGATTTTTATATGATTTATAAAACAAAAAACATTTTACAAGGATCATGACTAACTTTTCTTTAAACACTTTTTCTTTAAACTTATAAGTCAAGAATCCTAAATCAATAAAACCTATATATCTCATAGGCATTTTTATGCTGACGTACCTATTTTTACACATGTTTCAGGTGCTGCTATATGATGATTGTTGATATATGCTACACATAGGATGGACTCGTGCCTTAGCGACTTTAAAATTTGAAAGACAATATTTGTATTTACTTGATTTGTAATAAAACGATGAGTTCAATGATTCAATAAAACAAAATTATTTAATCCATGGTTGTGAAACAATTATTCTGTTACAACACTCCCCGACGTTTCCGCCTCGTTTTGTTGTTTTACGTGGTCGGGGTGTGACATTCAGCTTGTAGACATGATCTGGATTAAATGGATCCTCAAAGCCTGGAGGTTGATAAACATAAACCTCCTCTTGAATCTTACCATAGAGGAATGCACATTTGATATCCATTTGATACACCTTGATGTTGTGGTTGACAGCAAAGGCTAGAAATAATCTGATAGCTTCAAGTCTTGCTGCAGGGGCAAAGGTTTCATCATAGTCAATGCCCTCTTCTTGTCTAAACCCTTGAACCACAAGCCTGGCTTTATTCTTGACAACAATACCCCTTTCATCAGTTTTATTTTTGAAGACCCATTTTGTGCCAATAGGACTTACACCCTCTGGCAATGGTACAAGCTCCCAAACTTGTTGTCTTCTAAATTGTTGGAGATCTTCTTGCATGGCTTCTACCCAGCTGTTGTCTTTTAGTGCCTCTTGGTACTTGACTGGCTGATGGAGTGATAGAAAACCAGCAAAAAGACAAATGTTTTGGGATTGACATCTTGTGAGCACCCCTTCATTGATGTTGCCAATAATTTGGTCTGGTGGATGAGATTTCAAGAAGATGAGCTCTCATTGGTATGGAACAATGGCATTGAATGGGGATGGCTGCAGATGTGAGTCATCTGAGCTAACCACTGTTGGTGACTTTGATGATCTAGTAGTGGTTTCAAAAGGTGGTGGAATAGGTGGTAATGGTGTGGACACATGCTGACTTCGATCCACTATTTGAGGACTTTTATCAACAGTGTTTGATGATGTGGAAGCAAGGGTTAATGGGCTACTTTGGTCAACAACTGTTGAGGTAGCAGTGGTTGAGCTTTGACATCTGTTTTGGACATCTGCTGCTCTTCCCATTGTGACAGACTTTAGTTGAGGATTGATGATCTCATACCCATAGTCTGGTGATGATTCCTCTGATGGACCTGCACTGTTAGTCTTGACAGCAGTATTTTCAAAAGTGAATTTATCAAGATCAAACAATTCTGCAGGGTTTGCTGGAATTTTCATTGATGAAAGTTCATTGAACTTTACATTCAAAGTCTCTTCCACTGTTTCGGTCCTTGTGTTAAACACTTTGTAGGCCTTAGCAGTGGTTGAGTATCCCAGATGATAACCACAATCTATTTTGGCTGCAAACTTTGAGATAGAATCTTTTAAGTTTAAGATGAAGCATGGGCAGCCAAAAACTTTGAAATATGAGATCAATGGCTTTATTTTATACAGCAGTTCATAGGCAGTCTTTTGATGCCTGGGGTTGATTAAGACTCTGTTTCGGACATAGCAAGCAGTGTTTACTGCCTCTGCCCAAAACGTTAATGGCAAACCTAAATCAGCAAGCATGGTTCTGGCAGCCTCAATCAAGGTTCTGTTCTTTCTTTCAACAACTCCATTTTGTTCTGGTATTTTTGGAATGTTGTATTGCCTCACAATTCCTTTTAACACACATAAATCATCTAACTCCTTGTTCCTGAACTCTGTGCCATTGTCACTTCTGAAGATTTTTACTGGAAGGTCAAACTGTTTTTCAACCTGTTTCACAAAGTCTTGCAGAATGCCTGCGGTCTCATCTTTTGAGTGTAAAAAGTAAGTCCATGTAAACCTAGAAAAGTCATCAACAATCACCAAGCAATACCTCTTTTTCTTAAGACTCATGACTTTAACTGGGCCAAACAAATCCATATGAAGCATTTGCAAACATTTGGTTGTTTTGGACTCATCAATGGATTTGTAGGAGCTTTTATGTTGTTTTCCTTTTAGACAGGAAACACACTGCTCAGGACAGGTGAACAGTTTTTGAGGTAAACCTCTTACTAACCCCTGTTTTGAAATGGCAGTGATTGTCTTGAGATTTGTGTGCCCCAATCTTCTGTGCCATAATTCTGTCTCTTTGTTTGATGCAGCTAAGAACAGGCAGGCATCAGTTCTGGGGCTCTCTTTTGACATATCTACCACATAAACATTGCCACTTCTTTGAGCAACAAGTTTGGTTTTTCTAGTTTTTTATTATTACTTCAATCTTTTCAACCATTTCTGGTCCAACAATCCTACAACACTCCTTTGTGAAGAATGATCCATACCCCCTATCACTCATTTGTGAAACACTTAGGAGGTTGAATTTTAGATTGTCTATTAGATTGACATTTTCAAATTTTACATTATCAGACTGTACTGTACCACACCCCAGAACTTTCCCTTTACTATTATTACCAAAGGATATATCACCCCCTCCATGGATTTTGAAATCTTTGAGAAGGGCTTTACATCCTGTCATGTGCCTGGAGCCTCCACTATCTACATACCAAAGGCTATCTAAGCATGCAGAAGCTCCCTGCACATGAAGTAAAAGGATTAGTTCATTAGGGTCTCCAAAGCCAATAAGGCTTTGGATGGGGCCTCAACAGTGTCTGGAGTGAGTTCAGATGGGTGGACAGTGGTTAGGCCAGGGGTTTGGACAGTTTTAGGACAGTTTTTCTCTAACCACTATTGTGGGTCTTGACCAATCACCTATTGATAGCGAAAAGGATTCCTGTTCACTCTTGGTTTAGAAGGCTTTTTGTAAGCCTCATAAACATGTGGGATCCTTTGGTATGATGGTTGTCCCTTACCTCTTCTGAATTGATTGGCAGGGGGTGCATCAGTCACTTGAACATCTCTTTGAACAGATGTTTGGTTCAATTGTTTTGTAATAGCTGTTTGGACTGGCACAAATAGTCGTTGGTTCTTTATGAACTTGACAGATGATGATGATGGACTCAAGGATGTTTTTGCAGTGTACTCATTCTTTTTTACATCAAAGTTTTTGAGATACACACATTCTTGAGTTTTGTGGTTTATTTTACCGCAGATGGTGCAGCTTTTAGCAGGTACAATGACACTTGTTTTGTTAAGATCATATGCTTTTAGATGAAAACAGTCTTTTGTTAGATGATTCCTCTTTTCACAAAAATCACAAAGCAGGTTTTTGATCTTTTCTCTTTTCTTCCTTTTCTCAGACTCCATAGCAACAGAGTTTTGAACCACTGTTGGGATATCTTTGATAGGAATAACCTTTGCTTTTGGATCTTTTACACCATCAGTGGTTGTGAAATCCATTGGTTTGAAGTTTTCAAGGATGTCACACTCATCAGACCATGTGGGTTTAAATTGGTATTTCTCAATTTCCTCAAAGGTTGAGGACCCCACAGATCTTTCCAGAGTAATTTTGTTACCAAGTTTGTCAGTTATTTTAACCTCTTGGCCATCCTTGTTTGTGGGAATAACTTCAACAATGGTTTGAACAAATTCTTTTGGAGCATTGTTTTCAATTTCGTCATGTTTTCTAAGACCAACACCAAATTTCACATTGCTTTTAATCTATTTTTCAAGCATGACCTCATAACCTTTGCAAGACTCCACCCATTTTTCACAAGTGATTTGAGTGGATTCCAACTCCTTTTTACAAACTTGGTATTTTTCTACCATAGTTTGGAGTTGAGTCTTGGTTATGCTTTGCTCTTCTTTGAGACTGCTGATTTCTTTGTCTTTTTCAGCCAATTTGTTTTTAAGTTCTTTCAATGACTTTTCAAATTTGACTTCATCAGATAAGACTTTATCCCTAAGGTTTTCATTTACCTCATTAATGTTAGCAAATGCAATAATACATTTGTCTGAACACAGTTTTTCAAGAACTTGAGGTGATACCTTAGCAGCAGCCATCATGGCACAATCACATTGATGATCACCTTCTTCATCAGCTCTCTTCTCTTTCTCTTCTTCTTTGTCTTCTTTGGACCAGGGATCAGACAGTGGTTCAATCAGGGTTTCTGAATTTTCTCCCAGCAGTAGTTCACCAGCAACTGCAGTAACCACTGCTTCAGCCATTTCATCCACTGTTTCAGCACTTAGCTGTTCACCTTCAGTTTCTACCCCTTCTGGTATTGACTCTAATGTCATCAAACAAAATTCGTCATTAAGATTATCATTAGAAGCATAGAGTGCAAAATTTTCATCACCAAGCTCATCAGGCATGCTGCTCCAGTCAACAAAGCCTTGGGTGATAAAGCTTTGCTGATCTGGTTGTACTACTGTTGGAGCAGCTTGTTGAGGTGCAAGAGGTTGCACTTGTGCCTGAGGGACAGGGGCTTGAACATACTGAATTTGTGGAACAGTGGTTTGAACATAATGCACAGGCACAGGGGTTGCAGCATAGTGAGCAGTGTTAACATGTACTGCAGGGGTATATTGGGTATATTGCACAGTGCTTTGATGTTGTGGTCTAGGGTTTGAGCTAAGATGAGTTATTATTGGACCAGTGGTTTGACTCCTGCATTCCCTAGCAAAATGACCTAGCCTATTGCACTTGTAGCACTTCAGTTTTGATTTATCTAACCCCACTCTTTAATTCCCATGTAACCCTGGGAATTTTCTCCCTGTTCTTTTATAGAATTTGCTTGTTCTTACACTAAGTAAAGCCAATTGATGCAAAATGTCCATTTCTTCTAAGTCAGTGGGATCAAAGTGTTGCAAATCATTTAGTTCAAAACACAAATTATCTGACATCTGGTTTTCACAATTTGCAGCAAAAGCATAATTTGCAGAGTGAGAATCAGAGTTGTTAAAATTTCCACCAGCAGTTATATCAATAAAGTGATCAAAACTCTGATCCTTACTACTGCTACCAGATTCTTCCTGACCAAAAAGAGCTGTGCTGCCAAATGAATAGTCATCAGCAACTTTGCCAGACTCTTGCAACTTCCTTTTCTGGTTTAACTCTCTTTCATAGGTCAGGAGTCTACCATGAAGTTGGGTCAGGGTCAGATCTTTGAACTCAGCTGAATTTCTAGCTACAAAAGCAATTGTATCCCATTTTTCAGGTAGTGATCAAAGAAACCTGCTATTTTGAGTTGCATTGGGAAATGTAACTTTAACAAGTCTTAGCTCACTAATGAGACAGTCGCTCAAACTGTTGGGTCAATGATTCACCCTTGATGTGACAAAAGGTTTCATACTGCTGATTCAGAATTTCCCTATTATTTTCAATAACTTCTTCCGTTCCCCCAAACTGTTCCTTCAGTGCATCCCATAGCTCTTTAGCACTGTTACAGTGTAACAGCCCAGCATAGATTTCATGGTAATGCAGATGCAGTGATGCTAAATGCTTTGGCATCGAGTTCGAACTTTTGGAAATCAGTTTCAGTGTAATTTTCAGGTTTTTTAGGTTCGAACTTCTTTGAATCCTTAGCACTTGGCACTGATGTGCGTTAGGTGTAATATGTTTTTAATATATAATTAAGCCCTTTTTACACTTTTAGCCAAGTTTTAAATTTATAAAACACGATATTCACTAACACTAAACACACATATGGGCAAGTGCACCCATCGTAGACGTAGTATAGTGTTGGTAAGATACCGAGGTCGTCCAAGGACACAAGAGCTTTTAATACCGGTTTATCCTCAACGTCTAACCAAATCACAAAGTTAGAAAAATGTTTTAAACTAAGAAAAATAAAAACTAACTAAATGCTGAAAAATAAAATAAAATAAAAACAGATAGACAAGATGAATCACTTGGATCCGACACGTGTATTAGTATAACCTTTGATTATTTTCGCACTTTTGCACTTGTTTAAGAGATTATCTTAGTTATTGTAGTACGCCCCTCTTTTGAAGGCGACGTTACCCTCAACCCAGTAGTTTGAGTCAGCAAGGATACAATCCTAAAGGGTCGGATTATTGAAAGATAATGAATTAAGTTATTAATGCAAATTATGGTAGGCCCCGCTTTTGGCGGTGACGTTACCCTCGGCTAAGTAGTCTGAGTCAGCAGGGATACAGTCCTAAATAGCCGGGTTATAGTATTAATAGTAGTTAACTTATGAGGGGGTCAAAGAGTTTGGATCCCCGCCATCCAATACCTATGGGCATTGAAGGAGATCCTACTAAATTTGACCCAGGTCCCAAGCAGGACCTCTAAACGCTGAACAAGGGCAAGACCCTTACCAAACCGTTCCCTTAACCCCCGACCAGGTAGCCAACATACCTCCATATAGACCGTGGAGATATGAATGGTGAAAATCTTTTATTTTATATAGACAGTAAAATAATGCCAAGACACCACGGACAAACGATAAGGAAAGATCACCTTCAACATAAGTAACTAGTTATTAAAGTCATTAATACAAAACCAAATAAAAAGTGCAAAAGATTAAAAATAAAAAGTATTATACTAAACACTTGTCTTCACCAAGTGATGTAAGAGACTTAGGCAAACATGGCCTTGATTGTCAAGAACTCTTACGATCAATCTTGGATCCCGAGACGACTCACACACTCTACGATGGACAATGGATGATGGTGGTGGATGATGGTGTTATGGTGGTGGTGGGTGGTGGATGAGGTGTGAGAGAGGTGGTGTGCCAAGGGATGAGAGAGAATGAAACCAAGCTCCTCTATTTATAGGCTGGACAGAACGCTGGACACGGCCCCGTGTCCGCTGGACACGGCCCCGTGCCCGTCTGACACTCTCTCTCTTCATTAATTGTAATTGCGAATTACAATTAATGCGCCTGCTGTACTTTCACCACGCCCCCGTGCTCGCTGGACACGGCCCCGTGGTGAGCAATGGAAGCTCCTACTGGTTTGTCTTTTCTGCTGCTTCCTGGGCACGCCCCCGTGTTCGCTGGACACGGGGCGTGTTCAGACTCTGTTTTCTTCTCTTTGTGTTGGGAGGTGCCGTTGAGGGTTCGGGCAGTCCACTTTTGTTCCTTTTCTTGTATTTATGGTAGAATTAGTGGTCTTTTTGCTTCTTTTGTGATTTTGAGCTCATTTCATCCTGAAAATACAAAAGGAAGACAAAAACACTCTTTTTCCAACATTAGTACTTAAAAAGGGTTAGTTTTATGCCTTAATTGATGTGTTTTATATGTTGCATTTTACATACATCAAATACCCCCACACTTGAACTTTTGCTTGTCCTCAAGCAAAACTCTTTTAATGTGGCTTACACTCCCAAATGGAATAGGTAGAAGAGAAGTTTTTTTTTTTTTTTTTTTTTTTTTTTTTTTTTTTTTTTTTTTTTTTTTTTTTAGCTTGTCCTAGAGTGTCGGGAATCCAATGTTTGTATAGGTTTTATTTTTATTTTATTTACAATCCTATTCGTCATGATTTATTTTGAACTTTTCATAAGATAAACTACTTATTTGGGCATAACATGCCTTATCAAAATTCCATTTATATACAAGTTCACATACCTCACGGGAGATCACTCAATCACTCGGCCGAAGGTGTATATTTAAGTGAATCGCTCGAGAGCGGCACGGACTTACGTTTTCCATAGGCTTGCCAAGCGATCAATCCTCCTCCTTTTTAACTTTTTGCCTTTGTAAATATCAAGAGGACTTTTGGGGTGAAGGCTTGGGTTTAAAGGTGGGTGGTTGGTTAGTGGTTAGTAAAAAAGGGCGAAAATCGTAACAAGTGTCGGTTTTCGTAAAATACCTTATTTTTTTAGTGACATTTATCTTTGAAGTATTTCTCCAAACAAGCTTTTGTAGCTTTTGTTTGTTTTTGACTTCATTATTCATTTTTTTTTTCGTCACGTAAAGGGTATGTTTATGAAAAACCGAGTTTGTTACTAAAATAAAGGTGAAAAAATGAAAAAGGTTTTTGGTGGGTAAAAAAAAATTGTTTTGGGGGTAATGAAATGAAAAGTTTAGGCTCAAAGGGGTTTTCTAGGGGGATTTTGGGTAGGTAAAAAAAAATGAAAAATAATGGTTTTGAAAGAAAAATAGTTAGTCCTAATGCCTCCATCATTTACTTACTTGGGTTTAAGTTGGTAAGGACCGGGAATGTATCGTCGTGGCAAGTTCTAGATTTGTAAAGACCGAGCGGCTATTCACACAAGAAACGAAAAATGAGCATTTAATCTAAATATGTATATTTTTATGCTCAATAAAGGCTCAAAACTCACTTTTGTGGGAATGGGTTTTTAATGTGACCAAGCATATATAATCGAATTTTTAACTAGACTTGTTATACCGTTTCATAATTTTCTTATGTTAGTTCTTTTTATCACGACGCTATCGGTTGTAAATTTAAAAAAAATATAACCCTTTTATCACTTGTTATTCCCAACTTAAACTAAGACAAGTAAATAATAAAAAAATGAAAAAGTTTTTTTGAAAAAATTTGGGGTGTTTAGCGGTTCCAATAGAGTTTTGTGTAAGGCTTGTTTTAGGATTTTGCAAAATTTCAAGGTTTTAGCATTCCCCCCACACTTAAATTACACATTGTCCTCAATGTGTCCAAAAATAAAGTTTTTGGTTGATTAGAATATGTAAAAGTGTGTTTAAAAACAAAGATTTGTGTTACTGGCGCTCTGGACACGGCCCCGTGTTGACCGGGCACGGCCCCGTGGTCAAGTGCCAGTAACAAAAATTATAGAATTGAAACAGAAGCCTGGACACGGGGGCGTGTCCGCTGAACACGGCCCGTGTCCAGTTACCTAAACTGGGTGATTTCCTGCAGGGGGCTCAGCACGGGGCCGTGTTGGTTGGGCACGGCCCGTGTTGAGCCTTCTGTTATGGAGATTTTTGTCGGTTTGTTCTGTTCTTCTGCATGGTTCCATTTTTTTCTCGTTCCCTTTTTCATCCATTACCACCATGAGTGTGATTTATTCTGCAAAAACTAAAAGATTAAACTAAACTAAGGATAGGTCCGCGGAATGCCTCCGTGGTGCGCCACGTTTATAAGGGTCCTTGGCTAGACCCGATTCCCGGTCACACGTCTTTTGATTGGAGTGCCTTGCTTCCCAAGTTACACCGTCGGAGAGCGGCATCCAAGCTTGAATCAATAACCTTCATGTAGTGGACCGGGTCGTCATCCTCTATTCTCTTCCCAACTCCAAACTTTACCTCATCGTCCCCGTATCTCAAAGTTAGTGTCCCGTCATTCATGTCCACTACTGCTTGTGCGGTGGCAAGGAAGGGCCTCCCTAGAATAAGGGGGACCTCGGTGTCTTCCTCCATGTCGAGTATGACAAAGTCAACAGGGTAAACGAATCTGCTTACCCTTACCAAGACATTTTCGATGACACCTTGCGGGAACTTGACCGATCGATCAGCGAGTTGTATGCTTATTTTTGTGGGGCTTGTGGTTCCCAAGCCAAGCCTTTTGAACATTGAAGAGGGCATGAGGTTAATGCTAGCCCCTAAGTCGGCCAAGGCATTGTGAACGGGTGATTCCCCTATTGAGCATGGAATCGTGAAACTTCCGGGATCGATCTTCTTTTGGGGTAGTTTATTGAGTACGAGGGCAGAGCATTCTTCGCCTAAATTAACTAATTGCAAATTTTCAATTTTCTTTTTATGTGTAAGGAAGTCCCTCATAAACTTAGAGTATTTGGGCATTTGGGTTAGGACTTCGATAAAAGGAATATTGACATGCAATTGTTTTAGCAAACTTTCGAATTTTGCGAATTGCTCATTGGTTTTCTGACGAATTAACCTACCGGGGTACGGAACTCGAGGAGCCTTGGTAGGCTCTGTTGATGGGGGAGGGTCCTTCTCCTGCAGATGTGTTGGCGTTGATTCTTCCGTTGCTGGAGGTACTTCTGCAGGCCCTACGGTCCGGTTTCGTAGTGTGATGAGGTGAACTTGCGCCTTCGGGTTGGTTTCGGTATTGCTAGGTAATGCGCCTTGTGGTCTTTCGGAAAAATTTTGAGCTAGTTGGCTTATTTGTTTTTCTATGTTTTGAATGCTAGCTTGTTGATTCCTAAAGTTTGATTCTAATTGTAGGAATCTTTCCGAATTTTTCTTGTCAGTGTCAGAGACGAGGCGAGATATAGTATCTTCGAGCCTTTCTCTTCCACTTTGTTGTTGAGTGAAATTTTGTGACTCATTTCTTGATTGCTGAAAGTTTGTTCGTTGCGGTTGTTGGTTACTACTATTGCCGGGCTCCCTCAAACCAAGGTTTGGGTGGTTTCGCCATCCTTGGTTGTAGGTCCCCGTTGGAGGACCCGACGGCCTAGGTCTATTATCAATGTAGTTTACCATTTCTTGTTGATCGTCCGTTTCTTTCATGCAACTCCAATTTTCATGTGACCCACCACACCCCTCACAAGCCATGACCGAGACTGTTTTTGTCATTTCTAATTTTTTTATTTTTGAAGAAAGGGCCTCGATTTGGGCTTGTAAAGAGGTGCTTTCGTCTACCTTATGGGCGCCCGGGGCGATAGTTTTATTTCCCCGGGGAGTGTGCCACTGAAAATTGGTTTGAGCAATTTCCTCAATCTGATTATATATTTCGTGTGGGCGTCGATTACCTAAAAGTCCCCCGGAGCTAGAATCAAGTGTCTGCCTAGTATGTGGCAACAACCCATTGTAGAAAGTGGATACTTGTTGCCATATTGCGAGGCCGTGATGGGGACACTTGCGTAATAGCTCCTTGAACCTTTCCCAAGTTTCATATAAGGATTCCCCGTCCTCTTGTGAGTATGTGTTAATTTCAGCCATTAATTTAGCAGTTTTAGAAGGAGGGAAATACTTATATAGAAATTTTTGGGCTAGTTCATCCCAGGTGTTTACCGATCCAGCTGGGAGGGTGTTGAGCCAAGCTTTCGCTCGGTCTTTCAGTGAGAATGGAAACATACGAAGGCGGATGGCGTCGTTTGATGCTCCATTGATCCGAAAGGTATCACATATTTCTAAGAAATTAGTTATATGTAGATGGGGATCCTCGTCCGCGAGCCCGTGAAAGGTCGCGGAGTTTTGGAGCATTTGTATCAAGTGCGGTCGAAGTTCGAAGTTGTTAGCTTCGACATTCGGTGCATTGATAGCGGCGCCTAGATTACCTACGGTGGGTCGTAAGTAATCCATGAGGGTACGTTGGTCCGCCATTGGGGGTGGATCACCCGAAACCTTCTCTTGGTTTTTGGCTTTTAACCTTTTTCTGAGAAAGCGTTCGGGTTCTTCTAATGGTTCCTTTATGTCTTTATTGGAACTGGAGCTCATACACTACGCGAGGTTGGCGTCGGGTTCCAAGTCCTGCAATAAAAACAGAAAAGAATGTTGGTCAGAAGGTTCACCACGGCCCCGTGTTGAGCGAACACGGCCCCGTGGTCGGAGTTACAGTGATTGTTTTTCAGATCCCAGTCACTGGAAGTTGGACACGGCCCTGTGTTGCACCGACACGGCCCCGTGGCCAGCCTTCTGTAACTTGAAGAACAAAAACTGCCAGTAATGTTGCTGAGCACGGCCCGTGTCCGACCAGGCACGGCCCCGTGCTGGGCTCTGCAGAAGCTGAGAAAAATCTAAAAAAAATCCTAAAAATTAAAAAAAAAATAAAAAGATGATTAGGCCGTTGATTCCTAACTTTCTTAAAATCCTTGTGTCCCCGGCAACGGCGCCAAAAACTTGATGTGCGTTAGGTGTAATATGTTTTTAATATATAATTAAGCCCTTTTTACACTTTTAGCCAAGTTTTAAATTTATAAAACACGATATTCACTAACACTAAACACACATATGGGCAAGTGCACCCATCGTAGACGTAGTATAGTGTTGGTAAGATACCGAGGTCGTCCAAGGACACAAGAGCTTTTAATACCGGTTTATCCTCAACGTCTAACCAAATCACAAAGTTAGAAAAATGTTTTAAACTAAGAAAAATAAAAACTAACTAAATGCTGAAAAATAAAATAAAATAAAAACAGATAGACAAGATGAATCACTTGGATCCGACACGTGTATTAGTATAACCTTTGATTATTTTCGCACTTTTGCACTTGTTTAAGAGATTATCTTAGTTATTGTAGTAGGCCCCTCTTTTGAAGGCGACGTTACCCTCAACCCAGTAGTTTGAGTCAGCAAGGATACAATCCTAAAGGGTCGGATTATTGAAAGATAATGAATTAAGTTATTAATGCAAATTATGGTAGGCCCCGCTTTTGGCGGTGACGTTACCCTCGGCTAAGTAGTCTGAGTCAGCAGGGATACAGTCCTAAATAGCCGGGTTATAGTATTAATAGTAGTTAACTTATGAGGGGGTCAAAGAGTTTGGATCCCCGCCATCCAATACCTATGGGCATTGAAGGAGATCCTACTAAATTTGACCCAGGTCCCAAGCAGGACCTCTAAACGCTGAACAAGGGCAAGACCCTTACCAAACCGTTCCCTTAACCCCCGACCAGGTAGCCAACATACCTCCATATAGACCGTGGAGATATGAATGGTGAAAATCTTTTATTTTATATAGACAGTAAAATAATGCCAAGACACCACGGACAAACGATAAGGAAAGATCACCTTCAACATAAGTAACTAGTTATTAAAGTCATTAATACAAAACCAAATAAAAAGTGCAAAAGATTAAAAATAAAAAGTATTATACTAACACTTGTCTTCACCAAGTGATGTAAGAGACTTAGGCAAACATGGCCTTGATTGTCAAGAACTCTTACGATCAATCTTGGATCCCGAGACGACTCACACACTCTACGATGGACAATGGATGATGGTGGTGGATGATGGTGATATGGTGGTGGTGGGTGGTGGATGAGGTGTGAGAGAGGTGGTGTGCCAAGGGATGAGAGAGAATGAAACCAAGCTCCTCTATTTATAGGCTGGACAGAACGCTGGACACGGCCCCGTGTCCGCTGGACACGGCCCCGTGCCCGTCTGACACTCTCTCTCTTCATTAATTGTAATTGCGAATTACAATTAATGCGCCTGCTGTACTTTCACCACGCCCCCGTGCTCGCTGGACACGGCCCCGTGGTGAGCAATGGAAGCTTCTACTGGTTTGTCTTTTCTGCTGCTTCCTGGGCACGCCCCCGTGTTCGCTGGACACGGGGCGTGTTCAGACTCTGTTTTCTTCTCTTTGTCTTGGGAGGTTCCGTTGAGGGTTCGGGCAGTCCACTTTTGTTCCTTTTCTTGTATTTATGGTAGAATTAGTGGTCTTTTTGCTTCTTTTGTGATTTTGAGCTCATTTCATCCTGAAAATACAAAAGGAAGACAAAAACACTCTTTTTCCAACATTAGTACTTAAAAAGGGTTAGTTTTATGCCTTAATTGATGTGTTTTATATGTTGCATTTTACATACATCAGCACCATGGGAACATCTGGTCCAAAAACAACGGATCTCCAACATCCAGTATTCTGTTGAGCAAGGATGTGACCCATCCTTCTCTCCCAGATGTTGTATTCATTAAGTTTATGCATGGGTGGTTTGAAAAGAGAGCCAATGTTATTCTTATGATCTTGTGATTGTGATGTTATCCTGGTTGTTTTACAGGCACTGATTAATCAACTTTGATGGTGATTAAACCTTACACTGTTTTTAAACAAAACGAACAAACTATCAGTATCAACGATTTCGAGCTGAACTATTTATGTCAAAATGATTGTTAAATCAAATTTGACTGTTCGAGCTCTGATACCAATTGTTAGGATCTGAGTTTGGATTGATTATGTTTTACGTTTGAATTAAGATGAAAGATGAATGAGAAATGCAGTGGAATATAAATGATAACAAACTTTGCACACAATCAAACAGGAGAATTGCTTTCAACACACAAGTTTAACATTGAACCGAATGCTTGAATTTATTACAAGATTAAATTACAATTGCAAGTATGCAACAAACTCCCCCTCAGCCTGAGCTCACAGTGATTTGTTCATACAGGAGAAAAGATGGTGAAGAGCTAATGGAACAGTACAGGGTACTGTTCTATTTATAGGCACGGACAAACCACTAAGCATCTAAGCTGACGTCACCATGAAAGTGACATCTAACCTCCTAACAAACTCTAACATCTGATCTATACAACCTCTGCTAAGCTAACTACTGACATACATTACATTTCATAATATAAACTAAACTACTGCTGCATCCTTCCACTGATGTGAACCCAGCAGTACTTGATATATCCAGCAGAGCTTGATCCATAGCAGTAGATTAAACAACAGAGCTTTAGTCTTCCATCAGTCTTTGACTTGGGCAGCAGTTGTAGGTCAGCAGTTTGTAATGATCAGTAGATTGGAGGTCAGCAGATGTTGAAACCACTTTCAAGGGGAGAGACTTGATTACATAACTTTTGCTTATTTTGGATCCACTTCTCTGATCCAGTTTTGGCTTTAATTATCTGTTCCTTTGATAGGGTTCAATCCCAACAAGAAAGATGAAATGAGTAAGGAATTATGTTGCAAGAGTTAGCTATTTATAGTTGGAGATGGGTTACAAGATCAATCCAGGTTTTAAGGACTGTTATAGGATGTCTCCAGGTGTCCCTAGACGTGTCAAGAGCTGCTACATGGTGGCAAAATGCGAGAAAGGTGGCAAGAGGGCAGACTGCCTTGGCCAGCACTCATAAACTGCCAGATACAGTCCTTACGGACCGTATGGCTCTTGGCTTACGGTCCGTAAGCCCTTTACAGCGCCCATAGTTTCCACTCCTTACGGACCGTAAGAACCATAGCCTTGTGGTCGTAACCGCTTCCCAGATACAACAATATTCACTCCTTACGGTCCGTAAGCCATATAAGCTAACGGTCCGTAAGAGTCACTCAAATGCCATAAAAGTGGCATGTTGACATAAACAGTCCCTCCATAAGATTCTTCCATATATTTTACACATTTAGTCCCTCTGGCCAAACAACGTGGAATAAATGAGAGTTAATCAGACACGTGTCATCATATAATTCGACAAAAATTTCTGAGGAATTATAGGTAGCATGGAGAGAAGCATTAGCTCTATACGCTCTGACGTTACTTACATCCGGGAGCACATGGCGTACAACGATGATGAGGAGGAAGGTGAGGACATGGAGTCAGACTTGGCGGTGATGGCAAAGGCGGTGGTTTGGAGGCGACAAAACATGTTAAATCTCTCCTCTTTTCTTCTAATGGTGACGAATTGTGGGTTGCAACCCCTTTGAACAATTGACTTGTTAAACAATTTACTTATCTGCACTTTACTTTATTTTCTTTTATGTTTGTGGTGATGGATAATTAACTTTAAACATTCGTAAGTTAGGATTTTCTTGTTAGATTGTTGTTGTTGTGTTGTGAATAAGCTTACAGGTACCTTGGGATGCTTGGATCCACCAAGCATATATGGCTCCCCCAACACGAAACAAGAGTCCCGAATCCTTAACCTCTGTTTTCAAAAAACGAACAGTAGCCTCACACGGGGCCGTCTCAGACACGCCCCCGTGCCTCCTTGTCGCTGAAACTTTTTCTTTCTGGAATTGCCACACGGGGCCGTGCCCCCTTGACATGCCCCCGTGTCTTTCTTCTGTAAGTTTTCTGATACTGGCACTTTGCACACAGTGCCGTGCTTCTGAGACACGCCCCCGTGTCCAGTGTCTAGTTTTTGAAAAAATTGTTGTTTTTAAACCACATTTACACATTTATGCAATCTAACCAATTTTGTACACTTTGAAGACAATGTGTAATTTAAGTGTGTGGGCGGGGGGGGGGGGGGGGGACTTGAATTTGTTTGTCCTAAAACAAGCCTTACACAAAACTCTACATGGAACCGCTAAAACACCCCAAATCTTTTTCAAAAATATCTTTTTATTTTGTTTTGTCTTGTTTATATTTGAAGTTACAAAAATCAAGTTCTAAAAGTTCAAGTTTTTACAAGTTTACAACCGATAGCATCGTGATAAAAAAGAACCATATAAGGAAAATTCATACAAAGGCATGGCAAATTTTTAAAATTTGATTGTATATATATTTTCACTTTTTTACCCCTTTCCCACAAAATTGTGAGTTTTGTGTCTTTACCGAGCATTAAATATCATATCCATACTAAATGCTTATTTTTCATTTCTTGTGTGAATAGCCCGTATGGATGTTACAAATCTAGAACTTGACAAGACAATACATTCCCGGTCTTACCGACTAATCCAAGTAAGTATATGATTGAGGCATTAGGACCATAAACCCTTTTTCTTTTCAACCTTATTTTCTATTTTATCACCCCACAAAAACTTCCCTTAGTCAACCGCTTTGAGCCTAAACCTTTCATTTCAAAACCCACAAAACACCATCACCCAAAAACCATCTTTTATTTTTACACCCCTTTATTTTAGTAATATTTCGGTTCTTTTGAAAATACGCAGAAGCATGTTACTTTATTTTATTCAAAACAAATCTCTTGTTGCTTGAAATAAATAAGCAAATTAATTGCTTAGATACTACATAAAGTCACAAATAAATTTTCAAAAGAAAACCAACATTTTACGCCTTTAGCCACTTTTCAAATAAAACTACTCTACCCTTAACCAAAAGCCTACCCTTTCAAAGTCCTCTTGATATTTAAAAGGATTAAGTTAATAAGGATGAGGTTTGATTACTTTTCAAGCATATGGTGGGAGTAAGCTTTATACCGGGACCGAGCGTTTCACTTATACATCTTCGGCTGAGTGTTGAGTGATCACTTGTGATGTATGTGTGTTATATATATAGCTGAATGAAATTTTAAAAGATATGTTATGCCCAAGAATATTTATTTTTCTTAAAAAGTTCTAAATAAATCATGTCGAATAGGATTGTAAATAAAATAAAAACAAGATTAAAAAGAGCTTGGATTCCCGACACTCTACAAACAAGACCCAAAAACTTCTTTTCTACCCATTCCATTTGGGTGAGTAAGCAATATTAAAGAGTTTTGCTTGAGGACAAGTAAAGATTCAAGTGTGGGGGTATTTGATATGCACCAAATGCAACATATAAATTATAACAAATAAGGTATAAAAACAACCCTTTTGAGTACTAATGTTAGGAAAACCATTTCACTTACTTCCACCACCACAACACCATCATCTTCCACCACAATAGTTAAAGTTAGAGTGGGTAGTAGTCTCGGGATCTAGGATTGATAGTAAGAGCTTTTGTCAAACTGTGGTCATGCTTGGCTGATCTCTTACATCACTTGGTGAAGACAAAATCTTTTATGTATTACTTTTGATTTCCAACCTTTGGTCACCTTTTAATTGGGTATGTATTAATGACTTTAATAACTAGTAATTTATATTGAAAGTGAATTTTATTCTATCATCTCCTCATGTTTTGTTGATTCACTCATTCGTGTCTCTACGGCCTATATAAAGCGTGTTAACTGCCTGAAGGGGGTTAGAAGGTTTGTTTGGGTAAAGTTTTTGCCTCTTTCAGTGTATAGATCCTGCAGGGACTTAATTCAAGCTTATTAGGACTTCCTTTGAGGCAGATAGCATCAAATCGGTAGAAGGAAGAACGACTTGAATCCCTTATAAATAAACTACTGTTAAAACTTTAAACTAGCCTTACAGTATTGTATCCCTGCTGACTCAGACCAATACTGCCGAGGGTAGCGTTGCCTTTAAAAGAGGGACATGCCACATTTTGCATTAATAACTTACTTAACTATCATTCAATATTCCAGCCTTGCGGCACTGTATCCCTGCTGACTCAGAGCAATATGGTTGAGGTAGTGTTGCCTCCGAAAGAGGGACATGCCACTATAACTAAGATAATCTCCTAAAACCCAATGTGCGGAAATCATCAAAGGATATATAAAATATGAGTCGGAACTAAGTGATTCTTTCTTGTTTATTTGTTTCTTTTATTACTTTAGTTTCTTTCTTTGTTTTTACTTGTTTAAAAACCTTTTCACAAAATTTCGGTCGATTAGACATTGACGATAAACTAGTATTAAAAGCTCTTGTGTCCTTAGACGACCTCGGTATCTTACCATCACTATACTACGCCAACGATGGGTGCACTTGCCCTAGCGTGTTGTAGAGAGTGATGGTGTTATATCGTGTTTTATAAATTTAAAGCTTGATAAAAAGAGTAAAAAAGTACATCAAAATTATAATAAAAATTAATACACCCTCGCACACGTACCAACTGCCTACATGTGAGTTTCTCGATAACTCTTACCTTAATGTTTTGGGTAGTGTGCATGCTCACAATGTTTCCAAAAGTATAGTGTCATATTCCAAAAAGCTAATTGTATTTGATGAAAATGAGGTTTTCAGATAAAACTATGGTATTCAACCCAAAGTTAAACACACATTTCGAATGTAAAAAGTTAGGATTTTGGATTGAAAACGTAATAAACCAGATGAATCTTCAAGTGGCGACACTTAGACATACATATGGCAACACTCCCAGAGCTAGTTGAGGCACAATGGGGAAGATGACACAAATCCCGATGTTTTTCAATGTTTAGTGACAGGTGGAATCGACGTCACTAGAAGCGTTGCATGTGTGTTCGCGACTGTCTCCGGCGACATCCATGGCGACAGTTGTAACAAGCCTTAACGCAAGTTTGGCGATGGTAGTAGCAACTACAAGCGACAGTGCTTGACGACTGTAACCTAGAGATACTCGCTAGCGACACTATCCATTAATAGAAAGTGATGAGTATTCATGTGTTAACTTCTATGCAAATTGTCCTATCCTAGACACAATTGAGAAAAATAGTTAACTGCTTACATGTGAGTTTCTTAACCACTCTTACCTTAATGTACTCACGATGTTTCCAAAAGTATAGTGCCATATTCCAAAATATAATTGTATTTGATAAAGCTTGCTAAAATGACTCTAAAATCTTAAGGTGATAAACTGATAAAGTGTTATAGTATAAAGTGTGTACAATATTTGTATGACTGCCTTAGGTGAAAGTGCGGAGCCGGATAGTGATAACTATCATAATAGACTAACTTAGTGAAAGTCTGGAGCCTGATAGTGATAAACATCGGTATATACTGCCCGGTGAAAGTCTGGAGGCCGATAATGACATTTATTGGAATAGAAAGAGGGGCAATGCCTTTGTGTTTTGTAGGTGGTTGATCAGCTACATATAGTATATAATGCACGTATGGTTCATAGTAATATACTGAAGTTATCATAATGTGTACTAATGTTATGTAATGTGTTTTAATGACTAATAATGTTTATAGTTGCTCGATTTAAACTAAAACTCACTCAACGTGGCTAACTTTTAGTATTCTCATCAGGTTGAAAAGGAAGATGGGTTCGCTGGCATGCAACGAAGATTATGTTTTATTTAGTGTTTCAAGACTATGTTTTATTTACTTTAACATGTAATGACTTCCATTATTTCCTTTCTTTTAATGAAGTTTTCCTAAGAGTAAATCAACAGACGAAACCCCTAGTTTGGTGGAATTTTAAGTTGGTATCAGAGCAGTAGTTTGAGAGATCTAGGCATTCCAATTAGGGTTGGCATATCGTGTCAATCCGACCTGTTAAGACCCAAACGTGATAAGACACGAACCCAAAACAAGTAAACATGAACACGACACGAAATCTTATCGTGTCAGATTTTTCAAACATGAACATGAACCTGATAATAAGCAGGTTACACAAAACGACCGGTTAAGACACGAAAAATTTACCAAAGTTTCATACAACCTGTTAAGACACGAACACGACATGTTAGGACATGAACATGACCTGTTACTACATGTTTGATATTTAGCTATTAACATTTCCTAACAGGTATTGTATAATGGTCTTAAGTCTTAACAGGTCATATCGTGCCTAGCATGACCTATTAAGACACGAACACGATAAGACATGAACACGAAATAGGTAAACACGAACACAACATGAAATTAAACGGGTCTTAGCATGTCGACCGGTTATAGACACAAAACCTGTTTAGTTTAAACATGAAACTTGTTAACGTCATGTATGTTCATGTCGTGTTATCATGTTTGTGTCAAAATTGCCAGCTCAAGTTCCAATGGTGATTCCAATGCCCCCCAGCACATGGACACTAATAGGAATTAGTGTGGGCATTAAGATAGTATAATTACATGACACTAATACCGTCATAATAAGAAGAAGGGTAAGGTGGATAGTTAATTTTAGCTGGTGACTGTCAATGACCATTTGCTTTACTTGTACCTTATAAATATTTCCCCGAGTGATAACACTGATGTTCCGCCCTTTAGGCATCAATAGAATGGAAAAAGTTAAAGATGGTAAGCACGACGGTGGTCGCATGGGATGTCATGGTAGACCACCTGCCAACAAGGGACCAAATTAAGGAAACCCACGCGAGTGGTGAGAATGAATACAACAATACTTCGTGTATGGAGGACAATGGTGATGATAACTAATTGTAGCCGATAGTTCAGAAAGCAATTGCAGGTGAAGTTCTCATCAACCTTGCCAACAATACTTACCGATACTTTGAAAGATGCTAGAGTTAAAAGAGGGGGAGGCAGCCACTCCAAAGAAGATAAGACCTTTGCTAGTGACTCTGATAAGGAGGTCCAGATTACTGAGCTAGTTCAAGGCCGTACTTATCGGACCTTTAACGTAAAATCCACCCTTTGATGGGAAGCAGGATGTTGCCGCAAACCTTACATTGGGTGACATGATTGGAAGTTGTGATTGATGTCAGCGAATCCAGAGAGGATCCTGTTGTTAATTTTGTTGCACACTTATTTGTATCTGAAGCACTATTCGGATGGGTGATTGTCAAGTAAACCAAACTTAGCCACGACCTTAAGCAGATGAAGTGGGACTATCTGAGGAAGTTGGTGCTCAAGAATTTTTGTGCTAAAAAAGAGATTCACCATGTATTGACTGATTTCCTAATAGTCATGGCTGGAACAATGATCCATTTGGTTAGCATAGAGGAACAAAGAATCAAGTGTAATGTTCCAGGGTTACCACAAAGGGTCCTCACATATGTGAAAAGTGCAGCTCCATCAACCTTTGAATAAGTATTGGAACTGAGTGGTATTATTTATGATGATGTGGATGTTATGGATCTTTTTACATATGTGAAAAGTGCAGCTCCATCAACCTTTGTATATTCAATATTGTTCTATGCAAAGTTTCACAAAATGCATTCTTAGCTGAGGGTGTGTAACTTAATAACATTTTGCTGCATGGGATGGACAAATCTTCAAGAAAAAGATGCTGATGTTAGACTTATGTCATTTTTTGTGCTTTGTTCTTGATGAATATTTGAATGGCACGAAGAGACGGATGACACTGATGAGTGGGTTGAAGATAAAGATGAACTTCAAACAAAAAACTCACGTCATTTTGTGCTTCCAAACGGCCACAAAAAGCTACTTCAACAACAAAAAAGCAAAATGAAGCATACCAAAGTCAAACCGCCAGTGAAGATGTTTCAAAGAAGAAAGAGACTGGTGACAGTGAAGATTTGGAAGATGAATTGTTTCTATTTTTTAATTTTCTTTTTCAGTTGTTTGTTATGTATTTTTCAACTAAGAACAAATACATTATTTTATTAAAACGCCACACAGACAAAATGCTTGTCAAACACCATCATGCCATAAAACGCCCAAAACTCCCAAACTATAATAAAATTACTTTGGACAAGTATTATTAAAAACTCAAAAAAAAGTATAAAACAAGGTATAAGAGAATCAAACAAAGTGCCATCTTTATCTAAACCACATTAAAAATACAAGACGCCAATAAAAAATGCCAAACTTAGAAGATGGGACGTCTATCAACCTAAACTCATAAAAGCTGAACAAAACAGTAAAATACACACAGTAACTGAAAAGACGGTTACTTTATTAGTATCATTTATTATAATAAAATCCCGCCTAAACTACGCGCCAAAAACATCCTATAAGAGAGATGTGAGGACCGGGAGTTCGGTTTGATTGAACACGCTCAGGTCAGATCAGCAACAACATGATCGTGCGGAATCCGATAGTGATGTAGGAGAGAGATAGACAGCATAGACACCGTTCAAAGCATTCATTCTCATTAAAGATGTTGATTCGTACAAAGTTCTAGTGTCACACCCCCAAAATACCACTTGCGGAAAACACCGCGGGGCGTGTGACGTACCAGGATCCAAGCCACCAATCACGTTGAACTCGTAATTATAATTAAATAAAACTTTCATTCATAAACATAAAGTGTTACGAACATTACATATCATTGTATACAGCGGAAGCAAAACTCATTTGTTAAGTATTTCGTAAACCATGTGTACATAAACCATTAAGCTTGTATTGAGATCCCATGTATCTCGACCCATGACCACTCCAGCATCCCAGACAGCAAGTCCCAACGATATGAACCTACAACCCTGCAAGCATGCAGACAAGTGTGTCAGACGACGCTGGTGAGTTCAAAGTTTTGTTAACGCGTTTAGATACCAGTTATCAGATTAAAACGATTCACAAATTCGATGATTTGATTTGATGTTGTTATTAACTCGATTACCGTATGTGGCGACTAGATGTGAATGCCCAACCCCAATGCCTCCATTTAGGCATTGGTCATGAGGTCAAGGTATCAAACAACCTTGAATAGATGTAAGGGGTCTTATATGTACACGATGAGAATGCCCAACCCCAATGCCTCTAGCTAGGCATTGGTCATGAAGTCCAGGTAATTAGTTCACGCCCGTCCTTTCGGCCCGGTGTGAGGGTGCCAAACCTAATAGCGCTATCAACTAAATACCTCGTTGCTTCTTCAGCAACACGGTAAATGTACGGGGTCTTACATGATTTATACTGTGTTCAATAACCAACATCCCAATTAAACAGTTTACCCAGTATCCCCTTCAGAAACGTTTACCAGATGTCCCAAACCACCGGGACGCATGCTTAGAAAAGTGCAGTGAACTCACCTTAGATTTGCTCGGTTAGACTAAATGCTTGATTACAGTTGATCATTCAAATCCTAGTGTGGTTACCAATAATAGTCAGTTTCATATGCACATAGAACACATATTTTCTACACATACTACACTTGTAGCGTACACAGATTGCGCAAATCATTATACAAGTCACAATAGTAATTCATGCAATATACTCGTTCATTATCATCACAGTGGGTAGTTGGTTCATCTACACGTTCACATTACAAGTCCATACTTTACAAGACACGTAACAGTTAACCTTTCATTTTATTTCATCTCGGTCACACACTCATTGATGTATCCCATGTCCACATAATTCATTTATAAAAACACGGCCCAACTACCCAAGCCCCTTAATGAGTGTGCGGTCCAACTCAAGTGGGCGGCCCGCTTAAACAGCGTGGTTCACTTCCCTTCTTGTAACCCACTGCATTATGTGCGGCCCACTTGAGGTGCCCATTACAAAACCCATTCGGCCCATTATTAAAATAATTCCAATTTCAAGTGTTTGCTCCCTACAAGACTTGTGTGACTATGATGTTACTGTGTAGCCATGAAAATTAATTACCTTCATCCTTACATACTCAATCAACAATACAAATAATTTCTACCCCTGACATCATGTCAATTCAATTCTTTATGTACACAGATTTCTATTTCAACAAACAAAACATCATTTCATCATTTAATACACATATTACCCTCACTGACAACATTATTAAAATATTTATGTCCACTTGATTAGATCAAACACATGGGCCACCACTTTTTAGTCAAGGTTACATATAATTCTATTGGACCGTGAATTCCACTGTTACATCTAACTTGATTATGAATCACATGTCATTCCTTATCTCAATTATAAAGACAATAGTCATCCTAGCTCGCATGCAATGTTGAGAGGATAAGGATCGTTGGTTTGTTCAAGATTATCATACTTTTCATGATCTAACTCATCAAGTCATTCACGTGATCTCATGTACATGCCGACATCATTCACACTTAAACACGTAATCAGAATTTATCAAACAATTCTAATCGCCAATCATTATTCTACATCGACTAGCCATTATCACAGGATCCGTAGACAAGGCCCTACATCATGGTTTCTATCTCATAAGCATGTTCTAATCAACACATATTTTCATAATCATGCATTCAAATAATCATTTAACAAACAACCCTAGTCCTTCTATACCATCTTTCGATCAACACATGTTTCTGGCAAAATTCTAGATTACACAAGGATTATAGTTACACATACTATTAAATTGATAAATCCGTATAGAGCCTAAAACAATCAACATGAATCATCACCAGAACGTATTCACTTACCGAGAGATTGTATGGTTATCAGGCAAGAACGTATTCCACAGGGAAGAAGGGTTTCGGCTGGAAGGAGGTGCCGTCGACTTCAAGGGAGGTTAAGAGAGGTTAGGGTTTGCTTGCTTCTTGTTTTGATGTATTGTGAGGGAATACGCGGAGCTATGTGTGTGTATACGCCTAGGGATGAACCGAGCCCAGCTTGTGGGTTTCGTTTAGGCCCATATTGATATACCATTGATATGGGTTTGGGCCACGAACCAGTTAACAAGATAATGAGAGTGTGCGGCCCGGTTCGATTTGTGCGACCAAGATTTCACGATACAACACACTCCCCGCATAACATACATACGTAAGCCCACACCATACAATTTCACTCAACTTAACAATCATTCAATTATCATAACATAGGTTACAACGAGATACGAGATGCGAAAAGGAAACCAGTACAAGAAAGAGAATGGCTTCTAAAATACGAGTTGTCACATCATCCCCTACTTGAAAGAAATTTCGTCCCGAAATTCTCCAATGATATCAGCAGATAATAGCACTGTTTGGGCAACTGAGGATACTAGTGCTTACTCCGATCATTGCGTTCCCACGGGAACTCCTATCCATGTCTTAAGTCCCAACGAACTCTCACGATTGAAAGTCGACTAAGATAACGAATCCTGGACTCCCTGGCCCTTGCCTTTGATAGATTTCTCGACGACTGCAACTTGTCGTTAACCTTATGCTCTAGTAAGGGTATCACAAGTGTTTCATCGGATAAACGCTTCTTTAAATTTGAGACATAAATGACATCGATAACATTATCCAATTCGTCAGGTAACTCGAGTTTGTGGGCCACGTTACCGATTTTCTCTAGAATCTTGAACGACCCAACGTAACGTAAATTAAGCTTGTCACGCTTCCCAAAGCGCACCGCACCCTCCCAAGGTGAGACATCCAACATGACCCGTTCGCCTGCAGCGAACTCCCAGTGTTCCCTAAGTTTATCAGCTTTTCTGGCGGTCACATGTTGCCGCTATATGATTTGCATTTAAATCAGCCCTCCCATGATTTCCGAGTACAAGCCCTGAGCTTATGATTAGGCTGTCATCCATCTCAGCCTGACAGAGAGATCGACATTGTCGTCCATGCAATGCATCGAATGGCGCCGCCTGAATACTGGAATGGTAGTCGTTGCAATGAAATTTTACCAAGGGTAAATGTCTAAACTTTTAATCAAATAAATCACACATGCTTTCAGCATGTCTTCGGGTGTCCGGATGGTTCGTTCACTCTCACTATCTGTCTAAGTGTGATAAGCAGCGATCACGTCTAACGTGAACCATAGGATTTGTGTGCCACCTGCAAAAAATCGAGTATAAACGCAGGTCACAATAATAGGTAATAGAAGTTGGCACCTCGTGCCTGGAAACCGCCTGTCTCAGAGGACTATTCTCAAGCGATGAAGACTCGTCAATCCCCTTGACTGCAAGAAGGTGTGCTGGTTACATGCGGCGGTCAACGATCATCCATGTGTTACTGTTTCCGTTTCGAGTTGTAAGTAGACTGGTGACGAAATTCATAGGAGTCTGCTCCCATCTTCCATATGGGTGTTGCCGGTTTCTGATACTTCGCCTTGGCTCTCCCACAAGTCAAACGTCATACACATACATTGCTAGACGGGTTTTCATGCCCAATCATTAGTACAAGATTTTATAGGTCCTAATGTCTCTCATCAAAATCCGTACAACTAGATTATCGAAGCCGGTGTGCTTTGCTCAACACAAGTTCCCTAAAGTTGCCGTATAATGAGATTCGCATTCGTTCCATGAGGTAGCGAATATTATCCGACCTGCCAACGGTCGCTTCTCCATGCCCCGCATTGGTTCAACTTAAAAATCCTCTTCCTTCAGTTTTCCAGTTTGATCAAGGCGAGTCGGATCAGGTAAGTTAGAGTCGACAGTGAGCTGCAAAGCTCGTGCACGTTCAAGTTTCATAGTTGTAATCATCCAAAAGTTCCCTCCAGCGATGCCATTAACTGATTTAACTCTCTCGTAACCAGGGTACACGGGAGGCCCTTGTGATCGGTCTAAGTAGTGCATTCGGTACCGTCCAAGTAATGCCTCCCACTTAAATCCAATGACAACGGTTCCCACCACAGGTTGTGTGTCGTGTAGTTCCTCTTTGTAACTCCATTACGTAAGTCATCACTCCCTTGTGTTGCGTCGACGTGTAACTGGGACTCTGATTCAAACCATAATGATACACCACTGAATCACCCACGCCCTCGGGTATAAACGATGCTCAGTGCATTGCAGAGTTGGGATTCGACAGCTGAAAGGACGTCCTCCTGTTCTGTCTTTCACGAACACAGCACCCGGCTGTGCTAAAGAGATTTAAGCTACGAGACCTTCGAAATTTCTGCGATTAATCTGCGATAATATCAAGCGGAGCCAAGTAATCGTTGTATCCTCGAAGGACTCTTTAATGTTGATCAGTTTCCAACCAAAACGGGTCTTAGCGAGATCCACGTGCATCCCCACTTCGTTGATTACATTACCCAGAAGGTACCTCTCGAATCCAGAAGTTACGTTTATCAGGACTTCGCGTGATGTGGCTCCTCCCTCAGGACCTCTCAAATAGGATAAAAAGTTGTCCATGTTGTTCGTTCCTCTTGGAAAGGATTCAAAATGTCACCCAATAACATGGTCGGTTCACATGATCCATGAAGCTGCTGGTGTGATGATCACCCTAAAGGTCATGGAATACAAGGTCGTATGGCCGAATTGCGTCTGGTAGGCTTCTTTAAGAACATTCTCCCCTTGGACTTCCATCTGTTAATAGTTCGCTCGAAAATTAATCCTCGAATGAAAGCTCGTCTCTTGTAACTAGTCGACCGGTTGTCGATACATGGTCGAGGCAAACGGTTCCCAACTGTCGTCTCGATGAGTTCTCGATAATCGGTACACACACAAAAAGGCTTATCTTCACGGATATAACTGGGGCTTCCCAAAGCGAGAATTAGGTCCGACAAAACTCTTGTCCAGCAGTTCTCGTAGTAGCTTATACAGTTCTTGCAACCCTCCTGGTGCAAGACGGTAAGAGTCTGAGTATTCGGAGCTCCCTCTAACGTGAGATCAACTGAGATTCCGACTAACAGTTGTGGTAGTAGACCTGAAAGTTCCTCGATTTGCACATTGAGATGAGTCACAACAATTGGTGGATCCTCGATCCTATTTTACTTAGTCTTATCATCAGAAATAGTTGCTAATACAGCGGGGTCATCCCTTCATAGACACTTCCAGACCTTCTTTGCTGGTTTGATTCTAACCTTTACACCACTCTGACACTTCAAAGCATAAAGTGACGCAAAATTTCCTTCCCACAGGGTATATCTACGCGGTATCCAGATAACTAATCTACACAAATACTGCCTCAAAACCATCAAGGATAACAGAAGGAAGGTCGATGTCGAACACGTGTCCCACAAGGTCAAGTTTACACCCCAGCGTACATACGGGGCTTCAATTGACTTGCCATTAGCCGGTTCCATAACAGGTTCGGTTTCGAGAGGCATCAGGGTTAAACAGAACTGTGACGAAGCGATTTGCTACCCATACAAGCTACCATGTTGCTACTATCCGAGCATCACCCACGCCAATCCTGAATGCCCTTCCATAAGTTTCATTTCCGGTGTTGCTGTTTTCGTTACAGGAATTTCCAGTACTACCGCCGTTCCTTTGGTTGTTGTCGTCTTATTTTAACCACGGCCACTCCATGTTGTAGGCACCTTCATTTCCATACTGTAGACTACGATTATAACTGCCTTGATGTTGCCATAACTATTGCCCTAATGTCGTTGCTTGAAATGGAGCCCTACGATCTTTCAACAATGATGTCCATCTATTCACATTTCGTGCCAATTCCAAGGTGCTAATCATGTGCTGGTAGTCACACATTCCACACTATAATCAGTTATCATTGCTTATGTCCCGATTGTTTCGTAAGAGTTGACTCCCATGAGTCGCTAACTAGGGTTAAGGATTCGATTGAAGTCACTTCGCTGGTGTTCGTTGCCGGTAATCAGAGTCGTCCAAATACTGAAATCGGTAAAATGCTACGCTCATCCTCTTGCCCATTGATCTAGCAAGTCGATTGAGTAATACACGGTATGTTACGAGAGTGTTGCAGAAGTGATCGCACTTCGGAGTCTAAGGCGTCAATACATAGAGTTCCAACAAACGAAGAGGAGTGAGAAAGGTATCGGCCAATCATTCGACACTGCGACATCCAATTCAGTGACGTTCATATAAGCACCTAACACTCTACCCAGTTTGCTAGGCGTTCAGATGGGTGTACAGGTAATAATCGATAGCATAGAGGTTCACAAGGATTCAGTGAGAAATGAAAAGATCATGATCGAGTAGTAGACTATCACTGCTATGACTCCTATAGATTTGTTACGTTTCTCATTGATTAGATAACAGAACAGAACCCCTTTTCCACTTGTTAAAGCTCACTGGGACTCGCATGCACCCCACATTATTATTATGTGTGCACCCACAATAATATTGTGATTTGCATGCTCATCTCAGTTCCTCCTAACTCATGTCCAATGGTTCCTCAAACTCAGATGTCAAACGAAGGTTGTCAAAGTAATAAGATCACAAAAATCTAAGGACTACAACGCACCGACTACGCATCATAAGGTAAACAAGCAATTCATGAAATTATGCTATCGTGACGGGTGGGTGTCTGTATGCTACATCATAAACAAGTGTGTACTAGTCATGTAATGTATGTAACAAGTGAGAAAGACGAACCTTGCAATCTGGAGCTGAGTGTCATGGTCGTATTCACGTATTCAGAACTGCTCGGTTATAGTCTGGTTTTACAAAAACGTTTTAAAACCAAGTTCACTATAACCAGTGGCTCTGATACCAAACTATCACACCCCCAAAATACCACTTGCAGAAAACACCGCGGGGCGTGTGACGTACCAGGATCCAAGCCACCAATCACGTTGAACTCGTAATTATAATTAAATAAAACTTTCATTCATAAACATAAAGTGTTACGAACATTACATATCATTGTATACAGCGGAAGCAAAACTCATTTGTTAAGTATTTCGTAAACCATGTGTACATAAACCATTAAGCTTGTATTGAGATCCCATGTATCTCGACCCATGACCACTCCAGCATCCCAGACAGCAAGTCCCAACGATATGAACCTACAACCCTGCAAGCATGCAGACAAGTGTGTCAGACGACGCTGGTGAGTTCAAAGTTTTGTTAACGCGTTTAGATACCAGTTATCAGATTAAAACGATTCGCAAATTCGATGATTTGATTTGATGTTGTTATTAACTCGATTACCGTATGTGGCGACTAGATGTGAATGCCCAACCCCAATGCCTCCATTTAGGCATTGGTCATGAGGTCAAGGTATCAAACAACCTTGAATAGATGTAAGGGGTCTTATATGTACACGATGAGAATGCCCAACCCCAATGCCTCTAACTAGGCATTGGTCATGAAGTCCAGGTAATTAGTTCACGCCCGTCCTTTCGGCCCGGTGTGAGGGTGCCAAACCTAATAGCGCTATCAACTAAATACCTCGTTGCTTCTTCAGCAACACGGTAAATGTACGGGGTCTTACATGATTTATACTGTGTTCAATAACCAACATCCCAATTAAACAGTTTACCCAGTATCCCCTTCAGAAACGTTTACCAGATGTCCCAAACCACCGGGACGCATGCTTAGAAAAGTGCAGTGAACTCACCTTAGATTTGCTCGGTAGACTAAATGCTTGATTACAGTTGATCATTCAAATCCTAATGTGGTTACCAATAATAGTCAGTTTCATATGCACATAGAACACATATTTTCTACACATACTACACTTGTAGCGTACACAGATTGCGCAAATCATTATACAAGTCACAATAGTAATTCATGCAATATACTCGTTCATTATCATCACAGTGGGTAGTTGGTTCATCTACACGTTCACATTACAAGTCCATACTTTACAAGACACGTAACAGTTAACCTTTCATTTTATTTCATCTCGGTCACACACTCATTGATGTATCCCATGTCCACATAATTCATTTATAAAAACACGGCCCAACTACCCAAGCCCCTTAATGAGTGTGCGGTCCAACTCAAGTGGGCGGCCCGCTTAAACAGCGCGGTTCACTTCCCTTCTTGTAACCCACTGCATTATGTGCGGCCCACTTGAGGTGCCCATTACAAAACCCATTCGGCCCATTATTAAAATAATTCCAATTTCAAGTGTTTGCTCCCTACAAGACTTGTGTGACTATGATGTTACTGTGTAGCCATGAAAATTAATTACCTTCATCCTTACATACTCAATCAACAATACAAATAATTTCTACCCCTGACATCATGTCAATTCAATTCTTTATGTACACAGATTTCTATTTCAACAAACAAAACATCATTTCATCATTTAATACACATATTACCCTCATTGACAACATTATTAAAATATTTATGTCCACTTGATTAGATCAAACACATGGGCCACCACTTTTTAGTCAAGGTTACATATAATTCTATTGGACCGTGAATTCCACTGTTACATCTAACTTGATTATGAATCACATGTCATTCCTTATCTCAATTATAAAGACAATTGTCATCCTAGCTCGCATGCAATGTTGAGAGGATAAGGATCGTTGGTTTGTTCAAGATTATCATACTTTTCATGATCTAACTCATCAAGTCATTCACGTGATCTCATGTACATGCCGACATTATTCACACTTAAACACGTAATCAGAATTTATCAAACAATTCTAATCGCCAATCATTATTCTACATCGACTAGCCATTATCACAGGATCCGTAGACAAGGCCCTACATCACGGTTTCTATCTCATAAGCATGTTCTAATCAACACATATTTTCATAATCATGCATTCAAATAATCATTTAACAAACAACCCTAGTCCTTCTATACCATCTTTCGATCAACACATGTTTCTGGCAAAATTCTAGATTACACAAGGATTATAGTTACACATACTATTAAATTGATAAATCCGTATAGAGCCTAAAACAATCAACATGAATCATCACCAGAACGTATTCACTTACCGAGAGATTGTATGGTTATCAGGCAAGAACGTATTCCACAGGGAAGAAGGGTTTCGGCTGGAAGGAGGTGCCGTCGACTTCAAGGGAGGTTAAGAGAGGTTAGGGTTTGCTTGCTTCTTGTTTTGATGTATTGTGAGGGAATACACGGAGCTATGTGTGTGTATACGCCTAGGGATGAACCGAGCCCAGCTTGTGGGTTTCGTTTGGGCCCATATTGATATACCATTGATATGGGTTTGGGCCACGAACCAGTTAACAAGATAATGAGAGTGTGCGGCCCGGTTCGATTTGTGCGACCAAGATTTCACGATACAACACACTCCCCGCATAACATACATACGTAAGCCCACACCATACAATTTCACTCAACTTAACAATCATTCAATTATCATAACATAGGTTACAACGAGATACGAGATGCGAAAAGGAAACCAGTACAAGAAAGAGAATGGCTTCTAAAATACGAGTTGTCACATCCATAGAAAATTTGCAAGAGCTCCGCCAGAGGTGTCAACCACAGATATCTCAAAAGAGAACCAGGAACCTCTATTTATAGGCGCGCTCATCCGGGAGAAAGCACACACCATTCGAATGATCATCCGTTCGGATGATCATCCGTCTGGATGGACATTACAAAACATTCTAACTTCTGTTTCGTCCCGGATGTAATATAAAACATGTACAAAACTATACATAGACAACAACCCGGTAAATATAGACTAAATACAGACGAAAGCTACAGACATATACATCTACAGACTCCCCCTTGGATGTAGCTGCAGCCTTTCTTCCTGTATAGTCTTCAACGTGCCTTCCTGTTGCATCTTCTATCTCTTGCTTTCCTTCTCCTCTCTTCTTTCCTTTCTTCTAGCATTCTCTGCCTCATTGGTCTTCCAACAGTATTCCACCATTCACGATAAACTGAATCACCATCTCGAGCTTTAGACCATCTCGGGATCTTCTTCTCTTGAGACTCGATTGGTGTTTGATCGGTTTCAGGCCATTTCAACTTCCAGCTAGCACGTTGAGCAGCTTTAGCTCTTATCTCTTTCATCTTTTCACTACGAAGTTCCTTCTTCAGAAATTCATCAAGCTCAAGATCTCTAAACTTTGACTCCCAGTAACGTCCAGAATTGATGTCTTTCGCAAAACATACATTCACCAACTTCTAGTATTGTTGAGCTTGAAATTCGTCAGGTTCATTGTAACTGATCTTGTTGAAGAATAAGCATTCAATGTCTTTCTTTGAACAGTTAACCAACCACTTAGGATCTAACACGTGAATGTGTCTCCAATCACCTGTCTTTGCATCCAATAAAGTGATCACCGCTTCACAAGTACTAGGGTTGAAAATCCAGCCTTTAAAGTCTTTCTGAAAGTCTTGTTCCATTTCACATAGCGGCATATTCTTCAAACACCTAGGTCGTCTGATCTGCAACGTGATATCTTTCTCACCAGTGTTAGGATCAATCTTTACTATCTGCTTTGGTTGGTGTGGTTTCCAATCAGGAAAGTTTAACTTTGCTTGCTGCTTAATGTACTCCCACAACCTCTGCTCGTGACATTAACCTCAGACCCGTTGAAATACTGCTTGATGTTCTTAGTCTGCACCAGTTCTTCTACATCCCACCAAGGTAGAGTTTTTATGTCTGATAAGAATTCAAAATATTGTACCCCAAACTCTCGCTTGATTGCATACACATTCAGATCTTCTAAATACCCCCACAATAGAATGTCACCAAGAGACTTATCTGGATGCCTCGTGAAAAACTGTAACGGCCTCTTGAACTTTCTCTCCTCAGGCATCACCCTAAACCATCTCTTCCTTTCTTCCAAAAGATCTTCTTTAGACACAGTTTCAGGAACACCTTTGGTAGCAATCTTTTCAACCACTTTCCTCCTAACTTCATCTTCGTTATGCGAATGGAATAGCTCATCGAAGGTAGGAAAATCATCATCCAAACCAGAATAATGAAACAGAGTGTGCTGGTCGGAATCAGATCCCTCCTCAATGATTACATCATTGAAATTATCAGCTTCTTTCATAAATTTGAAAGTATACTTCCTATCAGGAGTCGGTGGAATCTCCTCTTCAATATCAAACTTAAATCTGTCTTCTTCCATATCCAATCTATCTAACATGAACTCCCTAGTCCAGTTTTCTACTGACTGCCCCTCTTCCTCAGTATGATTCAAATAAATGACTTTAGGAAGATTAAGGAATACTCATGAATATCAGCATGTTTGGATCCAGACGACGACTCCCCATGATGTTGATCTTCTTCACGTTGCTCGTTCAGCTCATCAATCAAGAAATCTTCAATAGTACTTGGACCTGATGGCTTTGTGATCAACAAACCAGTAGCACCGATATGATCATCATCATCGCCCTTATCATCTTTGTTATCTTTGTTGTCTTTATCGTCTTTATCATCATCTTCATCTCCAAACATTTCTTTCAACTCTTCATCATCATCATCAACTTTGTACTTATTCATTTTCGGCTTCAATCGACGACGTTCGACTTCAATTCGTCTAAGACTAGCAAATTCACTATGAACCATATCCTTCACTTCTCCAATAGGAATAATAGCAAGGTTTAGTTCAATATCTGCCTCATTCACTTCAACCTCTGCTTCTTTCATATCAACATCATTAGCATTAGCATTAGCTTCAGTGTTAGAAACATTTAACTCATCAGCTTGTGAAGGTTCAAGTTGACTTGCCGAACCAAGAATTTCTTCTGTATCGATCATAAGACCCTTTCTTTTATCTTTAAGTGCTTCAGCAGCTTCTTCAGCAATTCTTTTCTCTTTTCCCATCCTCCGAGCCTCGACTCTTTGGATCTCTATCTCGTCATAAGCTGCTTGAACATTAACTCCAAGTTTTTTTTCTATCACGGTATACATCATATTGAGTTGTTCATCTTTGATTTCCTTATCTGCTCTCAATGCTTCTAATTCTTTCTTCAGAATTTCATTTTTGCTTGAAGTAAATGTGTGCAGATCACCAACAATTTCCATCAATGTTTTGTGAGATTCATCCATTGCTTTGTATTGCGCATTAACCTCCATAATCTTTTCTGCCAGCTCTTCAACTACACCTGTCAGCTTTTCAATTTCATTCTTCAAAGTGACATTCTCAGCTTCAACATCTTTAAGCTTTTCTTTTGTAGCCTTGAGTTATGCTTTAGCTTCAGCCTTGGCTTTCTCCAACAAACTAACTTACCTCGTCAACGCATTAATCTTGCCATCATTAAACATATCACCAAAATCTGACGGAAGATCATAAGGAACCTTTGGAAAACCGTGGCTTGAACTCTGAGGTGTTGGAGGTTTCTTTGATGCTGAACTTGGTTCTTCTGTAGTCTTTGGCGGTTGATCTGGAGTTTTCTCACGTACTTCTTCTTGAATACGAACTGATTGTTGAACAGGTGAAGTTGGAGGTGTTGGAATTCTATCTTCAGTTTGATCTAGAATGTCCACTTCAATGCTTTCATCACGTTCAATCTTTTCAACATTTGAAGTTGTATCTTTTCTACTTTTCTTTCTCTTCTGCAGCTCACCCGTTGGACGTGCTTTGCATTTACGAATACCTTTCTTTTTCATCTTCTATTTTTCTACTGGGGTTGGTTCATAAGTAACATCTTCCTCATCAGAGACTTTCTTTTTCTTTGGAGATTTCTTCAGTTTGAACTTTCCACTGATGTAAGAAGTAGGTGCTATTTTCGTAGGATCAATGTTACTTTCTGTTTCACTCGAATCCATATGCACCTCACCTTTGACAAACGTTTCTTTCAAACCTTCTCCACCAGCTTAAATATTTTCAGCAATCTTTGCCGCATCTTGAGCACCTTGAGCAGTAGATAACTTTTCAATGCCTTGCTCAATCACTTCTTGTGGCGAAATTACACGCTCATCAACCAGGTGAGGTGGTGATGTCTTCTTCTTTGTATCTGCAACATAAACAATAACATTTTCAGTAAAAGATTCAAATGTTTTATCTACCAACCTTTCTGGTGATTCCTGCATCTTTGTTTTACCCTTTATAACAACTTTCGGAGTTGTCACTTTTGGTGTTCTTTTCCTCGATCTTTCTTCTTTCACAAACCACCAACGTTGTAACAACTGACACTAAAATCAATAATTAGGACGATAATTAGTCAATAAGAAAACCCTAATTGAGACACCTAAGTAATTCTGCATTAGCCCTAAAATTTTCAGAACAATCGGAATCAGGATCAGGGCCCCTATAACTCAAGGGGGGCAAACCCTAGTTGGACGTTTATCTAAATAAAATGTTGGGACAATCTGATTTGTTAAATTAGTTGATTCAGCAAGCCTAGTCCCGAGCCTAGGCAGCCTATAATTAGACTGCTTAGCTTACGGATCGTAAGGGATCAGGCATACGGTCCGTAAGGGAGTCCGTGTACGTCGAATTAGAATCGTTATAGCAGACATTGGGACATGAACAGAACACTGAAACGACGCTCAGATTCTCTGTGTACGTCGAATTAGAATCGTTATACTACAATTAAACACACACGATCACGAGGTGCTGCCACAAGCAGGGTAATAACTCGATCGCTATTACGATTCAACGTCCGATCGATTATAACTATCCAACGATTGTCCGAGTGCTACTCACATTGAGCCTGTACTTTGATTATTCGTCGTGATTTCGACTTGAATATTTGAGTGCTGTTCGAATTCGGACTATGCTCTGTTATTCGTTGTGAATCCGATTGAATTATTAAGTATCGCACTTGTTAATCGATGTGAGGGTTTGATCTCGTGAATTGACGTAACTGCTGTATTAGTTACTAACCCGTTGTGTGTGCATTGTGTTAAATTAGGTTTAATCCTGGCTAATCAGTAGGCTTATATCTTACTCATTAAATCCGCAATGTGAGTCATTCTCTTTTTATCAAATATGTTTTACAAAACTCCAAGTTATTTTCAAAGTTATAATTACAGGGATTAAGTCTTTGTAATCACCAAGTTACAGCTGGTATGTGGAGTTTTGTATACATTACTTGATAATCTTCAACATTGGGGCAGCCAATGGGTGATATGACCATAATCACAGACACCACTGGACAGGTGGGCCAGTGGGTCGAGTGGTAAAGTACCGTGGGTAGTTGGTTTGATAATCAGAAACATTGTAATCGCTCTTAATACTGTGAAGTATAACTAATGTGTTGTTTTAGTAAAATGAATGATTCACTCAGTATTTCCCCGCTGACAAAACCTTTTTCAAACATGTTTCAGGTGATATGTTGTGAGCAAAGAAAGAGAAGTGCCGTGAAGCACTCCCAGCTTAGAAAAGTGGCTCAGTGTAAATAAATAAAAGAAACATGTTTTGAAAATAAAGATTTCCCGGAGAAATCACATTATTGTGAATTATGGGATTTTATAAGAAGATGACACTAGGAGACTTCATAAAGCATTTGGAAGCTCAAGAGATGGAGCAGAGGAAGATTGCTAGGATGAAGAACTACGATGGAGAACAGGATATCAGTCTGTATTACAAGCATGGTGTTACTGATTCAACAAAGTTTTCTCCTAAGATCGAAACTGCTTATAGTGTTAAAGATTCTCCTGAGAAGAAGGCATCTCAAGGATCAAGCAACAGCACAAGATTTTCATCTTTCGATTCTAACATCTCTGTAACAAAGAATGGTAGAAAACTTCAGTGTAACATTGTGTTAAGCCTTGAAAATGATCAAGACTACACTGAAGAGATTGCTAAAAATCAAATGTCTTTGTTAGGGATGATTTTAGAGTCTTATAGTTGTTTTGTTGCAGGAAAGATCGGAAATCCAATGCTCACAAAAGAGGATTACGATCAAATTGATGCTGAGGAAATGGAATTGATGGATATAAAATGGTGTATGGCGAGTGTGATGAGACGTGCAGAAAAGTTTAAACAAATTACAGGCCGTGATGATTTTCGTGATGCAAATGTTTCAGCTTTAGGTTTTGATAAATCTAAAGTTACGTGTTTTCGTTGTCGGGAGAAAGGACATTTCAAGCGGGAGTGCAAAAACCGTGAAGCTACCGGTGTCCAGAACCCTTTCGGAAACAACGACTATCACAAGAAGGCCATCTATCATCAAATCACACCACCAGTACAGCAGCAGGCACAAACAGCTCATGGGAGAGATGTGATGGATAATTCGAAAAGAGCATGTGTTGTTAGTCAGGGAAAATATGATGATTTTACCTGGGAAAAGTATCTTCCGAAAGACAGCAAAGTGTGTTTGGCTGAACAAGATGATGAGAAGTTGGCTGAAGGTTTTACTTGGGATGATTTTTGTCCAGACCAAAATCTTATGGCCAAAGAGATGTCCAAAAACACTTCTCATGCTTTCTTTGCTAATGCTTATGATTTGAAATGTGCAGAAAGGTGCAGAAAAGTCATGGAAGCTGCTGAAGAAAAACGAAGAAGGAACAGAGAAGAAGCAGAAGAGGAAGAGAGATTGAAGGAAGAAGCAAAAGCTGAGAAAAGAAGAAGAGCTGAGTTTTTACAACCGAGCAGAAATGTTAAAGAAGTTCCAGAATATGAAGTGAAGATTGATGCAGAACGAGTTGAAATTTCTGAAAAGTGCTTAAACTGTGATTCGCTGATTAAGCAGAACAATGAGCTGTTGCATAAAATTCACAAGTTGAAAGAATCGTATGATACTATGAACAGAGAAATCAACAAATATACAGATTCTGATGGTGAACAAGCTGAAGCTATGAATACTTTGAAGATAGCTTATCTGAGACAGCTTGATACAGCAAACTTTAACATAAAGAAATGTGCAGATCTCGAGTTGGAATTGGCAACACAAAAGATAGAAACTGAGAAAGTCAAGAAATTATTAGATAGTTACTCATGTTCTACTTTTGTGGTTGATAGGATTTATCCGGTGGTGAAAGATTTGAAGACATTCAAAGAAGAGGAGACATCGGATGAAGAAAAGTGTGTGACAAATGTTGAAGAAAAGTTGAAAGCTTTTGGTAAGAAACCGAGTGTATCCTACAATAGATGTCCGCCCCCGGTCGAAAATGGATATTCACCTCGAAAACCAAATTCAGAAAGAGTTAATAAAGCGATCAATTTGAAATGGGAGTCTGGGTCGTCGGATAACTTACCAGAAAGTATTGATGTCACATATACGTCATCAGACACTGATCATGAGTCAAAGTTGATAAAAAGTATGGTCGATCAGGTGTTAGACAGCGATGACAATGAGAAGCCAGAACCGGAGTCCAAACCCGAGTCAAAGTCTGGGTCAAATACGTCAAAGCCGACAAATAAAAAGGACAAACGGGTTTATGATAAAGAGTTTTTACTTTCAAAATCTAATTTGAATGATGAATCGGTCAAAGTGGCATATACTTTGAAAGGTTCTGACAAATTATATTCAGATGAAAGTTTTCCAATAAGAAGTGTCAGACTTGAAATGATTCAAAAGGTTTTCAAAATAACAGAAATTAAGATTTCTGAAATAAAAGATTTAAATCTTAATGGAAATGTAAAACCCGAGCAGGATCAATCAATGATATCAATAATATCTTGTGAAAGCGCGGAATTCAGTCACAAGACGATTCAAGATTAAACAATAATAATCAATGATAGTTGAGAGTAATCGAAATCACAAACCAAAAGATTCTTGCATTCAACGATGAACGTAGACTGATACAAGAACTATCACAGGGACTCGCAACCGGCTACACAACCAACAACCTCAACCCTAAAGTTGAGGTTTGTATATATACTAAACACTAGGACCGAAATCTAGGCCCTAAACGCTAATGGGTTGCGAGTTGACCCTAACACCCCTAATCGGCCCATTACAAACATTAAGAAATAAAACAAAAACAACCCTTTTAACCCCTGTACTATATTCACCTGCATGAATAAACCTTCAGGTTCCAACAATCTCCCCCTAGGTTTATGCATGCAGGTTCTTGATTCTTCAAGTGTTGTTACCACCTCCCAAACGATCTCGAAAACCACCAAATCCAACTTTGCGAATGTGAATAGCGGACGCAACAGCGGCAGTCCAACCCTTTGCGATATCTTCATACTTTTCAGTTGCTCGAATCTGATTTTGAGCTAAAACCTCCAAATCTTCAAGAGCAATGTTTAACACATCCACTTGATCGACTAAACGGAAACTGACATCACCATCACAGACGAACACTGCCTGACCAAGATGCTCATCATAAGCCCAAAAATGCAGAGACTTCAGAGCACCTTGTGGAATCTTCTTGACCAACGGTATCACCTTCTCTTTGTCTGTTACCGGCCAGTGCACCACTTTCATTCGCTTTTTGGTAAATGAATCCCGGACACCCTTAAGAGGTTTAACAATTGAGTCAGCAGTGCGCATCGATGGAAAGTTATTTTGAACTTCCCTCTTCAATCTTTCGAAAAATATGTGTCCAGGACCTCCAGGGTTATCATCAACATAAGGAGCATTAGATAATTCTGTCAGATCAACCTTTGTAAACGATTGAAACTGGCCAGGATGTTTGTACCACTCCACCGGACCAACTTTTCTCTTGATCCACCACCTATGTCTGTCATGGTCATAACCCCAGCTTACCACTCCCGAGCGATTGCCAACTTTATCATACAAAGTCTCACCAACATCCATCATATGATGAGAAGCCTGAGCATCAACATCATCTGGATTCAGATTCTTGTTTTTCAAAATCACCAACTCTCTTTTTCTTTTAATTCTTTCTGCCTTTGCTTTCTCTGCTTCTGGATCAGTAACTCTTTCAAAGTATTTCTCCATCGCAGCATTCTTTTCAGCATTATCTTCTTCAAAGGCCTTCTTTCGGTTCTCAACATCTGTTGGATCAGAAAACTCCTGTCCAAACTTTTTCTCAAGCTTACCACGTAAATAATAGACCATGGAGAATAACAGACTCACATCTCCTTGCAATTGCTCAATCTGTTGATCCTTCTTTACTATGATATCTTCAAGTTGGATGATCTTTGCTTCTTTGTGAATCGAATCTTGTTCAACAACAACCAATCTTCTCTTCATCTCTCTCATACTGATAAATTCATCTTCATCACTAGAATCATCATCAAACGGCATTCTCAACGGTTCCTCAGGCCTTTTACCACTAGAACTGCTCGGCACATCATGAGCAACATTGGAGGGGCCGGCAGAATCAGAAACACCCAGCAATACATCACCAGCAGGCTCTGAAGCAACACTTGCAGCTTGAACTTCAACAGTAACATCGGTGGTTTCCATATCAGTTCTTTGAGTATCAACATCAAACAGACCCTCAAAAATATCTGTGGAGGGGTTGGTAGCATCAGCAACACTCTTCTCAAAATCAAAATCATACAGACCCTCATCATCTTCATCAGTGTTCAAGGATTGATCTTTGTTCTTCTCAACATACATACCGAGCCGAGGATCCCTCCTTTTCCGCTTAACTGGAAGGGAATCAGGATCCTTTGGGCGTTCACTTGACTCTTCATTTGGAACTGAAAGATCAGAAGGAGGCTTTCCCATCGTTTCAGTCACTGTCTTTAATAACTGAGCCAAAACTTCAGTAGAAATCACAGGTGTGGCAGTTGAAACAGTATCAGAAACTCCAGCTTCAGGAGGAAGCTCCATATCCACATCAGAATCAAATGAAATCTCAACACCTTCCTCATCAGAATCAATATTCACTAACTCATTTTCAGATTCTCTTTCAACACCTCTTTGAACATCATGCTCTTCAGCAACGATAGCAACAGCAGGCCCAACATTAACTTGAATTGGTTGATCTATGACTGGTTCAGCAGCAACATCTTCAGTTTCAGCGAACTGACCAAACTTCTCTAAGGGAATTTTTCCTTCAAACTTCCTTTCCGTACTCTTCTTCGGAGTAAGCGCACCAAAACATGCGGGACCCATTGGTTTTAACTCCAATGTGTTTCCAGTTTTCACCAACTGCGGATAACTTGCATTGAGGATCATCTGTATAAACCTTGGATACATGAGAAACTTATCCTTTCTGACTCCCAGAACATTTCTTTTCATTGCCTCCAAAACATACTTCGAATAGTTGAACGGCTCATTTGTTATTACACATACCAAAGCAGCAGTCTGTGTACTATTCAACTGATCGGTGCCTCCCCGATTCTCAGATATGCACAAAAGAAACATGTGCACTAACAACCTCCAGTACGGATGCACAAGCTTCTTGATCAGAGGGGGATATTTGCCTTCATAACTGAGTCTGGGTAGAATAGCCTCAACTGTACCAGCTGGAACCTCAATTGAATCCGAGTCTTGATCATTAAACTGCAACACCTCACGAATCATCTGCTCTGTTATTGTAATCGTGATTTTCTGAATTTCAGACACAATAGCTCCCTTTCCTTCAACCACCTCGATCTTCGCATTCTTCCAGAAATCTTGAATGAGGCCTTCATAAATGACTGGATTGTCTCGTAATGCGTGAACAATACGGCAGCTGTTTAGACCTTTCATGAGCGAAGAGTATAATCTCCGATGTTTCTCTGGAGGAGGTGCCAAATATCCTGCCTGATTATGAGTGGCTATAAATTTCAAATCCATTATCTGCACAAACCGAAAGTGTGTCACAAACATACACAATTATCAAAAATTAACTCCAAACAAGATGTTTTTGACTCGAGATCACGAGTCGCAATCAGAAGTTTTGAGTCGCAACCAATGTCACAGTCAAGATCTCTAGTCGAGACCTTGAGTCGAGACCATGAGTCAAGACAACAGATCTCGAGTAGTTACGATAAGGTTGCGACTCGCAACCAACAGTCTCGAGTCCTTATCCACAAACACTTTGACTTTCAAACACTTAGGATCAAATCTCATAACACCATCAAAAAGATTTGAAGACCAAATTATATTAATTTTATAGGGTTCTTCAATTTCTTCAAATCTTCAACTGATCATCATCAGACCTGCAAAACTTCAAACAGATCATCAAATACCTTCAAAACTATGAGTCGAGACCGGAAAGTTATGAGTCGAGACCGGAAAAACAATGAGTCGAGACCGGAGAGCAGAGGGTTGTCGCCGGAATTCTTGAGAGAAAACTTTGAAGATTTCAAGTGAGTTATGAGGTCTCGACTCGAGACCCTGCTTTTGTACTCAAACCCATTAGATGGGCTTGGGCCTAAACATGGGCTTAATGGACCGAGATAAACAAATGGATTATCTTTAATGATTTAAATTAGATTTAATTGAATCCATTAATCAAAATTTTAATCAATTAAAAATCCATACAACTTCCTGAGCATGATTTGTTGAAAAACCTAAAACCAAAAATAAATAATTAAATATTCATTATTTACAAACAAAATAGGAAAACAACAAAGATTACTCAGGGATCAAATCACGAGGTTTCGGGCCTGACAACATTTATCAACACTGATCTATTCCCGAATGATCTAGGCGATTGCAGGTATATTTTTCCACCTAAACTCATCTTCCCAGACCTCTTCCATACAACTGTCCTGTAACATATTTTATCATGTTTTGATTACTTAACAATGAGCACTCAGGTAAATATTAGTCAAATCCCGGAAATATAAACAGTACACACTATCATGCAAGTATCTTCCCTACCACATATTTCACAAGTCCAATCCAGATCTCTGAAAGCTTAACTGGGAGTAGGTTGAGAAAAGAACAGAATAGATCTTTCGCAGAGATGATATAATATACAGATCAAATGAGTTTTTCTCAATTTGATATAGGTTTATTTGGGTTTCTTTTGGGCACTAGAGGGCCTCTTTCGGGTGTTTAGATCTACAGCGCGACAACGTACAGCTAGGTCAGCATGTATCTGGATGCAGCAGAAGCTGTCGTTGCCTAGCACCTCCAGGTCAGCATGTATCTGGATGCAGCAGAGGAGGTACACGAGTTTTTTCAGAGAAGATTTCAGAGTCAGATCAGAATTGTGTGTATCGGGACAACATACAGACATTCAAATAGAAATGCACTAATTCCAAGTGATTTTCTTTCCTGAGGTCATAGACTACTTTAGTTCTAAACAAAACAGCTAATGTTTTCAGTCTAAAGAGGAGAGCCTACCAACACATCACTACTAGAGTCAAAAGGTTTCGATACTGGTCTTACATGTGTCAGCCCTTGACCATAATGTGAAAGTTCATTTCATTTCCCAGTCATTGCAACACTTGCTTCCCCCCTTTTTTTATTTTTTTTATTTTTTTTTTTAATGTTTTTGGATTTTTCTAATTTTTAAATGTTTTTGGATTTTCGAATTTTTTCTCCCCCTAAATTTGTGCATAAATAAAAAACTACCTACGAATAGAAAAACTTTATGAACAAATTTACCTACGAAACAAAAACATGCTCAGTCAGTAAAACGGATCATTTTCAGAAAATCCACAAGCACTCTGAATTTCGAGCTGCTGACAGGCTTGGTGAACAAATCGACCGCATTTGCATCTGTGTCGATTTGTTCAAGAGTGATAAGGCCTCTGTCAAAGCAGTCTCGGATAAAATGTACTTTAATATCAATGTGCTTGGTTTTGGAGTGAAAGACAGGATTCCGAACAATTTGAATTGCAGCATCATTATCGCAGTAAATAGTAGTGTTAAGATAAGTCAAACCATAATCCTGCAATTGATGTTGCATCCACACCACTTGAGAACAAGAAGCAGAAGCAGCAACATACTCAGCTTCAGCTGTGGATATCGCCACTGTTTGTTGTTTCTTGCATTGCCAAGAAATGAGCCGATCACCCAAGAATTGGCATCCCGCAGATGTAGATTTCCTGTCACTATCAGTACCTCCAAAATTGCTGTCAGAGAAAGCAAACAAGTCAAAATTGGAATCCCTCGGATACCACAGGCCAAACCGAGGTCGGCCTTTAAGATACCGAAAGATCCTTTTAACAGCAGTAAGATGAGAAGTTTTAGGATTAGCCTGATAGCGTGCACAGTTGCAGACAGCAAACATGATATCCGGACGGCTGGCTGTGAGATACATCAATGACCCGATCATAGACCTGTATTGACGTTGATTTACAGACTCTCCTTCTTCATCTTCAGTCAATAGTGGCCTCTCTGCCATTGGTGTTTCAGCAGGCTTTGCATCCGTAAACTTGAATTTCGCCAGTACATCATCCACATACTTCCCTTGATGGATAAGAATCCCTTGCGAACTCTGTTTGACTTGCAATCCCAGAAACAGTGTCATTTCACCAAGAGCACTCATTTCAAACTTCTTCTTCATAACCCTCTCGAATTCCTTGCAGAGATCCTCGCTCGTAGATCCGAAAATGATATCATCGACATAAATCTGAACCAGGATTTGATCACTGCCCACCTTCTTGATAAACAGAGTCTGGTCTATGGTGCCACGTGTATACCCGTGAGCCAGAAGATGCTCAGTTAAAGTGGCATACCAAGCTCGAGGAGCTTGGTGTAATCCGTACAACGCCTTGTCCAGCTTGTAAGCGTAGCCAGGATAATCTGGATGCACAAACCCTGGTGGCTGCTCGACAAAAATTTCTTCCTTCACGTCTCCATAGAGAAACGCGGTTTTGACATCCATCTGATAAACAGTGAATCCCATGTAAGACGCGTAAGCTAAGAAGATCCTGATGGCTTCAAGTCGTGCAACCGGAGCATATACTTCATCATAGTCCAGACCTTCAATCTGTTTAAATCCCTGAACTACCAGCCTTGCCTTGTTGCGAACAATGACTCCAGCAGAATCTTGCTTGTTTCGAAATACCCATCTTGTTCCAAGTTTACGCTTTCCCTCTGGCAACTTGACAAGTTTCCGTACTCCAAGCTTCTCAAATTGGTTCAGTTCTTCGTGCATTGCATCTACCCATCCTGGTTCCTGCAAAGCTATATCAACAGATTTAGGTTCAATCTGAGAAAGATAACAAGAGTATAAACAAGTATTGATGACTCCAGATTGACTCCTGGTCATGACCCCTGCATTCACAGGGCCAATCACATTCTCTATAGGATGATTTCGCTGGACACTTGTAGGTATGGCTATGTCTGGAGCTATCGCGTCTTCGGAAGCTGCATTTTGATCTTCAGAAATGGTGTGGCTAGACTCCCCCTCATTAGGTACTGTAGAGTGATGGATGAATGGAGTAGTGACAGAACAATCCTCCGGAATAGGATCAGGAAACAGTGAAGATCCTGAAACACTGGGTGAAGCACCACTTGTTGAAGTACCTTCAGGGGAGCGATGGGACATTTGTTGAGGCGAAGGATGAGGAGTAAAAACCATTCCCGGGGGATCAACAGTGTGGCTTTTTGATTCGTTTACTGACTGTTCTTCTTCCTCAGCGTCACCAAATGATAATGGTTGATGCGGCGTCGACATTCCTGCACCTGTAGTAACACTTGGCAACACGTTAAAAGATTTAAACAAAGTAGCATAATCATATAACCAGTCGGGCCCGACTCTAGCAACCGTAGTGTTTTCTTCTAACCATTCAATGTTGCACGACTCAACGACCTTTTTGGTTACTTTGTTGTATACTCTATAAGCTGAGCCTTTAGAATATCCAACAAAGTAACAGTCGTCTCCTTTGACTTCAAACTTTCCATTAGTGTCCATTAGTAATAACACACATGGACAACCAAAGATACGAAAGTGTGAAACCGAAGGTTTGTGTCCTTCCAGAATCTCATAAGGAGTTTTCATATGACGTTTATTTACTAAAGCATGATTCTGGACATAACAGGCCGTGCTAACAGCTTCGGCCCAGAAGAAACTAGGAAGCTTGGAGTCAGCCAGCATAGTACGTGCAGCCTCTATAAGAGTACGATTTCGCCTTTCAGCAACACCGTTCTGCTGTGGAGTTCGAGGAGCACTGTACTGTTGATCAATTCCCTTCTCTGCACAGAAAGTATTCATGGTAACATTTTTGAATTCTGTCCCATTATCTGATCGAATCGCCTTAACCCTTTTACTAGCTTGATTTTCCACCAAGGTGATGAATTGTTTGATCAAAACTGTTGCCTCACTCTTGTGACTTAGAAAATACACCCAGGTGTATCGTGAATAGTCATCAACTATCACGAGACAATATGCCTTCTTGCCAATGCTTAAAACATTCACGGGCCCAAAAAGATCTATATGAAGTAACTCAAGTACAGCTTTGGTTGAGGGTGGGATTTAGATTTGTGCGGCTTTCGATGAGCTTTGCCTTTAGCGCAGGCAACACATTTCTCTACCAACATAAAGTCTTTAATTGGCAGATCACGTACTAGCTGACCTTTGGCAAGACGATTTAAGTTTTTCATGTTCACATGTCCGAGACGACGATGCCACAATAGACCATCATGTTCTGATATCTTTGAAAACAAGCAAGTGATCTCTTCACACGGCTTCTTGTTCATATCGATGACATAAGCGTTTCCTTTTCTCTCGGCAGTCATTAAAAACCAATCTTCAGGAATGACAATCCCTGGCTTCAAAACATAACATCCTTTCTTTGTAAAATGCACCGAATTTCCTCGGTCACAAATTTGTGAAATGCTCAACAAATTGTGTTTCAGTTCAGGAACATAATTCACATTTTCGAAGCTTAAGACACCGTTTTTCACTGTTCCCTTCAGTGTGATTCTACCAGATTCTCCTCCCGCAAAAGAGACATAACCCCCGTCAAATTCTTTTACATTGATCAGCTGAGTCAAGTCTCCTGTCATATGCCTGGAACAGCCACTATCCATGTACCAGAGGCGCACGGTAGTCCTCCATAGCTGTTCCAGCACGATTTGCGAGATTAGTTAGATTTGGGAACCCAGCCCATAGTGGATCTGGGTTTTCCATTTGCATCAATGTACGTTACTTTTTGCCAAATCAGATTATCTTTATTCAAAAATTTTGATTTATCTCTGTTGACAAAAGAGTTTGCATTCATGTTTGACTGGGCAGCCTTTACCTTTGGTCTCCAATGTTGATATGACCAGTTAGAGCGATAATTATCAAAAACATTTTGTTTGTGTCTTTGAAAAAAATTTTGATTTTGTTGGTTTCTTCGTTTGGCTGCATTCCAGTCTAAATCAGAGGGCTTGGTCCTTCGACTGTTATTCTTCATTGCCTCTGTCTTTGTGACGTTCATGGGCTTTGAACAACTAGTTCGATTGGATCTATCCTTCTGATTTTTGAAGCCTTTGTGCTCAGATGACTTCCTTGGGAGATTGATACAATTTCGTGCAATGTGTCCCGCAATTCCACAATTGAAACAAGTTTGTCGTTTCAATGTGTGGAGATTCGGGGTTTTCTGAAAATTGTTCCTGCTTTGCTTTTCAGGTTTGGCGATTTTTGCTGGCTTTCGTTTAGAGCGATCTGGGTTCACCTGATTTGACGTTTCACAGGCATGTGATGTATGTTGAGATTCAGACACGACTGTCTTACTGTGATTACCCTTTCCTTGAAAATCTGACGATTTGAGATCAGTTTTAGTTGGTAAAACGTCTGTTGAAGATTTTACGTTCAAATTACCATTTAATTCTTTGTCGGTGATTTTTGATTCAGTTTCAATTTCAGAAGCATTTGAAATTTCACTAACACATGCTTCTTCAACATGTGTATCAACGGTTTCCAATGGGGTCCCACTAGATTCAACATTAGGGACTCCCACTGAGACCGATTCCGAAGAAGAATCAGGACATTCATGATTTTCTTGAGAAGAAGTGTCAGTGGTTTCACTGAATGTATCCTGAGGGACCTCACCTGCAACACTATCATCTGACATATTAGAACCATCACATTCACAATTATTAACCGAAGAAAATTCATCACCAGAATTAATGTTCATAGTTTCAACACAAACATCATCAGTCTTGCCCAAAACATCAGGCCCATTAGCAGCTAAAGAAAGAAACATGCTAAAAATATTTTGTCCCAAAATCACATCAGGATGATTTTCATCAAAACAAGGTTTTTGTGAATCAGAATTTAAAACTTGTTCTCCCCCAAGAGTATCTTCACATTTCAATTCAACTTTTTCTGCACATGCAAACGACTGGTTAGGATCAACATTTCCTTTTGAGACAAAATTCATTGAATGACCTGGTTGATGATCAACAGATTTGCTGTTGATTGATGACTTATCGGTTTTTGGACCGTAAGTCATCTTGCTCTCATTAAGTAACTCCTCTTCCGTGAAAGGCATATAAGTGTAGTTATGATTGTATGGAGGAGGAGTTTTTGTGTATCCCAAACCAGCCCCTTTCTTTTCTTTATACTCTAGTTGTATGTCACAAATGTTCTTGACCAAATTACTAGAGGTGTCAAATTTTTTAATATTGATTTCATTTATCTGATATTTGACTTTCAAGTCCTCTAATTCTTTGGTCAGGTCACTAATTGTGGCTAGAGCATCCAAGAAATTACAGTTTTTAGCACTGAGGTCTTCTTTTAGCTGAACTATATCCTTTCTTTGGGCCTCAATTTTTTCTTTGTAAAGTTTTTCATTTTTGGCCAAAGTAAAGTTTTTATTCTTAAGATCTTGATAATCTTGAATAAGTTCAGCATTATGTATTCTATAAGCCTCAACTCTTTCTCTGCATTCAGTAGTACAGAAAATAGAACGTACCTCTTCAGTAGTGAGTCCATGAACAGGAGCTGACAGGATTTTGGTCATGAATGCAATGTTCTCAGCTTGAGGCTCAGCATCTTGCGAAGAATCCTTTTCCTCTGAAGTCATGAAAGCTATGTTTTGAGCAGCACTCTGGATTTCTGGTTGGGAGATGTTCAGGCGTTGAATTTCATCATCCCAATTGAAGTCTGCACTTGGTTGAACAACAAGGGCTGAACTCTGAGTTCCTTCACCAGCAACAGTTGACTCATTTGTTGTCACAAGAGCCCTTTCAGGATTTGGAGGAGCAGGATGTGCAGGTGTAAAGTCTTTGTTGTTGTTGGGCTTAGGACAGTTTCGTGCCAAATGACCTAGTTCATGACAGTTGTAGCAGCGTAACTTCATTGGAACATTAGCAGAGTTTGAAAAAGAAGAGCCCCATCTATTTCTGCCAGTCTTATTTGCAAATTTTTGTGCTCTGAATGCTGCCATTGCCATTTGCCAGGTGATGTCCATCTCCTCCACATCGTCAGGATGATACTGATATAGATCATTCAACGACCAGCTGGGAGGTTGTATTTTACCTGCAACAAAAGCATTTAAACAATTTATGACAGAAGCAGCGACCTCCAGATTCTCTTTCGATTGCTGAGTAAAGAAAGCAATGAGCTCGGATTTTGCTGAAGGAGGTGTGGCAATTTTTGCTGCAGACGATGAGGAGCTTGAGCTAGAGTAATGCACAGTAGTGGTTGACCCAGAAGTAGCCTTTTTCGATCCATTCTGTGAAATAAGTGCAGTGTTGGCATTGCTTGGATTGGTAGAAGAAACAGAAATGCCTGCGGCTAACAAACTGGACTTGTGATTATTCTCCCGTTGCTTGTCATCAAGCTCACATGCTTTGATATGAGAAATCATTTCAGTCAAGGTGCATCTTGCGAGATCTTTCGTCCGCTTGATCATAGCAACGTGATTATCCCAACTCTTTGGCAAGGCATTCAGAAGTTGTCGATTCTGAGCAGCCTTTGAAGGAAGGATTTCTTCTAGATCCATTTGAGTAATGATCTTTGAGAAACGCTGAATCTGATTCTCAATGGTTTCCCCATAGACGTAGTTGAAATTATTGAAATTTTGCCTCAACAGGTTCCTTCTGCTTTCCCTCATGTCTTCATTCCCTTCGTACACATCAATCAATGCTTCCCACAGTTCTTTGGCTGATTTGCAAGTGCGAAATCCCATAGCAATGTCTGACCCCAGTCCCATAGTCAAGTAGGACGTTGCTCGATTATCTTCTTCTACAATAGCGTAATCTTCGTCAGTATACTCAGCACGAGGTTTCTTGACTTTGACTCCAGGGTTCGTTTCCTTCTCATACATGATTTCTCTAGGACCTCTTTCAATCACCCTCCAAAGCTTAGGCTCCTTAAACTTAATATGTTGCTCAAAACGCCACTTCCATTCAGGAAAGTCATTTGCATCCAAGAGCCTTGGAATACGAGAGCTGGTTCCAATTTTGGAGTCCAACTCTTGCTGAGCATTTGTGACAGCTAGGTCATTAGCAGTTGACATGTTTTCTTAAAGTTAATTAATTAAATTAATTAAGGTCCAACAGTCCAACAGTCCAACAGTTCAACGGTTCAATAGTTCAGCAGTTCAACAGTCCAAAACACGTGTCTCAGATTGACGTTGCGAGTCGAGACCACGATTGCGAGTCGAAACCAAGATCAAATAACTCGAGACTTGATTAGTTGCGAGTCACCCACTACTTGTCGAGACCAGCCGATTGCGAGTCGAGACAAAAACAGCACAACTCGAGACTTGACTCGAGACCTTCAACCGTTGCGAGTCGAGACCAAAACAGGACAAGCCGAGACCTCTGTTGTTGCGAGTCGAGACCAAAACAGGACAAGCCGAGACCTCTGTTGTTGCGAGTCGAGACCTGCAAAACAGATAAGTGATAAGAACTGTTGACTCGAAATCCCGGATTTTCAGCACTTCCAAAATTCAAAGATTTGAAATCTTTGAATTCTCCTCAATCAGCTCCGAACAATCAGCAAACAGATTTCTGAAAATTATACGATCCAAATCAGTAACAATATTAACAAAAACACCAAGAACAGATCAGTATAATCGATTCCTTTCACTGCAAAACAATCACCACAAACCCGATTAGTAATATTAGTTTAATCTTGAATCTGAATGATATCAAAACCGAACCAAGAATGGTTTCTTGGCTCTGATACCAATTGTAAAACCCGAGCAGGATCAATCAATGATATCAATAATATCTTGCGAAAGCGCGGAATTCAGTCACAAGACGATTCAAGATTAAACAATAATAATCAATGATAGTTGAGAGTAATCGAAATCACAAACCAAAAGATTCTTGCATTCAACGATGAACGTAGACTGATACAAGAACTATCACAGGGACTCGCAACCGGCTACACAACCAACAACCTCAACCCTAAGGTTGAGGTTTGTATATATACTAAACACTAGGACCGAAATCTAGGCCCTAAACACTAATGGGTTGCGAGTTGACCCTAACACCCCTAATCGGCCCATTACAAACATTAAGAAATAAAACAAAAACAACCCTTTTAACCCCTGTACTATATTCACCTGCATGAATAAACCTTCAGGTTCCAACAGGAAAACCTAAACAATACACTTCAAGAGATCAACAAAGAATCAACAAGAAAATGGGTTACAATTGTGGTTATAGTTTCCAACAGAAACCAAACCATAATCGTAATTTCAAAAAGAATGGTCTTGGTTTTGTTCCACAGAAAAACTATAAAAATGAAATAGTTTATAAATCAAAAACAATGTTTGTTGCAGGAAAAACAACAGAAGCTGAAAAAGAAAAATCATTCAGAAATCAGACAAATCAAGAATTCCTTGCTAAGAAGCAAGAGGACATGAAGAAGAAGGAAGATCCGAAGAAGGTTGAAAAGAGATCTTGTTTTCAGTGTAAAGCTGTGGGTCATGTTGCGAAAGATTGTCCAAAGACATTTCGACCAAAACAAGAAGTCTCAAGGAAATTGAAAGAAAAAATTGTTGAGAAGACTGAATTGTCAACCCGGAAGTTCACAGGTTTTGAGAATTCAACTTATGATAAAGGAGAATGTTCAAAGAGTGCTTCCAAAAGAATAGACAATGCTACAAATCAGAAATGGGTTGTAAAAGGTTCAGGTAAAAAGTCTGGTAATGATTCTGATTCCATAAAATCAGAGGAGCCACATGTTGAGAAAGAGATTGTAAGAAAAATTCCGAAAGTGGACGATGAGAATTTTCCGCCACTAAATGCTAAAAATTACAAATCTAAAATCGGAAAAGTTGAAATTTCAAATCAATTTTATTCTGACAAGAAGAAAATTGATGTTGGAAAAACTTTCAACGGAAATGTAAAACGCATCTTTGGAAAAATGGTCAGTGGTAAGGCCCAAAGCATTAAAGATTTTTATACTTCCAAAGGATGGGTTTACAAGTCGGTTGAAAGGAACGATGAAAACAATGAGGTTACACCCAAGGAAGGTCAGGCTTGGGTGGATATATTTTTTCAAGAATAAAAACCTGACTTGCCGGAGATCCCAAGATGGTATCGTGGATCATGAATCGGCATCCTTCTTAATCTGTGTTTGAGGTTTTGCAGGACTTGCCGGAACTCCCAGGTTTGTAAGCGAGGAGTAGGAATCGGCACCTTGAGAATTCAACCAAAAGATGGTAATTGGTTGAAAAACAGGTTTGAAAGTTTTTAGTTGTGGAATGTTGTTGCTCTTACAAGTGGTTAAATCAGGGTCATTGAATTGAACTTGATTTAATTATCATTCATGAAATTGGTAAACAATGTGATGATTTTGCCCCATTTTTACAAAAGGTAAAAGCAACTAAACATATTTTCCGGAAAAACCATTCTGATTAAAACAAACTTAAGTGTTTTGAAATCATTATGGGAAAATAGTTTGTTGTGAGGGGGAGTTCTGATTGTTTAAGCCAAACGGATGGAGAATTGAAGTGTTTCGATATCAGTTGTCATGCTCTGTACAGTTTGTTTTCAATTGTCTTTAGATGTATTTGAATTTTAGGGGGAGTAAGAATTTTTAGAAAATTCAAAAACATCAGAAAATTTGAAAAAGCCAAAAACATGATAAAACTGAAAATGGGTTTTTGTTGCATAAAAGAGGAAATGATAGTACATCGGTGGACTATCACAGCACGCTAAAGAATTGTAAAGCCAAAGTGTGATAAACAATCTTACTGCGGATGTGTCAGTAGATTTTCGCACATTTAGTAAATTGAAACGAGATATAAACCTAAATCAAACTTGCTTAATTCGTGGGTAACTATTCTTGGATATATGGGTAACCCCCGAAATCTTGTTTGAAAGGTCCCGTATTCTGAGATACTAGGTCTTTATGCTCAGTGATATCTGGGGTATTATTTCGGGACTTCTGCTGTATGGAAATACTGACCTAGTCCCCGAATAATACTTTCTGCTAAAAGCTTTGAAACATAAGCTCGCCCTCAGCAATCTGATTAAACAATAAAATTGATAGTCATTGCTGTTGTAAAAAAGATCCTCTAAAGGGGACCCACCAAAAGTCGAGCCGTCATCTCTCTGCTGAACGGAAGTTCTGACCTGAGCTCTCACGGTTTCGCATCTACCCCTTTACAAATATCATCTGTGGTATACTCACCTGTAAGACTGAATATTTGGGATCTGGATACGGGAGTATATTCAAGTGGAGTGATACACAATTAAGTTTAAGTCTCTACAACATTAATATCGTATCTCGAATCAATTGAAATCTGTGTGAAAATTTAAGTGGACAAACATACTGACAATCTAGGTAAATTGTTTAGAACTTATAATGTAATCAAGCTTAACGGTGTTAGTGATATGTTTCATAACTGATATGATCCTCTTGCACAAACTCACAAAAATATTATCTGTAAATATTTCATTTTCTACATTTACTTTCATTCAGAAAATCCAAAAAGATTTTTGGTGTGTTTTAGCATAAATTTTGAAAAGTCAAAAAGATTTTCGACAACTGGTGTTGAGATACTGATTTTTGAAATTCAAAGTGCTAAACTTGAAGAACTGGTTTGGGGAGTGTTTTGTGTAGATAGTTAAGTTGTTTTGATAAGAACCAGTAATAATTTTTTTGAATGCAAAATCATTATTGTTTTGGTTCATCATAGTTTCTAAATTGTCGAAAATTTTAATCTTTGTAGAAACTTATGGTTCGGTAGAGATTGTGCAGGACTTGAACCAGATATTGATCCTGAGAGAGAATGGAGCCAGGTATCGATTTGGAACCTGATTGGAGCCTGTTAAGATCTTAGAACCAGTGAAAGTTTGAATTCCAGACTACGATCCCAGCTGTGTGAGAGGGGGAGTCTGAAGACACCGTGTCAACAGCTGAGAGAGAAGAGTTTGTTGATGATGAAGATAGAGAACAAGGATTCTTGGAACGACAGATATTTCAGAGGCAGATTGTCGACTGATGAAGATTGTAGATTGACATGTGCGAAGACTCTATGAAGACTCCGTCAACATCCGAGGGGGAGTCTGTTGGTGCACTTACGTCTGCTGACTACGTCTTCCATCGAGTCTTGAAGTTGAACAGATTGGAAATGGCACGGAAACCTAGAAATAGGAGTTTGTAATAGGTTCGCTTATTTGTCACTAGGGTTGGTCCGCTTTTGTGTCATGTTAGGTTAGGTTCGCTTATGTGTACATTGCTAGGACCGCTTTTCTGTCACGATGTAGGATCGCTTATACGTACATGTACGTATAAGCGAACCAGCATGTCTATATATAGGTCCATATGAGCGAGTCTGAAACATATAGTTGAAGGTGTTTGTTCCGGTATGCTGCCGAAGTGCTGTCAGATCTTGTAATCGAGTTCAACATCAATAATACAGCAAGTTTAAAGTGAATACAACTTCAATTGCACCGAATTATTAGTTTCCGCCTCTTAATTCGGATACGAGCTTCTCTGAACGACTCAAACAGGGCCAAGAACGATCCTACAATATACAAGAAGGTTAAAGTGATATTCAAGCTGTTTAGAGTCTATACGTTTGTTTCCGCCTTTCGTATAATCTAAGAACTCTTCTGAACGACTCGGTTGGGTCATAAACGATCCTACAACTGGATCCGGAACCATGATAACCATAACCACTCAAACCTGACGATCCACTTCCTGAGTTGTCTTTTGCAGTAGTGTTCGAACTTATCGAATGTGTCGGTAGTGTAGCTTATAAGCTAAATTTGCCTGAGGAGCTTAGCGGAATACATAAAGTGTTCCACATTTGTAATCTCAAGAAATGTCTAGTTGATGAATCACTAGCTATGTCTCATAAAGACGTACAGAATGATGAAAGCCTGAGGTTTGTTGAAAGACCTATATCGATCGAGGATCGTCATGTTAAAAAGCTCCGAAGAAAGCATGTGCCTATAGTAAAGGTCAAATGGGATGCCCATAGAGGTCCCGAATATACATGGGAAGTTGAGTCCACTATGCGACAGAAGTACCCTCACTTATTCCAGTAAATCTCGGGGTCGAGATTTCTTTTAAGGGGGTGAGGATGTAACACCACGTAAAAACGTGTCCAATTATGTATAGACACATGTCCTAAACCCTAATTATGTGAAAATTTGAGTTTGAAGAACTAAAGTTGACAAACAGTGAAATTATGTATACGAAGGGACTAAAAGTTTCAACATGCCAAACTTGAGCCTCTGAATGACAGTACGTGGAGAATATATTCTTAATCGAATGATTAATTGAATATAAGAAGCCGTTTGTAAATGTAATCGGACGATTATAAAGCTACAGGGATTAAACGTGTCAACATGTTAATTCTACCTCTGAGTGACCTTTTAATGTTCCCAAGGCTTTGTAAAATATAAATATATTCTCATGAAATTCTGATAAAGAAGTCATAAGCCTTCAGTTGAATTTGTGGTGATTTGTTCAACTTTCAAGAAATAAGATTACATGTGCCAAAAACCGACAAAATCTTCATGCAATGGCCATTTCTAAAGAATCCAAGGGAACACTAGTGCATGGCAACGTAATCTGATCAGTGCAGGTCTGATCATGTGGACTATTTCTACTGAAAAATGGCTAAAGATTCGAGTTTAAAAGTGCATGATCAAATATATAAAAATCCTCAAATTTTTGTCTTCTCGTCATCGGATGCGGACCGCATGGTCCTAGGCTTACGGTTCACAAGGCTATAACTGGGCGATACAATTCAGGTTTGGTTACAGACCGCATCCATTTGGACTTACGGTCCGTAAGGTTAGACACGGACCGCAAGAGTTTTTGCTTACGGTCCGTAAGCTCGTCGCTGGGAAGAATATTTGGACAGATGTATGTTTCAGTTGTGTAACCGACTTAAACACCTTCATTTCGAAACCATTGACTGCTGGATGGTTTTAATAAACTACAAGTGTAGAAAAGATAGCAAGGACCATTAGTAAGAGTCTTAATCCCTGCTTAGTCATTTTAATTAGCTTTAAAAACGAAAAGTCAAACATATCGTAATTAAGGTTTGACTTTCGGTTTAATCACAAATGGTCCAGCCACTGATCAAAACAAAAGTGGTTATGGAAACACATTAGGATAGGTGATTAACCCTTAAAAGGGCACCTCATAATTATCTCGTTTGATTAGTTAATTGTCGGGTCAAACTAGTTTGACTAATCAAACTAGACAGAAGGTTTAAATATATTAAACTAATAAAATAGAGGTTCTAAATTATATTTTAACATTCTAATAACTTGGTAATTAATATTAGAACATTTTTATCAAGTTCTAACCCGACAATTATCAGTCTAAGGTCAGTTTATAACCGAAAGTAGCGAAAGCTTGACTTTGGCTTTCAGTTCTGACCCGTTCAAGCTTAATTCTCCCATTTTTTAAGAAAATTTGAGTTTGAAGGACTAAAGTTGACAAACAGTGAACTTATGTATACGAAGGGACTAAAAGTTTCAACATGCCAAACTTGAGCCTCTGAATGACAGTACGTGGAGAATATATTCTTAATCGAATGATTAATTGAATATAAGAAGCCGTTTGTAAATGTAATCGGACGATTATAAAGCTACAGGGATTAAACGTGTCAACATGTTAATTCTACCTCTGAGTGACCTTTTAATGTTCCCAAGGCTTTGTAAAATATAAATATATTCTCATGAAATTCTGATAAAGAATTCATAAGCCTTCGGTTGAATTTGTGGTGATTTGTTCAACTTTCAAGAAATAAGATTACATGTGCCAAAAACCGACAAAATCTTCATGCAATGGCCATTTCTAAAGAATCCAAGGGAACACTAGTGCATGGCAACGTAATCTGATCAGTGCAGGTCTGATCATGTGGACTATTTCTACTGAAAAATGGCTAAAGATTCGAGTTTAAAAGTGCATGATCAAATATATAAAAATCCTCAAATTTTTGTCTTCTGGTCATCGGATGCGGACCGCATGGTCCTAGGCTTACGGTTCACAAGGCTATAACTGGGCGATACAGTTCAGGTTTGGTTACAGACCGCATCCATTTGGACTTACGGTCCGTAAGGTTAGACACGGACCACAAGAGTTTTTGCTTACGGTCCGTAAGCTCGTCGCTGGGCAGAATTTTTGGACAGATGTATGTTTCAGCTGTGTAACCGACTTAAACACCTTCATTTCGAAACCATTGACTGCTGGATGGTTTTAATAAACTACAAGTGTAGAAAAGATAGCAAGGACCATTAGTAAGAGTCTTAATCCCTGCTTAGTCATTTTAATTAGCTTTAAAAACGAAAAGTCAAACATATCGTAATTAAGGTTTGACTTTCGGTTTAATCACAAATGGTCCAGCCACTGATCAAAACAAAAGTGGTTATGGAAACACATTAGGATAGGTGATTAACCCTTAAAAGGGCACCTCATAATTATCTCGTTTGATTAGTTAATTGTCGGGTCAAACTAGTTTGACTAATCAAACTAGACAGAAGGTTTAAATATATTAAACTAATAAAATAGAGGTTCTAAATTATATTTTAACATTCTAATGACTTGGTAATTAATATTAGAACATGTTTTATCAGTTCTAACCCGACAATTATCAGTCTAAGGTCAGTTTATAACCGAAAGTAGCGAAAGCTTGACTTTGGCTTTCAGTTCTGACCCGTTCAAGCTTAATTCTCCCATTTTTTAAGCTTCCATTAGGACCAAATTATTCAGTAGTAGAACCCTCTGGAGTTATATTGCTTTGTCCTTAGTAGTTTGAATTATATGCACTTGTTTGTTAATATGCTATAAATGCCGTAAATTCCCTTTTGACACATAAATGAGATTTTTAGAAATGTGAGAGGACAAAAACCTTTGCTACTGGTATTTAGACTTGTCCCGAAAATTTGACATCAGTTCTTGGTCCCAAATAGAAGTTATGCTCGATATCGTAACTAGACGTTTTTTATTTATTAATTTGCGATATCTTGCACAATGCATGTTTAAACTTGAATTTTAGACCAAAACTCATTACCTACTGTTAAGATATTATTTTTAAGGAATTTTAAGATTTTTGGTCAGATTATAATATGTTTAAAACGTAGAGTTCTTGTGTAATTCGGTTAATGACGACAATACCCTTTTTAAGCATAAAATGAGATTAACAAATGATTTGAATGCCAAACCTTTTCCTACTGATTTCATACATTAAGTAAATTATTTTGAGCATTCAAAACTGATCAAAATCTCAGATATACATAAACATCTTGATTATCGTCAATTAGTGAGTTTTACACTAATTAGGTACATAGTATGGTTTAAAGCCATATTTAACACCTAAGACTTGTTACCTACTGAATTCTTAAACAAATTTTCATATTATTACAGTAGGTATAAGTTAAGAACTCAGATTTCCAAAATGTCCTAAAAAGCTTATGTGAAATGACCAAAATACCCTTTCGGGGCATAGTTTGGTCATAATTAGTAAATTTCACATATGTATGATATCTTACTGATATAATGAGATAAGTTAAATATTTTAAATATTTTTACTGATATCAAAGGACCAGAACTTCAGTTTATTGTAAAATCTCTTTTATAATTATTAAAATGACCAAAATGCCCTTACGGGACTTAAATTGATTTTAATTACTTTTTGGGCATATATGTTAACATCCTACTGATGTATTAACATATTTTAAGCATAATAACAAATAGGACCTGTATGTAATTCATTTGGTTACCCGTTACGCATCTATGCGTTCGGATCGGTTTATGTGACTAGTTTACGTAAAATAGCCGAAACGGGTTTAACCTTATCATTAAAGCCTCAAATTCCAGAATGTGATTAGTTTACCAATAATATACAAGTATCCAAGCTTGTTGGGTCTAAACCACATTCTATTCCGGTCTCCGCTTAATCTAGCGTTTAGCACCGTAAAGTTTCTTTCTAGCTAGCCGGTCTAAGTCCTTGACTTAATTAAAGGCTCGTTAGCATCCTAATAGGTTATTAAACCTTCTATACAGATTAGTAGCATCCAGTAGAAGGTACTGTCATAAAGCTTTAAGATTATACTTCTGAGTTACCTTTCACATTAGCTCAGGTAAATACTTTTAACTTATTTTCCCTTATACAGGCTTGGGATATGGTATTATAATAATACCACTTGGTCGGGTATGAAATCATTTAATCGGATTGTGATTAATAAATTTACATAACCCGTTTTAATCTGTCTTTTTTGATAACATAAACATTGGGGGGTTAATTCGACCGTGTCCTGGATATCCTCGGCTCATTTCATTTGAAAATGGCCACGACCTATGCACGGGGTGTAGGCATACACCTGACAGATGCAAATGCTAAATAATATATAAACCCACAAGTTGGGGATAACTCCTTTGTGGGTTCTATAAGTGGTGAGTCGGTTAATTATGACCGGCTTCCAACCGGCCCCAATTGTATGACAAACATGTAAATCTGTATACAAGATTATCTTTAAATAATTGTCCCAAGTTATAAATAATTTGTGCCATGTGCACTCAAATCAATTTTCATAAATGTTTTCAAAAGAGTCAGTTAATTGTATTTACCAGCGTAAACTAACGTATTTTCTAAAGACTGATTGACAGGTACCTCTCGTAATTAGGCTGAATCTATTAGGTGTCGTATAAGAGGATCTTGCAAGTCCTTAGATACCTGAAGTCTGTTATTTTGTTTTCTTGTATTTTATTTATGATCCGCCTGTGGATCTTATTACATTCCAATCTGTATATTCTTCCGTGGACACTCAGACATTATGGTTTGTAATAGTTTATTCACCAAGCCTTCCGCTGTGCTATTATATTGTGTGTATTGACAATGATGATATCAACTACGTCACAATACTCCCCGCCGGGCCCACCGGTCATATGTGGAAATATCGGGGTGTGACATTCCAGTTCAGCTTTCAAGTGGCAAAATCTTTCTATCATCTGACGAACAGTTTCATTCTTCATACAGACGAACAGATCAAACTCCTTTTTCAATAACGATTTTTTTGCTCTTTACAATCTCTTCACCTCCCGTGCGTCCAAAGCAATCCACAATTCTTTCGCATTATTGTAATCGATTAAGGAAATAATGTTATCCCGTACTGATTGATATAATATTACTATGGCCTTTTGCTCAGAAACGAATGCTTCTTACTCATCATTTTCTAAATTTTCAAAATCAGTTCTTGTAGTCGTGTATCCGAATTTAATAAGCTTCCAACTCTCAAAAGTAAAAGCTCTTAACCAGTTATCGAATCGTTTAGCCCAGCGATTGTAATCTTCAATTGCCATTAACTTAGGTGGTTTATTATATGTCCCATAAGCATTGTCCACACTAAGCGATTCCGAAATCGCTTTGTCGTTGTCTTTGGATTAGCATCAGAAGATGTGGCTCCGGTGCTGTTGAATGCGAATACGTCAGAAAATGGGTTCAGAAATTCGTCACTCATGATTGCAATTTCCTGAAAAATCAAACACAGTTAAACTTGATTGAATGTATAATGAACACAAACCCTATTTTCCGAATGACCAATCGTCCGGATGGTCAACAAACACAATCAACCGGATGAAAATGTTCGGATGGGTGTTGTCCGAATGGGATTTCGTTCGGATGGCTATCCGAATGAAATTTGTCAAATGGTCAATCTGTCGAATGGACAACCTGTCGGATGGCTATCCGTTCGGATGGACAACAAAGAACCAAGTGTTTCAAACTTCAAAAAGTAACAAATCAAACCGTTCGGATGGCTATTCGATCGGATGGGCGATGATGTCAGCAACGTGTGTTCGAAAATTCATGGTTTTTCACAGATTTTGATATGATTTCATTTGAATTTAATTTTGAAACTTTGTATGATTGTTCTCTAGTATAATGCGCACAATATGTGTGAATTTTAAGCCATTTTATCCGTGAAATCTCGGTTAATTTTGGATTTTAAGATGTTTAAGATGAGAAAAGTCCGAAATGAGTAGTAATCTGAGAAGTAGATGCGAGAAATGATAGAATCTCGAGTAGAAACGGCTGTAAATCTCTGAAATCGGTAAATCTCTGGTCAATTAGTTGTAGATCTCCTCCGAATCCGACCTCCACCTCCAAGCTCTGATATCACTTGTGAGGACCGGGAGTTCGGTTTGATTAAACACGCTCAGGTCAGATCAGCAACAACACGATCGTGCGGAATCCGATAGTGATGTAGGAGAGAGATAGACAGCATAGACACCGTTCAAAGCATTCATTCTCATTGAAGATATTGATTCGTACAAAGTTCCACAGAAAATTTGCAAGAGCTCCGCCAGAGGTGTCAGCCACAGATATCTCAAAAGAGAACCACGAACCTCTATTTATAGGCGCGCTCATCCGGGAGAAAGCACACACCATTCGGATGATCATCCTTTCGGATGATCATCTGTCCGGATGATCATCTGTCCGGATGACTATGTCCATCCGGACGGATGGACTCCATCCGTCCGGATGGACTTTACAAAACATTGTAACTTCCGTTTCGTCCCGGATCTAATATAAAACACGTACAAAACTATACATAGACAACAACCAGGTAAATATAGACTAAATACAGACGAAAGCTACAGACATATGCATCTACAAGAGACGTCTCTGCACAATCAATTGATCACACCCAAAAACAACGCCATTTTTCCTAGAAACCACTCACGTTAAAACGCCAACAAATAGTTAAAAAAACCACAGATGGGAAAACTCGTTTCTTCTATATTGAGTATTGTTCTGAATGGATTCTTCTCTGAGGTGGGTATCTCTATAAGCTTTTGCTGGGTGAGATGGACAAATATTCAAGAAAAAGAGACTGATGACACTGATATGTCATCATGTAAGCTTTGTTCTTGATGTATATATTGATGGCATGAAGGGATCAATACCAGTGTAAAAAAATGCTATTTTGGACTCGATTATTATAATAGCATTCAAGCAGGCGTTGATCTTCAACGTGTCACCAAACAAGAATACATAACAGCAAAATACAGGATGCCACTAAATAAGCTTCTTCTAAAGATGAGCATTATGTAGGAAAATTGGCATCTAGCTAAGGTATTCAAAAAGGTTCAAAACGCCAAAAGAAATTCAAGAGGAAGAGGCTGATGATAGTGAAGATTTGGATGAGAAATTAGATTAGCATTTTTATTTTTTTCATTTTCTATTGTTTGTTACCTAATTCTCTATTGTTTATTATCTAATTCTCTACTAATAAAAAATTGATTATAAAACACCAAAAACTACAAACACCAAAACACCTAATAGTATGAAAAACTGTGAGAAAAAGCACGTTGTTGCTATATAAAACGCCAAAAAATGCCAAACAATGTATTATTAAAAACAACACTAATTGACTAAACGCCATTAAAACAATGTATAAAACAAAGTGCAATCTTTATCTAAATGCGATAAAAAACAAAACGCCAAACCCTGAAAAAGTTAGGAAGTGTTACAGCCTTAACATATGAAACTGAACAAAACAGTAACTGCAAATAGTAAAATAAAGAGATGGAAACATTATTGCTAAACATTTATTATATTAAAAACCACTACATGGGAAATTGATTTTATTTATCTTTTCAAAACGCCATAATTGCCTGTCACATTATAGGCCTGCATCCTACATGGCACAACAATTGATAAAAAAATACACATAAAAAAAATTACTGATGTTTTTTACCAGCAAAAACAAATATCTACCTGGTGCCAAAAAAAAATCTCATTACATTAGTACAACAGCTAAACAAAAGCTTCAGACTCCACATGATCACTAAAAATGCCACACCTTGTCTAAAACGTCATATAATTTAAAACAAAAAATGGCACATGTTATTGCATGGAGGTTTGACAGGTCAGAGGGACGTTTCGTCATTAAGTTCTCTGGCAGGAGAAGGGTGAAAGTCAAAACAATCAAAGCCATACTTAGTATGGATGGATCCGTTCAGAGGAATGTTCTAGCCCTTGGGGTCCTAGTGGCCTACAATTGTGAGAGGAATCGAAGGGTAATAAAAAGATTAGAGAGAAAATTTCCAGAAAATGATGATGATGATGATGATGATGATGATGTTGAAGATACTGATTTACCAAAAGTTATGTGACAACCCTCACCAAATTAGGTATCCATACGAATTAATTAATATTTAACTAAAGCTTAATTACTGTGCTTGCTTACAATTGTGGTTAAACTGCTACTTGATTTCTGATACATACATATACATGCATCATACTTTATTGCTGTCACTCCATTATTTACACTGAACTATAGTGATAAACTTGATGCACAAAAGCACAGTAGCACAATGAACGGATAACCCATTAAACATGCTGATATAGCCAGCACTAGACAGATACTCTCTCTAAGGCCAGTATGAGCCGGGAATAGATCACTACACTAGTAGGGAGTGTAGAGAGGTGAGGATTGTAAAACTGCGTCACTAGGTGATAGTTATAGTGACCGGATGTGCCTAAAACATGCTCTAACTACAAAATCCTGCACTTTATTACAAAATTCAGCATTTAATTTAACTAGTAAAGTGCAAAAACATGGGAAAATAATACTAGACACTTTCCAAAGTGTCGGGAATTCATTGTGTCACTAAAAATAATATTAAAGGCACTTTAAATACTTATTTAGCACTTTAACGAATCAATATCCAACCGAACAACCGGACCTTACCCGGAACATAAAAATATTGTCAATGACATTGTTTTTCCTTTTCTGAGCTAGTTAGGGTCCCCGAACACCCTAACACCCGTTATAATACACTACACACTAATAACTAACTTAAATCCCTAACTAACCTAACTAGTACTTAACCATATCATTGAAATCAAACTAAATACCCCCCCCCCACCCTTCAACCGAATCGGTCCCCATGTGGGACACTCTCCCCAAATTTTGATTATTTTATTCCATGTTGTCTAGTATCAAGCAAACATATGATCTAATGGTTAATGGTGAGAAATGGTCTATAAGTAAACTCCATGGTTCATTCATTCATTCATTAACAAAACACTTAAACAAAAATTGATCTCTCTCTCCCTCTTGCCTTATTCTCGGCCGAAACCATAGCCCACCATCCCACCATCGTCAAGCTTTGATCTTGCAATTTCACATACACACAAGGGTGAAAGGTCACACACAAGGAGGCTCGGTGCTTTCGGAATCTCAAAGACCTCACTACGTTGCTTTTATCCACCTTGTTTTCGCTTTGATTCTTCCCTAGCCTTGAGCTATAGTAAGTGCTTCTAAACAGTTCCTTGTTCATGTTTAAAGTGGTTAATAAGAGATTTAATGGTTAAAACTGAAGAACATACAAGATCAAAACTAAAAGACTTGAAAGTATGATGAACTAGTTGGTTAAAGAGAAACTAATGGTGTAAATCTTGTGAGTCTTGTTTTGTTGTGATTATTTTATGTTGTTGGTTGCTAGAAGTGGAACGGATCGTCATCTAACCATGCTAGATCAAGTTCATAGAACATGAACTAGCAATATGTTAAGTATGAAAGTTGCAAGATGATGAACCTTTCCATACATGAACATGAACTTGTGTAAAAGTGCTTTTTCTTGCAAAATAGAGTTTTAAACTAGTAGATCTAAAGATCTACAAGTGGTATTTTCGAAGAACCAAGTGTAAGATGCAAATCTTGTTTAAAAGCCGGATCTTACACAACTAAAAGCATTTTTGTGAACAAACAAGTGTGTAAACACTTGTGTGACAAAAGGATTTAACAAAGAAATATTTTCGTAATTTTTGGCAAAGAAGTTGTAAAATTGCATATTCTTTAAAAATCAAGTTTTCAGGAAACTGATTTTATTTTTAAAGATGGAAAGATCTACTAAATGTGTTGGAGAGTTACTACTTATTTTTACACAACTCACAAGTTCATGTGTTTGCGACTTATACTTATTTTTAACTAGTTTGATGTTTGAAAATGGTATGATGATGATCGATAAGTTGTTGATTGAATCTTGAAAAGAAAATGATACGCTAGTAAGCGTGGCCACCTCCAGTTACAGAGGAAACTCTGGCGAAATTTTTCCAGAAAATAACACTTAGAAATATTTTATGACAAGTGGTTAAAAATATATTTTTAACTTGTTTTCCAAACAAACTTCGCCATGATTTTTATTACAAAGTTACCAAGTGTCGGAGGTGGATTTTCGTAAATGAAACTTGTTAAATATATATTTAGAATATATATTTCATAGTAAGACGCTTGTGTGATTTAATGATTATTTTGTGAACTATATATATTATTTTAGAGTAAAAATAATATTACTTGGAATATCATGAAGTTACAACTTCCAAAATAATACCAACGCCTTTACAAATAAATATTTAAGTTACACCGGTATTATTATTACCACACGAATGTTAAAATGTAACTTATGTATCTTCAGGAAATACTCTTAAATGCGTATTTTGATAAAAGTATTATTTTGGGAAATTGTATAGAATAAAATATAATATTTTTGGGAGAAATATGTATATTTTGGGAGATAGAATATTTTAGACAAATGAATTAAAATATATTTTGTTAAGTGAGACTTAAAAATATATTTATGGAATTATAAAAACGCACATGTATTAAAACCCCCATCCTTGGGAAGGAATATTTATACAAATTAATGAAGAAGTGTAAATACGAAATAGTTATCTAACTATTTCCCAAAGACGTTAAACCTTAAGCCAAGGCACGGCCGTCCGTCTAATAGAGGTTAGTACGTGTAGGTCGTCACGCAGCAGGTTGATTGGGAGTTACTATTTTGAGACTCACTTCTGTGAGTTCATGTCCCCCTTTTCTCTTAACTGTTTTTAGTTTTTATACTTCGGGGGTGAAATACATGTTACTATGATTACGAATACTTTTCTTACTTGGTATGGTAGCGTAAGGAGGGTTACTACTTAGATCATGTGAGTGAGTAGGCTGAAACTGGAGGCCATTAATCCTCATTGTAGGACCGAGGGTCATTAGCGGTAGATCTATCTGGGTGTAGCGAGCCCAGCCCCAGGCCCAACAGAACGGACCTCAGGGTGACTTTGTACTCGACGCAAAAATCTGCTAGGTTTGAGTCTTCCTACTACACTTCACACATATCAATGGCCTTGCAAACCATTGGTGATCTCTTTATTTCATTATTTGCTACATACCAGGGATTTTTATACTTACAAAGGTTTTACATACTCACTTTACATGAAGTCGCTCAACATTTTTGTTGATTTTTCCAACTTACATGTATTTCAGGGAATTAAGGATCTGGCGAGGTATGCTACGTTTTCACGCTGCGTAAGAAAAATGAGGTCATCCGAGTTTAGGGGCTGTGGCTTTTACCTGGATGAGTCACAAGTCTTAAGCTATGCTTGTTTCATGTTTGTGGTTGTGTCTTTTGAACAATGTTTTTGTTTAGTAATGTTGTAAACTCAATGCATGTGTCCACGCTTTAAAACAATGTTGTGGTACTTTTATTTTTAAACTTGAATCTATGGATGATCTTCATGGTTTTACTTTCATATAGCTTTGTTGTGATTAAGCTATGGTATTAAGAAGTCACACCAAATAAACCCACGCTTCCACAAAGCCAGGGTGTGACAGCTTGGTATCAGAGCTTTGATCATAGCGAACTAGGATTCCTTCTCGAGTCTAGACTATGATCACTAGGGCTCTCACGAAAACATTTTTACACTGCATACACTACGTCCAGATCCCAGATACAAAAGTTTTTACAAACAAAAAGTATGAACACTTTTTTTTCAAAATTTATGGTTCAGTCATATAGACTGGGGGCCAATCTGAGAGATTGGGAAGGTTCTGGTCTGAGAGGCCAGGGAGTCAGTCTGAGAGACTGGGAGGTTAATCTAGTGGGACTAGGAGGTTCAGTCTGAGAGGCTGGGAGGTTAATCTAGTGGGACTAGGAGGTTCAGTCTGAGAGGCTGGGAGGTTAATCTAGTGGGACTAGGAGGTTCAGTCTGAGAGGCTGGGAGGTTAATCTAGTGGGACTAGGAGGTTCAGTCTGAGAGGCTGGGAGGTTAATCTTGTGGGACTAGGAGGTTCAGTCTAAGAGGGTGGGAGGTTAATCAAGTGGGACTAGGAGGCCTAGTCTGAGAGGCTGGGAGGTTAGACTAGTGGGACTAGGAAAATTACTTGATTGCTTATTGATGACTAACATGTTTATTTGATTATATGATTGATTATTTGTGCATGTGTGGGCGTTTGTGTTATAGACGTCATGCCTTCATCAGGTACTGGAGAGTCGGACACTACAGATCCCATGGCCATAGTATCAGACGACATAGTTTCATCGGAGCACGAGGTGTACACTTCTGATACTACCAGCACAGACGATGACGACTTCCAGCCCTTTGCGCTGCCTGATGTCATAGCAGAGCCTGCTGATGGCCATCTCGCTGGGGATTTACCACTCGCGGTGATCCCTGCTCCTGTGCCCCTTGCTGCTTATCCGGTTGTTGATATGCCCCTCGACGTTTTCTCTGACGATAATGTCGATCTATTCGAGGAGGACCCACTTGAGGGCGAGGCCCATATTACTGCTGCTGATATCCTACTTCTTGCTGATGCTCCTGCAGAGGAGGCACCCGTTCATTCACCTGTTCCAGACTCCTTTGAGTCTGTGGCATCCGCACCTTCGCACACGCAGGGAGTGCAGCACCATTCGCACGACACAGACCCTGACATGGCGTCATCCACTGCACCTGCACCTGCCCCTAGCTTTGAGTTTGATCATGATGGTGATGATGATTCAGATCCTGTTTTTCCACCGGACTTTGATCCCGATCATGACATTGAGTTTATTCATTTAGACCAGCCCTTGGAGGATCCTGTAGCCCCTGTTGATCCTTTGTTTGCCGATCTAGCTGACTTTGACATGGAGTTCGTTGATCCGGAGCCTGCTGTGGCCCCTAAGCCAGTTGTTGCTCCCGACCCCGCATTAGAGCATGACCCTGTTCATGCCGATGCACCTGTTGTTGCTCCTTTCATTGATGATATACCTATTGATGATCATCCTGTTGTTGTTCCACCATTAGTGGATGATCACACTGCTGATGCCCAGGTTGATGCTCCACTGTTGTTAGAGGATCCCGTTGTTGCACCAGCTCTCGCACCACCCGTTGCGGACCTCCCTGTTGTCGCACCACATCCTGATCCTATGCCAGTGATGTTAGACCATGCACCTTTTGCGACCCATATTGATCCATGATACGCTCACACCCACAATGGGTGGATAGATGATGACGATGATTTCCCACCTTTCATGGTACCTGTTACACCCCCCGTAGCTCCCCTTGCAGACCCTGTTTCAGTTCCCATTGATGTTCCTTTGCATCCCGTACACGCCACAGATGTCCACCGCACCGACTTACCTGTCACATTTCTTCAGGACATACCTCCACCACGTCCTGGAAAGGGTTCATCACGACAGCCTTTTGGTCATACACCTTTCATGACAGGAGGAGATCAGTTTGTACCTCAGATTTCTCATTATACTGTTGTTCCCACTGTTGCACCATTTACTGTACCGTCCTTTGCTCCATCTAGTGAGCCGTTCCTCTGGACTACGCCACCTATTATGCCACCATCTGATCCGTATCATCCATACCACGTGGGGTATTCTATGGAGGATATTCTCACATCTTTCATGATACAGTAGGAGGCGCTGACCCGTCGCGTACGGGAGCTGGAGAGAGCCCAGCGACTCCCGTGCCAGTGCCAGACTCCACCTGCAATATCACACCCTCCGTGTCCACTTTCACCCGACTCTGCCGCTCGTTTTTGGACTCCTGAGCAACAGATAGCATACTTGATGCACTCTCATCGCGCTATGGAGGAGGATTGGCTTCATATGCGACGTTTACTCTTTTCTCGTTTTCCCCCTCCTCCACCGCCATCAGCTTAGGCCTTTTTGTACGACACGGGTAGACTTTTGATGAGAGGACCGTGATTGCGCAGACTATACATCCTTTTTGGAGACCGCATTTTGGATGATTATGATTTTTGATGTTTTGTATATTGGTTGTTGATGTCACCGATTTGATAGTTTGGACTAGGGCGATGTGGCCCTTAGTCATGGATGTTGTACGATACAGTTATGTACTTGTAAATCTTACATTGTGGTCTTGATTTATGACATCGCAATCGCAGTATTCTCATTATATGTGATGTTGATTGATTGTTTATGTTCTATAACATGAGATGTTATGTGGATGATTTATTTATAACATGAGATGTTATGTGTATGATATTGTTGTTACATACGTATGCTTTTACTTACTATGACCTGACTTACGTGAAACATCTTTTAGAAGATGCCTCCAAGATGCCAGACACGCATGCCTACCAACGAGGCAGAACTCCAGCAAATCATTGTTGCCGCCATAGCGCAGTATGCAGCCTCACAAGGAGGAACCAGTGGTAGTAATTCAAACAACAACGGCAATAACAACCCACCTCATGGTAATGTTAAGTCGTTGAGACATACTACGATACATTTGGATATTTTTAGCACGTTCGCTAATACCATTTGTATATTCTAACGTATATGCAGGGTGCACTTACAAGCAGTTCCTTGACTGCAAGCCCGTAAACTTTGACGGCACCGGGGGTGCTGTTGCATTTGTCAGATGGGCAGAAAAGACTGAGTCTGTTCTTTGAATGAGCAAGTGCGCTCCAGACCAACAAGTGACTTACATTTCTGGGCTATTCCTGGACGGAGCCCTGTCCTGGCGGAACTTACAAGTGCAAACTCTTGGTGAAGCCGCAGCTTACGTGATGACATGGAATGAGCTGAAAGAGCTTATGCGAAGAAAGTATTGCTCACGTCCAGAGATTCAAAAGTTGGAAACTGAATTCTGGCATCTCAAGATGGAAGGTCCCAAAATCGCGGAATATGTTCAGAGATTCCACGACTTGTCTCATGTGGTACCTTATATGGTTACACCGAAATTCAAACGAATCGAGCGCTTTATTTGGGGTTTAGCTCCACAGATCATGAGTATGGTCACTACTTCCAAGCCGGCGACAATCACAGAGGCCATCGATCTAAGCGTAGCTCTTACTGAAGAAGCCATCCGCTTAAACAAGTTTTCGAATGTTGAGCAGAAAAAGGAGACTCATGTAGAGTCATCTGGCGAGAACAAAAGGAAGTTCTCGAATTTCATGCAAGGTATGAGCAGTGTTAACAAGAAAGGAGAATCAAGCACACCGGTCCAAGCTGCAACCGGTGATGGGAAGAAAGGAAAAGGTTATATGGGTTCACTACCCAAGTGTAACACCTGCCAGCGTCATCATTCTGGCCGGTGTGGGCCAAAAGTATGTGAAGCTTGTGGAAAAGTTGGCCACTTGAAGGATAATTGTTGGGCTAGTGCAGGCCGGGGAGGCCAAGGAGGTTTTGGTAATAGGAACAATAATCGTGGTGGCAATGGAAATCGTCCACAAGGGAATAATGGAGGCAATGGAAATCGAGGGAACAATGCCAATCAAGCTGGGGACGCGAATCGAAATCAAAACAACAATCAAGCTGGGAACGGAGGAGGTAATGGTCAAAAATTGGGTTGTTTTAACTGTGGTGACATTGGGCATTTTAAGAGGGAATGCCCAGGATTGAATCAAGCCCGCGGAAGAGTGTTTAACATTGAGGCGAGGGAAGCGCGCCAGGACCCCAATGTTGTTACTGGTACGTTCCCTATAAACCAACGCTTTGCATCCGTTTTGTTTGATACTTGTGCCGATTATAGCTTCGTTTCATTAGAATTTAAAAACATGCTTGGGTTAGCCGCTAGTAAATTAGATATTCCGTACTCAATTGAATTGGCCAATGGAAAGCTAGTCGAAGCAAATGAAGTTGTCAGAGGTTGTGTAATCGAGTTGGGAGAGCGTAAGTTTACTTTAGATCTACTACCAATCAAGTTGGGGAGCTTCGACGTGGTAGTAGGGATGGATTGGTTATCAAGCAACAAGGCTGAGGTTGTCTGCCGTGAAAAGATCGTTCGCATCCCAACCGAAGATGGAGAAACGATAGTAGTTCTTGGAGAAAATCGCGATACACCCTTAAGAATCATTCTCTGCCTGAAAGCCTGAAAGTGTTTATAGAAGGGATATGCTGCCTTCTTGGCACACATCGTGGATAAGAAAGCTGCTGAGCCAAAGATCGAAGACATCCCTGTCATGAGGGAATATCCTAAAGTCTTTCCAGAGGACTTGCCAGGATTGCCACCCCAAAGGCAAGTGGAGTTCCATATTGACTTAGTCCCAGTGTCGCGCCTGTGGCTAAGGCACCTTATCGACTTGCACCGTCCGAGATGCAGGAATTGTCGACACAACTCCAGGAGTTGCTAGACAAAGGATTTATCGGACCAACCTTCTCACCTTGGGGAGCTCCAGTTCTGTTCGTCAAGAAGAAAGACGGTAGTTTTCGTATGTGCATTGACTACCGGGAGTTGAATAAGTTGACTATCAAGAATAGATATCCTCTGCCAAGGATTGATGATCTATTTGACCAACTGCAAGGTTCAAGCTTTTACTCGAAGATCGATCTCCGATCTGGATACCATCAGCTAAGGATACAAGAGGAAAGTATCCCGAAGACAGCCTTTAGAACTCGTTATGGACATTACGAGTTTCTGGTAATGCCGTTTGGGTTGACAAAAGCACCTGCAGTTTTCATGGACCTAATGAACCGAGTCTACAAGCCGTACTTGGATAAGTTTGTGATCGTGTTTATCGACGACATTTTAATCAATTCGAAGACGAAGAATGAACACGAACAGCATTTAAAAGCGATTTTGGAGTTGCTGAAAAAGGAACAGTTGTACGCCAAATTCTCAAAGTGCGAATTTTGGTTGCGCAAAGTCCAATTTCTTGGACATGTGGTTAATGGAGATGGGATCCATGTGGACCCCACAAAGATCGAAGCGATAAAGAATTGGGAGACCCCAAAGACGCCAACCAAGATTCGACAATTCTTAGGTTTGGCTGGGTACTATCGAAGATTTATTGAGGATTTTTCAAAGATCGCTCACCCACTGACACTCCTCACGCAGAAGGATAAGAAGTTTTATTGGGGAATCAAACAGGAAGAAGCGTTTCAGTTGTTAAAGGATAAGCTTTGCAATGCGCCGATCTTAGCGCTACCAGAGGGAACCGATGATTTCGTGGTATATTGTGACGCTTCACGTCAAGGTTTGGGTTGCGTGTTGATGCAACGCCAAAAAGTTATAGCTTACGCGTCATGCCAGTTGAAAGTTCACGAAAGGAATTATACCACGCATGATTTGGAGCTAGGCGCAGTGGTATTTGCGCTAAAAATCTGGAGACACTATTTGTATGGTACGAAGTGTATAATCTTTACGAATCATAAAAGTCTGCAGCACATATTCGACCAGAAAGAGCTGAATATGAGACAAAGACGCTGGGTCGAATTATTGAATGATTACGACTGTGAGATCAAGTACCATCCAGGGAAGGCGAATGTGGTCGCCGATGCCCTAAGTCGAAAATAAAGGATCAAGCCCATAAGGGTTAGGGCTTTGGAGATGATTATCCAGACAGATCTTTCCCTGCGCATTTGTGCCGCGCAGAAAGAGGCTCTGAAAGAAAGAAACAATGAAGAAGAATATCTCCGTGGGATGGAGAAACAGTTGGTACCAAACGAGGAAGGAACGTTATGTTTCATGAAAAGGATTTGGGTTCCTCTGTTTGGTGGTTTGAGAAAAGTTATTTTTGATGAAGCTCACAAATCACGGTACTCTATCCATCCAGGAGCGGATAAGATGTACCAAGATCTTAAAGATTACTATTGGTGGCCTAGGATGAAAGGCGATGTTGCTGTTTATGTTAGCAAGTGTTTAACGTGCGCCAAGGTAAAAGCTGAATACCAGAAGCCTACAGGACTTCTGCAACAACCTGAGATTCCCAAGTGGAAATGGGAACAAATTTCAATGGATTTTTTAACGAAGTTGCCAAGAACGCCAAGAGGTCATGACACTATTTGGGTAATAGTGGACCGATTAACAAAATCTGCGCACTTCTTACCCATCAGAGAGAAAGATAACACGAGCAAGTTGGCTGAAATATACATGAGAGAAATCGTTGCATGCCATGGAGTGCCACTCTCGATCATCTCTGATAGAGACGGAAGGTTTGTGTCAAGGATTTGGCAGTCCTTCCAAGAAGCTTTTGGATCTCAGTTGAATCTGAGTACCGCTTTTCACCCGCAAACTGATGGCCAGAGCGAGAGAACTATCCAAACATTGGAAGATATGCTGAGAGCATGTGTTATGGATTTGGGTGGTAGCTGGGATAAACATTTACCATTGGTCGAATTTTCATACAACAATAGCTACCACACCAGTATTGGAGTCGCGCCATTTGAAGCTCTATACGGACGCAAATGTCGATCACCACTTTGTTGGTCTGATGCAGGTGATAGACAATTGGTTGGTCCTGATGTGGTCCAGGAAACCATCGATAAAATTGCACAAATCCGAGATCGTATCAAGGCGGCTCGCGATCAACAAAAATGCTATGCGGACCGAAGAAGGAAACCTCTAGAATTTGAGGTAGGTGACATGGTATTGTTAAAAGTATCACCCTGGAAGGGTGTGGCACACTTCGGAAAGCGTGGAAAGTTGAATCCGCGTTATATTGGTCCATTCCGGATTCTGGAAAGAATTGGTTTAGTAGCGTACAAGTTGGACGTACCTGTCGAGCTAAATGGTGTCCATGATACATTTCATGTATCAAATCTGAAAAAGAGTCCAACACAAGATACGGTTGTCATTCCCGCAGACGAGATTCATATTGACGACACACTCCATTTTGTCGAAGAACCGGTTGAGGTTACGGATTGGAAGGTGAACAAAACCCGCAGGAGCAGTGTCAAACTCGTCAAGGTTCGTTGGAACGCAAAACATGGTCCAGAATACACCTGGGAGCGTGAGGACCGAATGAAAGAGAAATACCCCCACTTATTTCCTAAGACCCCTGCAACCAGAAGCAGAACCTAAAATTTCGGAACGAAATTTTCTTAACGGGGGGAGAATGTGACAACCCTCACCAAATCAGGTATCCGTACGAATTAATTAATATTTAATTAATGCTTAATTACTGTGCTTGCTTACAATTGTGGTTAAACTGCTACTTGATTTCTGATACATACATATACATGCATCATACTTTATTGCTGTCACTCCATTATTTACACTGAACTATAGTGACAAACTTGATGCACAAAAGCACAGTAGCACAATGAACGGATAACCCATTAAACATGCTGATATAGCCAGCACTAGACAGATACTGTCTCTAAGGCCAGTATGAGCCGGGAATGGATCACTACACTAGTAGGGAGTGTAGAGAGGTGAGGATTGTAAACTGCGTCACTAGGTGATAGTTATAGTGACCAGATGTGCCTAAAACATGCTCTAACTAAAAAATCATGCACTTTATTACAAAATTCAGCATTTAATTTAACTAGTAAAGTGCAAAAACATGGGAAAATAATACTAGACACTTTCCAGAGTGTCGGGAATTCATTGTGTCACTAAAAATAATATTAAAGGCACCTTAAATACTTATTTAGCACTTTAACGGATCAATATCCAACTGAACAATCGGACCTTACCCGGAACATAAAAATATTGCCAATGACATTGTTTTTCCTTTTCTGAGCTAGTTAGGGTCCCAGAACACCCTAACACCCGTTATAATACACTACACACTAATAACTAACTTAAATCCCTAACTAACCTAACAAGTACTTAACCATATCATTGAAATCAAACTAAATACCCCCCCCCCTTCAACCGAATCGGTCCCCATGTGAGACACTCTCCCCAAATTTTGATTATTTTATTCCATGTTGTCTAGTATCAAGCAAACATATGATCTAATGGTTAATGGTGAGAAATGGTCTATAAGTAAACTCCATGGTTCATTCATTCATTCATTCACAAAACACTTAAACAAAAATTGATCTCTCTCTCCCTCTTGCCTTATTCTCGGCCGAAACCATAGCCCACCATCCCACCATCATCAAGCTTTGATCTTGCAATTTCACATTGTCACGGCCCCCGTACCCGGTTTGACCCGGTCCAGGAGCCGCAGGACAGAAAATCCCGTGGTATTTATTTTTACAGCGGAAGTCTTAAACAGGATCGTTTTAAATTTGAAAAATGCCCGAGTATTATTTATTTACACTTTCGGGATAAATCCCGTAAATATCATAATTTCATTATTTTTACAAACATGTTTATTTATTTATTTGAGCCACCACTTCAAGCTTGATAGTGCTCCGTAGCACGTGTACTTAATTCAGTAGGTCACCTGAAACATGTTGTAAAAAGGTTTTGTCAGCGGGGAAATACTTAGTGAATCATTCATTTTGATTAAAATGACACATAGTTATAAATTACAGCATAAGAGCGATTACTATGGCAGTATCTTAATTAATATCTGGCCTTGCCACCCGTGTGACGATGGTCATACCACTATTGGGTCCAGTCACCCAATAAGTGACGTTTTGTCACTGTTAGGTCTTATTAGCCTAACCCCTGTTAGGGCTTATTGCCTAACTGTGAGAAATTAGTAGTGTGCACAATACCCCACTACCAGCGGTTAAGATAACCACGACTTAATCCCTGTAATTATAACATTTTGAAAATAATTTGAGGTATTGTAAAACAGTTGATAAAAAGAGAATGACTCACATTGCAGATTTAGCGGGCAAGGTTTAAGCCTACTGATTAGCCTTGATTAAACCTAATGTGATAATAATGCATACACGACGGGTTAGTAACTTAATACAGCAGTTACGTCAATTCACGAGATTAAACCCTCACAACGATTAACAAGTGCAATACTTAACAATTCAATCGGATTCACAACGAATAACAGAGCATAGTCCGAATTCGAACAGCACTCAAATATTCAAGTCGAAATCACGACGAATAATCAAAGTAGAAGCTCAATTTAAGCAGCACTCGGACAATCATTGGATAGTTATAATCGATCGGCGTTGAATCGTAATAGCGATCGAGTTATTACCCTGATTGTGGCAGCACTTCGTGACTCGTGTGTGTTTTAAGATTATACAGAGTATAACTCCGTGTGTAGTTCGACTTTGAATGTCGATTTTGTGCCCAGATTCAAGTGCCAAGGCCTGCTATTTATACACAAAATTGGCCATGCTTACGGACCGTAAGCCTAACCCCTTTACGGTCCGTAAGGGGTACGAACCGACTATAGGGTTGCCACGCGTGGGACAAGCCTAGCTGATTCAACAGTTTTAGCCAATAAAATTTAAACAACGAATTCTGTTGATAATCGTCAATAGGGTTTTACCCCCCTTGGGTTTTAGGGGCCCTGATCCTGATTCTGATTGTTCCGGAAATTTTAGGGTTTATGCCAAATCACTTGGGTGTCTCAATTAGGGTTTCCTTAATAGATAATTATTATCCTAATTACTAATTTTCAGGAGAGTTGTTACATCCTCCCCACCTTAAGAAAAATCTCGTCCTCGAGATTTACTAGAGTAAATGAGGTATTTTCGCTTCATTTCTGATTCCAGTTCTTGGATATATTCTGGTCCTCTCTTCGAATTCCATTTGACTTTGATCAGTACTAGTCGCTTGTGTTTGAGAAACTTGACTTTTCTATTTTTGATCTGTAGTGGTTTTTCTACAAACTTTAACTTTTCGTTTACCTCTACATCTTGAAGAGGTACTACCAGGGATTCGTTGGATAACCATTTCTTGAGATTGGATACATGAAATACATCATGTATTCCAGCTAGCTCTTCTGGTAGTTGTAGATGATAGGCTACTGGTCCTATATGTTGAATTATTGGAATGACCCAACGTACCTTAGAATCAGTTTTCCTTTCTTACCGAATCATACTACTCCTTTCCAAGGAGAAATTTTCAGAAAGTACTTTATCTCCGACTTGGAATTCTAATGGCTTGCGGAGATGGTCTGCCTAGCTTTTCTGATTTTGGGTAACTTGGTAACAAAATCCGTTGTTATGCGTCCCCATTTCCATACAGGGATCTTTTAATTTTTGTAGTAATCCTAAAGGTTTCTGGTGTTTGGCCTTAAATTGTGAACAGGTGAAACACTTAGATACGTATTCAACTACATCCTTTTTCATTTCTATCCACCAGAAATTTTTTCTTAAATCTTGGTATATCTTATTGTTTCCAGGGTGCATGGTATACCTAGATTTATGGGCTTCCTTTAAAATCCTATTCCTGGTACCCAACTTCTTTTCTTGTGGAATTTCCAAATTCCATCACTTCCTTGTTCCAATTCTTTTGTTCGTCCTTTCATTCTTTCAGCATCATCCTTGATTGCTGTTGTTTGAACATTCTTTAATTGTTCTATTAAATCTAACTGTAAATTTTAATCTAAGGGTACGAATTTCGCTTTTGTTTTTTTTTCATGATACTTACGACTTAAGGCATCTGCAACTACATTTGCCCTTCCTTCGTGATATTGAATATCACAGTCGTAATCACTTAGGATTTCCATCCACCTCCTTTGCCTCATATTTAACTCTTTTTGCCCAAATATGTACTTTAAGCTTTTATGATCTGTAGAGGCTGTAAACTTATTTCCATACAGATAATGTCTCCAACTCTTAAGGGCAAAAATTACTGTTGCTAATTCTAAGTCATTAGTCGTATAGTTTTCCTTATGCTTTTTCAATTACCTTAAGGCATATGCAATTACCTTTTTACGTTGCATTAGCACTTATCATAATCCTACTTAGAAGCATCACAGTATACTTCAAAATTTTCCATTCCTTCTGGAAGTGCTAATATTGGAGCATTGGTAAATTTCTGCTTTAAAATCCTAAAGGCTTTTTCTTGTCTAGGTCCCTACTTAAGCTTAACTGTTTTATATGTTAGCTTAGTTAAGGGTACGGCTATCTTAGAAAAATCTTTAACAAAACACCTATAATATCCAGCTAACCCTAGATAACTTCTAACTTCGGTTACTGATTGCGGGGTCTTCCATTTGGTGATTGCTTAAATTTTGGAGAAATCTTCGTGAATACTTTTATGATTCCCTATGTGTCCTAAGGATTGCACTTCTTGAAGCCAAAATTCACATTTTGAGAATTTGGCATGCAGTTTTTCTTTTCTTAACAAGGTTAAGAGTGCATGCAAATGCTTACAATAGTCTTCTTGAATAAATAAGTATATCGTTGATGAAACAATTACGAGTTTATCCAAATAGGGTTTACACATTCTATTCATCATGTCCGTAAATGTAGTAGGGGTCTTTAAAGTTCGTAATGTCCATAGCTAGTCCTGAAAGCAGTTTTAGATATGTCTTCTTCCGGTACCTTCAGTTGATGATATCCGGAGCGCAAATCTATCTTAGAAAAATACCTAGCTTCCTGAAATTGATCAAATAGATCATCAATCCTAGGTAATGGGTATCGATTCCTAATTGTAACTTTGTTTAATTCCCTATAATCGATACACATTCTTATTGATCCGTCATTCTTCTTTACAAAGAATACTGGAGCTCCCCATGGAGAGGAACTTGGTTGTATAAATCCTTTACTTATTAATTTATCTAATTGTTTCTTGAGTTCTAACATTTCAGTAGGTGCTAATCGATAAGATGCCTTAGCTATCGGTACAGTTTCTGGAATTAGATGAATTCTAAATTCTATTTCTCTATTGGGTGATAATCATGGTAGGTCCTTGGGGAAAATATTAGGATGTTCCGATACAATCGGAATGTCTTCTATTTTCTTTTCAACAATTATCGATACCATATATGCTATTTCTTGTTTCTTTGAATAATTGGCCAACTTCATTACTGAAATTAAATTTCAGTGACTTTTGTGGTTTATCTCCGGTTATTATTACTAATTCTCTTGCGGGTGTATGGATTTCTATGGGACTTTTATTATAGAGAATTCAAGTATGGTTGGCTATTAACTAACCTATTCCTAATATAACATCGAATCCGGCTAAATTTATTAGTAACAAGTTTTGCAGAAAATGTATATCCTAATTCTATCTTTGCTTCTCGCAAAATCTTATTTATTCTAACGAATTCCCATCTGCCGTTTCAAAAAGTCTGCCTAAGGTTGGTTAAGGGTAATTTTAAGGGCTTGTCAGAATGAAGTATTTATAAACTTTGGTTTGCACCAGAGTCAAATAATACATGCATAAACGTTTGTGAACTAAAACGTACCAACTATGATGTCAGGAATTAGTTCAGCTTCCTGAGTGGTTAATTGAAAAGCTCTTGCGTTTTTCTTGGTAGTCCCTTCTGCAGGTTTCGTCTTTTCGTTTGCTGGGTTGCCTAAGTTCGGACAGTTTGTTCTAAAATGTCCGGTTTCTCCACAATTATAGCAGGTTATTGCCTTCTTTTTCCTGCAATCCTCTTCTCGATGTCCTGGAATTTTGTAGTAATTGCAGCATCCTTTGCATTTTCCAAAATGCTTTCCCTTGCAGGTATTGCAAAATGGGATAGTGGAAAATCGTCCGGTTCCTCTTTTTCTGAAATTGCTACTATTACCCATATGGAATTCTTGGGAAATTTTCTGGGCTAAATCCTTCTTTCTATCTTCTTCTCGAGTGCGTACCAGTCCGTCAGTTAGAGTGTTGGCTAACTCTACCGCATCGTCAATTGTGCGGGGTCTCGCAGCTTTGACAATGTCACGAATCTCATTAATCAAACCCCAGATATAGCGAGAGATAAGTACCGGTTCTGGCGAAGCCAGAGTAGGTACAATTCTGGCATACTCAAAGAATTTTGAAGTATACCCTCGACAATCTACATCCACCATTCGGTAACTTAAAAACTTATTTGCCATTTGCTCTTTCTCATATTCGGGAGAGAATTTTCTTTCTATTAATTGCTTAAATTCTTCCCAACTCATGGCATAGGCCACGTCACTTCCTTTAGCTTGTAACACTGTATTCCACCATTCTAATGTTTCTTCTTTGAAAAGGTGCGAAGCGTACATAACCTTATCTTCCTCAACACATTTACTTATTCTGATCACTGCTTCGGTTTTCTCTAACCAACGCAATGCCGCAGTTTCCCCTTCATTGCCTGCGAACTCTACAGGTTTACAGGCAAGGAACTCCTTGTAAGTGCAACCAAGCGTTGCAGCTTTCCTTTTCTTAGGGAGCGGAGCTTGTCGCGGTTCCTCATTATGATTAACATAATCATTGCCTCCGTTAACGCTATTACTGAAGTTATCTTCAGAAATACGTTTGCTAGGAATGATTTGCTGTGGTTCTACCGGATTTTTAACAGCAGCAATGATTGCTGGAATAGCGTTGGCTATCCCTTGAGCAATTATTGTTGGAATAGTGTTGGCTATCCCTTGAGCAACGATATTTTCTATATCCTGTCTAGTCATATATTGATCCCTTGATTGTTGCTCAGATTGATTAATCTCGTTAACTGGTTCATTATTAGCGTTTTCCATCGGATAACTAATTTATAGATAAATAATTAGTATACTGGAAGTAATCCAATGTTACCCTTAATTGCACATAATTACGTAAACAAACCAAAATTTCTAAAATTTTATTATACCATGCTTCTATATACAACCGTTTTATTATTTGTGTTACACATACTGATTTTACTATTACTATTACATAACCAAAATTCATAAATCCCCTATCCTTTTGTCAGATGATATTCTAGTAACGGTGTTCCCTCTGATCGTATTTCCAGGAGATCTGTTTCCCAATCTCTTGGATCCTATTCCCAACATTCATTAGTTCTTGGTCAAAGTGGCGGAGTCTAGTTATATTCTCGTTACTTATTGGTGGATTTGGTAAAGGTTCTAGATTGAACTGAGGAAAAAGCTTATAGGGATTGTTTTGTAACTGTATTTCGTTAGTCAACCATTCGTCTATTTTGAAAGGTCGCGAGTGGATTGAAGGGTTTGGAATAGATGGTTCTACGTTAATTGGTAGTTGTGTTTCATTAACAGACTTGATAGTATTATTATCTATCAATATGAAATCTAACTCTTCCTGAGATGGTAACCCCTCAATTTGCCTAGAGCTTTCCCAAATTTCTTTTTTCTTAGGTGTGGGTTTTTCAAAAGGTACAGCATTGAATTCTATAGGTTCCTCTATGTCTGGTATATATCTATTGAAATCTCTGGAAACTTCTATTCTTACTGGATAGAGATTTAAATTCTGAAGGACATCAGACAAGTCACTCATGCTGTTTAGCAACATACACACAATGACTAAGTCAGAATTTATAACAAATTTGATAGAAAACTTTGAAATACTATTTCATACTGTTTAATTACCAAAACAACTGAAATTTAAAACACCCTAGGTTTTATTTATAAATTTATTTATTACTGAATAAGGCTTCTAGACTGTGGATAATAAAGGTATTAAAACTTTGGTCTAATTTATTTAAGAATTTGCATTAATTACTATGTTGGCTAGCATATAAAGATCTGCCCATCCTATACTCAATTAATCAGATAATAAAACATATATTCATAGAATGACAGTTAGAAAATTTAAATAAATACTTAATAGTCTTAAATCAGTGGCTTGATCAGTGGCTCTGATACCACCTTTATCTGTCACGGCCCCCATACCCGGTTTGACCCGGTCTAGGAGCCGCGGGACAGAAAATCCCGTGGTATTTATTTTTACAGCGGAAGTCTTAACAGGATCGTTTTAAATTTGAAAAATGCCCGAGTATTATTTATTTACACTTTCGGGATAAATCCCGTAAATATCATAATTTCATTATTTTTACAAACATGTTTATTTATTTATTTGAGCCACCACTTCAAGCTTGATAGTGCTCCGTAGCACGTGTACTTAATTCAGTAGGTCACCTGAAACATGTTGTAAAAAGGTTTTGTCAGTGGGGAAATACTGAGTGAATCATTCATTTTGATTAAAATGACACATAGTTATAAATTACAGCATAAGAGCGATTACTATGGCAGTATCTTAATTAATATCTGGCCTTGCCACCCGTGTGACGATGGTCATACCACTATTGGGTCCAGTCACCCAATTAGTGACGTTTTGTCACTGTTAGGTCTTATTAGCCTAACCCCTGTTAGGGCTTATTGCCTAACTGTGAGAAATTAGTAATGTGCACAATACCCCACTACCAGCGGTTAAGATAACCACGACTTAATCCCTGTAATTATAACATTTTGAAAATAATTTGAGGTATTGTAAAACAGTTGATAAAAAGAGAATGACTCACATTGCAGATTTAGCGGGCAAGGTTTAAGCCTACTGATTAGCCTTGATTAAACCTAATGTGATAATAATGCATACACGACGGGTTAGTAACTTAATACAGCAGTTACGTCAATTCACGAGATTAAACCCTCACAACGATTAACAAGTGCAATACTTAACAATTCAATCGGATTCACAACAAATAACAGAGCATAGTCCGAATTCGAACAGCACTCAAATATTCAAGTCGAAATCACGACGAATAATCAAAGTAGAAGCTCAATTTTAGCAGCACTCGGACAATCGTTGGATAGTTATAATCGATCGGCGTTGAATCGTAATAGCGATCGAGTTATTACCCTGATTGCGGCAGCACTTCGTGACCCGTATATGTTTTATGAGTATATAGAGTATAACTCCGTGTGTAGTTCGACTTTGAACGTCGATTTTGTGCCCAGATTCAAGTGCCAAGGCCTGCTATTTATACACAAAATTGGCCATGCTTACGGACCGTAAGCCTAACCCCTTTACGGTCCGTAAGGGGTACGAACCGACTATAGGGTTGCCACGCGTGGGACTAGCCTAGCTGATTCAACAGTTTTAGCCAATAAAATTTAAACAACGAATTCTGTTGATAATCGTCAATAGGGTTTTACCCCCCTTGGGTTTTAGGGGCCCTGATCCTGATTCCGATTGTTCCGGAAATTTTAGGGTTTATGCCAAATCACTTGGGTGTCTCAATTAGGGTTTCCTTAATAGATAATTATTATCCTAATTACTAATTTTCAGGAGAGTTGTTACACACATACACACAAGGATGAAAGGTCACACACAAGGATGCTCGGTGCTTTCGGAATCTCAAAGACCTCACTACGTTGCTTTTATCCACCTTGTTTTCGCTTTGATTCTTCCCTAGCCTTGAGCTAGTAGTAAGTGCTTCTAAACACTTCCTTGTTCATGTTTAAAGTGGTTAATAAGAGATTTAATGGTTAAAACTCAAGAACATACAAGATCAAAACTAAAAGACTTGAAAGTATGATGAACTAGTTGGTTAAAGAGAAACTAATGGTGTAAATCTTGAGAGTCTTGTTTTGTTGTGATTATTTTATGTTGTTGGTTGCTAGAAGTGGAACGGATCGTCATCTAACCATGCTAGATCATGTTCATAGAACGTGAACTAGCAATATGTTAAGTATGAAAGTTGCAAGATGATGAACCTTTCCATACATGAACATGAACTTGTTTAAAAGTGCTTTTTCTTGCAAAATAGAGTTTTAAACTAGTAGATCTAAAGATCTACAAGTGGTATTTTCGAAGAACCAAGTGTAACATGCAAATCTTGTTTAAAAGCCGGATCCTACACAACTAAAAGCATTTTTGTGAACAAACAAGTGTGTAAACACTTGTGTGACAAAAGGATTTAACAAAGAAATATTTTTGTAATTTTTGACTAAGAAGTTGTAAAATTGCGATATATACTTATTTTTTACTAGTTTGATGTTTGAAAATGGTATGATGATGATTGATAAGTTGTTGATTGAATCTTGAAAAGAAAATGATACGCTAGTAAGCGTGGCCACCTCCAGTTACAGAGGAAACTCTGGCGAAATTTTTCCAGAAAATAACACTTAGAAATATTTTATGACAAGTGGTTAAAAATATATTTTTAACTTGTTTTCCAAACAAACTTCGCCGTGATTTTTATTACAAAGTTACCAAGTGTCGGAGGTGGATTTTCATAAATGAAACTTGTTAAATATATATTTAGAATATATATTTCATAGTAAGACGCTTGTGTGATTTAATGATTATTTTGTGAACTATATATATTATTTTAGAGTAAAAATAATATTACTTGGAATATCATGAAGTTACAACTTCCAGAATAATACCAACGCCTTTAAAAATAAATATTTTAGTTACACCGGTATTATTATTACCACACGAACGTTAAAATGTAACTTATGTATCTTTAGGAAATACTCTGAAATGCGTATTTTGATAAAAGTATTATTTTGGGAAATTGTATAGAATAAATATAATATTTTTGGGAGAAATATGTATATTTTGGGAGATAGAATATTTTAGACAAATGAATTAAAATATATTTTGTTAAGTGAGACTTAAAAATATATTTATGGAATTATAAAAACGCACATGTATTAAAACCTCCATCCTTGGGAAGGAATATTTATACAAATTACTTAAGAAGTGTAAATACGAAATAGTTGTCTAACTATTTCCCAAAGACGTTAAACCTTAAGCCAAGGCACGGCCGTCCGTCTAATAGAGGTTAGTACGTGTAGGTCGTCACGCAGCAGGTTGATTGGGAGTTACTATTTCGAGACGCACTTCTGTGAGTTCATGTCCCCCTTTTCTCTTAACTGTTTTCAGTTTTTATACTTCGGGGGTGAAATACATGTTACTATGATTACGAATACTTTTCTTACTTGGTATGGTAGCGTAAGGAGGGTTACTACTTAGATCATGTGAGTGAGTAGGCTGAAACTGGAGGCCATTAATCCTCATTGTAGGACCGAGGGTCAATAGCGGTAGATCTATCTGGGTGTAGCGAGCCCAGCCCCAGGCCCAACAGAACGGACCTCAGGGTGACTTTGTACCCGACGCAAAAATCTGCTAGGTTTGAGTCTTCCTATTGCACTTCATACATATCAATGGCCTTGCAAACCATTGGTGATCTCTTTATTTCCTTATTTGCTACATACCAGGGTTTTTTATACTTATAAAGGTTTTACATACTCACTTTACATGAACTCGCTCAACATTTTTGTTGATTTTTCCAACTTACATGTATTTTAGGGAATTAAGGATCTGGCGAGGTATGCTACGTTTTCATGCTGTGTAAGAAAAATGAGGTCATCCGAGTTTAGGGGTTGTGGCTTTTACCTGGATGAGTCACAAGTCTTAAGCTGTGCTTGTTTCATGTTTGTGGTTGTGTCTTTTGAACAATGTTTTTGTTTAGTAATGTTGTAAACTCGATGCATGTGTCCACGCTTTAAAACAATGTTGTGGTACTTTTATTTTTAAACTTGAATCTATGGATGATCTTCATGGTTTTACTTTCATATAGCTTTGTTGTGATTAAGCTATGGTATTAAGAAGTCACACCAAATAAACCCACGCTTCCGCAAAGCCAGGGTGTGACAAGTTACTAGTTGGATTCTTGATGAACAAGCAAGAATAGTGAAGGTGAGCTTTCAACACGGGAGGGATTATTCATTTACAATGGACGAAGTGCTGAACACAGATAGAATACATCTCATCGAACAGCTCTGTGATTTAGCACCTTCGAACAATGCTAGATCCAGCTTTGAGAATACATTCAAGTATAGGATGGAACAAAGAAGAGACGAGATTATGGCGTTATACGCAAATGAACAAGATGATGATGATGATGAGTCTGAGAAGAGTGATGAATAAAGCGACGGTTACATCTCAAATATAATACCATCCACAGAAGACTATTAGTTTTTCTTTGATTTCGTCTTAGCTGTACTCTTTTAAATTTCTAATGAATTAAAAAATGCCATGAACACCAAGAAATTTACCTTGATAAGCTATATAAACTGTTGAAATCTACAAAAACGGCTAATGAATTTGGGAAACGCCATGGAGGAAAATAGCTTATAACTACTAAATGATTTTATTCAATTTGGAGGCACCATATAACGCCAAAATATTTACTATGCTCCTGATCTAAAAAACAACAAAAACACCATGTATTTGTAAAACGCCAAAAAATGGAGAGGTGTTGTGAGACGCGTTTAAAAAAATAAAAAAAGACAAAAAAGCCCCTCCACCCTTCACTATGTCACGTGTTAGGCCAGGATCCGTTCTCACCGTTCTCCTAATCCCGTACCTATATATATATATATATATATATATATATATATATATATATATATATATATATATATATATATAGGGTAAGGTTCATGCGAGAACCACCTTTATTGCGGGAACCACGAGAACCAATGTGAACACAACCAAAAATACCTAAAAAACCTAACCTTCCCCCCCCCCCCCGCTGAAAAAAACCTAAACCCCCACCTCCCACCCCCCTGAAAAACCTAAACCCCCTCCCCCACCCCCCAAAAACCTAAACTCCCCTCCCCCCACCCCCCCCCAAGCTAAAATGTAAAAACTAAACCCCCAAAAAACCTATAAAAATCTAAAAAAATCAAAAAAAACACACAATTTTTTTTAATACTTTTTACATTAAAATCGCTACTTTTAGTAGCCAAAAAAATATTTTTTTTAAAAAGATTTTTTTTGGTAACGAAATCCAGCGATTTTTTTTATAAAAAAATGTTAAAAAGAATTGCGTGTTTTTTAGGTATTTTTGGTTGTATTCACATTGATTCTCGCGGTTCTCGCAATAAAGGGTGGTTCCTAACGGATTCTTCTCATATATATATTCTTTGTCATATTTCTATACATGTACTTGTAGGTGTATTTTTGTTGGTATTTAGTTAGGTATAATTTCCTATAATGCACTTAACCCATTTTAACTCTGTAAATCCTTGTTTAACCATGCTTAAACATAATTTGTATTTTAGAAAAATTTGGAATGGTTTCCTCTAAAATATCATGTTTTCGATGTTTAACACATATTCAAAATCAAGTTTCAAAACTTATCGTAAACACGTATAAACATCAAGAACATAATTTAAAAAATGTTTTCAACAAAACCAAGAACATTAACTTGGATAAAAGTCTAGATCTTTACAAATAACCACTTTACATGTTCATCCATTTTAAAGACCAAGTTGTTACTAGATTTTTAAACCTAGTAAGTTCATCATCTTTAGAACTTCATCAACAACAAAGATCAACACAAAAACAACATAAGATCACTTATATAAGTTAGATTATGCTGCTTATTTTAGGGTTTTCATGTATTTTTATCTTAGGTTTCTTGATGAACAACTTTTACATTTGTGATCTACACATAATAAGAAGCAAGATAGATGGATCTAAATACTTACCACTAGCGCAAGGCTAGGGAAGATCTCTTGAAGAAAATGAGAGGATAAAGAGAGCTTCAAGTGTTGGATAATAGCTCCCTTGATGATCACCAAGCTTGTACACAACTTAGATCTTCATGTTAAGCACTAGGAAGTGTTGTTTAGGTTTAGGTTTTGAAAATGGAAGGAGGGTGGTGGTGAGGTTTGGTCAATTTCAAGGAGGGAGAGAGGAGTGTTATGTGTATGTTTTTAATGGTGTAGGAAGTGTAGAAGATATGGTGCTGAAGAGATAAGGTTTACTGCCCTTTAGTCTCTTATAATTTTCTTCAATTATGTAAAACCCTCTAGTCCATCACCTTCTTGTCTCCCATTCTCCAACATCAACACAAGGGGTATGTAGACCCCATGTGTGGCCGTTTTCAGGAGGGGGGGTGTTAGGAAACTTTTTGTAAGTCAAAAGGATCAAACAAAAGTAAGATACAAGATAAACATGACAAAAGCAGAAATGTAGATACATCTTCAACATATATCAGAATTAGATCACAACTGAAGAAAGACGACTAGAGAAGACCAATCTGATAAGTCTGATGATAAATCTGATGTTTAATCACCAGAATCTGGTAACTTCTGATCATCAGAAATCTGATGATTAACTCAGCAGATTTCTGATAAGTTGGTCATCAGAAATTCTGATGGACCAACTTGTCTAAGAGATAAGCTTATGCCACCAAAGTAAAGTAGCAAGTTGACCTTGGATGGATTCAACGAATATGCCAAAAAGCTACTTTATGCAGACAAGTGCATGAATAAACAAATATTTATTCATGTTAAAGACTTTCTATAAATAGAAAAGTCACCAGCGAAGGGAAATGAGCTAAAGCCTAGCATTCATTATATACAACAAAAACTCCACTACCCTTCATTACAGAATTCTTAAAGTATTTGTTTGTATTAGCCAATAACCTCACAATCACATTCTAAACTTTGTTTCAAAGTGATATAAACTTCAAAAATTATGTAGTTGTGATTGTTGAAAGTTTAATTTCTATTTCCGCACATTATTTTCATACTTGTTGAAATCACTTGTCAAATTCAGTTAAAAAAGCATTGTTATCTGGGATCAACAGGGCGGATCTTGGGTTGGTTTCATTTGTTTAATCAATATCAACATGTGTTGATTTGTTAACTTTAGATATTTTGGTCATTAGGTTTAATTAGGATGTTTAGTGTGTTTAGCATATTAAACTGGTGTTAGGATGTTTAAACAATGCTAACTAGTTCACTACTTTATATTTTGATGGCCATTGGATGATAAACGGATAATTATTTTGCTTGCGATTCGCTTAACGATCAATTATGAAGCTAGGATGGATCATTTCTGTTTAAATAACTTTAGGGCATTTTAAATTCCTTTGATATCATTCATGATGATTTACATCATCCAATGATCACATATATATTCCAAACAATTATTAAATTGTTAACCGGGTTATTGCAATTTGCAAGCTTATAGTTCAGATCGGACAAATTAAATGCTTGTATATTTTTCGGAAGGTTATATCATGTATACTTTTTTCCCTAGTGGGGTTTTGTGTATATATCATGGTGGACATGATTATGGGTCCTACACTTGACGTTTAGGGGAGTACCGGAACCATCCTAACACGACTAGTCTAACCGGATAATCTACCAACGGTCTTTATAATAGTTCGCACCGCATCGCGATTCGGCGAATACGATCATGTAATATGCAAATGTAAATGCATTTCCTTGGATTGCTAGACTTATGAGACTCAATCATATCATAATTAAGTCTAGTGCACATAATTTTATATTAAACAGCGATTAAGTTATACGAAATTACCGGATATTTTGCCATTTGGCACATGCATAGGGCGGTTCGATTCAGTGTTGAGCCATACCCATACCAAAAAAAATATATTCCGATTCATTTTTAAACCGAACTATGAACCAAGAAAAAAAACTAAACAAGCCAAAGGGCCATCGGCGCAGCTAAACAAAGTCGATTGGGAATTTTGTTGAGTTACTCTACTGTATTTATAATTTTTTTACAATATTTCTTTAAGCAAGCCATGTGGACAATTATGCGATTGAGAAAACTTTAATATATACTTTAAGTAGAAGGAAGGAAGGAAGGAAGGAAGGAAGGGTAATTTGTCACACCCTCAAATCCACATGCGGAGTATTACCGCGAGGCGTGCGACTGACCAGGATTATGCCACCAATCATATTGAACAATTCATAAAATAAAGTTAATCCACAAAACAGGCGTTTACCAGGCCCGTCAGCTGGTCTTGAGTCACGTTAACATTGCCTCTGTCGCGTCCGCTTATTGTCTTCACATCCATAAAACACAGAATGAGAATGACGCTGTAGTGGTGTGAGGGAAATAGAAGAGAGTTTGACCATGACACACATGTAAGTATAATACTGCTAAAGTCTCATATACTAAGCATATCGTTACATATATCATCAAGTAAGTATCAAGTAGCACATACATAAGCTATGCCATCTGAAATTTTGAGCCTTGCACTTGGAGTGTAGTGTCGTTGCGGATTGCTTAGTACAGAGCAGGTTATAGTCTGGGTTTTCTCATAAAGACTTCTATTTTAAAACCTAGTTCACTATAACCAATGGCTCTGATACCAATCTGTCACACCCTCAAATCCATGTGCAGATTATTACCGCGAGGCGTGCGACTGACCAGGATCATGCCAGCAATCATATTGAACAATTAACAAAATAAAGTAAATCCATCACATCAATACGATCAGTGAATAAATGTTAAAGTCCAAAACAATATTCAACTTGACAACGGAAGCATATCCAGACAATAGTTTGAAGTTCATAATTATTAAATCCGAGCCCAACAATGGTTCAATGCAACCACTACACTCCTCTGCTACAGGCTCCTAAGCTGTACCTAACGACCTGCAAAGCATGCAGTAGGGTGTCAACATAAAGTTGGCGAGTTCATAGTTTTTCAGTGTTATTTCCAAAAACTTAGGTTGTTAAATTACTCATTTATAAACATGTCATGGGGAGTTACCCCATCTTTAGGCTACTAAACTGTGTAATATCGAATACTTGTGACTAGTGAGTTTTTTATGCCCCAATTCAATGTCTATCATCATTGACCAGTTATCTGGGCATAATAGATCACAACCATCCTCCCAGGCATGGTGTGAGGTTTGTCAAACCTAATAGCACTATCAACTAATATCCCGTTCACCCCTAGCGATTAATCGTTATAATGTATGGGGACTTCATGATAGAGTTTCGTTTTGTTCGCTAAGGACATGAAATATAAATAGTAATTAACAGTATTCCTCTCAGGAATACTAAGCAATCTCAACCCAGGGAAAGTGAGGTTCTGTTTCCAACCACTGGAAATACATGCTTTCAGTAAAAGTATGAACTCACCTTTGCTTAGCTCGGCAGATTAAGTTACTTGTATTAAGTTGGTCAACCACGTCCTATTTGTCACACCCTGGCTTTGCGGAACCGTGGGTTTATTTTGTGTGACTTCGTAATACCATAGCTTAATCACAACAAAGCTATATGAAAGTAAAACCATGATGATCATCCATTAAGTTAAGTTTTAAAAAGAAAATACGACAACATTGTTTTCAAAAGTCGACACATGCAACGAAATTACAACATGACATAATGAAAATCTTGTTCATACGACACAGCCATAAGACATGAATTAAAAACACCGTTTAAGACTTGCGACTCGTCCAGGCAAAAGTCACAACCCCTAAACTCGGATGACATCATTCTCCTATGCAGCTTGACGACATAGCATACCTTGCCAGTTCCCTAATTTCCTGAAATACATGTAATTTGAAAAATCAACAAAAGTTGAGCGAGTTCATGTAAAAGCGAGTATGAATAAACCTTTAAAGTATGTATGAAAGTTCCTAGTATGTAGAAATAAAGAAAAAAGAGCTCACCAATGGGTTTCAAAGCCACTGGTATGTGTGAGAAAGTGCAGGGAAACTCAAACCTAGCAAATTTGTACCGGGCTTCCGGCTGTAAGACACAATCACCTCTGTGGGCCTCCCCGGCCTCACGGGTGTGGGCTCGCTACACCCAAATAGATCTATCACTCTTGTGTCCCTCGGTCCTAACAAAGAGGATTAATGGCCTCGAGTGTTGTACCCACCCCTCACATGATCTAGTAGTAGTATAAACCCTCCCTACGCTAACCATACCCTGTAATAAAAGTTGTAATAGTTGTCGCATGTATTTCACCCCCGAAGTATAAAACTGAAAACAGTAAAGAGAAAAGGGGGACATGAACTCACAGAAGTGCGTCTCGAAATAGTCGGTCCCAAATCAACCTGCTGCTTGACAACCTACACGTACTAACTTCTATTAGACGGACGGTCGTGCCTTGGCTTAAGGTTTAACGTTTTTGGGAAATAGTTAGACAACTATTTCGTATTTACACTTCTTAATTATTTAATAAGTATATTCCTTCCGAAGGATGGGGGTATTAATACATGTGTGTTTTATAGTTCCGAAAATATATTTTTAAGTCTCACTTGAAAAATATATTTTTAATTACTTTGTCTAAATGTTTTAATCCCAAAATATATATATTTTATTTCATAAGTTTTTCCCAAAATAATATTTCACCAAAAATATACTAATAAGAGTATTTTTCCGAAAAATACATAAGTTACATTTTTATAGTTCGCGTTGTATTACGATACTTATATAACTTAAATATTTATTTTTGTGAGAGCGTTGATATTATTTTGGAAGTCGTATGTTCATGATATTTCAAGTTATATTATTTTTACCCTAAAAATAATATATATATATATATATATATATATATATATATAGTTCACAAAATAATCACATAATCACACAAGCGTCTTATTATAAAATATATATTCTAAATATTTATTTAACAAGTTTTATTTACGAAAATCCACCTCCGGTACTTTGTAATTTTTGTAATAAAATCATGGCGAAGTTTATTTTTGAAAATCAAGTTAAAAATATATACGTAAACACTTACTAGAAAAATATTTTTTAAGTGTTATATTTCTGGAAAAATTTCGCCATGGAGGTGTCCATGCTTTTAGCATATCATTTTCTTTTTGTAAAAATCAATCAACCAATTTACTAATCAGCAACATACAATATTCATTCATCAAACTTGACAAAATAGAGATAATTCATAAACTCATGAACTTGAATGTTTTGTAAAAATATGTAGTAAATTACCATCATATTTAGTGGGTCTTGTTATCCTTAAAAACATGATTAGTTTCTTGTAAACTTCATTTTTAAAGAACTTGAAGTTTCACAACTTCTAGTCAAGATTTACAAAAATATTTCTTTATGAAATTTCATTATTACACAAGTGTTTACACACTTGTTTATTTACCAAGTATGCTTCTAGTTTATAAAATATCCGGGTTTTAACAAAACTAGTATCTTCCGCTTGGTTCTTCTAAAATACCACTTGTAGATCTTTAGATCCACAAGTTTACAACTTCATTTTACAAGAAAAATTATGTTTATTCAAGTTTCAAGTTCATGGTGGATGGTTTCATCATCTTTCACATTTCTAACACTAACATATTACTAGTTCATGTTCTTGAACATGATCTAGTATGTCTAAATGATGATCCATCCTACTGTTAGTAACAAACAGCATCAAATAATTACAATTATACAAGATTTACATGATTTACACACATATCTTCTCTTTATCCACCTTATTAATCTTATGTTCAAGACTTTAAGTTGTGTTCATTAATGTTTCTTAATTTTTAACCATTAAATCATCTATTAACCACCATAAACAAGATCAAGATGATGATTAGAAACACTTACTACTAGCACAAGGCTAGGGAAGAAAAAAGATGTAAATGTGGTGGATAAAAGAAATCTAGAGCGGTTCTTGAACTTTCGAAAGCACCGGGCTTGTTTGTAGAGCTCCTTGCACCTTTGAGTGTATGAGAAATACTTGAACAATGGTTGAAAGTCGTGGTGGTGTGGTGGAAGGGTGGCGGTCGTGAGGTGGTTAGGAGGGAGAGAAAGTGTTGGTTGATGTTGAAGTGTTGAATGAGAGAGATGGGTTATCTTGTGGGTGTATATATAATCCAGGTTCTCATTTTACCCAACATGTATAATGTTCACTAGATATCCAACAAAAACAATAAAATAATCAAGGAAAACATAAGGGTGTGCCCCACCCTTGTGACCGTCGCCAATGAGGGGGGGCTAAGGGTTGGGTGGTGATGGTTAAGTTAGGATCTAGTTGAAAACAAATGGTTTTAGTTAGTATGTTTGTGTGTTTATTAATATAAAGGGTGTTAGGGTGTTCGGGGACCCTAACTAGCTCAGAAAAGTGAAAACAATGTTTTTGACAAAATTTTATGTTCCGGGTAAAGTCCGGTTGTTCGGTTGGATATTGATCCGTTAAAGTGCTAAGTAAAGCTATAAAGTGTCTTTTATTTTATATTTAGTGACACAGTAAATTTCCGACACTTTGGAAAGTGTCTAGGACTATTTTACCAAGTTTTTGCACTTTACTAGTTATGTTAAAAGCTGAATTTTTGGTGTTTAGTGCAGAATTTTGTAATTAAAGTATATTTTAGGCACTTCCGGTCACTATAACTATCACCTAGTGACGCAGTTTTATGATCCTCACCTCCCTACACTCCCTACTAGTGTAGTAATCTTTTCCCGGCTCATACTGGCCTCAGAAACAACGTCTGTCTAGTGCTGGCAATGTCAACATGTTTACTGGGTTATCCGCTCACTGTACTAACTGTGCTTTTGTGCATCAAGTTTGTCACTATTGTTTTGTGTGTAATAAATAAAGTGACAGTAATAAAGTATGATGCATGAATATGTATGTATCAGAAAACAAAAAGCAGTTTAGTCATAATTGAAATCAAGCACAGTAATTAAGCACTAATTAAATATTAATTAATTTGTACGGATACCTGGATTTGTGAGGGTTGTCACATTCTCCCCCCGTTAAGAAAATTTCGTCCCGAAATTTTAAGCTCTGCTTCTAGTTGCAGGGGTCTTAGGAAATAAATGGGGGTATTTCTCTTTCATACGATCCTCACGTTCCCAGGTGTATTCTGGACCATGTCTTGCATTCCAACAAACTTTGACGAGTTTGACACTGCTCCTGCGTGTTTTGTTTATCTTCCAATCCGTAACCTCAACTGGTTCCTCAACGAAGTGGAGCGTGTCATCAATATGAATTTCATCGGCAGGAATGACAACGGTCTCTTGAGTCGGACTCTTTTTCAAGTTTAATACATGGAATGTATCGTGAACACCATTAAGTTTGGCAGGCAAGTCCAACTTGTATGCTACTAAACCAATTCTCTCCAGAATCTTGAATGGAACAATGTAGCGCGGATTCAACTTTCCACGCTTTCTGAAGCGTGCCACACCCTTCCAGGGTGATACCTTCAATAAAACCATGTCTCCTACCTCAAAATCCAGAGGTTTCCTTCTTCTATCCGCATAACACTTTTGTCGATCGCGAGCCGCCTTGATGCGCTCTCGGATCTGTGCGATCTTGTCTGTGGTTTCCTGGACCACTTCCGGACCAACTAACTGTCTATCACCTGCATCAGACCAACAAATCGGTGATCGACATTTGCGTCCGTAAAGAGCTTCGAACGGTGCGGCTTGAATACTTGCGTGATAACTGTTATTGTATGAAAATTCGACCAATGGTAGGTGAGTATCCCAACTTCCACCTAAATCCATCACGCAAGCTCGTAGCATATCTTCTAAAGTCTGAATCGCTCGTTCGCTCTGTCCGTCAGTTTGTGGGTGAAAAGTTGTACTTAGGTTCAACTGAGATCAGAATGCTTCTTGGAAGGATTGCCAATCCCTTGACACAAATCTTCCGTCTCTATCAGAGATGATTGAGAGAGGCACTCCATGACGTGCAACGATCTCTCTCATGTATATCTCCGCCAACTTGCTCGTATTATCTTTCTCTCTGATTGGCAAGAAATGTGCAGATTTCGTTAACCGGTCTACTAATACCCAAATAGTATCGTGAACTTTTGGCGTTCTTAGCAACTTTGTTATGAAATCCATTGAAATCTATTCCCATTTCCATTTGGGTATCTCGGGTTGTTGCAGAAGTCCTGAAGGCTTCTGGTATTCAGCTTTTACCTTGGCGAACGTTAAACAATTACTAACATAAACTGCTACATCGCCTTTCATCCTAGGCCACCAATAGAAATCCTTGAGATCTTGATACATCTTATCCGCTCCTGGGTGGATAGAGTACCGTGACTTGTGAGCTTCATCGAAAATAACCTTTCTCAAACCACCAAATAGAGGAACCCAAATCCGTTTCATGAAATATAAAGTTCCTTCCTTGTTTGGTACTAACTGCTTCTCTACTCTACGGAGATATTCCTCTTCAATGTTCCTTTCTTTCAGAGCTTCTTTCTGCGCGGCACGAATGCGCAGGGAAAGATCTGTCTGGATAATCATCTCTAGAGCCCTAACCCTTATGGGCTTGATCCTTTCCTTTCGACTTAGGGCATCGGCGACCACATTCGCCTTCCCTGGATGATACTTGATCTCACAGTCATAATCGTTCAATAATTCGACCCAGCGTCTTTGTCTCATGTTAAGCTCCTTCTGGTCGAATATGTGTTGCAGACTCTTATGATCCGTGAAGATTGTACACTTCGTACCATATAAATAATGTCTCCAAATTTTCAAAGCAAATACCACTGCGCCTAGCTCCAAATCATGCGTGGTATAATTCTTTTCATGGACCTTAAACTGGCGCGACGCGTAAGCTATAACCTTCTGGCGCTGCATTAACACGCAACCCAAACCTTGACGCGAGGCGTCACAATATACCACAAAATCATTTGTTCCCTCCGGTAGTGATAGGATCGGTGCATTACAAAGCTTGTCTTTCAATAACTGAAACGCTTCTTCTTGTTTGATTCCCCAATCAAACTTCTTATCCTTCTGCGTGAGGGAAGTCAAAGGTTGAACGATTTTTGAAAAATCCTCAATGAATCTTCAATAATAACCAGCCAATCCTAAGAATTGTCGTATCTCGGTTGGCGTCTTTGGAGTCTCCCAACTCTTGATTGCTTCGATCTTTGTGGGATCCACATGGATTCCATCTCCATTAACCACATGTCCAAGAAATTGGACTTCACGTAGCCAAAACTCACACTTCGAGAACTTGGCATACAGCTTTTTCTTTTTAAGTAGCTCCAAAATGGTTCTTAAATGTTGTTCGTGCTCGCCCTTCATCTTTGAATAGATCAAAATATCATCGATGAATCCGATTACGAACTTATCGAGGTACAGTTTACAAACTCTGTTCATCAAATCCATGAAAACAGCGTGCGCGTTTGTCAACCCAAACGGCATCACCAGAAACTCGTAATGTCCATAACGAGTTCTAAAAGCACTCTTGGGAATACTTTCCTCTTGTATTCTTAGCTGATGATAACCTGATCGCAAATCAATCTTTGAGTAGTAACTTGAACCTTGCAGCTGATCGAATAGGTCATCAATCCTTGGCAGAGGATATCTATTCTTGATAGTTAACTTGTTTAGTTCCCGGTAGTCGATACACATACGAAAACTACCATCCTTCTTCTTAACGAACAAAACTGGAGCTCCCCAAGGTGAGAAGCTTGGTCTGATGAATCCCTTGTCTAGCAACTCTTGAAGTTGTGTCGACAATTCCGGCATCTCTGAAGGGGCAAGTCGATAAGGTGCTTTAGCCACAGGCACGGTGCCTGGAACTAAGTCAATATGGAACTCCACTTGCCTTTGAGGTGGCAATCCTGGCAAGTCCTCTGGAAAGACCTCAGGATATTCTTTCACCACTGGGATGTCTTCGATCTTCGGCTCAGCAGCTTCCTTATCCACGATGTATGCCAGGAAGGCAAGACATCCCTTCTGTAAACACTTTCGAGCTTTCAGGCAGCTGATGATTCTTAGAGGTGTATCGCACTTCTCTCCGTGAACCACGATCGTTTCTCCATCTTCTATTGGGATGCGAATGGTCTTTTCGTGACAAATAATCTCAGCCTTGTTGCTCGACAACCAATCCATCCCTACTACCACGTCGAAGCTTCCCAACTCGACTGGTAGTAGATCCAAAGTGAACTCGCGCTCTCCCAGCTCGATTACACAACCTCTGACAACTTCATTTGCTTCAACTAGCTTTCCATTAGCCAGTTCAATTGAGTACAGAACATCTAATTTACTAGCAGCTAACCCAAGCATACCCTTAAATTCTAACGACACAAAGCTATAGTCGGCACCAGTATCAAACAGAACAGATGCAAAGCGTTGATTTATAGGGAACGTACCAGTGACAACGTTGGGATCCTGGCGCGCTTCCCTTGCTACAATGTTAAACACTCTTCCACAAGCTTGATTCAGCTTTGGGCATTCCTTCTTGAAGTGCCCAACTTCTCCACAATTAAAACAGCCCGGTCCGTGACCATTACCACCTCCGTTCCCAGCTTGAGCGTTGTTTTGGTTGCGATTCCCATTACCAGCTTGATTCGCAATGTTTCCACGGTTTCCATTTCCGCCATTTCCTCCCTGCTGGCGGTTTCCATTACCATTCCCAAACCTTCGATTACCAGTACGCCCTGCACCAGTTCCGGCCCAACACGTATCCTTTGTGTGGCCATTCCTTCCACATGATTCACACTTCCTCAATCTGCGTTGGCCATGATGATGGCGCTGGCACGTATTACACTTGGGCATAGTACCCATATAACCCTTCCCTTTATTTTCAACACCGGTTGCAGCCCTGGCCGGTGTGCTTGTTTCACCTTTCTTGTTAACATTGTTTGTACCCTGCTTGAAGTTCGAAAATTTCCTTTTATTTTCACCAGATAACTCCACATGAGTCTCTTTCTTCTTCGGTTCAATATTCGAAAACTTGTCCAAGCGAATGGCCTCCTCAGTAAGAGCCACACTGAGATCAATGGCTTCTGTGATTGTTGCAGGCTTGGACGTTGTAACCATACTCATGATCTGAGGTGCCAATCCCCAGATAAAGCGCTCAATACATTTGAACTCCGGTGTGACCATGTACGGCACCACATGGGACAAATCGTGGAATCTCTGAACATACTCCGCAATCTTGGGACCTTCCATTTTTTAGTGCCAGAATTCAGTCTCCAGCTTCTGAATTTCAGCACGTGAGCAATACTGTCTTCGCATGAGCTCCTTCAGCTCATTTCATGACATCGCATAAGCAGCAGCTTACCAAGAGTTTGCACTTGCAGGTTCCACCAAGATAGGGCTCCATCCAGAAATAGCCCTGAGATGTAGGTCACTTGTTGCTCGGGAGCACACTTGCTCATTCTAAGAACAGACTCAGTCTTCTCAGCCCATCTTACAAACGCAACAGCACCTCCTGTGCCGTCGAAATTCACGGGCTTGCAATCGAGAAATTGCTTGTAAGTGCACCCTGCACATACGTTTGAATTTACAAATGGTATTAGCGAACGTGCTAAAAATATCCAAATGTATCATAATATATCTCAAACGACTTAACATTACCATTAGGTGGATTGTTATTGTCGTGGTTTTGAGAGATATTCCACTTGTTTCTGCATGAGAAGCAGCATACTGCGCAATAGTGGCAGCAATGATTCCTTGAAGTTCTGCCTCATTAGTGGGCATGCGCGGATCACGTCTTGGTGGCATCTTCTAAAAGATGTTTCACGTTGGTCAGGTCATAGTAAGTAGATGGTATACGCATGTAACAACAATATCAAGCACATAACATCTCATGTCACAAATAAATCAAGCACATAACATCACATGTTATAGAATATAAACAATCAATCCAACATCACATATAATGAGAATACTGCGATTACGCTATCATAAATCTGGACCACAGTACAATGTTTGCAAGCTTTGTAACTGTATCGTACATCAAAAGTGACTAAGGGCCACATCGCCCTTGTCTGATCTGTCTAATCAACTACAACAACAATCAAAAACTAAACATCAAAAGTAATGTCATCAAAATGCGGTCTTCAAGAAGCTGTATAGTCTGCACAATCGCGGTCCTCTCACCAAAAGTCTACCTGCGTCGAATCGAAATGCCTATGCTGATGGCGGAGGAGGAGGAGGAAAATGAGAGTAATACAGGCGACGCATATGTAACCAGTCCTGCTCTAAAGCGCGAAAGATGCGCAGCAAATACGCTATCTGCTGCTCAGAAGTCATGAAGCGAACGTCTGAGTCGGGTGAAACTGGGCGTGGTGTGTGCGGTGCTGAAAATGGGGTCTGACAACGGCAAGGTGGTCGCTGAGCTCTCTCCAACTCCTGTATATGACGGGTCAGTGCCTCCTACTGTATCATCAATGATGTGAGTATGTCCTCCGTAGAATACCCAATATGGTATGGATGGTACGGATCAGACAGTGGCATGATAGGGGGCGTAGTCCATAAGAATGGCTCGCTCGATGGCGTGAACGGTGGTGCAGTAGATGGTGCAACAGTGGGAAACTGTGATACAAATGGAAAAGGTGATGATAGCATGGGTAGAGCAGGAACAGGCAGTTGTCTAGATGACCCCTCTCCAGGACGCAGTGGCGGTATGTCCTGAAGGAACATAACAGGAAGATCTGTGCGATGAGCATCTGTGATGTGTGGGGGAAACAGTGGGATATCAGTGGGTGCTGAAATGGATGCTGAAACGGGGGCTACTGGTGGTGTAACAGGTCGCATAAAAGGTGGGTAATCGTCATCGCCATCAATCCACCCGTTACGGGTCTCGGCGTAACGTGGATCTATATGGGTAGCAAAAGGTGCACGGTCGAACATCACCGGCACAGGATCAGGAAATGGTGCAACAACAGGATCCTCTATCAAGAGTGGAGCGTCAACAGGAGAATCAGCAACATGATCATCCACCAACGGTGGAGCAACATCAGGATGATCGGCAATGGGTATATCATCAACAAAAGGGGCAACAGCGGGTGCATCGTCATGAAGAGGGTCATGCTCAAATGCAGGGTCAGGAGCAATGACTGGCTCAGGGGCCACGACAGGCTCCGGGTCAACAAAATCCATATCAAAATCTGCTTGATCATCAAACAAAGGATCGATAGGGGCTACAGGCTCCTCTAGGGGCTGGTCTAAGTGAATGAACTCGATATCCTAGTCAGGATCAAAACCAGGGGGAAAGACAGGATCAAATTCATCGTCAGCCTCGTGATCAAACTCAAGATCATGTGCGGGAGCAGGTGCAGCTGATGATGCCATGTCAGGGTCGGCGTCGTGAGAGTGATGCTGCACTCCCTGAGTGTGCAAAGATGCAAACGCCACAGACTCAAATGAGTCTGGGATAGGTGAATGAACAGGAGCCTCCTCTGCAGGAGCATCAGCAATGGGTAAGATGACATCAGCAACAATAGGGGCCCCGCCCTCATGGTCAGCTTCAGGTGGGTCCTCCTCAAACAGATCGATGGCGTCGTCAGAAACAACATCGAGTGGCATATCTATGACAGGATAAGCAGCAAGCGGTATAGGAGTAGGGATCACCGCAAGTGGTAAGTCCCCGACAGGAAAGCCATCAGCAGGCTCAGCTCCGACGTCAGGTAGCGCAAAGGTCTGGAAATCGTCGTCATCGGTACTGGTGGTGTCGGAAGTGTAGACCTCTCGCTTCGACGAAACTCTGTCATCTGATACTATCGCCATGGGATCTAAAGTATCTGAAACTCCAGTGTCTGATGAAGAAGGCATGATGTCTGTAACACAACCACACATATGCACAAACAATCAACATATAATCAAATAAACATGTTAGTCACCAATAAGCAAACAAGTAATCCTCCTAGTCTCACTAGTCTACGCTCCTAGCCTCTCAGACTGAACCTCCTAGTCTCTCAGACTAACTCCCTGGCCCATCAGTCTACATGACTGAACCTCCCCAGCCTTTAGGGCTGAACTCCCTCAGTCTACATGACTGAACCTCCCCAGCCTTTAGGGCTGAACTCCCTCAGTCATGGCGACTAAACCATAAATTTGGAAAAGTGCTCATACTTTTTGTTTGTAAAAGTGTTTTGTATCCTGGATCTGGACATAATGTATGCAATGTAAAAATGTTTTCGTGAGAGCCCTAGTGATCATAGTCTAGACTCGAGAAGGAATCCTAGTTCGCTATGATCAATGCTCTGATACCAAGCTGTCACACCCTGGCTTTGCGGAAGCGTGGGTTTATTTGGTGTGACTTCTTAATACCATAGCTTAATCACAACAAAGCTATATGAAAGTAAAACCATGATGATCATCCATTAATTTAAGTTTTAAAAAGAAAATACAACAACATTGTTTTCAAAAGTCGACACATGCAACAAAATTACAACATGACATAATGAAAATCTTGTTCATACGACACAGCCATAAGACATGAATTAAAAACACCGTTTAAGACTTGTGACTCGTCCAGGCAAAAGTCACAACCCCTAAACTCGGATGACATCATTCTCCTACGCAGCTTGACGACATAGCATACCTTGCCAGATCCCTAATTTCCTGAAATACATCTAATTTGAAAAATCAACAAAAGTTGAGCGAGTTCATGTAAAAGTGAGTATGAATAAACCTTTAAAGTATGTATGAAAGTCCCTGGTATGTAGGAATAAGGAAAAAGAGATCACCAATGGGTTGCAAAGCCACTGGTATGCGTGAGAAAGTGCAGGGAAACTCAAACCTAGCAAATTTGTACCGGGCTTCCGGCTGCAAGACACAGTCACCTCTATGGGCCTCCCCGGCCTCACGGGTGTGGGCTCGCTACACCCAAATAGATCTATCACTCTCGTGTCCCTCGGTCCTAACAAAGAGGATTAATGGCCTCGAGTGTTGTACCCACCCCTCACATGATCTAGTAGTAGTATAAACCCTCCCTACGCTAACCATACCATGTAATAAAAGTTGTAATAGTTGTCGCATGTATTTCACCCCCAAAGTATAAAACTGAAAATAGTAAAGAGAAAAGGGGGACATGAACTCACAGAAGTGCGTCTCGAAATAGTCGGTCCCAAATCAACCTGCTGCGTAACGACCTACACGTACTAACTTCTATTAGACGGACGACCGTGCCTTGGCTTAAGGTTTAACGTTTTTGGGAAATAGTTAGACAACTATTTCGTATTTACACTTCTTAATTATTTAATAAGTATATTCCTTCCCAAGGATGGGGGTATTAATACATGTGTGTTTTATAGTTTCGAAAATATATTTTTAAGTCTCACTTGAAAAATATATTTTTAATTACTTTGTCTAAAATGTTTTAATCCCAAAATATATATATTTTATTTCATAAGTTTTTCCCAAAATAATATTTCACCAAAAACATACTAATAAGAGTATTTTTCCGAAAAATACATAAGTTACATTTTTAAAGTTCGCGTTATATTACGATACTTATATAACTTAAATATTTATTTTTGTGAGAGCGTTGATATTACCCTAAAAATAATATATATATAGTTCACAAAATAATCACATAATCACACAAGCGTCTTATTATAAAATATATATTCTAAATATTTATTTAACAAGTTTTATTTACGAAAATCCACCTCCGGTACTTTGTAATTTTTGTAATAAAAATCATGGCGAAGTTTATTTTTGAAAATCAAGTTAAAAATATATACGTAAACACTTACTAGAAAAATATTTTCTAAGTGTTATATTTCTGGTAAAATTTCGCCAGAGTTTCCTCTGTAAATGGAGGTGTCCATGCTTTTAGCATATCATTTTCTTTTTGTAAAAATCAATCAACCAATTTACCAATCAGCAACATACAATATTCATTAATCAAACTTGACAAAATAGAGATAATTCATAAACTTATGAACTCGAAGGTTTTGTAAAAATATGTAGTAAATTACCATCATATTTAGTGGGTCTTGTTATCCTTAAAAACATGATTAGTTTCTTGTAAACTTCATTTTTAAAGAACTTGAAGTTTCACAACTTCTAGTCAAGATTTACAAAAAAATTTCTTTATGAAATTTCATTGTTACACAAGTGTTTACACACTTGTTTATTTACCAAGTATGCTTCTAGTTTATAAAATATTCGGGTTTCAACAAAACTAGTATCTTCCGCTTGGTTCTTCTGAAATACCACTTGTAGATCTTTAGATCCACAAGTTTACAACTTCATTTTACAAGAAAAATTATGTTTATTCAAGTTTCAAGTTCATGGTGGATGGTTTCATCATCTTTCACATTTCTAACACTAACATATTACTAGTTCATGTTCTTGAACATGATCTAGTATGTCTAGATGATGATCCATCCTACTTTTAGTAACAAACAACATCAAATAATCACAACTATAAAAGATTTACATGATTTACATACATATCTTCTCTTTATCCACCTTATTCATCTTATGTTCAAGACATTAAGTTGTGTTCACTAGTGTTTCTTAGTTTTTAACCATTAAATCATCTATTAACCACCATAAACAAGATCAAGATGATGATTAGAAACACTTACTACTAGCACAAGGCTAGGGAAGAAACAAGATGTAAATGTGGTGGATAAAAGAAATCTAGAGCGGTTCTTAAACTGTCGAAAGCACCGGGCTTGTTTGTAGAGCACCTTCACCTTTGAGTGTATGAGAAATACTTGAACAATGGTTGAAAGTGGTGGTGGTGTGGTGGAAGGGTGGCAGCCGTGAGGTGGTTAGGAGGGAGAGAAAGTGTTGGTTGATGTTGAAGTGTTGAATGAGAGAGATGGGTTATCTTGTGGGTGTATATATAATCCAAGTTCTCATATTACCCAACATGTATAATGTTCACTAGATATCCAACAAAAACAATAAAATAATCAAGGAAAACACAAGGGTGTGCCCCACCTTGTGACTGTCGCCAATGGGGGGTAAGGGTTGGGTGGTGATGGTTAAGTTAGGATCTAGTTGAAAACAAATGGTTTTAGTTAGTATGTTTGTGTGTTTATTAATATAAAGGGTGTTAGGGTGTTCGGGGACCCTAACTAGCTCAGAAAAATGAAAACAATGTTTTTAACAAAATTTTATGTTCCGGGTAAAGTCCGGTTGTTCGGTTGGATATTGATCCGTTAAAGTGCTAAGTAAAGCTATAAAGTGTCTTTTATGTTATTTTTAGTGACACATTAAATTCCCGACACTTTGGAAAGTGTCTAGGACTATTTTACCAAGTCTAGTGACACATTAAATTCCCAACTACTCCCTACACTCCCTCCTAGTGTAGTAATCTATTCCCGGCTCATACTGGCCTCAGAAACAATGTCTGTCTAGTGCTGGCAATGTCAGCATGTTTACTAGGTTATCCGCTCACTCTGCTAACTGTTCTTTTGTGCATCAAGTTTGTCACTATTGTTTTGTGTGTAATAAATGAAGTGACAGTAATAAAGTATGATGCATGAGTATGTATGTATCAGAAAACAGAAAGCAGTTTAGTCATAATTGAAATCAAGCACAGTAATTAAGCACTAATTAAATAATAATTAATTTGTACGGATACCTGGATTTGTGAGGGTTGTCACATTATTATGGTTACCAATGTTAATTAGGTTTGTATGCAAGTAATCCACATATTTTCTACATGTATCTAATAGGTAATATACCAGTAAAGACGTCACGTATCACATAAACATGTGGGCTACAACTGGATTCATAACCCAAGGAGTGAACAGTACACAGATAAATTATGCAGCCCAATATATATATTCATATGTGTGTGACCCAAACAATGTTCAGCCCAAATATAAGTGTGTGGCACGCATGAGGGTGTGCGGCACACACAAGAGTGTGCGGCTCCCTCACAGTGTGCGGTTATGCATAGTAGACATGCACTTTGTGCAACCGACGCTTGTACAACAGGAATGTGCGGTATCAAAGTGTGCGACCATGCACGTTTGATTGTACGTTGTGCATCAGATGTTGTATTATTCAATAGTGTGTGGCACATGTGGCACACCAGTGTGCGGTGTGCTGCATTAGGTTGTACAGTGCGCAGGTTAAGTTGTACATTTTAAGAGTGTGTGGTGTCTATTATTCCAACAGTAATCATTCAATCATTCAACCAAAACACTGATTGTTACATGATTCCTTATGAACCCTAATATCATATTCATCATACACAAATTGGTCCGTACACTTAATCATCAGATAATCATCCACATAGAACTAAACCTAAACATCCGACACTTCATATTATTTAACACTGTTTTATCAAATGACACACCATGACCATTTATTATCAACATCCATAAATCAATCATTCAAAATCATTCAACGGTCTGCCGTACCAAAGCATCAAACACTAATCATCATACCATGAACAAGTCTATGTTTCTTTATCATGAATAATTATTCGAAGCAGATCCACAAAACTATGTTATGCAAAATCATCCAACAACCCATCATACATATTTTATTATTTTACCAACATTAATCATAATTCGAAAACAGTTTTAGAATTACGAAGATCTGTCAACATCCTTTTATTATTTGAACATTCTATGAATCATCATGTCATTATCATACTAACATCAATCAACCATAGTTCATCATTTTAAATCATGCCATTCAAGTAAGTCATTTAAACAAGTATGAACATTACATGCATCAAATAGTGGTAATACACTAACCTGAAATATGAGATGAAGGTGATTGTGTTGGAAAAGAGAAGAAAGAAAGAGGTGAAGCTCCTAAAGAGAAGCTACCGTAAATCTTCCGAGAAAAGGGGAGAATATTGCTGAAAGGAGAAAGAATATTTCTGGAAAGCTGTTGTCATCAAATGATTGGAATAACTGCTTGGGTTTTGGCCGTGCATGGGTTTAAATACCCATAGGAGCCGCACACTCATGCACTTGTAAGTATGCGCTCCAATACAATAGGGCTTGGGCTTGGAACCAAAGGAGAGGTGTGTAGCTATTAGGGGTGTGCGGGGTGACAGGGTGTGCGACCATACATATAACTAAATTTCTTATAATAATACAATTCAAAACATTCATAAAACAATTCACATACAATAAATAAAATTCACATAATTACAGTGTATAGTGGAACGCGAAAGGAAATGATACGGGTACGAGTTGTCACATTATCCCCATGTTGAAAGAAATTTCGTCTCGAAATTTAGCAGGTAGTCACTAAATAAGCTAGTGTAGTTAAGTGTTTTCGCAGGGTGTCACATCAGTCCTATGTTGGTTTGGGGTTTCATCCTGAAATTCAGTAGTAGTTTCAGTACTAGATGCATTGTTCTTAAACAACTAAGGATATTTTCGCATCATTTGGTCTTCCCGTTCCCAAGAAAATTCCGGACCATGACGTGAGTTCCAACAAACTCGAACTATGGGTATTTTGCTACGCTTGAGGATTTTGATTTCCCTATCCATGATCTCAACCGGTTCCTCAACGAAATGAAGCTAATCATCGATCGTGAGTTCTTTGAAAGGAACAATGAGAGACTCATCTGATGAACACTTCTTCAGATTCGACACATGAAAAACGTTGTGTACCGCACTAAGCTATTTAGGCAAGTTCACTCTATATGCCACTGTACCGATTCTCTTGGTGATTTCGAATGGTCCGACATAACGCGGGTTAAGCTTGTCCTGTTAGCCAAAACGAACAACACCTTTCCAAGGTGAGACTTTTAGCAAAACTCGGTCTCCAACTTGGAATTCCAAAGGTTTCCTACGCTTATCAGCGTAGCTTTTCTGACAGTCGTGAGCTACCGCCATTCGGTGTCTGATCTGGGTAATCTTTTCCATTGTGTCAAGTACGAGTTCAGGGCCAGTAATTTGGCTATCGCCAACTTGAGCCCAACATAAAGGTGATCGACATTTTCGTCCATACAGTGCTTCGAACGGGGCAGCCTGAATGCTAGTGTGGTAACTGTTGTTATAAGAAAGTTCTACCAGAGGTAAGAGACGTTCCCTGCCGTTGCCAAAGTCGATGACACATGCTCGCAGTATGTCTTCAAGAGTTTGGATGGTACGTTCGGTTTGACCATCAGTTTGCGAATGATAAGCGGTGCTCATGTCTAAACGTGAGCCGAAGGATTTGTGCATGGCCTGCCACAAATCAGATGCAAAACATGGGTCACGATCAGAGATAATGGAAGTTGGCACCCCGTGCCTAGCAACTACTTCCTTCAAGTAAATGCTTTCAAGTTCCTAAAACTTGTCAGTTGCTTTGATCGCGAGAAAGTGCGTAGATTTAGTTAAAAGATCTACAATCACCCAAATGGTGTCATTCCTGTTTTGAGATTTAGGCAAACCAGTGACAAAATCCATGGAAATTTGCTCCCATTTCCACATTGGTAATTCTGGTTATTATAGTAGTCCTGACGGCTTTTGGTATTCGATCTTGACCCTAGCACAGGTCAAGCATTTGCTAACGTATGTTGAGATGATCGCCTTCATGTTAGGCCACCAGTACAAGGCCTTGAACTCATGATACATCTTGTTAGAACAAGGATGTATCGAATACCGAGACTTGTGTGCTTCATCCATCACAAGCTCTCGGAGGTTTCCATAGGATGGAACCCATATACGTTCCATGAAGTAGTAGATGTCGTCATCCTTAAGTTCGAGTTGTTTATGGAGTCAGCTAGAAGGTTTTCCTCCTTCAGTGCTTCAACTTGAGCATTTCGGATTTGTTCAGGGAGGTTCGAATGAATGGTTAGTTGTAGCGCACGAACATGTTTAGGTTTTGTTTCCTTTCGGCTGAGGGCATCGGCTACAATGTTTGCCTCGCCCGGATGGTATTTGATTGCGGATCCGTAGTCATTTAGGAGTTAGACCCATCGGCGCTGCCGCATGTTCAACTCCTTCTGATCGAGTATATGTCGGAGAGTCTTATGATCGGTGTAAATCGTGCACTTGGTACCGTACAAGTAATGTCTCCATATCTTGAGTGCGAAAACTACAACTCCCAATTCTAATTCGTGGGTAATGTATTTCTTTTCGTGAACTTTGAGTTGGCGTGACACATAAGCAATGACTGTCTCGCGTTCCATTAACACGCAACCGAGTCCTTGGAAAGACGCATCGCAGTAGACAATGGAATCATCGGTGCCTTCGGGTAATGAAAGAATAGGTGCACTACAAAGTTTTTCCTTCAGCTGTTGAAACGCGGACTCCTGAGCATCACCCCACTTGTAGGTGATACCCTTTTGGGTTAGAGTTATAAAGGGTTGAGCAATCTTCGAGAAAGCCTCGACTAATCTATGATAGTAGCCCGCCAGACCCAAGAATTGACAGATTTCAGTTGGAGCTCTGGGTGCAGGCCAATTCTTGATAGAGTCGATCTTAGCTGGATCAACGTGAATCCCATCTTTGTTGACCACGTGTTCAAGGAAATGGACTTCATGAAGCCAAAATTCGCATTTTGAGAATTTAGCATAGAGTTGTTCGTTTCGTAGAAGTTCTAGAATAAGACGTAGGTGTTGCTCGTGTTCCTCTTTACTCTTCAAGTAAATATTGATGTCATCGATGAAAACAATTACGAACTTATCAAGGTACGGTTTGCACACTCAGTTCATGAGGTCCATGAAAACCGCAGGTGCGTTCGTCAGTCCAAATGGCATAAAGAGGAACTCGTAATGGCTGTAAGGAGTCCTGAATGCGGTTTTGGAGATGTCTTTGTCTCAGACTCTCAACTGATGATAGCCCGATCTCAGATCAATCTTGGAATAGAAACTTGACCCTTACAGTTGGTCGAATAGATCATCGATTCGTGGGAGTGGGTAACGGTTCTTGATAGTTACTTTGTTCAACTCACGGTAGTCTATGCACATGCGAAAGTGTCGTCCTTTTTCTTGACAGATAACATGGGGGCTCCCCATGGTGACGAGCTAGGACGAATAAAACCGTTATCTAGTAGCTCCTGCAATTGCGTGGATAAATCTTCCAGTTTGGTTAGGGCTAGTTTGTAAGGGGCACGAGCTACAGGTGCTGCTCCAGGAGTTGGATCGATTTGAAATTCAACCTGACGGTGAGGTGGAAGACCAGGTAATTCTTCAGGAAATACCTCGGGAAAGTCGCGAACGATAGGGATATCTTCAATCTTCTTTTCCTTCGTTTGGACATTAGTGACGGGAGCTAGAACGGCAGTATGGCCCTTCCGCAAACACTTCTGGGCCTTTAGGAATGAGATAATGCCTACAACAGCACTACTCTTCTCACCTCGAATAACAAGAGGTCCGCCGACGGAACGAGGAATGCAGATAATTTTCTCTTGGCATAGAATTTCCGCTCGATGATGGGACAACCAATCCATTCTGATGACCAGGTCGAAGCTTCCAAGAACGATAGGGATGAGATTGATAACAAATGTCTGTCCGAACAACACAAGTTTACAACCGTTGATGACATGAGTAGCCTCGATGTTTCTACCATTGGCTGATTCAACAACATGTTTAGGGTTCAGGGGAGTTGGGGTAGACTTAAGCATCTTACTAACACGTAAGGACACATAACTAGCATTGGCTCCAGAATTAAAAAGTACAAAAACGAAATGATCATCAAGCAGGAACTTACCTGTCACAATGTTGGGATCGTTCCTTGCTTCACCTGCGCCAATCACAAAAGCTCGTCCTCTTGCACCATTGTCGTTGTTGTTGTTGTTCCCAACGCCTTGATTGTTGTTATTAGGGTTTTGATTCAATTGGGGGAAATTCCTTTTGAAATGCCCCTCATCCCCACATTGAATACACCCTTTAATGTTACCCTGATGTTGTTGCTGCTATGGTTGGTTTTGTCTCACTGGATACGGGCTTCTACAATCCTTAGTTGCATGCCCTTGCTTGATGCACTGCTGACAGCGGTTCTTCTCACACTGCCCGTTGTGATGTCGATTGCATTTGTTGCACTTGGGTCGGTTTCCTTGATAACCACCCTGGTTTTGATTGGTCAAAGCTTGCTGGTGGGGACTCTTGTTGTCTTCGAACTTCCTCTGCTGAGCTTGAGGTTGTGAGGAGCTAGAACCCTTGCCTTAGTTGCTATCCCACTTATGCTTGTTATCACTAGAAGTATATGTAGCAACACTATTTCACTTGGGCAACTTGCCATGTTCAACTGCTTGATCGGTGAGACGGTGTGCCAAACGGACGACTTGCTGAATTGTGGGAAGATTAGCTGAAGTTACCAAGATTTGGATTTCGGGAACTAAACCCTTGAGAAAAAAGCTCAATTCTCTTATAAGCAGGTAGTGACATGTTGGGACATAGAGCAACCAAGTCATTGGACCTTTTTGTGTACGCCTCAATCTCTGATCCAACCATCTTCAAACTGTAGTACTCCACCTCAAGTTTCTGAATGTCATCCCTGTGGCAGTACTCTTCCTTGATCAGCTCTTTGAATTGGTTCCAGGGAGTGGCATTACCAACTGCCAATCTGAGCATTTGAACTTGCGTGTTCCACCAAGAGAGTGCGTTTCCCTAAAGAGTTTGACAACTGGCACTTTTCCGTACATTCCGTACAATAATTAAATAGTAATTTATGCCTTAATGATTGTGCATGATCTAGTTTAAAAGAAGAATAAACTTCTGATTTCTATTATATACATACAATGGCATTTCATGTTGCAAGACTTTTGTCATTACTGCATGCAACCCAATATAGATCTATGAATGCACAGAGCAGAGTAAGCACAGTTGTCAGATAAACTAGAGTTACTGGCAGGAGTTCAGTACTTAGATAGACATGATGTTAAGACACAAAATAAGCCCCAAGACCAAGTGTTACACTAGTATAGTGTGTAGGAAAGTAGGGATCACAAAACTGCCTTCCTAGTGATGACACAGGTACCGGAAAGTGCCAGAAACACACTGACACTGCAGAATTCTGCAGAAAATAAACAAATTCAGCAATAAATCAGCTTTTAACATCTAAATATAATGCATAAAAGTGGTTTAATGGTCCAGAATACTTTCCTAAGTATCGGGAACCGAAACTGTCACAAAATACAACATAAAGTACACTAAACTACGCAATTCAGCACTTTAACGAACAGTAACGAAACGAACAACCGGACACTACCCGAAATATCAAATTTTCACTAGAAGCATTGTTTTAGTGTTACAAAGCTAGTCATGGTCACCGAACGTCATATTACATCTCATGAACACTAAACCCCTAAATACCTAACTTTAATACTTGGAATCCAACTAGATTTAACCAACTAATGTTTGGAATATTACACTTTACCCCCCCCCCCACTCTATGGCCGGTTAGATAGTGGGTCCCACAAGGTGATTTTATTTTACTTGTCTAATAGATTTGTAGAGAATATTCCCAACATTTTATACCTTATGCTATTTAGATGTTGGAAACTTTTATAAGAACCAATAGTTCATACCTATCATTTGAACACTTTCCAACTTCACCAAAACTCCTCCTTCTTCCTCCATCATTCACGGCCACAAACACCCCCCCATACACCCTCATTTCCAATCCAATTCCAAGTAATCCAAGGTGGTTCTAAGGTGTCTCGGGCCTATCTAAGAAGGTTGTAAGCAACGGAACTTGAAGGACCTCTCTCTAGCGCTTTTATCCACTCTATTTCTTCATCATCTTCATACTTGTTCATCCCTAGCCTTGTGCTAGTAGTAAGACTCTTGTGATCTCATTTTACTTCATATTATGTTGGTTAAAAGATGATATAAGTTGCTAACATAAAGATCATGAAGAAACATAAGCATAAACATGAACATAAAGCTCTTAAACAAGAAGATCAAGTTGTTTTAAGTCTATGTAGTATACTTGAATGTGGATTTCTTGTGTTTATGATGTTGATCATCATAAGAACCTTGCTAGATGATGATTAAACACATGATCTAGCAAGTATAAGGATAGATCTTGAGAAAATCATAATGATCATCCTCTATGTAAACATGAACTTGAACAATGAAGTTGCTTTTATGAATAAAGAAGTATGAAACATGTTATAGGACTTGTAGAATGATGATTTCAAAGATAGATTTCTCAAGAAACTAAAGTTTACTACAAGATTTAACATGGTCATGGTGTTTAAAGGAAGTAAACATGTTTTAAGTGTTAAATCAAAACTAGAAACATATTGTTAACAAGAAAAATACAAGAAGAAATATTTTTAGAAAATCTTCATACAAGTTGTGAAGAACTAAAATCTTCAAGAATGAGTTTCATAAACTATAAACTATGTTTTTAAGGGTAACTTAACCTACTAAATAGCATACTAAGATACTACAACTTTTTACAAAATTTCAAGTTCATGTCAAAGTGGTAAATTGCGAATTTAAAGCATATGGTAAGTCTTGTTTATGTTGTGGATGATTGATGATGATTTTAAAAGAAAATGATATGCTTTGAAAAGCAATGAAACCTCCATTTTTAAGGGGAAACTATGGCAAAATTTTTGTAGAATTTAAACACTTAGAAAAATATTTTTAAACAAGTGTTTGTAAGTAGATTTTAACCATGGTTTTTCACATAAAGATTGCCATAGATTTTTGTTCAAAACTTATCAATATTGGAGGTTGGTTTTTATAAATAAAAATGACTAAATATGTATTTAGGAAAATATATATTTAGATGTCACCATGTGTGTGATTATTTGTATATTTTGTGTATTAGTTATATTATTTTAGGACATGAAATAATATAACTCATCAAAATACCAAAAATTTCAATCCAAAATATTACCAAAATTCCAAGAATATGAATATACAAGTTATACACAAAATATTGGTGAAACCGAACTAGAGAATATAACTTACAAAATACTCCGGAAATAATATTCATATGTATATTTTGGTAAATAATATTTTGGACACCGAGTGAATAAAAATATGATTTTTACAATTACTACAATAATATATCATATTTTTATAAGAGAAAAATATATTATTTTTGGCAAGTATAAATATATATTTTTCTGGAAATTTTTAGAAGATATATTATTTTTGAAAGAAATATATATTTTCTCAACAAACATGAAATACACTATTTTGGGTGAAAGATATATTCTCTCAGTATGAAGTATATCGTTTTTGAAGAAAGATAAGTTTATATATATTTACTAAGTTGGACTTGAAAATATATTACTTTTGGAACTTCTATGAAAATACAAATATTTTGCCAAAGGAAAATTATAAATAATTTTTCTAAGTAACATTTATTGAAATATATATTTTGGAAATATATATTGGTGAACTTTTATTAAAGATAATATTCCGGAATAATTAATTCGAAATTAAGTATAAGAATACTTAATAAATACAATGAAGATACGTATTCTCGTACGTATAAAATCACACCAGAATACGACCCCAAATCCATGGCAAAAATATACAGTATAAGGTACCCCCATCCTTGGGAAGGAAATTACAAGTATAAATACTTGAAAAGTATTAAGTTAAAATATATCGCTATAACAATTATTCCAAAATTTAATGAATATAATTTAAGTTAAAATAATTATTATTTTAACAAATAATTATATAACTTGGAATAATGTTGAAGACACAAAGAAACGTAACTCAAAGACACTAATTAATACTAAGTCAAGGCACGACCCGCTCGTCTAATAGACCATAGTACGTTGTAGGTAGTCGTGCACACTAGTAGCAGCGTGAGTTACGACGGATTGAAGAACGCAAAATTGTGAGTTCATGTCCCCCTTTTTCTCTTAACTGTTTTGGGCTTTATAACTCTCAGGGGTGGAATACATGTTACGAATGTTTAAATGGTATGAATTGACTATGAAATGAACTATTAGATCATGTGAGCATAGATTAAATTTGAAATGCCATTAATTCTTAATTAGGGACGAAGGTTAGATCTAACAGGTACGGCCGAACCCCACTCATGGTACTTATGTGACCACTTGAGTGCTTCGATGTCCCAGTCGAGGTAAATCGACAATAGTCAAGGTGAATTGACATGGTCAAGGTAAATTGACATAGTCGAAGGGGAATTCGACATAGTCGAGGGAATCGACGAGGGTATAAGCCTACTCATTTCGAGTGCTCCCTATGTCTTCACATGCTTTAATGTCCTTGCAAAACTTTAATTTGATTTGTTCATAAACGCTTTTCATACCCGTTTTCAAAGGAGTTTCTCAAAGGTTTACAAGGTTTTCAGTACTCATACAAAACGCATGAACTCGCTCAACTTTTGTTGATATTTTCCAAAATTACATGTATTTCAGGTAACAGGTTGGATCTTGGGCGCGGGTGTTGTTTCTAGAAGTAGATTTCAAGTTTAGATGTCATCCACTGTTGTTGGTTTGTGACTTAGTCGAAGGTTGTGTTTTAAGACTTAAATAATCGGTGTTTATAATACTTAAACTTTATGAATGGATGAACATCGTTTTGATCATTTAGTTGTTTATTATGATTGAATGCAATGATATTAAACCAGTCACACATCATATGCTTCCGCAAAAGTCAGGGTGTGACAAAGAGTGCCAGTAGCGTACTTCACCCGGTTGTTAGCAGGGCATTCACACATCTCAAACACAGACTCGACCTTCTCAATCCAGTGCAGAAGGCCTGCTGCTCCTTCGATGCCGTTGAAGGAGTGAGGTTTGCATTCCATGAAAGCCTTTAAAGTGAGAACTCGAGGTTGAGTGGTTGCAGGTTGACCTATTGCGTAAAATGAAGCGAATAAGGTTAAGAATGATAAGACGTCGTCGAGAGTTCAGGATCCAAACATCCTAGAATGGTTTCAAAGTTTACCTCCAGGATGGGCTGCCAAAGCCTCCGCAACCAAGGCGTTTATCAGGCCCGTCAGCTGGTCCTGAGTCATGTTAACATTGCCTCTGTCGCGTCCGCTTATTGTCTTCGCATCCACAAAACACAGAATGAGAATGACGCTGTAGTGGTGTGAGGGAAATAGAAGAGAGTTTGACCATGACACACATGTAAGTATAATACTGCTAAAGTCTCATATACTAAGCATATCGTTACATATATCATCAAGTAAGTATCAAGTAAGCACATACACAAGCTATGCCATCTGAAATTTTGAGCCTTGCACTTGGAGTGTAGTGTCGTTGCGGATTGCTTAGTACAGAGCAGGTTATAGTCTGGCTTTTCTCAAAAAGACTTCTTTTAAAACCTAGTTCACTATAACCAATGGCTCTGATACCAATCTGTCACACCCTCAAATCCATGTGCGGAGTATTACTGCGAGGCGTGCGACTGACCAGGATCATGCCAGCAATCATATTGAACAATTAACAAAATAAAGTAAATCCATCACATCAATACGATCAGTGACTAAAAGTTAAAGTCCGAAACAATATTTAAGTTGACAGCTAAAGCATATACTTAAAAATCCAGACATTATTTTGAAGTTCATAATTATTCAATCCGAACCAAACAATGGTTCAATGCGACCACTGCACTCCTCCGCTGCAGGCTCTTGAGCTGTACCTAACGACCTGCAAAGCATGTAATAGGGTGTCAACATAAAGTTGGCGAGTTCACGGTTTTTCAGTGTTGTTTCCAAAAACATAGGTTGTTAAATTACTCATTTATAAACATGTCATGGGGAGCTACCCCATCTTTAGGCTACTAAATTGTGTAATACCGAATACGTGTGACTGTTGAGTTGTTTGTGCCCCAAGTCAATGTCTATCATCATTGACCAATTATCTAGGCATAATAGTTCATGCCCGTCCTCCCAGGCACGGTTTGAGGTTTGTTAAACCTAATAGCGCTATCAACTACTATCCCGTACACCCCCGTCGATTAATCGGTATAATGTGTGGGGACTTCATGATAGAGTTTTTTTAGTTCGCTAAGGACATGAAATATAAATAGCAGTTAACAGTATTCCTCCCGGGAATACTAAGCAATCCCAACCCAGGGAAAGTGAGGTTCCGTTCCCAACCACTGGGAATACATGCTTTTAGTAAAAGTGTGAACTCATCTTTGCTTAGCTCGGCAGATTAAGTTACTTGTGTTAAGTTGGTCAACCACGTCCTATTATGGTTACCAATGTTAATTGGGTTTGTATGCAAGTAATCCACATATTTTCTACACGTATCTAACAGGTAGTATACAAGTAAAGACGTCACGTATCACATAAACATGTGGGCTACAACTGGATTCATAACCAAGGAGTGAACAATACACAGATAAATTATGCAGCCCAATATGTATATTCATAAGTGTGCGCCAAAACATTGGTCGGCCCAATTATAAGTGTGTGGCACACACGAAGGTGTGCGGCACACACGAGGGTGGGCACACACGAGGGTGTGCGGCTCACTCACAGTGTGCGGTCATGCATAGTAGAGTTGCACTCTATGCAACAGGCACTTGTACAGCAGGAATGTGCGATCTCAAAGTGTGCGACCATGCACCGTTTGATTGTATGTTGTGCATCAGAAGTTGTATTATTCAATAGTGTGCGATACACTTGGCACATCAGTGTGCGGTGTGTTGCATTAGGTTGTACAATGCGTAGGTTAAGTTGTACATTTTAAGAGTGTGCGGTGTCTGTTATTCCAACAATAATCATTCAACCATTCAACCAAAACCTTGATGGTTACATGATTCCTTATGAACCCTAATATCATATTCATCATACACAAATCGGTCTGTACAGATAATCATCCACACAAAACTAAACCTAAACATCCCACACTCCATATTATTTAACACTGTTTTATCAAATGATACACCATGACCATTTATTATCTACATCCATAAATCAGTCATTCAAAATCATTCAATGGATCTGCCATACCAAAAATTAAACACTAATCATCATACCAAGAATAGGTCTATGTTTCATTATCATGAATAATTATTCGAAGCAGATCCACAACACTATGTTATACGAAATCATTTAACAACCCATCATACAAATTTTATTATTTTACCAATGATTCATAAACAGTTTCAGAATTACGAAGATCTATCAACATCCTGTTATTATTTGAACATTCTATGAATCATCATGTCATTATCATATTAACATCAAACACCCATAGTTCATCATTTTAAATCATGCCATTCAAGTAAGTCATTTAAACAAGTATGAACATTACATGGTTCAAATAGTGGTAAGACACTAACCTGAAATCTGAGATGAAGGTGATTGTGTTGGAAAAGAGAAGAAATAAAGAGGTGAAGCTCTTAAAGAGAAGCTACCATAAATCTTCTGAGATAAGGGGAGAATATTGCTGAAAAGGAGAAAGAATATTTCTGGAAAGCTGCTGCTGTCAAATGATTGGAATAACTGCTAGGGTTTTGGCCGTGCATGGGTTTAAATACCCATGGGAGCCGCACACTCATGCACTTGTAAGTGCGCGGTCCTATACAATAGGGCTTGGGCTTGACTGGGCTTGGAACCAAAAGAGAGGTGTGTGGCTATTATGGGTGTGCGGGGTGATAGGGTGTGCGACCAGACATATAACTAAATTTCTTATAATAATACAATTCACAACATTCATAAAACAATTCGCATATAATAAATCAAATTAACATAATTACAACGTATAGTGGAACGCGAAAGGAAATTATACGGGTACGGGTTGTCACATAATTTCACCCTCATTTTAAGGATCTGAACTCCCTCGAGTGTCTTAAAATCATAGCAAAATTACACTTTAATCTCTCATCCTAATTACACTGTAATTTTTCATCTTTAATAAATTCTGGTTAATTAATTAGTAGTTACACTTTTGTCTCCCTTTATTTTAAACTAACTACCTCATTATTTTTAAATGCTCATAACTTTTTCATGCGTTAATATTTAAAAAAAACTACAACATAAAAAAGAGCATTTTGTTTTCTTTAATTTGCTTATAATATTGCTATAGTTTTTTTTAATTAAAAAACTTGATATGTTAAGTGATTAACAACGTTTAGGGGTGAGCAATAGCCAAACCATTAACCAAAGCCAAACCAAAAGCAAACGAAACTAAACCGAAAACCAAATTAACAAAAAAACCTTTTATCGGTTTTTTTTTTGTACTTTTGAAAAACCAGAATTAACCGAACCGAACCATTCATATTTTCATATATTTCTAGATTTTATAACTACATATATTTCATGTTATATACTTTAATTTTCATACATCCATTTCATGTATTTATACATTCATTTCATGTATTTCTAAGGAAATTTTTATCCCAAGTTTGGTTTGGTTATTAATTGAAACTAACGATCTAACCATAAAAATTGAACCAGTTAATTGAAAACCGATTGATTAATAAAATAGATTAGTCGATTACTTTGGTTTCATTTTCGGTTGAGGCTAATAACCGAACCATGCACTCCTTTAACAATGTCTGTGTTCCCATTGCATCGCGTGAACACCCTTCTAATCAAACATATATGTACGATGTACATGTACAGTAGAAAACACATCTTTAGAACCATTATCATCCCTTATATACATACACTCAAACACACACACGTATATAATACTTATTTTTCAATTTTAAAGACGTGTGTACACATGTATATAATTAAAAAAATGTTAGAAAAAAAAAATAGGAGTAGTTCTCACACTTCTCAATTACCCTAGTCTTTCTCATACGATTCTAACCCAATATATATAACCTTTAATTAGAGTAAACTGCCATTTTGGTCCCTGAGGTTTGATCAATTTTGTCACTTTAGTCCAAAACTCAAACTTTTTAAATTTGGGTCCCTGTGGTTTCACTTTTATTACCATTTTAGTCCAAAATTGAAATCACCATATTTGGCTAATAAAATCATGTTATTTTGTCATTTTTCTCGGGGGCAAAATGACCAAATATCAACAGATTTCACTAATTTAATTAATAATGTGTTATAATAAAATTATATTGACCGTTTTGCCTTTGAGGGAAATGACAAAATAACAGGATTTTATTAGCCAAATATCAGCTGATTTCATTTTTAGACCAAAATGGCAATAAAAGTGAAACCACAGGGACCCCAATTTAAAAGGTTTGAGTTTTGGACTAAAATGGCAAAAGTGACCAAACCGCAGGGACTAAAATGTCAGTTTACTCCTTTAATTATTTTTTGTTTTTAATAAAAGAGTATTTTGGGCTATTTATGAAATTATTGACAACATAATTCAATTTGTTAGCATCAAGAGCTGAAATAATAAGAAATGAAAACCACAAGGGCATAAGCAAAAAAGAAAAAGAAAAATAATTTACATACCAAAATCAAAATTTTTGCCGAACCACATAAGTAAAAAGGGTAATTAACTCAACATGAAATCTTTATCTACTTTTTTATTGTTTTAATTAGAGCCCTTTTCGTGGTTCACTAGGTTGTGTTTAGATTAACCCATTTTATTGATGTTAAAAAAACTCATTTAATAAATGTGTTATATAACCGAATCGAAATCCTTTGATTTACATGTTTTCTAGATCGTGTTTCAAGCTATGTCAGAAATTGTATCCTGTAATTATATTAGAACACTTCAGAATTTTTATCAAACGGATACGAGACGAGTTCACAACCAAATGCATATATTCTTGTCTTTCCAAAATGGGAAAACTTTACGGTCCATAATTATTGGGGAAGGATCCACTAAAAAGTGGATTTTGCCTAAGTAGACTAAGAAGATTATGATAATGACATGTGCCACTCTTAATAAGTAGGAATGAAGGGCATTTTGGTCCTATAAATAGGAGTGAAAATGACATGTGACACCTCTTTTGTTTTTTAAAAATACAACAAAAAAATCTAGTATATAAAAAAATCTAGTACAAAAAAATCTAATACAAAAAAATCTAATACAAAAAAATCTAGCACAAAAAATCTAGTAAAAAAAATATAGCACAAAAAAATATAGCACAAAAAATGTAGTACAAAAAAATATAGCAAAAAATATCTAGTACAAAAAAATATAGCATGAAAAAGTTCAGAAAAAAAATTAGTACAAAAAAATCCAACACAAAAAATTGAGAAAAAAAAATTTAAAACAAAAAAAATCAGCACACAAATATAGTACAAAAATCCAGCACAAAAAAATGTTATACAACATAGAAATACAACACATTTTAGTGGGGTTTTTTAGTTTTCATATTTTATATAGCAATATGGTACTCAAATTAAAGATAAAAAGACACTCGATTTTACGGTGAAATTTTTATGAAAAAATAATGTTGTATAAAAAAGTTATGAACGTTTGAAAAATGAAGGTGGAATATGCATGTGCCTTACATGTGAAGAGAGAAAGTCTATAAATAGGATTTTCACAAGATACCCTTGCACTCTCCCTTTCTCCTACACTTTCATCTTAACCATTGATTTGAAAAATGATTGGTTAAGATTAGTTCTCATTCTACTTAGACTAGTTGTTTATCATGCGCGCGCGTTGCGGCGCGCTAAACCAAATCGTTCTATAAGAATGACAAAACATGTCAAATAACAAAAAGTAACTCAAACTAAAACGTCACGTATTTTCGGTACCGGTTCGGCACCGGTATTAACCGATTTTTACCCTCAAATACAACCCCCGCCCAAGGGGCCACGCCGAAACCCAAGTCCACCCGGGGTGGTGACTTGGGCGTTTGTACCCAACCCACGACACAACCCCCGTCCCATACCCCATATTCTAATATTTCCTAGATCTTCTTTTAAACACATAGCCGTTAGCCCCGCTCGACGCCCGGGCTGAAACCCCCACCCAAGGGGCCACGCCGAAACCCAACCCACCCGGGGTGGTGAATTGGGCATTTGTACCCAACCCACGCCACAACCCCCGCCCCATACCCCATACCCCATACCCCATATTCTAATATTTCCTAAATCTTTTTTTAAACACATAGCTGTTGGCAAACGGCTAGCCCAAACGGCTACTTGTCTTGGCCAATGAGATCCAACCATGTCATTTTGATAGCCCCGCCCAACGCCCGGGCTGAAACCCCCGCCCAAGGGGCCACGTTGAAACCCAAGCTCACCCGGGGTGGTGACTTGGGCGTTTGTACTCTACCCACGACACAACCCCCGCCCCATACCACATATTCTAATATTTCCTAAATCTTTTTTTAAACACATAGTTGTTGGCAAACGGCTAGCCCAAACGGCTACTTGTCTTGGCCAATGAGATCACGCAATGTCATCTTGGTAGCCCCGCCCAACGCCCGGGCTGAAACCCGCGCCTAAGGGGCCACGCCGAAACCCAAGCCCACCCGGGATGGTGACTTGAGCGTTTGTACCCAACCCACGTCACAACCCCGCCCCATACCCCATTTTAATTAATTGAATATACTAATAAAAAATAAACTCAATTACTGTTCATTGAGTTTATGTTTTATTAGTATATAATTTTTGGGTGGTGATGGCTGTTTAGAGGTTTTTATTTTGTGTAATGGGTTTATTTTTAGAAGCTTTTATACAATTTTTATATTTCACAGCCTTTGTATGTGATCCTAAGGGTCTAAGGAGTGGTTAAACACTTTGAAGTGGTAAACTAAAAAACCAACCAATCAGAGCGCGTCATGTCAATCAGTGAAAAGTGTTTAAACTTTGGTGAAAAGTGTTGGCAATGGTTTAGACATTTGATAACGTGGTAAACTTTTTTTTTTTAAAAAAAAGGAAAAAGTGTGATTGGTTGAGAGTTGGAATGGACCCCACCCACATATCCCCTCTCTCTTTCCTTCTTCCCCTTACCGATTCGGCATGCCACCACCAATTTGGCAAACTTTGGTGATTAAACATTTGTTGGCAGTGGTGTTTACCACTCGGTAAAGGGGTTTGCCACCCTTTACCGATCACCACACCATACACCCTAATCCCTATTAATAATATTAAAGCATAGGGGTACACGTAATAATATTCACATATAAAATCTTGAGTCAAACAAAAATAAGACATCTAACTAACAGTGACGAGCCAAATTTTAGTTCTGGTGGTCGGTTGATGTGGAGTTACACCGGAATTCAAATTAGAACCTCAATAAAGATATTAAATTTTACTTTTAAATTTTTCCTCTGTTTTTATATGGTTTTTTTAGTGAGTTTGAAAACAATTGATATAGATTGTTAATACTCTCTAATAGGTTAAACAAATAAAAGAATAATCATTATAGTCGGTTAAAAAAAGTTTTAACCTAAACGATAGAAACACTAAGAACATCCGTAGTGAGCGTGTTTTTTTTCAAAAATAGCCCCAAAAAACGCCCGATCACACCCATACACCACCCCCTGGGTGTGTTTGGCCAATTTTTTTGGTTTGGCGTGTTTTAAATCGCGCTGTATGGGCTAGGGCTGTAAACGAGCCGAGTCGAGCCGAGCTAGACCCAGCTCGAGCTCGGCTCGAACTCAATTCGAGCTGGCTCGGCTCGAGCTCGAATTTCAAATCGAGCTGAGATTTGAGGCTCGAGCTCGGCTCGGTTAGAATTCGAGATAGCTCGGCTCGGCTCGATCTAGCTCGAACTAAAAAAGAACCGCAAAGTTTACTACTTAAAAAGCCCTTAAAAATGAATTTCTTGATAGACTAAGGGCAATAATTGCCATTTAATTTAACCATATGGCTAAATATACAAGTATAAATAGTTAATTCAATTTGTACATTGTCTTTACCTTCTTTTAGAGGACTCGGGGCGGAAGCGTTATGGATATCCATAACGCGTTGAACGGCCACGGAACACCGCCGCCGGTGGTTTGATCACGCGTTATAACATCAACGCGTTGTACACATCACGCGTTAAACATTTCAAAAATTCGACCGTTGGCACATGACCGTTTTAAAACGGTAAATTCAATAAAAAAAAATTAAACCATTTATCTATATATATCTACAGTTTAACCATTTTTCACACACCAAACTATATCTTTTAAACCATTTTAAACCCATTTCACACAATTTTTATATCTTTCTCAAATGGAATTCCCTACGGATTCGACGTTTCCGATGTCTAGCGATACCGATACCGAGTCGTCTTCCGACAACGACACGCTAAACTATTTTGTGTTGGTGTATAACGAGCTTGATGCCGAGTCGTCCCGCCCAAAGAAGAAGATGGTCGACCGTGATCGTATAAGTGCCAACGAAGTTTTGATGAACGATTATTTTGTGGAAAACCCGCTATACAATGCCGAAACGTTTAGAGATCGGTTTCGTTTACCCAAAGAATTATTTTTAAAGATTGTTGGAGACATCGAAGCAAGCGAGAAATGGTTTCAAGAAGGTTACGATGCGAGGGGCAAACCAAGTTTCACGCCTATACAAAAATGCACGTCCGCCATTCGCCAACTAGCGACAGGTAACCCACCCGATCAATATGATGAATACCTAGCTATGTCTGAAAGAACTTCACGTAAATGTTTGCAATTTTTTTGCAATGCGGTCATTAAGTTGTATCCTAACGAGTTTTTACGTAAACCGACGAGCCACGACATCTCACGTATTTACACCGCACACGAGGCTAGATGGCATTTTCCCGGGATGCTCGGTAGCATCGATTGTACACATATCGAGTGGAAAAATTGTCCAAGAGAGTTGCGAGGGGCGTATGTGAGGGGAGACATCAAAAGACCAACCATCATACTAGAAGCGGTGGCGTCGAATGATTTATGGATTTGGCATTCGTATTTCGGTGTTCCAGGTTCAAACAACGACATCAATGTGTTGCACACGTCGCCGTTGTTCCAAAGCGTAACGGATGGTACCGCACCTTCCTCTCCTTTCTATGTTAACGGTCGACATTACAGACGAGGCTTTTATCTTGTGGATGGTATCTACCCGTCTTGGTCTGTTTTTGTGAAAGCTCCCTCATTTCCTGTCGAGGCTAAAGAAAAGGCGTTCAAAAAATTGCAAGAATCGGCAAGAAAAGATGTTGAGAGGGCATTTAGTGTTTTAAAGGGTAGATGGGGTATACTACACCGACCGGTTCGTTCGATGACCAAGAAAGCAATACATAGCATAGTGTATGCATGTATCATATTGCACAATATGTTGATTAAACACGACGGACGTGCAATATCCCCGGATTGGGTGTCGGATCCTCCTACACAAGTTCAAGTTCCACAAGATATCCATTTACAATTGCGTAACGAAGAAACTCACTTTCGGTTGAGATTCGATTTAATCGAACTAGTAGGTTCTCTAGGTTTGGAGTTTCCGGATTCGGACGAGGAGTAGGTTTTTTTTTTTAAATTGTATGTTTCTAGTATGTTAAATTGGAGTAGGGTTTTTTTTTTAAAAAAAAAATTGTATGTTTCTAGTATGTTAAATTGAAGTAGTATGTTTTAAATTTAATGAAATTTTTAATTTTAGTGTTTTATTGTTAATTTCTAATTTAAAATAAACAATTAAAAAAATTAGTGAAATTTATAATTTTAAAATGAAAATTAAAAAAAATGGGAGTGATAGAATTCCATCACTAGTGATTCCACCCCTCCTACATTTCTATCACTAGTGATGGAAATTTGGTTGATGACATGGCATAATTTTATTGGACATTGAGAGTGATGGATTCTATCACTAGTGAACCACCCCTAGTCCCCTTATAGGGGAGATATTCCCTTAGTTTTTGTTTTATAAGCGATGTGGGACAAAAAATGAAAGATATAAACCTTATCGAGTCAGCTCACGAGCTCATGAGTCGAGCCAGGCCAAGCTCGAGCTCGGCTCGTTTACAAACCGAGCCGAGCCGAGCTAGTTCGTTTACAGCCGAGCCAATTTCGAGCCGAGCTTTCTTCGAGCTTTTTTCGAGCGAGTTTCGAGTGAGCTGCGAGCCACGAGTTTTTTGAACACCCCTATTAGGGGCAAGGTTTGGACCAATCAGATTCATTTCAATTTTTGTAAAACCAATCAATTTTTTTTTATTTTTTTATTTAATTTTATTACAAACATAATGTCCCACAATGTCCACATCCCCACTACTCCCATTTTAGAAAACGCCCAATAATACCCACTGCTGACTAGGCTGTCATATGACGCAAAACGCCCTAGGATGGGGTATTATTCACCCCAACGACTACGCATGTTCTAACTATAGTGAACAAAGGAAGCCTAAAATTGGACACGCTTTAGTATTCATTAATAAACGTCTACTTTAGAATAAAACACACATAAAAGCGTATACACACTCTAGAGGAAATATTTAAATCATTTATGAAATTTCAAATACGGATGTTTTGATAGGAAATTCTAATCATTTGTCATCAGATGTAAAATACTGCAGTTAAGAAATTTAATGTGAAGGTAAATTAAATAATTTGAACTAGTGAAGCTATCGGGTGTGGGGGTCGGCCTTGGGGCGTTGTGGGTCGTCTAGGCAGCGCTACACCACCCCCTTGGGGTCACATACACGTGAATTCCAACTAGAATTTGATCAGATTATATACATGACACACAAAACGAAATCGACGATTTTAAGTAAAATTAACATAATGTCGTACCAAAACGTGGAAAGTTATCAAGATTATCGTGTAGTGTCTCATCTTTTGGACGATCGGACATGATGCTGAATGGATCGTCGGAGCTGTGGGTTCACCGGAGGGTTTTGGGGAGAAAGGGATTGAAAATGGTGCTTGAAGCTTGAGGATTAAAAAGATGTGAAAAAGGGTTAGCGTTGGGTGAAATAACCAAACTGCCATTTGTTAGAAATAACCCGTTGATGTGGCCTTAGGGATCATTTGGTAACATTACCAATATGACATAACTAGTCCCCGACAATTACTTGATGGTAGTAATTGTAATTATTGATTAGTATTAAGGGGCAATTATGATTTCCCTTTAGGTACCATTAATAGAGAAAACATGGAGTTTTATAACGGATCACCATTCATGACCATTATTCATTGATCTTTATATATTGATAACAAGTGGTGATCAAAACTCTAGAGTAGAACACCAATACTAAAATACTAAAAAAAATCTCTCTAAGGTGATCCATCAACCTAAGGTACGATAACGGGAATCATGGCCTTATCTTCGTCTTCAAAGATGACCACTCCCACAAGTAAGTGTCTCTAACTTGGTATCTATATTTACGTTATGATTGAATAAACATGATTAGGTTCTATATTTTGACCCATGTTTATAGATATAATCAACATGTGGTATCAGAGCAGTGTTGATTATGTCAATTCAGTCAAGAAATTTGATGTTGATGATTTGTTCTTGATGATCGTTTTAAGTTCCTTAATCGTAACAAAAAAAAAAGGAATAAAATTACCACTGCCATAAATATATGTTTCCTAATTATCAATTCATATTGTTTTCTGGTTTTAGTAATATAATATATGATGATGGAATCTTACATTATCTGAAGTAATTTTTGATCGTCCATTATATAAATCAATTTAATAATATCATAGGTAAAATTAGATGGAACATTTTAGTTTCCTGAATTCATTATGTGGATTCATGAATGTTTTATTTGAGTTATTTTACAACTAATTCCATTGATTTGACATGAGAGTTTTATGTAATATTGGATTAATGAAAGTAATGCAATTTAAAATCTTTTGCAATGAGGATGAACTTATAATTAATAATTTTTCAATGCACTTGATTATGTATTCATGCATTCTTGAATTAATCGGTTACAAAGTCCTCATGAATTAATGTTTGAATTTAATGATTGCAATTAATGAATTGATTATAGAAATTCTAGACTATAATCCATGAACTGAATAGTTGATTTTGTGCCTAAATGTTTGTACACTTAAAGCCCTTTATATGCAACTTTTATGTGAGATTCTTATTTTGCGAATGGCCCAACTTTAATTTATACCATTTTATGTGATTATGTGTATTGTTGGATAATGAAACCAACAACGAATTGTTTGATGATGCACATAATAAATTATCAGCCTAATTTACATAAATATTTCATTTATGGCCCTAAGGTGTTATGTTATATTTATGTGCTTTACTTTATTATTTATGTGTGTTCATGATACATGAATTTTGGTCAAAGCCAAAGCGAAGCTAGAGTTCATGTAGAACATTGAGACATTCTATATTTATGTGTGTTCATAATATGTGAATTATGGTCAAAGCCAAAGCGAAGCCAGAGTTCATGTAGAACACTAAAGACGGTCTATTATTTATATCGTTCATAATGCTGAATTTTGGTCAAAGCCAAGCGAAGCCAAAATTTAGGTAGAACATTAAGCCGAGGTTTATTATTTTTTTATCGTTCATAATGCGTGAATTTTGGTCAAAGCCAAAGCGAAGCCAAAATTCAGGCAGAACATTAAGTTGGTTTTATTTATTTATGTTCATAATACATGAAATTTGGTCAAAACCAAAGCGAAGCCAAATTTCATGTAGAACAATAAGTCAGTTTATTATGTATGTTCATAATGCATAAATTTTGGTCAAAGCCAAAGCGAAGACAGATTTATTATAGAACATCAAGACAATTTGTTATTTATGTACGTTCTCTGAATTTTGGTCAAAGCCAAAGCGAAGCCTAAATTCAGGTAGAATCTTAAATTAGTCTGTTATTTTGGTGTTATAGTAGACTATATCTTCAATATAATAATTTGTGTATGCCTTACTTGATTACCTCATAATGTAAATCACTCCAAGCTTCTTCTTAGGTTTGTATCTCATCTATTTCATCCACTCTAATTTCAAAACCTAAAATGTTTTGCTTACTAAAGAGTTTCTACAAAATTTGCTCTTGTTGAATTGTTGATTATTTCTTAAGATATGATAATCCTACTGCTCTTTTCTGATAAAAAGTATTACAGAAGAAAACTAGAGCATGACTAGTGGGATAAGTCAACCATTATATCTTTTATGTTAATCAAGAACTCATTTCATTATTGCTATCATGGGAGCTATTCTAGATTCTAAATTTCCTAAGACTAATTTGTTTTTTTTGAAGAATCAAATAACTCTTAAGCCGCATGCATTACTCTAGATTCTTACTATAAAGTTTGTGGCATATGTGAATACATCATAATGTACAATACCATGACCCATAATTTAAAGGTTTACACATGGAAATCATTACACTTTTCCGGTGCATTACATATAACTTTTCCATTAATACCATAAGTTTTCTTAAGAATCAACTATAACACTCAAGAGTACCAAAGGAAAATGAGTGTGTTGATTAGCAGCATATGTACAGGAAAAGGAATGCATGAAACAGGAAAATTAGATGATGTTCATCTCACCGCCACTAAACCTGAAAGGAGGATACTTTTAAGATTCAGAGATAGTGTACAACTACTACTTCCAGCTATAAGTTTCTTCAAAGGAAAGTCTCACAGCAGGTTTATGCCATTAAACTAGGCATGAGCATCGAGACTATCCATAATTCAATGAAACAGCTGGCTAAGATAAGTAGTAAGATATTTATGATATTTAAGTCTGCTAATGGTAATATTCCAACCAACATATGACTGGTTGATTCTAGTTCTATGTGTTTCTTTACCAGAAATCAACAAATAATTAATATGAGAGTTAGTGGCAAAATTTTATGTTAAGACTATAAGAACCATAATAAACTGTTTTATAATTGGGCTTAATGATACCTTATATATTCTGTAGATTATTCAGAATTTAGTATCAATATAAAAGCTGCATTATGACAGTTGTGAGGTTTGTATGGTTAAAACAAAGTCACTTTTACCTTAAACTCTCATATTATTTATTATCTCAATCTGGATAGAAACCTTATAAGATAGAACTTGATGATGCTACATTTTTCACAACCTTTGTTATCATGAAAATGAAAATTTAACAAAAGAAAAATGAGACTTACAAATTCCATCCATTAAGACCAAATTTCATGAGAAATCATGACTAGGTTAATGAAGGATGAAATATTATCAAATCTCATTCTTAGTAACTTATGAACATGTGTTATAAGCCTTAATATTTAAATGGCTAAGGGAATAAATTAAGTTCCATTAGAAGTTATATTTCATTGGAACTTATCCCAAAATGGAATATTCAGACATAATTCATTTATCATAATATTTACTTGTATTGTCTTATATGAATTAAGGTATTAAAGAAATTAATTCATATATACTATGATTCCTTCTAAATATGTCCCCAAATTTTTTTATAACATATGGACATTAAGGAAATCAAGTCTAACATATATGACATGTTCCCACAGCACATACATCATTGAAACTTATCTTGTAGCATTCCTACAGATCTAAAAGGTTAGTGGGAGTATTAAGTGTCTTAATCTTAATTTGCGAGAGTTGCAAGAGGTGGGGGAGTGAAAACTTGTTATTACCTCAATTTGCACCTCTTGTACAAGACATTGCTCCTTCACAACTTTTCTATTTAAGAATATACTGCTACTCTAACAAAAGTTTCATTGTTGCTTAAACGTGGGCACACTCAGATTTCTTGCCAAAATTGTAATCCTCAAACAGAGAAACTACAATGAGTAACTTCTTTAATTTGTTTCCCTATTAGAATTTATTGGTCTTCTAATGTTGACCATAAGCATGCTAAATTGTTAAAGATTTCTAAGTCAGTGGGAGCAATAAAAGTCCTTATCAGGATTTGCCAGAAGTGCAAGAGGCGGGGGGAAGAGACCTATTAAATTTTACTCCGATTACACCTCTTGCGCACACTTAGAATTATGAAAGTGATAGCAACTTAGGCAAGAGTTAATCCATAAAACTGAAACTCTTAATAAACCTAATAATCAACTAAGGAGGCCATCTAGGTTTAAAAGCCTACTAACTTTGATGATTATGTATCCTCCTTGACTGAAGTTGAAATGGATTTTAGAAAGTTTACTGATCCTACCTCTTCTAATTAAGCCATTAGCATCAATCAATTTTCTAAATGTAATAAAATTGTTATTAGCAAATTTGATTTTATGTGTCAAAATAACGTTTGGGATTTGGTTGAATTACCTAAATCCAAATGCAAATGTTAAGACACTAAAAGCAAGATTGATTGTTAATGGTTATGCTCAGAAGAGAATTATTTATCAAAGAATCATCTTACCTTTCTTACAAAAGGTTTCTTTGAGGATTATTGTTGTTCTAGTAGCCTATAATCTTTTGTGGCTACATTAAATGGATATTAAAACAATTTTTCCTAAACAAAGACTTACATGTTCAAAACAACCTGAAAGTTCTAAACTGAAAGGTCAAGAACACTTAGTTTCTAAGTCGATGAAATCCATATATGGGTTGAAGCAAACATCAAAATGTGACGAAATCTTAATGCGATTCCTTTCATCACGAATTAAGTGGATTTATGTGTACTAACCTCAGGATGAGTGGGAGCAACTAATGTTAACTTGTCCTTATATAGATGACACTCTTTTGATAAGTATATGTTACATAAGTCAAATGATTTCTCACACATATTTTGATATAATGAATCTCGGAAATACCACTTACGTGAGAGATATCAAAATATACCAAGATAGACCCATTGGGGCATTAGTTTCGTGCCATAAGCTTTACTCTAAAGTGGGTCCTTACATATGTAACAAACAATATTGCTCTCATTAAGAGGATAAAATGATAAATGAGATTACTTCCTTATGCTTCATTAATTAGAAGCCTTATGAAGGTTCAAGTCTATACTCGTTTAGATATTGCTCACATTGATGAACATTATATCACTCTAGATTATTGTGAAGCATCTTACAATATCTTTAAGAAACGAGAAAGACCATAAGAAGATGTTGATCATTCTTACCTTGATTTTATGATGTTCAAAAGAAACTAAAAGTCAATTTGGGGTAATCCTTTTGTCTGCGAACAAATCTATCTCATGGAGGAGTCATGAGAAACTGTTAACAACAACCTAAATTATAATGACATAATATGTTGTTAATTAACAACGCAATTGTCACTAAATGTTGTTGAAATTTTGTTAGTGGACTCATAAACTTATTAACTCCATATAAATACTATATTGAAGACTTACTGTGAAGAGTCAGCTACCTTATTTTCTCGAACAGTAACAGTTCGAGAGGTGCTGTATTAAACTTCGATACAAAATTATTGCTCGTTTATGAACAAGAAGAGGAACCTAAATACTTGTATCGAATACATTTACAATCATGATATGCTTGCGGATCCGATAACTAAGGTCTGCACCCAAAGTCTTTTTAAGAGCTCATAATAAAGACGGGTTTTACTAAAGGCCTTACATAATAGCATATCGTACATATGAATGATTAGTTATTATTTTTCCTCAATTACACAATTTGTTTGTCTATAAATACGTATGTGCACCTGATGACGTATAGACAAGAATTATACAAATTAATTTCAAAGGGCTTACCTCAGTCATTTTGGTCTTAAATTTACATATGTTTTGATTTGGGGTTGTAACATGATTAATGGGGGTCTTGAGTTGACAGTAACTCAATGACTGTATTTTTCTGTTGCAATTTCAATTTAAAACATTGACTAATGTTTTAACTTGGCCAAACTTACTTATACTTATCACAAATGATCACTCAGCCAAGTGGGAGAATGTTAGAAATAACCCGTTGATGTGGCCTTAGGGATCATTTGGTAACATTACCAATATGACATAACTAGTCCCCGACAATTACTTGATGGTAGTAATTGTAATTATTGATTAGTATTAAGGGGCAATTATGATTTCCCTTTAGATACCATTAATAGAGAAAACATAGAGTTTTATAACGGATCACCATTCATGACCATTATTCATTGATCTTTATATATTGATAACAAGTGGTGATCAAAACTCTAGAGTAGAACACCAATACTAAAAAAAAATCTCTCTAAGGTGATCCATCAACCTAAGGTACCATAACGGTAATCATGGCCTTATCTTCGTCTTCAAAGATGACCACTCCCACAAGTAAGTGTCTCTAACTTGTTATCTATATTTACGTTATGATTGAATAAACATGATTAGGTTCTATATTTTGACCCATGTTTATAGATATAATCAACACCATTCACACCGTTAAATAAGTAAACGATCAACTAACGGAACTTTGTCAGAGGGACTTGATTGATTGCAATCGAGAACCACAGTTCACAGGGACTTGATTGTTCGTTTTTTTTTTCAAATGAGGGTTGTATGTGCAAGTGGGTGTAAACCCCAAGGACTGAAATTGTACTTTACTCTAATAAATATAATGAAATATATATATCAACTAATAAATCCAGTAATTAGGTTATCCGTCCTTTACCAAAATGCTCTTTTCGCGAGGGGCCTCTCAACCTACATGAAGCTCTTTCTCACAATGGATTTAGGCCCATTTTCTACCCTAGTTTTAGGGTTAACTTTGTACAATAGTAACCAAGTTTCAAGAGTGTTCTAATTAGGTCACTCATAATTTTTTTTGTTACAATTAGGTCATTTAAGTTTCATTTGATGTTTCAATCCTAGATATTTTACCTAAATAGAAGGTCATCTATCCTACATGGCATTTATTTAGATTTTTTATTTAAAAAAATGCTTGACATGGCACATAAATGCCAAATGGGTTAGAAAAAAATGCGAAATAGATTTAAAAAATTGTAGAAAAGTTAAAAAAAGCAAAAAAATAAAAAATAAAAAATGTGATTTTTTTCATAATCTCTAAAAAGTTATCAATTTTTTTTATAAAATCGTGAAAAATAGTTAGATGTCAGTAAATTTTTAATGAAAGAGAGTACAAATTACTCCTACACCAACAACATTTAAATTATAGTCATAAAAGAAGATAAACAACTAACCATAAATAAATGCCATGTATGACTATAACCTGCTATTCAGGTAAAATATCTAGCATTAGAACACCAAAATAAAGTAGAATGATCTAATTGGAACAATAAATTTTATTAGTGACCTAATTGGAACACTCCTAAAACTTCATTACTATTCTGTGGCATATTCCCCTAGTTTTATGTAGAACAACACACTTCGTTGTGGTACATCCTCCCCACAAGCACACTCGACACTCTGGCTCGGGACCATAAATGGTCTTTTCTTTCCTCCCCTTGGTACTCATCTCAAGACCGAATAGACACAGGAAGAGGTCATAGAGATTCCTACCCAAATCATAAAAGTTATCAACAATTACAAAACCGTAGTCATGTCGCATATAAAAAAAATATAGATATACGTACATAGTAATAAAAGGAAAGGAAAAGGAAAACCATTTATTTTTGCTATAAAGAAAATTATTTTGTGGCAGTATGACATGACTTCCATTTACAGCCAAACAGAATCGAATCCAAGCAAACCAAACTGAACCAATCACAACTATTTGATTCGATCCAAATTTTACAAGGATAAAAACAGTTCACAATTGGGCATCACTAAAAATCAAATTAAACCGAATCATATCATTCAGGCTGCCGAATATCAGTTAACGAATTTGCAGAGGGAGGGACCACTTGTAGGATCGGTTGCTAAGTGGTCCAAAAGGTAATAACAATTTAATTCTCTTTCCATGGTGTCCACTACAAATTGGCCCAAAATATATGCGAATCTTTTCATACAAACAATTGTGACCCATAAGAATTTGAGGCAAAGTACACTCAGAACATGGGGTGTGATTTGCTTAGTTTTTTTGGGGACTACCCGCGATGTAGGCGTTAGATCATCATGGGTGGATGACCATCCCCTTGGGGACTACCCAAGGGTGTGGAGGATAGTCCCAAATCTGAAAATGGTGGCCCACAACAATTATATGGTGGCCCACATCAAACATCCAGCCAATCACATGCCTCGTCCCAAACGGCTGTTCTTGGACGCCAGCGACGCGACGGAGGGAGGGTGGCGGTGTGCGACGGAGGGGACGAGCGGCGCTGTGGGGGGGGGGGGGGGTGACCCCACACCCCATGGTCTCATGGAAGAACGGTCACATCATGTCAATAACATTTTTATACACTCTTGTTTACATAAATATATCGTTTTTAATGACTTTGCATAAAATGTTTCTTTCTTAGCGTGTGTAGCGAAAAACTGTTTCAGTATCTCTGTCAAACTAAATAAGTTGTGATGGCTCGATTCGTGTCCATTCATATGGTGGTGATTGTTCATGAAACATAACAGAATGTAGCGTTTTTTAAGCTTATAATTCAAATTCATTAAAATGCCAAAATAACAAATTACAATCAACTGGCAGGTAAACAGGCAACAAGTTGCGCCGCAACCCCCTTTTGAATATAAATTGACATGTACATACAACGACCTTTCAAAAACCTTAAAACTTTCATGACTTGAAAGAAATTTGTCATTGTGTAATCTGTTGATAAAGTAATTTATAGCACCAAGAATATCAATTATTGTTTTTATACTTTATAGCACAAAGATAATACTCAACCTGAAACAAAACAAAGTTTAGTAATATGATCCCTTCACCAATTAAAATCAAATTACAAAACTTTCATGATTCAATATCCAACAATGCACTAATGTAAGTGTTTTATTTTCCTTCTTAAGCCTTTTCTCTCATAATGAAATCTTGGAATTCAGGTCTAGTCACTCGATCTTCTTGCCCATCATTCGATAATCGGTTTGGTAGTAAACGATGTCACCAGAGTCGCTAACGTAATGGTCTTGTTTGATGCTTCTAACCAAGTTATCTATCAAGTGAATTGGTATTGGACCGGACTTTTTGGGCTCTCGATAATAGTTCCCAAGCACCGGCTTTGCCGCATTTGTCTACATAACAAGTAATGTAATTGATAAGATAAAAAGATGATCAAGAGTTACAAAACATAAAATTTCAACAAGAAAGATATATACCGCTTCTATCAAGTGATAGTGTGGGATTTGCGGGAAAAGATGATGGACGACATGAGTGCCGATGTCATGATGGATGTTGTTGAAGATCCCGTAATCCCGGTCAACGGTGGTCAACCCTCCCCTCAAATAACTCCATTCCTATTCAAAATCATTAAAAACATAAACCGTAATTGGTCACTTTCAACATATAACTTTTTTTAAACCGCCAAAACTCTATATATGTATATACATAGGCCCAACAAGAATATGGAAAAAAGTTACATACAAGTATATATGTATAAATGAAAATACATTTTTATCCTGATTCGATTAAACCCGTACATGAATTACTTAACCCGTAATCCAACCCGCAGTAACACTATAATCTACCAAAACATGTATACGAGGCTAAGTTGACCTTTACCTTGCCGCGGTACCAAGGAAGCTTTTGCTCATGCCCATGGTGATGTAAATAAGTAACAAAATCCAACCACATCACAAATATCTATAGATAAAAATACGTTAAGTAAATAAAAATGACGAAAATACCCTAGAAATAAAAAATACAAAATATTTACCAAATAAGGAACTATATAAAGCTTGAACAATAGGGTTGGGCCAATCACAGTTGATAAATAGACTAGAATTGCCACCATTAGAGTCCAACACAAAGTCGATGTCACTATATAACCCCTTTCATTTGGGGCAAACATGTCACTATATGGGTTGAAATGTGACCCTGATTTCCCGGGGCTCCTTTTCCACTGTTTATACAAAACACTATTAGATTAAACAGGTCGGTGCGCATCAACAAGTTGTACGGTACAAGCCGACAATGCATCGTGACGAATGAATATTTTACCAAGTATAAAGGGTATGCGAATAAGGGAAGGGGGACTTTGAATCTGAGCAGCTTTGTCGGAGCATCTAATTTCGTGTAAGTTTTTTCCGTCAACTGGAAATATAATATTAATTAATATTCCATAAATAATAATATTTTTTTTTGAACAGCAATCACTTTATATATATATATAAAGAGCCAGCAAGCAACTGGGAGAACAAAAAACAAACAAAAACATAAATAATAATATTAATAAAATAATGTAGATATTTACCGGCACCCATGATTCATCATTTTCGACATGACCATGGTTTTGATGATGGGTTCTATGACTGATTCTCCTATATTCCCAACAAAAAAATAAAACAAAATAAATAATTATACATTAAAAGGGTAAATCGGTAATTTCACTTAACTTACCACCCATGATAGGGTACGAGGATGGCCGAATGCAAGATGTGGCCCACAATGCTATTGAGATTAGGGATGTCTGAAAAGCTTCCATGCCCACTAAAAAAACCAAAAAAAAAAAAAATGAAAACCAAGATTTCAGATCTAGAAATGTACACAAGCACAAAGTACAAGCCATCAATGCACAAGGTACAACTAAACAATTCATAGTACCAATCATGACCAAGAACAAATATAGCCCAAAACATTGTCCCTTGAGCCACCCAATAAACCGGCCAGACCCACGAACAATTTTTGAACAAAACCGCAATGGCGACGAGCGATGAAATGACCAAAATGTCCCTAAGAACATATCCAAGTGACCGCCATGGGTTCTTGACCCAACAATGAGCCGGAATGGCGGCCCGAATGTCCGCCACCTTGAAGGGAGGAGGGGCACTTGGGTCAAAGTGAATGGTTTCTTGTTTTTTGGATGAAGGTGAAGAAGAAACCGCCATTGAAGGAAAGGGTGAGGGTGGGGCTCGAGGGTGAGAACAAGATGAAAACCCAAGAAGAAAGGGGATGGAAGGGTGGGGGTTTATATAGAGATACAAGATTGTGTAAGTAGCACCACACTCACGTAATCATAATAAAATTATATTATTAAAATAATAAATAGGTTAAAAAATCTTGGAGTTTGGAACCAATAAAATGATAATATATGTTAAAGGGTTAGATTGTTTAATACACATCAAAAGATGTATTTTTGATGGATTCTAATAAGGAAATTTATTTAAATGAAAATGAAGATGTTGACTGAAAAAAATTTATAAAATGATTATTGATTTTTAGTTTTTGTTTAGATACTTAAAATCATCTGCAAAGACTATAGGGTGTGGTCATAACCCTCATTACCCGTCACGTTAGTGTCATATCACCCACCTCTAATCCACCATCTAAAACCATTCATGTTCCTACATGTCGGATCATGTCCCAACCATGACCCCCCCCCCACATTTTAGCTTAAGCTAGCTGAAGTATAGTCAGCGTTTTGTTTGTGGTCTTTTTCTATTAGTCACCCAAGTGTTACATCAACCTTTCTTCTCCCATTTTATTTTTACCTCACTCAAAGGAAATGGTTTAATCCCATTAACTTTATGTCACGCCCTGGCTTTTGCGGAAGCTTGGATTATTTGGTGTGACTTCTTAATACCATAGCAACAATCACAACAATGCTATATGATAAAAGTACGTGATGTTCATCCATTCATATAGTTTAGAGAAATGCACAACAATAATTGTCTTAAAATGTCAACCCCAAAATACATTACAAACCATGACTTGTTTAAAACGAGTTCATAAGTCTCAACAAAGGACTACCAACAAAACGAGGATTAGAGACATGCAACCCGTCCATGAAGGAGTTACATTCCCAAACCCTACGACCCTGGATGACATCTTTATTTTGTACGCAGCTTGACTAACATGCATCACTTGCCGGATCCGATTAATTCCCTGAAATACATGTAGTTTAAAAATATCAACAAAAAGTTGAGCGAGTTCATGTGTAAGTCTGTATGTATAAGCCTTTAAAATATGTCTTGAATGTATAAAATGTCACACCCCCAAAATCCACCCGCGAAGTATCACCGCTTGGGAGCGTGACTGACCAGGATCAAGCCACCAATCATATTGAACATGTAAATAATAAGTAAGTGTAAATGTAATTCATCACAATACAATTGGTGTTCATTTCCAAAACATAGTATAAGTAGCGGAAGCATAGTATGAAAAATCCAACACAAGTGTTAAGTTTAAAGAGTCATAATGTTTTCATCGAAACACCCACAATCCATGTCCACAACGACCGCGCCTCCCGTGCAAGCTCCATGAGTACCTATGATCCTGCAAGGCATGTAACAGAAGGTCAACAACTAGTTGAGCGAGTTCATAGTAAGTAAGTTCGTAATAGTAAGTTCGTTGCATCACCATGCGTTATTAACTAAGTCAATTGTATGTTCATTTAGTGGGGGCTTCCCATGTGTGTATGTACTTGACTAGAGGTAACCATAAGTGTTCTTCTTAACCCGAGAACAGTAGTACGTACGAGGTTTACGTAGGTTTTACGTAAGTGTCCTTCTTATCCCGAGGACAGTGGTACGCTGGGGTTTACGTAGGTTTTACGTAAGTGTCCTTCATAACCCTAGGACAGTAATATGTATGAGTTTACGTAGGTTTTACGTAAGTGTCCCTCGAACCCTGAGGACAGTAGTAAGCACAAGTATTACGTAGGTTTTACGTAAGGGTCCTTCGCAACCGAGGACGATGGTAGATAGTCTAGTAACAGTGTAAATCCAAATAATTCACCAATCCTTTTCCTTCAATCCTATTCCCTACCCACCGGGAATCCCATGCCTTGGTAAGAGTGTGAACTCACCTTGGTTTGCTCGGTATGCTAGGTATAAGCTCACAAATAATCAATCGAGTCCTAAAGTTATGCACGTATTCGCAATTAGTTTACATTCACAAGGTTCGACTAACAGTCAAGATCATCACGTACATGCAAGTAACAACCAACACATTGCATTTATCGGCTATACAAGTTCAAATTAATCCAATGAATACGCTATACAACTGATAACATGCTCTGTTTAACATTGAACATTCACAATCCAAGAAATCAGATTAAATCAACTATATCAGGCTTTACCATAACATCGGGTCTTATTAGTCATGCAAAAATTCTAGTTCATAAGTATTATGTTTAACATTACAGGCATCAACAAACTCGGACCTTTCAAGCATTAACAAAAACTCGGACTATATATCACCAACAAGAATTCGGACCATGCATCACTTGTAAAAGTCGGACCAAACACCCCTCTTCAGAACTCGGACCAAACACCCCTCTTAAAACTCGGACTTTACATCCTCATCAAAAGTCGGACCATACTTTATTCATATAACTCGGACATATAGCACAATAAAACTCGGACCTCCTATCATTCTACAAAACTCGGACCTCCTATCATTCTACAAAACTCGGACCTTATGTGTGTGCATTACAAAGTTCGGACCAAGCATCTTAACATAAAAGTCGGACCACATGTACATCATAAAAGTCGGACCACATGTACATCATAAAAGTCGGACCACATGTCTTGTAAAATTCGGATCATACACTGTTTACTAAAATTCGGACCTTTAGTTCCTTTACAAAATTCGGACTTGTGACTAAAAGTCATGACACTTAACTCTGAGTTATCACATGCGTGAATTCCAAAACCATTTTACAGAATATCAATGGAACAGTTACATTGCAGGTTACGATCAAAAACCCTAATTTTCATACATTGGCAATGCTGTAATCTAATCAACAATCAAACAATTCTAACATATCAGGCATCTTAACATCAGGCAAGTGATTACACAACTGATCATAAACCATTTCACAACAATCAGAATCTTTAATAACCACAGAGTCATTGTTTGGTGACTAGGGTTTTGCATGAATCAAATAACCATTGATAATCAACAAACAATCATTAAACGTTTACCTTAGATTGATTCTAGATGGATTGGAAGATCAAGATTGATGCAAGGGAACTTGTGTAGCCAAGAATGATGAGAGAAATGATTGTAGAGAGAATGATTTGAAGTGCCGTATGATTGAAATTGGTGAGAATGACTAGGGTTAAGGGGTTTTGTTTTATTTTCATTATTACCACTAAACACCCCTAAGTATCATCCTTTACACAAAACACACACACCACATATAATTTACAGTTTCATCACCAAGTTCATGTATTTGTTAAATCATTCGTAAAATAACACACAACCATGCAGCAATCACAATACACTTTATCAAATCACAACGTGTACAGTTACAAAGCAAACAAATTGTGTAAGTAAGCAACTAAACAAACAGTGAACGTGCAATAAATGCGAAAGTGGAATCTCGGAAACTCGAGTTGTCACATTATCCCCCAACTTGAAAGAAATTTCGTCCCGAAATTTAGCATGCGGTTACTGAGGAAGCTAGTTAAGTTTTATCGTCTACTGGTTTTCCTGGGGTGTCACATCATCCCCCCGTTGATTTGGAATTTCGTCCCGAAATTCTGTAGTAGCTTCAGCCTCAGTAGTGGTTGCATGGTTTCCGAATAATTGGGGATACTTGAGTTTCATTTGGTCTTCTCGTTCCCATGTGAACTCTGGGCCACGACGGGAGTTCCAACGAACTCGTACAAGAGGTATTCTAGTGTGCTTGAGGACCTTAACATCCCGGTCCGTGATTTCTACTGGTTCCTCGACGAATCGCAACTGCTCGTCGATAGTGAGCTCCTTCAAAGGAACTATGAGGGTCTCATCTGACAGACACTTCTTCAGATTCGACACGTGGAAAACATTGTGAACTGCACCGAGTTCAGCTGGTAGGTTCAGTTTGTAGGCCACTTTGCCTATTCTTTCAATGATTTCGAATGGTCCAACATACCGCGGATTGAGCTTGCCTCGTTTACCAAAACGAACCACACCCTTCCAGGGTGAGACTTTGAGTAGCACTCGATCCCCAACTTGGAACTCGAGCGGTTTCCTGCGCTTATCAGCGTAACTTTTCTGACGGTCGCGAGCTGCCACCGTGCGTTGTCGTATCTGTGCAATTCGTTCAGTAGCATCAACTACAAGTTCTGGACCTGTGATTTGACTATCCCCCACCTCTGCCCAACAGAGAGGTGACCGGCATTTATGTCCGTACAATGCCTCGAATGGAGCGGCCTGAATGCTGGTGTGGTAACTGTTATTGTATGAAAACTCCACTAAAGGGAGATGCTTTTCCCAGCTGTTGCCGAAATCAATAACACATGCCCGAAGCATGTCTTCTAGGGTTTGAATCGTGCGCTCAGACTGCCCATCCGTCTGAGGGTGATATGCTGTGCTCATGTCTAGCCGTGAGCCAAAAGCTTTGTGCATTGCTTACCATAGTTCTGAAGTGAATCGTGCATCCCGATCCGAAATAATAGAGGTTGGCACTCCGTGCCTCGAAACAACTTCTTTCAAGTAAATGTCTGCTAATGTAGAGAACTTGTCAGTTTCCTTGATAGCCAAGAAGTGAGCAGACTTTATGAGTCGATCCACGATTACCCAAATAGTATCGTTCCCACGCTGGGATCTAGGCAGGCCAGTAACAAAATCCATGGAAATTTGTTCCCATTTCCATTGTGGTATCTTTGGTTGCTGAAGTAGGCCTGAGGGTTTCTGGTACTCCGTCTTGACCCTCGCACAGGTCAAACACTTGCCGACGTAAGTTGCTATGTGGGCCTTCATGCTAGGCCACCAGTACGTAGTTCTAAGATCGTGGTACATTTTATCCGAACCAGGATGTACCGAGTAGCGAGACTTGTGTGCTTCATCCATCACAAGTTCTCGTAAACCGCCATATAGTGGGACCCAAATACGCCCCGTTACATAGTAGGCGCCGTCTTCCCTTTGTTCTAATCGTTGCCTTGAGCCGCGTAGGGCTTCAGCCCTGACGTTTTCTGTTTTCAATGCTTCTACCTGAGCATCTCGTATCTGAGCAGGAAGACTGGACTGAATAGTGAGCTGCAAGGCTCGTACACGCCTAGGTGTAGTATCTTTTCGACTGAGGGCATCAGCCACAACATTGGCTTTGCCTGGATGGTACTTGATGGCGCATTCGTAATCGTTTAGTAGCTCGACCCATCGACGTTGTCGCATGTTCAATTCCTTCTGCTTGAAGATATGTTCGAGACTCCTGTGATCGGTGTAGATGGTGCACTTGGTACTGTACAGGTAATGTCGCCATATCTTAAGCGCAAAAACAATAGCTCCCAGCTCTAAATCGTGCATCGTGTAGTTCCGTTCATGAACTTTAAGTTGCCGCGAAGCGTAGGCATTGACTTTATTCCTTTGCATCAATACACAACCAAGACCCTGAATTGATGCGTCGCAGTAAACCACAAAGTCGTCCGCGCCCTCTGGCAATGAGAGAATAGGTGCGCTGCAGAGCCTATCCTTTAGGTGCTGAAAAGTTGTTTCCTGGGGATTACCCCAACGATAAGTGACACCCTTCTGTGTCAGCAATGTAAGCGGCTGTGCGATCTTTGAGAAGTCTTTGATGAACCGTCTGTAATAACCCGCCAAACCCAAGAATTGGCGTATTTCCGTTGGTGTACGTGGTGCATGCCAGTTCCTGATCGAGTCCACCTTGGATGGATCAACATGAATCCCATCCTTGTTTATCACATGGCATAGAAAATGGACTTCACGAAGCCAGAAGTCACATTTTGAAAACTTGGCGTACAGTTGTTCCTTCCGAAGAAGTCCCAAGATAAGTCGTAAGTGCTGCTCGTGTACCTCCTGACTCTTGGAGTAGATCAGGATGTCGTCGATGAAAACAATCACGAACTTGTCTAAATAAGGCTTGCACACTCTGTTCATTAGATCCATGAAAACTGCAGGTGCGTTCGTTAGCCCGAACGGCATGACTAGAAACTCGTAGTGGCCGTAGCGAGTTCTGAATGCTGTCTTAGAGACGTCCTCATCCCGGATAGCTGATGGTAACCTGACCTCAGGTCAATCTTGGAGTAGTAATTCGACCCTTGCAACTGGTCGAATAAGTCATCAATACGTGGCAGAGGATAGCGATTCTTCACTGTCAACCTTGTTGAGTTCGCGGTAATCTATGCACATCCGGAAGGTAGCGTCCTTCTTTTTCACGAATAACACTGGAGCTCCCCAAGGCGAAGAGCTAGGACGAATGAAGCCCTTATCCAAGAGCTCTTGCAATTGCTTAGACAGTTCTTCCAGTTCGGTTGGAGCTAACCGATACGGTGCGCGAGCTATAGGTGCTGCTCCAGGAGCTAGTTCAATCTGGAATTCGACTTGGCGATGAGGCGGTAGCCCAGGTAAATCTTCAGGAAACACTTGAGGAAAATCTCGTACAACTGGGATATCCTCTATTCTTTTCTCTTTCGTTGATGCATCAGTAACTAGTGCCAAAATGGCAGTGTACCCCTTTCATAAACACTTTTGGGCCTTCAGGAAGGAGATGATGCCAACCACGGCACCACTCTTGTCGCCTTGAACTTCGAGAGGTTCTTTACCAGAACGGGGAATACGAATGATCTTCTCCTTACATAGGATCTCTGCTTGCTGTTTGGATAACCAGTCCATACCAATGACGATGTCGAAACTACCCAGAACTATAGGAATGAGGTCGATAGAGAAAGTCTGACCAGCGAGGATAAGATTACAACCTACACTATGTGTGTGGCCTCTAGACTTTTACCGTTAGCTAACTCTACGACATGCTTGGTGTGTAAGGGAGTTGGTGCACGTTTTAACATTTGGCTAACTTTTAGAGACATATAACTGGTATCCGCACCCAAATCAAACAATACAGTAACATAAAAGTCGTCAAGAAGAAACTTACCCATAACCACGTTGGGATCATTCCTGGCATCACCCTGCCCCAGCACAAATGCACGTCCCCTAGCTTCGTTGCCGTTCTTGTTCCCACCGTTGTTGTTTCCGTTGCCTTGGTTATTGTTGTTGTTGTTGTTGTTGTTGTTCTGGTTTCGGTTTAACTGAGGGCAGTGTCTTTTGAAGTGACCTTCAGCGCCACAATGAAAACATCCCTTGTTGCCCTGTTGTTGATTCTGCGGTGTTTGCTGCTGTTGCTGATTCTGAGTTACAGGCCACGGGCTCCTACAATCCTTGGCCTCATGACCCATCTTGAGACACCTCTGGCAACGACCCTTGTTACACTGGCCGCTGTGGTGTCTGTTACAGTTGTTGCACCTGGGGTGATTTCCGCGATAAACTCTCTGCCCGCGACTACCAGAAGATTGCTGACTGGGACTCTGGTAGTGGTCAGTCTTTTGCTGCTGAACCTGGGACTGAACTGAAGCTGAACCCTTGCTGGAATCCCCCTCCCATTTTCTCTTGTTGTCACTGGGAGTAGCGGGAGTAGCAGAAGTGGTAACGGTAGCAGTAGCGCTGATGCGCTTAGGTAGCCTGTTTTGTTCCACTGCCTGATCCGTGAGGCGATGAGCAAGACGCTGGATATCCTGGATATTATTAAGGTTAGCCGATGTCACATGGCTCTGAATTTCAGGTGCTAACCCCTTGAGGTACAACTCAATGCGCTTGACTGGAGGGTCCACCATAGTTGGACACAAGATGGCCAGCTCGTTTGACCGTTTCGTATAAGCTTAAATTTCCGACCCTGTCATTTTCAGATGGTAGAGCTCCACTTCCAACTTGTGGATGTCCTCACGTGTGCAGTATTCTCGTTTGATGAGTTCTTTGAAATCATTCCAAGGGGTGGCGTTAGCAGCTGCCAGCCCTAAAATCTGAACTTGCACGTTCCACCAAGTCAGCGCAATTCCTTCTAGAGTACCAGTGGCGTACTTCACCCTGCGAGCCTCAGGGCATTCACACATCTCGAACACCGACTCGAGTTTTTCAAACCAATGGAGGAGTCCCACTGCTCCCTCCGTGCCACTGAACGTGCTAGGACGACAGTCCATGAAATTCTTGAAAGTGCAAACAGGTTGCTGAGCGTGTTGACCTAGTGTGTAAGAATAGGACAAGGTTAAACACAAGAGTTGGTTTAGGAATGTTGGATCTAAAGATCCCAGTGTGAGTCACAACTGCAGGGTATACTACCTGCTTGTGCCGCTGCAAGTGCCGCAGCAACTTGTTCGTTGATGAGAGCCGTCAACTGGGCTTGAGTCAAGTTAATACGTCCGGCCATGATCTTCATAGCAAATGTAACATAAGTGAGAGAGGTTCGCGAATAGTGCGATGACAGAAGAGAGTAAGCACACAAGTTTTCCCAAGCAATAACGAATAGTAGGCAATGTAATCTAGGCATACCACGAGCAAAGTTCTATGTAATTCTAGCATGTAGGTAATAAACATAAACCCTATTACCTAGGATGTTGAGTCTTGCACGTGGAGCGAGGCGTCATTGTGGATCGTTGAGCACTGTACTGGTTATAGTCTGGTTTTAATAAAAACGTTTTCCCCATATTAAAACCAAGTTATCTATAACCTGGCTCTGATACCAATCTGTCACACCCCCAAAATCCACCCGCGGAGTATCACCGCTTGGGAGCGTGACTGACCAGGATCAAGCCACCAATCATATTGAATATGTAAATAATAAGTAAGTGTAAATGTAATTCATCACAATACAATTGGTGTTCATTTCCAAAACATAGTATAAGTAGCGGAAGCATAGTATGAAAAATCCAACACAAGTGTTAAGTTTAAAGAGTTATAATGTTTTCATCGAAACACCCACAATCCATATCCACAACGACCGCGCCTCCCGTGCAAGCTCCATGAGTACCTATGGTCCTGCAAGGCATGTAACAGAAGGTCAACAACTAGTTGAGCGAGTTCACAGTAAGTAAGTTCGTAATAGTAAGTTCGTTGCATCACCATGCGTTATTAACTAAGTCAATTGTATGTTCATTTAGTGGGGGCTTCCCATGTGTGCATGTACTAGACTAGAGGTAACCATAAGTGTTCTTCTTAACCCAAGAACAGTAGTACGTACGAGGTTTACGTAGGTTTTACGTAAGTGTCTTTCTTATCCCGAGGACAGTGGTACGCGGGGGTTTACGTAGGTTTTACGTAAGTGTCCTTCATAACCCTAGGACAGTAGTATGTATGAGTTTACGTAGGTTTTACGTTAGTGTCCCTCGAACCCTGAGGACAGTAGTAAGCACAAGTATTACGTAGGTTTTACGTAAGGGTCCTTCGCAACCGAGGACGATGGTAGATGTTGGGATTGAACCCTATCAGAGGAACAGATAATTAAAGCCAAAACTGGATGAGAGCAGTGGATCCAGAATAAGCAGATGTTTACATACAAGTCTCTCCCCTTGAAAGTGATTACAACAACTGATGACCTCCTATCTGCTGATCTTGCAAAGTGCTGACCTACAACTGCTGCTCAAGTAAAAGATCTGATGGAAGACTAAAGTCCTGCTGATTCAATCTACTGCTTTGAGTCAAGCACTGCTAATCCAGACAAGTGCTGCTGGGTTCATAGCAGTAGAAGGTTGCAGCAGCTGTTCTAAAGTATGTTTTGTAATAGAATGTATTAGCAGTAGTTAACACAAGCAGTGTCTGTATAGATCAGAGGTTAGAGTTTGTTAGGAGGTTAGATGTCACTTTCATGGTGACGTCAGCTAAGATGCTCAGTAGTTTGCAAGTGCCTATAAATAGTTCAGTACTTTGTACTGTTCTATTAGCTCTTTTGCATCATTCGTCTTCTTTGCACGAACAAACAACTGAGCTCTGGCTGAGGGGGAGTTTGCATTTATTCATCAATCATTGTAATCGTTGTTGAAATAAATTCAATCTTTCGGTTCATTGTGTAAAGATGTTTGATCAAAGTATTACTCTCGTTTGATTGTATGCAAAGTTTGTTTTCATCTTAATTCCGCTGCACACTCATCCACTTTCATCTTAATTTCAAACACAAAATACAATCAAAATCAAACTCAGATCCAACAATTGGTATCAGAGCTAGAACAGTCAAATTTGATTTAACTATCATTTTGACGTAAATAGTTCAGCTCAAAACAGTTGATACTGATCGTTTGTTCGTCGTTGAAAAACAGAGTAAGGATTAATCACCATTAAAGTTGATTTCTCAGTATCTGTAAAACAACAAGAATGACGTCACAATCTCAGGACGATAAAAACAACATCGGCTCGCTTTTTAAACCAGCTATGCTAAAAAGAAATGAGTACAACATCTGGCAGAGGAGGATGGGTCACATCCTCGCTCAACAAAGCACAGGTTCTTGGAGGTCTGTCGTTTTTGGTCCCCATGTTCCTACAGTGCCAAGCGCTGAAGATGCTAAAGCATCTGTTCCAAAACCTATTGAAAATTATACCGAAACCGATTTTCAAAGGATTGAACTAGATGCTAAAGCATTTAGCATCATAGCATCAGCGCTGCCCAATGAAATATATGCTGGACTGTTACATTGTAACAGTGCCAAAGAATTGTGGGACGCGCTTAAGGAACAGTTTGGGGGTACCGAAGAAGTCATAGAAAACAATAGGGAAATCCTGAACCAACAGTATGAAACATTTTGTCATGTTAAAGGTGAATCACTGACGCAACAATTTGAGCGTTTCAGTTATCTCATCAGTGAACTGAGGCTTGTTAAAACCACTTTTACAAACTCAACTCAAAATAGCAGGTTCCTCAGGTCACTGCCAGAAAAATGGGACACCATAGCTTTTGTCACCCGAAATTCACCTGAGTTCAAGGATCTGACCTTGACCCAACTCCATGGTCGACTCCTGTCCTACGAAAGGGAGTTGAACCAGAAAAGGAAGTTACAAGAGTCAGGAAAAACCGTTGATGATTATACATTCGGTAACACTGCTCTTTTGGGTCAAGAAGAATCTGGGAGTAGTGGTAAGGATCAGGGTTATGGTCACTTCATTGACATAACTGCTGGTGCAAATTTTAACAACCCTGATCCTCACTCTACAAGTTATGCATTCACTGCAAACGAAAACCAGATGTCAGACAATCTAAACTTTGAACTCAATGATCTACAGCATTTTGACCCAACTGATTTAGAGGAAATGGACATCCTGCATCAACTGGCCTTGCTAAGTGTTAGAACTAGCAAATTTTATAAAAGAACAGGGCGAAAATTCCCAGGGTTGCATGGGAATCTAAGGGTTGGGTTGGATAAATCGAAAATCAAGTGCTACAAGTGTAATAGGTTAGGACACTTTGCTAGGGAATGTAGGAGTCAAACTGCTGGCCCCATAATCACTCATCCTAGTTCAAACCCTAGACCTCAAAATCAAAACACTGTGCACTATGCCCAATATGCCCCAGCAGCTCAAGTGAACACTGCTCACTATGCTGTTGCCCCTGTGCCAGTACATTATGTCCAAACAGCTGCTCCACAGATCCAATATGTTCAAACCCCTGTCCCTCAGGCACAAGTGCAACCTGTACCTCAAACCACTGCTCCAGCAGCAGTACAACCAGATCAACAAAGCTTTTTCACTCAAGGGTTTGTTGACTGGAGCAGTATGCCTGAAGACCTTAGTGATGAAAATTTTGCACTCTATGCTTCCAATGTTTCTTCTCATGATGAATTTTGTTTGATGGCATTAGAGTCAATACAGGAGGGTGTTGAATCTGAAGAGGAACAGCTGGTTTCTGAAACAGTGGATGAGGTGATTGAAGCAGTGGTTACTGCTATGGCTAATGAAGTACTGTTGGGAGAAAGTTCAGGCACCCTGATTGAACCACTGACAGATCCATGGTTAGAAGAAGAAAAGGCAGGTGAGAAAGAAGAGAGAGCCGAAGATGAGGAAAATCCTCAATGTGATTGTGCAATGATGGCTGCTGCCAAGGTATCACCTCAAGTTCTTGAAAAACTGTGTTTTGACAATTGCATTATTGCTTTTGCTAACATCAAAGAGGTGAATGAAAACCTTTGTGATAAAATCTTATCTGATGAAGTCAAATTTGAAAGATCTCTAAAAGAACTTAAAAACAAATTGGCTGAAAAAGAGAAAGAGATTAGCAGCATGAAAGAAGAGCAAAGCATAACCAAAACCCAACTCCAAACCTTGGTAGAAAAATACCAAGGTTGCAAAAAGGAGTTAGAATCCACCCAGATCACATGTGAGAGATGGGTGGAATCATGCAAAGGGTATGAGGTTATGCTTGAGAAACAGATAAAAAGCAATGTGAAATTTGGGGTTGGCTATAGAAAACATGATGATGAAAACATTGCTTTTGGAAAATCTGTCTCAACCACTGATGGGACTGCTGAGTTCATTCCCACAAACAAGAATGGCCAAGAAGTGAAGATCACTGACAAACTTGGTAACAAAATCACACTTGACAGACCAATGGGTCCCTCTGTTTTTGAGGAGATTGAAAATCATCAATTTAAACCAAAATGGTCTGATGAATGTGATATTCTTGAGAATTTCAAGCCAATGGACTTTACATCAACTGATGGTGTTAAAGCTCCAAAAGCTAAAGTCATACCTCTCAAAGACATCCCAGCAGTGGTTAAAACCTCTGCTGCAAAGGAGTCTGAAAAGAGAAAGAAGAAAGAAAAAATTGATAACTTGTTTTGTGAATTCTGTGAGAAAAGGAATCATCAAACAAAAGATTGCTTCCACTTAAAAGCTTATGATTTAACCAAAACAAGTGTCATTACTTCTGCGGAAAGTTGCAGTGTTTGTGGTAAAACAAACCATAAAACTCAAGCATGTGTGTATCTCAAAAACATTGATGAGAAGAAGAATGAGTACATTGCTAAAACATCCTTGAGTTCATCAGCATCATCACCATCTGTCAAATTCACCAAGAAACAACCACTGTTTGTGCCAGTTCAAACAGCTATCACAAAACAGCTGAACCAAACATCTGTCAAAAGAGATGTTCAGGTTACTGATGCACCTCCTGCCAATCAGTTCAGAAAAGGCAAGGAAAAACAGTCTTACCAAAGGATTCCACACGTTTATGAGGTCTACAAAAAGCCTTCTAAACCTAGAGTGAACAGGCATCCTTTTGGTTATCAGCAGGTGATTGGTCAAGACCCCCAACAGTGGTTAGCTAGAAACAGTACTAAAACTGTCCAAACCCCTGACTTAACCACTGTCCATCACACTGCATCCATACCAGACACTGTTGAGACTCCATCCAAAGCCTTGTTGGCTTTGGAGTCCTTAATGAACTAATCCTTTTACTTCATGTGCAGGGAGCTTCTGCATTATTTGATAGTCTTTGGTATGTAGATAGTGGAGGCTCCAGGCACATGACAGGATGTAAAGCCCTCCTCAAAGACTTTAAAATCCATGGAGGGGGTGATATATCCTTTGGGAATAATAGTAAAGGGAAAGTTCTGGGGTCTGGTACAGTGCAATCTGGAAATGTAAAATTTGAAAATGTCAATCTAATAGACAATCTGAAATTCAACCTTCTGAGTGTATCTCAAATGAGTGACAAAGGGTTTGGGTCATTCTTCACAAAAGATTGTTGTAGGATTGTTGGACCAGACATGGTAAAAAAGATTGAAGCAATAATCAAAACTGGTCAAACTAAACTTGTTGCTCAAAGAAGTGGCAATGTTTATGTTGTTGATATGTCAAAAGTGTGTCCCAGAGCTGATGCCTGTCTGTTCTCAGCTGCCTCTAACAAAGAGACAGAACTTTGGCACAGAAGGCTGGGGCACACAAATCTTAAGACAATCACAGAAATTTCAAAAAATGGTTTGGTGAGAGGCCTACCACAAAAATTGTTTTCTTGTTCTGAACTTTGCATTTCTTGTTTAAAAGGAAAACAACATAAAAGTTCTTATAAGTCCATTGAAGAGTCCAAAACAACCAAGTATTTGCAAATGCTGCACATGGATTTGTTTGGCCCAGTTCAAGTCATGAGCCTTAAGAAGAAAAGATATTGCTTGGTTATTGTTGATGACTTTTCTAGGTTTACATTGACTTTCTTTTTACACTCTAAAGATGAGACTGTAGGCATTTTGCAAGACTTTGTGACACAGGTTGAAAAGCAATTTGACCTTCCAGTGAAAAGCTTCAGGAGTGACAATGGCACAGAATTTAAAAATAAGGAGTTGGATGCCTTCTGTGTGAAGAAAGGGATTGTAAGGCAGTACAGCATCCCTAGAACACCAGAGCAAAATGGGGTTGTTGAAAGAAAAAAATAGAACTCTGATTGAGGCTGCTAGAACTATGCTTGCAGATTCAGGTTTGCCATTAACTTTCTGGACAGAGGCAGTAAACACTGCTTGCTATGTCCAGAACAGAGTTTTAATAAACCCCAGGCACAAAAAGACTGCTTATGAAATTTTGTATAAAATCAAACCACTGATCTCATACTTCAAGGTGTTTGGCTGCCCTTGCTTTATTTTGAACTTAAAAGATTCCATTTCAAAATTTGCAGCCAAAATTGATTGTGGTTATCATCTGGGATACTCAGCCACTGCCAAGGCCTACAAAGTGTTCAATACACGGACCAAGGCAGTGGAAGAGACTTTGAATGTAAAGTTTAATGAACTTTCTTCAATGAAAATCCCAGCAAATCCTGCTGATCTGTTTGATCTTGAAAAGTTTACTTTTGAAAATACTGCTGTCAAGACTAACAGTGCAGGTCCAACAGAGGATACAACAACAGACTATGGGTATGAAATCATCATCCCTCAAAGGTCTGCCACAAAGGGAAAAGCATCAGTTGTTCAAAACATTTGTCAAAGCTCAACCACTGCTACATCAACAGTTGTTGACCAAAGTAGCCCATTCACCACTGCTTCCACATCCTCAAACATTGCTGACAAAAGTCCTCAAACAGTGGATAAAAGTCAGCAGTTGTCCACTTCATTACCTCCTATTCCACCACCTTTTGAAGCCACTGCTGGGTCATCAAAGTCACCAGCAGTGGTTAGCTCAGATGATACACATTTGTGGCCTTCACCAACAAATGTCATCATACCATACCAAGGAGATTTAATCTTCTTGAGATCTCATCCACCTGATCAAATCATTGGCAACATCAATGAAGGGGTGCTCACAAGAAGCCAAACCCAAAACATTTGTCTTTTTGCTGGTTTTCTATCACTCCATCAGCCAGTCAAGTACCAAGAGGCACTAAAAGACAACAGCTGGGTAGAAGCCATGCAAGAGGAGCTCCAACAGTTTAAAAGACAACAAGTATGGGAGCTTGTACCACTGCCAGAAGAGGTTAGTCCCGTTGGCACAAAGTGGGTCTTCAAGAACAAAACAGATGAAAGGGGCATTGTTGTCAAGAACAAAGCCAGGTTTGTGGTTCAAGGTTACAGACAGGAAGAGGGGATTGATTATGATGAAACATTCGCCCCTGTTGCAAGATTGGAAGCTATTAGACTGTTCCTGGCCTTTGCTGTCAACCACAACATGAAGGTGTTTCAGATGGATATCAAAAGTGCTTTCCTCTATGGTACATTGCATGAAGAGGTATATGTATGTCAACCTCCAGGTTTTGAGGATCCATTTTATCCTGATCATGTCTACAGGCTAAACAAAGCCTTACATGGCCTGAAACAAGCACCAATGGCCTGGTATGAAACTCTTTCCAACTTTCTACTCTCAAATGGTTTCAAAAGAGGTACCATTGATAAAACACTGTTTCTTAAATGGAGAGGGAAAGATTTAATGATTGTCCAAATTTATGTGGATGACATTATTTTTGGAAGCACATGTACCAAAATGTGTGAAGAGTTTAGAGAGCTCATGACAGCTGAGTTTGAAATGAGTGCAATGGGTGAACTGCAATGCTTTCTTGGTCTCCAAGTACAGCAATTGCAAAATGGAACTTTCATTCATCAAAGCAAATATGCTAAAGAACTTTTAACCAAATTTGATATGAATGATTGTAAACCATGCAGCACACCCATGGCAACAAATAAGCTGGTCATGTCTGATGAAAAGGATGAGCTGATTGACCAAACACTTTATAGAAGCATGATCGGGTCTTTATTGTACCTAACTGCATCTAGACCAGACATCATGTTTGCAACATGTGTCTGTGCAAGAAGTCAATCAACCCCCAGAAAATCAAATCTCATTGCTGTAAAAAGGATTCTCAGATACATAAAAGGTGCTCCCACACTTGGTATCTGGTATCCAGCTAATGGGAATATCAAGCTTTCAGGTTTTTCAGACAGTGACTTTGCTGGATGTCACACCACAAGGAAGTCCACTTCAGGAGGGTGCCAGTTTCTAGGTGATTGCTTAGTTTCTTGGCAAAGCAAAAAGCAAGCAGCAGGCATATGTGCTCACAAAATATCATAAAAAATCCAGTTTCCCACTCTACCACAAAGCACATCGACATCAGACATCACTTTGTGAGGGATTGCTATGAAAAAGGTTTGATTTCTCTGCATTATGTCCCAACTAAAGACCAGCTGGCAGATGTGCTCACAAAAGCACTTGATACAGCCACTTTTGAAAGTCTGGTCTCTAGGATTGGGATGCTAAACATGGAATAACAAGCAACATCTTGTTTTTCTATGAATAAAAGCAACAAAATGTTTTCAGAAAATCAAAAATCCATCCTTGAAAATAGCTAAAAATGAAAAAATCATTAAAATCCTTAAAAGTCTGCCATAACCACTGATTGTTCAAAAGTCTGCTCTACTTCAAAAAGCCCGCCCACTGCTGAAAGGCAACCTCTGTTCTCTCATTTCTTGATAACCTCTGTTGTACAAAAGCAGTGTCTTATCCACTGATATGCTATCCACTGATAGTGAAAATCATCCACTGCTTCCTTACCACTGCCTTCATCAGTTGCTTTCATCAAAGTACTGTCCTTCATTTTTCACCAGGGGTTGTCACGTGGGCAGTACATAGCAGTCAGACTTTTGTAACGGCTGCCACGTCAGCATTCACTTTCTTCCCCATAAAATTCCCCACTCACCATCAAAACAGGGTTTTACTGTCGAATTGAATTCTTAAAAATTCTCTTCTCAAAGCAGTTTTTCTTCTCATTTCTCACAAATTTCTTCGATCATTCGTTTCAAAAATGACAAAATCGAAGCCATCTGCAAAACCCTCATCCAAATCATCATCGAAAACAGCCTCTCAAAAGGAAACTTCCACTGAAATTCCATACAAATCATCTCACAATCTCCTGGGTCTTCACACAAAACCAGGAACCACCGATGTTTTCGATTCCATCATCAACATCATGGCAAAATCAAAGTACAAAACTTTGCTCACCGCCAATGCACCAATCTATTTGGCGACCCAAAGGGAGTTTTGGAAGAATGCAACCCTTGAAAAACAAGGTAACTCTGCAACTACCATACACTCTTCTATAAAGGGTAAAAAGGTCCAAATCACGCCACAATCCATTTCCGAAGTCTTTCAACTCAATGACCAGGCAGGTAAAACTTCTTTCACTAAACATGAGTTGCAAACTGACTTCATTGAAAGAGGGTATGAAGCCAAATGATGAAGAAACTAACCTTACAAAAAGGGTATTTTCCTTCTGCTACCAGATTTTTATTTCATACCCTCCTACTATGTGTTTCAAATAAAACCACTTCTTTTAATGAGATCCCTATAAAGATTCAAAATCTGGGATATGCAATTCTTCAAGAAGAAAATTTTAACTATTCTCGGGAAATCTTTAAAGATTTGGTTAATAATGTTGAAACCAAATCATTCTTACTGTTTCCATGGTTTTTAAGTTACTATTTTGAAAAGAAATTCAGTAAGGATGATTTAGCTTTAATAAACCAAGGTGAGATAACTGTAATAAACTGCCTAACATCTGAAACTTTTTCACGAATGTTAGCACCTTGCAAAACACAAGCAGAGGTGCCTGAGCAGAATTTAGCAGCTACCACTGCTCCTCAGGTATCTGCTACTGAGCCCACTGCTCTAGGTGATCAAAGCAGCAGACCAACTGTTTTGAAACCCACACCTACGAATCCCAAAAAGCAAAACAAAAAGAAAAATCCAAAACCCCCCCAAACCAATCAAAACAGCAACTCTGGAGGATGAGATACCAGAGTTAATGCCTGTGACAACACAAATGTCACAAGAAACCACTGCTGCTCCTTCCTCACAGCAGTTGGTACAAAAATCTCAACCCATAACCATAACTCCTCCTGCTTCTTCACAAAAAGAACAGGTTGTACACAAAGGGCCACCACATTATGATGCTCTGGATACACTCGTTTCCATCATCCACAGCTCAATACCCGGGGCAAATCCGCTTTCTACACCCACCATCACATCCACAATTCCACCAAAAATAGAACTTCTGTTGGATGCAATTGATTTGAACCAGGCATTACCCAGTCCTTCTCAATCACCTGTTAATGAGAATATGCCTCAACAATTGACTGAGCCTGATGTATCATTCCTTGCTAACCCACCAACACAACCTGAGGAGGTTAAACCCCTTGAGTTACAAGTAACTCTTGGTGGTAATCCAAGTGAAGCAGCCACTACAACTGTTGAACCCACTGGTTTACAGTTGGACAGTGGTTACATCAATAAGACTTCCTTGGAGGCAATTCCTTTTATTGCACCTCTGTCAACCACCAGTGGACTTATTTATCCTACTGGCAACATCAAAAGGTTGTCAAGTGTTGAAGGAAGAAGACCCCAATACCAAGAAAAAGGGGCATCAGTGGTTAATGTTTGGAGTAAACTCCCTACTTCAACCACTGATAAAACCACTGTTAGTGGGAAATCAGATGATCCCATTAAGTTGGGTGATGGTTTAAAGTACCAGAAATTGACGGCTCGTGTTGAAAAACTTGATAACTCTATTGCAGAACTCAAAGATATGCTACAACAGTTGTTACAAGTACAAAAGGTACAATCCACTGCTGTTCCATCTCCAGCACCTACTCCACAGCAGGCATCTGCTACCAAAGAGCTCTGGAATCTATTTCAACCTTTTCTCCATCAACAAGCAAAAATAGCAGATCAGCAACATGAAATACATGTTCAATAGCTGCGAAATGCAATGGAGTCAAGATTCAAAAACACCCAGGCAGATCTAAAGGCTCTCAAATCTCAGATCCTGCACACCACTGGCACTGCTCCTCCACCAGTTTTCTTCATTGATAAACTTCCCGAAGATAATGCCAAAAAGGGGGAGAAAATTCAGGAATGGAGAAGAAAGGGAATAGAGGATGGCCTCTACATTGCACCAGAAAATTCAAATATGACCAAAAAGATCCCTCTGCCAGATGGAAGCAAGAAAATTGATGTGACCACAAATGCACTTGCAGAAGCAGTTGCATGTGTAAAAAGGGATAGAGAGGCCGAAAAGAAAGCCAGGGTTGATTATCCGGATCAGGGTACTTCAGGATCAAGAGATGATGAAAATCTTATTGATGAAAAGAAGAAGCCTACAAGAAGAATCAGGCTACCCAAATCCATTCCAACCAGACGTTTTACAGATCTGACAAATCTCACACAAATACAATCAAAATCAAAATACAATCAAAATCAATCCTTTTCCTTCAATCCCATTCCCTACCCACCGGGAATCCCATGCCTTGGTAAGAGTGTGAACTCACCTTGGTTTGCTCAGTATGCTAGGTATATGCTCACAAATAATCAGTCGAGTCCTAAAGTTATGCACGTATTCGTAATTAGTTTACATTCACAAGGTTCGACTAACAGTCAAGATCATCACGTACATGCAAGTAACAACCAACACATTGCATTTATCGGCTATACAAGTTCAAATTAATCCAATGAATACGCTATACAACTGATAACATGCTCTGTTTAACATTGAACATTCACAATCCGAGAAATCAGATTAAATCAACTATATCAGGCTTTACCATAACATCGGGTCTTATTAGTCATGCAAAAATTCTAGTTCATAAGTATTACGTTTAACATTACAGGCATCAACAAACTCGGACCTTTCAAGCATTAACAAAAACTCGGACTATATATCACCAACAAGAATTCGGACCATGCATCACTTGTAAAAGTCGGACCAAACACCCCTCTTAAGAACTCGGACCAAACACCCCTCTTAAAGCTCGGACTTTACATCCTCAACAAAAGTTGGACCATACGTTATTCATAGAACTCGGACATATAGCACAATAAAACTCAGACCTCCTATCATTCTACAAAACTCAGACCTCCTATCATTCTACAAAACTCGGACCTTGTGTGTGTGCATTACAAAGTTCGGACCAAGCATCTTAACATAAAAGTCGGACCACATGTACATCATAAAAGTTGGACCACATGTCTTGTAAAATTCGGATCATACACTGTTTACTAAAATTCGGACCTTTAGTTCCTTTACAAAATTCGTACTTGTGACTTCACAAAGTCATGACACTTAACTTCGAGTTATCACATGCGTGAATTCCAAAACCATTTTACAGAATTTCAATGGAACAGTTACATTGCAGGTTACGATAAAAAACCCTAATTTTCATACATTGGCAATGCTGTAATCTAATCAACAATCAAACAATTCTAACATATCAGGCATCTTAACATCAGGCAAGTGAATACACAACTGATCATAAACCATTTCACAACAATTAGAATCTTTAATAACCACAGAGTCATTGTTTGGTGAACTAGGGTTTTGCATGAATCAAATAACCAATGATAATCAACAAACAATCATTAAACGTTTACCTTAGATTGATTCTAGATGGATTGGAAGATCAAGATTGATGCAAGGGAACTTGTGTAGCCAACAATGATGAGAGAAATGATTGTAGAGAGAATGATTTGAAGTGCCGTATGATTGAAATTGGTGAGAATGATTAGGGTTAAGGGGTTTTGTTTTATTTTCATTATTACCACTAAACACCCCTAAGTATCATCCTTTACACAAAAGACACACACCACATATAATTTACAGTTTCATCACCAAGTTCATGTATTTGTCAAATCATTCGTAAAATAACACGTAACCATGCAACAATCACAATACACTTTATCAAATCACAACGTGTACAGTTACAAAGCAAACAAATTGTGTAAGTAAGCAACTAAACAAACTGTGAACGTGCAATAAATGCGAAAGTGGAATCTCGGAAACTCGAGTTGTCACATAAAAGTCCCTGGTATGTAGCAATAAAGAAAAACTAATCACCAATGATTTGCAAAGCCAATAGTATGTGTGAAACTGGTGCAGGAAGACTCAAACCTAGCAAATTTGTCTCCGGTATGAAGACATAGTCACCACTATGGGCCGCCCCGGCCTCATGGGTGTGGGCTCGCTACACCCAAATAGATCTATCACTCATGTCCCGTGGTCCTACAATGAAGATTAATGGCCTTAAGTGTCATGCCCACCACTCACTTGATCGCGTAGTAAAAACCCTCCTTAAGCTAACCATACCATGTATAAAGTGGCTGTAATAAATTGTAACATGTATTCCACCCCCGAAGTATAAAACTAAAAATAGTTAAGAGAAAAGGGGGACATGAACTCACAGTAATGCGTACCGTATCTCAAACTCTGTCAGCTACACGACAACCTACAACGTACTAATGTCTATTAGACGAACGGGCCGTGCCTTGGCTTAGAGTTTAATGTTTTGAGTTATGTTTCTTATGTTATTCCGAGTGATAATTATTTGTCACAATAATTAATATTTCAACTTAATTATATGTCGTGTTGGAATAATTGTTCATTCAATATTCTTGTATTAATACTTCTAAAGTATTTTATATACGCACTTCCTTCCCAAGGATGGGATATTTTATACATGTATGCTCGTATCGGAATTAATATACTTTTAAGTCCCTTTTAGAGAATATATATATTTAACCATTTTCATGTATAAAACCAACCTCCGATACTTTGTATTTTGTTACAAAAATTATGGCGAGATTTATGTTTGAAAAACATAGTCTAAAATATACTAGTAAACACTTGTCTAGAAAATATTTACTAACTGTTGAAAATTTTTAGAAAATTTCGCCATAGTTTCCTTTGTAAATGGAGGTGTCCATGCTAAATAGCATATCATTTTCTTTAACATATAACACGTTAGATCGTTCTCAAATAACCAACCCGACATTTAGATATGCAAAATACCACTTATGTTGTTTCAGCTTTAATATTCAAAACTGGACTGTTTTCGAGCATTTTAATAAAATAGTTAACTCATTCCAAAAATTCTCAAATTTTTGCAGAATGTCTTATACGATCCAAATATTATTGTGTAAAAATATCGGGGTCCAGTTCATTACCAATATTTTATAGAAAATCATTTACCGGACTGCAATCAGATTTGTCACTTTCTGACTGCAGTCTACGGAATAATTCGTTTAAAATTCATCGTAGGTCTGATTGACGAAATTCCAGTTGGAGGATCACAATGACATCACTAATCATCTACAATACAAATTTCATGAGCTAGTTCTACTCAGGTTTTAAGTTATGACGAAAAACATGACACATATTTTCTGCAGTAAAAACGCAGCTTGAGTTGCTGTCCAAAAACAGACCTTTAAAAATAGTAAATGACCACGAAAAATTACGATTCCAGTGCCATTTGATCCGTTTTTTTAAAAATACATAATTTAGGATTCAGAAATCAGTTTTTCGATTAATAATGATACGGTTACAGCCAGTTGAAGTTGGCTGAAAATGCTAGTCAGCATGCTTTTTATAGTTTAAATGTTACTAAAATGTACCAACAAATGTCCTAAACATGTGTTTATCAAGAAATCAATGATCAAATGTCATGCATGCTTTAATCAACCTTAATCCAACAAGATTTCATCTTTATGTAAACTTATGTTCATGATCCTTGTTCATTTTCTTTTTGTGTTCTTGTGTTAAACATCAAACAACAATCTTTCGAATAATCAACATAAAAGTAACCAAGAGTTTAATCAAAGACTTACAACTAGCTCAAAGGCTAGGGATGAACTTATGAACAAAGATGATGATGAAGATGGTGTGAGAAAGCAATGTGTGATGTTCCTTCAAGACCTCCAAGCTTCAAGCTTCACAAGACTTCTTCTAGCACTTGATTTGAACTTGGAAATGGAATGGATGAATGTTGCAAAAGGGGTGGTGGTGGCGGATGTAGGGAGGGCCGAGAGAGAGAGAGGTGGTGAGGGTGGTGGAGTGAGCTAGTGAAGTGAGAGAGTGAAATGATGAGATTGTAACCACCCTACTTATAATCATTTCACTAATATCTTGGCAAGTGAAACAAGTAAAGAGGCCCAATCGAATTAAGAGTTAATATTCCATGGGATATGGTGATGATGATGGTGGGTCCCTCCTTGGAGCCGAAAATATTGAGGGGGGGGGGGTTAATTGTAAATTTTGATCTTAAGTGGGTAATTATTTAGGAGGTTAAGTGTATTATCAAATGTATTATGTGTATGTCATATTTTCTAGTGTGTTTGGGTAATTGTAGACCATAGTTAGTTAAAAATAATAAAACAAAGTTTCTGACAAAATTTTGGTGTCCCGGGTAATGTCCGGTTGTTCGGTTAGGTACCGTTCCGTTAAAGTGTTAAATTGTACCGTATAGTGTCTTTTATGTATCTTTTTGTAACGCAATTAATTCCCAACACTTAGGAAAGCATTCAGGACCATTTAGTCAATTCTCTGCATAATACGAGTACATTAAGAGCTGAATTTTGCTGAAAATGCAGAATTCTGCACTTAAAATGAGTTTTAGGCACTTTCCGGCACTTTATGGTCCTCACTTCCCTACACACCATACTAGTGTAGTACCTTGTCCCTGGCCCATACTGGGCCTCAAATGAATACCTTCAACCTTGTCAACTGATAGTGAAAGAACAAAATCGGGGTACATACTGTCTGTCTATGTACTGGCACTGTCAGTATATTTCTGAGTTATCCGCTAACTGTGCTTTGTGCATCAAGTATGTCACTAAAGTTTGTATGTAATGAGTGGAGTGACAGCATGAAATGTGATGCATATGTATGTATGTTACAGAAATCAGAAAGCAATTTACATCATCAGTTGTAATCAAGCACAGTCATTAAGCATGTAATTAAGATTAATTAATTGTACGGATACATGGTTTAGTGAGGGTTGTCACATTCTCCCCCCGTTAAGTGAATTTCATCCCGAAATTTTAAGTTCTGCTTCTAGTTACAGGGGTCTTGGGGAATAAATGTGGGTACTTTGCCTTCATACGATCCTCACGTTCCCATGTGAATTCCGGGCCATGTCGTGCATTCCATCGAACCTTGACGAGTTTGACGCTACTCCTGCGTGTTTGGTTAATCTTCCAATCCGTGATCTCAACTGGTTCTTCAGTAAAGTGGAGTGTGTCGTCAATGTGGATTTCGTCGGCTGGAATGACCACTGTCTCTTGAGTTGGACTCTTTTTCAGGTTTAATACATGGAATATGTCATGAACGCCATTTAGTTCTGCGGGTAGGTCCAACTTATATGCTACTAAACCAATCCTCTCCAGGATTTTAAATGGTCCAATGTACCGCGGATTCAATTTCCCACGCTTCCCAAAGCGTGCCACACCCTTCCAGGGTGAAACTTTCAACAAAACCATATCTCCCACCTCAAATTCTAGAGGTTTCCTTCTTCGATCCGCATAACACTTTTGTCGATCACGAGCCGCCTTGATGCGCTCTCCTATCTGTGCAATCTTGTCTGTCGTCTCCTGGACCAATTCCGGACCGACAAGCTGTCTATCACCTGCGTCAGCCCAACATACCGGTGATCGACACTTGCATCCATAGAGAGCTTCGAACGGTGTGGCTTGAATGCTTGCATGATAACTGTTGTTGTATGAAAATTCGACCAATGGTAGGTAAGTATCCCAACTTCCACCTAAATCCATTACGCAAGCTCGCAACATGTCTTCCAACGTCTGAATCGTTCGTTCGCTCTGTCCGTCTGCCTGCGGGTGAAAGGCAGTACTCAGGTTCAACTGAGAACCAAAAGCTTCTTGGAAGGATTGCCAAATCCTTGACACGAATCTTCCATCTCTTTCAGAGATAATTGAGAGAGGCACTCCATGTCGTGCAACAATCTCCCTCAGGTATAGCTCAGTTAACTTGCTCGTGTTGTCTTTTTCCTTGATTGCTAAGAAGTGTGCAGACTTGGTCAGACGGTCCACGATTACCCAAATCGTATCGTGACCTCTGGATGTTCTTGGCAATTTCATTATGAAGTCCATTTCCATTGGGGTATTTCAGGTTGTTGCAGGAGACCTGAAGGCTTCTTGTATTCAACCTTTACCTTGGCGCAAGTTAAACACTTGCTGACATATACCGCTACATCGCCTTTCATTCTTGGCCACCAATAGAAATCCTTAAGATCTTGGTACATCTTATCCGATCTTGGATGGATTGAGTACCATGACTTGTGAGCCTCATCAAAGATAACGTCTCTCAGACCACCAAAGAATGGTACCCAAATTCTTCCCAAGAAACATAACGTCCCATCCTCCTTTGGTACCAATTGCTTCTCCATCCCACGAAGATATTCATTCACAAGGTTTTCCCCTTTGAGAGCTTCTCTCTGCGCAGCACGGATGCGCAACGAGAGGTCTGTCTGAACAATCATTTCCAAAGCCCTAACCCTTATGGGATTAATCCTTTCTTTCCGACTTAAAGCATCGGCGACTACATTCGCCTTCCCTGGGTGATACTTGATCTCACAATCGTAGTCGTTCAACAGTTCAACCTAGCGTCTTTGTATCATGTTAAGCTCCTTTTGATCGAAGATGTGCTGCAAACTCTTGTGATCTGTATAGATGGTACACCGCGTGCCATACAAGTAATGTTGCCAGATCTTCAATGCAAACACCACAGCGCCTAACTCCAAGTCATGCGTGGTGTAGTTTTTCTCATGAACCTTCAGCTGGCGCGAAGCATAGGCTATAAATTTTTGTCGCTGCATCAACACGCAACCCAAACCTTGATGTGAAGCGTCACAATACACCACGAAGTCGTCCGTGCCTTCGGGTAAAGATAATATCGGTGCGTCACAAAGTTTGTTCTTCAACAATTGGAATGCTTCTTCTTGTTTGTCTCCCCAATCGAACTTCTTGTCTTTTTGCGTGAGAGAGGTCAAAGGTTGAGAGATTTTCGAGAAATCCTCAATGAATCTGCGATAATACCCAGCCAAACCCAAGAATTGCCGAATCTCGGTTGGCGTTTTCGGGGACTCCCAATTTTGATCGCCTCGATCTTTGTGGGATCCACATGGATTCCATTTCCATTTACCACATGACCAAGGAACTGAACTTCGCGTAACCAGAATTCTCACTTCGAGAACTTTGCGTACAACTTCTCCTTCTTAAGCAGTTCTAGAATAGCTCTTAAGTGTTGTTCGTGTTCTTCCTTCGTCTTTGAGTAAATCAGAATATCGTCAATGAACATAATCACAAACTTATCGAGGTACGGCTCACAAACCCTGTTCATCAAATCCATGAACACAGCTGGCATGTTTGTCACACCAAACGGCATAACCAGGAACTCGTAATGTCCATAGCGAGTCCTAAAAGCAGTCTTGGGAATACTTTCCTCTTGTATCCTTAACTGATGATATCCTGATCGGAGGTCGATCTTTGAGTAGAAACTTGAACCTTGCAACTGATCGAATAGGTCATCAATCCTTGGCAACGGATATCTGTTCTTGATTGTCAACTTGTTCAGCTCTCGGTAGTCGATGTACATGCGAAAACTACCGTCTTTCTTCTTAACAAACAGGGATGGAGCTCCCCACGGCGAGAAGCTTGGCCTGATAAATCCCTTGTCTAGCAACTCCTGAAGCTGCATCGACAGCTCCTGCATTTTGAAGGTGCAAGTCTATAAGGTGCCTTAGCCACCTGTGCGGCGCCTGGGACTAAGTCAATATGAAACTCGACTTGTCTTTGTGGTGGCAATCTTGGCAGTCTTTTGGAAAGACTTCAGTATATTCCCTTACGACAGGAATGTCTTCTATCTTTGGCTCAGCGGCCTCCTTATTCATGATGTGCGCCAAGAAGGCAACACATCCCTTCTTCAAACATTTCCTAGCCTTCAAGCAACTAATGATCCTTAAGGGCGCATCACGCTTCTCTCCGTGTACCACAATTGTTTCTCCATTCGTCATAGGGATGCGAATGGTCTTTTCGTGACATACAATCTCGGCTCTTTTACTTGACAACCAATCCATTCCTACTACCACGTCGAAGCTTCCCAACTCGACTGGCAGTAGATCCAGTGTAAACTCTTGCTCTCCCAGCTCTATTACGCATCCTCTGATAACTTCATTCGTTTCAACTAGCTCTCCATTAGCCAGTTCAATTGAGTACGGAATATCTAACTTACTAGCAGTTAACCCAAGCATACTCTTAAATTCTAACGATACAAAGCTATAGTCGGCACCAGTGTCAAATAAAACAGATGCAAAGCGTTGATTTATCGGGAACGTACCAGTGACAACGTTCGGGTCCTGGCGTGCTTCCCTTGCTCCAATGTTGAATATCCTTCCCTGAGCTTGATTGAGTTTTGGGCATTCGCGCTTGAAGTGCCCGGTGTCTCTGCAGTTAAAACATCCCGGTCCTCGACCGATACCATTAACATTTCCACCTCGATTGGTGTTAGTTCCCCGATTACCAGCTTGATTCCCATTCCCGCCATTTCCTCCCTGTTGGCGGTTTCCATTCCCTCCTCCATGACCTCTTTGATTTCCACGACCAACACCATTACCAGCCCAGCATGTTTCCTTTGAGTGGCCAGTCTTCCCACAGGACTCACATTTCCTGAATTTGCATGGGCCGGGGTGATGATATTGGCATGCATCACACTTTGGCAGGGTGCCCATGTATCCTCTTCCTTTGTTTTCGGCACCAGTTCTGGCCCTAGCTAGTGCACTTCCCTCATCTTTCCTGCTGACACTGCTGGTACCCTTTTTGAAGTTTGAGAACTTCCTCTTGTTCTCACTTGGTGATGATTCAACACGTGTTTCCTTCTTTTTCGGTTCAGAGATTGAAAACTTGTTCAATCTGATGGCTTCCTCTGTAAGTGCCACGTTGAGATCAGTGGCTTCAGTAATCGTTGGAGGCTTGGACGTCGTCACCATGCTCATGATCTGGGGTGCCAATCCCCAGATGAAACGCTCAATACATTTAAACTCAGGATCAACCATATATGGCACAACGCGTGACAAGTCGTGGAACCCTTGCACATATTCAGCAATCTTTGGACCGTCCATTTTGAGGTGCCAGAATTCAGTTTCCAGTTTCTGTATCTCGGCCGGTGAACAGTATTTCTTCCTCATGAGCTCCTTCAGCTCAGTCCATGTCAAAGCATACGCCGCCGCTTCCCCCAGGGTCTGTACTTGAAGGTTCCACCAGGATAGGGCACCATCAAGAACGAGCCCTGAGACGTATGTAACTTAGTGTTCGGGAGCACACTTGCTCATCCTTAAAACAGAGTCCGTCTTTTCTGTCCATCTGACGAAAGCAACAACACCCCCAGTGCCGTCATAGTTCAAGGGCTTACAATCCAGAAATTGTTTGTAGGTACAGCCATTGGGCGGGTTGTTGTTGTTGTTTGAGGTATTCATTCTTGTTTCAGCACGCGAGGCCTCATAATCTGCTATTGCCTTTGAAATACGTTCCTGTAATTCTACTTCAGTAGTAGGCAAGCGTGTGTCTCGTCGTGGAGGTATCTTTCATAAGAAGATCGTAACAGTCAGGTCATAGTGAGTATAGTAAGTAATATGCGTATGTAATAACACTAATCAACACAATAACACATAACATCCCATGTCATAGTCATAAACAGATAACTCAACAATGCATGTAATGAGAAGGCTGCGATTAAGCTTTGCATAAAACAAAACCACCAATGAAGTTTTACAATTGTATCACATGTCAAAAGAGACTATGGGTCACATCACCCTTGTCTGAGTCGTCTAACAAGTACAACGACCGATAAATCAAAAATCGAAAACGTGGTCTTCAAAAGTCTTTATAATCATGGCTCGATAACTGTCTTCTCACCAAAAGTAGGCTGTCTGTAGGAGACCTGGAACCCCTAAGCTGATGGTAGGGGAGGAGGAGGAGGAGTGAGAACTAATCTGCGCAAATACGCCAAATCCTCCTCGAGAGCATGGACAACACGTATGAGGTAAGCAATCTACTGGTCCGTGGTGAGGAACGGACATCAGAATGAGGGTGCAGTCCGAGAGGAACTGGTGGTGTCGCAAATGGAGACTGGCAACGACAAGGGGTAGGACGTGGAATCCTCTCCAGCTCCTGGACTCGTCGGCTCAACGCATCCTGCTGTAATTGCAAGGATATGAGTATATCATCCGTGGTATATCCCACATGGAAAGGGTGGTATGAGTCTGATAAAGGCATAACATTGGGCAAAGACCACATAAATGGCTCGCCCGAGGGTGCTGAGGAAGTGAAAGCCGTGTGTGCAGTCGGTGCAAAAGGGGGTATATATGGAAAAGCTGCGGTCAAGGGTGACATGTGACCATGCGACCCAGTAGAAGGCCCTTCCCCTGGACGGGGAGGAGGTATGTCCTGTAGAAATGTAGTGGGTAAGTCGGTGCGGTGGGTGTCAGATACATGTGGGTGGAACAGTGGAGCATCAACGGGTGCGGAAATAGGTGCAGCAGGTGGAGTGACGGGTAGAACAAATGGAGGATAGTCATCATCATCCTCAATCCACCCGTTACGGGTGTTGGCATATCTCGGATCAATAGGTGTAGCAAAAGGTGCAAGGTCATCAAGCATCGGCATAGGTTCAGGTATAGGTGCAACAACTGGGACCTTGGCAGCTGGTTGTGCAACGAATGGTGCATGAACAGGAATAGGGTCGGGAGCGAAAACAGGCTCTGGTGCAACTCCAAGCTCTGGATCAGCTGGAGCAGGCTCAGCAGGTAAAAACTCGACCTCAGGCTCCGGGTCAAAGTCATGGAAAACAACGGGTGCAGCAGACATCGCCATGTCTGAATCAGTGTCAGTGGAGTAGTGCTGCACGTCCTAGGCGTGAAGAGTGGCGGATGACTCAGACTCAAGCGGGGAGGAAACGGACGGATCGGGCAAGGCCTCCACAACAGGAGCCTCGACAGGTGGCACAACAAGGGCATCAATAGCAGGAAACTCAACCATAGGAACAACGGGGTCAACAACTGGGATATCAGCTAGTGGAACATCGTCCTCCATCGGGGCCCCGCCATCCTGGTCTCCCTCCGGGGGACCCTCGATAAGTAGATCGATGTTGCCATCAGGTAACGCGTCGAGTGGCTGTTCCTCAAAGGGAACTGCAGCAAATGGGAGAGGGGCAAGGATCGGACAAGGGGTAAATCCTCTCCCGGTGGACCATCAGCTAAGGGCAAGTCATCTCCGAAGTCCGGTAGGGCAAAAGGCTGAAAATCGTCCTCGTCGGTACTCGTAGTGTCTGATGTGTAGACCTCCAAGTCCGTGGCTATCTCATCATCCGAGGTAATAGCCATAGGGTCTATCATGTCGAACACTCCACTATCAGAAGAAGAAGTTGCCATGGTGTCTGTAACACAACCACAACATACGCACATATATCAGGTAAGCATGTAAGCAAATAGCAATATAATCATGTATGCATCCTAGTCTTCCCAGACTATCCCTAGTCTCTCAGACTAACTCCCTGGTCTCTAAGACCAAACCTCCCAGTCTCTAAGACTAACTCCCTGGCCTCTAAGACCAAATCCTAGTCTCTAAGACTAACTCCCTGGCCTCTATGACCAAACTTTCCCAGTCTCTAAGACTCAAACTTTTCCCCAGTCTCTAAGACTGAAATTTTCCCCAGCCTCTAAGACTGAACTCCCTCAGTCTCTAAGACTGAATTATATACATAGCCTTTTTGAAATGTGTATTTGTGCCCTTTGTTTGTAAAAACATTTGTTCGCTGGATCTGGACGTTTAGTGTATGCAAAATAAAGTGTTTGAAATATTCTCGTGAGAGCCCTAGTGATCATAGTCTAGACTCGAGAAAGAATCTGTCACACCCACAAAATCCACCATGCAGAGTATCATCGCTTGGAGGCGTGACATGACCAGGATCGAGCCACCAATATTGAACAACGTATTAAGTAAATAAAATCAACCACAATATAATTGGTGACCAAAGCTAGTTAACTAAGTTCGAATTAAACAGCGGAAGCATTAAAAGTAAAACCCAAAATATAAGTCCATAGTTCATAAGTTTAAAGTCCAAAGCGTAAGTTTAATAAGTTCATAAGGGTTTAAATATTAAACACGGAACACAACAGTCCGTATCCCACAACGACTCCTTCCTCGTGCAAACTCCAAGCATTTAACGACCTGTAAGGCATGTAACAACGAGTCAACAACAAAGTTGAGTGAGTTCACGTTTGGTTGTTTAGTTTTAAGTTGTTTCTGAAAACATGGATTGTCTTTCGTTGGCGTAATTGCCGTGGGGGTTACCCCGTAGTTGAAAGCATGTTTAACCAGTTCATTCTTTATTACCCAAACCATATTCATGATGAGTGGGGGCTTCCCCATGTGAACTACTAGACGGTATGATATCGACTACTAACGAAAGTAAGTTGTGCCCTAAGTCAATGTCTATCAGCATTGACCCTTTGCCTTAGTCCATTAGTAGACTCCCGTTCGGACGACACGGTGTGAGGTTTGTTAAACCTAATAGCGCTATTAACTAATGACCCGCTCGCCATCGGCCTCGGCGATTAAGTCGATATTAAATGAGGGACTTATGATAGAGTTTTGTCTAGTAAGTTTTGAGGTTGTTGTCCTACCCAAGGAGGACGAACGTACGTAGTTCTCCCAAAGAGAATACGCAGGATTAATATTGGCATCCTACCTAAGGAGGATGGCCGTACATATCCTACCTAAGTAAGATATGTAGATTCCGTTTTAATTCTTTAACACATTCCCAAACCACCGGGAATCCCTTGCCTTAGAAAGTGTGTGAACCCACCTCGGTTTGCTCGGTTAGATTCTCAAATATAGCTAACAGTCAAGGTCGGTCAGTCACCTCCTAATATGATTACCAGTTAGTCATTTAGTGGTTTTCAAACAGAGCACAAAGTTCCTACACGTATCTATCACATAACATGCATTACTTTAACGACTTATGCCCATATAAACTCCCCATCTATTCCCATTCACAAATAAACATACGACATTACACATAACACTTTTATTGACACATAACATATTAGATCATTCACAGATAGCATACTCGACATTTAGACACGCAAATGACTGCTTATGTCATTTCAACTTAAATATCCAAAACTGGGCTGTTTTCGAGCATTAAAATAAAATTGTTATCTTATTTCAAAAATTCCCAACTTTTTTACAGAAGGTGCTAAACGATCCAAATATTGTTGTGTAAAAATCTCGGGATCCGATTAGTTACCAATATTTTATTAAAAATCATTTTCCGGACTGCACTCAGATTTATCCTTTTCTGACTGCAGTCCACGGAATAATTCATTAAAAATTCATTGTAAGTCGGATTGACGAAATTCCAGTGGGACAATTACTACGACATCAGTGTCCATCTACAGTACCAATTTCATGATCTAATCCTACCCAGGTTTCAAGTTATGACTGAAAATATAACACCCATTTATTGCTGTAAAAACTCAGCTTTAGCTGCTGTTACAAATCAGGTCTTTAAAAATAGTAAACGAAGTCCCAAAATTACGATTCCAGTGCCATTAGAACCGTATTTCATAGCACATAAATCTAAACTTCAGAAAATACAGTTTTCATTAAGTTATGGTCTGGTTACAGCCAATTGAAGTTGGCTGTAAAAACCAACCAGCTTTCTGTTTCAGCTTTTAGCTTTCTAACTTGTGTTCGATTGATTCCGTTAACATGTTTAGTGATCACAACAACATCAAACATCAATATTAACCAGAAAAATCATCAGAAAATCAACAAGAATCATAACAACACATATCTAAATGATTTACACACATATCTTCTCTTTATCCATCTTTTATTCCATATGTTCAAGACTTTAGTGCAAGTTCTTTAGTGTTTCATAATTTTAATCATTAAATCACCTATTAACCACTTAAATAACATGAAGAATGAATGGATCTAAGTTCTTACCACTAGCTCAAGGCTAGGGAAGTTCGAGTGAAGAAATGTGGCGGTTAATAGCGAATAGAGAAGGTCCTTCCACTTCTGAGAGCACCAAGCTTGTTTGTTGAACCTCTTGCACCTTTGTATGTATGGAAAATGGCTAGAAAGGAAGTTGATGGTGGTTGTAGGGTGGTGGGTGGTGGCAGCCGAGAATGGTGGTAGGAGAAGGAGAGGATGTTGGTTGATGTTGTGTTTATGAAAGAGAAGGGTTATCCTTTATGCATATTTATAAACCAAATTTCTAATATCCATCATGTAACATGCTTACTAGATATCCAACAACAATCAATAAAATAATTAAAAGAAAGCAAGGGGTGTCCTACATGTCTCTAACCGGTTTGGGGGGGGGGGGGGTACTTGGTTGAATTTCAAATGGAAGGTTACAATCTAGTTAGAGAAACAAGTGTCTAGTTAATAGTTATGATGCATTGTTGTTTATAAGGTGTGTTAAGTTGTTCGGGGACCCTTACTAGCTCAAGAAAAATAAGAATAATGTGTTTAACAATATTTTCATGTTCCGGGTAATGTCCGGTTGTTCGGTTTGACACTGTTCCGTTAAAGTGCTTAATTAATCCGTAAAGTGTCTTATATATATATATATATATATATATATATATATATATTTTTGTAGCATTTTTAATTTTCAATACTCATGAAAGCATACCGGACTATTTATTAACTTATCTGTATACTACTAGTATGTTAACAAGTACGTGTAAGTATAACACAGTAATCAGAGAGCAGTTAAGTAATTCCACACAGTCGTCAAGCACTTTAATTATCATTAATAAATTGTACGGAATACATGGGATTTTGAGGGTTGTCACAGAATCCTAGTTCGCTATGATCAAGGCTCTAATACCAAGCTGTCACACCCTGGCTTTTGCGGAAGCGTGGATTATTTGATGTGACTTCTTAATACCATAGCAACAATCACAACAATGCTATATGATAAAAGTACGTGATGTTCATCCATTCATATAGTTTAGAAAAATGCACAACAACAATTGTCTTAAAATGTCAACCCCAAAATACATTACAAACCATGACTTGTTTAAAACGAGTTCATAAGTCTCAACAAAGGACTACCAACAGAACGAGGATTAGAGACATGCAACCCATCCACGAAGGAGTTACACTTCCCAAACCCTACGACCCTGGATGACATCTTTATTTAGTACGCAGCTTGACTAACATGCATCACTTGCCGAATCCGATTAATTCCCTGAAATGCATGTAGTTTAAAAATATCAACAAAAAGTTGAGCGAGTTCATGTGTAAGTCTGTATATATAAGCCTTTAAAATATGTCTTGAATGTATAAAAGTCCCTGGTATGTAGCAATAAAGAAAAACTGATCACCAATGGGTTGCAAAGCCAATGGTATGTGTGAAACTGGTGCAGAAAGACTCAAACCTAGCAAATTTGTCTCTGGTATGAAGACATAGTCACTACTATGGGCCGCCCCGGCCTCATGGGTGTAGGCTCGCTACACCCAAATAGATCTATCACCCATGTCCCATGGTCCTACAATGAAGATTAATGGCCTTAAGTGTCATGCCCACCACTCACTTGATCGCGTAGTAAAAACCCTCCTTAAGCTAACCATACCATGTATAAAATGTCTGTAATAAATTGTAACATGTATTCCACCCCCGAAGTATAAAACTAAAAATAGTTAAGAGAAAAGGGGGACATGAACTCACAGTAGTGCATCTTGTACCGTATCTCAAACTCTGTCAGCTACACGACAACCTACAACGTACTAATGTCTATTAGACGAACGGGACGTGCCTTGGCTTAGAGTTTAATGTTTTGAGTTACGTTTGTTATGTTATTCCGAGTGATAATTATTTGTCACAATATTTAATATTTCAACTTAATTATATGTCGTGTTGGAATAATTGTTCTTTCAATATTCTTGTATTAATACTTCTAAAGTATTTTATATGCGCATTTCCTTCCCAAGGATGAGATATTTTACACATGTATGCTCGTATTGGAATTAATATACTTTTAACTCCCTTTTAGAGAATATATATATTTAACCATTTTCATGTATAAAACCAACCTCTGATACTTTGTATTTTGTTACAAAAATTATGGCGAGATTTATGTTTGAAAAACATAGTCTAAAATATACTAGTAAAGACTTGTCTAGAAAATATTTACTAAGTGTTGAAATTTTTTAGAAAATTTCGCCATAGTTTGCTTTGTAAATGGAGATGTCCATGCTAAATAGCATATCATTTTCTTTAACATATAACATGTTAGATCATTCTCAAATAACCAACCCGACATTTAGATATGCAAAATACCACTTATGTTGTTTCAGCTTTAATATTCAAAACTGGACTGTTTTCGAGCATTTTAAAAAAATAGTTAACTCATTCCAAAAATTCTCAAATTCTTACAGAATGTCTTATAAGATCCAAATATTTTTGTGTAAAAATATTGGGGTCCAGTTCATTACCAATATTTTATAGAAAATCATTTACTGGACTGCAATCAGATTTGTCACTTTCTAACTGCAGTCTACCGAATAATTCGTTTAAAATTCATCGTAGGTCAGATTGAGGAAATCCCAGTTGGAGGATCACAACGGCATCAGTGATCATCTACAGTAAAAATTTCATGAGCTAGTTCTACTCAGGTTTTAAGTTATGACGAAAAACATGACACACATTTTCTGCAGCAAAAACGTAGCTTGAGCTGTTGTCCAAAAACAGACCTTTAAAAATAGTAAACGACTTCGAAAAATTACGATTCCAGTGCCATTTGATCCGTTTTTCAAAAATACATAATTTAGGCTTCAGAAAATCAGTTTTTTGGTTATAATTATCCGGTTACAGCGAGTTGAAGTTGGCTGAAAATGCTAATCAGCATGCTTTTTATAGTTTAAATGTTACTAAAATGTACCAACAAATGTCCTAAACATGTGTTTATCAAAAAATCAATGATCAAATGTCATGCATGCTTTAATCAACCTTAATCCAACAAGATTTCATCTTTATGTAAACTTATGTTCATGATCCTTGTTCATTTTCTTTTTGTGTTCTTGTGTTAAACATCAAACAACAATCTTTCGAATAATCAACATACAAGTAACCAAGAGTTTAATCAAAGAGTTACAACTAGCTCAAAGGCTAGGGATGAACTTATGAACAAAGATAATGATGAAGATGGTGTGAGAAAGCAATGTGTGATGTTCCTTCAAGACCTCCAAGCTTCAAGCTTCACAAGACTTCTTCTAGCACTTGATTTGAACTTGGAAATGGAATGGATGAATGTTGCAAAAGGGGTGGTGGTGGCAGATGTAGGGAGGGCCGAGAGAGAGAGAGAGAGGTGGTGAGGGTGGTGGAGTGAGCTAGTGAAGTGAGAGAGTGAAATGATGAGATTGTAATCACCCTACTTATAATCATTTCACTAATATCTTGGCAAGTGAAACAAGTAAAGAGGCCCAATCAAATTAAGAGTTAATATTCCATGGGATACGGTGATGATGATGGTGGGTCCCTCCTTGGAGCCGAAAATATTGAGGGGGGGGGGGTTAGTTGTAAATTTTGATCATAAGTGGGTAATTATTTAGGAGGTTAAGTGTATTATCAAATGCATTATGTGTATATCATATTTTCTAGTGTGTTGGGGTAATTGGAGACCATAGTTAGTTAAAAATAATTAAACAAAGTTTCTGACAAAATATTGGTGTCCCGGGTAATGTCCGGTTGTTCGGTTAGGTACCGTTCCGTTAAAGTGTTAAATTGTACCGTATAGTGTCTTTTATGTATCTTTTTGTAACGCAATTAATTCCCAACACTTAGGAAAGCATTCAGGACTATTTAGTCAATTCTCTGCATAATACGAGTATGTTAAGAGCTGAATTTTGCTGAAAATGCAGAATTCTGCACTTAACTATGGTCCTCACTTCCCTACACACCATACTAGTGTAGTACCAAGTGACACAGTCTTATGGTCCTCACTTCCCTACACACCATACTAGTGTAGTACCTTGTCCCTGGCCCATACTGGGCCTCAAAACACTGTCTGTCTATGTACTGGCACTGTCAGTATATTTTTGAGTTATCCGCTAACTGTGCTAACTGTGCTTTGTGCATCAAGTATGTCACTAAAGTTTGTATGTAATGAGTGGAGTGACAGCATGAAATGTGATGCATATGTATGTATGTTACAGAAATCAGAAAGCAATTTACGTCATCAGTTGTAATCAAGCACAGTCATTAAGCATGTAATTAAGATTAATTAATTGTACGGATACCTGGTTTAGTGAGGGTTGTCACACTTTATCTAACCTTATTTTTTAGTGGTTTTTGGTTTTAAAAAATATAATAATAATTAATTCATTCTCTTAACATTTGGTTAACATGTTAACATACAACTCATTTAATGCCTCTTAACATAAGGAGGGAGTTGTTTATAATCTCGGTGAATATACTATGTCACTGTTAACACCTCTAATGTTAGAGTACACCCCATAACCTAACGACTAAAAATGGTGGACTAAATATAATTTAACTGCTTGGTCTTTTATTCATCAGTGAAAATTTGATGAGTTAAATAAGTTACTAATTACATTGACAGTATATAGTGGTATTTTTAATAAACTAATTTGATTAGTTATAATTGGTTAGATTGATTAAAATGTTGACGTAATCAGGGGCGGACTCACATAGAGTGGGGCGGGGTCTTCGGACCCTAATGTTTTTAAAAAAATTAGTAGATCCGTTATATTAAATTTTATAAGGACCTCATAAATACAGTTACGTGGACACCATAGAAAAAAAGGAAAGCTGGTGTAGTTGGAAACCCCTCCCGTTACCAACAAGAGGTCATGAGTTCAATTCTTGTAAAGCCTGTTTTTTTTTAAATCTAGTTCAAACCTCGCTCTGACCCGAGCCGAAAATTTTAACATTTGGTTATGAAAATTTTGAACACCGAAAAAAATGGACTCAATTGGAATAAAATCCTGGGTCCGCCACTGTACGTAACATTTGTTTATTGTTTTGGATTAGAGTAAATTTCACTTTTTGTCATTTATGTATTATCTGAATTTTGAAACGTGCCATTTAAAAGTTTTATTTTCAGTTTATGTCCTTAAATCACATGTTTTATATCACTTTAAGTCCTTTACACAAAACTGAGTTAAATTACTCAGTTAGGTTTATTTAATGCAAAGATATTATTGGTATTTTAATGAAAAAATTACTCTAATTAATAATACAAAAGATAAACTTTTAATCTTTGACTAAAAAATACAGAATATTCAAAAAAGAACTCCCAAAACCGCCACCAATATATACCACAAATTGCTCTGTTTCCGATCATGCTTCAACACCAAAACCCAAATAATCAAATGGGTCGCTGTGTCGGAAAGCCTGCAAATATGATATGGGTTCATGATTTTATCAAAATCTTTTGTTAAAAATCAAAACATTATAATCTTTATTAACTAATATGATCTGGATTTGTGATTTTATCAAAATCTTGTTATTATAGAGGAAGCTATTAACCAAAGGGAAAGAAATCAAGAAGCAAGTAAAAAGAAAATCAAGAAAGCTTCAATCTTGAATGAAAATAGGATTTCTAATAAATCACCAAAACCCCCCAATTTCTTACAAGTCACCAAAACCCCTTAAAAACCCATCTTTTGACCTAATCCATTTGATTCGTTGGTCTATCGGTCTGATTTACCAATTACGTTATCAGATTCATTAGATTCATGGGTTAGGGTTTCTCGCTAGTCTAGGGTTTCTGTTTGTTTTTGATTTGTTGGTTTGTCTGGATTGTTTGGTGCTTAGTTGTTTGCGGCTGATTGTTCATAGGGTTAAAGAGAGTTTGCAAGTTTGAATGGAAGATCGAACAAAGTCTGATGGTAAATCTCATGATTTTCGTGGGATGCCTCCATTGTCATTCAAGGATATAGCAGATCGGGTTATCGATGTTGAGGGAATACGTTTCAGCCTAGACGTGGAACAAATATTACAAATCAGGACGAGCCTAAGCGTACGAACATCATTAATGAACTATCCAAGGTTACCATGCCAGTCCGATTGGAGAAATTAGATGGAGAACAATCGGTAAACTTCTGGGATTATCCGAGTATGGGATTCACGCCATTGATGTGCGTGAAGTGTGCTATATTTTTTATGTATATTTTAAGCCCTTTTACACTTTTTAGCCAAGTTTTAAATTTATAAAACACGATATTTACTAACACTAAACACACATATGGGCAAGTGCACCCATCGTGAACGTAGTATAGTGTTGGTAAGATACCGAGGTCGTCCAAGGACACAAGAGCTTTTAGTACCGGTTTATCCTCAACTTCTAATCAAATCAAAAGTTAGAAAAAGGTTTTTAAGCTAGAAAAATAAAGCTAACTAAAATGCTGAAAAATAAAATAAAAGTAAAAAGAGATAGACAAGATGAATCACTTGGATCTGACTCGTGTGTAGTGTAACATTTGATTATTTCCGCACTTTTGCACTTTTTAAGAGATTATCTTAGTTATTGTAGTAGGCCCCTCTTTTGAAGTTGACGTTACCCTCAACCCAGTAGTTTGAGTCAACAAGGATACAATCCTAAAGGGTCGGATTATTGAAAGATAATTAATTAAGTTATTAATGCATAATGTGGTAGGCCCCTCTTTTGAAGGTGACGTTACCCTCGGCTAAGTAGTCTGAGTCAGCAGGGATACAGTCCTAAATAGCCGGGTTAAAGTTTTAATAGTAGCTTACATATGAGGGTATCAAAGAGTTTGGACCCCCACCATCCAATACCGGTAGGTATTGAAGGAGGTCCTACAAAATTTGACCTAGGTCCTTGCAAGATCTATACACTGAACAAAGCAAGACTCTTACCAAACCGTTCCCTTTACCCCCGACCAGGTAGCCAACATATCTCCATATAAACCGTGGAGATATGAATGGTGAAAATCTTTTATTTTATATAGACAGTAAAATAATGCCAAGACACCACGGACAAACGATAAGGAAAAATCACCTTCAACATAAGAAACTAGTTATTAAAGTCACTAATACATAACCAAATAAAAAGTGTGAAAAGATTAAAAATAAAAAGTACTACACTAGACACTTGTGTTCACCAAGTGATGTAAGATACTTAGGCAAACATGGCCTTTGATTGTCAAGAACTCTTACGATCAATATTGGATCCCGAGACGACTTACACACTATATGATGGATGATGGATGATGGTGGTGGATGATGATGTTGTGATGGTGGTGGTAGGTGGGTGAAGTGTGAGAGAGGTGGTGTGCCAAGGGATGGTTTGCAAATGAGCCAATCACCCCTATTTATAGCCTGAACAGTAGCTCGGGCACGGCCCCGTGTCCATCCTCCGTCTCTTACTTCATTAACTGCAGTTTGTCTGCATTTGTTGACCACGCCCCCGTGTCCGCTGGGCACGACCCCGTGTGCAGAAGCGTATCTGTACTATCAAGATTTCCCTAGATTCTGCGAATCTTAGAGTTGACCACGGTCCCGTGTCCGGTGGGCACGCCCCGTGGTGGGTGATAGAAGTTTCTACAGCTTTGTCTTTTCTGCTGACACTTGGGCACGTCCCCGTGCTCACTGAGCACGGGGCGTGTTCAGCCTTCTGTTCTCTTGTTTTGCTTGGGAAGATGCTGTCGGGAGGTCGGGCATGCCACGTTTGTTCCTTTTCTTGTATTTATGTTAGATTTAGCTGCCTTTTTTGCTTCTTTTGTTCATTTGAGCTCATTTAATCCTGAAAATACAAAAGGAAGACAAAAACACACTTTTTCCAACATTAGTACTAAAAAGGGTTAGTTTTATGCCACAATTGATGTAATTTATATGTTATATTTTGTGCACATCAAATACCCCCACACTTGAATCTTTGCTTGTCCTCAAGCAAAACTCTTTATAATGTGGCTTTACACTCCCAAATGGAACGGGTAGAAGAGAAGGTTTTTGAGTTTGTCATAGAGTGTCGGGATTTCCAAGATTCTTTGTTAAGTTTTATTTTTATTTATTTACAATCCTATTCGTCATGATTTATTTCAAACATTACATAAGATAAATTACTTATTAGGGCATAACATGTCTTTTTTAAAATTCCATTTATATACAAATTCACATACCTCACGGGGGATCACTCAACACTCGGCCGATGTATTTTAGTGAATCACTCGAGAGCGGCATGGAACTTACCCCTACCATAGGCTTGCCAAGCAATCAATCCTCCTCCTTTTTAACTATACACCTTTGTAAATATCAAGAGGACTTTTGGGTGAAGGGTTAAGTTTGGGCTAAAGGTAGGTGGTTGGGTTAGTGGTTAGTAAAAGGGCGAAAGGCGTAAAAAGCATCGGTTTTCGTAAGACTTTTTATTTTGTAAATTTTTATTTTTGATGAAGCATTTCTTTCAAACAAAGTTCTTTTTGATAAACTTGTTTGTTTATTTCTTTTGGCTTCATCATCATCATTTTTTTTAATAAGAAAGTCATAAGAAAAACCGAGCTTTGTTACTAAAATAAAGGGTTTAAAATAAAAAGGTTTTGGTGGGTAAAAGGGTGTTTGTTTTGGGTTATGAAATGAAAAGGTTTAGGCTCAAAGGGGTTAACTAGGGGGATTTTGGGTAGGTCGTAAAAAAAAATAATGGTGTAGAAATAAAAAGGGTTAGTCCTAATGCCTCCATCATTTACTTACTCGGATTTAAGTTTGGTAAGGACCGGGAATGTATCGTCGTGGCAAGTTCTAGAGTCGTAAGAACCAAGCGCCTATTCACACAAGAAACGAAAAATGAGCATTTAGTTTAAAGATATGTATGTGTATGCTCAATAAAGGCTCAAAACTCACTTTTTGTGGGAATGAGTTTTTTATGTGATCAAGTATATGTAATCAAATTTTAACTAAACTTGTCATGTCGTTTCATAATTTTCTTATGTTGGTTCTTTTTATCACGACGCTATTGGTTGTAAATTTGTAAAAATATAATCTTTTTAGAATTTGAAATTCCCAAATTAAACCTAGACAAGTAAAAAAAAGAAAATTTTTGAAAAAACAATTTGGGGTGATTAGCGGTTCCAATAGAGTTTTGTGTAAGGCTTGTAATTAAGACTTGCAAGATTCAAGGTTTTAGCATTCCCCCACACTTAGATTACACATTGTCCTCAATGTGTCCCAAAAATAAGTTTTTAGGTTGATTAAATGTGTAAAAAGGTGTGAAAAGCAAAAATTTGAGTTACTGGGTGTCTGGACACGGCCCTGTGTCGGATGAACACGACCCCGTGGTCAGAGTGGCAGTAACGAAAACTTACAGAAGGTGGACACGGGGGCGTGTTGGCTGGGCACGACCCCGTGTCTGGCAAAAATCTGCAGAATTAAACAAACAGCAGGTCTGGGGAAGTGGGCACGGGGGCGTGTCGGCTGGACACGACTTCGTGTAGACAATCTACAAAGGTGGAAAACAGGTTTCTGGCTTCGGTTTTCCTGTCCTGGCTTTATTAGCACTAATGTTTAGTGCTCTAAGCCTCGTGTGTACCTGTTTTATCAATAAACACTACACCAAAACATAGCAAGCATCCTAAACTACCATAGTTCAACATTCACATCACAAAGTTAAAAAGAAAAACAAATGCAAAAAGTAAAAAGAGTTAAAGGAAAGTAAATTGTTCAACACACGGCACGCAGACCTGAAATTGTTCAAAAGAAAAAGGGGGTTAACCTGTGGGACCTCCTACCAGCTGCTCCTGCCTCTACTCCTCCCGCCTAGTCCATATCCTCGTCTTCATCATCACCTCCTCCTTCGTGCCCCGCCATGTACTCCCGGATGTTCCCGATGTCATCCTGAATGTCGGAGATGTTTCTCTTAATTGCTCCGACCCGGGTGTATGTGTTACTGGCCAAGTTATAGGTGTTCCTGGTGCACATGAGGTTTTCCTGCAATAAATCATGTAAACTTTGGAAGTTAGGAAAACCGCCTCCTTGTGAGGAGGACTGGCCCGGATCACCATGGGGTGGGTATTGGTATTGAGGAGGTGGTTGGAACTGTGGAGCGTAAAGGACGAGTGCCTCTTGCGGGTTCCATGCATGCCCCTGGACTCTTTGGAAGCTAAACGACCCGTCTTCGGCTTCATAAATCAAGTTCATGGAGCGGCAGATGTGTGTGTCCACTCTTCCCGACCATGGGCTCTTTTGGAAAGACCTGGGCATGTTCACGAAATGCCTGAAGAGACAGTATATCCACCCCCAAAAGAAGATAGGGGTTGGAGGAGTAGCAAGCCGGTTCTAATGCATGTTTCGGAGCAGGAGGTATGGAACATCTAGGTGTCTGCGGTTGTGAATGCAATGAAGGATTACCAGATCTCTTAACCCTACGATGCCACTGATATCATGCCTTTGACTAAGAGAGTAAGTGAGGACCCTATAGATGTAGCGGTAAAGAGGGTCCCTCAACTTAGTGCTCTTAGTGCTACTTGGGTTGTAGATTCCTTCTCCTATTTGAGCCCAAGCGGCTTGGCATTCGTTTTCTCCTAGTTCACGTAACCCTCCGGTGTTTTCTTCATTACCCGCATCTTTCTCCGCATACAACCCCACTATCGACCCAAACTGTGCCATCGAAATCGAGTACTTGGTCCCCCCACATCGGAATTCTACCCCTTCATTATCAAATGGGTCGCACCTTGAATTGAACACGAATGTGCTATAGAATCCCAGATTATATTCGTGGACTGAGCGAAGGCGAGTAGTTAGGGCGACTCTCAGTGGCCCGGTGACTAGGTTGTTGAAACGGTCCCATTGGTTCACTTCTCCTAAAAGTTCCATGCACACTTGTCGTGGGTATTCCTCCGGTCTGGTTCGAAGCACATCGTATCTTGCCTTAGCATCCAACTCATTTGCATTGAACCTTGTGAATTTCTTGGACATCTGAAAGAATACACCAAACAATTAGCACGAAACAGTGAAATTTTCGGAGAAAGCTGAAAACAGTCGGCTGAACACGATCCCGTGTTCAGCGCACACGCCCCATGTTGGTAAGAAAATGGCTGGCCATGCCCCCGTGCTCAGCGAGCACGACCCCGTATCCAGACGCCTGTTTCCCAAAAATCCCATTTTTCGACCCGGTCCCGAAAACTTGAAAATTTTTGGTCCAGTAGGGGCGGTTTTCCCCGAAAATGAAACCCCAAGTGCCGTTTTTCTCAAAACAAACCGTTTACCCCTTCAATTTTATCTTTTTCGGTTTAAAAAACAAGGGCTTGGGGTTTTTTGTGAGAAATTGGGCGAATCTATGAACAATACAAGTGGATTGACTTCCTATAAGATGAATCTAAACTAATGCTAACAGATTTATGCAAAAATTTGAGGTTCGATCCGGATGAAGTTCAAGAACCCTAGATTTTTCCCTAAATTTTTGATGTTTTAACTACATGCAAGTGCTTAATCTAACTACCAATGATGATAGAATCATACCTTGATGTTGTTAGAAGTAGAGGAGACGTCGAAATCTTGCAGAAAAATCGCCTGAACCAGAGAGTTTTCGGGGAAACGGGGCGTGTGGAATGAAGAACAGTTATGAAAAAGGGGGTTTTATCCCGACAGTTGCACGGACACGGCCCCGTGTCCAGCGGACATGGCATCTTGCCGAGCAATTTTTTTAATTTTTTTTAGTTATTTTTTTAGTGCTCGTGTGTTTGCCCTTGTTTCCTAAAACTTGGTTAGAAGACTTACCGATTCAGATGTCATCCCGCTTGTTCGTAACTTACCAGGTATGATGTTGATGCTTTTACTCTTCGACCGTTTGAAGCGAGATTTCTTCCTCTTCATCCTCAATGAATCCTTGATAGAGCTTCAGCCGTTGGCCATTTACTTTGAATGGAATTCCATTCCGAGATTTAATTTCTACTGCACCGTGTTGGAAAATATGGGTGATGGAAAAAGGTCCTGACCACCTAAGTTTACCCGGAAACAATCGAAGTCGTGAATTAAACAATAGAACTTGATCTTCTACTCGAAATTCATTAGGTTTAATGTGTTTATCATGAAAATTTTTCATTCTTTCCTTATAAATTTCAGAGTTAGAGTATGCATAATTCCTTAATTCGTCTAATTCATTTAATTGACAAAATCGATTTTTACCGGCAAATTCTAAATCTAAGTTTACATTTTTAATTGCCCAGTAGGCCTTGTGAGCTATTTCTACTAGCAAATGACAGCTTTTTCCATACACGAGCTTATATGGGGTTGTACCTATTGTTGTTTTATAAGCAGTTCGAAAAGCCCATAAAGCATCATCTAATTTATCGGCCCATTCCTTTTTATTTAACCCTATGGTCTTTTCAAGTATTCGTTCTAAACCTCTATTAATCACTTCGGCTTGTCCGTTTGTTTGAGGGTGATATGCTGTTGAGACTCGGTGATAGACCCCATATCTTGTTAAGAGTTTTTCAAGTTGATGATTACAAAAATGGGTACCTCTATCACTTATTAATGCTTTAGGTGTGCCAAAACGAGAGAATAATTTTTTCAGAAATCTTACCACGACTCTTCCATCGTTTGTTGGAAGTGCCTCGGCCTCGGCCCATTTAGACAAGTAATCTACCGCCACAAGTATATATTTGTTTCCTTTTGACGGTGGGAAAGGTCCCATAAAGTCGAGTCCCCACACATAAAAAATTTCACAAACAAGAATGCCATTTTGTGGCATTTCGTTTTTGTAAGAAATATTACCTGATCTTTGGCAAGCGTCACATGTCTTGACAAGACTTTGGGCGTCTTTGTAAATGGTAGGCCAATAGAATCCTGAATCAAATACCTTTCATGCGATACTAGCGGCACCATGATGTCCTCCATATGGACCTTCATGACAATGGCGGAGAATTCTTCTTGCCTCGCTAACATGTACGCACCGTTGGATGAGTTGGCCGGCACACATTTTGAAAAGATAAGGATCTTCCCAAAAGTAATGCTTTACATCAGCAAAGAATTTCTTTCTTTGGTGATGTGGCCATCCTTTGGCGACTATACCGCTAGCTAGGTAGTTAGCATAGTCGGCATACCATGGTTCTTCTATGTATTCCACCATTTCTAGGGACTCTGTTGGAAATTTTTCGTTGATTTGCTCATCTCTGGTTGCCTCCAAAGCTGGGTCTTCTAAGCGCGAAAGATGATCTGCTACGGTGTTTTCTGCTTCTCTTTTATCTTTGATTTCAATATCAAATTCTTGGAGGAGTAGAATCCACCGAATCAAACGGGGTTTAGCGTCCTATTTCTTAAAAAGGTATCGAATGGCTGCATGATCTGTATAGACTATTGTTTTAGAAAGAACAAGATAAGAACGAAATTTATCAAAAGCAAATACCACAGCTAGTAACTTTTTTTCAGTTGTTGTGTAATTTTCTTGTGCATCGTTAAGTGTTTTACTAGCATAATAAATTGGGTGAAAATGTTTTTCTTTTCTTTGTCCCAAGACTGCTCCAACTGCAAAGTCACTTGTATCACACATGATTTCGAAAGGTAATTTCCAATCAGGCGCTATCATGATAGGTGCATTGACTAGCATTTCCTTGAGTGTTAGAAATGCTTGATTGTAATCCTTGTCAAAGATGAAAGGGGCCTCTTTTTCAAGTAATTTTGTTAGAGGCCTTGAGATTTTAGAAAAGTCTTTGATAAACAGCCTATAAAATCCGGCATGCCCTAAGAAACTTCTGATTGCTCTAACGGAGGATGGTGGTGGTAATCGAGAAATAGTGTCTATTTTTGCTCGATCAACCTCCATTCCTTCGCTTGAGATTTTGTGACCGAGTACTATTCCCTCCGTTACCATGAAATGGCATTTTTCCCAATTAAGGGCGAGGTTAGTTTCCTCACATCGGGATAGCATTCGTTCAAGGTTATCGAGGCATTGGTCATATGAATCTCCAAAGATAGAAAAGTCGTCCATGAAGACTTCTATTGTCTTTTCTATCATGTCATGGAAGATGCCCACCATGCAACGTTGGAAGGTTGCGGAGGCATTAAATAGACCAAATGGCACGCGTCGATAGGCAAAAGTTCCATAGGGACATGTGAATGTTGTCTTTTCTTGGTCTTCGGGTGCTATCGGGATTTGAAAGTAACCTAAAAAACCATCCAAGAAACAATAAAATTTATGGCCGAATAATCTTTCTAACATTTGGTCAATAAAGGGCAAAGGAAAGTGATCTTTCCTTGTTGCTTCATTTAACCGTCTATAATCTATACATACCCTCCATCCTGTGACGGTTCTCGTTGGTATTAATTCATTCTTTTCGTTAGTTATTACCGTCAAACCACCTTTCTTTGGAACTACTTGGACGGGACTTACCCAAGGACTATCGGAGATAGGGTAAATAAGTCCGTCGTCAAGTAATTTGATGACTTCGTTTTTAACCACTTCTTGGACATTTGGATTTACTCTACGTTGTGGTTGGATTACCGATTTGTAGTCATCATTCATTAAAATTTTGTGCATGCACATGGAAGGACTTATTCCTTTAATATCTACAAGCTTCCAAGCGATCGCATTTTTGTGTTTTTTCATAAGTTTAATTAATTTTTCTTTTTCTACACTACTTAACTTGGACGAAATAATTACAGGTGATTTACCATCTTTGTCTAGAAAAGCATATTTGTAGGATCGGTTTCGACACCGTTCGATTGCGTAACGAACGTTCGACGTGCGGAATCCGTGAACGTGCGTGACCGAACACACAATAACGTACTAATGACGTGATTCTATTGATATGATGTCGTGTACAAAGCCGTGAATCACGTAGAGAGACTTTCTCTCTCTATACTTTCTCTCTCTAGACTTTCTCTCTCTAGAATAAATCTCTAAATCTCCAAAATGAGCCAAAAGTCTTAAATGAAACACTATAGCTCCCTATTTATAGGCATAAGGTTATAATGAGAAGTCTCATTATTTACACAATTGCCACCTTGCCTTTCTAACTAGATATAACACTAAAAGCTTAGAATTCTTCGGATTCTGCTACGGAATAGATTGACGGAGGCGATAGACAGATAATGCACTAACAGACTCCCCCTTGGATATTGCCGTAGTCAATCTCGTAGCGCCTTGTCTTTCTCTTTCTCGAACAGAATCCCCGTGGACCTGTCTTCGAGCTTCTGTTGCTCCCCCTCTCGGTAGACTCTTTCTTCAGGCTCCCCCTTTCGTCAAGCTTCCGTGCTTTTGGGATCGACACCTGGATTTCCGTATACAAGCTCCTCCAAAATATTATCTGGCTTTTTGAATCCACGCTTCCTCTTGCGTTGAGCTCGTCTTCAGACTCCCCCTTAGACTTGTAGGAACGTTTTTGCGACCTGACGAGTCGATCAGAAGAGTGCTTAGACAGAATCAGAGGCGGAATTCATTGATTCAGTCTTCGTAAAGCTTGATTTCACTATTTAACGTCTCCTTTATTGATAATCTGACAAATATACAAGATTCAGAGACAAACGGGCAGGGCTTCGCCGTTACACCTTCAAAAACACACTACTGATCCGCTCATATGACACCCCTATATATAGACATATGGGTTCGCTTTTATGGACATGTCCGTATAAGCGGACCTGACATAAAAGCGGACCTACCATGTCCGTATAAGCGGACCTGACATAAAAGCTGACCTCCATGTCCATATAAGCGGACCTGACATAAAAGCTGACCTCCTATGTCCATATAAGCGGACCTGACATAAAAGCTGACCTATTCAAGTGACACATAAGCGGACCTCACCTTTGACATAAAAGCGAACCTAACTAAACTTACGTGTTTCTTGATTTCCGATCACTCTACAATCAGCCCTAGCCTAAGACTCGAACTAAGATGTAGTCGACATACAACTGCACCAACAGACTCCCCCTTGAATGTTGACGGAATCTTCAGTGAGAGTCTTCAACATGACATTATCGATCTTGATCGGTCTTCTTCAGGAACTCTGCCTGGGATCATATGCCTGGATCTTTCTCTGGCTCTAACTTTCATCAGACTCCCCCTATCATCATGTTGGGATCGCCGTCTGGAAATCGTTATCACCATTGAAATCAACTCCTGGCTTTATCTCATCAAACTTCTTCTCAGGTTCTGATGTATCTCTGGGTTTCCGTAGCAACAGGATCAGAAACCTGCACAACTCAGACAATCTATCACAAACAAACACAATTATGAATCAACTTAATGAATCAACTAATCATTTAAGAATATTCAAGAGTTTTTCAAATTTAACAATTTATTAAACTTTCTAAAATCTGATTAACCATTTCAAATCAATTTAACCAAACCAACTATTCATCTTGTTTAGCCTTTGAGATTTTGAATTTCAGCTCTCCAACATCAGTTGTCGAAAATCTTTTTGGTTTTTACAAAAATGAAACACAAACGCAAAAACATCAATTAAAATGCAGAAATAAAATATAAACAAACATATTTTGTGAGTTCGTGCAAGAGTATCATATTAGTTTTTGAGACACATCACCAACACCATTAAGCTTGATTACATATTAAGTTCTAAACAATTTACCTAGATTATCAGTATGTTTGTCCACTGAAATTTTCACACAGATTTCAATTGATTCGAGATACGTTATTAATGTTTTAGAAACTAAAACTTAATTGTGTATCACTCCACTTGAATATACTCCCGTATCCAGATCCCAATATTCAGTCTTACAGGTGAGTATACCACAGATGATATCTGTAAAGGGGTAGTGTGCGAGGGCCGTGAGAGCTCAGGTCGATACTTCCGTATACGCAGAGAGATGATGGCTTCGACTTTCGGTGGGTCCCCTTTAGAGGATCTTTTGTTACAACAGCAAGGATTATCAATTTTATTGTTTAATCAGATTGCGGAGGGCGAGCTTATGTTTCAAAGCTTTTTGCAGAAAGTATTATTCGGGGACTAGGTCAGTACTTCCATACAGCAGAAGTCCCGGAATAATACCCCAGATATCACTGAGCATAAAGACCTAGTATCTCAGAATACGGGACCTTTCAAACAAGATTTCGGGGGTTACCCATATATCCAAGAATAGTTACCCACGAATTAAGCAAGTTCGAATTTAGGTTTATATCTCATTTCAATTTACTAAATGTGCAAAAACCTACTGACACATCCGCAGTAAGATTGTTTATCACTTTTAAACATTCCAATTCTTTAGCGTGTTGTGATAGACCACTGATGTACTATCATTTCCTCTTTTATGCAACAAAAACTCATTTTTTATTTTTCAATGCTTTTGACATTTTCAAATTTTCTAATTTTTTTTTAAAATTTTTCTCCCCCTAAAATCAAAATATGTTTCAATTTTGATTTTCTGGGAAAATTTGAAAACAAAAAACTGTACAAACTTGACAACTTGATGAGAATCGCATTAATTCTCCATCCACATGGCGTAAACAATCAGAACTCCCCCTCACAACAAACTATTTTCCCATTATGATCTCAAAACACTTAAGTTTGTTTTAATCAAAATGGTTTTTCCAGAAAAATTAGTTTGTATACCAAACATTTGTAGGTACGGGGTTACTTCATCACCTTGTTTTCTTCCTCCACATGACAGATTTAACAAATTCAGTTTTAGATCTCAAACACCACTTGCAGAAAATCAAGTACAACTTAATGTCCCTGATTTACCACATGTAAAACGAAAAATCACCAAAGTGAAATTTCTCAAGAAATGTGCCGATACATGTTCCACGCTTACCAACCTGGGAACTCCGGCAAGTCAGGTTTTTCTATTTAAACAGATTCACCCAAGCCTGACGGTCCTTGGGTGATTTCGAATTCTTATTCAACAATGGTGGAAAATTTGCATCATCCATTGTTAAAACAGAGTTCTCCTTTTTTACCTCAACCATTGGCTCCTCTGGCTTTGACGAACCAGAATCATTGCCCGCAGGTGGCTTGTCTGACTTTGACCTGTCAGATTCATCGCCGACCATTTTCTTCTTCCTCTTTTCCTCTTTTGTCCTCAGATTTGTATCTGATGAACTCATCTTGCTTGACTTTGCAGCCGAGAAAGCTGATTCATCAGACCTCTTATTCTTTCCAATGGATGAACCCGAGGACAAAATCTTCTCGAGATACTCTCTCGCCTTCTTCCTCTTTTTCCTCAGTCTGTCTTTCTGCCCCTGTGAAAGTTTAACTTTCTTTTCTTGACTTGTCTGATCTTGAACTTTACGTTTTAGAACCTTCTGTTCATGGGGCTTGACTTTGACTGGAATCTTTGCCATTTTCTGAGACTTAGCCCTCAATCTTTCATTCGATCTCCTTGGGCAATCTCTGGCAATGTGACCTTTGATCTGACAATTGTAGCATCTTCTGGTCTCGTAATTCCAACCCTAGCAGTTAACAACAATGTGTCCTTGATAACCACATTGGTAACACACTCTGTTATCGTACCATGTACCACCTTTACACCAAACGCTCAGATCATAGCATTGTCTGGCTTGGTGATATTCTTTCCTCAAGTTTGCTGGTTTTGACTTTTCAGCACTGTGGTCCAACCTGCACCACTTATTACCAATAGTTTTTGAGTTTTCATTTTTTACTTTTTGTAATTTTTTATTTTGATTGGATGATCGATCTGATGAACTTTTATTATCTTTTTGTTTCTGTTCTACTTTCTTCTTCAAAGGTTTCTGTTTAGAACATTCACCTTTTTCAGTCGATTGTAGAACAGTTTTCTGAAATTTTTCTTTTAAATTTAAAAACAATTTTTGTTTTTCAATTTTAACATTTTCATCATCAGATTTTTCATCACAATCTTCAACTTTGACATTGTCAAAGTTTGTGACATTGTCACTTATTAGAATAGAGTTGATTGGTTTTGGACAGGGAAACTTCAAACTGTCTGATGCAGTCACAAAACCTATCAATTTCTTTTCAAGTTCATCAATCTTGATTCTTGAATTCTCAGCTTCTTTTTCAAGCTGAGAAATTCGTTCAAGATGAGACTTGATAGATTTTTCATTCTCATTCTTCATGTTTTCAAGAACAGATTTTTCATTTTCCAAAACTTTTATCTGTTCTTGAAATTTTGTCTCATTAGCTTTCAAATTTTTGTTCTCAAGTTTTACCCAGAAATCTTCATTATCTGATGATTTCTTGTTGCTTTCAAGTTCTTTTTCCAACTTTTCAATTTTCTTTCTAGCACATTCACCTTCTTTTTCTAATTTTATATTTTTCTGAAGATGGGAATTTATCATTTTCTGTTTTTCAATGTTGTTTTTGCTAAACACATTTCTCCCATCTTCAAGAATTTTCATTTGATTTTGAAATTCTTTTTCACTTCTTGATTTTTCAATTTCAAAAACCTTAACATTTTCTTTCAAGCCTTTGTTTTCAAATGTCAAACTGTTCAACCCATCCAACAGTTTGTGATTTTCAACTTTTAGTTTCTCACAATTGCCCTTCAAAGCTAGAATCTGTTTTTCCTCAGTTTGCTTCTCAACTTCCAACTCCTTGACTTTTGATGACAAACTTTCCGCATTCTTCAACAGTTTGTCATAGTTAGTCTTGAAGCTGTCACACTTAGAGCACACTGATTCACAATTTGACAATTCAAACTTTGCAGATTCCTCAGCACTTGAAGCTTCCTCTTCCTTTGCCTTGAATGTACCTGCACAGAACATTTTAACGAAATCAAGAGGATTTCCATTATTATCAATATAACAACCACTCTTAAAATCGTATTTCATCACATGTTTTGCCCTGATACATTTAACAATCTTTTTGTTCACTTCTTCAATCACATCTAATCCCATATCCATCAAATGATTTTCCAACACTTTAATCCTATCTTTTCTTTTCTTTCTACTTTCAACTTCATGAGTTTTAAGTTTGCTGATGAATTTGTTTAGATGTAATTTTGAAAAATTTGAATCTTTCCTTAAATTTTCCAAACCACTCCATTCAACAGGTAATGCATCTGCAAACTTTTCTATCTTTTCACCATCTGATAGAAATATCTCATGTTTTTTCAAGTATTCAAGTAAGACTCCATATCGATTTTCTAACGCTTCCAAAGTTTCATTCTGCAAACTCACAAAATATTTAAATCGTTTGACCCATCCATCCTTTTTCACATTTCTATAACTGTCATCAATAAAACCTTGATGCCAATCATTAAATCTCTCAAAATAATAGTTTTCTTGTTCATCAAATACCATCGCCATATTTCAAATTATTCCGACACGTTTTTGTTGAACACAAAAGCGAAACTGTAGCTGTCACAAAAACGAATTGGTCAAGTGTCGTAAAAGCGAACCAGAATTTGTCCGTAAAAGCGGACCAGAATTTGTCCGTAAAAGCGGACCAGAACTTGTCCGTAAAAGCGGACCAGAATGTGTCTTAAAAGCGGACCAGATTATGTCTTAAAAGCTGACCAGATTGGTTCGTTCGAGCGGACCAGTTATTGTCTTAAAAGCGGACCAGACTGTGTCTTAAAAGCGGACCAGATTATGTCTATGCCGTAAAAGCGGACCTTATTCGGAACACATTTTGACCCATTTTTAGTCCGTATTTCAGTCCAAAACTTTCAAGGGTTTATCTTTGTTCAATAATACACAATCTGTGAACTTTTGGTCCAATTTTGTCCGGTAAAATTCCCTAAATTGATGAAAGAAGGTGTAGAGATCAGAATTTTGAGCGAAAATCGAGCTAAACGGTAAGAACTCTTCCTCCTGAGATCTGATACCACTTGTAGGAACGTTTTTGCGACCTGACGAGTCGATCAGAAGAGTGCTTAGACAGAATCAGAGGCGGAATTCATTGATTCAGTCTTCGTAAAGCTTGATTTCACTATTTAACGTCTCCTTTATTGATAATCTGACAAATATACAAGATTCAGAGACAAACGGGCAGGGCTTCGCCGTTACACCTTCAAAAACACACTATTGATCCGCTCATATGACACCCCTATATATAGACATATGGGTTCGCTTTTATGGACATGTCCGTATAAGCGGACCTGACATAAAAGCGGACCTACCATGTCCGTATAAGCGGACCTGACATAAAAGCTGACCTCCATGTCCATATAAGCGGACCTGACATAAAAGCTGACTTCCTATGTCCATATAAGCGGACCTGACATAAAAGCTGACCTATTCAAGTGACACATAAGCGGACCTCACCTTTGACATAAAAGCGAACCTAACTAAACTTATGTGTTTCTTGATTTCCGATCACTCTACAATCAGCCCTAGCCTAAGACTCGAACTAAGATGTAGTCGACAGACAACCGCACCAACAAGACTCAGCTATCGGGATCGTAGTCTGGCTTTCATCGTTTCACAAGTTCAGGATCAATTCCTGGCTTTGTTCTGCATCTCCTCAGGATTTGAAACCTGGTTAACCTGCACATCCTCTACCTCAACATAAGTTTCACAAATTTATAACAGTTAGATTTAAGAAACTTACTGGTAGAAATCATTAATTCATCAATCTGTATAGTTACATCAAGTTCAAATGAATGACCTTGATTAACTAAGCACACAACCTTTCAAAACATTTGTAAATGACATTCAAAGTTTTCAACATATTCTCCCAAACCTGTTCATCATGTTTAGCACTCGAATTTTGAATATCAGCTCTTCAATATCAGTTGTCGAAAATCTTTTTGACTTTTCAAAATTTTATGCTAAAACACTCCGAAAATCTTTTTGTATTTTTGTTTTTGAAAGAAATATAGTAAACAAATATATACAGATAATATTTTTGTGAGTTTGTGTAAGAGGATCATATCAGTTCATGAGACAAATCACTAGCACCGTTAAGCTTTAATCATTTTAAGTTCTAAACGATTCACGTAGATTGACGATATAGTTGTCCTCTTAAATTTTCACACAATTTTCAATCTATTCAGGATACGATTTAGATGTTTTAGGAACTTAACTCATTCATGTGTCCCACCTCTTGAATATACTCCCGTATCCAGAATCTCAATATTCAGTCTTACAGGTGAGTATACTACAATGATATTTGTACATAATTTAGGGGTTAAATGCGAGAACTGAGGGATCTCAGGTCGATACTTCCGTATGCGCAGAGAGATATCAGTTTCGACTTTGCAGTATGTCCCCTTTAGAGGATCTTTTCAGCTACAACAGATGATTATCAATTTTATTGTCTAATCAGCTGAGGGCTTTATGCTATGTTTCAAGCATTTCAGGCAAAGCATTATTCAAGGACTAGGTCAGAACTTCCGTTCAACAGAAGTCCCGGAATAATACCCCAGACATCATTAAGTATAAAAACCTAGTATATCAGAATATGAGACCTTTCAAACGAGATTTCAGGGGTTACCTATATATCCAAGTAGTGTTCCCCACGAATTTCACAAGTTTGAAATTTTAGGTTTATATCCCGAATAAATCTACTAAATGTGCAAAAACCTATCGACACATCATCAGTGAGACCGTTTATCACATTTGACATTACATTTCTTTAGCGTGCTGTGATAGTCCACTGATGTACTATCATTTCCTCTTTTCTCAACAAAACTCATTTTTGCTTTTTCAATGTTTTTGGTATTTTCAAATTTTCTAATTTTTTTTAAAAATTTTTCTCCCCCTAAAATCAAAATATGTTTCAATTTTGATTTTCAGGGAAAATTTGAAAACTGTACAAATAAATGACAAACCGGTATCGAATCACTTCAATTCGCCATTCATTTGGCATAAACAATTAGAACTCCCCCTGACAACAAACTATTTTCCCATTTAGATTTCAAAACACTTAAGTTTGTTTTAATCAAAATGGTTTTTTTTTTCGGAAAATTAGTTTTGTGTGTCATTTCACAAATTCGGGGTTATTTCATCACATTGTTTTCCTTTAATCACTTGACGGAAAGAGAAATCAAGTACAACTTAATGTCCTTGATTAGTCTTTTGTAATTCGAAATATCACAGTTACCAACCTGTGAATTTCTCAAGAAAGATGCCGATACCTGTTCCACACTTACCAACCTGGAAACTCCAGTAAGTCAGGGTTTTTCATTTGAAAAGATCTACCCAAGCCTGGCCAGCCTTGGGTTTGACAGTTTTTACCTCAACAAAAGGCTCTTCTGGTTTTGACGAACCAGAATCATTGCCTGAATGTAGCTTGTAACACCCCCAAAATACCACCTGCGGAAACCCCCGCGAGGCGTGTTACACATCAGAGTCTGAGCCACCAATCACATTGAACCAATAGAAAATACTTAATAAAACATGTTATCAAACCAATAATGTCGAGTAGCGGAAGCATATAATAAACTATTTTGTAATCGTTTCATAATAACTCAAAACCAAAGTGTCAATACTAGTAATCTCATAGCTTCGATCCATGACAACTCCAGCACTCCCAGATAGCAAGTCCACGCTCCACAGTTAACGACCTACAAGCATGCAACAAGTGTGTCAGACTACGCTGGTGAGTTCAAGGTATTGCTTACGTGGGGAGTTACCAGATATTAGATAAATCAACTCGTTGTATGTTTCTGATATCGTTGTTAATTCGTTTGTTGTACCGTATGTAGCGTCAATGATGGGAATGCCTAACTCCAATGCCCTACAGGCATTGGTCAAGTCAAGGTATCAAACAACCTTGACAAACTGTAGGAGGTCTTATATCCGCGTTACAAGTTGTCCCAGTAATTAGTTCACGCCCGTCCTTACGGCCCGGTGTGAGGGTGCCAAACCTAATAGCGCTATCAACTAATTACCCCATTGCCTTACAGGCAATCCGGTAAATGATTGTTTCTATGTTTCAGTTGTTTACCCCAAGTTTCCCTTCCAAATGTTTATCAGATGTCCCAAACCACCGGGACGCATGCTTGAGAAAATGCAATGAACTCACCTGGGGTTGCTCGGTATGATTCACACAGTTCAATTAAGTTAATAAGCAATCAACCACGTCCTACCAAGTTATCATACCAATCAGATTCCTATTCAAATACTGCACGTAGGTTCTACACGTATTGTAACAAGTTGTACAAGTATTCAACACCCTATCAACGTAAACAGTCACGTAAACAAGCAAAGTCCAAGTGTTCAGCCCAATCAGTTGGGCTTATGATAGTGTGCAGGCCCAATATCAGCGTGTAAGGTTTCATGGTCTCGAGTCGCAACGAGGAAAGGTCCCGAGTCGCAACCAACGATCTCGAGTCGCAACCAAAGGCGGTTACGAGTCGCAACGGGACTCGCAACTGTGGTCTCGGCTTGTCATGGTCCGGTTACGAGTCGCAACAGGACTCGCAACCGTGGTTTCGGTTTATGCTGTTCGTGTCGGTGTGTGTGTTGGTTTCGACTCGCAACCGTGTGTGGTTTCGAGTCGCAATGGGAGATCCCGACTCGCAACCTCCTGTCGCAACCGGATGTGTAACTGATTTCCTGATTTACAGCTCATAATTTCCGTAACTGATTATGCACAAATTTGGCAATTCAATCATGATCAATTAACAGTTTTTCAATAGCATTCATACGGATCAAACAACAGTTTTTAGTCAAGATTCATGCATGTTCATACTATCATCATCAAGAACAGTGGATCGGATCATGTGACAATCGATTTCATAACTATCAAGCAACCTAAATCATGTTCCCAACTCATAACATCACAACCGGTTAACAAGCATCATATCCAATTAGACACAAACATGGCCGATTCATGAACATTAACAGTTAATCATCATAATCAAACATATTATCATGCAACAACACTCACAAGAACTTTCATATAACAACCAATTCCTCAACAATATTCAAACCATCAATAAACATAACAATCACTAACCGAATTAAAGAAGAGACAAGAATGATCCTCGGTTGTAGGGTGTGGGTGTGTCGCCGGGTTCCAAGTAGCCGAGAGGGAGAGAGAGTTCTTTAGGGTTTGTGTGTGTTTGTGTTGTTGTAACAATGAGAGAACAAAACTTTCCCCTAAGTGTTTACATGTTTAAGAAAGGTGGGCCGACCCCCACTTGGGCCGTCCTCACGGTTTCGAGTCCAACCACATGGACCGAATTAGTTGTGTAGGCAAGTGGGTTGGAGTTTGGTCCGGTTATATCCGATGCACAATGTCACAAAAATCATAATCACATAACATTCAAGTTCACACAATCAGTTTAAATATTCACATAAGGTTCAAGCGAGTCATACTAGGTTAGGTTCAAAATACGAGTTGTCACAGTATCCCCAACTAAAAGGAAATTTCGTCCCGAAATTTGGTACGCACTCACTAACGTAAGCTATACAAGTTAAAGCTAGGTAGGTTACATCGTTTGCTGGTTTTCCTGGGGTGTCACATCCTCCCCAACTTGAATGGGAATTTCGTCCCGAAATTTGCTAGTTGCCTCAACACCAGGTTCACTAGGTTCTGCCTGATCTGTGGGGAACAAATGTGGATACTTAAGTTTCATCTGGTCCTCGCGTTCCCACGTGAACTCTGGACCCCGTTTCGAGTTCCAACGAACTCTGACAATCGGTATGCGGCTGTGCTTACGAACTTTGACTTCCCGATCCATAATTTCAATTGGTTCTTCGACAAACTGCAATTTGTCGTCTATCTTTAGCTCTTGGAATGGTACTACTAGTGTTTCGTCAACCAAACACTTCTTTAGCTGTGATACATGAAATACATCATGGACATTACCCAACTCAGCAGGTAATTCCAACCTGTAGGCCACCTTTCCAATCCGTTCTAAAATTTTGAATGGTCCTACATAACGAGGGTTTAGCTTGCCGCGTTTCCCAAAACGCACCACACCCTTCCAGGGTGAAACCTTTAACATAACGCGGTCATTAACTTCGAATTCCAACGGCTTACTACGCTTGTCAGCGTAGCTTTTCTGACGATCGCGAGCTGCGGCCATACGATTTCTGATCTGCACGATGCTTTCTGATGCTTCAAGGACAAACTCAGGTCCTGTGATCTGACTATCTCCTACCTCATGCCAACAGAGAGGTGAACGACATTTCCGTCCGTACAGTGCTTCGAACGGAGCTGCCTTAATACTTGAATGGTAGCTGTTGTTGTAGGAGAATTCTATCAATGGTAGGTGTTTCTCCCATCCTTTTCCAAAGTCGAGTACGCATGCTCGAAGCATATCTTCAAGTGTTTGGATGGTGCGCTCGCTTTGACCATCCGTCTGCGGGTGATAAGCGGTACTCATATCGAGTTGGGAACCAAACGATTTATGCATTGACTGCCATAACTCTGAAGTGAAACGCGGATCACGGTCTGAAATGATAGAAGTTGGCACTCCATGCCTAGCAACCACTTCCTTGAGATACACTGCTGCCAGCTGGGAAAACTTGTCCGTTTCCTTGATTGCTAGGAAGTGTGCTGATTTCGTGAGGCGATCAACAATCACCCAAATAGTGTCATTCCCAGCCTGAGTTCTTGGTAGTCCTGTCACGAAATCCATAGCGATCTGTTCCCACTTCCATGTGGGTATCTCTGGTTGCTGCAGTAGACCTGAGGGCTTTTGATGTTCTGCTTTGACTTTAGCACAAGTCAAACATTTGCTGACGTAGGTTGCTATATGGGCCTTCATGCTGGGCCACCAGTAAGTAGTTTTCAGGTCATGGTACATCTTATCTGATCCAGGATGTACAGAGTAACGTGATTTGTGTGCCTCTTCCATCACAAGTTCCCGTAAGTTGCCAAAGAGTGGGACCCAAATGCGTCCAGTCACGTAGTAAGCGCCGTCTCCCTTTTGTTCTAGTCGCTGTCTCGAGCCACGTAAAGCTTCAGCTCGAACATTCTCTGGTTTCAACGCTTCCAACTGAGCGTCTCGTATCTGGGAAGGGAGGTTGGACTGAATCGTTAGTTGTAATGCTCGCACACGCCTAGGTGCATTATCCTTTCTGCTGAGGGCGTCAGCTACAACGTTCGCCTTGCCCGGATGATACTTGATGGCACATTCATAATCGTTCAATAACTCCACCCATCGTCGTTGTCGCATATTCAACTCTTTCTGGTCGAAGATGTGCTGGAGACTTCTATGGTCGGTGTAGATGGTGCATTTGGTACCGTACAGATAGTGCCTCCAAATCTTCAACGCAAACACTACCGCTCCTAACTCCAAGTCGTGTGTCGTGTAGTTCTTCTCGTGCACCTTCAGTTGTCGAGAAGCATAAGCGATTACCTTCTCGCGTTGCATCAACACGCAACCGAGACCCTGAATTGACGCGTCACAATAAACCACAAAATCTTCGGTGCCCTCTGGCAAAGACAAGATCGGTGCACTGCAAAGTTTCTGTTTTAACAACTGGAAGGCCTCTTCCTGCTTCGTTCCCCACGAATACGCCGTGTGCTTCTGTGTCAGTGAGGTGAGAGGTTGCGCGATTTTCGAGAAGTCTTTAATGAACCTTCGATAATACCCTGCGAGACCAAGAAATTGACGCACCTCAGACGGAGTCTTTGGTGCCGCCCAATTCTTTACCGCATCCACCTTCGCAGGATCCACATGTATCCCTTTCTCGTTAACAACATGCCCAAGGAAATGCACTTCCCGAATCCAAAAGTCACACTTAGAAAACTTCGCATACAGTTGTTCCCTTCTCAAGAGTTCCAAGATGAGACGTAAGTGACGCTCGTGATCCTCCTTGTTCTTCGAGTAGACTAAGATGTCGTCAATAAACACTATAACAAACTCGTCGAGATATGGCTTGCACACGCGGTTCATAAGATCCATGAAAACTGCTGGTGCATTGGTCAATCCAAACGGCATGACCAAAAACTCATAGTGCCCGTAGCGCGTTCGAAAGGCTGTCTTGGGAACATCCTCTTCCCTAACCCTTACCTGGTGATAACCCGACCTTAAGTCGATCTTTGAATAGAAACTCGACCCTTGCAACTGGTCGAACAAGTCGTCGATACGTGGTAACGGATAGCGGTTCTTAGTGGTCACCTTGTTGAGCTCTCGATAGTCGATACACATACGGAATGACCCGTCTTTCTTCTTTACGAACAAAACTGGGGCTCCCCAAGGCGACGAACTGGGTCGAATAAAGCCCCTGTCCAACAACTCCTGCAGTTGATTAGACAGTTCTTGTAACTCTCCTGGTGCTAACCGGTAAGGAGCTCGAGCAATTGGAGCTGCTCCCGGTGCAAGGTCAATCTGAAATTCTACTTGACGGTGAGGAGGTAACCCTGGTAGCTCCTCTGGGAAAACATCAGCGAATTCTCGCACCACTGGTAGATCCTCGATCTTACTCTCTTCAGACTGAGCGTTGGTAACTAATGCTAACAGTGCAGGATACCCCTTTTGTAGATACTGTTGTGCACGCATGGCCGTGATAATCCCAACCATCGTCCCACTACGATGTCCTTGAACTAACAGTGATTCTCCATCAGGGAGAGGAATACGCACAATCTTCTCCTTACATAGAATTTCTGCCTGGTGCTTAGACAACCAATCCATGCCTACCACTATGTCAAAACTACCGAGCGTAACGGGAAGGAGGTCAATATCAAACACCTGACCCACCAGATCTAGTTTGCATCCAAAGAGAACGTTCGTGGCTTCTATAGTTTTACCATCTGCTAGTTCCACTACTTGTCTAACCTCTAAAGGTGTTGGGGTTACCCCTAATCGTTGACTAAACTCTAGGGACACGTAACTCCAATCGGCACCCGAATCAAATAATACAGAAGCAATACGATCATTAACAGGAAACGTACCAGTTACAACGTTGCCGTCATTCCTGGCATCCCCTGCTCCAAGCTGAAACACTCTGCCCCGAGCACCATTACCCCCGTTGTTGCCGTTGTTGTTGTTGTTGTTTCCAGCATTGTTGTTATTTGGGCGGTTGTTGTTGTCGTTGGCGTTCTGGTTTAACTGAGGGCAATCCCGTTTAAAGTGGCCCTCATCCCCACATTGAAAGCACCCCTTCCTGAAACCCTGGTTCTGCTGGGGTGGTTGTCCCTGTTGTCTTTGATTCTGCTGGTTCTGTTGCTGCTGGTGCCTGGGCTGTGAAGCCCTGCAATCCTTGGCCTCATGGCCCACTTTACCGCACCTGCGACACGTGCGACTACATGGCCCGAAATGATGGTAGCCACACTTATTACACTGTGGTTTCTTTCCTGCATACGAGCCCTGACTTTGACCACTACCCTGGCCTTGATTGACGGACGACGACTGGCTGATGTTGCGGTTGCTGTTGTCTGGCCTTTTCTGATTTTGGCCAGCACTGGATGCCTTGTCATAATCACTCCACTTCCGCTTGTTATCATTAGCAGACGCAGTGGCAGTGGGTGTAGCAGCAGCAGTGGCTGAAATGCGCGGAGGTAACGATCCGCTCTCCACCTCTTGATCCACAATCTTGTGAGTCAGACGAACGATCTGTGTCAAATCATTGAGATGGGCTGCAGTGACCAAGCTCTTCACACGCGGAGGTAACCCTCTGATGAATAACTCAATTCTCCTAGGCATAGGCCGGGACAAGTTTGGGCACATGTCGGCCAGTTCGTATTGTCGCTTCACATACGCTTCAACTTCAGACCCAACCATCTTCAGGTTGTAGTACTCGTTTTCCAGTTTCTCGATTTCATCCCGAGGACAGTACTCCTCCCTGATCAGTTCTTTAAAATCTTCCCAAGTTGTGGCATTTGCTGCCTCAATGCCCAACAACTGCACTTGGGCGTTCCACCATGTTAGGGCACCATCAGCCAAGGTACCCGCAGCATACTTCACCCTGTCCCCAGCGGGACAGTTACAGATAGCAAACACGGACTCTGCTTTTTCGAACCATCTTAGGAGTCCCACAGCCCCTTCAGTCCCGGTGAAGGTCTGTGGCTTGCAGTCCATAAACATTTTGAAGGTACACACAGGCTGGTTAGGTTGGGGTTGCGCTTGTTGACCTAAATAACGGGAGGAAACACATTATAGGAATGAAATGACGTGTATGTGGTATAAGAATAAGGAGTACTTGGTACATTCCGTACCAGCTTGATAGGCTGCTAGAGCCTCAGCCACGCGGGTATTGATTAGGTCAGTCAACTCAGCCTGAGTCATGTTGATGTTGCCACGTCCGTGTCCTCGTCCACTCATGTTTCTATAGTTGGGAATAAACCGATTTAGAAATCGAAACAAGATGGAAGTCCGGTGTCATACAGATATCTATATACTACCAAGTTTGCATATAGTAAGGCAGAACCCTTCTCACGCTCGATAAGCCTCACTGGGACTTGCATGCACCCCGCGTTATTATTAAGTGTGCACCCATAATAATAAGGCAATTTGCATGTTCATCTCAGAGCCTCTTAGCTTGCGCTCGAAGTTTCCCCCGTTCAAATAACACAACAGCTGATATCATAGTTCTATGGTTCACATGAGTCGAAGAGTAGTGTCACACTGTCAAGTCACTACGGTGTTTAATGTTTCAGTTCATATACGTTGTGGGTGTGTGACTGCTAAGCAAGTAATGTATAAAGTGAGAGAGAAGCGAACCTTGCAATCTGGTGCTGAGTGTCATGATCGATTGTCGAAGTTGTTCGGTTATAGTCTGGTTTTACAAAACGTTTTAAAACCTAGTTCACTATAACCAGTGGCTCTGATACCAAACTGTAACACCCCCAAAATACCACCTGCGGAAACCCCCGCGAGGCGTGTTACACATCAGAGTCTGAGCCACCAATCACATTGAACCAATAGAAAATACTTAATAAAACATGTTATCAAACCAATAATGTCGAGTAGCGGAAGCATATAATAAACTATTTTGTAATCGTTTCATAATAACTCAAAACCAAAGTGTCAATACTAGTAATCTCATAGCTTCGATCCATGACAACTCCAGCACTCCCAGATAGCAAGTCCACGCTCCACAGTTAACGACCTACAAGCATGCAACAAGTGTGTCAGACTACGCTGGTGAGTTCAAGGTATTGCTTACGTGGGGAGTTACCAGATATTAGATAAATCAACTCGTTGTATGTTTCTGATATCGTTGTTAATTCGTTTGTTGTACCGTATGTAGCGTCAATGATGGGAATGCCTAACTCCAATGCCCTACAGGCATTGGTCAAGTCAAGGTATCAAACAACCTTGACAAACTATAGGAGGTCTTATATCCGCGTTACAAGTTGTCCCAGTAATTAGTTCACGCCCGTCCTTACGGCCCGGTGTGAGGGTGCCAAACCTAATAGCGCTATCAACTAATTACCCCATTGCCTTACAGGCAATCCGGTAAATGATTGTTTCTATGTTTCAGTTGTTTACCCCAAGTTTCCCTTCCAAATGTTTATCAGATGTCCCAAACCACCGGGACGCATGCTTGAGAAAATGCAATGAACTCACCTGGGGTTGCTCGGTATGATTCACACAGTTCAATTAAGTTAATAAGCAATCAACCACGTCCTACCAAGTTATCATACCAATCAGATTCGTATTCAAATACTGCACGTAGGTTCTACACGTATTGTAACAAGTTGTACAAGTATTCAACACCCTATCAACGTAAACAGTCACGTAAACAAGCAAAGTCCAAGTGTTCAGCCCAATCAGTTGGGCTTATGATAGTGTGCAGGCCCAATATCAGCGTGTAAGGTTTCATGGTCTCGAGTCGCAACGAGGAAAGGTCCCGAGTCGCAACCAACGATCTCGAGTCGCAACCAAAGGCGGTTACGAGTCGCAACGGGACTCGCAACTGTGGTCTCGGCTTGTCATGGTCCGGTTACGAGTCGCAACAGGACTCGCAACCGTGGTTTCGGTTTATGCTGTTCGTGTCGGTGTGTGTGTTGGTTTCGACTCGCAACCGTGTGTGGTTTCGAGTCGCAATGGGAGATCCCGACTCGCAACCTCCTGTCGCAACCGGATGTGTAACTGATTTCCTGATTTACAGCTCATAATTTCCGTAACTGATTATGCACAAATTTGGCAATTCAATCATGATCAATTAACAGTTTTTCAATAGCATTCATACGGATCAAACAACAGTTTTTAGTCAAGATTCATGCATGTTCATACTATCATCATCAAGAACAGTGGATCGGATCATGTGACAATCGATTTCATAACTATCAAGCAACCTAAATCATGTTCCCAACTCATAACATCACAACCGGTTAACAAGCATCATATCCAATTAGACACAAACATGGCCGATTCATGAACATTAACAGTTAATCATCATAATCAAACATATTATCATGCAACAACACTCACAAGAACTTTCATATAACAACCAATTCCTCAACAATATTCAAACCATCAATAAACATAACAATCACTAACCGAATTAAAGAAGAGACAAGAATGATCCTCGGTTGTAGGGTGTGGGTGTGTCGCCGGGTTCCAAGTAGCCGAGAGGGAGAGAGAGTTCTTTAGGGTTTGTGTGTGTTTGTGTTGTTGTAACAATGAGAGAACAAAACTTTCCCCTAAGTGTTTACATGTTTAAGAAAGGTGGGCCGACCCCCACTTGGGCCGTCCTCACGGTTTCGAGTCCAACCACATGGACCGAATTAGTTGTGTAGGCAAGTGGGTTGGAGTTTGGTCCGGTTATATCCGATGCACAATGTCACAAAAATCATAATCACATAACATTCAAGTTCACACAATCAGTTTAAATATTCACATAAGGTTCAAGCGAGTCATACTAGGTTAGGTTCAAAATACGAGTTGTCACATAGCTTGTCTGACTTTGATGAGTCAGATTCATCACCAACACGTGGCTCCTTTGCTTCTGAAGAAACAAATTCATCGCCAGGAACTTTTTCTTTCTTAACACTCCATTCTGTCCTCAGATTTGTATCTGATGAATTCATCTTGCTTGATTCGTCATTCTTTGGAGAGCAAGACGATTTATCAGAACTCTTATCTGATTTACTTGTTGTATCCGAGGACAAAATCCTTTCCAGATACTCTCTGGCCTTCTTCCTCTTCTTTCGCAGTCTGTCTTTTTGCCCCTGAGAAAGTTTTACTTTTGTTTCCTGAACTTTAGGTTCTTAAACCTTCTGTTCTTTGGGCTTGATGTTGACTTGTTTCTTTACTGTTCTATGATATTCAACCCTCGATCTTCCCATCGATCTCCTCGGGCAATCTCTGGCAATGTGTCCTCTGATATGACATTCATAACACCTTCTTATTTCAAATCTCTGGCTTTGCAGTTAACAGCAATGTGTCCTTGATAGCCATAAGAATAACACACTCTGTTATCATACATCTCCTGTCTTTCATACCGTACACCATTTTCATACCACACACTTAGATCATAGCATTGAGTTGCCTTGTGGTAATCACCATTTCTCTGTTTTCTATCATTGTAATGATTTATCCTTGAAGAATCTTCATCCCATCTTCTCCTGTAAGCTGGATTTGGCTTTTGAGAACTGTGGTCAAACCTGCACCACTGATTACCAACTATTTTTGAGTTTTGATTTTTAAATTTTTGTGATTTTTGATTTTGATTGGATGACCGATCTGATGAGCTTTTATTATCTTTTTGAACATTTTTCAAATTTTTATCTTTTTGTTTCTGTTCTGCATTCTTCTTAACAGGCTTTTGCTTTGAGCATTCACCTATTTCAGTAGAATGTAAAACAATATTTTTAAATTTTTCTTGTAAATCTAAAAATATTTTTCTTTTCATTCCTTTTTCTTTTTCATCATCAGATATTTCATCACAATCTTCAATTTTGACCTTGTCAAAATTTGTGACCTTGTCACTTATTGGAACAGAATTGATCGGTTTTGGACAGGGAAAATTCAAACTATTTGATGCAGTCACAAAACCTTTCAATTTCTTTTCAAGTTCATCAATCTTGTTTCTTGAATTCTCAGCTTCTTTTTCAAGCTGAGAAATTCTTTCAAGATAGAACCTGAATGAATTTTCATTTTCAATTTTAAGATTTTCAAGAACAAATTTTTCATTTTCTAAACCTTTTAATTGTTCTTGAAATCTTGTTTCATTTTCTTTTAGATTTTTGTTTTCCAGTTTTATCCAGAAATCTTCATCTTCTGAAGATTTTCTTTTACTTTCAAAACCTTTTTTATTTCCTTTCAAAATTTTGTTTTCTGATGATAAACTCTCAACAATCTTTAAAAGTTTGTCATTATCAGATCTCAATTTTTCGCTGTTCAGCCGCAAACTCAAAATCTGTTCTTCATCAGCCTTCTTCTCGATCTTCAAAGTTTTGTTTTCCAATGTCAAACTCTCCACATCCTTCAGAAGTTTGACATTGTCTGTTTCTGATTTTTCGCATTTCAAGCATTTTCCATTCATCTTTTTCTCTTCTTTTTCTTTCTTCTCTTTCTCTTCTTCTATCATTTTCTCAGATGGAGTTCCCCACCATTTGTGTTGCCAATACTCATCATCTTCTTTTATCTCCTTGATGATAGCCTCCAGATCGAGCGTTTTGTCATCAATTGCAATGTTTCCATATTCATCCAGATAACACTCCCTTTTCGGATCCCATCTTCCCGCTCTTCTTGCTTCCAGAAAGATACGAGAAATTCTAATGATTCTGTTTTCAGCAATCATTTTCCGATAGCAATACTTCTGCTCTTCAGTACGATCATCTTTCCACGGAATAGGTTCATCGTTTGTCGCCATGAACTTATATTTGTGAAATACCTTGTAAATTGCCTCGTGTCACCTGCAAACCAACAATCAAACAATCAGTTTAAACTGAACTGAATACGTGAAATTGTGTTTGTGAAGCCAATCTAAGATTCGTTGTCAAAAGTTCGCGAATAAATGTTGTTCGGAAGAAATCTCTAAATGAATGAACTTGGGCCTTCACTGATTGGACCGTAAGCTTTTACACTTGGAACAACAAATCCACTAAACCAAAACTTGATTGGGCCTATTAATTGTAGTTCATTCACATGCAAAGGCTTTGATTGGGCCTCACTTCTACTAAACCGATATTTAAAAAAAAAAATATGATTGGGCCTTCAATTGTTTGACAAACAAATGCACTTGGTTCTGACAATTTACATGCAATTTTAAGATAGTCAACAATCTTTAAAACATAATACGATTTGATTGGACCAATGAATTGTATTATCAATTGCAGCCATTAACACTCGACAACTTCTTATTTCTAATTGGACCACACTCATCCACTAACACAATTAATCTTGAATTCAATAGAGCCGTCAATTCTCGCTGATTGGACCAAACAAATGTCACCAATACTTGACTTTATTTTGTGAATTAATCAAGTGGCCGACAATTTTAATTCCTTTAAGGATCCGACAACAATTTCTCAAGGGCCGACAAGGTTTAATGATCATAATAATACGATTGGACCTTTACTTTAAAGTGGCTGACACACCATTACCCAAGTTAATTTTATTGAACCGATGACAGCACATGCACTTTGATTCTATTTTTTAACTTGGCCGACAATCAATGTTCAGACAATATGATGACTATGACAGTTCTAAACGATGACTAATAAGCGGAACCTCAAGATTCATATAAGCGAAATCTGAACTGATTGTTCAAGCGGAACCCTTTTTTTTTAACTTTTAAGCGAAACTTGATTATAACCGAATAAGCGAAACTTGACGATCTTTCAAGCGGAACCTCAAGGTTTTTCAAGCGGAAACTCACTGGACGAATAAGCGAACATTACAAGCGAAACTACCTGAATTTTTGACAACCGAAAAACTTCGATTTCTCCTAAACGGCTAGGAGTTTCAATCTGAAACTTGGTAGGGTTGTAAATCAAAGATTTTCACACAATATATCGAAAATTCAGATGATTTGGACCGTAAAAACCCATTCAATTTGACGTTTTTCAGTAAAAAACGTGAAAAAGATGAAGAAATGATGAAATTCGGATATGATAATGCTGAAATCTGGTACGAATCAATGCGTTTGATCGTGCAATCGAGCTCCTAGCTCTGATACCACTTGTAGGACCGGTTTTGATATCGTTCGATTGCGTAACGAACGTTCAACGTGCGGAATCCGTGAACGTGCGTGACCGAACACACAATAACGTACTAATGACGTGATTCTATTGATATGATGTCGTGTACAAAGCCGTGAATCACGTAGAGAGACTTTCTCTCTCTAGACTTTCTCTCTCTAGAATAAATCTCTAAATCTCCAAAATGAGCCAAAAGTCTTAAATGAAACACTATAGCTCCCTATTTATAGGCATAAGGTTATAATGAGAAGTCTCCTTCTTTACACAATTGCCACCTTGCCTTTCTAACTAGATATAACACTAAAAGCTTAGAATTCTTTGGATTCCGCTACGGAATAGATTGACGGAGGCGATAGACAGATAATGCACTAACAATATTCCAAACCTTTCAGAAGTTCTTTGAGCTCAACTACACCGACTGATTTTATTACTTTCCGATTGGATAGAAAATTGGTATTTGAAGTGGAGAAAAATCATTAATACTTAATTTTTCGAAAATGTAATTAGGCATTATGTTAACACAAAGATCTTTATCAACCGTGACATTACTAATAAAGGAATTTTGAAAAAAACATGGAACCGGTGTAATGTTGATTTCAAATGGGTCTTCTTTTATTAGCGAAGTTTGATCGTTAGTTAACTTAATACTTACCGTTTCGTCAATTTTAGTGTTAGTGTTTAACTCTTTTAAAAACTTAGCATAAGAGGGTACTAAATAATGATTTTCAAAAGAAGGTGACAAGAGATTAATTTCTTCAAAATTAGACTCTTCTTGAATTTTAACGTTAACGGACTCACCTTTTTCGTTGTTTAACTCATGTGTCGGTTTTTCACTTATTTGTTCTTCCATTTTTACCTCTTCAACTATCTCTTTTTTATTACAAGTTAATTCTTCTCTTGCGCGTGACTCCTCTTCCCTTGCGCGAGATTCTTTTATGTATCGCTCAATAGTTTTAAGGTGTTCTAATATCCTATCGGTTACGTCGGCGATAGAGTAAGGATTGGGATTTTCAAAGCTTGAATCCGGTGTTCGATCCTTGGTTCCTCATAGTACTCATATGAAGTAGATGGTTCATACCATTGTTCTTCATTGTAAGTATATGATGGATAAAAGGTCGTAATTTTGTTCTTCATAATACTCATATGAGGTGGGTTGTTCACGCCACGGTTACTCATAATAAGCATATGAAGGTGGTGGCTCATATCTTGGTTCCTCAAAGTATGAGTATGAAGGCTCATACCTTGGTTCATCAAAATATGAGTATGAGGGAGAAGGTTCATACCTTTGGTCTTCATAGGATGTGTATGAAGTTGATGGCTCGTACCTGGGCTCCTTATAATAGGTATATGAAGTGGATGGTTGAAATGAGTCATAATATTGTACCGAGTGCGGGTTACTACAATTGGTGCAATAGTCTTCCCTATAATCATCCTCCCCATAGGTGTAGTTGTAGCCTCCTGAGTATTGATCCATAAGAATCACTCAGCAGACCACAACAGAGTCTCGAGACAAGAAAATGAAAATAAAAACGGAAACAGAAGCTGGACACGGCCCCATGTTCAGTGAGCACGGCCCGTGTTCCGGGTCTGTATCTGGGCGTTTGAATTAAAGGTTACTGGTTTTAGCAGCACGGGGGCGTGTTCAGTGAGCATGACCCCGTGTTCAGACTCTGTATCAGGGTGTTTTTTTTTTAAATATGCAGCACGGCCCCGTGTTCAGTGAGCACGGCCCGTGTTCAACCTACTGTAAATGCAAAACTATCTAAAATGCAGAAAAATGTGCGCGCGTTTTAAAAAGGTTTTGAAAAACTGATTAGGCAATCGATTTTAAGCTTTCTTAAAATCCTTGTGTCCCCGGAAACGGCGCCAAAAACTTGATGTGCGTGAAGTGTGCTATTTTTATGTATATTTTAAGCCCTTTTACACTTTTTAGCCAAGTTTTAAATTTATAGAACACGATATTTACTAACACTAAACACACATATGGGCAAGTGCACCCATCGTGAACGTAGTATAGTGTTGGTAAGATACCGAGGTCGTCCAAGGACACAAGAGCTTTTATTACCGGTTTATCCTCAACGTCTAATCAAATCAAAAGTTAGAAAAAAGGTTTTTAAACTAGACTAATAAAGTTAACTAAAATGCTGAAAAATAAAATAAAAGTAAAAACAGATAGACAAGATGAATCACTTGGATCCGACTCGTGTGTAGTGTAACCTTTGATTATTTCCGCACTTTTGCACTTTTTAAGAGATTATCTTAGTTATTGTAGTAGGCCCCTCTTTTGAAGGTGACGTTACCCTCAACCCAGTAGCTTGAGTCAGCAAGGATACAATCCTAAAGGGTCGGATTATTAAAAGATAATTAATTAAGTTATTAATGCATAATGTGGTAGGCCCCTCTTTTGAAGGTGACGTTACCCTCGGCTAAGTAGTCTGAGTCAGCAGGGATACAGTCCTAAGTAGCTGGGTTAAAGTTTTAATAGTAGCTTACATATGAGGGGATCAAAGAGTTTGGACCCCCGCCATCCAATACCGGTGGGTATTGAAGGAGGTCCTACTAAATTTGACCTAGGTCCTTGCAGGATCTATACACTGAACAAGGCAAGACTCTTACCAAACCGTTCCCTTAACCCCCGACCAGGTAGCCAACATATCTCCTATAGACCGTGGAGATATGAATGGTGAAAATCTTTTATTTTATATCGACAGTAAAATAATGCCAAGACACCACGGACAAACGATAAGGAAGAATCACCTTCAACATAAAAACTAGTTATTAAAGTCATTAATACATAACCAAATAAAAAGTGTGAAAAGATTAAAAATAAAAAGTATTACACTAGACACTTGTCTTCACCAAGTGATGTAAGAGACTTAGGCAAACATGGCCTTTGATTGTCAAGAACTCTTACGATCAATCTTGGATCCCGAGACGACTCACACACTCTATGATGGATGATGGATGATGGTGGTGGATGATGGTGTTGTGATGGTGGTGGTGGGTGGGTGAAGTGTGAGAGAGGTGGTGTGCCAAGGGATGGTTTGCAAATGAGCCAAGCACCCCTGTTTATAGCCTGAACAGCAGCTCGGGCACGGCCCCCTGTCCATTGGGCACGACCCCGTGTCCATCCTCCTTCTCTTTCTTCATTAATTGCAGTTTGTCTGCATTAGTTGACCACGCCCCCGTGTCCGCTGGGCACGACCCCGTGTGAAGAAGCGTATCTGTACTATCAAGATTTCCCTAGATTCTACGAATCTTAGAGTTGACCACGGCCCCGTGTCTGGTGGGCACGCCCCCGTGGTGGGTGATAGAAGCTTCTACATCTTTGTCTTTTCTGCTGACACTTGGGCACGCCCCCGTGCTCACTGAGCACGGGGCATGTTCAGCCTTCTGTTCTCTTGTTTTGCTTGGGAAGATGCTGTCGGGAGGTCGGGCATGCCACGTTTGTTCCTTTTCTTGTATTTATGTTAGATTTAGCTGCCTTTTTGCTTCTTTTATTCATTTGAGCTCATTTAATTCTGAAAATACAAAAGGAAGACAAAAACACACTTTTTCCAACATTAGTACTAAAAAAGGGTTAGTTTTATGCCACAATTGATGTAATTTATATGTTGCATTTTGTGCACATCACCATCTTCAGGTTTGGATCAAGAGAATTCGTCAGCTGGTCAAAGGAAAACAGGATCGAATGGGGCTGCGGAACCTATTTCGTTTGCTAAAGTAGTGAAGAACACTAAGGCGGATGTTAAGGTGAACTTTAGGGCGATGGAATCTAATGAGGTTGTTGATGGAGCAGATGTTATTATTCCATTGTCATCGGTTAAACAAGTTACGGACATGTATGCTAACACTTTGTATGGATATTTTCTGGGTAAACGTCTGGCATTTCCTGTGGTCGATTACTTTGCAAAAAACAGCTGGGTTAAATATGGTCTTTCACGGCTAATGATGAATGCAAATGGGTTCTTTTTCTTTTAGTTTAAAACTAAGGAAGGGATGAATCAAATGTTAGAGGATGGGCCTTGGATGATCAGAAGTGTACCGATTATTTTGAAGGAGTGGTCGGCTTCTATCAAGATGGAAAAAGAGGATATTAAAGTTGTGCCAGTCTGGGTCAGATTGCATGATGTGCCGTTAGCGGCATTTACCGAGGATGGTCTTAGCTTGGTTGCTTCTAAGATTGGGATCCCTAAGATGTTGGATTCGTATACTGCCACGATGTGTGCTGAGTCTTGGGGAAGAAGCAGCTATGCTAGAGCGCTTATTGAAGTTCAGGCGGGGACCGAGTTAAAGAAGAGTGTTACTGTTGCAATCCCAGCTTTGGATGGGAATGGTCACTCAATGGTGGAGGTCAAAATTGAATATGATTGGGAGCCTTTAAGGTGCTCCTCTTGCTGTGTCTTTGGTCATGATGATAGCTCGTGCCCAAAGAACCCTCAGGTAACTTCAAGTGGGGATTCTGAAAAGAATATTGATGATTTCCGGGTTGTGGGTGCCAAGAAGAAGAAAGTTAATAACCAGGGCCTCCATATGAAAAATCAGAAGCCTAAGTTAGTTTACAGACCAATTGTCAAGCCTAAACCAAAATCGTCCTTGAGGAGTCCGATGAATAACCAGGTTTCAACGTCTAACCCGTTTAATATTCTTAAGGACGATGATGGAAATCAAGGAGGTATCACTGTGGGTCGAGTGGAAAAGAAGGCTACGCAGTCGACTAGTGACAAGCAGGAATCAGATGAGGAGGAGGTTGTTGAAGTCTATAATGAAACTAGTGAATTTATGACTCCGGGTACCCATTCTTTATCTTCGAGAGCAAAGGCAGGCACCTCTTCCACAAAGTTCTCCAATGGATAGACTCTTATTGGTTCGTGTGAAGGGGTTGCCAGTTTGTGGCAATTTCATTTTTGATAATGGCGGATGAGGGCTTAATTTTTGTTTTTGTTTTGTTTTGTCTACTGATGTATAGTAGGCTAGGATATGGGGTGTCATAGGTGTTTTGTTTTGTTTGTTTTACATATATGGGGCATGTCCTGTATATGAACTAGTGTGGAATACATCCTCACTACTTGTACTTAATTGCGGTTTGTTTTAATAGAATCACCGAGGTAACCCTTTACCCCCAAAAAAAAAAAAACAGTTCATCAAATAAATATGTGACTAAAATTACATGTTGAAAGCTTTGAATGGAAATAGGATTTCTAAGTTGCAGGTTTAAAGTTTTGAACAAAAATTAAAGGTTGGAGGTTATGAATGTGAAGCAGAGGATGATGATTGAAGTTGGTTCCTAGATGTTAGGGGCAACCGTCGGTGCCGGAAATTGGAGAAAACAATATCGCAGTGGGGCTGTTTGTTACCGGCGAAGTGGTGATGGTGATGTGAGGTGGTTGTGACAGTGATGGTGGTGTTCTAGAGAGAGAGGGGGAGAGGAATCGCTGCTTCCTTTCCACACCCACAAAGCACCATTTTATCAACCTTGAAACCCTAATTGAGGAAGAAGATGCAGATAATCAACCTTGAAACCCTAATTGAGGAAGAAGATGCAAATAAGAGGGGATATAAAGGGGTGAGTAATAAAGTAAAAAACTAAAATACCAATAATACCCTTGCATTAAATAAACCTAACTGAGTAATTTAACTCAGTTTGGTGTAAAAGACTTAAAGTGATATAAAACATGTGATTTAATGACATAAACTGATATAAAGATGCAGATAATCAACATACTTTTTTCTTTAAATTTTCTGGTTAAAGCACCGCAAACATATGTTATTTCCTGTGATCACAAAACTCAACAAGTAGTCGTCAGTTATTATTGTCAAATGGTATTAACACACCATTTGACCCGTTTAGTCAACATGACCATTTATCAACGTATGATGGTATATTAATACCATCATGCCCCTTGAACCTATACCGTTCGCGCCGTGAGTTCTTATTACTTAAAAGACATTATTCTTAAATTGTTCGACCCATTATAACTTTTACCAAATGGTGTCTTTATTTTGATCTCTATTATTTTAACTATTAATTTGAACCATTTGGTTGTCGAGTGAATTCCATAACTTCAATGACATACCAAACACAACCATTTTCGCTATATCAACATTACACATATTTTAACTAAGCTTGTCTACATAAATGTAATGGGATGACAAGTCGTGTACCTTAGATCTTCCCTTTAAGCCTCGTATCGCTCCCGGCTTTATCTCCCGCCTTCTCGCTTGAGTCGCCTATAGTGAACAACCCGGCTAATTGTTAAATTGCCACTTTAAAGAATCGATATCATCCAATTTTGTCAAGAATCATTGCATATGATTCTTTTCAAGTTTTATCATACTTCTATAGCTTTATGTTTTCACTTAGGACATTTATCAAACACCTTGTGGGTATGATTTACAATCCATTATGTTACATCAAATCTTAGTAAATTCCTAACCACGAATTCTCAATTCAACAAGTAGGTATGTTCATCATGGGCATTTTAACGTCACATTTCAGTTTGTTATGAGTTCATATGCTCATTTAACTCTTTAAATTTCATGAACTCAACCTTTTTCATCAAAACCCACTTATACCCATATGTGCATTTAACCCTAACATTCAATCATGACAAGTTTCTACCATCATCATTCAAGGGTTCGTTTCTAGACTTAAACTCACATCAATTTCACTAAAACATTCAACTTTCATACAAGAATTTCATTCATGCATGATTGTCAAAATTTCAAAATATCACCAAAATATAAGTTTCGACATACCTTACGATCCCCTTGACTTGGTGATCGTTTATATATATTCATATCTGAATTTGGCCTTCGATTGATCCTCCAATTGAAGATATTGTTGAGCTAGGGTTTATAACCCTTTTCTCCTGGCTCCTGGTCGATCGAACACACACACATGTGTGTGTTTTAATTTTTTTATATAAATGTTTTAATTAAAACACTTTCCTAGTTACCCACATTTAGCCCCTCGTGTTTAGAGGTTATAAGTCTTGATTTTTATTTTTATTCATTCACTTAATTACCCATTAATAAATAAGTTAATTATTTCTAGTTAACTTAGTAGATTCGGGGGTTTATAACCCGTTTTACTTTAAGTCCCGTTAACTCGGGCCTTTTATTACTTTGTTTTCTCAAAATGATTATTCACCATTTAATTAATATTAGGTTTAATTATTTAAATCCTAATATTTACCGGGTTAATTTTCACCACTAACGGTATTTTACCCGTCATTAATATTAACGTGGTTTGATTACCAAACCCGTTTTGGGGGTGTTACATAAGGGCATTGTAGTCAATCCAGGACAATAGTTTCTCTCTCCTCCAATTCCCCCCATTTTTAAACGTTAATAACTTTTTCATATGACATTATTTTTTTATAAAAAGTGTACCAAAAAACGAGCGTTTTTTTAATCTTTAAAACGAGTATACTATTGCTATATTTTTGATTTTTTTTCGAAAACCCAGTTGCGTAAAACGCAATGGAAAAAAACGTAAAAAATGACTTTTTTTCTAAAACGCAATGCACCAAAAACACAAAGAAATCTCTTATTTCTAAAACGCAATGCCAGAAAACACTTAAAAATGTCTTTTTTCTAAAACCCAATAGGCTAAAAACACCAAAGAAAGTGTACTTTCTAAAACACAATGGACTGAAAACACTTAAAAATGTGTTTTACCTAAAACGCAATGCACCAAAAACACAAAGAAACGTCTTATTTCTAAAACGCAATGGCCAGAAAACAGTTAAAAATGTCTTTTTCTAAAACGCAATGGATTGAAAACACATAAAAATGTGTTTTACCTAAAACGCAATGGGCTAAAAACACTTCAAAAATGTGTTCTTATAAAACCAATGGCCAGAAAACACATAAAAATGTGTTATTTCTAAAACGCAGTGGCCTAAAAACACAAAAGAAAGTGTTCTCTCTAAAACGCAATGGACTGAAAACACATAAAATGTGTTTTACCTAAAACGCAATGGACTAAAAACACTTCAAAAATGTGTTTTTCTAAAACGCAATGGCCAGAAACCACATAAAAATGTCTTATTTCTAAAACGCAATGGCCTAAAAACATAAAAGAAAGTGATCTCTCTAAAACGCAAAGGACTGAAAACACATAAAATGTGTTTTACCTAGAACGCACTGACTAAAAACACTTCAAAAACTGTCTACGGAAATGAGGCAATTTCCAGAAAATTAAATTTTCTGATGCAGTTTTATTAAAGCAATTTAATCAAAAAGAAATTTCGACCCCAGCCAGGGGCTCTGCCCCTTGGACCCTGCTCCTAGGGGTGCTGCCCCGGACCCCCGCCAAGATCGTAAAACACAATGACTCAATTCAAAAACCCAGATCTTAAAAATGCAATTCAAAAAAATTTCTTACATAGATCGAAGCTGGTTCTTCAGATTTCTTCACCGATTGACAAAATTTGAATCGAACGAATCAAACAAATCGAGTGATTCGCTTCAAAATCACAGGAAAAAATGAGATATTGTATGAAATTATACTGGGTTTCTTCAATAAAGTTGAAGAACACGTTGATTTGGTGTTTGAATCATTGATTGGTGACGAAAATCGCACGATAATGTAGTGATTATTGAGATAGAAAGTGAAGAAAAGGTTGAAGATGGTGGGTTTTGAAAATGGTGGTTTTGAAGTTACAGAGAGAAGAAGAAGAAGGGAGAAGATTGGGTAACATTGACTAAAATACCCTTCCTCTTTGTTTTAAATTTTGCCACATGTCATAATCCTATTGCTTCCTATCCTTCTTAGCCAAAATAAACTTCCTGTTTGATCATCACCCTTATTAGCTATTCAAAATATTAACTCTATATTAGCTATTAGAATATTAACTCTATATTTGATCGATGTATTTGTGTTTAATATTTAGATAAGAGATCATGTATAAGAGAGGAATTTTGCACGAAGCGTAGAAGAGAATCATCATGATCACACATTTATTTTTCTTAATTTAAAGAGGGAAGGGTATGATGGTCTTTTCTCATTTTAACTAGTTTCCTCATTGATTTTCAAACGGCTATAACTTTTTCATACATTAATATTTTTTTTTTAAATTACACCATATTAACGAGCATTTCATTCTCTTTAATTCGAGCTGCTTATTGTTATAGTGTTTTGTGACATTCGCCACAAAACCAGGTAAATCCTAATTTGAATTATCCAGCTTACACGATTAACAAACCGATACTGATTATGTCGCGGATGAGTCCGAGGGAATGTTATGCATAACATATGAAAAAAAAAAAACAGCTGAGTTGGGGCAATTGAATTCATAAAACTATCATAGGTGCCATAAGCGAACCTACGAGTACAGGAATGCTTATACATGATCCGTAGACTATAACATATTATCAGGAATGCTTTATTGGGTAGAAAACGCGTTAAACCAAGCAACTATCGTTTAACGGAACGCCTTAAATTTTAACGTGTACTGAATAATCCAAACATGTTTTTTTTCATCAGTTAAGCCCCAAAAGACTAATATAACATAAATATAAGATGTTTTGAGTACAAATGCCCAAGTGTTCGAGCTTTTGTGTCGGTTGGGTTTGTTTTATTTTTAAACGCAAAAACGCCCGCTTCATTTTTCGCCTTTTTTACCGAACCACGGGAGCGTTTAATACCCGATAACTAACCTAAACACAAAAAAAAAAAAAAAACTCAGATTTTATATAGTGGTGGTTGGTTGTATGCTTGGCCAAATAATGGCCACTTGGCCTTTTTCCTTGTTTTTCTTTTATGGTGACAACAACAACAACACCACCACACACCTTACAAGGCCACTTTTTGACCACAAATTCTACAATACGTATTTTGATAACTTCACTGCTGATCATTTGCTTCAAAGAGTTCAGCCAAAAATCATAAGGATTCACGAGTATGCATCTTTTTCTCATTCTTTTCTTTTTAACTTTAAACTAGCAAAACCATGTCTATTTTGATCCAAACAAGGCCAAACCCTTGGCCATGTAATTTGTTTTTAAGTCAGGTTATTGTCCCATGAAGTTTTTCAATCAGTTTTATTGAAAAATGATGAGTTTTGGATCAAAAAGGGCATTTATTCGACACTTAAATCGCCTAACGAAAAAGAATGGAAAAGAACACTAAAATGCTGCCAAAAATCATAAGGATTCACTAGTACGCATCTTTTTCTCATTCTTTTCTTTTTAACTTTAAACTAGCAAAACCATGTCTATTTTGATCCAAACAAGGCCAAACCCATGGCCATGTAATTTGTTTTTAAGTCATGTTATTGTCCCATGAAGTTTTTCAATCAGTTTTATTGAAAAATGATGAGTTTTGGATCAAAAACGGCATTTATTCGACACTTAAATCGCCTAACGGGATGGAAAAGAACACTAAACGGGCATGATTGATGATTTCAATTGTATGGTTGTGCTGTACATGTTATGTAGGTACTATAACCAGAAACTCGGTGAAAACGGATCTCGGAATCTAGGCCTGACGAGGGATACGCGGAAATGTATAATATTTAGTCGAAAAACTAAAAATATAGAAATTGTTTTGCCAACAGATTTTGATGTGGGATATTATTTGATCATGAGATTTTATGACATGGTATAGGACAGTAGAAAATGATCTTGGAAAAATTTGGGAATTTTCGGACAAACGAGGAATGTTTGGCAAATTTATTTCGTTTAAAAACAATTAAATCAGCAAAAATAGTTAATTATTTCAATAAATTTCGAATTTTTTCAGAATGATCATATATTATGGTAAGTTTCGTACGAAAATTTGGGATAACCTGAGCTACGGTTTTAATATAGCACACTTTACGAGGTTTTCATTATTTTAAAACCGGTTTAAAAAATTCGGATGAACTTCAAATTTTACTGGGGGTTTATGTACATATTAAGAGTGTTCAGTAAAATTTTGGAATTTTTAGAGTACGGATGGTCGGTTCGCAAATTAAACGGTTTATATACGTTATAAAATATATTTATTAAAAATTAATGAATACTGTTTAAAATTATAAAAATATTTTTTCTAGAAAATTTACATTAGAAATAATTTCTACAAAAAATATTGGAAATTTATACATTACAGGTTTATTTTTCTAAAATTCACGTTTTAATTATTATTTCTAAATAATAACCGACAAATTTAAACGCATAACGAACCCGCCAAAGTTTTTATACCACTCAGGTTTTATTTGGCAATAATTTTAAGGTCGGGAATAAATCCCAACCCTTCTAGACTATATTCGGTTAAAACAGGTATATTACACACTTATCTGGTAATTACACGACTCTAAATACGGAAACGCTTATTTGGGCGACCTAGACCTTCAAACGCCCAAACTCCCTTAATATAAAACTAATCATTTTTCATATACTATAAAATGGTACACTTTGTATAAACATATCATTTCCTAAATACCTCGAACAAACAACTTTGTCCGGCACCGTAAACGGTGTCCGGCGTCCAAAGCTAATTTCAAAATGCCGACCATGTCCGATTCCATGTTCTAATGATCCTAGTCTGTTCTTAGACATTTAAACATAGTCCAACCAAGTCTACAGACATTAATCGTATAATACTAGTGTTAGGTGTGGATTCGCCGATTTCTGTAGGATAAATTGTTGTGCCACTGTGAGTTTCACTAACCCTCTCTTTTTAATACATGTTTTACTGTTTCCATAGAGGGTCCATTTGATTAACATACTCGTGCACGTGCAAACTATTTTGATACTATTTATCTGAGTAGACACCTAACATGCTTAAATCCCCACAAGCAAGTTATACAATGCCGATGAATACTATTTGGGTTGACAAGCCTAGACCGCACTGAATACAAGGTTGTATGCCGTTTGCGCAAACACGCGGTCGCACATATTCATAACGAGCTATGATGTGTTAGGCATAGCCACATGGGGTACTTGGTTATGGTTGTGGTTGGTGTTTTTATTCGTCAACATGCAGTTACAATAATTATCTAACATAGTACACATAATACAACCAATTTTCCAAATATATCACATTGAAACAGGAATGTGTTGCTTTTTAACAGGACATGATTTATGGGTAATTGTTATTGAGGGTGGTGGGTGCAGAAAGGTGATTAACTAAGGTTGTAGTTATCACTATCAATAGTGCCTCCTAATTATGCATCCCTCTATGTAAACTACTTATGAAAGTATGTAACTTGTTGTAAGCATGCCTAATCTCAAAGGTTGAAGCCTAGATATCCCTATCGAATACCTAATTCTCTAAAACCTTTGGCTCTGATACCAACTGTAACACCTCACCCGATAAGGATGCTTTATGACATAGCTGATACAAAAAGTGCTTATTTTAGTGTTAACAGCGTACATTACACGGTCTAAAAATCAAAATATAGCATCTGACCATACTAAGCCTAGTATGATATTACAAAACTTCCACGAGATTACACAATCTAGGATATATAGTTCTATCCACTATTAAGAGTCTGAAGATATACTATTCCTTCACACTGATACAAGCAAGGACTATAGTTCACGGTCATGCCTTATTACTTGTCACACATGCTTAAAAGACGTAAGCTATTACTGGTGAGTTCATGAATATACACGAGTTATTAATCATATTATTTCACCATGACTTTGTACCCTCCAATATCATCGGAACCTAACGTCAACACGTGACACATCATCATACTGCTAATGTCTCTACACCGACAAGTGTAGTACCAGACAAATCCCGCCCAACAACACGTATAATGGACCACAAATATCGTGTGTATTGTGACAAAAGGCACAAATCCGGTAACTTTCGTACTATTTTAATAATATTTTGTTGTCTGCAATTATGTGTTTTAACGTCAACATTATATGCTTGCATGTCATACATTTAATGTCACACCCTGACTTTTGCGGAAGCGTGATTATGGTGTGACTTTCTTAATATCATTGCATTCAATCATAACATCAACTATATGATAAAAACCATAGGATTGTCATCCATTAAATAAGTCTAAAACATAACAACATCATTTTAAAACGTAGACTACAAATTCTAGTTTTTTTATAAATCGTACAAAATGTTTATGAGTTCATTAAAGACTTGCGAAATGCTATTGAATATCTAGGTTTGGAAAAACATGTCTCGTCTAGGAATAAGACACACTGTCCAACCTCAGAGACCATGGATGACATCTTTATTGTTAATGCAGCATAAAAACTTCCAACGCCCGCCAGATCCATTTAAAATTTCCTGAAATACATGTAGTTTGAAAAACATCAACAAAAGTTGAGCGAGTTCATGTGTTTGTTTGTGTGTATGTATAAACCTTTGAAAATGTTGTAAGTATGTATGTAAGTCCCTGGTATGTAGCAATAAGGAAAAAGAGATCACCAATGGTTTGCAAGGTCATTGATATGTGTAAAGTGACGCAGGAAGACTCAAACCTAGCAGATTTTGGCATCAGGCACATAGTCACCTCATGGTCCACTCGGCGGACTCAGGAGTGGGGCTCGATACACCCGAATAGATCTATCACTCATGTCCCTCGGTCCTACAACAAGGATTAATGACCTTAAGTTCTACCTACCCACTCACATGATCTAAGTAGTATAAACCCTCCCTACGCTAACCATACCATGTAATAAATGTTTGTAATATTTGTCGCATGTATTTCACCCCCGAAGTATAAAACTGAAAACAGTAAAGAGAAAAGGGGGAAACATGAACTCACATTATTGCGTCTTCAGTATGTGTAACCCAAGTCTCCTCAGCCAACACAACTACCTACAGCGTACTAACGTCTATTAGACGAACGGGCCGTGCCTTTGCTTAGAATGAAGGTTTTTGAGTTACGCTTCTTGTGTTTCCAAAATTATTCCAGGTTATATTTATTAGTTAAAATATTTATTTTAACTTTAAATTATAGTTAACGTTTGGAATAATCGTTAATCAATATTTCGTATTCCTACTTCTCAAGTATTTTAACTTCGTATTTCCTTCCCAAGGATGGGGGTATTTATACATGTACGCTTTATAATTTCGAAAAATATATTTTAAGTCCCACTTAGAAAATATATTTTAATCACTTGCCTAAAACATTTTAATTTCAAAATATATATATTTTTCCCAAAATATACATAAGTTACGTTTTAGCGTGTCGTAAAGCAACAATACTTGTGTAACTTAAATATTTATTTTGTGAGAGCGTTGGTATTATTTTGGAGTCGTAATTTCATGGTATTTTTATATTATTTTAACCCTAAAAATAATATATCTAGTGCACAGAATAACAAACAATCACACAAGCGTTTTAGTATAAAATATATATTCTAAATATATATTTATCAAATCTTATTTACGAAAATCCACCTCCGGTACTTGGTAATTTTGAAACAAAAATGATGGCGAAGTTTATTTAGAAAAATAAAGTTAAAGATATATTTGCAAACACTTGTTAGAAAAATATTTCTAAGTGTTGAAATTTTAGAAAAATTTCGCCAGAGTTTTCTTTGTAAATGGAGGCGTCCATGCTTACTAGCATATCATTTTCTTTTGTAAAATCATTCAAACAATTAACAACCAACAATATACAATTTCTAATTACCAAAGCATAAATCATAAACTTATGAACTTGAAAAATTTATAAAAACGTGTAGTAACTTACTAACATACTTAGTAAGTCTTGTTACCTTTAAAAATGTGATTGGTTCGTTAAAAACTTTATTTTTAAAGAATTTGTATTTTCACAACTTATAGTCAAAATTTCTAAAAATATTTCTTTGTGAAAGTTTCTTTTTACACAAGTGGTCCTACACTTGTTTATCCACTAAAAATGCGATTAGTTTATGTAAGACCCAAGTTTTAACAAAACTCTTTCTTTTCACTTGGTTCTTTCGAAAAATCACTCGTAGATCTTTAGATCTACAAGTTTACAACCCGTTTTGATCTTCATTTTTCAAGAAAACATGTATGCAATCAAGTTCATAGCTTATGTGTGGATGATTTCATCATCCACAACATTTTTAACCTTCACATCTTGCTAGTTCATGTCTTTAAACATGATCTAGCAAGTCTAGGTGATGAACCGTATCATTCTATCTAACAAACAACATTCAACAAGCATAATAACATAAGATCAACATGATTTCATCACTACTTTAATCATATTTCATCTTTAGTTAGTTTATACTTCAAGAATTTGATTATGTTCTTTAGGGTTCTTAACATTTCATCACCCTTTTCACTATTAACCACCAAAAATATGTACAAGATGAAGATCTAAGGCACTTACTACTAGCACAAGGCTAGGGGAGTTTCAAAGCGTAAAAATGATGGATAAAAGAAAATGAGAGCGGTCCTTGAGCTTCCGAACACACCAAGCTTAATTGTAGCGTCTCTTGCACCTTTGGGTATGTATGAAATGCTTGAAGGAAGCTTGATAGTGGTGTTATGGTGGTGTGGTGGTGGCGGCCGAACCCAAAGAGGAGGAAGAGAGAGTTGTTTGCAAATGTTGTGATGTTTGTGAATGAGGGACCATGACCTTTGTGTTTATTTATAACCCAAATTCATCTTTAACCACCATACAACATGTTCCTTAAACCACTAGCAACTTAATAAAATATTGTAAGGAATTGTGGGGGGTGTCCCACCCCACATAACCGTAGAAGGGGGGGGGGGTTATGGGGTTGGGTTTGGGTTTCAATTGATCTAGTTACTAACTAGTTAGGAGGTTAAGGTTAATTTAGTAGTTTATTGTGTGTTAAATAATATAAAGTGTGTTAGGGTGTTCGGGGACCCTAACTGGCTCAGAAAAGTAAAAACAATGTGTTTGGCAATATTTTTATGTTCCGGGTAAAGTCCGGTTGTTCGGTTGGATGTTGATCCGTTAAAGTGCTAAATTAATCTTTTAAGTGTCTTTTATAATACTTTTAGTGACACATTTAATTCCCAACACTTTGGAAAATATCTAGGACTATTTTGTCAAGTTTTTACACTTTACTAGCATTGTTAAATGCTGAATTTTGGTTATTCAGTGTAGAATTCTGCACTTCAAGTATGTTTTAGGCACTTCCGGGCACTATAACTATCACTTAGTGACGCAGTTTTATGATCCTCACTTCCCTACACTTTCTACTAGTGTAGTATTCTATTCCTGGCTCACACTGGCCTCAAAAACAATGTCTGTTTAGGTGCTGGCATTGTCAGCATGTCTCTGGATTATCCGCTCACTATGCTAACTGTGCTTTGTGCATCAAGTTTGTCACTAAAGTTTGTATGTAATAAATGGATTGACAGTATGAATGTGATGCATGTGTATGTATGTAACAGAAATCAGAAAGCAGTATAATCAACAGTTGTAATTAAGCACAGTCATTAAGCATAAATCAATACTAATTAAATGTACGGATGCATGCGAATTTGACAGTTGTCACATTCTCCCCTGTTAAGAAAATTTCGTCCTCGAAATTTGTACTACCTTAACTCCTTATGTACACGTCACACGCGTGTGTATATGAATAATACCGAGGTAAATAATCACTAAACCGAATCAAACCTTACTCACATCAGGCAAGTCCAAGAATATATAAAAGGTGTGTGCCTTTAGCATTTGATGTCAAAGGCGCAAGGCGTATTTGACGTATAGTCTAGTGTAATCCAGCTAGTGGGGGGGGGGGTTTCGCAAAAGAGGAGTTTTGGCTAATAAGATTCTCGAACCGTAGCATCTGCTATGAGATTTCAAAATCGGTAACTCAAATGTAATAGTAAAATGGTCTGCTAACTACCGAGCAAATGGATGGTAAGGTTTAGTGTGTTGACATTCTTAAATTTTGAAAGTACATCGAATGCAATACAAGCGAATCTGGTGTATCATTTTCGTGATTCGTAGTTGCATCAGAAATGTTTAAATGACAGGTCAAACGAAAGTATATGCAGTTTTGGGTGAAACGGTTGACCATGATTAGCACAAGCTACAAGTTTGTAAGGACACCACGAGGTGTCGTAATGACATAATTTAAATATAGTGGTGACTGAACAAATTCACCGTGTTGGAAATCAAATAAAAGTGCACCGAACAAGCCTGAAGATTTGATTTACACAATGTCCTAGTGTTTTTAGTCGAATATGGAACATCAAAGAGCCACTGTTTTCGGTCGAAAGTGAGAAAGCAATGAGTACCGCAAGACATTCGACCGATCAAAAAGAATTGTTAGGAGGTGCACTGTGATATGAAATGAATTTATGTACCTTTGCCTCAACACACAACTGTGTTGAGACCGATTTCATTGTGATAATAAGACGGATTTAGGGAAAATTATCAAATAATCAATTAAATCCGTGTACGAAGTGAGTAACCAAATAAGTGCAAGCTTCAGTTTTGTGAAAGTATCCCAACAAGGTGTCGTAACCAACAAATGATTTAGTGAAGTCGTAGACTAAACAAGTCTACTACGACTTGAAACAAAAGAATTTTTGCAATAATGTTTGAATATGATGCTCTCAACACATCATATGACGTCTTAAACTGAATGTGCGAAATGAATAAGTTCAAGCAATTGAACTTGGTTCCGGCGTAATCCGATAATAAACGTATGCACCAACTAGGGAATCCCAGCATGGTTACGATGATGAACTATGAACGTAACTTGAAAGGAAGCAGTTTCAAGAAAATGTGTTGACTTGGTATCAAAAGAGCCAACAATAACAATAATGTAGGTTATTCGAAATATGAGTCAGTAATTAGGTTTAGCAAAATAATATTTAAATTTCAAAGAAGTGTTTGTCCGAAGCGAAACCACATGCGTAGCAAATGATGCATGTATGTCATGAAAGTTTCCGAGTACTGAAACAATGAGTACTTGCTAAAATGAAGAAATGACCAAGTATCGAAACAAATGTGTGTTCGCTTTTTGCGATGAAAATCAACGAGATGTAACTAACATCAAGGGGAGTAGAGGTGCAAACGTCTTCTCGCTAGAAGTAAAAGAATTTTCAAGTACTTTCGGTTTGGTCAACGGAACTGGCATATATGTCAGGTTGATGGTGTCTGCTCGAGTTAACGGACGTGGTTTCTAAGTAACGACTTTTGTGAATTTGGACCTGGCTCCCGATGGTCCTAATTACATGTTTCCTAGACTCTCAGAGTTTCGTATTCGGTGTAGAATCGTTCGGTACATCGTGTAGGAAACGCCATTCTTATGTACGCTTAAAACAAGTTATTGTCCCACAATTTTCCCCCGGTATACTTTCTTCCTGAAGTTACAGCTGTTCGATCATTGATCGGTCGGGAAATACGGGTTGGATCCTCGCAGTTAGTCCAATAAGTAGTTCGTCAATCCTTAGCAAGAGTCGCTGACTCTTGTTGGCTAGCTCGTCCGACTCCTGGTAGTTTTGATGTTCATTTGAAAGTCATCGTCCTTTCTTTTGACGAGCAGAACTGGGGTAACCCAAATCGGCAATTTTGGTCTGTTATCTTCCTTCTCTATCCACTTCTGAAACTACATTGTCAATCCTTGCATTTCCGAAGGTGCAAGTCTCTGGAGTGCATTTACCACAGATGCGGCGCCTGGAATCAATCGATGTGAAATTCGACTTGTCGTGGAGGAGGTATTTCTGGCAAATCTTCGAGGAAGACCTTAGGATATTTCCTTATCATAGGAATATCTTCGTGCTTTGGTTCTTTGGCTCCTCCTGTCCCCGACATGAGCCAAGAAAACAACACATTCTTTACGCAACACCCTTCGTTCCTTCAAGCAATTAGTAATTTGTAAAGGCGTATCCCGCTTCATGAGTCAAGATTGTTTCTTCGTTTGCCATCGCGGTGCGGATATCAATCTCCTATTGATCCAATCCATCCAACTACCTTGTTGAAGTCTCCCAATTCACTGGCAGTAGATCAAGCGTGAGCTCACACTCTCCGGGTCCTATCTTGCCATGTCCCATTTACTTCGTTGGCTTCTACTAGCTTCCCATTAGCTAGTTCTATCAAGTGCGGGTTACCTAACTTACTTACTACTAAACCAATCATACTTTCAACCTTTAGAAATGCGAAACTAAATTCGCGACAGTATCTAACAGCACGGATGCATATCGTTGAGTAATATGGGACGTACCGATATCCACGCTTGGATTCCTGGCGAGCTCCCCTAGCTCTGCTACTGAGCTTTTATCCTTGTGCCCGATTCTTCTTAGGACAGTATTTTCTAAAGTGCTTCTTGCTTCCACAGTTAAGACAACCTCGAGCATGTTTTTGTTTGTCACTCGTCCTGCCTTTGTCGTTGTCGTTGTTTCCTCCGTGATTCTTGCTATCATCTTGGTCTTTATTTCCACGTTCAATACCTTTCCTACAAGTCTCCTTGGGATGCCCCCTCTTACCACAGTTATCATATTTTCCATATTTACATCGCCCGACATGATAACGTAAACAATTATCGCATTTAGGTAGGATACCCATGTAGTCTTTTCCCTTCTTGGCCTTCTTCTTGTTACTTACCCGAGTAACCTTCTTGAAATTTACGAGCTTTCTCTTGTTATTCCTAGATGACTCTACAGGAGTCTCATTTTTTCTCTTCCGGAGTGGAAAATTTTCCTTGCCTAATCGCTTCTCCAGTGAGCGCCACACTTATGCTGATAGCCTCGGTGATCGTTGAAGGTTTAGATGTTGTTACCAGGCTTAGAATCTGAGGTGCCAGTCCCCCGATGAAACGTTCGATCTTCCTAGATTCTAGTTCCACCAAACGTAATGCAACTTGTGATAATTCACCAAATCTCTACACATATTCAGCTATCTTTGGAACTTCAATTTTCAGGTTCCACAATTCAGTTTCCAACTTCTGGACTTCCGCCCTAGAGCAATATCTCTTGCGCATTAGTTCCTTCAGTTTGTCCCACGTCAAAGCATATGTAGTAGTCTCGCCCATCGTTTGAACTTGAAGGTTCCACAATGACAAAGCCCCATCTATTAATAGCCCAGCTACGTACGTGACCTGATGTTTTGGGGCACATTTGCTCAATTGTAAGACAGAATCTGTCTTCTCAACCTAGCGCACGAAGGCTAAGGCACCCCCAGTGCCATCGAATCCTCGAGGTTTGTGGTTCAAGAACTGCTCATAGGTGCAACCGCTGGGTGGGTTATTTCCTGAGGTACCTCCACTGTGTTCGGAGCGAAGGGCCTCGAGTTAAGCGATGGCTTGCGAGATGCGTCCTTGCAGTCCCGACTCTCCTGTCGTTGGCAGAGTGTTGTTGATATCGACGTTCCCTTGTATTGGCATCTTCTAAGAAGAAGATTGGTTAGGTCAAGTCTTATTTGTTTAGGAAGTGCATATGGTTGTTTTTAGAGATCAGATGCATATACACATAATAGGTTATCATACCAACCAATCAAGCAATAGTATAATCATAGTATAACCAAGCAACTTGGTAATTATATTTATAGCAAGTAAGCATGTAGCATTATAATTATAGCACACATATATAGGTCAATAACGCGCTTAACGAAGACATAGCGACTGAGCTTTCGTTGGTCATTGGTCACCAAGTATTTCGCATGCTTAATGATGATTGGCTTCTCATTATTCCCTGGCCACGATTGTGTTGTCTTCCAAAATGTATCACATCAACAAGGACACAGCGTCACCCTACCCTTGTCCATTAAATATGTTAGTGTATCAAAATTACGTAGTCCGATGAGGTCTTCAAAAGTCTCCACAATATCGGGTCATCATTAATGTCCTACCCAAATGTAATGTAATTCACATAATCCAGAAACCAACTATACTGGTGACTGAGGTGGAGGAAGAAAGAGAAGTAAATTGTCGACATGCGTGAATTCCTCCTCGAGCTTGTATATACGTCGAAGTGGTAACTGCTCTGTTGCTTGGCAGTAAAGATGCGAGCATCAAAACCTGGGAAAGGTGTAATAGCAACAGGTGAGAGCGCAAAAGGAACCTTGATGAAAGTATACTGGAAATAGACAGGGTGGAGGACGTGGTGTCAGCTCAAGCTCCAACATTCTGCGACTTGTATCCTCAAACTACAGCTGATGTGACAGGTGTACTCATCCCGTGTGTGGCCTCCATAAAGTGAGGGATGGTAAGGGTCTAAAATCAGTATAGTGTGTTACAGGAACCATCGAAACGGTTCGTCCAGCGATGTAGAGATGAATGCATCAGACGGTGCGGCCTGTGAGGTCATAGAAAATGCTGTTGTAGTAAAATGGATCGTTGTGCAGGTGCTGACCTGGAGTACCTTCCCAGGGTGTGGGTATATCTTGAAAGAAAGCGATAGGCATGTTGGCGCATTGGACGTCGGTCTTCACGAGAGCAACATCAGCGGGTGAAGGTGCAGGTACAAACGTCTCAACCGATAGGAAGATCATTAGGTGCAGGTACTAGGTCGGGTATAAGGGATGCATTGTCTGGTAAATCAAAAGAAGTAGGGTCATGATCAAGTAAGGGTGCAGGTTTAGCAGGTACAACATCAGGCTGACCGCATAAGAAACAGTGTTGTCTCTGAAGCAGGTTCTGGGTCGTGTGACGGTGTGGTGCCTCGAGTGGCGTCGTCGTCTGAGTCAGTAGTAGAAAGCTGTAATCTGGCTGTCTGTAAGGCTGCGGATGTCACAGGCTCAAAAAGGGGTCTGAAATCGAATGTATGCTAGAATCAGAGGATAGCTTGTTAACAGGGATCTCAAAAGGTGAACTTAGTAACAACGTGCTCGTCAATCTTTCCATCATTATAGGTGTTATCAGAAGGGCCATAAATAACATGCCAATGTCATCATCAATTATTCGTTGAGCAGCCAACCTTCAGAAGGAATGTCCACAGGAGGCGCATTGTCGAGGATTGGAGTCAAGAGGTGCTCTCCACCGAAGTATCCAAATGGTAAGGCGGTCGTGGACCGAATCAAGAGTGACAGGAAGATTCTCGTTAAGCAAACCATCAGCAAGGGTAATTCTTCACCAAAGTCTGGCAGCACGGACGGTTAGAAGTCGTCCTCGTCCTTGGTCAGCATGTCAGGGTCGCTCTCAGTGTCTGTCGTAAATATCTCCGGCGCAGGTACAGTCTCATCATCCCTGGTGGTGGCCGTAGGGTCATCATTATTTGACAATTCGTTCCCTGAGAAAGGTGACGTGTGTGCCGATACATAGTAGTCATAACACGTATATCCATAATAATTATTAGCAATCAACGTATACAAATAAGAGTACTTTATCACGTAGTAAGGTATTCACATTATCTTTCCTAGTCTCTCAGACAAATCTCCCAGTCTCTCAGACTAAACCACCCAGTCTCTCACACTAACACATCCCGCTCTCAGACCAAACCTCCCCAGTCTCTAAGACTAACACATCCCGTCTCTTAGATTAAACCTCCCCAGTCTATAAGACTAACACATCCCGTCTCTCAGACTAAACCTCCCCAGTCTCTAAGACTGAACTCCCTAGTCTCTAAGACTAACTCCCTGGCCTCTAAGACCAAACCTTCCCTGTCTCTAAGACTAATTCCCTGGTCTCTAAGACCAACTCCCAGTCTCTAAGACTAATTCCCTGGTCTCTAAGACCAACTCCCAGTCTCTAAGACTAATTATCCCCAGCCTCTAAGGCTAATCCTCCCTCAGCCTCTAAGACTGAACTCCCCTCAGTCTCTAAGACTGAACCTCCCCCAGTCTCACAGACTGAACCTCCCTCAGTCTCTAAGACTGAACCTCCCTCAGTCTCTAAGACTGAATTATAAATATGAATTTTGAAATGTGTATTTATGCCTTTTGTTTGTAAAAATGTTTGTTCCCTGGATCTGGACGTTTTGTGTATGCAATGAAAAATAAGTCGTGAAAACATTTTCGTGAGAGCCCTTACGATCGTAGTCTAGACTCGAGAAAGAATCCTAGTTCGCTACGATCGAAGCTCTGATACCAAGCTGTCACACCCTGACTTTTGCGGAAGCGTGATTATGGTGTGACTTTCTTAATATCATTGCATTCAATCATAACATCAACTATATGATAAAAACCATAGGATTGTCATCCATTAAATAAGTTTAAAACATAACAACATCGTTTTAAAAAGTAGACTACAAATTCTAGTTTTTTTTTTACAAATCGTATAAAATGTTTATAAGTTCATTAAAGACTTTCCAAAAGCTATTAAATAATACCAAGGTTTGGAAAAACATGTCTCGTCTAGGAATAAGACACACCGTCCAACCTCAGAGACCATGGATGACATCTTTATTGTTAATGTAGCATAAAAACTTCCAACGCCCGTCAGATCCATTTAAAATTTCCTGAAATACATGTAGTTTGAAAAACATCAACAAAAGTTGAGCGAGTTCATGTGTTTGTTTGTGTGTATGTATAAACCTTTGAAAATGTTGTAAGTATGTATGTAAGTCCCTGGTACGTAGCAATAAGGAAAAAGAGATCACCAATGGTTTGCAAGGCCATTGATATGGGTGAAGTGATGCAGGAAGACTCAAACCTAGCAGATTTTGGCGTCAGGCACATAGTCACCTCATGGTCCACTCGGCGGACTCAGGAGTGGGGCTCGCTACACCCGAATAGATCTATCACTCATGTCCCTCGGTCCTACAACGAGGATTAATGGCCTTAAGTTCTACCTACCCACTCACATGATCTAAGTAGTATAAACCCTCCCTACGCTAACCATACCATGTAATAAATGTTTGTAATATTTGTCGCATGTATTTCACCCCCGAAGTATAAAACTGAAAACAGTAAAGAGAAAAGGGGGAAACATGAACTCACAGTATTGCGTCTTCAGTATGTGTAACCCAAGTCTCCTCAGCCAACACAACTACCTACAGCGTACTAACGTCTATTAGACAAACGGGCCGTGCCTTTGCTTAGAATGAAGGTTTTTGAGTTACGCTTCTTGTGTTTCCAAAATTATTCCACGTTATATTTATTAGTTAAAATATTTATTTTAACTTTAAATTATAGTTAACGTTTGGAATAATCGTTAATCAATATTTCGTATTCCTACTTCTCAAGTATTTTAACTTCGTATTTCCTTCCCAAGGGTGGGGGTATTTATACATGTACGCTTTATAATTTCGAAAAATATATTTTAAGTCCCACTTAGAAAATATATTTTAATCACTTGTCTAAAACATTTTAATTTCAAAATATATATATTTTTCCCAAAAATATTATATTTTACCTCATACATTTTCCAAAATAATACTTTATCAAAATATACGTATGAGAGTATTTTCCGAAATATACATAAGTTACGTTTTAGCGTGTCGTAAAGCAACAATACTTGTGTAACTTAAATATTTATTTTGTGAGAGCGTTGGTATTATATTGGAGTCGTAATTTCATGGTTTTTTTTATATTATTTTTACCCTTAAAATAATATATCTAGTGCACAGAATAAAAAACAATCACACAAGCGTTTTAGTATAAAATATATATTCTAAATATATATTTATCAAATCATATTTACGAAAATCCACCTCCGGTACTTGGTAATTTTGAAATAAAAATGATGGCGAAGTTTATTTAGAAAAATAAAGTTAAAAATATATTTGCAAACTCTTGTTAGAAAAATATTTCTAAGTGTTGAAATTTTAGAAAAATTTAGCCAGAGTTTTCTTTGTAAATGGAGGCGTCCACGCTTACTAGCATATCATTTTCTTTTGTAAAATCATTCAAACAATTAACATCCAACAATATAAAATTTCTAATTACCAAAGCATAAATCATAAACTTATGAACTTGAAAAATTTATAAAAACGTGTAGTAACTTACTAACATACTTAGTAAGTCTTCTTACCTTTAAAAACGTAATTGGTTCGTTAAAAACTTTATTTTTAAAGAATTTGTATTTTCACAACTTATAGTCAAAATTTCTAAAAATATTTCTTTGTGAAATTTTCTTTTTACACAAGTGGTCCTACACTTGTTTATCCACTAAAAATGCGATTAGTTTATGTAAGACCCAAGTTTTCACAAAAATCTTTCTTTTCACTTGGTTCTTTCGAAAAATCACTCGTAGATCTTTAGATCTACAAGTTTACAACCCGTTTTGATCTTCATTTTTCAAGAAAACATGTATGCAATCAAGTTCATAGCTTATGTGTGGATGATTTCATCATCCACAACATTTTTAACCTTCACATCTTGCTAGTTCATGTCTTTAAACATGATCTAGCAAGTCTATGTGATGAACCGTATCATTCTATCTAACAAACAACATTCAACAAGCATAATAACATAAGATCAACATGATTTCATCACTACTTTAATCATATTTCATCTTTAGTTAGTTTATACTTCAAGACCTTGATTATGTTCTTTAGGGTTCTTAACATTTCATCATCCTTTTCACTATTAAACACCAAAAATATGTACAAGATGAAGATCTAAGGCACTTACTACTAGCACAAGGCTAGGGGAGTTTCAAAGCGTAAACGTGATGGATAAAAGAAAACGAGAGCGGTCCTTGAGCTTCCGAACACACCAAGCTTAGTTGTAGTGTCTCTTGCACCTTTGGGTATGTATGAAATGCTTGAAGGAAGCTTGATGGTGGTGGTATGGTGGTGTGGTGGTGGCGGCCGAACCCAAAGAGGAGGAAGAGAGAGTTGTTTGCAAGTGTTGTGATGTTTGTGAATGAGGGACCATGTCCTTTGTATTTATTTATAACCCAAATTCATCTTTAACCACCATACAACATGATCCTTAATCCACTAGCAACTTAATAAAATATTGTAAAGAATTGTGGGGGGTGTCCCACCCCACATAACCGTAGAAGGAGGGGGGGGGTATGGGGTTGGGTTTCAATTGATCTAGTTACTAACTAGTTAGGAGGTTAAGGTTAATTTAGTAGTTTATTGTGTGTTATATAATATAAAGTGTGTTAGGGTGTTCGGGGACCCTAACTAGCTCAGAAAAGTAAAAACAATGTGTTTGGCAATATTTTTATGTTCCGGGTAAAGTCCGGTTGTTCGGTTGGATGTTGATCCGTTAAAGTGCTAAATTAATCTTTTAAGTGTCTTTTATATTACTTTTAGTAACACATTTAATTCCCAACACTTTGGAAAATATCTAGGACTATTTTGCCAAGTTTTTACACTTTACTAGCATTGTTAAATGTTGAATTTTGGTTATTTAGTGCATAATTCTGCACTTAAAGTATGTTTTAGGCACTTCCGGGCACTATAACTATCACCTAGTGACACAGTTTTATGATCCTCACTTCCCTACACTTTCTACTAGTGTAGTATTCTATTCCTGGCTCACACTAGCCTCAAAAACAATGTCTGTTTAGGTGCTGGCATTGTCAGCATGTCTCTGGATTATCCGCTCACTGTGCTAATTGTTCTCTGTGCATCAAGTTTGTCACTAAAGTTTGTGTGTAATAAATGGAGTGACAGTATGAATGTGATGCATGTGTATGTATGTAACAGAAATCAAAAAGCAGTATAATCAACAGTTGTAATTAAGCACAGTCATTAAGCATAAATCAATATTAATTAAATGTACGGATGCATGCAAATTTGACAGTTGTCATATTTAAATCATGAATGTTACACATTTCATTTATCGCATTGTGAAACAATTTAAGCCTTGCGTCGAAACAATTAGTAAACTCACCGATTAGACAAGTTGTGTCAGCACAGCCTCAGTACTCAGTTAAATGATAGATTTAGAACTTAGATGCAAGTCCGACATAAAAAAAAATATATTAAATCCCAAGTGGGAGAACAGGGGTTTATATTAACACTTTTCGGAAACATAATCAAGCCGTAAAAACTGTCCGAAACGGACTATAAATAATAAATTCAGCATTTTCAGCAAAAATTTAGCATTTAATAGCTAAAATAGCATTCAGAAGTAATGTTAAACATCCAGAATAACTTGAAAAGTGTCAAGGATGAAACCATGGCACAAAAGGTACATCATACCGTAAAAATTACACAAGTTAGCATCTTAACAAACCGAAAACCGAACAATTATCCGGACACTACCAAAAACCACCAAAAATGAACTAGAAGCATTGTTTCAATGTTTTAAAACTAGTTATGGTCATATAACATATTAAAACACCTAGAAACACTTAAACACATATAATACATAATTAAACATCAAACTTACACCTAGCCCCCTAACTTCAAAACTTAAGAAATTACCCCCCCTTTATGTAACACCTCACAAAAATCGTGTCCAATGATGTGTTGACACTTGTAATGAACCCTAATAAAGTCAAACGTTGACTAAGAGGGACTAATTTCGTCAAGAATCGAAAACCTTGATTATACAAGGACTAAAAGTGTCACCATGCCAAAACTAGGCCTCTAGGTGACCTTATACGGTGTCCGTATTCTCAAACGAGCCACTTGTTGGACGAGAGGAGCCGTTTGCGTAATTATTTGAAAGTTTGCGCGATGAAGGGTTAAAAGTGTCAACCTGTTAATTCTTACCTCTGAGTGACCTTTAAACAAACTGAGAGCTTCATTATGTTTCATCATATTCTCGGAATGCCTAATATTGGCTATGCAAGGCTTTTATGCCAATAAGTGAAGTTGCGCGCAAGTTTGTAAGTTAGAGGGGTTAAAAGCGTCAACATGTTTAATTACACCTCTGAATGACCTTTTAACGAACCCGAAGCTGATGTAAAATCATACTTTCAAGAATGCTCGACATGAGCTACATAGGGCTTTCATGCTATTAAATGACGATATGCGCAAGTTTACGCGTTAAAGGGACAAAAAGCGTCAACATAGGATAATACACCTTTGAGTGATCATTTATGCGAACTGGAACATCGTAATAAATCAGCATACGCTCGGGAATGCCTAGAATAGGCCAGGGAAGATTTTGATATCGATAAATGTTATTACGCGTCACTTTACGCGTTAAAAGGACTAAACGCATACGCATCAACGGGTGAAACTATGCGTTTGAAGGTCTTTTAAAAGAACCGGGAACTCCGAAATGATTGATCGTACTTCCGGACATGCCTAAGATTAGTCACTTATGATAATTATACCTTATGTAATGTGATAAAATAAATATTTTTACTGATTACCTAGACCAGAACCTCAGATTGTTTTGAAACCTCTTTTATAAAGGGTAAAATGACCAAAATGCCCCTACGGGACTTAATTTGGTTTTAAATACTTTTTGGGCATATATGTTAACATCCTACTGATGTATTAACATATTCTAAGCATAATGACATAAGGGACTTGTATATGGTTCATTTGGTTACCCGTTACGCATTTACGCGTTCGGATCGGTTTATGTAACTAGTTTACGTTAGTTTGCCGAAACGGGTTTAACCTTATCATTTTTATCTCAAAATCTAGAATGTGTTTAGTTTACCCATATTATACAAGTCTTCATACTTGTTGGGTCTAAAGAACATTCTATTCCGGCCATCGCTTAATCTAGCGTATCGTACCGTATTAGATACTTTAAGTTAGCCGGTCTAAGTCTACGACTTAAATAAGACCATTAGTATTCTGAATTGGCTATATATTACCATCACTCCAGATAGAGCCACCCCGTAAAAGCTACCTGCATTTCGATAGATTGGATACGACTGAGTTATTATGCTGTGAATCAAGTATTAGCTCAGGTAAATACTTTTAACTTATTTTCCCTTTACGGGCTGGGAATATGGTATTATAATAATACCACTTGGTCGGGTATGAAATCATTTAATCGGATTGTGATTAATAAATTTACATAACCCGTTTTAATCTGTCTTGTTTGATTCCATAAACATTGGGGGTTAATTCGACCGTGTCTTGGATATCCTCGGCTCATTTCGTTTGAAAATGGCCACGACCTATGCACGGGGTGTAGGCATACACCTGACAGATGCAAATGCTAAATAAAATATAAATCCACATGTTGGTGATAACTTCTTTGTGGGTTCTATAAGTGGTGAGTCGGTTAATCATGACCGGCATCCAACCGGCCCCAATTGTATGACAAACATGTAAATCTGTATACAAGATTATTTTTATATAATTGTCCCAAGTTATAAAAGGTTTTGTGCCCTGTGCACGTAAATCAATTTTCATAAACTCTTTTCCAAAAGAGTCAGTTAATTGTATTTACCAGTGAAAACTGACGTATTTTCAAAAGACTAAGTGGCACGTACTACTCGTAATAGGCTGGGAGTTGCTCGGTGTCGAAAAAGAGGATCTTACAAATCCTTAAAGATGCCATAAAGTCTGCTAAGCTTCATTTTATACATTCCGTAATGATCCTCCTGTGGATTTGATATTAAAGGCTCGTCTATAATAAATACTTTGATATTTTCAGACATTTGAGTTTGTAATAATATTTTATATTCCAAGATTTCCGCTGTGCTATTCTGTGTATGTTTGACCATGATGATATCAACTACGTCACGATACTCCCCACCGGGCCCACCGGTAATGTGTGGAAATATTGGGGTGTGACAGGTTGGTATCAGAGCCAACATTGAGTGAATTAAACACTAATCTTTTGTGTTTAATCTCAATGACACAGTAGCATATTCCTTAGACCTTTTGAGTCTAGACTTAACATAGGAATGCTCTCATCCCTATTAAGTAAGCATTGTTTTCGATTTTATGTATTTTAAATAAGTCGCCAAGCAAGGAAGCCGTTGATGGAATTTCTCCTCATCCGAAGCCAAGGAATGGCAAGCTTCATAATACGGCTAGAATAAGCGTGCGACTAGTGTAGAAGAAAGACCTTCATGGACTCATTCCTAAAACCAAATCTATTGAATTGCAATCAGACTTTAGAGTCCATACTGGAGGTCCCTGAGGCTCAAATTTTAAAGTCTGTGCCAGTGGAGTCCATACCAGGTGGTCCCTGAGGCTCCCATTTTGAAAATAATGCTAGTAAATGCTGATGATCCTTATTTCTTACCTCTAAATTTTGGAATCCCAGACTTGGATTATATCAGTCAAAACCCAATCCGTGATCCATATCATTCCTTAACCATTGAATCCTTGAATTCTACTTCTATAACGGATCCTGATTGAAATACTTACCTTATTCACTAAGGTCTTCAGTATCCCTACCGTATATGGTAAACAAAGAAGAGAAACAATCGAAATGGAGCAAGGAAGGCATTAGAAAATCCTTCTGTCATAATATTCTTTGTCTTTTAAGTCCTTATAAGGACCTATCTCTTCTATTTAGTCCCTGAGTGGACATACCTTTTGACTTAAGACCCTATATGGGCATTTGCTATTTAGTCCTTTCATGGACATTATATTTCAATATAGTCCCTTGTGGACATTATATTCCAATAAAGTCCTTCGGAGGACATACAATTTCAATATAGTCCTTTCATGGACGTGTGTTTTTATTAAAAATCCCTTTTGTGGATACACTATTTTAAAATAGTCCTCTCGTGGACTTGATATTTCAATATAGTCCTCTCATGGACATTATACTTCATCGTAGTCCTTTCATGGGCATAGTATTTCATTAAAAGTCTTTTCGTAGACATATTATTTTATCAAAGTCCCCTGGCGGACATAATAATTCATCATCGTCCTTTCAAGGAAATATTATTTCATCATAGTCCCTTCATGGAGATGCTGATTCATCAAAGTCCCTTTTATGGACAAATTATTACATTAAGATCCCTTATGGACATGATATTTTTTCATAAGTCCCTTTAAGGACGTATTGTTTCATTAGTAAGTCCCAGTGAGGACGTGTCTTTTGACATAAAGTCCCTACGAGGACAATTGTTTATTAACGTCCCTTCATGGACATGTTATATCATATTAATCCCTATGCGAACATATCTCATAGTCCCTTTATGGACTTATATTTCCTTTTAGTCCCTGCGTGGACTAGAGTTGCTTAAAGTCCCTGTGAGGACATTAATACAGCCAAGCCCTTTTGTGCGCACGCTGTACCAATATAGTCCTCTTATGGACATGTTATTTCATTAAAATCCCTTTGGGAATACGCTATTTCGAAATAGTCCCTTTGAGGACATTGATATTTCATTATAACCCTTATATAGATTTGTAATATTTTATAGTCCTTATACGGACTTATAATTTTTCCTCTTAGTCCTCTGTGGACAAATATATTACTAAAAGTCCTGATTAAGGCACTATTGTAAATTCCTAATGATTTAGGAAAGTTTTGAAAATTTTGTTGTAGGATCGTGAAACGACCTAACGAGTCGATCAGAAGAGTGCTCAGACCGAATCAGAGGCGGAATACATTGATTTGGTCTTCGTTTAGCTTGGATTCACTATTAACTGTCTCTTGTATTGATTATAAAGCAAATACAGTCACGGAGACACTTCGACGGAGCTTCGCCGTCGGAAACAAGACCGTTACAACTGATGACAGTTTGAAGGATATTTATAGGCCAACCCTTCCGTTTGAAGGTGACATGTCACCCTTCAAACGGAACCCTTTCAAACGGACATGATAATTCAAACGATATCTAATTCAAACGGTTGGGTCTTCAAACGGAAGTCAACATTACTTCATATTTCATGCAATCCATTTTGACTTCACGTGCATTTTGTAATGATGACAATTTGTGATGTCATCAATATGATGTCACTTATGATGTCATATTGATGATGTCACACTTGTTCAGATCCGCACCGAAACTGAGACTCGACATAAGACGAAGACGACAGATGTATGCACCAACAGACTCCCCCTCAGATGTTGACGAGTCTTAAGTGTCGAGTCTTTGCATCTTCAGTCTTTATCAGTCTCTTTTCTTTCTTAGCATATACCAGGATCTTCTCTTTGGCTCTAGCCTCGTCAGACTCCCCCTTTCATCATGATGGGATCGCTAACTGGAATTTGCTATCACCTTGAGATCAAATCCTAGCTTTATCTCTGTTTAAGCTCTTCTCAGGTTCTGATGTATCTCCTGACTTTCCGTATCAGCAGGATCAGAAACCTACACATCTCAAACACTCTATTACAAACCAACAAAGTTGTGATTCAACTTAATGAATCAACTAAACATTCGAGAATTTTTCACATTTAAAATTTATCACAATTTGAAACATTTCAAACTCTGATTCAACATTTCAAAACACTTAACCAAACCATCTGTTCATCATGTTTAGCCTTTGAGATTTTGAATATCAGCTCTCCAACATCATTTGTCGAAACTCTTTTTGGAATTTTCAAAATATGAAACATAAATGCAAAAATGAAATATGTACAAACATATTTTTGTGAGTTCGTGCAAGAGGATCATATCAGCTGCCAACTAAACACTAGCACCGTTAAGCTGTTATTTCATTTTAAGCTTTTAAACAGCTCGCGTTGATTGCCGATATACTGATCCACTTAAATTCTCACAAAACTTTCAACCTGTTCGGGATACTGAATTATTGTTTTAGAACTTAAACATCTACATGTGTCCCACCTCAGTATATACTCCCATATCCAGACCCCAATATTCAGTCTTACAGGTGAGTATACCACAGCTGATATCTGTTAAGGGGTAGATGCGAGGGCCGTGAGAGCTCAGGTTGATACTTCCGTATACGCAGAGAGATGACGGCTTCTACTTTAAGGTGTGTCCCCTTTAGAGGATCTTTTATTTACAACAGCAACGACTATCAATTTTATTGTTCCATTAGCATGCTGAGGGCGAGCTTATATTTCAAAGCTTTTTGCAGAAAGTATTATCCGGGGACTAGGTCAGTACTTCCATACAGCAGAAGTCCCGGGATAATACCCCAGATATCACTGAGCATAAAGACCTAGTATCTCAGAATATGGGACCCTTCAAACAGGATTTCAGGGGTTACCTATATATCCTGGAGGTGTTCCCCATGTAGACGCAAGTGAAACTTATTGTTTATATCCTAAACTGATCTACTAAATCTATGAAAACCTATCGGCACATCTTTAGCGAGACTGCTTAATTGCATTTATACATTACAAATCTTTAGCGTACTGTGCCAGTCTACTGATGTACTATCATTTCCTCTTTTATGCAACAAAAACTCATTTTTCAGTTTTATCATGTTTTTGGCTTTTTCAAATTTTCAGATGTTTTTGGATTTTCTAAAATTTCTTACTCCCCCTAAAATTCAAATACATCTAATGAAAATTGAAGACAAACTGTACAGAACATGATAACTTATATCGAATCGCTTCAATTCTCCATCCGTTTGGCTTAAACAATCAGAACTCCCCCTCATAACAAACTATTTTCCCATAATGATTTCAAAACACTCAAGTTTGTTTTAATAAGAATGGTTTTTCCAGAAAATAAGTTTTATTGATTTTACCACTTGTAAAATTGGGGCAAGATCATCACTTTGTTTTTTTTTACTTTTTATAATGAATTGATCCCCATTTTTAATCACTTGAATATGGATTACATCAAGTTTAACTTAATGACCTTGATCAACCACTTGTAAGAACACCCTGGTTCACATTTTGAACCACTTATAACAATCACAAACATACAACTCAAACCTGTTTTTCAACCAATTACCATCTGTTGGTTGAATTCTGAAGGTGCCGATTCCTACTCCACTCTTACAAACCTGGGAGTTCCGGCAAGTCCTGCAAAACTTCTCAAACACATTATACAAACATGATAAAGAATGATGCCGATTCTTGATCCACGATTACCAACTTGAGATCTCCGGCAAGTCAGGTTTTTCTATTTAAACAGATTCACCCAAGCCTGACGGTCCTTGGGTGATTTCGATTTCTTGTTCAACAATGGTGGAAAGTTTGCATCATCCATTGTTAAACCCGAATTCTCCTTTTTTACCTCAACACCAGGCTCTTCTGGCTTTGACGAACCAAAATCATTGCCTGCACATGGCTTGTCTGACTTTGATCTGTCAGATTTATCGCCAGAAGGTGGCTTGTCTGACTTTGACACGTCAGATTCATCGCTACCAACTTTCATCTTCTTCTTTTCTTCTTTCGTCCTCAGATTTATATCTGACGAATTCGTCTTACTTGACTTTGTACTCGAAGAAGTCGATTCATCAGAACTCTTATTTTTACCAACAGATGAACCTGAGGACAAGATCTTCTCAAGATACTCTCTCGCCTTCTTCCTCTTCTTCTTCAGTCTGTCTTTCTGCCCCTGTGAAAGTTTAACTTTCTTTTCTTGAATTGTCTGTTCTTGAACTTTAGGTTTTAGAACCATCTGTTCATGGGGCTTGACATTGACTGGAATCTTTGCCAATTTCTGAGACTTAGCCCTCAATTTGTCATTCGATCTCCTTGGGCAATCTCTGGCAATGTGACCTTTGATGTTGCAGTTAAAGCATCTTCTCATCTTATAATTCCAACTTTGGCAGTTAACAGCAATGTGTCCTTGATAACCGCATCGGTAACACACTCTGTTATCGTACCATGTACCATGTTCACACCAGACACTCAGATCATAGCATTGTCTGGCTTGGTGATATTCCTTCCTCATGTTTGCTGGATTTGGCTTTTGAGCACTGTGGTCCGACCTGCACCACTTATTGCCAACAGTTTTTGAATTTTCATTTTTCAATTTTTGTGATTTTTGATTTTGATTGTATGATCGATCTGATGAGCTTTTATTATCTTTTTGAACATTTTTCAAATTTTTAATTTTTTGTTTCTGTTCCACTTTCTTCTTCAAAGGTTTTTGCTTAGAGCATTCTCCCTTTTCAGTCGATTGTAGAACAGTTTTCTGAAATTTTTCTTTTAATTTTAAAAACAATTTTTGTTTTTCAATTTTTTCTTTTTCATCATCAGATTTTTCATCACAATCTTCAACTTTGACATTGTCAAAGTTTGTGACACTGTCACTTATTGGAATGGAATTGATCGGCTTTGGACAGGGAATATTCAAAGATTCAGATGATGTCACAAAACCTTTCAATTTCTTTTCAAGTTCATCAATCTTGTTTCTTCAATTCTCAGCTTCATTTTCAAGCTGGGATATTCTTTCAAGATGAAACTTGATTGTTTTTTCATTCTCATTCTTCATGTTTTCAAGAACAGTTTTTTCATTTTCCAAAACTTTTAGCTGTTCTTGAAATTTTGTTTCATTTGCTTTCAAATTTTTGTTCTCCAGTTTTATCCAGAAATCTTCATTTTCTGAAGATTTCTTTTTGCTTTCAAAGTCTTTTTCTTTTTCTTTCAAAACCTTGTTTTCTGATATTAAACTGTTTAAGTCATTTAACAGTTTAACATTATCAGATTTCAAATTCTCACAATTTCCCTGTAAATCCAGAATCTGTTTAATATCAGCTTGCTTCTCATTGCTCAACTTCTTGACTTCCAATGCCAAACTTTCTGCATCCTTCAAAAGTTTGTCAGTGTTAGTCTTAAAGTTGTCACATTTGGAGCACTCTGATTCAGAACTTGAAGATTCATTCTTCACAGATTCTTCATTCTTTGACATTTCCTTTGTCTCTGTCTTGTATGTTCCTACACAAACAATTTTAACAAAATCAAGAGGTTTTAAATTTGTATCAATGTAACACCCCCTTTTAAAGTCATATTTCATGTTCTTTTTTGCAACGAAACACATACATATTCTTTTATCAATTTCAGTAATTACATCCAAACTGATTTTGTCTAGATTTCCCAAATTCAGTTTATCTAGATTTCCTTTGATTTTATTCATCAATATTTTCTTCTTATCAGAATTTTCATAACTGTGTGTTTGAAGTTTATTGATGAAATCAGATGAATGTAATTTTGAAAATTTAGGCTCTTGTTTTAATTTTTTTAAAACATCATCCCATTCGGCAGGTAAAGCATCTGCAAATTTTGATATCTTTTCAGCTTCTGTCAATTTTATCTCAAACATGTTTAATTTGTCTATCAAGTAATCAAATCTCCTTTCCATCTCTTTCACTGTCTCATCTTTTTGGCATGCAAAATTTTTAAATCCAAGCATCTAAATCTTCTCATCATTTTGTTCATATGTGCTCATTTTAAACCAACCATAACCCCTATTTAAACTTTCAAGATCATAGTTTTCATTTTCATCAAAAACCATTGCCATCTTTCCAACACAAACTATTCAAACATCTTTAACACGTTCACGGCTCAAAACAAACTTAGTATACAACCCAAAAAAAACTACCAAACTCAAACTCAAACTTTTTGATCTTGACCCACCAGTTTCACCAACTTCAAAAGCCCAGTTTGACTTAATTCTTGTGAATATATCAAATGGCCAACAACTAAATTCTCAGCTCAAATATGATTGGACCAATTATGAACTAAGCTTTGATTAGGCCGCAACCACTAACCTGACAAATTATGCACACCCCACTAAACTGACACTTGATTGAACCGTTACTTTTTAACACAAAATATGATCGGTTGAATTAGTGGACTTATGTTACTTCACATGCTCCCCATTAATAGGTTGATATGCACACACCCCACTAATCAGTTGATTGGACCGATTTATTACATATGACATGAATGATGTTTCCCATAAATCTATGTCGACAACATTAATCAACAACACATGCAATATTGTTTTTTTTTAAATGTTGATTAGACCGAAACTATTGCAATTGGACCCCAACAATCACTAAGTTGACAACTTTTAGAATATAATTTTGTGATTGGGCCTCCAAAAACAAAGTCACATGGGCCGAGAATGTATATCACATGCAATCTGTTTACACAATTAATGATTCAATATTAAAAAATACTCAATGTTCGACAATTTTTATCAATACAAGCACGAGACCCGAAATGATAAAATCACATGCACTGACACCCTCATTTAATATTTCACACACTCGATGCACTTTCAATAGGTTCACACTACTCAATGCACTATCACGTGAAATACTAAAATACTTTCAAACGGTAACCATGTTTCAAACTGACAAGGTCAATTTCAAACGGGCAAGTTCAATTTTCAAACGGACAAGGTCAATTTCAAACGGACAAGATCAGTTTTCAAACGGACAAGGTCAATTTCAAACGATGCTTTCAAACGGAACGGTCGGTTTTCAAATGGAAATCATGATTTTCAAACGGAAGTGCCAATATTCAAACGATATTTCAAACGGAATGGTAGTTTCGTTCAAACGGTCACCAATTTTCAAGTCATTTTTACCAGTTTTACGTCGAGTTTTGATCTGATATTTTCAAGGGTTGATTAAAACACTGTTATGTATATTATATGTGAAAATCAGCCGTTTTTAACCGTGAAAAGTATCAATTTTGTGAAAGAAGATGTAGAAAATTAGAATTTGCTAGCGAAAACGAGCTAAACGGTAAGAACTCTTCCTCCTGAGCTCTGATACCACATGTAGGATCGTGAAACGACCTAACGAGTCGGTTAGAAGAGTGCTCAGACCTAATCAGAGGCGGAATACATTGATTTGGTCTTCGTTTAGCTTGGATTCACTATTAACTGTCTCTTGTATTGATTATAAAGCAAATACAGTCACGGAGACACTTCGACAGAGCTTCGCCGTCGGAAACAAGACCGTTACAATTGATGACAGTTTGAAGGGTATTTATAGGCCAACCCTTCCGTTTGAAGGTGACATGCCACCCTTCAAACGGAACCCTTTCAAACGGACATGATAATTCAAACGATATCTAATTCAAACGGTTGGGTCTTCAAACGGAAGTCAATATTACTTCATATTTCATGCAATCCATTTTGACTTCACGTGCATTTTGTAATGATGACAATTTGTGATGTCATCAATATGATGTCACTTGTGATGTCATATTGATGATGTCACACTTGTTCAGATCCGCACCGAAACTAAGACTCGACATAAGACGAAGACGACAGATGTATGCACCAACATTTGTGTAGGTATTCATTTCGTCCTTTATCCAACGATAGTTCTGAATTTTACTCGAACTTTATCGTTCAGCCGAAAATTTTCAAAAGATCCTCTAAATGGTATAACCTAGCCTATATGTTTATGAACATGGCTATGATGGTAAAAACCCTCTTAAGATAATTAATCTTTGTTAACATCTGAGAACATGTTAACACTCCTGGCAGTGTGGCGTGAGAAACCACACCAGCCGTCAAGGTATTGGATTACGTCCAAGCCTTATAGCCTATATGATCAGGGTAGATCATGGCAAGTATCATCAATGTGATGATCATATCATAAACATCCATTAGTGGTGAAGTGCCTACGGGCTATACTTGTTGTCTAATAAGACAATGACAGTTGTGGTCTATGACCCCTGTCTACAAATGTTGGACTATGTCCATACATAACAGTCTATATGATCAATGCGATCATGACTAATATCATCTAATACGATGATCATATTATTTAACATCCTTTAGTGATGTTTTGCCTACGGGCTATAATATATTGTCCATTTGAGACATTGACATTGTGATCTTTATGATTCCTTGTCTAAGGTGGTGAGCTATGCTCAAGCCAAAGAGTCAATATGATTAATGCAATCATGACTTATATCATTTAATATGATGAACCTATTATAAACATCCATTAGTGATGTTTCGCCTACGGGCCATATTATATTGTCCATTTGTGACAAAGACATTGTGATCTTTATGATCCCCTGTTCAAGGTAGTGAGCTGTGCTCAAGCCTAATAGTCTATATGATCAATGCGATCATGACTAAAATCACCAGTACGATGATTAAATTTAACATCCTTAATGATGTTTTGCCTAAGGGCTATATTATATTGTCCAATTGAGACAAGGCAATTGTAATCTTTTGTGATTCTTTGCCCAAGGGGGTGAGCTATGCTCAAATCCCATAGTTTATATGATCATTGCGATCCTGACTAGTATCATCAGTATGATGATCATAATATTAACATCCCTAGTGATGAAATGCCTACGGGCTATACTTTATTCTATTGTCAATAAGACAAAGATAGAGGTGGTCTTTGTGATCCCCTGTTCAAAGTGGTGGGTTATACCTAACCCTAATAGTCCATATGATCAATGTGATCATGACTAATATCATCAAGTACGATGATGATATATGAACATCCTTTAGTGATGTCAATTGGTTTACCTTTGTGCCGAATGAATCGTCTTCCAAGACAATGACAGTTGTAGTCAATGACTCTCTGTCCAAAAGTGAAGAACTATGTTCAAACCTAGAAGCCCCTAATCCAATAAGATTGCGGCTTATAAATTGATGTCCTTGGTGACAAATCAACAAGTTATGTTTTCAAGTCATTCATGACAAGCCAATGTGCTATAAATTGTCGTTCGTGATAAGTTAACATACTAAATGTTAACATCCCTGATGACAGGCCTCTTGTGTCAGATTTTATAATGTCTTCCGTGACAGGCCTTGGTGCCATATCTTATAATGTCCTTGTGACAAGGCCATTTTTGTCATATTTAAATGTCCTTTGCGACACGGCCTTCGTGCCATATGATCATTTATATCCTACATGACTAGGCTTTATGCCATATCTTTCTATGTCCCTCGCGATGGACTTCTATGACATATTATATATATATAATAAAAGTCATGTAAGGCTAGCTTTCGAGCTATTCATAATCGTCCTTGTGACAAAGACAGTTGTGACATTGTGATCCCCTGTCAAACAGGTAATGGACTCGCTCCAAACCTTAAATACCATTAATGGTCCTTTTGTGACCTGGGCAATATGTAATGGATATACATTCAAATAACATTCATTAGGAATGTTCGGAACATAATAGCCTATACGGTTTATGGATGCCGTGGCTAATCCATGACAGGTCATCAGGATGATGACTAACAATTTTTTAGTTTGGTGGTTAGTACCAAGCTTCGAGTATGGCAAACTCAGATGAGGTAGACAACAGTCGCGATAATATCAATGCGACAAAAGCTAATAATGCTACAAACATAAACCTCAATATTAATGGAGTTAATCTCCAAGTTGTGGTTGACGCAGCAGTTGGAAAGGCCATGGAAAAGGGTCATGAAACAGTTCAAAGAGCCAAATGCTACTCGCTCAAAATTTCAAAACCACATTCAATTGCTCATGAAAAGAGCTATGTTTACACTTCGAATGTGAAGGCTGAACCAAAGAAGGAGGATACTCCCAGAGATCTAAGAAAAAGAGCAAATACGGGCTTAATAAGAACCAACATAAGTTCAGTAAGAAGCCTGTATATAAGACCTGTTATAAAAGACACCGGGGAGAGTGTCGAATAGAACAAAGACCAAAGCAGTGTGGCATCTGCAAAGGAACTGGTCATCAGTCCCATGAATGTAGGGACATAAAGAATGCAGTCTGTTACGGCTGTGGTGAGAAGGGCCACATCAGAACTAGATGCCATAAAGCTGCCAAAGAAGGTGCAGCTAAGTCTGGAAAGGCTAAGGAAGGAAATGCCTGAACTCACCTGATGAATGCTAAGAGGCAGTGCATGATGTCGTCAAGTACATTCCTTATCATTTATCAATGATAATTTCTGCTAAGTGTCCTGTTTTTAATACAGGCAATAACAAGTCTTTCATAGACCATAAGCTTGGCAAACTTATGATGATACTCATAAGAGCTTCAGAGGCTAAGCATAAGATATGACTTACCAAGGAAAACATAGTAACCGATTCTTCTATTATCGGTGATGAATCCTTCTGTAAAATCTAAGAGTACTCTTTCTTTGAATAGAGTACAATATATATTATTTTAATTATTTTCCTCATTGATTTTATCAACTGCGAGTGCCAACTATGTTTGATAAAAGCGCCATATGAGGATTGGCGTAACCTAGTGGGTCCCTTAGATTACTTCCATGCCTGATCAGTATGGAGGTTTAATGCATGGAACCACTAAGATATACCAATAGTCATATTGTACTAAAGTCAGCTAGTGGTATTCAAAGAAGATATCCATAATACAAATGCCTAAGTAGGCGTCTCTACTTAAGGCATCCATGCACTCGTAAGACAGATGTGTCATTTGCATGGCACAAGCGACGGTAAGTGGACCAAGGTCAAAGATTGAAGCTACCTCTATCATATTTGGATAACTTGATCTCATCTCAGTAGAACTACCTTGTTTTACCTCTTGAGGGGCAAGATGGAATTAGGATTTACATCCTATTAAGAGCTGTATCTATTACAAAAAGCTCTATATCGGTTAGCATCAACGGAAATGGAAGAACTGAGAGCTGACCAGATGAGTTTTTAAAGAAAGGCTTGTACAGCCTAGCTCATCATCTTAAGAGCTCTGATTATGGTTGATAAAGGAAAGCACGATGCAATACGCTTATGCATTGATTACTGCAACCTAACTAGGAAATGATTAAGAATCATTATCAGCTGCCCAGGATCATCAATTGGTTCAACTAACCATGAGGGTAGTTAATTCCTTAAGATTGATTCGGGTAATAGTTGGAATAACAGCTCAGCCTAATTAAGTTCTTCTATAACTAATATCATTATATAAGCATCAAGGCTGCTCCTTTGGAGACCTTGTTTGGGAAAAATAGCCAACGCCCATTTGTTGGGCAGGAAATTGGGAAAGCCCAAATATCAGGATCTGAGATTTGTCTTAAAAGACGACGGATAAGATATTATGAATCCGTAATTGTTTGAAAGCTGCCAGTAATCGGCAGAGGAGCAATGCGAACAAGAGGCAGAAATCTTTTAAAGTTCCCAATAGGGAACAAGACTCCATTGAAAATATCAATATGAAAGAGTACCATACGTGTCGGTATAAAGGGCAAGTTAAGCCCTGGATATATAAAATCATTCGAGATCATCGAATGTGTCGGCAGCATAGCTTATAGGCTAAATTTGCCTAAGGAGCTTAGTGGAAGTCACAATGTGTTCCACATCTTTAATTTAAAGAAAATGCCTAGCTGATAAATCGCTAGCAATGTCTCATAAAGATATATTGATTGATGAAAGCCTGAGGTTTATTGAAGGACCTATATCGATCAGGGATCGACAGGGTAAGAAGCTCCAAAGAGAAGCATGTACCAATTGAACAGGTCAATTGGGATACCCGTAGAGGTCCCCAATATACCGCGGAAGTTAAGTCCATTATACGACAGAAATTACTTCCATCTTTTTGAGCAAATCTCAGGGTTGAGATTTCTTTTAAGGGGGTGAGGATGTAACACCTTGCAAAAATCGTGTCCAATGATGTGTTGACACGTGTAATGAACCCTAATAAAGTCAAACGTTGACTAAGAGGGACTAATTTCGTCAAAAATCGAAAACCTGGATTATAGAAGGACTGAAAGTGTCAAAATGCCTAAACTAGGCCTCCGTGTGACCTTATACGGTGTCCGTATTCTCAAACGAGCCACTTGTTGGAAGAGAGGAGCCGTTTGCGTAATTATTTGAAAGTTTGCGTGATGAAGGGTTAAAACATGTTAATTCTTACCTCTGAGTAACCTTTTAACAAACCGAGAGCTTCATTGTGTTTCATCATATTCTCGGGAATGCCTAATATTGGCTATGCAAGGCTTTTATGCCAATAAGTGAAGCTGCGCGCAAGTTTGTAAGTTAGAGGGGTTAAAAGCGTCAACATGTTTAATTACACCTATGAATGACCTTTTAACGAACCCGAAGCATTATGATGTACAATCATACTTTCAAGAATGCTCGACATGAGCTACATAGGGCTTTGATGCAATTAAACGGCGATATGCGCAAGTTTACGCGTAAAAGGGACCAAAAGCGTCAACGTCGGATAATACACCTTTGAGTGATCTTTTATACGAACTGGAACGTCGTAATAAATGAGCAAACGCTCGGGAATGCCTAGAATGGGCCTGGGAAGATTTTGATATCGATAAATGTTATTACGCGTCACTTTACGCGTTAAAAGGACTAAACGCATCAACGGGTGAAACTACGCGTTTGAAGGTCTTTTAAAGGATCCGGGAACTCCGCAATGATTTATCGTACTTCCGGACATGCCTAAGATTAGTCACTTATGATAATTATACCCTATGTTATCATAATACATAATATACAGGAAGTTTTGTGCCAAAAATGTCATAAAAGAAAGTTAAAAGTGGCATTTATGAAAGAAAGGAACCTATCTTGACATTCTGCCAAACTTATAATCTGGGCCACACCTTGTGGCGGGCCGTGTAGGCCTGGGCTGCCCCCTTACGCGGGCCGCGTAGCCCGTATCTGCACATATATATTTTTTTATTGGTTGTTCATCACTCATATCACATTCTAGCCAATCAAATCGATTTTCTTGGACCTCAATGAGATTATACCAGCTATTGTGACACTTGCCATGATCCTAAAGATCCATCTAACACTTGTCTTAATCCAAATCATATCCAAAACCTATAAATAGATGAAGTATTCATTCATTTCATGGCACCTTTTTCATTCCTTCATCTATTCTCTCATTCTGGAGCCTCCTGATCTGATTTGGGAATTTTTCTTAGTAGAAAAGATAGCTAGGACCATTTGTATGTGTCTTAGCCCTCTCTATAATTTAGTTTTATGTTTTAAAAATCGAAAAGTTAAGTTATCGTAAATTAACTTTGACTTTCGGTTTAAACTCAAATGGTCCAGCCACTGTTCGAAATGAATGTGGGTATGTGACCATAGTTAGGTAGGTGATTAACCTTTAAAAGGGCACCTCCTAATTCGTTCGTTTGCTTAGTTAATTGTCGGGTCAAACCATTTAAGTAAAAAGTCAAACTTGGCATATTTATAAATAATAATTAAAACTAATGATACAGGGGTTATAAATTATATTTTTACACTCTAATAACTTGGTAATTATTGTTAGAACATGTCTAAGCATGTTCAACCCGGCAATTTTGAGTTTAGGGTCGGTTCGCAACCGAAAGTCGCAAAAGCTTGACTTTTGCTTTGACTTTCAGTTCTGGCCCGATTAAGCTTGATTCTTCCATGTTTTAAGCTTCCATTAGGACCGTATTATATAGTAGTATAACCCCCTAAAGTTATATTGCTTGGTCCTTAGTAGTTTGAATTATATGCACATGTCTGTTATTATGCTTATAAATGCCATAATTGCCCTTTTGACATATAAATGAGATTTTTAGAAATGTAAGTGGACAAAAATCTTTGTTACTGATATATAAGTATGTTCCGAAAATTTCACATCCGTTCTTGGTCTCAAACAGGAGTTATGCTTGATATCGTAAATAGAAGCTTTTTATTAATTAAATTGTGATATCTTGCATAAGGCATGTTTAAACTTGGATTTTGACCCAAAACTCATTACCTACTATTAAGATATTATTTTTAGGGATGACGATAAATGACGATAATACCCTTTTCATGCATAAAATGAGATTAACAAATGATTTGAATGCCAAACCTCTTCCTACTGATTTCATACATTAAATAAATTATTTTGAGCATTCAAACTTGATCAAAATCTCAGATTTCCATAAAACCCCTTAATTATCGTCAGTTAGCGATTTTTACGCTATTTAGGTGCATAGTATGGTTTTAAACCATAATCAACACCTAAGACTTGTTACCTACTGAATTTTTAAACAAATTTTAATATTATTACAGTAGGTATAAGTCTTGAACTCATACTTCCAAAAATGTCCGTAAAAGCATATGTGAAATGACCAAAATATCCTTTCGGGGCATAGTTTGGCCATAAATAGTAAACCTCACATATGTATGATATCTTACTGATGTAATGTGATAAAATAAATATTTTTACTGATTACAAAAGACCAAAACCTCAGATTGTTTTGAAACCTCTTTTATAAAGGGTAAAATGACCAAAATGCCCCTACGGGACTTAATTTGGTTTTAAATACTTTTTGGGCATATATGTTAACATCCTACTGACGTATTAACATATTCTAAGCATAATGACATAAGGGACATGTATATGGTTCATTTGGTTGCCCGTTACGCATTTACGCGTTCAGATTGGTTTATGTAACTAGTTTACGTAAGTTTGTCGAAACGGGTTTAACCTTATCATTTTTATCTCAAAATCCAGAATGTGTTTAGTTTACCCATATTATACAAGTCTTCGTACTTGTTGGGTCTAAATAACATTCAATTCCGGTCATCGCTTAATCTAGTGTATCGTACCATATTAGATACTTTAAGCTAGCCGGTCTAAGTCTACGACTTAAATAAGACCATTACCAATCTGAATTGGTTATATATTACCATCACTCCAGACTAGAGCCACCCGGTAAAAGCTAACTGCATTTAGAGAGATTGGATACGACTGAGTTATTATGCTGTGAATCAAGTATTAGCTCAGGTAAATACTTTTAACTTATTTTCCCTTATACGGGCTTGGGATATGGTATTACAATAATACCACTTGGTCGGGTATGAAATCATTTAATCGGATTGTGATTAATAAATTTACATAACCCGTTTTAATCTTTCTCGTTTGATAACATAAACATTGGGGGTTAATTCGACCGTGTCTTGGATATCCTCGGCTCATTTCATTTGAAAATGGCCACGACCTATGCACGGGGTGTAGGCATAAACCTGACAGATGCAACTGCTAAATAAAATATATACCCACATGTAAGGGATAACTCCTTTGTGGGTTCTATAAGTGGTGAGTCGGTTAATCATGACCGGCTTCCAACCGGCCTCAATTGTATGACAAACAAGTAAATCTGTATACAAGATTATTTTTAAATAATTGTCCCAAGTGATAAAAGGATTTGTGCCCCGTGCACTTAAATCAATTTTCATAAACTCTTTTTCAAAAGAGTTAGTTAATTGTATTTACCAGTGAAAACTGGCGTATTTTCAAAAGACTAAGTGGCAGGTACTGCTCGTAATAGGTTGGGAGTTGCTCGGTGTCGAAAAAGAGGATCTTGCAAAACCTTAAAAATGCCATAAAGTCTGCTAAGCTTCATTTTATACATTCTGTAATGATCCTCCTGTGGATTTGATATTACAGGCTCGTCTATAATAAATACTTTGATATTTTCAGACATTTGAGTTTGTAATAATATTTTATATTCCAAGATTTCCGCTGTGCTATTCTGTGTATGTTTGATCATGATAATATCAACTACGCCACGATACTCCCCACCGGGCCCACCGGTAATGTGTGGAAATATCAGGGTGTGACACTTTAAGCCTTGGACGGTCAACATGAGGGCCCCACATGCTCTCATGTTGTCTCACAATATTGGAGAAGGTATTGGTGGATAATAAGAATATTTGATGGAAGGAATGGTTATTTGAAGTTTATAAAAACCTTATCACCAACAATCATCTTTCACTTTACCATTTCACCAAAAATTCAAACTTCTCTTCTCCTTCCTTCTTCCCTTGCTCACGGCCACATACCACCTCAATAACACCTCCATTTTCAATCATCATCAAAGCATTCCAAGCTTATCCAAAGGTGTCTCAAGCATAGTTAAGAAGGTTTCAAGCACAAGAAGTTGAAGGACCTCTCTTGGAAGCTTTTAACCACCTTCTTCTCATCACCTTCATCTTCTTTGTTCTCTTGCCACTTCCCTAGCCACAGGAGCTAGTAGTATGCCTTCTCATCTTCATTTTACTTCTTGTTAGTAGTATGTTACATGTGTACAAATTAAACCATCAAGAAAACGTAACTTTAAAAGATGAACATTTAAAGAAACAACATAATCTAAAGAAAATAAAGTGTTTCTAGTGTTGTTTGAAGTATGTGATGAAGTTGTTGTTATTTATTTTGTGATTTTGTTAAGATCCATCATATGTAAGCTTGTTAGAAGCTTAGATCTAACAAGTGTAAGCATGGATCTTGAAAGATCCATGATGAAACATGTTAGTAAACTTGAAGATCTTAAAAATGAACTTGTAAGTGGTTTTAAAATGAAATATTCATGCTCTTAAACCTATTAATCAGGTGGATGAACAAGTTTACAAAATAAAGTTTCAACAAAGTTTACAAAAATTAACAAATGATCTTTGATTTAAGTAGATCTACATGTTTAACGTATAGATCTAAATTGCTACAAATGTTTGTGGAACTTCAAGTTTATTTCATGAAAAAGTATGGATGAATTTAGTGATTATTACTTGAAAAATTGTTGATGATTGAGTTTTGATGATTAAAAGAAAATAAACACATGTTTGAAAACATGGGAAAACCGCCATTTTTAGGGGGAAACTATGTCAAATTTTTTATAAAATTTTGATAGTTAGAAAATTTAAAGTTTTGCAAGACTTTTTCTACAAAAATGTTCAAGAAAGTTAAACATGGTTTTCCCCGAATTTTTATACAAAAATACAAGTTAAGAAATAGAATTTTCTTTAAAAATTAAAACAACTATAAATAAGGATATTTTTAGGAAAAAATATATATATTTAGTGGTCACCAAAATTAGGTGCTATGTGTATATTATGTGTAAATATATATTAGTTTACATGTAGGAATTTAAAATACACTAAATACTCCCAAGGAGTATAAACACCGAATACACTTAAAAATACACAAGGAAGTATTTATATATAATATACACATAATTACCCATACATGGGTGCTTGGGCAAAAATACCAAAATATATATTTATGTATATATATTCCTCATTGAATTTATGGACTTTGGACACTTGGACAAGTATATGGACAAATATGTATTTAGAGAAATATATATATATAATTACTACAATTAATGGAAATTATATGGAATTGGACACGTGATAAAATATATATATTTAATTACTACAATTAATGGAAATTAATGGAACCGTTTGCGTAATTGTTTGAAAGTTTGCGCGACGATGGGTTAAAAGCGTCAACATGTAAATTCTTACCTCTGAGTGACCTTTTAACGAACCGAGAGCTTCATGATGTTCGATCATACTCTCGGGAATGCCTAATATTGGCCATTTAGGGCTTTTATGCCATTAAGTGATAATACGCGCAAGTTTGCAAGTTAAAGGGATTAAAAGCGTCAACATGTTAATTTATACCTCTGAATGACCTTTTAACGAACCGAGAGTTTTATGATGCTTAGTCATACTCTTGGGTGTGCCTAATATTGGTCAAGGATGGTTTTTTATACTATAATTGACCATACATGAAAGTTTGGAAGTTTAGGGGCCAAACGTGTCAACAAGTAAAATTTGTATTGCTGAATACCAACCCATGCGGACCGCAAATGGTAGACCTTACGGTCTGTAAGGTTGACCTACAGATCGATTTTATGTTTGGAAGCCACACTAAGTAACTTAAAACCTCCAAATCGAATCTATGGGCTTGTAGGTTTTATTGTACATGTATTAGGACACTTGTAGTGATCCTAGGAAGCCTCCAACACCTGTAAATCATCCATAAATCCTTCCAACACTATAAATATGTGCTTGCTTTCTTTGAAAAACTTGCACCTTTCCCTCTTTCTTTCCTATACTTCTCTTGTGGAGGATCCTGAGCAATTGGGAACTTCCTTTGAGTTTTATTCAGTCCCTACGACCACTTGTAAGTCTTCCTTTCATGGCTTATTCATTTTATAGGCTTTTAAAGCCGAAAGTCGAGCATTTTCGATAAATGCCTTGACTTTCGGTTTAGACCTTAATGGTCCAGCTATTGCTCGCAACGAACATGGCTACGTGATCGTAATTAAGTAGGTGTTAATCCCTCAAAAGGGCACCTCCTAAGAATCACGTTTGCTTGGTCAATTGACGAGTCAACATATTAATGTTTTAAAAAGTCAACGGGTCAGATTTTGAAGTAATTACGATCTGAGTTTAAAGATGTTCTAAAATACTTTTTAACACATAAACAACTTGGTAATAATTATTAGAACATGTGTAAACATGTTCGGCTCGTCAATTCCAGCTTTAAGGTCGGTTCGCAACTGAAAGTCGCGAAGTTTGACTTCTGCTTTGACTTTCGATTATGAATCAAATTAGACTAGTATGCTACTGATTTAAGATTCCGTTATAATCGTAATATGATGTAGCATAATCCTCAGAGGTTATATTACACGATCATAATAGTAATATGAGTTTTATGCAAGTTTCCGTTAATACGCCATACTTTGACTATTTTGCCCTTTTTAGTAAAAATAATGTTTTCATCACAAATAAACTTTCAAATGACTTAGGTACTGATATGTTAACATGTTTATCATTGTTTGATGTTACAAATCTGTTCATAAACCAAGTTTTCGTATAATATCGTAAATTACGCTTAAAGTGACCGAAATGCCCTTTCGGCGCATAAAACGGTTTTAATCGTAATTTCTTATACCAAACTCATTACCTACTGATGTAATATCATAATTAGGATATTTTGGGATATCAATCAATATATAAACTGAGTTTACATACAAGTTCTTGTATTACGTTCTTAAATGACGATAATGTCCTTATGGCACATAAAATGGTTTTAAAGCATAATCTTCATATAAAACCTTTTACCTACTGATGTGTTATACTAAATAGCATATCTTGATCATATAAACCTGGTCATAACATCAGTTTTCATAAAACATCATGAATATCATCATTTAACGACTTTAAGGCCTTTTCGGCGCGTAGTATGGTTTTTAACCATATTTACCAACCAAGACTTATTGCCTACTAATTTTATAACTTATTTAAAATGTTTTTATAGTAGGTACATGTTATAAACTCAGAATCCCAAATTAGCTTTTAAAACTATGTGTGAAATGACCAAAATGCCCCTACGGTGCATAGTTTGGTCTTAAACTATAAAACACACATATGTTTGATATCCTACTGATATTATATCATAAATGAATTCTTTTCACAGATGTTTATGGCCGTAACATCAAATTATAAGTAAGTTCCTTTTATACGTCGATATATGACCAAAACACCCTTATGAGGCATAGTTTGATTTTAGAACCTTAACAGGCATACAAGTTGATTCCCTACTGATATTAAAACTTGTTTAAAGTTTTTTGGCATATGGAACTTGTGCACAACTCATCCGGTTACCCGATATCGCTTTTGCGTGTACGGTTAGACTTGCATAACTAGTTTAGATAAGTTTACCGAAACGGGTTTAACCTTATCATTTTCACTTCAAAATCCAGAATGTACTTTGTTTACCCATATTATACAAGTCCTAGTACGTGTTGGGTTTAAACCACATTCTATTTGGTATACGCTTAATCCAGCGAACCTATTCTTTAGTATCAGGTCATATCTAAAAGGACTACCTTTGGCCAGTGTACAATCTAACAGATATTAAATCTGTTCATTCCAGACTATAATACCCCCTAGATAATCGGACTTGGGTCAATAGTACTTAGACTTGTAGCTTTTTGCCAAATTATAATCTTATTGATTGGAAGCTAGCAGAAAGGTAAATACTCTTAACTTATTTTAGTCTTTAAGCTTGGGATGGAAATTATACCACTTGGAGCGGGTATTACATAAGTAAGTTGCATATGATTGCGCAAAAATGTAAAAATCCGGTTTATTCCGTTTTAATTGATAATTGAAATGATTGGGTGTTAGTGGTACCGTCTCCGGACGACCCAATGGGTTAATCAAGTATGTAAATCTGGTAATAAGAATAAATCCCAAGAAATATTCTAAAAGATCACCTACGGGTTTTCTCTATGTATAAAACTCTTTTCGAAAAACTGTTTTCCAAAGAGTCAGTTAATTGTATTTACCAGATTTGGCTGATGTATTTTCAAAAGATTAAACCGCAGGTACCGAACCTTATTAGAGGCTGGGAATACGGGTCGGCTAGAATGAAGGCTAAGGAATTTGTTACTCCTGATGCTTAAGGCCTATGATGTCTAAAGCTCTGTTTATTTAGATCATGCCTGTGGGCTTGTATCGAAGAATTGTAATACATTTATATATATTCAGGCCTTTTTTATTTTACCCCAATACTTCCGTTGCATATCAATATATTGTGATAACTGTATCTAACCGTCACGACTGTACCCATCCGGGCCCACCGGGAATTGGGGTGTGACACGAACCCCTCAAATTTATTTCTAAATTACGTAAAGGGTATTTAGGGTATGTTTAGCTTATGCCATTGTTCTGGAGTGTACATCATGTTAAACTGATTACGTTTTGCGTAATAGTTTATGATTTCACTACAGAAAAGGTTTGAGAGTTTGAAGTTCTACAAAGACTAAAACGTGAAAAAGTCACATGTTATTATACAATCCCGGAAATGAAACACAAGATTTCATTGAATTCGAAATTGTTCGGAATTGTGTAATGATTGAAAAGCACAAATGTCACATGTTTCAAGTGTTTAGGATCACCACAGTTGAAGCAGGTTTCATATGGATAGAAGGGACAGATAGTTAACGTATGTGGAGGAGGTGCGGCAAGCTGAACAAGATTTGCAAAAGTTGGACTTGGTAGTGTAGAAGAAAAACGAAAAGTGTTAGCCAAATGACCCAAAGTATTTGATAGGGTTAGTAGAAATGAATGGTTTGAAATTACAAGGTGTGGGTACATTTTTTTTATCATTGCCTGCATTTGCATGATTGAGTTGAGTCACAAAAGTTGGGGATATCGCAGCTAGTTGTTGGATGATTATAGTAGCCAAATTCAGAACTTCGAGTACTGTTGCGTCGAGGAAGATATTAAGGAATAAGGACAAATTCAAGAGAAATTGAGTGAGATTCATGGGGTATCAAAAGAATAAGGTAATGAAGTGAACAATTTAATTTTTGTGAGTAAGAAAAAAACTATTGTTTTCGGATTTAGGAAAGCATGGTTGCAAATTTGTTTTGAAAAAAGGAGTGCTTGATAGATGAGTTTTTTTCTTTAATTTTGGATGAGAAAATACAATCCAAGTTAACGATTTGTGCAATTTCTAAATCTTTTATCTTTAAAAATTATGTAATTGAATTATTTGAATAAAGAATATATGTAAATAGTAAAGTTTTAAAATTTTCGTCCAAACGATAAAAATTTTGTAAATATAAGAGAGAAGTAAACAAAGAGGTATACTTGAGAACACAATAGGAATACAAAGAGTTGCGAGGCTTCATGTAATTCTTTTCGGAGATTTTCGTTAAAATCATATTACAGAAGGTAATATGGTGAAGCAATGACACAAGGGTTGTAATGTTCTGAAAACGGCTGACTAAACAAGGTAAATAGGTTTTCATAATGTTTTGGGAAGACATGCTTTAGCCTATAAGTGGACACGTACCCCAAGAGTTCCCAGATAAGAGTGAGTGATCTGATTATGTGGATTTGTACGAACACTCTAGCCTTAGACAGAAAACTCAGAGTACAGGCATTCACCCTTCCAGATTGCATGTGTTCACATTATCAGAACCCGATATAAGATTCTTTTTTTGAAAACATTTTGAGGCTTAAAGTCTAGAGATTTAAGATAAATCATCTAAGACTAGATGATTTGGAAGTTATAGAATAGTTTTGGCAAGGATAAAGACGAGGATGGGGATTAGGATAGAGATCCTAATGATAACTCATGTTTGGGTCCCTAGGAAGGTTATAGTCTAGTTCAAAAGAATTCTAATAACCTAATTCCCTATAACCAGTGCCGTGATACCAATCTGTAACATCTCAACCGCGTAAAAATAACCAGCGGCGGAAACGTCGGGGAGTTACGTTACAAATTTCCCATAACACATGGTACTAAAGTTTCATTATATTACATTGTTTTTCAATACAAAGATTTCAAGTAATTATTTTTAAATTAAAGAAGACTAAGGCCCGAGTCCGTTCCTACGTGTAGCATACTTAAATAATCATCGCACGTATTAACACCTGAAATATATGTGAAAATAAAGTTAACAATGAATGCTGGTGAGTAACATAGGTTTTGTCGTCAAATTCATGACTACAAGTTTTGTGTTGAAAAAAGGGTTAACCAACTACATGAGTTGATTTTATAAGTAAATCTTTGTAGCCTTGAACCTTAACATAGGTTTTGTGGTCAAATTCATGGTGAGTACATTCAAGCCTGTGTGGACTGTCGGATAATCCCTAAAAAGGGTATATCATTTTGGATTTCTCGGATTCGGTCATTCCCAGAGGAACTTCCAAACATACCTAGGAAGTGGGAAAATTGTCACACCCCTTTCTTAGGCGGAAGCACGAGGTGTGATCATGAAAGGTTCTCATTGCATACGAATGGTAAACATACTACATGCTCGTAAAAATAACTTCAAATGCCAAATACATTACATAACTGAAAACATAGTTTAAGTTTGGGGTTTACATTGCATCATAATACGTTGTCTGAAAAGTTTAGAACATTATTCAAAGACAAACATAAACGACATCCAAGAGCAGAGTAAGACCGCGCGCACATCCACTTTAGTTACCTCAAATACATGTGAGTTTTTGGAAATCGTCAACATAATGTTGGTGTGAATTCATGCAGTTTTTGTATTGAACACTTGTATACTTTTTGAAATCATGGTATGTATCTTGTATAAATCAAGTATTTCTATATGTATCGAGGTTGTTAATGGGTTGCAAGGCCATTAACATGTGACACGACATAAGAAGCATCCAAACCATAGGCATTTTTCTAGTTGTCGATTCACGACTGAGACACAAAAGCACTACTTGGTACTAGTTTTCACCAATAGTGTGGCTGCCCGAAAACCCGTTAGATCTAACCTTTTGTTCTGCGGTCAAGGTATATTGTTAATTAATGGTGCTTCTGGTACCCTATTCGTGACACGATTTCAAGTATCATTCCGTAATTCTTGGATCCAACATACCATAACACATGTATTTTCCCCAAGTTTAAAAAGTATGTAAAAGATTAAAAGTGGGGACACGAACACACTTTTCTGTAAACATTTAGTAACATGTACTTCACCCCCGAAGTTATAAAACTGAAAACAGTTAAAAGAAAAGGGGGAGCATGAACTCATAACTTTGCGTTTCTTGCGCCGTAAACTTCACCGGGTTTGCTTATATAGCGTCGTGACCTAAACGTGTTTTATTAACGTTAGTCACTAGACTTGTATCACACAAGTACAAGTCACCATCTTTTATGTATGTGTTCTTGTGTTAAAAATAATTTATATTTTTAACTATATATCTTACTTATATTATTTTCTCAAAAATAAATATAAGTATCTTGTATTTTTCACCCAAGTTATGTATTTTGTCCAAAAGCACCTTTTAAGTTTATAACTTGTCCAAGTTACATAATCTTTTAAGAAATATATTTTCATAAATATATTCTCTTGTATTTGTCTATGCATGTTGTATGAGTATTTTTGTATTTTCACTCCTCAGGAGTATTTAGTGTATTTTCAAGTCCTAATACACTATTTACACATAATACATACTACATACACTTAGCACAAAATTTTGTGATCAATAAATATATATATTTTTCTCAAAAGTATACATACTTAATATCAATTCTTATTTTGAAGAAATCGTCATTTCTTAACTTGGAGGTTACACAAAAATTAGGGAAACCTTGGTAAATATTTTTAGGTAAATTTTTAGGGAATAAATTTCATCGAAACTTATATTTTTCTAAGTGTCAAAATTCTATAGAAATTTTGACATAGCTTCCCCTAAAAATGGAGGTTTCCCATGTTTTCAAAACATGTGTTTATTTTCTTTTAAATCATCATCACATCAACAACACTATCAAGACTTACCACAAGCCAAGATCAAGTAAATTACACTACATCATGAACTTGAAGTTTTTGTAAAAACTTGTAATGACTTACCATGTTATTTAGTAGGTTTAGTTACCCTTAAAAACATGGTTATTTGTTTGTAACACTCTTTATTAAAAGATTTAGTCATTTACAACTTGTAAGATGATTTTTCTAAAAATATTTCTTTTGTATCTTTCTTGTTTCATAAGTGTTTATACACTTGTTTTTCCACTAAAGATAGTGTAGGTTTAAGTAAAAACCATGATCTTCTAGAAATCATCTTTTGGACTTGGTTCTTTTAGGAAAACCATTCATAAGTCTTAGATTTATAAGTTTAACAACCCACTTGATTATCATTTTTCAAGAAATCATTTTATTTCCAAGTTCATGTCTACACTAGAAGATGATTAGCTTATGATGTCACATAATCATCCTCTCACTTCCTAGATCATGTGTTTAATCACAATCTAGCAAGCTTCATATAATGATCAACATCACAATCTCTAGTAAACAACAAGCAAACATCATTCATACCCTAAACAACATCCTTTCATCAATATTTCATCATATGTTAGCTTATGTTTAAGATTTATGTTCATGTCTTTAGTGTTCTTGTTATTTCAACATATTATATCTTTTATCCACTAAAAATATGAAGTAACAAGAGTTACAAGAAGCTTACTACTAGCTTCAAGCTAGGGAAGAAACAATGGTGAATATGGAGTGGATAAAAGCAAACAAAGGAGGTCCTTCAAGATCCGAGAGTTCCACACTTCCTTAGACACCTTGTGACACCTTGAGATAACCTTGGATTGTATGAATGATGATCGAAAATGGTGATGGTGGGGAAGGGGGTTTCAGCAGAGAGCTTTGAGGGAGGAGGAGAAGAGATGGAGTGGTGAAGATGGTGAGATATTAAGGTTACTTATAATCCAACTTAGAGTTTTATCCAAAGGTCTTAATGTTTCTAATAGTACAAACACTATCTTCTCATATCTAATCAAGATCTCATGGGGATCAAGGGAGATTATGTAAATCTTGGAGTGGGGCCACTCTTTGGGCCGATTACCATATGTGGGGGGATGGGGTTAAATGTAAAGTTAAATGGTAAGTAGGTAATTTAGTGGAAGTTAAAGGTAAAAGTCTAGTGTTTCATGTATTAGATGTATTATGTAGTATATTAGAGTGTTCGGGAACCATAACTAGCTCAGAAAAAGTGAAACAATGCTTCTAGCTATATTTTGGTGTTTCGGGTAATGTCCGGTTGTTCGGTTAGATACCGGTTCGTTAAAGTGCTAAATTGCACCGTTTAGTGTCCTTTATGTACTCTTTTGTGACACTTTCAATTTCCCTCACTTAGGGAAGTATTCTAGACCATTTAGTCATGTTTTTGCATGGTAAAATCTTGTTATAATGCTGAATTTTGCTGAAATATGTGAAATTCAGCATTTAAAGTGTGTTTCGGGTGCTTTTTAGTGCGTACTTTAGCTTCCGGAAAGTCTATATGTTAACCCTTGTATGTACTCTTGGGTTTTAATGTCTTCTTGACGTTGGACCTACACCTAGGCCCCAATTCTATTGTCTGACTACTTTCTGCAGATTTGTTGACACAATGTGTCTTACTGGTGAGTTTACTAGTATTTCTGACGCAACGCTATTCATTAGCATAAAGCAATATTTTGTAGTATAAAACGTGCTTGAATTCACTTGTATAATGTGTAATCAGACAATGTTGACATTTAAGCACATAATTGCAGTTATCAAGTATTAATTAAATTGAACGAAAATTACCGATTTTCTGCCAGTTGTCACAAAAATGGGACTGTCAATTCTATGGCGCTATAATCTACTACCGGTCGGCCTGATCAAAGTTAATGAATGTACCATTGTCGAGTTCATCGCACCATCAAGTTTCATACAACTTGAAAGTGTACTATATATATATATATATATAATGTTTTGAAATCTTGAAAATAATAATAGGCACATATGAATCACCCCCAAACATTTAAAAACATAAAAAAAGGGGACTCACAGGTTTGCGTAGATGTCTTGTTCAATCGTGTATGCAAAGCTCAAGTGTTTCCTAATGTATCAGATTGTTATACAGTTAGTGTGTATCCTGGCTTAAATGGAAGATTGGATAAAATGTAGTTTATTAACCAAACGAGTGAAGGATCTCGTATAATATGGTTTATAAAGGCTTACATTCTGATTGGAAAGTGTTTAAAGATGAAAGGTGGCAGAACTTGATGAACAAGCAAAATTCTGCAAACGGGTATGTAATGCGGAACGTATTGCTCAGGTAATGCAGTTCGCATTGACCCCTAGCGGCAGAATTTTATCTTTTGACATTTTCAGTACCCTGACTTGTATTATCAGCTTTTTGACATTTTTAACCCCTCTAACTTATTACTTAGGCTTTATGAGGAGTATTTAGGGTATGTGTAACTTATATCTTCATCTGGAATGTACGTTACGTTAAAATCACTATGTTCAAATATCGGTTACTAAAATACTTACGAAAGAACTAGAAAAGTTTTTTAAAGGCTTGAAAATTTCGCGGGGGTTACAGTGGGCCACTAGGCAGTCAACTTTTTACCCTATACGCTTCCTATACTTTACTGACATGGGAACCATATTACCTTATGCGCTTCCTATACGACTCCCAGACCTTTTCAGACCTATGGGAATCATATTTTCCCATACACTTCCTATTGGGGTCACTTTTTAGACCTTTTCAGTTCTGAACTGCCTTGATCTCAGAGCGTATCGTGGTACATCATACCAATAGGAATCGTATTGCCCTATACAGTTCCTATTGGTGTCGCATTTAATGCATTTAAACCCTACAGGAAGCGTATTTGGCTATACGTTTCGTATTGAGGGATGTACAAAAATTTTGGGGGATATATAGATACCATCACTCTATTACTATCAGAGGAAACATGTGAAGAATAAATATAGTTATAGTGTAGAGTTTAGATTCAATGTTGAACGATGTTGCGATGAATAAAATTTAACAAATAATTCTAACACATATCTAGATACTCGACCATAGTGGGGGATCTAGCCCAAAAATTTAGGGGTATCCCATTTTTTTGGGATTACGGGTATTATTTGTATAAAACAAAAAAATACACTATGTAGATGGAGTTGTCCCCTGCTTCTACACTATCTCTGCCCCTGCTCAACAGAACAATACGAAGTATTTGGATGGTTAGTCCACACTCTTATTTGCCGAAGTTGAATGTCTTATACTCAAATAGGTGAACCATCTTGGTCAAGCTAAACCATTTGATGATATAAAAAAGGGTGTTGCTAAATGTACCCCTATTTTACTGGCTACACCACCCCCTTGAAGTTTGTAAATAAAAACAATGAACCCTTGTAATTTCTATTTTTTTAAAATTGCATAAGGAAATATCCCTATTTTTATAGGGTTTATCTACTTCCCATAATTTGAATATTAACATATACGTGCTTTGCTTTTACATTAGAACAACTCCATTAAAAAGTTCCTGATTAAATTAGAAGGTGACTATCCGATGCCTCTACCCAACAATCTTTGGAGTATGAATCGAAGTGGCGTCGTAGCGGATTGGGAAGTTATGTATAGTTCTCGCATAAATAGGTATAGGGAGTTAATGAACCCTAATCTAGACCGAAGTGTACAATATGTTGGTTAAATTTAATTGCATTTTTTTAAACTTCATTTGTTACTTATAGATATTATTAGTATTACAGGTGTATTTGTTTTAACAGTGTACTACTTTTTTACTATCTTTCTTGATTATCTACATTAAAGCGTTGATTTACAAATGAATGCATTTGAAATTCAACATGTTCTAACTTACAGCCTAGTAGCCTAGGTAAAAATAACTTTGTTTTTTAAATAAATATAATTGATTTACGTGAAGTACTATACATGAACTATAAATCACGTTAAGCATGTAATATTTAATATTAATTTTATTAAAAAGTCAACCAGGTCATCTAATCTAGCATGTTCAACTTAAAAATCATCTACGAATAATGGTTGTGAATATTTAGTATATAAATGTGAGTATTGAATGTTTAAAGGGTGAATTTGTAAAGATTTAAAATGTTTTATATGGAAAGGGAGGTATGAAAAGTAAAAAGGGGGGGGGGGGTGCATTTAGCCACCCCTTATAAAAAAATTTATTTTCTTTATATTCTCTGTTGCAAATAGTCTAGTTTCTAAAATGTTCTGTTAGGATCTTCTAGAATACTAAACTTTTTTGTCACTTAAGCTTATGAGTTATGAAGGTGTATGAGGAAATGAAGCTTTGATGTTTCATTAACAAAAAAAAAATTATTCGCCTAAATTTTTATTCATGTCGTAACTGGAAGTGAACTACAGGTTAAACTAGGGGTGTGCATTGTCAGTTTAGTTCGGTTTTTATTATTAACCATAATCATAACTACTAGTTTTGGTTATGGAATTTTCTTAACCATAATTATAATCCAACTTTGGTTACGGTTAATTGGTTATGAAGTCAGTTACGGTTCGGTTTTGGTTAATTAACCAAACAAGATTTGAGATAATTGGGGTGTGTATTCAGGCGTGCACGCTTTGGACTTAGTTTGGGTCTTTTTTATAAGACTACATTTTTGGTTAAGCTACTGATGTGGGATTCTTTTTAATAAGGTAATTCTCTAAAAAATTATAATCACAAAACCTCCTTTCTTCAATAAACTAAAGGGCATCTACATCAAGATCATTTTGTAAGTAACCTACTTTTAATTTAATAAAAAACCTTTACATGGTTTATGTAAAACATAAGTCTGTTATATATTCTTAACATTACAACTTCGGTTCATTTTCAGTTATATCAGTTAACAAAAACTTCACAATTGTGACCATAACTGATTAGTCGGTTTACAAAGTTTCATAATCATAACCATCGGGTATGTCGGTTATCAATTAATAGTGGTTGGTTCTATCGGTTATCGGTTATCGGTTATGGTGGTTAATTTGCTCAGCCTTAAGTTAACCGTACAATTTTATGCTTTAACCGAAAAACCAAACTATATTTAAGCCAATTGACTGATTTTGAAATTCTTAAAACAAAACATTGGTTATAGATTCCGTCTAAACTTTTTTTTGAACGACCGACAGAAAATTTTATTAATATCCCTAGCAAGGAGCTAGGCACCAAAATTACAAGAAGAAAAAACGTACGTTACACCAAAACTGAAACAAACTAAACGAAAATGTCGAATTTGTTCCAAGTTTCCCAAGTAATCGATGTTTCTTTCGACTGGTTTTTCACCCAAAGGAATGCAAGCGACTTAACCTCGTCCAGAACTTTTGTAACCAATGACTGCTTTTGCGAGAATAGGGCTTCATTACGTACTTTCCAGATACACCAGACGACGACCAGGACAATAGCATTAACAGACTTTTTCTTCTTCCTCGAACCTGGACTGAAACCATGTAGCTCCAAGAGATCTTTCAACTCAAATGCTATAATAGGCGGAATCCGACACCACGTCGCCGCGATGTTTAGCCATATAATCTGTGCGAACGGACACGAAATGAATAGATGCTTGCAAGTTTCCTCGTGGTCCGTACAAAAAACACATAGCAAGTCTAGAACATTTATATTCTGTCTCACCAGAGCATTTCTAGTCGGTAACGATCTTTATCCGCTTTTCATTCCACAATCCTCACTTTCTTCGAAACCCAGTTATTCCATACAAACGGCCGAGCCAGACGATTTCTATTTAAGATGCTAATGTGTGACAACCCTCACCAAATCAGGTATCCGTACGACTTAATTAATATTTAATTACTGCTTAATTACTGTGCTTGCATACAATTGTGGATAAACTGCTACTTGAATACTGATACATAGACATACATGCATCATACTTTATTAACTGTCACTCCATTATTTACATACAGAACTTTAGTGACAAACTTGATGCACAAAAGCACAGTAGCACAATGAACGGATAACCCCGTAAACGTGCTGACATAGCCAACACCAGGCAGACACTGCATCTAAGGCCAGTATGAGCCAGAAATAGTTAACTACACTAGTAGAGAGTGTAGGGAAACGAGGGTTGTAGAACTGCGTCACTAGGTGATAGTTATAGTGACCGGATGTGCCTAAAACATGTTTTAAACACAAAATTCTGCACTTTAATACAAAATTCAGCATTTAAGCTAACTAGTAAAGTGCAAAAACATGGGAAAATAATACTAGACACTTTCCAAAGTGTCGGGAATTCTATGTGTCACTAAAAATAATAATAAAGACACCTTAAAGCTTTGTTAAGCACTTAAACGGATCAGTATCCAGCCGAACAACCGGACTTTACCCGGGACATAAAAATATTGTCATTGACACTGTTTTTCTTTTTCTGAGCTAGTTAGGGTCCCTGAATACCCTAACACCCGCTATTATACATAACACACAAGTAAATGGTTTAACCTTCTAACTAAACATCACTAAACTTAACTATCTAGTTAGAAACTAACCCAATTACCCCACCCCCATGACCGAAATCGGTCCCCTTGTGGGACACACACCACAAATTTTTTTGAATATTATATTTGATTGTCTAAAATCTAGGTTACATAGTGTATGATGGATAAATGAGTTGAATGGATTATAAATAGACTTAATGGGTAACCACATTACATTCACAAGACACTTCACAAAAATCTCATCTTCTCTCCCTCTCCTTGATTCTCGGCCGAGAGCCAACCCCCACCCATCATCATTTTCCGACTTTGATCTTGCAATTCCAAGCATACTCAAAGGTGAAGGATCACGTATAAGGAAGCTCGGTGCTTACGGATTGCCAAGGACCTCACCACAACGCTATTAACCACCCATTTTTCGTCTAGTTTCTTCCCTAGCCTTGAGCTAGTTGTAAGTGCTTCTAATCACCTTCTTGATCTTGTCTAAAGTGGTTAATAAGATATTTGTCGGATGAAAATCACAAACACTCAAGAACAAAACTTAAAGTCTACTAAAAGTGATGAACATGGTGGTTAATGAGTAAATATTAGTGTAAAACTCTTGAAACTTGTTTTGTTATGATTATTTTATGATGTTTAATGCTAGTAGTAGTTCAGATCGTCATCTAACTCGGCTAAGTCATGTTCATGGAACATGAACTAGTGTATGTTAAAGTATGAAAGTGATTAGATGATGAACATTACCACTTATGAACATGAACTTGTGTAAAAGTGATTTTCTTGTAAAATGAAGTTCTAAACTAGTAGATCTAAAGATCTACAAATGGTATTTTCGAAGAACCAAGTGTAAAATGAAATCATGTTTAGAAGCCGGATCTTTCTTGAAACAAAGGTGTTTTTGTGAACAAACAAGTGTGTAGACACTTGTGTAACAAAAGGTTTTAACAAAGAATTATTTTTGTAATATTTGACCAAGAAGTTGTAAAGATGCATCTTCTTTAAAAATACGATTTTCAAAAACCGATTTCATTTATAAAGATAGAAAGATCTACTAAAAATATTGGAAGGATACTACACACTTTTACATAACCCACAAGTTCATGTGTTTGCGATCTATGTATATTCTTGACTAGTTTGGTGTTGAAATATTGTTTGTTGATATTGAGAAAATTGTTGATTGAGTTTTGAAAAGAAGATGATACGCTTGTAAGCGTGGCCACCTCCAGTTACAGAGGAAACTCTGGCGAAATTTTTCCAGAAATATAACACTTGGAAAATATTTTTACGACAAGTGTTATGACTATATTCTTAAATTGTTCCAAAGAAATTTCGCCATGATTTTGTTACAAGATTACTAAGTGTCGGAGGTGGGATTTTCGTAAATAAAACTTGCTAAAATATATATTTAGAATATATATTTTTCATAATAGCACTTGTGTGAATTTTTATGATTATTTTGTGAACTACATAAATATTATTTTTAGAGTAAAAATAATATTACTGGAACATATTGAATAATAACGACTCCAAAATAATACCAACGCCTTCACAATAAATATTTGAGTTACACCGGTAACATTATTACCACCCGAACTTTAAATGTAACTTACGTATTTTCAGAAAATACTTTTAGATGTGTATTTTGATAAAGGTATTATTTTGAGAAAATTATATGGAATAAAATATAAATTGTTTGGGAAAAATATTTATATTTTGGAGATAGAATTAAAATATATTTTAAGTGTGACTTAATAATATATTTTTGGAATTACAAGAAAACGCACATGTATTAAAGCCCCCATCCTTGGGAAGGAATATAATTAATACATAATTACGAAGTGTAAACACGAAATAGTTGTCTAGCTATTTCCCAAAAACTTAAACCTTAAGCTAAGGCACGACCATCCATCTAATAGAAGTTAGTACGTGTAGATCGTCGCACAGCAGGTTGACTGGGAGATTTCTTGTTAGAGACGCACTACAGTGAGTTCATGTCCCCCTTTTCTCTTAACTGTTTTCAGTTTTTAAACTGCGGGGGTGAAATACATGTTACTATGATTACGAGTACTTTTTACATGGTATGGTTAGCGTAAGGAGGGTTACAACTTAGATCATGTGAATGAGTAGGCGGGAACTGGAGGCCATTAATCCTCATTGTAGGACTGAGGGACAATAGCGGTAGATCTATCTGGGTGTAGCGAGCCCAGCCCCAGGCCCAACAGTACGGACCTCGGGGTGACTTTGTACCCAACGCAAAAATCTGCTAGGTTTCAGTCTTCCTTCTGCACTTCACACATATCAATGGCCTTGCAAACCATTGGTGATCTCTTTATTTCCTTATTTGCTACATACTAGGATTTTTATACTTACAAAGGTTTTACATACTCACTACACATGAACTCGCTCAACGATTTTTGTTGATTTTTCCAACTTACATGTATTTCAGGGAACTAAGGATCTGGTACGGTATGCTACGTTTTCACGCTGCGTTAGAGTTATGGGATCATCCAAGTTTAGGAGTTGTGGCTTTTACCTAGACGAGTCACAGTTCTTAAACTACATCTGCTTTATGTTTGTGTTTGTGTCTTCTAAACAATGTTTATCTTTCGTAGTGCTGTAAACTTGATGCATGTGTCAGCGTATCAAACAATGTTGTGGTATTTTGTTTTTAAGACTTTAATCAATGGATGATCTGCATGGTTTTACTTTCATATAGCTTTGTGGTGATTAAGCTATGGTATTAATAAGTCACACCAAGTTAACCCACGCTTCCGCAAAGCCAGGGTGTGACAGCTTGGTATCAGAGCTCTGATCATAGCGAACTAGGATTCCTTCTCGAGTCTAGACTATGATCACTAGGGCTCTCACGAAAACATTTTTACACTGCATACCACTTAAGTCCAGATCCAGGTCACAAAACATTTTTACAAACAAAAGTTGAGCACATTTTATTTGTTAGTTATGGCTCAGTCTGGGAGGCTGAGGGAGTTGTCTAGTGGGACTAGGGAGTCAGTCTGGGAGGCTGGGAGGATTGTCTAGTGGGACTAGGGAGTCAGTCTGGGAGGCTGGGAAGTTAAGCTAGTGGGACTAGGAAGATCAGTCTGGGAGGATGGGAGGTTAGACTAGTGGGACTAGGAAAACTATTTGATTGTTTATTGGTGACTAATGTGTTTATCTGACTATATGATTAATTATTGCGCATATGTGTGTTTGTGTTACAGACGACATGCCTTCATCCGGCACCGGAGAGTCGGACACCACAGACCCTATGCCCATAGTATCGGACGAGAGAGTGTCATCAGAGCACGAGGTGCATACTTCGAACACCACTAGCACGGACGACGATGATTTCCAGCCATTTGCGCTGCCCGATGTTGTTGCTGAGCCCACTGATGGCCCTATCGCTGGGGATTTGCTGCTCGCGGTGATCCCTGCTCCTATACCTCTTGCAGCTTACCCTATTGTCGATATGCCCCTTGACGTAGTTGCTGACGACGACGTCGACTTGTTTGACGAGGATCCACTAGAGGATGACTTTGAGGGCGAGGCCCACATAGCTGCTGGCGATCTCTTGCTACTCGCGGATGCTCCTGCAGAGGAGGCACCCATCCATTCACCTGTCCCAGACTCCTTTGAGTCTGTGGCATCTGCACCATCGCATGCACAGGGAGTGCAGCACTATTCACATATTACAAACCCTGATAGAGCATCATCCGCTGACCCTGCCCCTGCCCCTGCCCCTAGTTTTGCGATCGATCATGACATTGATGATGATTCAGACCCCGTTTTCCCACCTGGTTTTGATCCAGACCAGGAGATTGAGTTTATTCATTTAGATCAGCCCATGGAGATCCCGTAGCCCCTATTGATCCTATGTTTACTGATCCCGCTGATTTTGAGATGGCGTTTGACGATCCTGAGCCTGCTGTGGCCCCCGAGCCAGTAGTTGCTCCAGACCCCGCATTCGAGCATGACCCTATTCATGCTGATGTACCCGCTGTTGATCCTTTGATTGCTGATATACCTATTGACGATCATCCTATTGTTGTTCCACAGTTGGTGGATGATCATGTTGCTGATATTCCTGCTGATCCTCTTGTTGCCCCTCTTCCTGACCTAGTGCCTGTGGAGCCCGATCATGCACCCTTTACGACCCATGTTGACCCTCGATACGCGCACACCCGAAATGTGACAACCCTCACTAAACCAGGTATCCGTACGGTTTAATTAATAATTAATTACTGCTTAATTACTGTGCTTGCTTGAAATTACTGATGAACTGCTACTTGATTTCTGATACTTGTATATTCCTGCATCATACTTTACATACCGTCACTACATTATTTACATACTGAACTCTAGTGACAAACATGATGCACAAAAGCACAGTAGCACTATGAACGGATAACCTATTGAACATGCTGATAAAGCCAGCATCAGGCAGATATTGCCTCTAAGGCCTGTATGAGCCAGAAATATTTCACTACACCCATAGTGAGTGTAGGGACACAAGGGTTGTAGAACTGCGTCTCTAGGAATAAGATACAATGACAGGATGTGCCTAGGACATGCACGAAGCACAAAACTCAGCACTTTAATCAACAATTCAATTTTTAGCTAACTAATAAAGTGCCAAAACATGAGAAAAATATTACTAGACACTTTCCAAAGTGTTGGGAATAAGTTGTGTCACTAAAAAGGGTATTAACGACACTTAAAAGCTTTGTTAAGCACTTTAACGAATTACTATCCAACCGAACAACCGGACTTTACCCGGAACATGAAAATATTGTCATTAACATTATTTGTCTTTTTCTGAGCCAGTTAGGGTCCCTGAATACCCTAACACCCGCCATAAAGCACGACACACAACTAACCGGTTTAAGCACTTAACTAACTTACTTAACCTAACTAATATCCAACTAATTAGTTGAAAATCAACCAAAGAACCCCCCCCCCCCTCACGAATTCGGTCCCCTAGGGGGGACACCATTGTACAAATTTGATTATTAAATTCCTTTATGTCTAATATCATTGTGACACAAAAACCCTTGGACATTAGCCCTAAGCTTTGTCTATAAATAACTAGAGATTACACATGAGATCATTCATTACATTTCACAACTCAAACACACCCTCCCCTCTCTCTCAAGGCTTCGGCGGAACACCCCCTTGTACATCCATCATATTTTCGGCTTCCATCATCACATTTCTAGCTCATATAAGTGTCAAGGATCGTGTATAAGGAGTCTTGGTGCACTCGGAGCTCGAAGGACCTCATTCTCTTGCTTTTATCCTCTCATTTTGCGCTTAGATTCTTCCCTAGCCTCGAGCTAGTGGTATGTTGCTTGAATCACCTACTCGAACTATTTTGAAGTGGTTAATATGATGTGTAACAGTTAAAACTTGAAATCTTACAAGTTGATGCATTAAAGTCTACTAAAAACACTTAAAATGATGGTTAAAAGCTCATATGATGTGTAAATGTTGTAGTAATTGATTTGTGTGGTTATTTGGACCCGATCTATGTTGTGGTAGCTCGGATCATCAATTAACCCGGGTTGGTCATGATCATGGATCATGACATAAGGTTGTTTTGAATGTAACAAGGGTTAAAGGGTGAAACTCTACTACACACGAATCATGAACTTGTGTAAAAGCATTTTTACTTGTGAAATAGTGTTTAAAACTAGCAGATCTACGTATCTACAAGTGGTATTTTCAAAGGACCGAGTGTCAAGGAAATTATGTTTTCTAAAGACGGATCTTACGTTAACAAGAATGATTTTCAGAACACACAAGTGTGTAAGCACTTGTGTAGCACAAAAGTTTCGACAAAATAACAATTTTTGTAAAAGATGACAAGAAGATGTAAAGACAGGATTTCTTTAAAAGCAAGGTTTTTACGAAACCGGACTAATTTATATAAAGATCCGCTAAAAGTAATGGGATTTACATCATAATTTTAGAGAACTACAAGTTCATGTGATTTATGCGATTTACATATTTATTAACTAGTTGTTGTGTTGGACGTTGTTTTGACTGAATAAGAAAATTGTTGAATTGATTTGTAAAAGAAAATGATACGCTTGAAAGCGTGGCCACCTCCAGTTATAGAGGAAACTCTGGCGAAATTTTTCCAAAAACCTAACACTTAGAATTATTTTCACTATAAGTGTTAGAAATACTTTTCGACATGTTTTCAAAATATAAGTTTCGCCACGACTTTATTTACAAATATCGGAGGTGGGATTTTCACAAAATTAAACGTGATAAATATATATTTAGTAAATATATTTTTCACAACGTCACTTGTCAATTATTTTGTGAAGTGTATAAATATTATTTTTAGGGTAAAAATAATATTATCATACGTTAACGAATCCAAAATAATACGAACGCTTTCACGATAAATATATAAGTTACACCGGTAATTACTATTACCACTCGATCGTTAAAACGTAACTTACGCAATTTAAGGAAATAATTATGAACGCGTATATTTGACAAAGTATTATTTTGGGAAAGTTTTGTGAAGAAAAAATATAATATTTTTGAGAAAAATATTTATATTTTGGAGTTAGAAATAAATAAATATTAAGTGAGACTTAATAATATATTACGAACGCACATGTATTAAATCCCCCATCCTTGGGAAGGAGAATCACTACCAAGTATTTACCAAATGTAAACACGAAATAGTTGTCTAACTATTTCCCAAAACTTAAACCATAAAGTTAAGGCACGGCCATCCGTCTAATAGAGTTAGTACATGTAGGTCGTTGCACAGCTGCTTGACTTGGAGTATTACTTGGTAGAGACGCACCGCTGTGAGTTCATGTCCCCCTTTTCTCTTAACTGTTTTCAGTTTTCTAAACTACGAGGGTGAAATACATGTTACGATGATTATGAATATTTCTTACATGGTATGGTTAGCGTAAGGAGGGTTATTACTTAGATCATGTGAATGGGTAGGCGGAAACTTGAGGTCATTAATCCTCAGGGTAGGACCGAGGGGCAGGAGCGGTAGATCTACTTGGGTGTAGCGAGCCCAACCCCAGGCCCAGCATAACGGACCTCGGGATGACTTTGTACCCAACGCATAAGTCTGCTAGGTTTGAGCCTTCCTACTTGCATTTCACACATATCAATGGCCTTGCAAACCATTGGTGATCTCTTCTTCCTTATTTGCTACATACCAGGATTTTTATGCAAACAAAGGTTTATTTGCTCACTTACACATGAACTCGCTCAACATTATTGTTGATTTTTCAACTTATATGTATTTCAGGGAATTAAAGGATCTGGCACGGTATGGCACGTTTTCCCGCTGCACTAGTTCGAGGTCATCCAGGTTTAGGGAATGTGATTCTTTCCTGGACAAGTCACAGTCCTTAAACTGTGTTTATGTCATGTTTGTGTTTGATGTTTGTGTTTGTTGAACAATGTTTATGTCATTAGGGTGTGTTCCCGTTGATACAATGTTGTTGTTTTTGGTTTTAAAACTTAATTAAATGGATGATCTTGATGATTTTATTCATATAGCTTTGTTATGGTTAAGCTATGGTATTAAGAAGTCATACCAAATTAACCACGCTTCCGCAAAGCCAGGGTGTGACAGCTTGGTATCAGAGCTCTGATCATAGCGAACTAGGATTCCTTCTCGAGTCTAGACTATGATCACTAGGGCTCTCACGAAAACATTTTTACTGCATACCACTTAAGTCCAGATCCAAAACGTTTTTACAAACAAATGTTGAGCACATTTTATTTATTTATTTTTAGGCTCAGTCTTGGAGGCTGAGGCTCGGTCTTGGAGACCGAGGCCCGGTCTTGGAGACCGAGGCTCGATCTAAGAGATCGAGGTAGATGGCTAGTAAGACTAGGGAGAGTAGGCTCAGTCTTGGAGGCTGAGGCTCGGTCTTGGAGGCCGAGGCTCGATCTAAGAGGTCGAGGTAGATGATAGAGCAGTCTTAGAGACTGGGAGAATTTGGCTAGTGGGACTAGGAGTGTCAGTCTAGGAGACTGGGAGGCTAGTGGGACTAGGAAAATTATGTGATTTCTTACTTGGTGACTAATGTGTTTGCCTGATTGTATGACTGATTGTTTGTGCATATTTGTGTTTATGTTACAGACTCATGGACTCGCCCGGTACTGGCGACTCAGACACCATAGGACCTAGACCTATAGTATCTGATGACCTAGCATCTTCAGAGCACGAGGTGCACACGTCGGACGTTTCCAGCACGGACGAGGACGACTTCCAGCCCTTCGCGCTACCTGATGAGGCTGATGAGCTCACCGATGGCCCTCTTGTTGAGTACCTACCATTAGTGGAGATCCCTGCACCCATACCCTTAGCTGTTTACCCTGCCTACGATTTACTTCTTGACGCCGAGGCTGACGGCGATATTGATCTGTTTGACGATGATCTCCTAGAGGACGATGAGGAGGGCGAGGCCCTTGATGCGTGTGTAGTGTAATATATTTTTAGAATATAATTAAGCCCTTTTTACACCTTTAGCCACATTTTAAATTTATAAAACACGATATTCACTAACACTAAACACACATATGGGCAAGTGCACCCATCGTGGACGTAGTATAGTGTTGGTAAGATACCGACGTCGTCCAAGGACACAAGAGCTTTTAGTACCGGTTTATCCTCAACGTCTAATCAAATCAAAAAGTTAGAAAAAATTTTTTAAACTAAGAAAACAAAAACTAACTAAATGCTGAAAAATAAAAATAAAATAAAAACAGATAGACAAGATGAATCACTTGTATCCGACTCGTGTATTAGTATAACCTTTGATTATTTTCTCACTTTTGCACTTGTTTAAGAGATTATCTTAGTTATTGTAGTAGGCCCCTCTTTTGAAGGTGACGTTACCCTCAACCCAGTAGTTTGAGTCAGCAAGGATACAATCCTAAAGGGTTGGATTATTGGAAGATAATGCATTAACTTATTAATGCGAATTATGGTAGGCCCCGCTTTTGGCGGTGACGTTACCCTCGACTAAGTAGTCTGAGTCAGCAGGGATACAGTCCTAAATAGCCGGGTTATACTATTAATAGTAGTTAACTTATGAGGGGGTCAAAGAGTTTGGATCCCCGCCATCCAATACCTATGGGCATTGAAGGAGATCCTACTAAATTTGACCCAGGTCCCTTGCAGGACCTCTAAACGCTGAACAAGGGCAAGACCCTTACCAAACCGTTCCCTTAACCCCCGACCAGGTAGCCAACATACCTCCATATAGACCGTGGAGATATGAATGGTGAAAATCTTTTATTTTATATAGACAGTAAAATAATGCCAAGACACCACGGACAAACGATAAGGAAAGATCACCTTCAACATAAGTAACTAGTTATTAAAGTCATTAATACAAAACCAAATAAAAAGTGCAAAAGATTAAAAATAAAAGGTATTATACTAAACACTTGTCTTCACCAAGTGATGTAAGAGACTTAGGCAAACATGGCCTTGATTGTCAAGAACTCTTACGATCAATCTTGGATCCCGAGACGACTCACACACTCTACGATGGACAATGGATGATGGTGGTGGATGATGGTGTTATGGTGGTGGTGGATGAAGTGTGAGAGAGGTGGTGTGCCAAGGGATGAGTTGGAATGAAACCAAGCACTCCTATTTATAGGCTGAACAGAAGGCTGGGCACGGCCCCGTGTCCGCTGGACACGCCCCCGTGCCCGTCTGACACTCTCTCTTTTCATTAATTGTAATTCGCAATTACAATTAATGCACCTGCTGTACTTTCGCCACGCCCCCGTGCTCACTGGACACGGCCCCGTGGTGGGCAATAGAAGCTTCTACAGGTTTGTCTTTTCTGCTGCTTCTTGGGCACGACCCCGTGCTGGCTGAGCACGGGGCGTGTTCAGGCTTCTGTTTTCTCTTCTTCGCTTGGGAGGATGCCGTTGAGGGTTCGGACAGTCTACTTTTATTCCTTTTCTTGTATTTATGTTAGAATTAGTTGTCTTTTTGCTTCTTTTGTGAATTTGAGCTCATTTCATCCTGAAAATACAAAAGGAAGACAAAAACACTCTTTTTCCAACATTAGTACTTAAAAAGGGTTAGTTTTATGCCTTATTTGATGTAATTTATATGTTGCATTTTACACACATCAAATACCCCCACACTTGAACTTTTGCTTGTCTTCAAGCAAAACTCTTTAAATGTGGCTTACACTCCCAAATGGAATGGGTAGAAGAGAAGGTTTTTGGCTTGTCATAGAGTGTCGGGAATCCAAGATCTTTTTGAGTTTTATTTTTATTTGTTTACAATCCTATTCGTTATGATTTATTTAGAACGTTTCATAGGATAAATTACTTATTTGGGCATAGCATGCCTTTTTTTAAAATTTCATTTATATACAAGTTCACATACCTCACGGGAGAAATCACTCAACACTCGGCCGAAGGTGTATTTTTAGTGAATCACTCGAGAGCGGCATGGAACTTACGCCTTCCATAGGCTTGCCAAGCAATCAATCCTCCTCTTTTTTAACTTTATACCTTTGTAAATATCAAGAGGACTTTTTGGGTGAAGGGTTAGGCTTGGGTTAAAGGTGGGTGGTTGGGTTAGTGGTTAGTAAAAGGGCGAAAAGCGTAAAAAGCGTCGGTTTTCGTAACACATTTTGTTTTTAGTGACTTTTTATTTTGAAGTATTTCTCCAAACAAGCTTTTGTTTGCATAGCTTTGTTTGTTTTTAACTTCACCATCATTTTTTTTAGTCACATAAAAGAACGAGCTTGCGAAAAACCGAGCTTGTTACTAAAATAAAGGGTGAAAAAAATATAAAAAGGGTTTTTGGTGGGTAAAAAAGGGTTTAGGGTAAAGAAACGAAAGGTTTAGGCTCAAAGGGGTTAACTAGGGGGATTTTGGGTAGGTGGTAAAAAAAATTGAAAAATAGTGGTGTAGAAAGAAAAATGGTTAGTCCTAATGCCTCTATCATTTACTTACTTGGGTTTAAGTTGGTAAGGACCGGGAATGAATCGTCGTGGCAAGTTCTAGAGTTGTAAGAACCAAGCGGCTATTCACACAAGAAACGAAAAATGAGCATTTAGTCTAAAGATGTAAATTTGTATGCTCTATAAAGGCTCAAAACTCACTTTTGTGGGAATGGGTTTTTAATGTGATCAAGTATATATAATCGAATTTTAACTAGACTTGATATGCCGTTTCATAATTTTCTTATGTTGGTTCTTGTTATCACGACGCTCTCGGTTGTAAATTTTATAAAAATATAACCTTATTAATCTTGGGATTCCTAACTTAAACTTCAGACAAGTAAAAAGAAAAAAAAATGAATTTTTTTTTTGAAAAAAAATTGGGGTGTTTAGCGGTTCCAATAGAGTTTTGTGTAAGGCTTGTTGTTAGGACTTGCAAAATTTCAAAGTGTTAGCTTCCCCCCCCCCCCCCCACACTTAAATTACACATTGTCCTCAATGTGTCCCAAAAATAAATTTTTAGGTTGATTGGATGTGTAATGTGGTGTTAAAAAGCAAAGATTTATGTTTCTGGCAGTTTGGACACGGCCCCGTGGGGACCGGACACGGCCCCGTGTTCAGGTGCCAGTAACAGAAATTAAAGAAATGAGACAGAAGCCTGGACACGGGGGCGTGTCTGGTGAACACGGCCCGTGTCCAGTTACCTGAACTGGGCGTTTTTTCTGCAGGTGGTTCAGCACGGGGTCGTGTTGGTTGAGCACGGCCCGTGTTGAACCTTCTGTAATGGAGATTTGTGTCGGCTTGCTTCGTTTTTTGTGCATGGGGCCATTTTTCTCGTTCCCTTTTTCATCCATTACCACCACGAGTGTGTTTTATTCCTGCAAATTAAAACTAAAAGATTAAACTAAACTAAGGATAGTTCCGCGGAATGCCTCCGTGGTGCGCCACGTTTATAAGGGTCCTTGGCTAGACCCAATGTGAGGTTATATTTTCTGAGTGGGATGCGTGGCGTCCCATGTTACACCGTCGGAGAGCAGCATCCAAGCTCGAATCAATAACCTTCATGTAGTTGACCGGGTCGTCGTCCTCTATTCTCTTCCCAACCCCGAATTTTACTTCATCATCCCCATACCTCAAGGTGAGTGTTCCGTCATTCATATCTACCACCGCTTGTGCGGTGGCAAGAAATGGTCTCCCTAGTATGAGGGGGACCTCGGTGTCTTCCTCCATATCGAGTATGACAAAGTCGGCTGGATAGACGAATCTGCTTACCTTTACCAAGACATTTTCAATGACACCTTGTGGGAATTTGACGGATCGATCAGCGAGTTGTATGCTCATTTTTGTAGGACTCGTGGTTCCCAGGCCGAGTCTTAAACATTGATGAGGGCAAGAGGTTAATGTTAGCCCCAAGGTCGGCTAGGGCATTACGAACGGGGGACTCCCATATTGAGCAAGGAATCGTGAAGCTTCCGGGATCGATTTTCTTTTGGGGAAGTTTATTGAGTACGAGGGCAGAGCATTCTTCGCCTAAATTGACTAATTGCAAATTTTCAATTTTCTTGTTATGAGTGAGGAAGTCCCTCATGAACTTAGAGTATTTGGGCATTTGGGTTAGGACCTCAATAAAAGGAATATTGACATGCAATTGCTTTAATAGACTTTCGAACTTCGCGAATTGCTCATTGGTCTTCTGACGAATTAACCTACCGGGGTACGAAACTCGAGGAGCTTTGGTAGGCTCTGGTGATGGAGGGGAGTTCTTTTCCTGCAGAGGTGTGGGTACCGTTTCTTCTGTTGGCGGCGGCGCTTCTGCAGGCCCTACGATGCGGTTTCGTAGCGTGATGAGATGAACTTGCGCTTTTGGGTTTGTTTCGGTATTGCTAGGTAATGCGCCTTGCGGTCTCTCGGCAAAATTTTGAGCTATTTGATTTAATTGTTTTTCTATGTTTTGAATACTAGCTTGTTGATTTCTAAAATTTGATTCTAATTGTAGAAATCTTTCCGAGTTTTTCTTTTCAGTGTCGGAGATGAGGCGAGATACAGTATCTTCAAGCCTTTCTCATCCACTTTGTTGTTGAGTGAAATTTTGTGACTCATTTCTTGGTTGTTGAAAGTTTGTTCGTTGGGTTTGTTGGTTACTATTATTGCCGGGTTCTCTCCAACCCAGGTTTGGGTGGTTTCGCCATCCTTGGTTGTAAGTTCCCGTTGGAGGACCCGACGGCCTAGGTCTATTATCAATGTAGTTTACCAATTCTTGTTGATCGTCCATTTCTTTCATACAACTCCAATTTTCATGTGACCCACCACACCCTTCACAAGCCATAACCGAGACTGTTTTTGTCATTTCCAATTTTTTTATTTTTGAAGAAAGGGCCTCGATTTGGGCTTGTAAAGAAGTGCTTTCATCGACCTTATGGGCGCCCAGGGCAATAGATTTATTGCCTCGGGGGGTGTGCCATTGAAAATTGGTTTGAGCAATTTCCTCAATTTGGTTATATATTTCGTGCAGGCGTCGATTACCTAAAAGTCCCCCGGAGCTAGAATCAAGTGTCTGCCTTGTATGTGGCAACAATCCATTATAGAAAGTGGATACTTGTTGCCATATCGCAAGGCCGTGATGTGGACACTTGCGTAATAACTCCTTGAACCTTTCCCAAGTTTCATATAAGGATTCCCCGTCCTTATATGGGAGGGCGTTGAGCCAAGCTTTCGCTGGGAGGGCGTTGAGCCAAGCTTTCGCTCGGTCTTTTAATGAGAAAGGAAACATTCGGAGGCGGATGGCGTCATTTGATGCTCCATTGATCCGAAAGGTATCACATATTTCTAAGAAAATAGTAATATGTAGATGGGGATCCTCGTCCGCAAGCCCATGGAAAGTTGCGGAGTTTTGGAGCATTTGTATCAAGTGCGGTCGAAGTTCGAAGTTATTTGCTTCGACATTCGGTGCATTGATAGCAGCGCCTAGGTTACCTACGGTGGGTCGTAGGTAATCCATGAGGGTACGTTGGTCCGCCATTGGAGGTAGATCACCCGAAACTTTCTCTTGGTTTTTAGCTTTTAGTCTTTTTCTGAGAAAGCGTTCAGGTTCTTCTAGAGGTTCTTTTATATCCCTATTAGAACTGGAGCTCATACACTATGTAAGATTGGCATCTGGTTCCAAGTCCTGCAATAAAAACAGAAAAGAATGCTGGTCAGAAAGTTCACCACGGCCCCGTGTTCAGCAAACACGGCCCGTGGTCGGAGTTACAGTGATTGTTTTCCAGATCCCAGTTACTGGAAGTTGGACACGGCCCCGTGTTGCACCGACACGGCCCCGTGGTCAGCCTTCTGTAACTTGGAAAACAAAAAAATGCCAGTAACGATGCTGGGCACGGCCCGTGTCTGACCAGGCACGGCCCGTGCTGAGCTCTGCAGAAGCTGAAAAACTAAGAAAATCCTAAAAAATTAAAAAAAAAAATAAAAATATGATTAGGCCGTTGATTCCTAACTTTCTTAAAATCCTTGTGTCCCCGGCAGCGGCGCCAAAAACTTGATACGTGTGTAGTGTAATATATTTTTAGAATATAATTAAGCCCTTTTTACACCTTTAGCCAAGTTTTAAATTTATAAAACACGATATTCACTAACACTAAACACACATATGGGCAAGTGCACCCATCGTGGACGTAGTATAGTGTTGGTAAGATACCAAGGTCGTCCAAGGACACAAGAGCTTTTAGTACCGGTTTATCCTCAATGTCTAATCAAATCAAAAAGTTAGAAAAATGTTTTTAAACTAAGAAAATAAAAACTAACTAAATGCTGAAAAATAAAAATAAAATAAAAACAGATAGACAAGATGAATCACTTGGATCCGACTCGTGTATTAGTATAACCTTTGATTATTTTCGCACTTTTGCACTTGTTTAAGAGATTATCTTAGTTATTGTAGTAGGCCCCTCTTTTGAAGGTGACGTTACCCTCAACCCAGTAGTTTGAGTCAGCAAGGATACAATCCTAAAGGGTTGGATTATGGGAAGATAATGAATTAAGTTATTAATGCAAATTATGGTAGGCCCCGCTTTTGGCGGTGACGTTACCCTCGACTAAGTAGTCTGAGTCAGCAGGGATACAGTCCTAAATAGCCGGGTTATAGTATTAATAGTAGTTAACTTATGAGGGGGTCAAAGAGTTTGGATCCCCGCCATCCAATACCTATGGGCATTGAAGGAGATCCTACTAAATTTGACCCAGGTCCCTTGCAGGACCTCTAAACGCTGAACAAGGGCAAGACCCTTACCAAACCGTTCCCTTAACCCCCGACCAGGTAGCCAACATACCTCCATATAGACCGTGGAGATATGAATGGTGAAAATCTTTTATTTTATATAGACAGTAAAATAATGGCAAGACAACACGGACAAACGATAAGGAAGGATCACCTTCAACATAAGTAACTAGTTATTAAAGTCATTAATACAAAACCAAATAAAAAGTGCAAAATATTAAAAATAAAAAGTATTATACTAAACACTTGTCTTCACCAAGTGATGTAAGAGACTTAGGCAAACATGGCCTTGATTGTCAAGAACTCTTACGATCAATCTTGGATCCCGAGACGACTCACACACTCTACGATGGACAATGGATGATGGTGGTGGATGATGGTGTTCTGGTGGTGGTGGGTGGTGGATGAAGTGTGAGAGAGGTGGTGTGCCAGGGGATGAGTTGGAATGAAACCAAGCACTCCTATTTATAGGCTGAACAGAAGGCTGGGCACGGCCCCGTGTCCGCTGGACACGCCCCCGTGCCCGTCTGACACTCTCTCTCTTCATTAATTGTAATTCGCAATTACACGTAATGCGCCTGCTGTACTTTCGCCACGCCCCCGTGCTCACTGGACACGGCCCCGTGGTGGGCAATAGAAGCTTCTACAGGTTTGTCTTTTCTGCTGCTTCTTGGGCACGGCCCCGTGCTGGCTGAGCACGGGGCGTGTTCAGGCTTCTGTTTTCTCTTCTTCGCTTGGGAGGATGCCGTTGAGGGTTCGGGCAGTCTACTTTTATTCCTTTTCTTGTATTTATGTTAGAATTAGTTGTCTTTTTGCTTCTTTTGTGAATTTGAGCTCATTTCATCCTGAAAATACAAAAGGAAGACAAAAACACTCTTTTTCCAACATTAGTACTTAAAAAGGGTTAGTTTTTTGCCTTATTTGATGTAATTTATATGTTACATTTTACACACATCACCCTCATAGCCGACGGAGGACTTTTACTGCTTGCAGATGCTCCAGCTGCGGAGTCACCTGCACACTCACCTGCTCCAGACTCCTTCGAGTCTGTGGCCTCCGCACCTTCCCACACTCTGAGCGCACAACACTTTTCACATGATTCAGATCCTGACCAGGCATCCTCTGTTGCCCCTATACCTAGCTTTGCTTTCGACCACGAGGATGTGGAGGATTCCGATCCTATCTTTCCCCCAGGGTTCGACCCGGATCAGGATATAGAGTTTATACCTATGGATCAGCCTATGGAGGATCCAGTCGACCCAGCTGACCCAGTGGATCCCATCGACCCTGAGTTTGACTTTGAGATGGCTTTTGATGATCCCGAGCCTGCCATCGCCCCTGAGTAGGCAGCCGCTCTAGACCCTGTGCTTGAGCATGACCCCGTTCATGTTGGCATGCCTATTGAGCCTGTGTTTGCTGACCCACCTGTTGATGATCACCCTGTGGATGCTCCGTTGTTGGAGGGCGATCATGTCATTGCTGCTGATCATGTTGATCACCCACTTATTGCTGATGCACCCGTTCACCCTCTTGTTGCTCCCCCACCTGATCCCGTTCCACTAGAGCCCGAGCATGCACTGTTCGCGACCCACATGGATCCACGAGATGAACATGCACAGCACGGGTGGATTCCTGCTGATGATGAGGTTCCACCTATTCCCCCTCAGATCACTGATACTCGTCATGTTGATACCTCCTTTTCATTCCCTCAGTTTACACCTCCAGCGCGACCTGGAGAGGGTTCCTCGGCCCATCCCTTTGGGCATGTGCCGACATCTGTTCCCTTTATGTCACAGTTTTCACCTGTTTTACCCCCTGTTTCTCCATTTCGTGTGGCACCTTTTGATCCCACCAGTGAGCCATTCCTTTGGTCGTCACCACCTGTCATGCCACCGACTGACCCCTACCATCCCTTCCATGTGGGGCACACTATTGAGGACGTTTTGATGTCTTTTGTTTTTCAGCACGAGGCACACACACAGCGCATTCAGGAGCTTGAGAGAGCTCAGCCGCCGCCGTGTTAGTGCCAGGGTCAGACCCACTTTCCTTTGCAGCCATCTCGACCTGTACCCCCAGATTATGCTGCACGCCTCTTTGCACTAGAGCGGCAGGTTGCTTCTTTCCTTCGTACTCAGAGAGCCATGGAGGAGGACTGGCTCCAGTTGCGTCGTTTGTTTTACACTCACTTTCCCCCTCCTCCACCGCCATCCGTATAGAGCTCATCAGTGCCGTTTGGGTAGACGTTGGTGAGAAGACGGCGATTGCTTTTGATTGCACAGCATTTTTGGAGACTACTTTCTGATTATGACTTTTGTTGATTTTGTACATGGGATGTAGTGACACTGATTTGATATAGTTTTTAGACAGGGGTGATGTAGCCCCTAGTTGATTGATGTTGTATGACACTGTGATGTACTTGTACACTTACTATGTGGTCTCGATATATGGCAATCGCAGTATTCTCATCATATTTGATGCTTGACTGATTATTTATGTTTTTATGACATGGGATGTTGTGTGAATGATATTTGTGACAAGAGATGATATGTGAATGATATATTGATAACATGAGATGTTATGTACTATTACTATCATTATATACGTACGCTTTACTATGGCCTGACCAACGTAAACACATCTTTAGAAGATGCCGCCGAGACGTCAACAACCGCAAATGCCTACCAACCAGGCAGAACTCCAGCAAATCATCGCTGCTGCCATTGCACAATACGCCGCCTCTCAAGGAGGGACTAGTGGAAGCAACTCAGGCAACACTGGCAACAACAACAACCCACCTCATGGTAATACTAAGTCATTTAGACATACCATGACCTAATTGGATATCTTTAGCAAAGATGCTAATGCTGTTCACATGTTACACTATACGTGCAGGGTGCACCTATAAGCAGTTTCTAGACTGCAAGCCTGTCAACTTTGATGGCACAGGAGGTGCTGTCGCCTTTGTTCGTTGGGCTGAGAAAACCAAATCTGTTCTTCGCATGAGCAAATGCGCACTAGATCAGCAAGTCACCTATATCTCTGGGCTATTCTTGGATGGAGCCCTATCTTGGTGGAATTTGCAAGTACAGACACTTGGTGAAGCTGCTGCCTACGCGCTGACCTGGACCGAACTGAAGGAACTTATGCGCAAAAAGTACTGTTCCCGATTGAAATCCAAAGATTGGAAACAGAGTTCTGGCATTTAAAGATGGAAGGTCCAAAGATCGCAGAGTACGTTCAGAGGTTTCATGACTTATCGCATGTGGTACCCTACATGGTCACTCCAGAGTTCAAAAGGATTGAACGTTTTATTTGGGGATTAGCTCCTCAAATTATAAGCATGGTAACCTCCTCCAAGCCTGCGACTATTACTGAGGCGATTGATTTGAGCGTGGCTCTCACAGAGGAGGCTATTTGCCTGAACAAGTTTGATGAAGCTGAGCCAAAGAAGAAAGAGACTCATGTGGAGTCATCAGGAGGTAACAAGCGGAAGTTTTCGAACTTCAAGCAAGGCACTAGCGGTGTGGTTAAGAAAGGGGAATCAAGCACGCCAGCTCAGGTTACAGCTGGTAGTGGGAAGAAAGGAAAAGGATACATGGGCACCCAGCCCAAGTGTAATACCTGCCAGCGCCACCATTCTGGCCGTTGTGGTTTGAAAGTTTGTGAAGCTTGTGGAAAGACTGGCCACTTGAAGGATTCTTGTTGGGCCATAGCTGGCCAGAGAGGCCAGGGAGGATTCGGAAACAGAAACACCAACCGGGGCGGAACTGGAAATCGCCCACAAGGGAACAATGGAGGTGATGGAAATCGAGTTAACAATGCTAATCAAGCGGGCGCTGTGAATCGTAACCAGAGGAATAACCAAGCTGGTGGAAATGGGCAGAGATCCGGATGCTTCAACTGTGGTGATCTTGGGCACTACAAGAGGAACTGCCCAGAGTTAAACCAAGCCCGTGGAAGAGTATTTAACATTGAAGCGAGGGAGGCGCGCCAGGATCCCAATGTTGTCACTGGTACGTTCCCTGTAAACCAACGCTATGCATCCATTTTGTTTGATACTGGCACCGATTATAGCTTCGTGTCGTTAGAGTTTAAGAATATGCTTGGTTTAGCCGCTAGTAAGTTAGATATTCCGTACTCGATCGAATTGGCTAATGGAAAGTTGGTAGAAGCCAATGAAGTTATTAGAGGTTGTGTGATCGAATTGGGAGAGCGTGAGTTTGCTCTGGATCTACTACCAGTCCAGTTGGGAAGCTTCGACGTGGTGGTAGGAATGGATTGGTTATCAGGCAACAAGGCTGAGATAGTTTGTCACGAAAAGGTGGTTCGTATCCCAACCGAAGATGGTGAAACAATTGTGGTTCACGGAGAGAAGCGTGATACGCCGTTAAGGATTATCAGCTGCCTCTAAGCGCGAAAATGTTTACAGAAGGGATGTGCTGCCTTTCTGGCACATATTGTAGATAAGAAAGCTGAAGAACCGAAGATCGAAGACATCCCTGTCGTGAGGGAATATCCAGAAGTCTTCCCAGAGGACTGGCCTGGACTGCCGCCTCAAAGGCAAGTGGAGTTTCGCATCAACTTAGTTCCAGGCGCCGCGCCTGTGGCTAAGGCACCTTATAGAGTTGCCCCTTCTGAGATGCAAGAACTGTCGACACAACTTCAAGAGTTGTTAGACAAGGGATTTATCCGACCAAGCTACTCGCCTTGGGGAGCTCCAGTCTTGTTTGTCAAGAAGAAGGACGGTAGTTTTCGTATGTGCATTGACTACCGGGAGTTGAACAAGTTGACGATCAAGAATAGATACCCTCTGCCAAGGATTGATGATCTGTTTAACCAACTGCAAGGCTCAAGCTTTTATTCAAAGATCGATCTTCGATCTGGATACCATCAGTTAAGGATACAAGAGGAGAGTATCCCGAAGACAGCCTTCAGAACTCGATATGGACACTACGAGTTCCTAGTTATGCCGTTTGGGTTAACAAACGCACCTGCAGTGTTCATGGATTTGATGAATAGAGTTTACAAGCCGTATTTGGATAAGTTCGTGATAGTGTTCATCGATGATATCTTGATTTATTCAAAGACGAAGGCCGAGCACGAACAGCATTAAAGAGCCATTTTGGAATTGCTGAAGAAGGAACAGCTGTATGCCAAGTTCTCTAAGTGCGAGTTTTGGCTACGAGAAGTACAATTCCTTGGGCACGTGGTAAATGGAGATGGAATCCACGTGGATCCCACCAAGATCGAAGCGATCAAGAATTGGGAAACGCCAAAGACGCCAACCGAGATTCGGCAATTCTTAGGTTTGGCTGGTTATTACCGAAGATTCATTGAGAATTTTTCAAAGATCGCTCAACCATTGACGCTCCTCACGCAGAAAGATAAGAAGTTTGATTGGGGAATCAAACAAGAAGAAGCGTTCCAGATATTGAAGGATAAGCTCTGCAACGCGCCAATCTTAGCACTACCGGAAGGTACAGATGATTTTGTGGTATACTGTGACGCCTCACGTCAAGGATTGGGTTGCGTGTTGATGCAACGCCAAAAGGTTATTGCTTACGCGTCACGCCAGCTGAAGGTACATGAAAAGAACTATACCACTCACGATTTGGAACTCGGCGCAGTAATTTTTGCTTTAAAGATCTGGAGACACTACCTTTATGGTACGAAGTGTACAATTTTCACAGATCACAAGAGTCTACAACATATATTCAACCAGAAGGAGTTGAATATGAGACAAAGATGATGGGTAGAGTTGTTGAATGACTACGACTGCGAGATAAAGTATCATCCAGGGAAGGCAAATGTGGTCGCCGATGCCCTAAGTCGAAAAGAGAGGATCAAGCCCATAAGGGTTAGGGCTTTAGAAATGATAATTCAGACCGATCTTTCCTTACGCATTCGTGCCGCGCAGAAAGAAGCTCTCACGGAAGGGAACCTTGAAGAAGAATATCTCCGTGGGATGGAGAAGCTATTGGTACCAAACAGGGAAGGAACGGTATGTTTTGAGAAAAGGATTTGGGTTCCTTTGTTTGGAGGTTTAAGGAAGGTTATTTTCGATGAAGCTCACAAATCTCGGTACTCTATCCACCCTGGAGCGGATAAGATGTACCAGGACCTCAAGGATTATTATTGGTGGCCTAGGATGAAAGGCGATGTGGCCGTTTATGTGAGCAAATGTTTAACATGCGCTAAGGTTAAAGCGGAATACCAGAAGCCTTCAGGACTTCTGCAACAACCGGAAATTCCCAAGTGGAAGTGGGAACAAATCTCCATGGATTTTATTACGAAGTTGCCAAGAACGCCAAAAGACCATGACACTATTTGGGTAATAGTGGATCGATTAACGAAGTCAGCGCACTTCTTACCTATCAGAGAGAAGGATAATACGAGCAAGTTGGCCGAAATTTACATGAGAGAAATTGTTACACGCCATGGAGTACCTCTCGCGATCATCTCTGATAGAGACGGAAGGTTCGTATCAAGGATTTGGCAATCCTTCCAAGAAGCTTTTGGCTCGCAATTGAATATGAGCACCGCGTTTCACCCGCAGACCGACGGTCAAAGCGAACGGACGATACAGACTTTGGAAGACATGCTGAGAGCGTGTGTCATGGATTTGGGCGGTAGCTGGGATAAGCATTTGCCTTTGGTCGAATTTTCATACAATAACAGCTACCACGCCAGTATTGGTGCCGCGCCATTCGAAGCTTTATATGGCCGCAAGTGCAGATCACCGCTTTGTTGGTCAGACGCTGGTGATAGACAGTTGGTGGTCCTGATGTGGTCCAGGAAACCACAGATAAGATTGCACAGATCCGAGATCGCATCAGTGCGGCTCGTGACCGTCAGAAAGCCTACGCGGATCGAAAAAGGAAACCTCTGGAGTTTAAGGTAGGAGATATGGTTTTGTTGAAGGTATCACCCTGGAAGGGTGTGGCACGCTTCGGGAAGCGTGGGAAGTTGAATCCGCGGTATATTGGCCCGTTCAGAATTCTGGAAAGAATTGGGTCCGTAGCATACAAGTTGGATCTACCTGCCGAACTGAATGGTGTTCATGATACATTCCACGTATCAAATTTGAGGAAGAGTCCAACGCAAGATACCGTTGTCATTCCTACCGACGAAATTCATGTTGACGACACGCTCCACTTCGTTGAAGAACCCATTGAGGTTACGGATTGGAAAGTGAACAAGACCCACCGGAGCAGTGTCAAGCTCGTCAAGGTTCGTTGGAATGCCAGACATGGTCCTGAATACACTTGGGAACGTGAGGACCGGATGAAAGAGAAATAACCCCACTTATTTCCCAAGAACCCTGCGGCTAGAAGCAGAACTTAAAATTTCAGGACGAAATTTTTCTAACGGGGGGAGAATGTGACAACCCACACTAAACCAGGTATCCGTATGGTTTAATTAATAATTAATTACTGCTTAATTACTGTGCTTGCTTGAAATTACTGATGAACTGCTACTTGATTTCTGATACTTGTATATTCCTGCATCATACTTTACATACCGTCACTACATTATTTACATACTGAACTCTAGTGACAAACATGATGCACAAAAGCACAGTAGCACTATGAACGGATAACCTATTGAACATGCTGATAAAGCCAGCATCAGGCAGATATTGCCTCTAAGGCCTGTATGAGCCAGAAATATTTCACTACACCCATAGTGAGTGTAGGGACACAAGGGTTGTAGAACTGCGTCTCTAGGAATAAGATACAATGACAGGATGTGCCTAGGACATGCACTAAGCACAAAACTCAGCACTTTAATCAACAATTCAGCTTTTAGCTAACTAATAAAGTGCCAAAGCATGAGAAAAATATTACTAGACACTTTCCAAAGTGTCGGGAATAAGTTGTGTCACTAAAAAGGGTATTAACGACACTTAAAAGCTTTGTTAAGCACTTTAACGGATTACTATCCAACCGAACAACCGGACTTTACCCGGAACATGGAAATATTGTCATTAACATTATTTATCTTTTTCTGAGCCAGTTAGGGTCCCTGAATACCCTAACACCCGCCATAAAGCACGACACACAACAAACCGGGTTAAGCACTTAACTAACTTACTTAACCTAACTAATATCCAACGAATTAGTTGAAAATCAACCAAAGAACCCCCCCCCCCCTCACGAATTCGGTCCCCTAGGGGGGGACACAATTGTACAAATTTGATTATTAAATTCCTTTATGTCTAATATCATTGTGACACAAAAACCCTTGGACATTAGCCCTAAGCTTTGTCTATAAATAACTAGAGATTACACATGAGATCGTTCATTACATTTCACAACTCAAACACACCCTCCTCTCTCTCTCAAGGCTTCGGCGGAACACCCCCTTGTACATCCATCATATTTTCGGCTTCCATCATCACATTTCAAGCTCATATAAGTGTCAAGGATCGTGTATAAGGAGTCTTGGTGCACTCGGAGCTCGAAGGACCTCATTCTCTTGCTTTTATCCTCTCATTTTGCGCTTAGATTCTTCCCTAGCCTCGAGCTAGTGGTATGTTGCTTGAATCACCTACTCGAACTATTTTGAAGTGGTTAATATGATGTGTAACGGTTAAAACTCGAAATCTTACAAGTTGATGCATTAAAGTCTACTAAAAACACTTAAAATGATGGTTAAAAGCTCATATGATGTGTAAATGTTGTAGTAATTTATTTGTGTGGTTATTTGGACCTGATCTATGTTGTGGTAGCTCAGATCATCAATTAACCCGAGTTGGTCATGATCATGGATCATGACATAAGGTTGTTTTGAATGTAACAAGGGTTAAAGGGTGAAACTCTACCACACACGAATCATGAACTTGTGTAAAAGCATTTTTACTTGTGAAATAGTGTTTAAAACTAGCAGATCTACGTATCTACAAGTGGTATTTTCAAAGGACCGAGTGTCAAGGAAATTATGTTTTCTAAAGACGGATCTTATGTTAACAAGAATGATTTTTAGAACACACAAGTGTGTAAGCACTTGTGTAGCACAAAAGTTTCGACAAGATAACAATTTTTGTAAAAGATGACAAGAAGATGTAAAGACAGGATTTCTTTAAAAGCAAGGTTTTTACGAAACCGGACTAATTTATATAAAGATCCGCTAAAAGTAATGGGATTTACATCATAATTTTAGAGAACTACAAGTTCATGCGATTTATGCGATTTACATATTTATTAACTAGTTGTTGTGTTGGACGTTGTTTTGACTGAATAAGAAAATTGTTGAATTGATTTGTAAAAGAAAATGATACGCTTGAAAGCGTGGCCATCTCCAGTTACAAAGGAAACTCTGGCGAAATTTTTCCAAAAACCTAACACTTAGAATTATTTTCACTATAAGTGTTAGAAATACTTTTCGACATGTTTTCAAAATATAAGTTTCGCCACGACTTTATTTACAAATATCGGAGGTGGGATTTTCACAAAATTAAACGTGATAAATATATATTTAGTAAATATATTTTTCACAACGTCACTTGTCAATTATTTTGTGAAGTGTATAAATATTATTTTTAGGGTAAAAATAATATTATCAGACGTTAACGAATCCAAAATAATACGAACGCTTTCACGATAAATATATAAGTTACACCGGTAATTACTATTACCACTCGCTCATTAAAACGTAACTTACGCAATTTAAGGAAATAATTATGAACGCGTATATTTGACAAAGTATTATTTTGGGAAAGTTTTGTGAAGTAAAAATATAATATTTTTGAGAAAAATATTTATATTTTGGAGTTAGAAATAAATATATATTAAGTGAGACTTAATAATATATTACGAACGCACATGTATTAAATCCCCCATCCTTGGGAAGGAGAATCACTACCAAGTATTTACCAAATGTAAACACGAAATAGTTGTCTAACTATTTCCCAAAACTTAAACCATAAAGTTAAGGCACGGCCATCCGTCTAATAGAGTTAGTACATGTAGGTCGTTGCATAGCTGCTTGACTTGGAGTATTACTTGGAAGAGACGCACCGCTGTGAGTTCATGTCCCCCTTTTCTCTTAACTGTTTTCAGTTTTCTAAACTGCGAGGGTGAAATACATGTTACTATGATTATGAATATTTCTTACATGGTATGGTTAGCGCAAGGAGGGTTATTACTTTCGTGTGAATGGGTAGGCGGAAACTTGAGGTCATTAATCCTCAGGGTAGGACCGAGGGGCAGGAGCGGTAGATCTACTTGGGTGTTGCGAGCCCAACCCCAGGCCCAGCTTAACGGACCTCGGGGTAACTTTGTACCCAACGCATAAGTCTGCTAGGTTTGAGCCTTCCTACTTGCATTTCACACATATCAATGGCCTTGCAAACCATTGGTGATCTCTTTTTCCTTATTTGCTACATACCAGGATTTTTATGCAAACAAAGGTTTATTTGCTCACTTACACATGAACTCGCTCAACATTATTGTTGATTTTTTAACTTACATGTATTTCAGGGAATTAAAGGATCTGGCACGGTATGGCACGTTTTTCCACTGCACTAGTTCGAGGTCATCCAGGTTTAGGGAATGTGACTCTTTCCTGGACAAGTCACAGTCCTTAAACTGTATTTATGTCATGTTAGTGTTTGATGTTTGTGTTTGTTGAACAATGTTTATGTCATTAGGGTGTGTTCCCGTTGATACAATGTTGTTGTTTTTGGTTTTAAAACTTAATTAAATGGATGATCTTGCATGATTTTATTCATATAGCTTTGTTATGGTTAAGCTATGGTATTAAGAAGTCACACCAAATTAACCACGCTTCCGTAAAGCCAGGGTGTGACACGAAATGGGTGGATAGACGATGATGATGACTACCCGCCTTTTGTGGTACATGTTACACCTGTTTCAGCACCAGCTTCAGTTCCTATCGATGCACCATTGCTTCCCACACTTACCGCTGATGCTCACCGCACCGATTTGCCTATCACATTTCTCCAGGACATACCCCCACCACGTCCTGGGGAGGGTTCATCCCATCAGCCATTTGGTCAGATACCTTTCATGACTGGAGGAGATCATTTTGTACCACAGATCTCTCATCATACTGTTGTTTCCCCTGTTGCACCATTTACTGTGCCACCCTTTGCTCCATCTATTGAGCCTTTTCTCTGGACTTCGCCACCTATTATGCCGCCATCTGATCCTTATCATCCTTATCACATGGGTCATTCCACAGAGGATATTATCAGGTCTTTCATGATACAGCAGGAGGCGCTGACTCGTCGCGTGCAGGAGCTTGAGAGAGCTCAGCGACCACCATGCCAGTGCCAGGGCCAGACGCACCCCGCGATATCACACCCTCCTTGTCCGTTATCTCCTGATTCTGTTGCTCGTTTTTTGACTCAGGAGCAGCAGCTAGCATATCTTTTGCGTTCTCATCGAGCTATGGAGGAGGATTGGCTTCACATGCGACGTTTGTTCTTTTCCCGTTTTCCCCTCCTCCACCGCCATCAGCTTAGGGCCATTTTGTATAACACGGGTAGACTTTTGTTGAGAAGACGACGATTGCACAGATTGCACAACTTTTTGGAGACTGCATATTGATCCTGACTTTTGGTTGTTATGTATATTGGATATTGTTGACACTGATTTGATATTTTGGACTGGGGTTATGTAGCCCTTAGTCGTTGATTTTGTATGATACAGTATGTACTTGTAAACTTTACAGTCTCGATTTATGGCAATGCAATCGCAGTATTCTCATCATATGTGATATTTTGATTGACTGTTTATGTTTTATAACATGAGATGTTATGTGTATGATTTATAACATGAGATGTTATGTGTTGATTTAATTATAACATGAGATGTTATGTGATGATATTTTTGCAATATACGTACACTTTACTTACTATGACCTGGCCTACGTGAACCATCTTTTAGAAGATGCCTCCAAGACGTCAGTCACGCATGCCTACCAACGAGGCAGAACTTCAGCAGGTCATCACCGCCACCATTGCGCAGTACGCAGCCTCACTAGGAGGAACTAGCGGGAGTAATTCAAACAACAACGGAAATAACAATCCACCGCATGGTAATATTAAGTTGTTGAGACACACCACAATACATTTGGATATGTCTAGCGAGTTTGCTAATGCCATTTGTATATTGTAACGTATGTGCAGGGTGCACCTACAAGCAGTTCCTAGACTGCAAACCTATAAACTTTGACGTCACCGGAGGTGCTGTTGCTTTTGTTCGATGGGCCGAAAAGACAGAGTCTGTTCTCCGGATGAGCAAGTGCACTCCAGACCAACAAGTTACTTAAATTTCTGGGCTATTCTTGGACGGAGCCCTGTCCTGGTGGAATTTACAAGTACAGACTCTTGGTGAAGCCGCAGCTTACGCAATGACTTGGAATGAGGTGAAAGTGCTTATGCGAAGAAAGCATTGTTCTCGCGCTGAAATTCAAAAGTTGGAAACTAAGTTTTGGCATTTGAAAATGGAAGGTCCGAAAATTGCGGAATATGTTCAAAGGTTTCACGACTTGTCTCATGTGGTACCTTGTATAGTTACACCAGAATTCAAGCAAATCGAGCGCTTTATTTGGGGTTTAGCTCCTCAAATCATAAGTATCGTGACCTCTTCAAAGCCGGCAACAATCACTGAGGCAATCGATCTGAGCGTGGCTCTTACTGAGGAAGTTATCCGCCTAAACAAGTTTTCTGATGTTGAGCAAAAGAAGAAGGAGACTCACGTAGAGTCGTCCGGGGGTAAGAAAAGAAAATTCTCGAACTTCAAACAAGGCACAAGCAGTGATGGCAGGAAAGAAGAACCAAGCGCACCAGTCCAAGCTACAACTAGTACTGGAAAGAAGGGAAAAGGGTATATGGGTACACACCCCAATTGTAACACCTGCCAGCGTCACCATTCTGGCTGGTGTGGGTCAAAAGTATATGAAGCATGTGGAAAGGTTGGTCACTCGAAGGATACATGCTGGGCCACTGTTGGCCGGGGAGGCCAAGGAGGTTTTGGAAATAGAAACAATAACCGGGGTGGAAATGGAAATCGTGCACAAGGAAATAACGGAGGGAATGGAAATCGAGGCCACAACGCGAATCAAGCTGGTTCTGTGAATTGTAACCAAAACAATAATCAAGCTGGGAATGGAGGTGGAAACGGGCAGAGACCGGGTTGTTTTAACTATGGTGACATTGGGCACTTTAAGAGAAACTGCCCGGAATTAAACCAAGCACGAGGAAGAGTCTTTAATATTGAAGCGAGGGAAGCGCGCCAGGATCCCAATGTTGTTACTGGTACGTTCCCCATAAACCAACGCTTTGCATCCGTTTTATTTGATACTGGTGCCGATTATAGCTTCGTGTCATTAGAGTTTAAGAATATGCTTGGGTTAGCTGCTATTAAATTAGATAACCCGTACTCAATCGAATTGGCTAATGGAAAGTTGGTAGAAGCCAATGAAGTTGTCAGAGGTTGTGTGATCGAGTTGGGAGAGCGTGAGTTTGCTTTGGATCTACTACCAGTCGAGTTGGGAAGCTTCGATGTGGTAGTAGGAATGGATTGGTTATCGAGCAACAAGGCAGAGATTGTCTGTCACAAAAAGGTCGTTCGCATCCCAACAGAAGATGGGGAAACGATTATGGTTCATGGGGAGCAGCGAGATACGCCCTTAAGAATCATCAGCTGCCTGAAAGCCCGTAAGTGTTTACAGAAGGGATGTGCTGCCGTCCTGGCACACATTGTAGATAAGAAAGCTGCAGAACCAAAGATCGAAGACATCCCTATCGTAAGGGAATATCCTGAAGTCTTTCCTGAGGACTTGCCGGGATTGCCACCCCAGAGGCAAGTGGAGTTTCGCATCAACTTAGTTCCAGGCGCCACGCCTGTGGCTAAGGCACCCTACAGACTTGCACATTCAGAAATGCAAGAATTGTCGACACAACTTCAAGAATTGCTAGACAAAGGATTCATCAGACCAAGCTTCTCACCTTGGGGAGATCCGGTCCTGTTTGTCAAGAAGAAGGACGGTAGTTTTCGTATGTGCATTGACTACCGGGAGTTGAATAAGTTGACTATCAAGAATAGATATCCTCTACGAAGGATTGATGATCAGTTTGACCAACTGCAAGGTCCAAGCTTTTACTCTAAGATCGATTTACGATCAGGTTACCATAAGCTAAGGATACAAGAGGAAAGTATCCCGAAGACAGCCTTTAGGACTCGCTATGGGCACTACGAGTTCCGAGTTATGCCATTTGGGTTGACAAACGCACCTGCAGTTTTTATGGATTTGATGAATAGAGTTTGTAAGCCATATTAGGACAAGTTCGTGATTGTGTTTATCGACGATATTTTGATTTATTCGATGATAAAGGCTGAGCACGAACAACATCTAAGAGCTATTTTGGAGTTGCAGAAAAAGGAACAGTTGTATGCCAAATTCCCTAAGTGCGAGTTTTGGCTACGTGAAGTCCAATTCCTTGGACATGTGGTAAATGGATATGGGATTCATGTGGATCCAACAAAGATCGAGGCGATCAAGAATTGGGAAACCCCAAAGACGCCAACCGAGATTCGACAATTCTTGGGTTTGGCTGGCGATTATCGAAGGTTCATTGAGGATTTTTCGAAAATCGCTCAACCACTGACGCTCCTCACGCAGAAAGATAAGAAGTTTGATTGGGGAATCAAACAGGAAGAAGCGTTTCAGCTGTTAAAAGACAAGCTCTGCAATGCGCCAATCTTAGCACTACCAGAGGGTACAGATGATTTTGTGGTATATTGTGACGCTTCGCGTCAAGGCTTGGGTTGTGTGTTGATGCAACGCAAGAAAGTTATAGCTTATGCGTCATGCCAATTGAAATGTCACACCCCCAAAATCCACACGCGGAGTACCACCGCTTGGGAGCGTGACATGACCAGGATCAAACCATCAATCATATCGAACAAAGCATTTAATAATATGAAAAGTCATTAAAGTAGTTCATCATGACATGATCGATATTTCAAAACCAAGCATTGTTTAAGTAGCGGAAGCATTGTTATAAACCCAAGTGAAAATACTGAAATGTCATAAGTGTCTAATCAAAGTAATACGATCCTTGTCCACAACGACCGGCTCCTCCTTGTGCAAGCTCCATGTACCTAACGATCTGCAAGGCATGTAACAGAATGATCAACAAACTAGTTGAGCGAGTTCACAGTAAGTAAATGCGTAACAGTAAGTAACGGGTGGCTCTACTGGGCCGATAGTAAGTTATATAGGTGGGGGCTTCCCATGTTATGTGACCACTAGACTATTCGTATTAACTACTCGTATCATCCCTGTTCTTCTTCCGAGAACAGTAGCGCGTATGGGGTGTACGTAGGTTTTACGTATGTATCCTTCATAACCGAGGATAGGAGACGCGGGGGTGTACGTGGGTTTCACGTACGTATCCTTTGTACCGAGGATAGAAGTATGTAATGCGTACACGTAGGTTTTACGTGCGTGCCTGACATCCGAGGCAGTAATTGGCATATGACCACGTAGGTGTTGTCCTAACCTACGGAACCGTCCTGACATCCGAGGACCATGGTAGGTGATAGTCTAGGAAAGTATTTGAACGTTCTTAGTCAATTGTAACCTTTATCCCATTCCCACGACCCGGGAATCCCATGCCTTAGTAGGAGTGTGAACTCACCTGGGTTTGCTCGGCAGACAGTATAATGCTCAAGTATACAAGTAAGGAATCAACCACGTCCTATCATGGTTACTATGCAAGTTAGGTTCGTATGTAGCACGTTTGTATCACATATGGTATCAAGTATGACCATGGCAATTCACATAAACGTATCAGCAGTTCATATCAAGTAACGAGTCCAAGTAGTCGGCCCAATTAACATGAGCAGTCCAATTAGCAACTATGTAAACAAGTCCAATAACATAACAGTCATAAGGTTGGGCCCGTGACAACGTAGACCCAAAACAGTGTGCGTGTAAATGATGGTCTCGAGTCGCAACGGAGATCTCGAGTCGCAACCGGGGATTACGAGTCGCAACAGCTGGTTACGAGTCGCAATGGAGATCTCGGTTCGTCATGGTCCGGTTACGAGTCGCAACGGGACTCGCAACCGTGGTTACGGTTCATGCTGTTGTGGTCTCGAGTCGAGACGGTGAGGTTTCGACTCGCAATCTGAGTCGCAACCGTGTGTGTAACTGATTTCCATAATTTCTGCATTGACTTATCCGTAATTCCAGCAAACATCTAAGGCAGTTTCGAAATCAGATCAAACATGACAATTATCATCAATTACCAACCTTTATCAGTTTCATAATATGGCAATTATCGATCAAACAAGGGAAATCAACATCAATTCTTATGAACCCTAATACCAAACATAATCAAGAACTCTTGTCCAAAACAATACATGACAGCCGATTCATCATACATTCATATATATCCGATTTGTGTGAAAGCCGATTACATGATCATTATCTATCATTGATTAGTAACATTCAATCTAACGTTATCATATACACATGTTAACAAGAATCTTTCGGGTAACAAGCAATCATATTCGAAAACATCAACATACGGGCAATAACACACAATCAAACACATAATCACTAACCGGATTAAGAGGAAGAAAAGGGTGATCCAAGTAGGGGATGTTCTTGCCGTCGAGCTCCAAGCAACCGAGAGAGAGAGAAGCCTAGGGTTCTTGTGTGTATTGTGATTTTGTGAAAAGTAGTGAAACAAACCCCTAGTTCCGGTTTTGTGTGTTGCGAGTGGGGGAGTGGGCCGAGCCCATCCGGTTATCTAATGGAGTCCGATTTCAAGTGTGGCCCAAAAGGGCTTGTGTAACCGGTTATAATGTGAAATCGGGTTTAGTGTGTGGTTTGGGTTCGTGCAACACATAACGTACATACACATATATTGCACATAAACATAACCATATCAAGTATTTATTCAATTAATAACGTTCTCGCAAACACATATTGTTACACAAAGCAAGTCTAAAGTTCGAGTTGTCACATTATCCCCAACTAATTGGAAATTTCGTCCCGAAATTTGGTATGCACTCACTGAGGAAGCTAGGTAAGGTATAGCGTTCACTGGTTTTCCTGGGGTGTCACATCCTCCCCCCGTTGATCTGGAATTTCGTCCCGAAATTCCGAAGTAGTAGCTTCAGCCTCAGTAGTGGTAGTATTGGTTTCGAATAACTGGGGGTACTTTTCTGTCATTCTATCTTCGCGTTCCCAGGTGTACTCTGGGCCACGTTTGGAGTTCCAACGAACTCGAACAAGAGGGATTCTCTTGCTTTTGAGGACCTTCACATCCCGGTCCGTGATTTCTACTAGTTCCTCGACGAACTGCAGCCGCTCGTCGATAGTGAGTTCCTTAAAAGGAATGATGAGGTTTTCATCTGATAGGCACTTCTTTAAGTTCGATACGTGAAAGACATTGTGAACTGCTCCGAGTTCAGCTGGTAGGTTCAACTTGTAGGCTACCTTGCCAATCTTTTCTAAGATTTCGAATGGTCCGACGTACCGCGGATTCAGTTTGCCCCGTTTGCCAAAACGTACCACACCCTTCCAGGGTGAAACTTTCAATAAAACCCGGTCTCCGACCTCAAATTCCAAAGGCTTTCTACGCTTGTCCGCGTAGGCTTTCTGACGGTCGCGTGCTGCCGCCATGCGTTGCCGTATCTGTGCTATCTTTTCTGTGGCGTCCACTACAATCTCTGGACCCGTAATCTGACTATCCCCCACCTCTGCCCAACAGAGAGGTGACCGGCATTTACGTCCGTACAATGCCTCGAATGGAGCGGCTTGAATGCTGGTATGGTAACTGTTGTTGTATGAAAACTCCACCAAAGGGAGGTGCTTTTCCCAGCCGTTGCCGAAATCAATAACGCATGCCCGAAGCATGTCTTCTAGAGTTTGGATCGTTCGCTCAGACTGCCCATCCGTCTGAGGGTGATAAGCCGTGCTCATGTCTAATCGTGAGCCGAAAGATTTATGCATTGCTTGCCAAAGCTCTGACGTGAATCGTGCATCGCGATCCGAAATAATAGAGGTGGGCACTCCGTGCCTCGAAACAACTTCTTTAAGATAGACGTCTGCGAGAGTGGAGAACTTGTCCGTTTCCTTAATCGGCAGGAAGTGTGCAGACTTGGTGAGTCGATCAACTATGACCCATATTGTATCGTTCCCACGCTGAGATCTAGGTAAGCCTGTAACAAAATCCATGGAAATTTCCTCCCATTTCCATTGCGGTATCTTAGGCTGCTGAAGTAGACCAGCTGGTTTCTGATATTCAACCTTGACTCTCGCACAGGTCAAACATTTTCCAACGTACGTAGCAATGTGGGCCTTCATGCTAGGCCACCAGTAAGTAGTGCTGATGTCGTGGTACATTTTATCTGACCCTGGATGTACCGAGTAGCGAGACTTGTGAGCTTCATTCATCACAAGTTCGCGTAGACCGCCATAAAGAGGGACCCATATCCGGCCCGTTACATAGTAGGCGCCGTCTGCCTTCTGTTCCATCTGTTGTCGTGAGCCGCGTAAGGCTTCAGCCTTAACATTTTCGGGCTTCAATGCTTCTACCTGAGCATTTCGTATCTGTGCTGGAAGGCTAGACTGAATCGTAAGCTGTAGCGCTCGCACGCGTCGAGGTAAGGTGTCCTTTCGACTAAGGGCATCGGCCACAACATTTGCTTTGCCTGGATGATACTTGATGGCGCATTCGTAGTCGTTAAGTAACTCGACCCATCGTCGTTGACGCATGTTCAAATCCTTCTGCTTAAGGATATGCTCGAGACTCCTGTGATCGGTGTAAATCGTGCATCTGGTACCGTACAGGTAGTGTCGCCATATCTTAAGCGCGAAAACGACAGCTCCCAGCTCTAAATCGTGCGTCGTGTAGTTGCGTTCATGAACCTTGAGTTGCCGAGAAGCGTAGGCTATCACTTTATCACGTTGCATCAATACACAACCCAGACCCTGTATTGATGCGTCACAGTATACCACGAAGTCATCTGTGCCCTCTGGCAATGAAAGAATAGGTGCGCTGCAGAGCCTATCCTTTAGATACTGAAAAGCAGTTTCTTGCGTGTTGCCCCAACGGTAGGTGACACCCTTCTGTGTCAGTAGCGTAAGTGGTTGCGCGATCTTCGAAAAGTCTTTAATAAACCGTCTGTAGTAACCTGCCAGACCCAAGAATTGGCGTATTTCTGTCGGTGTACGCGGTGCAGGCCAATTTCTAATCGAATCTACCTTGGATGGATCGACGTGAATCCCGTCCTTGTTTACCACATGGCCTAAGAAGTGGACTTCACGAAGCCAGAAGTCGCATTTTGAAAGCTTGGCGTACAACTGTTCCTTTCGAAGGAGTTCCAATATCAGACGAAGATGCTGCTCGTGCTCCTCCTGACTCTTGGAGTAAATCAGGATGTCGTCGATGAATACAATGACGAACTTGTCGAGATAGGGTTTGCACACCCTGTTCATAAGATCCATGAAAACTGCAGGCGCGTTCGTAAGTCCGAATGGCATAACCAAGAACTCGTAGTGACCATAGCGAGTTCTGAATGCTGTCTTAGAGACGTCCTCCTCGCGGACTCTCAGTTGATGATAACCTGACCGTAGGTCGATCTTGGAATAGTAACACGACCCTTGCAACTGGTCGAATAAGTCGTCTATGCGTGGAAGAGGATAACGGTTCTTCACCGTCACCTTGTTCAGTTCCCTGTAGTCTATACACATCCTGAACGTACCGTCTTTCTTCTTCACGAAAAGTACTGGAGCTCCCCAGGGCGAAGAGCTTGGACGAATGAAGCCCTTTTCCAAGAGCTCTTGTAGCTGCTTTGACAATTCTTCCAATTCTAATGGAGCTAGACGATATGGTGCGCGAGCTATGGGGGCTGCTCCTGGAGCGAGCTCGATCTGAAATTCGACCTGACGATGAGGCGGTAAGCCAGGTAAATCTTCAGGAAACACCTGAGGGTAATCACGTACAATTGGAATATCCTCCAATTTCTTTTCCTTTACTGATGCGTCTGAAACAAGAGCCAAAATGGCTGTGTGACCTTTACGTAAGCACTTCTGAGCCTTCAGGAATGAGATGATGCCTACCACTGCACCACTCTTGTCGCCTTGAACTTCTAGGGGTTCCTGACCAGAACGAGGAATGCGAATAATCTTCTCGCTGCATAGGATTTCTGCCTGGTGTTGGGATAACCAATCCATCCCAATCACGACGTCGAAACTTCCCAAAACTATGGGAATGAGATCAATAGAAAAGGCTTGACCAGCTAGAATAAGGTTACAACCCTGAACTACGTGCGTGGCTTCTAGACTTTTACCGTTAGCTAACTCTACTACATGTTTGGTGGGTAAAAGTGTTGGTGCACGTTTTAGCAGTTGACACATTTTCACAGACATATAGCTTGTATCCGCACCCGAATCAAACAAAATAGTAACGTAAATATTGTCGAGGAGAAACTTACCCATAACAACGTTAGGATCGTTCACTGCGTCGCCACGACCTAGTACGAATGCACGGCCCCTTGCCTCGTTGCCGTTGTTGTTTCCCCCATTGTTGTTGTTGCCATTGCCCTGATTGTTGTTGATGTTGTTGTTCTGGTTCCTGTTGAGCTGTGGGCAGTGTCTCTTGATGTGACCTTCAGCACCACAATTGTAGCATCCCTTGTTGCCCTGTTGTTGGTTAGGCTGAGCGTGAGGCTGCTGCTGATTTTGGTTCGCAGGACGAAGGCTTCTACAGTCTTTGGCCTCGTGACCCATCTTGAGGCATCTTTGACAACGACCCTTGTTACACTGACCGTTGTGGTGCTTGTTGCAGTTGTTGCACTTTGGAAGATTTCCGCGATATCCACCCTGCCTGTGGCTACCTGACGACTGCTGGTTAGGGCTTTGATAGTTGTCAGTCTTTCGCTGCTGATTCTGGGACTGAACCGAAACTGATGCTTTGCTTGAATCCCCCTCCCATTTCCTCTTGTTGTCACTGAGGGTAACGGGAGTAGCTGAAGGAGTGACTGTAGTAGTAGCACTGACACGCTTAGGCAGTTTATTCTGTTCCACTGCCTGATCGGTGATGCGATGAGCGAGGCGTTGGATTTCCTGGATGTTTTCGAGGTTAGCCGACGTCACGTGGCTCTGAATTTCTGGCGCCAATCCCTTGAGATACAACTCAATGCGCTTGTATGGAGGGTCCACCATAGTAGGACACAGAACGGCCAGCTCGTTCGACCGTTTAGTATACGCTTCGATCTCCGACCCAACCATTTTCAGATTATATAGCTCGTCTTCCAGCTTGTGAATGTCTTCACGCGTGCAATACTCACGCTTGATGAGTTCCTTAAAATCGTTCCATGGGGTGGCGTTAGCAGCTGCCAACCCAAGAATCTGCACCTGCGCGTTCCACCAGGTTAGCGCGATTCCTTCCAAGGTGCCAGTAGCAAACTTGACCTTGCGAGCCTCAGGGCACTCGCACATCTCGAATACTGATTCTAGCTTCTCGAACCAGTGGAGGAGTCCAACCGCTCCTTCTGTGCCGCTGAAAGAGTTTGGACGACAGTCCATGAAGTTCTTGAAAGTGCAGACAGGCTGCTGCGCGTGTTGACCTGCTTGAGCTGCTGCAACTGCCGCAGCAACTTGGGCTTGAACAAGAGCCTCTAGCTGGGCTTGTGTCATGTTAATTCTTCCAGCCATTGATCTTCATGTCAAAGGCGAAATAGGTGAGAAAAGTTCGCGAATAGTGCGATGACAAAAAAGCGTAAACACGTAAGGGTTCTTAAGCAATAGCAAATAGTGAGCATTGTAGTCTAAGCATACCACGAGCAAAGTTCTAAGTAATTCTAGCAAGTAGGCAATAAATATAAACCTTATTACCTAAAATGTCGAGTCTTGCACGTGGAGCGAAGCGTCGTTGTGGATCGTTGAGAGCACTGTTCTGGTTATAGTCTGGTTTTAATAAAAACGTTTTCCCATATTAAAACCAAGTTCTCTATAACCAATGGCTCTGATACCAATCTGTCACACCCCCAAAATCCACACGCGGAGTACCACCGCTTGGGAGCGTGACATGACCAGGATCAAACCATCAATCATATCGAACAAAGCATTTAATAATATGAAAAGTCATTAAAGTAGTTCATCATGACATGATCGATATTTCAAAACCAAGCATTGTTTAAGTAGCGGAAGCATTGTTATAAACCCAAGTGAAAATACTGAAATGTCATAAGTGTCTAATCAAAGTAATACGATCCTTGTCCACAACGACCGGCTCCTCCTTGTGCAAGCTCCATGTACCTAACGATCTGCAAGGCATGTAACAGAATGATCAACAAACTAGTTGAGCGAGTTCACAGTAAGTAAATGCGTAACAGTAAGTAACGGGTGGCTCTACTGGGCCGATAGTAAGTTATATAGGTGGGGGCTTCCCATGTTATGTGACCACTAGACTATTCGTATTAACTACTCGTATCATCCCTGTTCTTCTTCCGAGAACAGTAGCGCGTATGGGGTGTACGTAGGTTTTACGTACGTATCCTTCATAACCGAGGATAGGAGACGCGGGGGTGTACGTGGGTTTCACGTACGTATCCTTTGTACCGAGGATAGAAGTATGTAATGCGTACACGTAGGTTTTACGTGCGTGCCTGACATCCGAGGCAGTAATTGGCATATGACCACGTAGGTGTTGTCCTAACCTACGGAACCGTCCTGACATCCGAGGACCATGGTAGGTGATAGTCTAGGAAAGTATTTGTACGTTCTTAGTCAATTGTAACCTTTATCCCATTCCCACGACCCGGGAATCCCATGCCTTAGTAGGAGTGTGAACTCACCTGGGTTTGCTCGGCAGACAGTATAATGCTCAAGTATACAAGTAAGGAATCAACCACGTCCTATCATGGTTACTATGCAAGTTAGGTTCGTATGTAGCACGTTTGTATCACATATGGTATCAAGTATGACCATGGCAATTCACATAAACGTATCAGCAGTTCATATCAAGTAACGAGTCCAAGTAGTCGGCCCAATTAACATGAGCAGTCCAATTAGCAACTATGTAAACAAGTCCAATAACATAACAGTCATAAGGTTGGGCCCGTGACAGCGTAGGCCCAAAACAGTGTGCGTGTAAATGATGGTCTCGAGTCGCAACAGAGATCTCGAGTCGCAACCGGGGATTACGAGTCGCAACAGCTGGTTACGAGTCGCAATGGAGATCTCGGTTCGTCATGGTCCGGTTACGAGTCGCAACGGGACTCGCAACCGTGGTTACGGTTCATGCTGTTGTGGTCTCGAGTCGAGACGGTGAGGTTTCGACTCGCAATCTGAGTCGCAACCGTGTGTGTAACTGATTTCCATAATTTCTGCATTGACTTATCCGTAATTCCAGCAAACATCTAAGGCAGTTTCGAAATCAGATCAAACATGACAATTATCATCAATTACCAACCTTTATCAGTTTCATAATATGGCAATTATCGATCAAACAAGGGAAATCAACATCAATTCTTATGAACCCTAATACCAAACATAATCAAGAACTCTTGTCCAAAACAATACATGACAGCCGATTCATCATACATTCATATATATCCGATTTGTGTGAAAGCCGATTACATGATCATTATCTATCATTGATTAGTAACATTCAATCTAACGTTATCATATACACATGTTAACAAGAATCTTTCGGGTAACAAGCAATCATATTCGAAAACATCAACATACGGGCAATAACACACAATCAAACACATAATCACTAACCGGATTAAGAGGAAGAAAAGGGTGATCCAAGTAGGGGATGTTCTTGCCGTCGAGCTCCAAGCAACCGAGAGAGAGAGAAGCCTAGGGTTCTTGTGTGTATTGTGATTTTGTGAAAAGTAGTGAAACAAACCCCTAGTTCCGGTTTTGTGTGTTGCGAGTGGGGGAGTGGGCCGAGCCCATCCGGTTATCTAATGGAGTCCGATTTCAAGTGTGGCCCAAAAGGGCTTGTGTAACCGGTTATAATGTGAAATCGGGTTTAGTGTGTGGTTTGGGTTCGTGCAACACATAACGTACATACACATATATTGCACATAAACATAACCATATCAAGTATTTATTCAATTAATAACGTTCTCGCAAACACATATTGTTACACAAAGCAAGTCTAAAGTTCGAGTTGTCACATGAAAGTTCATGAAAAGAATTATACCACACACGATTTGAAACTAGGCGCAGTGATATTTGCATTGAAGATCTGGAGACACCACTTATATGGTACGAAATGTACAATCTTTACCGATCACAAAAGTCTGCAGCACATATTTGACCAGAAAGAGCTGAATATGAGACAAAGACGTTGGGTCGAGTTGCTGAATGATTACGACTGCGAGATCAAGTACCATCCAGGGAAGGCGAATGTGGTCGCCGATGCCCTAAGTCGAAAAGAAAGGATCAAGCCCATAAGGGTTAGGGCTTTGGAGATGATTATCCAGACGGATCTTTCTCTGCATATTCGTGCCGCACAGAAAGAAGCACTTAAAGAAAGAAACATTGGAGAAGAGTATCTCCGTGGGATGGAGAAACAGTTAATACCAAATGAGGAAGGAACGTTATGTTGTATGAAAAGGATTTGGGTTCCTCTGTTTGGTGGTTTGAGGAAAGTTATTTTTGATGAGGCACACAAATCGCGGTACTCTTTCCATCCAGAAGCGGATAAGATGTACCAAGATCTTAAAGATTACTATTGGTGGCCTAGGATGAAAGGCGACGTTGCTGTTTATGTGAGCAAATGTTTAACGTGTGCTAAGGTGAAAGTTGAATACCAGAAGCCTTCAGGGCTTCTGCAACAACCTGAGATTCCCAAATGGAAGTGGGACCAAATTTCCATGGATTTTATAACAAAGTTGCCAAGAACGCCAAGAGGTCATGACACTATTTGGGTAATAGTGGACCGATTAACGAAATCTGCGCACTTCTTGCCTATCAGAGAGTATCAGAGAGAAAGATAATACGAGCAAGTTGGCCGAAATCTACATGAGAGAAATCGTTACACGCCATGGAGTGCCTCTCTCGATCATCTCTGATAGAGACGGAAGGTTCGTATCAAGGATTTGGCAATCCTTCCAAGAAGCTTTTGGCTCGCAATTGAATCTGAGCACTGCATTTCACCCACAGACCGATGGACAAAGCGAACGAACCATACAAACGTTGGAAGATATGCTGACAGCATGCGTTATGGATTTGGGCGGTAGCTGGGATAAGCATTTACCCTTGGTCGAGTTTTCATACAATAACAGCTACCACACTAGTATTGGTGCCGCGCCATTGAAGCTTTATATGGCCGCAAGTGCAGATCACCGCTTTGTTGGTCTGATGCAGGTGATAAACAATTGGTTGGTCCTGACGTGGTCCAAGAAACCACAGATAAGATTGCAAAGATCTGGGATCGCATCAAGGCGGCCCACGATCATCAGAAATGTTATGCGGACCGAAGAAGGAAACCTCTAGAGTTTGAGGTAGGCGATATGGTATTGTTGAAAGTATCACCCTGGAAGGGTGTGGCACGCTTCGGGAAGCGTGGAAAGTTGAACCCACGATATATTGGTCCATTCAAGATTCTAGAAAGAATTGGGTTAGTAGCGTACAAATTGGACTTACCTGCCGAACTGAACGGTGTTCACGATACATTTGACGTATCAAATCTGAAAAAGAGTCCAACGCAAGATACTGTTGTCATTCCCGCAGACGAGATCCATATTCACGACACGCTCTATTTTGTCGAAGAACCAGTTGAGGTTATGGATTGGAAGATTAACAAAACCCGTCGTAGCAGTGTCAAGCTCATCAAGGTTCGATGGAATGCAAGACACGGTCCAGAATACACCTGGGAGCGTGAGGACCGAATGAAAGAAAAGTACCCCCACTTATTTCCCAAGACCCCTGCAACTAGAAGCAGAACTTAAAACTTCCGGACGAAATTTTTCTAACGTGGGGAGAATGTGACAACCCTCACCAAATCAGGTATCCGTACGACTTAATTAATATTTAATTACTGCTTAATTACTGTGCTTTCATACAATTGTGGATAAACTACTACTTGAATACTCATACATACACATACATGCATCATACTTTATTAACTGTCGCTCCATTATTTACATACAGAACTTTAGTGACAAACTTGATGCACAAAAGCACAGTAGCACAATGAACGGATAACCCAGTAAACGTGCTGACATAGCCAGCACCAGGCAGACACTGCCTCTAAGGCCAGTATGAGCCAGAAATAGTTAACTACACTAGTAGAGAGTGTAGGGAAACGAGGGTTGTAGAACTGCATCACTAGGTGATAGTTATAGTGACCGGATGTGCCTAAAACATGTTTTAAACACAAAATTCTGCACTTTAATACAAAATTCAGCATTTAAGCTAACTAGTAAAGTGCAAAAACATGGGAAAATAATATTAGACACTTTCCAAAGTGTCGGGAATTCTTTGTGTCACTAAAAATAATAATAAAGACACCTTAAAGCTTTGTTAAGCACTTAAATGGATCAGTATCCAGCCGAACAACCAGACTTTACCCAGGACATAAAAATATTGTCATTGACACTGTTTTTCTTTTTCGGAGCCAGTTAGGGTCCCTAAATACCCTAACACCCACTATTATACATAACATACAAGTAAATGGTTTAACCTTCTAACTAAACATCACTAAACTTAACTATCTAGTTAGAAACCAACCCAATTACCCCACCCCCATGACCGAAATCAGTCCCCTTGTGGGACACACACCACATATTTTTTTGAATATTATATTTGATTGTCTAAAATCTAGGTTACATAGTGTATGACGGATAAATGAGTTGAATGGATTATAAATAGACTTAATGGGTAACCACATTACATTCACAAGACACTTCACAAAAATCTCATCTTCTCTCCCTCTCCTTGATTCTCGGCCGAGAGCCAACCCCCACCCATCATCATTTTCCGACTTTGATCTTGCAATTCAAAGCATACTCAAAGGTGAAGGATCACGTATAAGGAAGCTCGGTGCTTACGGATTGCCAAGGACCTCACCACAACGCTATTAACCACCCATTTTTCGTCTAGTTTCTTCCCTAGCCTTGAGCTAGTTGTAAGTGCTTCTAATCACCTTCTTGATCTTGTCTAAAGTGGTTAATAAGAGATTTGTCGGATGAAAATCATAAACACTCAAGAACAAAACTTAAAGTCTACTAAAAGTGATGAACATGGTGGTTAATGAGTAAATATTAGTGTAAAACTCTTGAAACTTGTTTTGTTATGATTATTTTATGATGTTTAATGCTAGTAGTAGTTCGGATCGTCATCTAACCCGGCTAAGTCATGTTCATGGAACATGAACTAGTGTATGTTAAAGTATGAAAGTGATTAGATGATGAACATTACCACTTATGAACATGAACTTGTGTATAAGTGATTTTCTTGTAAAATGAAGTTCTAAACTAGTAGATCTAAAGATCTATAAATGGTATTTTCGAAGAACCAAGTGTAAAATGAAATCATGTTTAGAAGCCGGATCTTTCTTGAAACAAAGGTGTTTTTGTGAACAAACAAGTGTGTAGACACTTGTGTAACAAAAGGTTTTAACAAAGAATTATTTTTGTAATATTTGACCAAGAAGTTGTAAAGATGCATCTTCTTTAAAAATAAGATTTTCAAGAAACCGATTTCATTTATAAAGATAGAAAGATATACTAAAAATATTGGAAGGATACTACACACTTTTACATAACCCCCAAGTTCATGTGTTTGCGATCTATGTATATTCTTGACTAGTTTGGTGTTGAAATATTGTTTGTTGATGTTGAGAAAATTGTTGATTGAGTTTTGAAAAGAAGATGATACGCTTGTAAGCGTGGTCACCTCCAGTTATAGAGGAAACTCTGGCGAAATTTTTCCAGAAATATAACACTTGGAAAATATTTTTACGACAAGTGTTATGAATATATTCTTAACTTGTTCCAAAGAAATGTCGCCATGATTTTGTTACAAGATTACTAAGTGTCGGAGGTGGGATTTTCGTAAATAAAACTTGCTAAAATATATATTTAGAATATATATTTTTCATAATAGCACTTGTGTGAATTTTTATGATTATTTTGTGAACTACATAAATATTATTTTTAGAGTAAAAATAATATTACTGGAACATATTAAATAATAACAACTCCAAAATAATACCAACGCCTTCACAATAAATATTTGAGTTACACCGGTAACATTATTACCACCCGAACTTTAAATGTAACTTACGTATTTTCAGAAAATACCTTTAGATGTGTATTTTGATAAAGGTATTATTTTGAGAAAATTATATGGAATAAAATACAAATTGTTTGGGAAAAACATTTATATTTTGGAGATAGAATTAAAATATATTTTAAGTGTGACTTAATAATATATTTTTGGAATTACAAGAAAACGCACATGTATTAAAGCCCCCATCCTTGGGAAGGAATATAATTAATACATAATTACGAAGTGTAAACACGAAATAGTTGTCTAGCTATTTCCACAAAAACTAAAACCTTAAGCTAAGGCACGGCCATCCATCTAATAGAAGTTAGTACGTGTAGGTCGTCGCTTAGCAGGTTGACTGGGAGATTTCTTGTTAGAGACGCACTACAGTAAGTTCATGTCCCCCTTTTCTCTTAACTGTTTTCAGTTTTTAAACTGCGGGGGTGAAATACATGTTACTATGATTATGAGTACTTTTTACATGGTATGGTTAGCGTAAGGAGGGTTACAACTTAGATCATGTGAGTGAGTAGGCGGGAACTGGAGGCCATTAATCCTCATTGTAGGACCGAGGGACAATAGCGGTAGATCTATCTGGGTGTAGCGAGCCCAGCCCCAGGCCCAACAGTACGGAACTCGGGGTGACTTTGTACCCAACGCAAAAATTTGCTAGGTTTGAGTCTTCCTTCTACACTGTTGGACCGATCTAGATGTCTTATGAACTTAGATCATTCATGTGTCCCACCTCTTGAATATACTCCCGTATCCAGAATCCCAAATATTCAGTCTTACAGGTGAGTATACCACAAATGATATCTTTCAGGGGTTAAATGCGAGGGCCATGAGAGCTCAGGTCGATACTTCCGTATACGCAGAGAGATGACGGCTTCGACTTTTCGGTGTGTCCCCTTTAGAGGATCTTTTAATTACAACAGCACACGATTAGCATTTTGCAATGTTTCATCGTTTTTTGCTGAGGGTGATTGCTATATTTCAAGCAATGCGAGAAAGTATTATTCGGGACTAGGTCAGAACTTCCATTCAGCAGAAGTCCCGGAATAATACCCCAGATATCACTGAGTATAAAGACCTAGTATCTCAGAATATGGGACCTTTCAAACGAGATTTCAGCGGTTATCTATATATCCAAGTAGTGTTCCCCACGAATTTCGCAAGTTTGAAATTTTAGGTTTATATCCCGAATAAATCTACTAAATGTGCGAAAACCTATCGACACATCATTAGTGAGACTGTTTAACTCATTTAAACTTTACAATTCTTTAGCATACTGTAATTGCCTAGCCGATGTATTATCATTTTCCCTTTTTACACAAACTCTTTTTCAGTTTTCTATTGTTTTTGGATTTTGAAAATTTTATCATGTTTTTGTATTTTTGCATTTTTTACTGTTTTTGTATTTTTTGAAAATATACTATGTACATCTACTCCCCCTAAATACTAAAACAAGTAAAAAATCGACAAACCATTGCAGATTGTTTCTCATCTTCATCCGCAACAGTACTCTCATCAACGCCAATTATGCCATCCGACACCGAAAGAAGCTTCATACCGTTCAGTTTTAACAAATATTTAAACCGATTTTTATCAAAAACTTTGGTATGTAAATCAGCTTTCTGTTCGTCAATGTGGATTTTCTCAATTCGTATCAACTTTTTCTCGAAACAATCGCGAATAAAGTGATGTCGAATTTCTATATGTTTAGTTGTAGCGTGATGTACTAGATTCTTTGTTATATTTATAGCGGCCTCATTATCAACAAAAAGAGGTGTGTTAAGAAACTGCAAACCGTAGTCGCGCATCTGTTGTTGTATCCACAGGATCTGAGAGCAGCAACTGCTAGCAGACACGTACTCCGCTTCACATGTAGATAGCGCCACAGACGTTTGTTTCTTACACTGCCAGGTAACCAATCTAGGTCCAAAGAACTGGCATCCTGCAGTTGTTGATTCTGTATTAACTTTGCAGCATCCGAAATCCGAATCGGAATACCCTTCGAGCGTAAAGTCGCATTTCCTAGGATACCACAACCCCAATGTAGGAGTTCCCTTCAGGTAGCGTAATCATGTGCGACGCTCTCGGGTTAGATTGATATCTTGCTGCGAGGCACGTTGGGTACATTATATCAGGAGGTGAAGCAGTTAGATACATCAAAGAACCTATCATGGAACGGTAGAACGTTTCATCAGCCCTGTCTCCGGTGAGATCTGGGTGAATCCCATGATTTGTTGCAAGTGGGGTAGCAGCTGGAGTAGAACTTGACATTCCAAATTTCTCTAGAATATCATGCACGTACTTCGTCTGATGAATGAAAATTCCCTCAGGTAGTTGTTCAACTTGTAGTCCCAGAAAGAATTTCATCTCCCCCATTGATGACATTTCGAATTTCTGCTTCATCACCTGTTCGAAATCTTTGCACAATTTCTCATTCGTCGACCCAAAGATTATATCGTCCACATAAATCTGAACTATCAGAAGATGTCCGTCGACCTCTTTAGTGAAGAGAGTGGCATCCACTTTTCCACGTATGAAACTGTTGGCTAGTAGGTGTTGAGACAAAGTCTCGTACCAAGCTCTCGGGGCCTGGTGTAAACCATACAGCGCTTTGTCCAATAAGTAGACCTTGTTTTTGTGGATTGGATCGGTAAAGCCTGGCGGCTGACCAACATAAACCTCCTCTTTAACCTTCCCATAAAGAAACGCCGATTTTACATCCAACTGATATACTTTGAAGTTCTTCCAAGACGCAAATGCAAGGAAAATTCTGATTGCCTCTAGTCGTGCCACAGGAGCATAGACTTCTGTAAAATCAATCCCTTCCTGTTGACTAAAGCCCTGAACAACGAGTCGAGCTTTGTTCCTTACAACAACTCCTCTGTCGTTTCTCTTACACTTAAATACCCATTTTGTATTAATTTTCCTTTGACCATCCGGCAAATCCACTAGCTTCCATACTCCCAACTTTTCAAACTGACTTAACTCTTCTTGCATCGCAATGACCCAAGAGTCTTCAGTAAGCGCCTCTTTATACGTTCTCGGTTCGATCTGCGAGATAAAACAACTTAATGAAAATTCAGTTTGTAAAGGTGCTACGGTAGAATAAAAACATGTTAAGCCCTGGTCGATTTGACGTCTCGTGCGAACGCCTGAATGCAATTCTCCTATGATCAACTCCTTTGGATGATATGAAAGAGTTCGCGGCATTGCTTTGCTTGGAACATCCACATCACCTTCCAGATTAGTAACATTTTGATTTGCACTTTGTTTACCAACTTGGCTTATTTGACTTAAATCCTAAATCTGCTCCCCCTCAGAATCTGAGTCTCCAAGATCAAAGATCGGCATGTTCTCAGATTCTTGATTGTCATTCTGATCCGACTGATTATCTTGAGCAACTTCATTCTGTTGGACATCATCATGTTCACTTGCATTACTCGGACCTGCTTCATCATCATTTGAAGTTTCTCGTGGTCGCCTTGAATATTCAGCAGGAAACCTTTGCTGTGACTCGTATTCATGCCAAATATCCAATTCATCGAAGAAATCTTCTTCTTCTTCTTCTTCCATCATGTCAAATGATTCCCACAACTTATCATAATGATATCGCCATGAATCTCCTGGACTTTGTGGCGGCATAGTATAACCTTGACATTCAACATTTGCAGCTTCAATAATTCGCTTCTCACTTGGAACAAAGACACGTCGCGTAGGACTTGAATATCCAAAAAATATACCCTCAATGCACTTCGGACCAAACTTTTCATAAGGCTCTATAACTGTACAGGGTGACCCGAACGGTTCTAGATACTTCAAATTCGGTTTGCGATTATTGATCAGCTCAAAGCATGTTTTGTTGAACTTCTTGACAGTGAGAACCCTATTGAGCGTATAGCATGCGGCAGAAACAGCTTCAGCCCAAAAATTAATCGGTAACTTTGAATCTGCGAGCACAGTTCTAGCCGTCTCGATTAGTGTCCGGTTTTTACGTTTTGCGACTCCATTCTGCTGCGGAGTTGCAATATACCTCTTTCATCACAAAATTCTTCCATCTTGCTGTTCTTGAATTCAGTATCATTATCACTTCGAATTCTTTTGATACGCCTCTGGTACAAATTCTCAATCTTTTGGAACAACGCCATCAAACTGTCAAACGTTTCGTCTTTCGTTTTCAAGAAAGAAACCCACGAAAATCTTGAATAATCATCAGTAACCACAAGACAATATTTATCTCCCGTAATACTCTTGACATTCACCGGACCAAACAAATCCATGTGAAGTCTCTCCAGGGGTCTTGAGACTGAATTGACTTGCTTTGTAGGGTGTGACTTTATCTTCTGCTAGCCTTTAACACAGCTAATGCACTCCCCTTCCAGATGAAAACCTTTGACATGAACTCCTGTAACCAAATCATTGTGCACCAAGTGATTCATTTTTCTAAGATGTATATGACCCATCTTTCGGTGCCACAATCTAGATTCTTTTTCAGTTGCTCTGGACACGAAACAATGAGCCTGACCCGTGGTTGTAGTAGCAATGCTCATATCCAACACGTACAGATCATTAACTCTCGGTGCCCTCATGATAATCCATTCCTCAGGGATAACGAATCCTGGTTTCAAGATCAAACATTCTTTATCAGTGAAGTGAGTGGTATACATCCTGTCACAGATCTGCGAGATACTCAGCAGATTGTTCTCCAGCTCAGCAATGTAGTTAACTCTTTCAAACGTCACAATCCCATTGGATAACGTTCCTTCACCAATAATCCTTCCTCCTTGATTACCCGCAAAACCAACATAACCTCCATTGATATTCTTCACATCATATAACAATGCAGTCTTCCCTGTCATATGTCGAGACACTCCACTGTCCATAATCCAACATGAAACTAATCTCGAAAGATCTTGCACATATAACAATCATGATTTAAACACTTCAATAAAGATGCCGATTCATGCTTCGCGATCAAGGAAGCTCCGGCAATTCAAACTGCTTAGTCAAACATTGTGTCCACCCAAGCCTCATCAGTCTTGGGTGTAACCTTGACAGTTTTAACTCTCGCAACTTGAATTTTAAAGTTTTCAGCCTTCAGAGGTGGAAAATTTGCATCATATTCAATCTAAATTGAATCCTCAGAAGGTGAAATCTTTTTCTCAGTTTTCGGTTTCCAAACTTGTTGAGATAATGCAACCCGTTTGTAAAATTAATCATTTTTAGTTACCACTTTCTTTACAGGTTCATTTTTTAGTTTGGTGTTGTCATTTTTCACACTCTTTTTCTCAACAACCATTGGTGCTTTACCCTTCACCTCAACTTTCTTCTGTTGAATCTTCACAGTTTCAGTCTTAGGCTTCACGTTGGTACACTTTCGTGCAATGTGACCAACTTGATTACATCTGAAGCATGTTCGAGTATCAACCACTCGACTTGTGCCTTCAGACTCAGCCTGTGAAGCTCTATTCTCAAAAAATTCTTCATTCGATTTTGAAAAAAAATCTTTCTCTTCATCAGCAAGTGAACTCGAACTGTTCACAAACTTTTTCTTTTCAACAAACCTTTTGTTTTGAACATTTCCTCTCTGATAATTCTTACCACCTTGATAACCACCCGACCAATTGTTTCGATTTTTGTTATTATAAAAACGTGGTGGAACAACAGGTTTTTTGTAATATGATTTATCTTTTTCAAACTTCATTTGACTCTTTGTTTGACTCAAACTGTCCACTTCTGACAAATCAACTTCAACCAACTTGAAAACATTTGTCAATTTCTTCATGTTTACACTCTCAATGGGAAACTCTGAATCCGAAAAAAACTTATCTGAACCCAACATCTTGTACATGACAATATTTGATTCTTCATTTAAGTTGTTCTTGGACTTTTGTTTCGGAATGTATTTGTCCAAGAAACATCCATCTTCCTCAGTAGTGTCACTGTCCGTTTTTAGCACATTTTCAACAACACTTTTTACAACCTCATTTTAGACACTAACGTCATTGGAAGATGTGAACGTGACATCAATTGATTCAGGAAGTTTCACTTCACTTTCTTCTCCAATTTCAACCAACCCCGATTGCTTTTTTGAATAGTTATCAAGAATAGGTGGTGGAACTTGATGAAAACCCACCCCTATTCCATCAATAAACATCTTCGCCAGCTTTGTTTTTGCCGATGGGTTTTGTAACAATGTGTTGCAAAACAAAGCTTGCGGAGTTGTAACTGTTAAGCTTCAACCGGATTCGCTCATTTTCAATTTCAGCCTCTTGAACTTTAAGTTTCAAATTAGCGATTTCATCCAGTTGTTGGTTGATTGATTCTTCTTTTACCCTAAGCACGGCTTTTAGTTGAATATTTTCTTTATAAGTTTTACCATTTCGATCATCATTATCTTTCATTGTGGTTTTAAGCTTCTTAAATTTTTCAGTGATTTGACGGTTTTCAAGAACTAACTTTTCATTTTCTTTTCTAATCCTTTCATGATCAGTTTTATCATTTTCAATTTTGTTAGTTAATTCTTTTATCCGTTCAGTTGAAGCTTTAATCATCTTGTCACAATCAAGAATTTGATCCTCAACTTTTCTGACTTTCTCTGTCAGATCATCAACCTTCTTACTGTTGAGATACGTGATCATATTACAAAATTTGCATTCTTTGATGCAATTTTTGCAATCCACATTCCCATTGACTTTCTTACCTGTTTCAGTCGTTGACGTGTTTGAACTGACCTGGCTTTTAGACTCAGACACGGAGTTAGCGTCTACCTCAATCGCCTTACCTGCCAGCACCTTGTCAGCCATCTTTCCGAGATTTTCAGCAGTTAACTCCTGAGTAGTATCAATGATTCCAGTATCAACTCTCTTTGACTTCTCTTTCTCTTCTTTCTCCTTCTTCTCTTTCTCTTCTTTATCCTTCTTCTCTTTCTCTTCTTTCTCTTTCTCGTCTCCAGTTCCCCACCATTTATTCTGCCAATAATCATCATCAATTTTGAACTCATTGATTATGGCTTCTATATCAAGAGTGTTGTGATCAATAGCAATGTTTCCATATGGGTCAAGATAACACTCCCTGTCTGGGTCCCATCTTCTTGCTCTTTTCGCTTCCAAATAGATACCAGATATTCAAGTATTTCTGTTTTCAGCTAACATTTTTCTGTATCTATACTTCTGCTCTTCAGTTCTGTTATCTTTCCACGGAACAGGTTCATTCTTTGCCATGAAAGCGTAACCAACCGCATCTTCCTCCGGTAACAGCTCACTCCAGTCATAACCCTCATCATCATAAATCACCGCAAGAGCTCTAGATTTCTCTTTGTTCTCTTCAATCTGCTTCATTCTTGGCGGCTTCGATTTGTTTTGATGATATATCGCTTTCTTGTAATAGTCTTCTCTGAACGGGTTCTCTGACTCATCAGCATATGCGTTTCTGCATTCTCGCTTGAAATGACCTTTCTGCTTACACTTGAAGCACGTCACCTTGGACTTGTCAAACCCCAGCTTGGTAGACGGTCCACCAATTGACTTCCTGCCGGTTATTTCCATGAAACGCTGAGCTCGACGAACAGCAATGGCCATACACCACCGTATGTCGATTAATTCCATTTCTTCAGGATCTATTTGATCATAGTCCTCTTTCGTCAGGTTGGTGTTGCCTATCTTCCCAGCTACAAGGCTTTCATACGATTCCAATACCGACGCTAGGAAAACCATCTGCTGTTTGGCAGACTCCTCGTCAAAATTCTGAGCATTCTTTAATTCTATTGCGATGTTACATTGAAAACGATTCTTTGCATCAGAATGACTTGCAGATGATGAAGATCCACTGTGATAACCACTGTGATTTCCACTGCTTTGACTTTCTTTGTTCGTTGTGGAGACATTCTCAGCAGAAAATGCAGTCTTGGGAGATGTTGTTTTTGGCATCATGCTCTTTGGATAATACAAATCCAAGTTCTGCTGGTGTAGGATCGCGTTCGGCCCTGTTTGAGTCGATCAGAGAAATTCCTATCCAAATCAAGAGGCGGAAACTAATGATTTGGTGCTATTTCAGCTGGATTCACTTTTAACTTGCTGTTTTATTGATCAACAATACGAGTACACGTTCTGACAGCACTTCGACAGCACTTCGTGGCTTGTCGGAAGAAAAACACCGTAAACTATGTGTAATGGTTCGCTTGTAATGACCCTTTATATAGCCAACAGGTTTCGCTTGTATGGACATAACCGTGTAAGCGAACCTATATCATTGCCATATAAGCGAATCTCTAATGATCCTATAAGCGAACCTAATAACCTATGACACAAAAGCGGACCTAGAACTATGATTCATGAGCGAACCTATCTAAACATGAGTTTCTAGGTTTTCGTGTCACATCTAACCTATATAACATGAAGACTCGATTAAAGACGTAGTCGACAGACGTAAGTGCACCAACAAACTCCCCCTCGGATGTTGACGGAGTCTTCGAGTCTTCACACATGCCAATCTACAATCTTTTTCGGTCTTTGATCTTTCTTTGAAGTATCTGTCATTTCAAGAATCCTCGTTCTCTTTCTTCATCATCAACAAACTCCTCTCTCTCGAATGTTGACACGATGTCTTCAGACTCCCCCTCTCAATCTGCTGGGATCGTAGTCTGGAATTCAATTTCCACAGGTTCTTAGATCGTAACCTGGCACTTCATTACATTCAGGTTTCGGAACCTTACCAACCTGCAAAAACTCCACCCACAATTAAATTTTCTGATAACGATTTGTGGATAAGTTTTTCAAAACTAATTTACCACTTGTAGGAATAACGTTTTATAACAAAAACTTTTCTCATCTTCATTTCAATAATCTTCAAACACTTTTACCCAAACCATTTGTTCATCATGTTTAGCACTCGGAATTTTGAAAATCAGCTTTCCAAAATCAGTTATCGAAAATCTTTTTGGATTTTTCAAAATTTATGCTAAAACACACCAAAAATCTTTTTGAATTTTTTAATAAAAGTAAATGCATAAACGAAATATTTACAGACAATATTTTTGTGAGTTCGTGCTAGAGGATCATATCAGTTATGAAACATATCACTAACACCGTTAAGCTTCATAACATATTAAGTTCTAAACAATTTACCTAGATTGTCAGTATGTTTGTCCACTGAAATTTTCACACAGACTTCAATTGATTTGAGATACGATATTAATGTTTTTGAAACTAAAACTTAACTGTGTATCACTCCACTTGAATATACTCCTGTATCCAGATCCCAATATTCAGTCTTACAGGTGAGTATACCACAGATGATATCTGTAAAGGGGTAATGTGCGAGGGCCGTGAGAGCTCAGGTCGATACTTCCGTATACGCAGAGAGATGAGATCTTCGACTTTAGGTGGGTCCCCTTTAGAGGATCTTTTGTTACAACAGCAAAGATTATCAATTTTATTGTTTAATTAGATTGCTGAGGGCGAGCTTATATTTCAAAGCTTTTTGCAGAAAGTATTATTCGGGGACTAGGTCAGTATTTCCATACAGCAGAAGTCCCGGGATAATACCCCAGATATCACTGAGCATAAAGACCTAGTATCTCAGAATACGGGACCTTTCAAACAAGATTTCGGGGGTTACCCATATATTCAAGAATAGTTACCCACGAATTAAGCAAGTTCGAATTTAGGTTTATATCTCGTTTCAATTTACTAAATGTGCGAAAACCTACTGACACATCCGCAGTAAGATTGTTTATCACTTTTAGCTTTACAATTCTTTAGCGTGCTGTGATAGTCCACTGATGTACTATCATTTCCTCTTTTATGCAACAAAAACTCATTTTAGTTTTATCATGTTTTTGGCTTTTTCAAATTTTCTGATGTTTTTGGATTTTCTAAAAAAAACTTACTCCCCCTAAAATTCAAATACATCTAAAGAAAATTTAAAACAAACTGTACAGAACATGACAACTGATATCAAATCGCTTCAATTCTCCATCCGTTTGGCTTAAACAATCAGAACTCCCCCTCACAACAAACTATTTTCCCATAATGATTTCAAAACACTTAAGTTTGTTTTAATCAAAATGGTTTTTCCGGAAAATAAGTTTAGTTGTTATTACCACTTGTAAAATTGGGGTACAAATCATCACATTGTTTTACCAATCTTGTGAATAAAAGTTAATTCAAGTTCAATTCAATGACCCTGATTTAACCACTTGTAGAAACAACTGGTTTACCTTCTGAATCACTAAGCATTTCAAACCTGTTTTTCAACCAATTACCATCTGTTGGTTGAATTCTCAAGGTGCCGATTCCTACTCCTCGCTTACAAACCTGGGAGTTCCGGCAAGTCCTGTTTTTCAATAAAAAACACATTTTTCAATCATGATAAAGAATGATGCCGATTCATGCTCCGCGATTACCAACTTGGGAGCTCCGGCAAGTCAGGTTTTTATATTCTTTGAAAAATATATCCACCCAAGCCTGACCTTCCTTGGGTGTAACAACATCTTCTTCATCTTTTCTTTCAACAGGCTTGTAAATACGTCCTTTGGAAGCATAAAAATCTTTGATGCTTTTGGCCTTACCGTTGACCATTTGTCCAAAGATACGTTTTACATTTCCGTTGAAAGTTTTTTCAACATCAAATTTCTTCTTGTCAGAATAAAATTGATTTGAAATTTCAACTTTTCCAACTTTCTTCATAAAATTTTCAGCACGCAACGGTGGAAAATTTTCATCGTTCATGGTTGGAACTTTCTTTTCAACCTTTTTCTCAACACGTGGCTCCTCTGATTTTATGGAATCAGATTCATCACCAGAACTATTACCTGAACCTTTTACAACCCATTTTTGATTTGGCACATTATCTTTTCTTCTTGAAGCACTCTTTGAACATTCTCCTTTCTCAAAAGTTGAATTTTCAAAACCAGTAAACTTCCGGGTTGACAGTTCAGTCTTCTCAACAAACTTCTCTTTCATTTTACCAGAGATTTCCTGTTTTGGCTTGAATGTCTTCGGACAATCCTTCGCCACATGACCAGCAATCTTGCACTGAAAACAGGTTCTCTTTTCAATCTTCTTCGAAACTTCATTCTTCTTCAGTTCTTCTTGCTTCTTGGTAAGGAATTCCTGATTTGTCTGTCTTCTGAATAATTGTTCTTTTTCAGCCTCTGACGTCTTCCCTGAAACAAACATAGTTTTTGGCTTATACATTTTTTCATTTTTATAGTTTTTCGGTGGGACAAAACCAAGACCTTTCTTTTTGAAATTACGATTATGGTTTGGTTTCTGTTGGAACCTATAACCACAATTGTAACCCATTTTCTTGTTAATTCTTTGTTGATCTCTTGAAGTGTATGGTTTAGGTTTTCCATTAAGATTTAAATCTTTTATTTTAGAAATATTAATTTCTGTGATTTTGAAAACCTTTTGAATCATTTCAAGTCTGACACTTCTTATTGGAAAAGCATCATCAGAATATAATTTGTCAGAATCTTTCAAAGTATAAGACACTTTGAATGATTCATCATTCAAATTAGATTTTGACATCAAAAACTCTTTATCATAAACCCGTTTGTCCTTTTTGAATGTCGGCTTTGACGCATTGGACCCAGACTTTGACTCGGGTTTGGACTCCTCACTGTCATCTTTTTCTAACACCTGATCGATCACACTTTTTATCAACTTTGACTCATGATCAGTGTCGGATGACGTGTACGTGACATCAATATTTTCTGGCAAGTTATCCGATGGCCCAGACTCCCATTCTAAGTTTATTGCTTTTTCGACTCTCTCAGAATTTGGATTTCGAGGTGAATATCCATTTTCGACTGGGGGCGGACATCTATTGTAGACCACACTTGATTTCTTACCAGAAGTCCTCACTTTTTCTTCGTCTTTTGTCACAGATTTCCTTTCTTCAGACGTCTTCACTTCTTCAAACGTCTTCAAATTTTCCACAACTGGATAAATCCTGTCAACAACAAAAGAAGAACATGAGTAACTTTCTAATAACTTTTTCACTTTCTCATTTTCTATCTTTTGTGTTGCTAACTCCAACTCCAGATCTGCACACTTCTTAATATGAAAATTAGCATCATCAAGCTGTCTCAGGTACGCAATCTTCAGTGTATTCATTGCCACAGCTTGTTCACCACTCGAATCAGTATACTTATTGATTTCTCTGTTCATTGTATCATATGATTCTTTTAATCTGTTTATATTATGCAGCAACTCATTGTTCTGCTTGATTAAAGAATCACAATTCATGCACTTTTCTGGAACTTCACTTTGTTCTGCATCCACTTTAACTTCAAATTCAGGAACCTCTTTGACTGTCCTGTTTGGTTGTAAGAATTCAGCTCTTCTCTTTTTCTCAGCTTTAGCCTCAGCTTTTAATCTCTCTTCCTCTTCTTCCTCTTCTTCAAGCTTCCTTCGTCTTGCTTCAGCAGCTTCCATGACTTTCCTGTTTCGTTCTGCACATTTCAAATCATAAGCATTAGCAAAGAAAGCATTTAAAGTGTTTTTGGACATCTCTTTAGCCATGAGATCTTTATCTGGGCAAAAATCATCCCAATTGAAACCTTCAGCCAACTTTTCATCATCTTGCTCTGCCAAACACACTTTGCTTTCTTTTGGAATATATTTCTCACATGAAAAATTTTCATATTTGCTTAGACATGCTCTTTTATCAATCACATCTCTCCCGTGAGCAGTTTGTGCCTGATGTTGTGCTGGTGGTGTGACTTGATGATAAATCGCCTTTTTGTGATAATCGTTGTTTCCGAAAGGATTTTGGGCTCCAATAGCTTCACGATTTTTGCACTCCCTCTTGAAATGCCCCTTTTCCCTGCAACGAAAACACGTAACTTTAGATTTATCAAAGCCTAAAGTTGAAACATTGGCATCACGAAAATCATCTCTTCCCGTAATTTGTTTAAACTTTTCAGCTCGTCTCATTACGCTAGCCATACACCATTTAATGTCCATCAATTCCATTTCCTCAGCATCAATTTGATCGTAATCCTCTTTCGTGAGCATTGGATTACCGATCTTTCCGACCACAAAACTACTATAAGATTCCAATACCATTCCCAACAAAGACATTTGATTTTTAGCAATCTCTTCAGTGTAATCTTCATCATTTTCAATACTAAGAACAATGTTGCACTGAAGTTTTCTTCCATTCTTTGTTACAGAAATGTTTGGATCGAATGATGAAAATCTTGTGCTGCTAGATCCCTGGGATGACTTCTTCTCAGGAGAATCTTTAACACTGAAAGCAGTTTCGATTTTCGGAGAATGATTTGTTGATCCAGGAACACCTCCCTTGTAGTACAAGCTGATATCCTGTTCTCCATCGTAATTCTTCATCCTGGCAATCTTTCTTTGCTCCATCTCTTGAGCTTCCAGGTGTTTGATGAAATCTCCCAGTGTCATATTCTTGTAATCCTTTCTGTTAGATCTCAGCATCATCAGAAACGTTCCCCATGTTTCATGTGGTAGCGCATCTGTAAGTTTTTCAACCAATTCGTCAGTATCCTTTTTAATTCCAAGTTTTGACATGTTTCTCACCAAGTTACAATATCGATCTATTATCTGCTTGGTGTTTTCAGTTTTCAAACCACGGAATAAGTCAAGTTCTTTTTTCATGAGAGACATCTTATTCTTGAGCATATCATCACTTCCAATGAATTTTGCTTCCAATTCTTTTTTCATGAGAGACATCTTATTCTTGAGCATATCATCACTTCCAATGAATTTTGCTTCCAATTCTGTCCATATCATCACTTCAAGATATCTTCTTTTATTGCTTGCTGAAGCAGACTCACCATAAGTTTCTCATCTCGATATTTCTTTTTGTCTTCCGAACTCATTTCTCTAAGTGTTAACGGCACACCATTTATAACGGTGTTTTTTGTGGGCCTAACATATTGTTCCTCAGTGTGTTCCCACGCATCTAGATGATAAGCCTCGACCCAGTTACCAAAACGTTCAGACCACACGTTATAATCATCGATATCCATGAGTTTGGGCGGTTTCTGAGACGTTCCGGTTTCATTTTCAATCAAAGCACTTTGAGTCATTGAGATCGGGCTTGCAAAAGCGTTATAGAATTCAGTGTCCATTTTTTCGAAATTTTACAAAATTACACAACAGTCAAATAAGCGAAACTACTAAGTTCAGATAAGCGGATCAGAAAGTTATCACAAAAGCGAATCTTCACTTGTCACAATAAGCGAACCCACTTGTCACAATAAGCGGACTAGACAAGCAAAAACAGACGAGCGAACCAGATAAGCGGACCAAATGATCGGACCAATGAGCGGACCAGATAAGCTGACCAGATGAGCGGACCAATGAGTTGACCAGATAAGCGGACCAGTCGAGCGAATCTATTGATGTCTGATCGAGCGAATCTATTGATGTCTGATCGAGCGGATCTCTTTGAGCGGACCTGTGAGGTAATTTGGAGTGGATCTACTTTTGAAGCGAACCTATCAGATAATTTGGAGCAGTCCTGATTGTTTTTGGAGCGAACTTGTTCCTTCGAGCGAACCTGATTGAATTTTCAAGCGGACCTACTAAAAAGAATGTCCAAAAGAGCGGACCTGTCTTGTTCTTTGAAGCGAACCTGCTTGCTGATGTCACTTTTGAACATGCACGTATAAGCGAATCACTTAAAAATCTACTTTCTAGGTCGATTTTAGATTTGAAAATTTCAAGGGTTTACTAGTTCATGATTCCGAGTGTAGTGTGTGATTTTGAGCCGGTTTTACCATGAAAAATTTTGAAAAATATGAAGTAAGTGTAGAAAAATAGATAAAATGCAGCTAAAATGGCAAGAACTCCTCCTCCTGAGCTCTGATACCACTTGTAGGATCGCGTTCGGCCCTGTTTGAGTCGATCAGAGAAATTCCTATCCAAATCAAGAGGCGGAAACTAATGATTTGGTGCTATTTCAGCTGGATTCACTTTTAACTTGCTGTTTTATTGATCAACAATACGAATACACGTTCTGACAGCACTTCGACAGCACTTCGTGGCTTGTCGGAAGAAAAACACCGTAAACTATGTGTAATGGTTCGCTTGTAATGACCCTTTATATAGCCAACAGGTTTAGCTTATATGGACATAACCGTATAAGCGAACCTATATCATTGCCATATAAGCGAATCTCTAATGATCCTATAAGCGAACCTAGTAACCTATGACACAAAAGCGGACCTAGAACTATGATTCATGAGCGAACCTATCTAAACATGAGTTTCTAGGTTTTCGTGTCACATCTAACCTATACAACATTAAGACTCGATTAAAGACGTAGTCGACAGACGTAAGTGCACCAACAGCTGGTAAGAAGAGTGATTGACTTTGTATGTCTTCTTCAATTCCAACTCGTGACTCTCGAGTTTCTCAATCAGCAGATCTAGAGTTAACACTTCTGGTGCCTTGATAGTATTTCTCAACATCAGCGTATAATATCTCCAATCCATTTCGTCAGGCAACGAATCGAACAATTTGTCAACTAGCTCATCTTCAGGATACTTAATTCCATGTCTAGCTAGTTCCAGCTTCAGATGCCCAAACCTCTCGATCATTTTGCAAATTGATTCGTTCTTAAAACACCCAAACATATCAAACTCTTTCCTATGTAGTTTCTTTTTGTTTTTCTTGATTTCTTCACTACCTATACATTTCTTTTCTAACTTTTCCCAGAGATCTTTAGAACTAGAATAATCAATCAGAGAGATTATATCTTCACGAACAGATTGAAACATCAACGCAATACATTTCTGCTCAGCAACAAACGATTCTATCTCTTCAGATGATGATAACGTTTCACCCTTTTTGTTTCCATTATCGTAGCCGTTTTTGAGATTCTTCCAACTAGGGAACGCAAATGCCATCAACCAATCTTCGAATTTCTTTGCCCACCGACTATAATCCTCAATAGCCATCAATTTCGGCGGTTTGTTGTAAGTTCCGAAAGCACTTTCAACCTCCAATGCATCCGATAATTTCTTCTTTGCATTTGGCGGGTTCTCATTGTTGTTGCTTGAAGATGTTTTGTCTCCCGAATTTCCAGAAAATGCGTACATATCGCTAAACGGGTTCAAGAATATGTCATCCATCTTGAATGTACCTGAAAGATCAGCAAACACTTAGAAAGTTTTTCAAAATTTTGAAAAACAGTGACACAAGATCGAAATCAGTTGTATTGACTGATAAGCGAAATCAGACTTTGACAGATAAGCGAAATCAGGAATCTAACTGATAAGCGAAATCAGCTAATGTCCCTAAAAGCGAAATCAGAATGTCTCTAAGAGCGAAATCTGATTTCAATGTCTTTATGAGCGAAATTAGGGTGATCTAAGAGCGAAATTAGGCAATAACAAGTCCTTATGAGCGAAATCAGGCTATTATAGGCGAAAGCCTTTCGATGTCCGTAAAAGCGAAATCAGGTTTTTAGTTGATTTTCACCATTTTTAGTCCGAATTTTAACCTGATTTTTTCTAGGGTTTGTTATTACTATGTTTCACACGTTATATTCAAAATTCAGGCCATTTTAACCGTAGGAACTAGTTCAAATCAGAAAAGTATGAAAGAAAGTGAGTAGAAGTAAGAGAATCTGGTAGAATCAAGCTGTAGTAGTATGAACTCCTCGTCCTGAGCTCTGATACCACTTGTTGGACCGATCTATGACCCTGAAAAGTCAGTTAAGGCAGTTCATCTTTGCGTATAAAGGTGGAATCAATGTACACAAAGTAACAACAGCTTTTCCTCTTTAATTCCTTCTCTATTGATGCTTTCTGAATGAATTTTGACAAAGTTTCGTTACCACAAGCATGACCTGATTTCGCTCTAAGTTAGAAATGAAATCACACATGGGGTATTTATAGGTTGCTTGATTTCGCTCATATGGTGACCATATAAGCGAAATCACCATGTGACACAAAAGCTAAACCCCCATGTGACCTAATAAGCGAAACCCCTACAACCTATGTACACAAAAGCGAAGTACTAAGATCTGATTTTGCTTATGATGACACATATGTCATTATCAGCGAAATTAACAATCTAAAACCCTAATTTCTGATTTTCAACTCCGTACAATCTATCTAGACCTAAGACTCAATACAAACGTAGTCAATAGACATTCCGTGCACCAACATGCACTTCACACATATCAATGGCCTTGCAAATCATTGGTGATCTCTTTATTTCCTTATTTGCTACATACCAGGATTTTTATACTTACAAAGGTTTTACATACTCACTACGCATGAACTCGCTCAACAATTTTTGTTGATTTTTCCAACTTACATGTATTTCAGGGAACTAAGGATCTGGCACGGTATGCTACGTTTTCACGCTGCGTTAGAGTTATGGGATCATCCAACTTTAGGAGTTGTGGTTTTTACCTGGACGAGTCACAGTGCTTAAACTACGTCTGCTTTATGTTTGTGTTTGTGTCTTCTAAACAATGTTTATCTTTCGTAGTGCTGTAAACTTGATGCATGTGTCAGCGTATCAAACAGTGTTGTGGTATTTTGTTTTTAAGACTTTAATCAATGGATGATCTACATGGTTTTACTTTCATATAGCTTTGTTGTGATTAAGCTATAGTATTAAGAAGTCACACCAAATTAATCCACGCTTCCGCAAAGCCAGGGTGTGACATAATGATTTTCTTTATGCTACTAACATGAAAATAACCCGTCTCTTCATAGCTCCAAACAAACTTATCCTGACCCGAGACCAATGTAACTGCTCCCAACATTACTAACAGATTCTGCAATTCCGTTTACTCAACATCTCCAGTGATAGCCCTAGCGCAAACCCAATTAAAAATAAGCCCAGCACCACCATCGGTGATACAGTCTTTCACCGACCACAATTTATATTTTTCCAATCGAAAAAGGTTAAGCATAACCAAGATTAAGGGGTCATCACCTAACCAACTATCGAGCCAGAAATATGTAGAGGATCCATCTGCGATAACAGTAGATAGCCTTCTTCAAGTTTACCCCGACCCCAAGTAAAGGTTCCCGAATACTTATAATATGTTCCCACGGCCCGGATATGGAAATCATATCCGGGATAGCCGACCAAGCTCTCGAATTATATTACCCTTTGCCATAACCCGGTTTTTTTCCGTACTAAACCTCCACCACCATCTCGTCAACATCGCTAGATTCGAGTCTCTAAGTAAACCGAACCTGAGGCCACCATATTCAACTGGGGCAATAGTGTGATCCCAGGCCACCCAAAATTCAGTTTTGCCTTTTCTTCCGAGCCGCCCCAAAAAACATAACTACTTCGATCGACTCATATTCCGTTTATATCAACAAAATCATATCGTACAAAAAAGGAAGTATACGGTATTGATGAGGACCATTTAAGTCTAAATATAATTATTGAAATTTTTTTTATTAAAAACATCTTAACTCAGTTATTTGTATGTGGCAATAATAACGTTTGCCTTTTCCCGTAGCCTACCTTCCATTAAGACGACATGTTTATGGAAATCATACCCGGGATAGCCGACCAAGCTCTCGAATTATATTACCCTTTGCCATAACCCGGTTTTTTTTCCGTACTAAACCTCCACCACCATCTCGTCAACATCGCTAGATTCGAGTCTCTAAGTAAACCGAACCTGAGGCCACCATATTCAACCGGGGCAATAGTGTGATCCCAGGCCACCCAATTCATTTTTGCCTTTTCTTCCGAGCCGCCCCAAAAAACATAACTACTTCGATCGACTCATATTCCGTTTATATCAACAAAATCATATCGTACAAAAAAGGAAGTATACGGTATTGATGAGGACCATTTAAGTCTAAATATAATTATTGAAATTTTTTTTATTAAAAACATCTTAACTCAGTTATTTGTATGTGGCAATAATAACGTTTGCCTTATCCCTTAGCCTACCTTCCATTAAGACGACATGTTTACTTTTTTTAGCAATAATATTACAAAGGTACAAATCATGCCCCTAAAGCATAAATCTGTCATCAACATTGTCGGTATTAAATATTAATTCAATAAAATGTCACGAGCAACATATATTGGGAATCCTTGACTTCTTATCTTTCAACAATCCAAAACAAGAAAAATAAGGATTACGCGAATGATGTATAGATTATGTGGTGAATACTTGCATTTCTATTGAGAGATATATGTTCAACTCTCACTTAATGCAGAGTGAGACATTGGTGGGCAATGATAAAAGACCCAGAGAAACTTGGGTTCGATCCTTGAGCCAAACGGGTTTTACCGTTAATTTCACCGTCATGCCTACGGGCGGGTGGGTTATCGGGTTTTCCCCAGAAGTGGTGTTGGACTTTGGTTACTCTCAGAGTACTCCGTTTGGTCAAGTGGGTACCCCAAGAGTACTCGGGATTGATTCTGTTAACAGTTAAAAAAATAAGGAATACGATTACTGAATGATCAATTGAAGCATTTGCTTGTTAAAACCTTGTTGAATATAAGTAAATAATGTATATAAAAGGTTGATTTTGCGTAATTAGGATAAAAAAAGGAATCATGACCTTTCATTTTAGGTGATTCTGTTTACACCCAACTTTTTGTTATTTACACCAATTGATGCGACATTAATAAATTCAAATTGTGTTTTTTTAATGTTTATTAAAAATGAATACGTGATGTGCTTATTTTTATCTACGTTCTAATATAAATTTTATAAGAAACAGAATATAAATTTTATAACGACTTATAAAACGCTATATTTATGATACGGCTCCGTATTTTGCAAAATTTATATCAAAACGTAGATAAAAATAAGCACATCGCAACACCATATTCGTTTTTTTTATCAAACATTATATATCGGAAGTTATAAAAGAAAAACAAAAATTTGAATTTATTAATGTCACATCACAGGGGTGCAAATAAAAATAGTTGCGTGTAAATAGTAGGACGCTTCATTTTTCAAATCAATGGTTAGAAAAAAATGCCCAGATAGTCCCTGCGGTTTGCTCAATTTTCACCTCTAGTCCCGATAATTTTAAAATTACAGGAATAGTCCCCAACTTTTACACATTCTTTCTCGGGTTCTTGTTTTGTTTAAAAGTGGGTCCCACAAATGGATATTTCTTTTAATATTTTAAATTATTTTTTTAAATAGTAAGATATTTTGGTCATTTCACGCCCACTTAGGGACTACCCGAGAACAAATGTGTAAAAGTTGAGGATTCTAGCTATAATTTTAAAGTGTATGGAACATAGGTGAAAATTAAGCAAACCACAAGGACTATCTGAGCATTTTTCTCCAATGGTTAAGATGAAAATATAGGAAAAAATATGGGTATAAGGGTATTTTTATAAGTGTTATTAGATTTTATCACCCCTAAATATTGACGTTTGGCCGCTGCCACTCCCAACTAACACTTTGACGTCCAGCACCTCTAACTTGACTTTAAGTTTGTGCTGGCACCACCCTGTTAACAGATTACTAACACTGTTAGTTTTTGATTCCACGTGTGACGTTTCACCACCTTTGCCAGGTGGACGTGATTACATGGCGATTACATGGCACATTTTAATTATAATTAATATAATATATGTAACAACAATATGTGTATGTATATGTACAGAATATATTCCCCTTCTCCCTGTCTTTTTCTCTCCCTTACTCTACCACCACAAACCACCACCCACCGCCCCTCTCTACCACCGCACTACCACAAACCACCCCCTTTCTCTATGAAATCCTAAAACCAAATTCCCTCAAATTCTGATTAAAAAAGTTAAAAGAAAACCATCTCTCTCGCATTAACACCACCTCCACCCTCACCTCTAATCACCACCATCACCTCATCCTGTACACCAACCCTCACCAAAACCCAAAATCTCGCCGGCAAACTTCTCGTCACAAAATTTCAGCAACAACCTCTACAGAAACTGCACCGATCTACCAACACTCAACGATCGTTGAAGGTAAAATTGCGTTTGAAGTTTCGAAGGACAGAACGGAGTATAGCGTTGGATCTTTGAAGATCTACGCGGCGGTGAAGTTGCCGGAGACGATGACGGAGGTGAATCATGTGTGGCAGGTTGGTGGTGCGGTTGTGGACGGTGTGCCTGTGAAGCATGAGTTTCTGCCGGAGAATTTGAGTGCGGAGAGGAAGTTGCGGTTGCGTGTGGCGGAGGTGAGTGGTGGTAGTCCTGCCGATGCTCTGAGTATTAGCCAAGGGAGGGAGAGTGTCGGAGGTGAGTGGTGGTGAAGTTGCCGAAGATGTGACGGAGGTGAACCTTGTTCAGTCTTCATACCTGAGGAGGTGTAAAGAGAGAGAAATCAGGGGGGGGGGATAGAGAGATGTAGAGAGAGGGAGAGAGGGGCAGATGGAGAGGGAAAGAATTAGATCTGTGGATATATATTAATTACAATTAAAATATAGATTTCTTTAAAAAATAATATGCCACCTCTGCATGACACCTCATAAAAAACAAGCCACATCATAAAAAATTGGCCACGTAGGATTAAAAACTAACTGAGTTAGTGTTTGGTTAACAACGGGGTGCCAGAACACACTAAATGTTAAGTTGGGGGTGTCGGGAGTCAAAGTGTTAGTTGGGAGTGGTAGCAGCCAATGACCAATAATTGAGGGTGATAAAATCCAATAACCCTTTTTATAATAGCGTATTTGTTGACTTTCTCACTGCACATGCAATACACATGCATATTCCCCTTATTTTTAATTGTCACAACTCTTTTATACGACGTTATTTCTTTTTAAAAATTTTACCATAAAATCGGGCATCTTTTTATCTTTAATTTGAGTACCATATTACTATATAAAATATGAGATCTAAAAAAACCCAAAAAAATTGTCTTAGATTTCTATGTTGTATAACATGTTCATGCTGGATTTTTTATACTAAATTTTTGTGCTACATTTTTTGTGTTGGACTTTTTGTACTAGTTTTTTTTTTTTTTTTTTTTTTGTGCTACGTTTTTTATATTGGATTTTTTGTGCTAAGATTTTTTGTACAAGATTTTTTGTATTGTATTTTGAGAAAACAAAAGATTGAGAGTTTGTGTTTTAGGATGAAAATACCCTTCCATTCTACCTATAGGGAGTGTTACATGTCATTTTCATAATCCTTCTTAGACTTCTTAGACTAGTTAGGCAATACCCATTTTTAATGGGTATGTAATATATAAAAACTTTATATATCTATACTTACCATATTAATTTCACATAAAATTTAACACTTAAAGTGATTACAAATATTAATACAGAAGCTACAATCCTTAAAGTGATTACAAATATTAATACAGAAGGTACAATCCGTAAAGCTAAACCAAATAATGTTTTTTCTTCTTTTTAGTATGTCTAACATCCGTGGTCAAAGTCAAGTTTATAGAGCAAACAACTAATTGAACCATGAGTTTCATGCCCTTTATGTCCTTTTTGGCTAAGTTTGATGAGCAATGAGTTAAAAATTTATTATTCCTTTTCATCCAAGAAATCTGCTCGATTGCAAACGGCCGAGCCGGCCAACTTGGTTTGTAAACATGATAAGCTAGAGCTTGGCTTGTGAGCTGGCTTGAATTATATATATATATATATATATATATATATATATATATATATATATATATATATATATATATATATATATATATATATATATATATATATATATATATATATAGAACGGTCAACAAATCAATCCCGAGTACTCTTAAGACACCTACTGTGCAAACGGAGTACTACAAGACTAATCCAAGTCGTCCACCATCACTTTCGGGGGAAAACCCGGTAACTCACCCGCCCGTAGGCACGGCAATGAAATTACCGATAAACTCGTTTGGCTCAACGATCAAACCTAGGTTTCCCTGGGTCTTCTATCATTGCCCACCAGTGCCTCACTCATTTTTTGCACCAAATGGGAATCGAACTTGAGTCTTCACAGAAGAACTCAAGTTCTCCTACCACCTAAGCCGAAGGTCATTGGCGGCTTGAATTATATTTATTTTACTTTATATATATTTGCTCTCAAATCTCTTTTTTCAACAAATACATATTTAACAATTACAAATACAAACATCAAGAAATATAACTTCAGAGTGAATTACCATTTTAGTCCATGAGGTTTTTTTCAAATTGTCATTTTAGTTAAAATAGTTTTTTTTCTCCTTCGGGCCCCTGAGTTTTCTATTTTTTTGTCATTTTGATCACATTGCCTATCTCAATATAAAAACCTGGATATAACCAGGGGTATTTTTGGCATTAACAAAAAACAAAGTTTCTAAATTGTCATTTTCATCAAAAACCATTTATATATTTTTTTTCTTTTAATCATTTAAATATATATTTATAAATAATAACTATAATATAATTATGAAAACAATTATTTAGAAAAAAAACAAATGCTCAAACAACCCTCATCTTTCTCTCCTGTCTCTCTCCCTCACGAACCACAGTAATCACCACCGTGCACCACCACTACCACCGCCATCCCCACCGTTTCACAACCCCACTATCTCTTTCTCGTTTTTCTCTCTCTACATACTTTTTCACCTCCACCACCATTAGCTGCCACTCCCAACCATCATTACCCACCACCCCAGCCACCATTAGCCACCACCCCCAACCACCGTTAGCGAGCACCACCAGCGGCGCCACACGCCACACCAACCACAACCACCGCCACTGCCACCACACCCATACCAGCAATCACCACCGAGCTCCATCACCCACTTTGGGGTGATAACCCACCTGAACCTTCAGCCAACACACACACACACACACCCCCTCCGATCTGCACCTTCACATTCCAAATCTACACACATCTTTGATTTAAGAAATTGGAGTGATGAATTTGACTGATGATATGGGATTGAAGGCGGTTAGGGTTTCCAGGGTTGAATTGGGGAATGATTGTGGGATTAATAGGATCATTGTGATGTGAAGGTGCGTGAAGGTGGGTGGAGGTGTGTGACGGTGGTTGGTGGAGGTGAGTACAGGAGGTGGGTGACGGTTGTGGAAGTGGGTGAAAGAGGTGGGTGGCACTGGTGGTTATGATGGGGCGGAGGTCGATGACGGCGGTGGAGGTGCCCCTAGGTTAACTGATGTTGTGGTGGACATTTTGGTGGCGGAGGTCAGTGACGGTGGTTGGTGGAGGTGAGTGTCGGGGGGTGGGTGATGACTGTGGATCGGTGGCGGTGGCACTAGCACCGGTGGCTGTGGAGAGAAAGAAAGTAGAGGGATAAAGAACGAGAGAGAAGGGGGTGGGTGTGTTAATCAGATTTTTATAAAAACAAAAAATAAAGTTAGTTTTTTGTGTTTTATATTATAAATACTATTATTAGTATTATTATTATTACGAAAATACCAAGAATACCCCTGGTTAAAACTAAGGTTTTTAACGGAGTTAGGTAATATGATCAAAATGGCAATAAAATGAAAAACTCAAGGAGCCATAGGAGTAAAAAACTATTTAAACTAAAATAGCAATTTGGGACACACCTCAGGGTCTAAAATAAAAATTTACTCTATAACTACACCTCCAACTTTTGCGATATTCTAACATACGTTTACTCTATGTCAGTTTCATGAATGTCATTGTAAGGGTCTGTGTATTGTCTAACTGTATCTGTCTGTCGACTCCCTAAGTTCCGGTATGAAGTTAACGAGGTTCGTCGACGTTGTAACAGATCAATCTTGTCGTCCTGCAAAACAAAACACCATTAGCCTCGCCACGGAGGACCCCGAGGGGGGGGGATCCGTGACCCAGCTCCAGCGTGAGAATAAGAAAGCTTGCCGGAGAAGAATGAGCTTATTCCGACGAGTTTGCAGTCACCAGAATATCGTTTTAGTGTGAATTTTAGGCAAAGTGCCTTAAATGTAACCCAAAGAATGTCTGGATTTAATGTGTAGTGTGAGTGTAATCAATGATATCGGCATTGAATGCTTACCTAAGACGATATTAGGTCTGCCTTATATAATAGAGACGGCTTATCTCTTTCGTGGGAGCTCCAACGCCATCTAACGATATTGTAAGGCCTTGGGGAGACTCAAACGCGTGTCTGATCCCTATCGGCTTGATGCCTTGTTCATTAAATGAAGGCTGCTCCTTCATTGTACCATTTTCGGCGAAGTCCACTTTACGTATGCAGACATTTAGTGCCTTCTGCAAGAGAAGTGACAATCCTTTTCCCGCTCTTTCTCTAACTTTTTCTTATAAGAGATAATAATCACCTTTGGGCCTGTTGAGAAGCCCAACTGAAAAAGGGCCCAAGACGAGGTATCCCAAAACCGAATGGGCCTCGTCGATAGGTCATCTCTAGTCCTGGGCTGCAGATCAGAGAAACCCTTTAAAACCTCTTAATGGTTTTCAATTTTGTCATTATATCCCCTTCTTCTCCTCTTATCACTTTTTCTCCGATCATCTTCTCCATATTCCGGTCATGAGTAGAAAGGGACGATCATTGATCTGTTCCATTGTTACTAGAGAGGATCTGGAGTCTTTTGTTGCTGCTTATAAAATCCCATCAGAGTTTGCATCGAGCCTTCCCGGTCCAAATGATCCAGCCGTCTACTCGCCGGAGAGGATCGTCGTCTATACTTTGTCTTTTTCATTCTATGGTGTTTAGCACCCTCTTTCGCCCTTCAAAATGGCCCTTTTAAAGCATTACAGTATCCACCTCTCTCAGTTGCACTCTTTGGCTTTCTTGAGGATTGTTCACTTTGAGCTTTCTTGTGTTGCTTTTCCCGGTGAACCTTCTCTACCGCTATTTCGTCGGTTTTACCGACTCCGATCAGATGGGGATTGGTTCAAGTTTGAGAAGAGGAAGGATAGTATTTCCCTTCCATGCTACTCCTTTATTCCTACTTCTACATATCCTAAGGAATGGAAAAATAGGTTCATTTTTGTCTCTCCCTCCATGATTCCTGAGTCCCTTCCCCTAAGGGATCCTGTTGCAGCAATTGATGACGGTGTCCCTCCCCTCTCGGCGGCTGAAGATGTGCTATGGCGGAAAATGTGCGAGAACCCTACCAGGGCTTTTAACTTTCCTAATGGGATCCTTGCCATGGGAGGGCTGAGCCCCTTCTATCTGATCCGCCCTAAAGCCTTTCATGAAAACAAAGGTGAGTCCTTGCTTTTACGATAATCTTGATCGTGTTTTGGTTTGAGGCATTTGTTTTCATTTGTCAAGTCATCTCTTGTGTTTGTTTGCTTGTGCAGAGATGACTCTATGGAGCTTGTTGCAAGCTAATTGTAAGGGGTATCATTTTTGGTTGAAGGTGTGGTGAACCCAGAAATAGGGGGTGTTCTTGGAGGAAGGACCCCAGATGTTGGTTGTTCTGTTGTTGGGGTGGTAGAGGGGACTCCTTCTACTAAGGGGGGTTCCTCTAAAGGATCAGAGGACTCTCATAATTCCCCTCCGGTAGAGAATGTGAGCAGTAGGGATGAGGATTTTTTGACCCGTTTGTCTCGAAAACGTAATCTTGATTCGCCGGTCAACACTGGTGTTGTGGTTCCGGAGGCCCGAAACATCCGTCATCGGCTAAGGAGGGCCAGCAGTCAAAAATCCCAGTCTTCTTCCCGAGCCATGTCCGAAGCTCCCCCAGTCAACGTCAAAGGCTCTTTATCAAAGCATTTTAAGACTCTGCGACCGTCCTCCAGCCTTGTTACTGGACCTTTAATTGTGAGTTAATTCCTTGCCTTGTTCTTTCATTGTAGTTCCCAGTTTCTTTCTTTCCCCATTTCCTTCCCCCCTTCATTCCTATATATATATATATATATATATATATATATATATATATATATATATATATATATATATATATATATATATATATATATATATATAGGGGAGTTCCAAGGCTCCTATTGTGAACCCGGCGGCTCCTGCGTCATCACAAGCGAAAGGGAAGGATCTGGAGACAAGTGCGGCCCCTGTTGACCCAGTTGTTGGAGCTTCCCCCATTTAGGCTACTGGTCAGAGCAGGTTCAAGCTACCGGAGTGCTTTCATGTTCGTACCCTTTGGCGCCTATGTTTGCCGATGGCCTCCCTGCCCCATTTATCCGTCGATGGAAGATAACCCTTTCCACAGTTGTCGGTACCTCTAAGATCGCTCGGGATTTCATGGCTCATGCTCTCCCTCCTTCACACGAGTTTATGAATTTCGCACTGGACCCAGAGATCTTTGATAACCAATACAGTCTATCTATTTGCGAAGAGTTTTTTTAGGGGTGCATGCATGCTACAAAGGGTCAATTCCCTGAGGGACGAGAATGAAGGGCTAGTGAGTGAGCTGAAGACATCCCAAACCGTTGCTGCTGAGCTTCGGTGCCGAGTTGTGAATGCCGAAAAGAAGCTTCTAGAGAGGGAGGTGTGTTCCTTTTCCTCCCTTCCCCCTGTTTTTGTATACACTTATACTTTTTTGCTGCTTTTCTTTTTTAGAACGCTGGGGTCCTACTAGAGCAGATGGAGAAAGCTTGGGATTGCGGATGTAAAGCACTACAAGGAGGTTGCCTCTGTTTCTGACTCAGATATTGACGTTTTGTATGTTGATCTGGGGATTGCCCAAGAGGACAGTCAAAAGTTGGCCGCGGAGCGTCATTGGATATCACTACACTCTCAAAACACAGCTTGTTGCTCAAAGGAGTGGCAATGGGTATGTAGTTGATATGTCAAAAGAGCAGAGTTATGGAACAAGAGACTTGGGCACACAAATCTTAAGACTATCACTACACTCTCAAAACAAGGACTTGTAAGAGGTCTCCCACAAAAATTTTTTACTTGTTCTGAGCATTGTGTTTCCTATCTAAAAGGTAAACAACAAAAAAGCTCTTACAAGTCCATTGATGAGTCCAAAATAACCAAGTGGTTGCAAATGCTGCACATGGATTTGTTTGGCCCTGTAAAAATCATGAGTTTGAAAAAGAAAAGATATTGTTTGGTCATTGTTGATGATTTTTCTAGGTTTACATGGACTTATTTTTACACTCTAAAGATGAGACTGCAGGTATCTTACAAGACTTTATTAAACAGGTTGAATAGCAATTTTACTTGCCAGTAAAAATCTTTAGAAGTGACAATGAAACAGAGTTAAGAAACAAGGAGTTGGATGAGTTCTGTGTGGCAAAAAGGATTGTAAGGCAGTACAACATCCCAAGAACACCAGAATAAAATGGGGTGGTTGAAAGGAAAAACAGAACTTTGATTGAAGCTGCCAGAACAATGCTTGCAGACTCAGGTTTTACCCTTAACTTTTTGGGCAGAGGTTGTAAACACTGCTTGTTATGTGCAGAACAGAGTTTTAATAACTCCAGTCATCAAAAGACTGCCTATGAAACTCTGTTCAAAATCAAACCACTGATCCCCTATTTCAAAATCTTTGGTTGCCCATGCTTTATCTTAAACCTAAAAGATTCAATCTCAAAATTTGCAGCCAAAGTAGATTGTGGTTACCATCTGGGATACTCAACCACTGCCAAGGCCTATAAAGTGTTTAACACAAGGACTAGGTGTGTGGAAGAGACTTTGTATGTAAAGTTCACTAAACTTTCATCACTAAAAATCCCAGCAAACCCTGCTGAACTTTTTGACCTTGATAAATTTACATTTGAAGATGTGTCTGTCAAGACTAACCCTGTAGGTACCCCACAATCTCTCTTAGAAGACTATGGATGTGATATTGTGATCCCACAATACAAAGTCACTACCACCACAAGAGCAAAAGATGTTCAAAACAGCTGTCAAAGATCATCCACTGTTGCATCAATAGTTGTTGATCACAACTCTGCCACCACATCATCCCCAACCTCTGTTGATAAAAATCCATCAACAGTGGATAAAAATCAACATTGTGCCACACCCATTCCTCCACCTCCACTTCAAACAGATGTTGGTTCTTCAAAATCACCAACAGATGTTAGCTCAGATGATTCACATCTGTAGCCCTCACCCCTCAATGCCATTGTTCCATATAAGAGGGATGTAATCTTCCTTAAATCTCATCCACCTGATCAAGTTATTGGAAACATCAATGAAGGGGTTCTCACAAGAAGTCAATCCCAAAACATTTCTCTTTTTGCTGGCTTTCTATCACTCCATCAACAAGTCAAGTACCAAGAGGCACTGAAAGACAATAGTTGGGTAGAAGCCATGCAAGAAGAGCACCAACAGTTCAAAAGACAACAAGTATGGGAACTTGTACCACTACCAAAAGATGTAAGTCCAATTGGCATAAAGTGGGTCACAAGAACAAAACAGATGAAAGGGGCATTGTTGTAAAAAAACAAAGCCAGGCTTGTGGTTCAAGGTTATAGACAAGAAGAAGGTATAGATTATGATGAGAATTTTGCTCCTGTAGCAAGGCTTGAAGCCATCAGACTGTTCTTAGCCTTTGCTGTCAACCACGACATCAAGGTGTATCAAATGGATATCAAGTGTGCTTTCCTATATGGCAAAATTCAGCAAGAGGTATATGTTTGCCAACCTCCTAGTTTTGAAGATCCTTTTTATCCTAATCATGTCTACAAGCTCAATAAAGCTTTCTATGGCTTGAAACAAGCACTAAGGGCATGGTATGAAACTCTTTTCACTTTTCTAATGTAGGATCGATGTTGAACCCGAATGAGTCGATCAGAAGAGTTGTTTATCCAATTCAGAGGCGGAAACAATGAATTAGATGCTCAAACTAATTATAATGCTTTCTTTTATTGATCTAACAACGTTTACAACCTGAAAGCAAATTGGCAGCACTTCGTTACAATTTTCAGAACCGTTACCAAATGAACATCAATTGCACATATATATATAGTGGAGAGGTTTCGCTTCAATGGACTGTCCATATAAGCGAACCTGTTGTTATGGTTTCGCTTATATGGACATTGTTCATATAAGCGGAACCTCTTGCTAATCCACCAAATTCCGACTCTCGAACCTCGTGCACTGGATATCCTATCCTATCTTATACTATTACATGATACAAGACGAAGTCAATAGACGTACTGCACTAACAGACTCCCCCTCGGATATTGACGAAGTCTTCAGTGACTAAACTCTGTTATGACACCTCTTCAGTCTTGATCATTCTGCCTTCTCATCCACATTGTAACAATGTAAGCATCCATCACTCTTTCTCTTTGATCAGCTTCTAACTTTGACTCTTTCACCAGGATATCAGCATTGGCTCTATCATCAACAGCTTCATCATCAGTAACTTTATCATCAGCAACATCATCATCAGCAGGCTCCCCCTTTCATCAAGCTTCCGTGGTTTTAGGGATCGACACCACTCTTTTCAGCTACAAGCTCTTCCTCACTTTCAGCTTGTCTTCAGACTCCCCCTCAGTCTTTGCTTCCAGGATCGTAATCTGGTATCTTTCTTATCCTGCAATCACTCAAACACTATATAAGTAACAACATTTTAAAACCATCAAACAAATTCCTAATCCACTCCCCCTATCAACATACATTATAGATATGGCAGCATTAAAGAATCCAACTCCCTCACAGTTTATCATCCAAGTTCAAGTCAATGACCTTGGAGATATCACAAACTGTTTTTGAAATTTTTGATTTTATTTCAAGTATCAAATTAATGAACTTGTTTTATTTTCAGAAACACAATCAGCTTACTTAGATTTTGAAACTCAGCATTTCAGATATCGGTTGTCGAAAATAAAGCAGAAATCAAAATCTTTTTGTATTTTCTAAAAATATAAAGCAGTAAGAAATATGTACAAACATATTTACAGATAATATTTTTGTTTGAGTATGCGTCAGAGGATCATATCAGTTTTTGACAAGTTTACGAGTACCGTTGAGCTTAATTACACATTAAGAATTAAACAATTCACCTCGATTGTCGATATACTGATCCATCTTAAATTTTCATACAAATTTCAACTGATTCACGATACAATTTAGATGTCTTTTGAACTTAAACTTATTCATGTGTCCCACCTCTTGAATATACTCCCGTATCCAGAATCCCAGATATTCAGTCTTACAGGTGAGTATACCACAGATGATATCTGTAAGGGGGTTAAATGCGAGGGCCGTGAGAGCTCAGGTTGATACTTCCGTATACGCAGAGAGATGACGGTTTCGACTTTTCGGTGTGTCCCCTTTAGAGGATCTTTTAATTACAACAGCAGCGACTATCAATTTTATTGTTTCATCAGCTTGCTGAGGGCGATGCTGTATTTCAAGCATTTGTAGAAAGTATTATTCGGGGATTAGGTCAGTACTTCCATACATCAGAAGTCCCGGAATAATACCCCAGATATCACTGAGTATAAAGACCTAGTATCTCAGAATAAGGGACCTTTCAAACAAGAGTTTAGGGGTTACCTATATATCCAAGTAGTGTTCCCCACGAAATAAGCAAGTGTTTGAATTTAGGTTTATATCCCGAAAAAGTTTACTAAGTGTATAAAAACCTATCGACATATCATCAGTGAGACTGTTTAACGCTATTTAATCATTACATTTCTTTAGCATACTATAACTGTCTACTGATGTACTATCATTTCCTCTTTTTACGCAAAACTCAAATTTTTTAATTTTATCATGTTTTTGGCTTTTTCAAATTTTCTAATGTTTTTGTATTTTCTGACAATTTTTCTCCCCCTAAAATGAAAAATCATTAAAAATTTGATAACACGATACTGATAGTTTTGTCTCGCCATCCATGTTCTGCTAATCATGCAGTGAATCATACTAAAAGCAGTAATTACCCCCATGATTTACAACACATTGATTTTTTAACAGTTTGAAAACCGTTTTTCAATCTGGTGAAAGTAATCATGTTTGTTCAGCCGTGAGGGTTTCGGCGTATTCAAGTAACATTTATTCGAACAAAAACTAAAACATAACATATTTTTGGTTTTTACTTTTTCAAGTTTTTTTATAGGGTTTTGAAAATATTGTTCATTTATGTACAAACAACACTCAAATTAAACTCCCTGTTCAACCAAACCAGGGTCCTGCAACCTCCTCCTGTGCCAGGTTGCTCCAACTATCAATCTCACAATCTTCAACTTCATTGAGCACCTGCACATTCAAAATTTTATCAATCATTTGAACAATTTAGCCCAGGTCTATTGGACCTTAGGCATTTCAACACAATAATTTTCATTCAATTTTGGAAAATCTTTGTCATTAAAAATTTTTCCAGCTTTGATCTCAACTTTTTCATCTTTTACCGACGACACTTGTTTCTTAGCACTCCACACATGACCTCCCAGAGTACCTCTTTTGTAAAAGTTTGTCTCTTTTTGAACCTTTTGATTTTGAACAACATTTTTAGGTTTCCAAAACGCTTGAGGTTTTGTCATATCAACAGATATTCTCCAACTCTGTGTTGTTCTCAATCTGGGTGTGTGAGAATTCCAGGTCTGTCTTGAATTGAACCTGTTCGGGTTTGATTTCCAATTTTTATTTGAAGCAAACTTGTTTGTATTATACCTCCAAGTTTGTCTCGAATCAAATCTGGTTGACCTTGGTTTCACACTCTCAGATTTCTATTTTTCAACATCAACAGGCTTTGGATTTGGACACTTTCGTGCAACATGTCCAATTTGATCACACTTAAAACACACTTTCTTTGAAACATCCTTGGCCTGTTGTTGTTTCTTTTTCAAAGCATCAAACTCCTCATTAGACTGTTGTCCAAATTTGAGTTTTTCCTCTTCTTTCAAGCTTTTCCCTTGAACAAAATTCATCTTTTGTTGCAAATTTTGTTGTTTACTTTGATTCCAATTTTGTTTCCTTTTATAACCCAAACCAGCCTTCATGCTTTTCTTCTTAGAACCAGGTTTGTTATAAAAAGATTTATGACCTTTACCAGCAAACTTCGGAATCTCAGACTTTTCAATCTCAACCATTTTGAAAACTTTATCGACCTTTTCTGAAATCACATTCTGAATAGGGAATACAACATCTAAGAATAATTTGTCCGATCCAATCATGGTATAAACCAATCCCTTTGAATCTTCATTCAAATTTTTCTCGGATTTTGTGTTTTTCAGATAACCATCATAAAGATTTCCTTCATCTTCATCCTGTGATTCAGACTTACCTTTTATAGACTCATCTTTCAAAACACTATCAACCACCTTACTTACCACCTCTGAATCATCAGCATCATCAGATTTGGTGTAAGTCACATCGATACTTTCAGGTAATTGGTCAGCTATGTTCAAACCCTTTGCCACATTTTCCTCATCATAAAAAGTATAATTGTTTCTCAATGGTGGTGGTACCTGATGAAATTCTGAACCAATACCCTTTTTGCAATTATCAGTATCTTTGTCATCTGGTGTGATATTGAAAATGCGTTCGAGAATGTACGAAGAGTTATGATAACTTTGAAGTTTTGTAACAATCTTTTCTTTTTCAGCCAAGACTTGTTTAAGATTAGCAATTTCATCAACACACTTGTGCAATTCAATTTGCTTTTCTTTAAACTTTCTTTCATACATTTCTTTTGTAACTAAAGTTTCAGACAATCTTTGATCAAAACTTTTGACTTGGCTTTTCAAAGCATCATAAGCCTCTTGTACTCTCTGACTCGACCACTTTAAAGAATCATCTTGTTTTTGTAAATCCTGAAATTTAGATTCTTTTTCAACACAATCAACACATTTTGCTATATACTTTTCTTTCAAAACCTTATTTTTTTCTTCAAGATCTTGACATTTTAGCGTTAGCTTTTCAACTTTTAATTTCAAAATTTCTTCTTTGTCAATCATTTCTTTACATTTTATTGTGAAAACATTTTCAAGTTTAACAATGTCATTGTCTTTCGTTTTTATGATGTCATCTTTTTCAGTACAGGCTTTGCACATTTCTATGCAATTCCTGCACTTGTTTTCTTTTTCATCAATTAAACCAACATTCAATAAGTCAGAGGATTTTCTTACTTCAGGCTCTTCAAGCACCAATTCTTCTGTCTCAGCTTTCTGATCTTCCACCGTCTTCTCCTCTTTTCCTTCTTTAAGTGCTTCCTCGATCTTCTGTTCTTCTTCAGCTTTCTGTCCCTCTTCAGCAATCTGTTTCTCTTCAGGTTTCTGTTCCTCTTTAACAGCAGTCTTCGCAACAGCTTTTACTTCTTCAATCATCTTCTTTAATTCTTCTTCTTTTCTCTTCTTCATCTCTACCACCTTCGGTAGACTTGCTTCACAAACCTCTCTTATCTTCTTTTCCAAATCAGGTAAATACTCTTTATTAGATAATCTTCGTGTGTTGAAAGTAGCTTGCCTTGGAAGCAGATTTGTTACAGCTTTGAAATCCACTTTTGATGGGTCAGCAACCGGATTACCCCGTGGATCCATGTAACATTCCAATTCTTCATTCCATCATTTGGCTCTTTGGGCTTCTTTGAAAGGTTCATTTAATTTTCCAATTTCCCATCTTGCATAGTCTTCTTTCCACCATCTATCAGGATCAGCATCAGCAACAAAAGCATACCAAACAGCATCTTCTTCAGGTAAAACTTCTTTGCTCCAATCATATCCTTCATCGTCGTAGATAACTGCAAGAGCCCTTGATTTTTCTTCTGGCTGTTTCAATCTTGGTGGCTCAGATTTGTTCTGATGGTAAATCGCTTTCTTGTAGTAATCTTCGTTGAACGGATTCTCAAAATCATCAGCAGCATACGCATTTCAGCACTCGCGCTTGAAGTGACCTTTTTGTTTGCATTTGAAGCATGTCACTTTGGATTTATCAAATCCCAGTTTGGTAGTTGGTCCACCAATTGACTTTCTCCCCGTGATCTCAATAAACTGCTGTGCTCGACGAACCGCACTGGCCATGCACCATCTTATATCCATTAGTTCCATCTCCTCGGTGTCTAATTGATCATAATCTTCTTTCGTCAAATTGGTATTGCCAATCTTCCCTGCAACGAGGCATTCATACGATTCGAGTACAGATGCTAAGAAAACCATCTGTTGTTTCGCCGATTCTTCTGTGAAATTCTGCCCATTCTTCAAATCAACTGCGATATTACACTGGAATAGTTTCTTTGAAGCAGATTGATCTGAAGTGTTTGAAGAAGATCCACTGTGAAAACCACTGTGAAGACATTCATTGATCACTGAATTTGAACTTTCAGCCGAAAATGCTGTTTTTAGAGATCCAGCCTGTGGTACATTTCCTCTGTAGTAAAGTTCCACATTCTGCTGATAAGCTGGACTGTTGACTTTGGATCTTTTTAACTCCAATTCATGGCTTTCAAGCCTTTCAATCAGAAAATCCACTTTTAGATCATCAGGCTTGATTGTATTTTTCAGCATTAGAGCGAAGTATTGCCAATCTTGATCATTGGGCAAGGAATCAAACAATTTATCCACCATCTCTTCTTCAGAATATGAGATTTCATATCTGGCCAGCTCCATTTTCAGATGTCCAAACCTCTCGATATTTTACAAACAGATTCATTTTTCATACAACTGAATAAATCAAATTCTTTACGCAACAATTTCTTTTTATTTTTGACAATTTCATTACTACCAACACACTTTTTCCCTAACGCTCCCCACAAACTCTTTGACGTTTTCTCTTGTTCAAGTAACGAGATAATATCCTCTCTCACTGACTGTTTGATTAATGTGATCATTTTATATTCAGCTACAACATTTTTTATATCAATGTTAGTGAAATCTTTTGGATCTATCAACTCTCCTCCCTCTTTAACTGGTTCAATGTATCCATTTGTCAATTTCAACCAGCTTTCCGGAGCGAAAGCTTTTACCCAACCCTCAAATCTGTTTTTCCACCAGTTATAGTCTTCAACTTTCATTAACTTTGGTGGCTTCTATTGGCTTCCGTACATGTTCTCGAACTTCAGATTCTCTGAAATTTCTCTTGAATATTCTTTCAACTCAGATCTTCTATCTGACGATTCGGAAGTGAAAGCGTTGTAGAATGTGTTGTAGAATTCTTCACCGTTGTTTGACATCTTTAATCACCTGAAAGCAAACAAACAAACTTAATCAGTTTAAACAATATCAAGAAATCTAAAATTCACTGACACTCGATTGTCGTGAAATAATCTTGACACGATAAAGTTCACTTTCAAATGAAATATGACACACGGGCGAAATCATATCGAACGTATGGGTAATTGTCTGTATAAGCGAAACCAGCAGATGACAAATGAGCGAAATCTGGTTGGACAGATAAGCGGAACTCCTATTGGACTAATAAGCGAAACCTTATTGGACCGAATAAGCGAACCACACGAGCAGAACCTCTGAAGCGGAACTATCAAATGTTCGTTCAAGCGAAAGTCAATTGTCCGTTCAAGCAGAACTACACAGTTCGAACAAGCGGAACTAATGACCTTTGAAGCGGAACCTTGACAAATAATGACACTCAAGCGAAACTATCAAGGTGATTTGGAGCGGAACTAATGTATTTCAAGCGGAACTTTGTGCCTTTCAAGCGGAACCCTTTGAACTTTTGTTCACTGAAGCGGAACTATATGGTTCTATGAGCGAAAACACATGTTGTTTGAATAAGCGGAACCACATCCGAATGTCATTTTGTCCATTTTTAATCCGAATTTCAGCTTCAAACTTTCAAGGGCTTGTTATTATCCACTAATACACATCCTGTGAAAAATTTGGTCAATTTTAACCGTGGAAACTTGTCCAGATGGAAAAAGAAGGTGTAGAAGATAGAAAACAGATCCAATTGAGCTAAACTCTTCCTCCTGAGCTCTGATACCACTTGTAGGATCGATGTTGAACCCGAATGAGTCGATTAGAAGAGTTGTTTATCCAATTCAGAGGCGGAAACAATGAATTAGACGCTCAAACTAATTATAATGCTTTCTTTTATTGATCTAACAACGTTTACAACCTGAAAGCAAATTGGCAGCACTTCGTTACAATTTTCAGAACCGTTACCAAATGAACATCAAGTGCACATATATATAGTGGAGAGGTTTCGCTTCAATGGACTGTCCATATAAGCGAACCTGTTGTTATGGTTTCGCTTATATGGACATTGTTCATATATGCGGAACCTCTTGCTAATCCACCAAATTTCGACTCTCGAACCTCGTGCATTGGATATCCTATCCTATCTTATACCATTACATGATACAAGACGAAGTCAATAGACGTAATGCACTAACATCTAATCTCCATAGGATTCACAAGATGTAAAATTGATAAAACACTGTTTTTAAAATGGAGAGGAAAAGATTTAATGATTTTCCAAATTTATGTTGATGGCATCATTTTTGGAAGCACATATAATGCCATGTGTGAAGAGTTTAGACAACTTATGACAACAGAGTTTGAAATGAGTGCAATGGGTGAACTCCAACGCTTTCTTGGTCTCCAAGTTAAGCAGTTGCAAAATGGTACTTTCATTCATCAAAGCAAATATGTAAAAGATCTTTTAAACAAATTTGAGATGAATGATTGCAAACCATGTAGTACACCCATGGCAACCACAAAGCTTGTCATGTCTGATGAAAAATATGACTTGGTTGATCAAACCTTATATAGAAGCATGATTGGGTCTTTATTGTACCTAACTGCATCTAGGCCAGACATCATATTTGCAACATGTGTTTGTGCCAGATCCCAATCAGCACCTAGGAAGTCTAATCTCATTGTTGTGAAAAGGATATTCAGGTACATAAAAGGTGCTCCCACACTTGGTATCTGGTATCCTGCTAATGGGAATATCAAGCTTTCAGGTTATTCAGACAGTGATTTTACTGGATGCAACTCCACCAGGAAGTCTACATCAGGAGGGTGTCAATTCCTAGGCAACTTCTTAGTGTCTTAGCAAAGCAAAAACAAGCAGTTGTTTCCACATCCGCTGCTGAGGCAGAATACATTGTTGCTGCAAGTTGTACAGCCCAACTGTTGTGGCTTCAAAATCAGTTACTGGATTTTGGTATAACTACTCTAAAGACTCCTCTCATGTTGGATAGTCAAGCAGCTGAAAATATCATCAAAATCCAGTATCACATTCAACTACCAAACACATTGACATCAGACATCACTTTGTGAGGGATTGCTATGACAAAGGTTTGATTTCTCTGCATCATGTTCCAACAAAAGATCAACTAGAAGATGTGCTAACAAAAGCCATTAGACACATCTACCTTTGAAAGTTTGATCTCAAGAACTGGCATGCATAACTTGGATTAGAAGGTAAAAACTTCTCATCCTTGAATAAAAAGCATTAAAAATGTTTTCAGAAAATCAAAAATCCATCCTAAAAAATAGTTAAAATGAAATTTTTTCATAAATCCTTAAAAGTCTATCCATATCCACTAGTTGTTTTAAACCTCTGATGGTTGAAAATTCACCCACTGCTGAAAGACAACCTCTGTTTCTCATTTTCCTTGTTTACCATTGTTGACTAAACACTGTTGGTTTCAACCTCTGATGTCTTTCCACTGATAGACAAAAATCAGCCACTGATATTTCATACACTGTTCCCAACCAATGTTGTTGCCCAACAAAGGTTTCCTAACAACTGTCATCCACTTTTTCATCAGAGGCTGCCACGTTAACAGATGTTAACCCTTCCGATCTTTGAAACCGCTGCCACGTCAGCATTCATTTTTTCCCTCTTATAAAATCCTGATTAAATCCCAAACAGAGCTTTACTCGCCGTATCGAATTCAAAATTCTCCAAAACGGTTTCCATCTTCTTCTTATTCTTCATTTCTCCTTCAACCATTCGCAATTTCTACTTCCGATCGTGGCTCTAATCATCAAACACCCCCACAACTACCTCTGTATGTTTGAGAAAACAGACAAAAATACAGAGTTCCACTAAATAATTGACACTTTTTCATCTTCCAAATACAAAACTTTACTCACCTCTGATGCACCCATATATCAAGACACCCTATGTGATTTCTGGCCAGATGCCCAAGTTCAAGAACAAGACAAAAAACCATGGGGAATCACTTCAAATGTAGGAGGTGTATTGGTTGCTATAACCCCCGCAAACATTTTAGAAACATTTCAGATGAATGATCTTGCAAGTAAAACTTCTTTTCCAAAAAAATGAGTATTAATTGCACTTGATTGAACGGGATTATGATGGACAATTAACTAAAGCAACAATGTTTAAACCAAATTTTCTACCACCCATGAAATTTGTGTTCCATACCCTGCTCACTTATCTGTCAAAGAAAACCACTGCTTTAAATGAGATACCATTAAAAATTCAGTACTTGGGGTATGCAATTATGTCAAAAACAAATTTTAACTATTCCCAAGCACTGTTTAGAGATTTGGTAAATACTGTGAAAAACATTAAAGATGGGAAGAATGCTGCTTTTCTTTTATTCCCATGTTTTTTGAGCTATTATTTGCAAAAGAAAGTTCCTCAAGAAGCTTTTGAGCAAGGAACACCTTTTAAAATAAACAGTCTTTCTCCTGAAACCTTTACTCGCCTAATGGCAAAAGAGTCAAAAGTTTCCAAAACAAAAGCAAAGGGGTCTGAGAAAAATTTAGATGAGTCCACGTCTTCTCCTCAAACCTCTGTTGCTGAGCCCACTGCTCATGGTGATCACAACATCACAACCACTGCTATGAAACCCCCACCATCCAAACCCAAAAAGACCAAAACAAAAACCAAAGAGCCCACCAAACCTACAAATAAGGGTCATCTAGAAGATGTGTAAGATCAGTCTCAGTTTATCATGAATTTACTACTAAATACACCTTTACTTTAAGAAAAATACGGATTTACAAAAAACTTTGTTAAGTTGAGTATTCATACATGATTAACATCCCAACAAGTTTAAAACATTCAAAATGAGGCATCAAGAGTTACATGTTCATATTCAGTTAAAACAAAATTTATTAACGTGGAAGCTTTAAAAGTATTGTGTTCGGTTCTTGACATCTTGCTTGATCGCCATCCGGAATATCTCCTACTTCACCTAACATCAAAACCAACTTAAAAGTTAGTTTTGACAACATATAAATAAGTATAACCAAGTTCCAATATCAAACAAACAAAAACAAAATAAAAATTTAGAATTTTGATCTCTCGCGCCACGCGAGAGATCTCTTTAAGTCTTTCGCGTGCCGCGAGCGGCCCCGCGTGTCGCGCAAGATTGAACTCTCCTCGTCGCGTGCCACGGGGGGAGACGCTTTTCCAGCAGGTTCACTTTCTGGACCTGCATATCCACCCAGCTCCATTTTTTTTTCAAGAATAATAACTTCAAATGACCATAACTTTTTATCTACAAGTCCGTTTAAGGTGATACTTTTTCCTACGCTTTCATAATAAAAATATGCATCAGTTGACCCTATTTTCCTGCATCGAAACTCGAATTATAAACAAATAGTTCATAAATTCCTATTTCATTTATTCGACCCATTTGTTTCATACTTTATTATACATGTTAATCATTCAATATTATTTCTAAGTATTCATACCCATTTCCCCGGGCTTGTGAACTTCGGCGTATCTTTACCACTCCATGGTTTTTACGCTTTCAAAATTCCCAAATAATAGAGTGACATTCACGTCACTTTAATATTACAAATTTAACCCTTGTTTTGACCCGTGCGGTTGTCTAATGGAAACCCCCGTTTTAATCAACATACTAAGCTTATTTCAACAAATGTTTGACCCATTTCTATGTCTAATGAACTTCTTCATTTTGACAAGATATCAAAATCAAATGTTACACTAATTTAGATTAACTAACTACATTCAATATCCAAACATAATATAACGGAATCAAAGTTACGTACTTTTATAATTCATCATCAGTGGTTTCTAACCATAATTACCCATTCCCGGGCTTGTCCACCTTAGCATATTACTTCCATTCCATGGTTTACGCTTTTATAACTCAAATTTAACGAGTGACGTTTAAGTCACTTCGAACACTACCATTTCGACCATTAGTTTGACCCGTTCTTTGTCTAGTGAGTTACGTCACTTTATTTACATTCCAAACATGACTAATTAAACAATATTATCAATAATCATACCAAACCAACAATTTTGACCTATTTGATTTGTCGAGTGAATTTCATCACTTCATAGACTTACCAAACCCTTACAATTTCACTATTTCAACATCATACATATTCTAACCATTTATTTTGACCTGTTTGGTTTGTCGAGTGAATTTCATCACTTCATAGACTTACCAAACACTTACAATTTCACTATTTCAACATCATACATATTCTAACTATTTATTTTGACCCGTTTGGTTTGTCGAGTGAATTTCATCACTTCATAGAGTTACCAAACACTTACAATTTCACTATTTCAACATCATACTTATTCTAACTATTTATTTTGACCCGTTTGGTTTGTCGAGTGAATTTCATCACTTCATAGACTTACCAAACACTTACAATTTCACTATATCAACATTTAGCATAATTACGACTAAGCTTGTCTACACAAATATAAACAAAAGACAAGTCACATACCTTTAAAGCGTTCCCTTTAAGCGTGTGTCCGCTCCGGCTTGTCCGCTTAAAGACTCGATTCCTTTGCCTTATGATCCCTTTACTGAGGTGATCACTAATTTGTTCTTGAATTTTGATTCGGGTTTCATTTCCCCTTTCAGTTTGGTGAATTCTTGCAATTTAGGTTTTTGAGCATGAGAGCCTTCTACTCTTTGTTGAAATCACAGACAAACACACACGTATGTGTGTGTTTTGTTTGTTTATTTTGGTTTTAATTAAAAATCCATTCCATTTGCCCATGTTTAGTCCCCCAACTTTACCCAAGTTATTTAAAGGGTGTTTTAACCATGTTTGTCCTATTATTTCAAGACTTTTAATTAACTAGGTTATTTATTCCTAGTTATTTTATCTTAACTATTACTATCATTTAATTTATAATATCAAATCTAAATTTTCGGGGTGCTATAAGATGAGATCCCTGAGGTTAACCTTGTGACAACACAAATGTCACTAGAAACCACTGTTTCCACTTCCTCACAACAGATGGAAAGGTCTCAACCAGAAACCTTAACTCCTCATGATTCCTCACAAAAGGAACATTTTGTAAGCACAGGGACACCACAATATGAAACATTACCCTCACTTGAGCGTATCTTTAAAAGCCCTTCTCCCGGAGCAATGTCTCTTTCTACACCATTCCCTTCATCTCCTAGTCCACCTACCATCATACCACTGTTTGAGGCCATTGAAATTCAGACTCAAAACAGCCCCTCTCACCAACACATTACTGAGAGTATAAATTCAACATTGGCTTTGTCTGAACCCATTCAATTGGCTAACCCACAAATAGTTGAGGAGGATACACCACTTGAATTTCCTGAAATTAATGTTGGTAGTTTAAGTAGAGCAGCTACTACAAATGTTGGATCCACTGATCTACATTTGGACAATAGTTTCATCAATCAGACTCCCTTGAAGGCAACCACTGTTGTGTCTACCAAGTTAACCACTGGTGTATTTAAGTTAACCACTGGCGTGTTTGCTAAGGTAACCACAGATGCAGAGGGAAGTCCCTAGAACAAAGAACAAGGGGCTCCTCCTATTTCAAAAGCAGATACAATCACCTCTGGTGGGAATTCAGATGATCCTATTAAGTTAGGTGATGAATTAAAATACAAGGATTTGACGGAGAGGATGTCCAATATTGAAACAACTATTGGTGAAATGAAAGACCTAATGAAGCAGTTGGTGGATGCTTCCAAAAGTCAACCTTCTCATCAGCAATTATCCCAAGAGCTTTGGAATTCAGTATAACCCATTCTTGCAGCTCAAAGGGAATTGGCTGAACTTCAACATAACTCCGACATCAAGCTAATTAGAGTTATGGTTGAAGCAAGATACAAAGACACATAGGCTGATATCAAGGCCATCAAAGAATCCATTGCAAAGTTAACTGGCATTACCCCTGCACCAATCTTTGAAAAAGATGATGAAGATGATGCCAAAAAGGGGGAGAAGGATTCCATGAAAAACTTTGGCAAACCAACACCAAGGAATCAGCCAAAACAAAAGCCATAGCCTGCCAAAGACTCTTCTGCTAAATCTTCTGGAAAATCTGAAGTTGGAAAGAAAAAGGGAGTTGATGAAACCCTAAACATCCAAACAGATGAAGAGATTACTGAAAAGCAGAAGATAAAGGATACAAAAGAAAGTAAAGTAGACGTTTTGAGGAAGGAGTTGGAGAAAAAGAGAAAACAAAATTCAAAACATTGGCACTTTAAATAGAAGAAAATCATTCAAACACAACAAACCTCCAATTGCCACATTCCCTAGACCTAAACCTAAACCATCACCACAAAAGCCAACCACTGCTAAAACCACTGCTAGTTCTAAAAAGCCAAACACTGATACATCCAAACCTAAACCTTCACTACAAAAACCACCTCATAAAAAGTAGAAAATGGATTCCTCATCACCACCACCATCTTCCATAACAACAAATGTTGATGCACCAAAAGTATCATTAGATGTTAAGACAACAGCTGTTGAGACACAGTGGTTTCAACAGTAGTTAGTCAAACCACTGATTCCACCCATTTTGTTTCTCCTCCATCAAAAAAACCACCAACACCTAAAAAATTCCCATCACAATCAAGCTTTTCACCCAAACCAAATTCTCCTTCAAAAACTCCTCCTCCTCCAAAATCTGTTTATACCCGAAAAAGAAAGTTCATGGTGTATGAAGAAGAAAAAGAAATACCAGCACCAATTCCTATATCATTTACTCCATTCATTCCACCCTCATCACCAAAAACCAACCCTGTCAAACAACCACCCACTACAAACATCCCACAAAACATTCCATTGGTTGTTCAATACCCTCTGGAACTGCTTGTAGTTTAAAATAAAATGACACAATTTTACAAAGAGGATGATCCATCCAAAAGAACCTTCTCATCACTACAAGGCTTCAGTAAGCCTCAGAACATTGATGAATTAAAATGACACAATTTTACAAAGAGGATAATCCATCCAAAAGAACCTTCCCATCACTACAAGGCTTCAGTAAACCTCAGAACATTGATGAATATTTGAAGATGAAAGCTAAACAAGCTGAGCTGATAGCCAAACATGTGAGTAAAGGGAAAGATGACAAGAATTACCAAGGCACTTATCAACATGAGCTTAGTAAAGTCAGGAAATTGGAAGACTTTGAAAGAGACCTGAGTAAGTCTATGTTAGAACTGCCACCAAATGTTGAACTTCAAAAGGAATTGAGGGTTAATTTCTTAAACATCATCATGGATACCAAGCCCTACAAAGCCAACAGGTCTCAGTTCAATGGCTGGTCTCTAGAAGCTCTCAAAGAAAAGTAAACAAGATAGAAATGATGAATAAAGATCCTCAAATGAAGAAATCTGCACCCAACTGGAACAAATACAAGAAAGTTGATGTGGATGATGCATTAGGGTACAAGAGAAAGAGAGCATAGCTTGTTGCAGCTAACTATGGGACTACTAGATCCTTTGCAAGATGGTCTACGCAGAATGTTGATCTGACTTATAAAAAGTTAGAAGAACTTAAAAAGACAGACCCAACAATTCCTCAGAAGCCAGCTTATGATGAAACTACAGATAGACCTCAGCAGACCCTTCCCCTTTAAAAGTTGTTCTTATCATCTGCTTCATCCATCAGTGTCTTGAATCAAAGAAAAACACAAAAGCAGAATGATGAGGAAGATGAAAAGAGGGATGCTGAATTCAGAAAAGAGGCTATCAAGAATCAATTACAATTTAGATTGGATGAAGCTTCTCTACAACTTCAAGCTCAAGTGTTAGAAACACTCAAAAAGTTCTCAAGCAGACCACAATCACCAAACTCATCACAAATATAACTTCTCCTAAGAAACGCATCAGACCCAAAAATACTAAAGTGGAAGTCTGACAAAGATACCCACGTATTGACACTGATCAGGTCTGATGGTAGAGTTGAAAAGCTATCAAGAGAGGATGCATTTGGTCTGAATGCAGATGACCTCCAAGATTTAATGAACCTTCAACGACAAAGGGATGAAGATGATGCAAATTCCTTGGATTTTGAGCTCCAATTCAAAGGCAATCCGGGAACGATTGATGAGAGAATAAAGATCAAAATAATGAAGAGTTTTGGCATCATCTGTTCTAGGGGGAGATTGTTGGCTCATGTAATCCTTCCTTGAAGAACAGATGATACAAATCCAAAACTGGTTCTACAACAGATGATCCAGAATAACAGTGTTTGAATAATATTTCCCTCCAATGGCAGTGGCTAATGTTTCTACTTTAGGTTTTGATAAGTCTAAAGTTACTTGTTTTCGGTGCAGGGAAAAAGGACATTTCAAGAGGGAATGTACAAACCGAGAAGCAGGTGGAGCTCAGAATCCTTTCAGGAACAATGAATATTATCGAAAAGCAATATATCATCAGGTAGCTCAACAACCGTCAATTGAAGATGGAAAGAAGAAAGCTTGTATTACTATGCCTCCAGATCAAGAAGATGAAAGACTGCCAGAGGGATTTAGCTGGGACAAATATATTCCGGCTGAAAGTAATTCAAAGTTTAGAGCATTTGTTGCACAAATTATTCAAGAGCCAGAGTTGATGAAAGAATGGATGGATATATTTGCAAATGATGAGAAAAGTCAAGATGGAGAGTCTGTTTCTTCAGAAGATAGTTCAGAAAAGACACCAGTCTTTGATCAATCATCAATTGATAGCAGTGATGATGATGAAGAAATTAAACAAATAAACATTGGTAAAACTCATCTATCTCCTGAAAGTTTCAAATTTTATTTTGCAGATAAATTGGAGAAGCTAAAGGAGAAACGAGCATCAAAAGAAAAGAAAGAGGTAAAATGTGAGAATGTTGCTCAGGAAGAGAAGTATGAACAGAGTAAAGAAGCTAAAGTGATTGAAAAGATTGTAGAGGTTACAAAACCTTATCTGAAATGTTTGGAACCATGCAAACATTGTGAAGAGAAAGATAAGAAGTATAGTGAGCTAGACGAGATGAACGAAAAGTTGCTGTTCGATGTTAAGTATGTGAAAGAATCTTATGATGTGTTGAACAGAACGGTCAATCAGTTGGAAAAGACAAACTCAGAAAGAGAAGATGCTTTGACAACGATGAATGCAGTGATGATATCTAAGCAAAAGGCCATAAATCACTATATTGAAGAGTGTGTAGAGTTGAAGCAGAAACTGGAAACTGAAAAGATTGAGAATGAAAGAATCAGATGATTGCTGCAGAGTTACTCAAGTTCTGATTACTTGATTGATAGAATCTATCCTACAGTAGCAGGTTTTGAAGCATTTCAAGATAAGAAGTCGGAAGATACGGATACTGGTAAGAAACAAAGTGCAAATTATAACAAGTGTCTGCCTCCGATCTGGGAAGGTTATTCTCCCAGAAAACCAAATTCGGAACAACTCAAAAAAGCAGTCAATATAAAGTTAAAGTCTGAAACAACTGATGAGTTACCAGACAACATTGATGTCACATTCACATCGTCTGACACTGATCATGAGTCTGAGTTAATAAAGAAAGTGGTCGATCAGGTGTTGGATAAGGATGAGGAGTCAAAGTCAAAGTCTGAATCCGAGAGATCAAGTTCATCAGTTGACAGTTCGAAATCATCAGTCAAAAGGGTTTACAAAAAAGATTTTCTGATATCAAAAAATAATTTGAATGATGAACCAATCAAAGTGGCATATACTTTGAATGATTCAGACAAATTATATTCTGATGAGGAATTTCCAATTAAAAATGTGAAAATTGAAAATATTAAAAACAGTTTTTAAATTGATAAAAATAAAGTTTTCAGAAATAAAAGATAAAATGGAATTTTCAAAACCTAAATATACTTCAAGAGTTCAACAACGCTTAAACAAGAAGAAAGGTTTCAGTCCAGGTCATCAAAAGAAACCAAATCATAAAAGCAATTTCAAAAAGAAGGGGTTGGGTTTTGATGTTGAAAATAATCAAAATGATAAAAGTTCTAAAACAAATACAGTATTTGTTTTAGGGTCAAGTTCTGAAGAAGAAAAAAAGAGCTAATCCTGGAAGCAATCGAACAAAGCGTTTCTTGCAGAAAAAACAGAAACATGAGAAGAATGAAGCTAATCAGAAAAATGAGACAAGAACCTGTTACCGATGCAAAAAAGTTGGTCACATCGCCTGGAACTGTCCAATGGCAACCAACATACAATAGGGAGTGTCTTCAAAACTCAAAGAGAAAGTTGTTGATAAAACTGAACTACCAACGGACAAATTCGAAGTGTTTAAAAATTCTACATTTGAAGTTGGTGAGAGTTCAAAAAGGTTTTACAAAAGAAGAATGAATCTTAATAACCACAATTGGTTGTTAAGAAATCAGATGTTAAATCTGGCGATGAATTTGTTTCTTCGGAAGCAAAGGAGCCACTTTCTGGCGATGAATCTGACTCGTCAAAGTCAGAGGAGCCACAAGTTGATCTAAAAGGAGAAACGTCAGTACCGCCAATGGATGATGCAAACTTTCCACCATTGCGGACTGAAAATTTTAAACAAAAAGTTGGAAAAGTAGAGATCTCGAATCAATTCTATTCTGAAAAGAAAGAATTTGATGTTGAAAAAGCATTTAATGGCAAAGTGAAACATATCTTTGGTAAGATGGTCGATGGAAGGGCCAAAGGGGTAAAAGACTTTTATGAATCAAAAAGGAATGTTCAAAGACCGAGTGAAAATAACTCGGATGCACCCAAAGCTGGTCAGGCTAGGGTGTCTGTATTCCATGCTTAAAATCCTGACTTGCCGGAACTCCCAGGTTGGTAATTGGGGAGTAGGAATCAGCATCTTTCTTGAGAAATTCACAACTGTGATATTTCGACTTACAAGTAGTATTGTTGATAAGAACCTATAAGTGTCATAGTTCTTGAAAAATGTTTTTGTGAAAAACGTACAAGTGTTAGATTTTTACAAGTGGTTAAAAGAAAAGGAAAAATGATTGTTTTTACAAGTGGTTAATCAAGGTCATTAAATTGAACTTGAGTTAACTTTCATACAAGTGGTTGAAAGAACAATGTGATGAAACCCCATGATGTGTGAAATCGACAAAACTAATTTTCCGGAAAAACCATTTTGATTAAAACAAACTTAAGTGTTTTGCAATCATAATGGTAAAATAGTTTGTTGTCAGGGGGAGTTCTGATTGTTTAAGCCAAAAGAATGGAGAATTGAAGCAATTCACATCAGTTTGTTAGTTTATTTGTACAGTTTATTGCTTTTATTTTCAAATTTTCCCAGAAAATCAAAAATTGAAATATATTTTTGATTTTAGGGGGAGTAAAAAATTTAGAAATTTTGAAAATTTGAAAAATCCAAAAATATGATAAAATCTAAAAAACCAAAAACATTGAAAACTCATTTTTGTTTTTAAAACTAGTCTGAGTTTTGTTGTGAAAAACAGGAAATGATAGTACATCAGTGGACTATCATAACATGCTAAAGAAATGGAAAGTCAAAATGTTTTTAAACAAGTCTCACTGATGATGTGCCAGTAGACTTCACACGAATAGTAGATTGAATTTGAGATATAAACCTAAATATCAATACTTGCTTATCTCGTGGGTAACATCTCTCAGATATATGGGTAACCCCCGAAATCTTGTTTGAGAGATTGCCTGATTCTGAGATACTAGGTCTTTATACTGTATGATATCTGGGGTATTATACTTAGTCTTCTAATATTGCGGAAGCAATGGCCTAGACTTCGTATAATACTTTATGCGCTTTAAAAGCTTACCCTCTGCATAAAAATTGAAAAATATCAAACGATATGAACCAATTGCAGTTGAAGAGAAAAGATTCCCTAAAGGGAACACACCTAAAGTCGAGCCTTCATCTATTTGACTGAACGGAAGTTCATACCTGAGCTCTCAAGGTCTCGCACTAACCCAGATACAGATATCAAATTGGTATACTCACCTGTAAGACTGAATCTAGGGAATTTTGATACGGGAGTATATTCTGAGGTGGGACACGCGAATAAGTTTATGTCCTTAAAACATTAATTCGTATATCGAATCGATTGAAACTTGTGTATAAGTTTAAGTGGACAACAATACTGACAATCAGAAGTGAATTTGTTTAAGAACTTAAAGTCTAAAAAGGTCAACGGTGTTAGTGATTTGTCTCAAAAACTGATATGATCCTCTTACACAAATTCACAAAAATATGTTTGTAAATATTTCTTTACTGATTTTCATTGAAGAAAAAAAATCCAAAAAGAATGTGTTTTAGCATAAAATTTTGAAAAATCAAAAAGATTTTATTTCATCTTAGTTTTGACAACTGATGTTGAAAAGCTGATTTTCAAAATTCCAAGTGCTAAACATGATGAACGACAAAGGTTTGGGAGAGTTTGTTTGAAAAGAAAAATGATTTTGAAAATGATTAAATGGTTCATTAATTTGAAACCAAATTTGTGTATTACAAATACAAGTGGTTAAACAGAGATTGAATGATATCTATAAGTGGTTTCTAAAATTGTTAAATTTTAAATTTGTGAAATTTACTTTTGGGTAGAGTTTGTGCAGGTAAAAAACTTTGAAAGAGCTAAGTTTTGACTCCTGAGGATTTTCCGCATTAGCATATGCAGATTAGAGCCAGATTTCTGATTCTGTTGCTACGGAGAACCAGGAGACATTCCTAAACATGTGAAAGCTTGCAGATAGTGAATTCCAGACTGCGATCCCAGCTTATAGAAAGGGAGAGTCTGAAGACGTAAGAGCCAGATTCAGATCTTGGAATAGCGCTCGAGATATAAGCTGCTGATGCTGAAGTGTTCAAGGAATCAAGAGATCTGATCAAGAGAATTAGAGAGAGAATAGATTCAGGTTGAGATTCTGATAGAGAAGAGAGAGATTGATGAGGATGCTTACAGAGAAAAGACATTTTGGAGAGAGCGAGAAGACCGATCAAGACTGCAGACTCGACACACTGAAGACTCGTCATCATCCAAGGGGGAGTTTGTTGGTGCATATGTCTGTTGACTTCGTCTTGTATCGAGTCATGTAACTAGATAGATAGACCAAGACACGTTGTTTGAGAAAAACGGGAAACAGGTTTGAACCAGCAGGTTCACACGAAGTGACCAGTTCGTGCGAACTGGCCAGTCCGTGCGACCTAGCATGTGTTGGTTCGTGCGCCCTGGGCATTCCTATATATAGAGGGTCTTGGGTCTTCATTTGTAACATTCTGATTCCGGTAGCGAAGCTCTGCCGAAGTGTCGCCAGCTCGTGTAACCGTGTTATATCAATACAATCGACAATTAATCTACTTCTAAGTGCATATGAAGCTGAATGAAGATCAAATCAATGAATTCCGCCTCCGATTTGGTCTAGAACTCTTCTGATCGACTCGTTTAGATCGATTCCCCGATCCTACATCCGGACATGGTACCCTTAACCCCCAATCGTTTCAGTTATCAAGTAAAACAGAATAAACCGGATTCTTACATTTATGCGTAACATAGACGGCCCATTTATGTAATACCAGCTCCAAGTGGCATAATTGCCATCAAAAGTTTAAAAACTAAAATAAGTTAAGAGTATTTATCTTTTTGCTAGCTTCCAATCAATAAGATTTTAATTTAGCAAAAAGCCGCAAGTCTAAGTATTATTGACCCAAGTCCGATTATCTAGAGCGGCACTATAGTCTGGAATGAACAGATTTATTATCTGTTAGAGTGTATACGGGCCAAAGGTTAGTCCCTTTAGATATGACCCGATACTTAAGAATAAGTTCGGTACATTAAGTGTATACCGAATAGAATGTGGTTTAAACCCAACAAGTACTAGAACTTGTGTAATATGGGTAAACAATGTACATTCTGGAATTTGAAACGAAAATGATAAGAATTGACCCATTTCGGTAAACTTACATGATTTCGTTACAAAAGCTCAACCGTACACATATAAGTGATATCGGGTAACTAAATGAGTCATAAACAATTTCTGTATGCCAATATACCTTAAATATGTTACCAAGTCAGTAGGTGACCAAGGTTTTATAAACGATATGGTTTAAAACCAAAATATGCACCATAAAGGCATTTTAGTCATTATGTGACGTAGTTTGAGAACTTGCATAAAATATGAGTTATGATCAAGTACCTACTGTGAAAACACTTTAATTATATTATAATATCAGTAGGTAATAAGTTTTGAATGATAGTTATGGTTAAAAACCATACTATGCTCTAAAATGGCGTTTTGGTCATTTTATAACATAATTTATGAACTTAAATCAAAACTCAGGTTATGATCAGATTTATAATACCAAAATATGTTAATTACATTAACATATCAGTAGGTAATTTGTTTGCAAGTTCATTATTGGTTAAAACCATGTTTTATGTAAAAAGGGCATTTTGGTTAAAGTTAGGCATATTATAGAAACTTGCATATAAACTCATAATTTGATTATGTTCATGTAATATAACCTCATAGGGTTATTCTACATTATAATACGATCATAATAAAACATTAATTCTGTAGCTAACTAACCTAAATCGGGTCAGAATTGAAAGTCAAAGCAGAAGTCAAACTGCTCGACTTTCGGTTGCGAACCGACCTTAAAACTGGGATTGATGAGCTAAACATGTTCATACATGTTCTAATATTAATTACCAACTTGTTTAAGTGTCAAAACATATTTTACAAGATCTATATAATCAGTTTATAACATTTTCAAAAAGTGACCCTGTTGGATCTGAGTTTCCTTTTGATTGTATTTTTGTTTGTAAAATAAGATGGAAATGAATGAGTGTGCAGCGGAAATTAAGATGAACACAAACTTTGTATACAATCAAATGAGAGTAATACTTTTAATCAAACATCTTTACACAAAGAACCGAATGATTGATTTTATTTCAAACACGGTTACAATGATGATGTATGAATGCAAACTCCCCCTCAGCCCGAGCTCAGTAGTTTGTTCGTGCAAAGAAGACAAATGATGTGAAGAGCTAATAGAACAGTACAAAGTACTGTACTATTTATAAGCACTTGCAAACTACTGAGCATCTTTAGCTGACGTCACCATGAAAGTGACATCTAACCTCCTAACAAACTCTAACCTCTGATCTATACAGACACTGCTTGTGTTAACTACTGCTATTACATTCTATTACATAACAGACTATAGAACAACTGCTGCAACCTTCTACTGCTGTGAACCCAGCAGCACTTATCCGGATCAGCAATGCTTAACTCAAGGCAGTAGATTGAATCAGCAGGACTTTGAGTCTTCACCAGATCTTTAATTGAGCAGCAGTTATTGGTCAGCAGTTAGTAAGATCAGCAGATAGGAGGTCATCAGTTGTTGTAATCACTTTCAAGGGGAGAGGTATGTATATCAACATCTGCTTATTCTGGATCCACTGAGCTGATCCAGTTTTGGCTTTACATTATCTGTTCCTCTGATAGGGTTCAATCCCAACAATCTCCCCCTGGAACAGATAATGCCAAAACTCTTCATTATTGTGGATATTTTATTGCCTCATCAATAGCTCCCTTATCTGGCCTTTAAATTGCAATTCAAAGTTAAGGGCATCTGTATCTTCATCATCCCTGCTAAGTGGAAGATCAAGGAGATCCTGCAAATCTTCAAGACTCAGGCCAAGAGCTTGTTCCATTGATATTATCTTCACTTCTCCACCAGACCTGAGCAAAGTCAATACGCGGGTCTGTTTGTCAGTTGCCCACTTTTGTATTTTTGGGCCTGGTGGGTTTCTTGGGAGATGCTTATTTGCAGAAGTATTTGGAGAGGCTGGCCGGTTCATCACTGGCTGAGCAGTGGTAGCAGAGGTTTCCTGTTCAAGTTCTTCTTTTAACGTTCTTAACAAGCCTTCTTTTAAGACAGCATTTCCAGCAAGAATTTCTTGAACAGTTTCAGCTCCAAACTGGCTTTGTGTCCTTCTTTTGTAGATGGCAGTACCAGCTGGAGCAGTGGCTCTCCTGATTTGCAGCTTTGATGGTCCTTTTGAAACCGCTGCTTCAGGATAGTCAGGTTTTTGAGGGATTTTTGGATCTTTGTTCCTCAATTCCTCCAACCTTTTGTAGGTTGACCTGACCACATCTTCTTTCCATCTAGCAACTTGTCTTTTGGTGCCAAATTCAGCAACAACCAATTCTTCTTTCATTCTTTTTAGTTCCAACTGCTTTTCAGGTACATTCTTTTTGAACTTTGCCCAATCAGGAGGAGTGTGAGTGACTTTCCTTTTTATCATAACTTGAATTCTGGCTGATTCAGCTTCAAGCTCTGGGATAGTCCACTCTTTGTACATGTGTCTCTCTCCTTTGTATTTCTTGTAAAACATAATGCTTTCAATGTAGTCTTTCTTCAGAGATTCAGCTGCTCTTTCAGAAATTTGTTGACTGACATTTTTAGCAAAACGTTCTAGGGAACTGACTGGTGTGAGCAGATATTGGTAGTATCTTGAAACTTCTTTGTCAGATTTCCCTTGTGAGTTTCTTTGCGAGATATCCTCTGCTTGTTTGGCCTTTATCTTCAAATATTCATCAATGTTTTTGGGCCATGGATATCCTTTGATTGAGGGCAAACTCCTTTTGGCAGGGTCATCCTTAGTATAGAAGGATTTTATCTCTTCTCTGACAGCTTCTAGCTCAAGAGGAAATTGAACACCTGCAGGAGGTAAAGGTTTGTGCATTGGAACAGAAGAAAGTGGAACTGGTTTTAGTATATTGACAAGAGCTAAAGATTTTGAAGATGTTTGGGGTGGTGAAGTGACATCATCTTTAGGAGTTAGCCTCCTCCTCTTTATTTGAGGAGGGACTGATGATGTTTTGGATGGAAAGATGGTTGTAGTGGCAGTGGTTTGTGATAGACTAACAGCTGTTGAAACAACTGGTGTTCCAACCACTGTTGTCTTTACAACAGATGTTTTAACATCTGCTGTCTTCTGCCTTTTGACAGGAGGTGATTGTGATTTTGGTGGTGATGGTGGTAAAGCAGTAGATGAAGTGTGTGTTGAGGTGGTGTGTGTTGAAGTGAGGGCAGATGTTGAAACTACTGAGGTACCAACAACAGTTGATACAACAGAGGTTACAACACCTGTTTTGGGAGGTGGTTTTTGAACAGACTTTGAACGCCTGACCGGAATGGATTTGGGTAGCCTTACTTTTCTAGTAGGCTTCTTCTTTTCATCAAAAAGATTTTCATCATCTCTTGACCCTGAAGTACCCTGATCCGGATAATCCACCTTGGCTTTCTTTTTGGCCTCTCTATCCCTTTTTACACAAGCAAGTGCTTCTGCAAGTGCATTTGTAGTCTCATCAATTTTCTTACTGCCATCTGGCAAAGGGATCTGCTTGGTCATATTTGAATTTTCTGGTGCAAGGTAAAGACCATCAGTTATTCCCTTTCTTCTCCATTCTTGAATTTTCTCCCCCTTTTTGGCATTATCTTCAGGGAGTTGATCAATGAAGAATACTGGTGGAGGAGCAGTGCCAGTGGTGTGCAGGATCTGAGTTTTGAGAGCCTTTAGATCAGCCTGAGTGTCTTTAAACCTAGACTCCATAGCATTTCTCAGCTGTTGAACATGTTTTTCATGTTGCTGATCTGCCAGTTGTGCCTGATGATGGAGATAAGGTTGAAAGATATTCTAGAGCTCATTTGTAGCAGGTGCTTGTTGTAGAGCAGGTGCTTGAGGTGGAACAGCAGTGGATTGTACCTTTTGTACCTGTAACAACTGCTGGAGCATATTTTTGAGCTCTGCAACAGAGTTATCAAGTTTTTCAACATGATCCGTCAATTTCTGGTACTTTAAATCATCACCCAATTTAATGGGAAAATCTGATTTCCCGCTAACAGTGGTTTTATCAGTGGCAGATGTAGGGAATTTATTCCAAACGCTAACCACTGATGCCCCTTTTTCTTGGTACTGGGGTCTTCTTCCTTCAACACTTGACATCCTTTTGATGATGCCAGTTGGATATATAAATCCACTGGTGGTTGGCAGAGGTGCTATGTAAGGAATTGTGTCACACCCCCAAAAATCCCACACGCGGAGTACCACCGCTTGGAGGCGTGACATGACCAGGATCAAGCCATCAATCATATTGAACATAGCATAATATAAATAAGATAGTTTGTAAAACCCAAATCAATACGATTGATGTTCCAAACCAAACATAGTATCAATAGCGGAAGCGTAATAATGAAAATCCAAAGTAAAGTTATAAGTTCAATTGTTTAACATAATGTCTACGATCCGAATCCCACAACGACCTGCTCCTCCTTGTGCAAGCTCCATAAGTACCTAAGGTCCTGCAAGGCATGCAGCAGAGAGTCAACAACTAGTTGAGCAAGTTCACAGTTAACAGTTCAGTAATAGTATAGTGTGAGTAATAGTATGTTCGTTCGTTATGTCATGTATCGTAATAGTTTCCATCGCGGCCTCCCAGGCAGGTATGCGAAGATTAGGGGATAACTATCCCAAGTATTCTAGACTAGGTTTAGCTGTATCGCGGCCTCCCAGGCAGGTGTGCGAAGATTAGTAAATTTCAGTTCGCGGCCTTCCAAAGGCAGGTGTGCGAAGTCAGTCATAATATCGCGGCCAACCCTTGGCAGGTGTGCGAAGATCAGTTCAATAAGTGTTACTAGTCTAGTCGTATTCTTATCGTTAGGTTCTATCAACTGAGTATGTGCAATAAAGTAATCCAATCCCATTCCCACCCTGGGAACCCCATGCCTTGGCTGTGTGAACTCACCTTGGTTTGCTCGGTATGCTACTCAATGTGCTCGTAAACAATCAATCAATCAGTCGAATCCTATAGTATGCCCGTATACCAGATCAGTTTATGTTCGTAACGATTCACATGCAATCTATGTCATAACATGTACTTAAGTAATTATCACGTATCACGTAAGCGGGTATACAAAGTCGTGCAATCCATGTTTCATGTAAGTTTCATTTACAGTTTGCATCGCACTATCATGGTTATTCACATTATACTTGACGGGGTTAACATACGTAACAGGAGTGATAAACTAACAGAGTTAGTTAGCTAACTACATTCACAACCATTAGAGTTACATGCTTAACAGAGTTGCACCAATATAACACAGTTAGAGAGGTTAACAGAGTTAACAAACTTACTCAGTTAAGGAACTAAACGAGGTTACTGTTGACACACACATTAGATGAAATCACAATACACAAAAGCACTTGTGCCGAAGTCTTGTTTTGGGCAAAAACCGTATTAATTTCTATGCATAACCACCTTAATGGTCGGACAGGCTTCATGCCTCATGAAACTCGGACAAGTGGGACAGAGGGCCATAAAGTCGGACAAGGGGGGTGTGGGGGTTAAACCTCGGACACACACACCACCAAACAAAAGTCGGACCCCCCATGATAAAGAAAGTCGGACCAAGCTCATCAATGTAAGAAAAGAAACTCGGACAATGAGGGTTTTAATGATCGGACAAGGGGACTCACAAAACTCGGACCCCTTTATCCCCATGCTAAAACTCGGACTTCATGTCCTATGCTCAAAGGTCGGACCCTATGCTCTTTTGATAACAGTCGGACAAAGGTCTTGGGAGTTAAAAGAATTCGGACTATATATGGCACAAAGCTCGGACCTCACCACAAGTAAATCTCGGACAAGGTGCATCATACAAAACTCGGACATCACATTTAAATAAAGTTCGGACTTCGAGTTTACAACAATAAAATTCGGACATCATGGGTTTCTTTATAACCTCGGGCATGACATGCTTTATAAAAACTCAGACTACATCCTCAAGTTCAATAGTTCGGACCTCAAAACTCAGACAATGCACATTCAATAAAACTCTGGCTAACAGAGGTCATACGTTCTTTGCAATTGGAGCAGTTACGTTTTCTATTGTTCAAGCAACCCTAATTTCATTCACGTTCGATGCAGTAAATCCAATCAAGATCAGTATTCTAACAAAATAGTCACTTAACGATTAGCACATGATTACGCAACAGAACATTAACCATTTCACAATAATCAGACATCAATCAATCACAGAATATTATAGGAAGAACTAGGGTTTACATGCATCAATCAATCAACAATTAATCACAAACAATGATTAAACAATTACCTTGATTTGATTCTAGATGGATTGGTAATCAAACTTGATGCAAACGAACTTGTGAATCCAAGAATGATGAGAAGATGGTTGTAGAGAGGATTAGAGAATATGAGGGTACGTGTTTTGATTCTTGTGTGATGATTAGTGAATGATTAGGGAAGGAGATTAGGGTTTTAAGTTGTTAAAGTTTCACTATTCGCACAAAACACCCTAAGGAATTATCTATCACATATTTCATGTACAAGATATACAATTTACAGTTTCACCACCACATTTAAGTATTTGTCAAATCATTCCCAAGTAATACATAACCATGTATAATCACATAATACCATTCATTGCATCAAAGCGTATACAAGTCCATAGCAATCAATTGTGCAAATAAACAGTTAAACAATACATGAACGTGCAATAAATGCGAAATAGAAATCTTGGAAATTCGAGTTGTCACATTATCCACAACTTAAAAGAAATTTCGTCCCGAAATTTGGTGCGCACTCACTGAGGAAGCTAGGTAAGCTGTATTGTTCACTGGTTTTCCTGGGGTGTCACATCATCCCCCCGTTTGGAATTTCGTCCCGAAATTCCGCAGTAGTAGCTTCAGTCTCAGTAGCGGTTGCATTGGTTTCGAATAACTGGGGGTACTTTTCTTTCATTCGGTCTTCGCGTTCCCAGGTGTACTCTGGGCCACGTCGGGAGTTCCAACGAACTCGAACAGGAGGGATTCTCTTGCTTTTGAGGACCTTAACATCCCGGTCCGTGATTTCAACTGGTTCCTCGACGAACTGCAACCGCTCGTCGATAGTGAGTTCCTTAAAAGGAACTATGAGGGTCTCGTCTGACTGGCACTTCTTCAGATTCGACATGTGAAATACATTGTGAACTGCACCGAGTTTAGCTGGTAGGTTTAGCTTGTAGGCCACTTTGCCTATTTTCTCAATGATCTCGAACGGTCCAACATACCGTGGATTGAGCTTGCCTCGTTTACCAAATCGAACCACACCCTTCCAGGGTGAGACTTTTAGTAAAACCCGGTCCCCGACCTGAAATTCCAATGGTTTCCTACGCTTATCCGCGTATGCTTTCTGACGGTCGCGTGCTGCCGCCATGCGTTGTCGTATTTGTGCAATCTTTTCCGTGGCGTCCACTACAATCTCTGGACCCGAGATCTGACTATCCCCCACCTCCGCCCAACAGAGAGGTGACCGACATTTACGTCCGTATAATGCCTCGAATGGAGCGGCTTGTATGCTGGTGTGATAACTGTTATTATATGAAAACTCCACCAAAGGGAGATGCTTTCCCAGCCGTTGCCGAAATCAATAACACATGCCCGAAGCATGTCTTCAACAGTCTGGATCGTTCGCTCAGACTGCCCATCCGTCTGAGGGTGATACGCTGTGCTCATGTCTAATCGTGAGCCGAAAGATTTGTGCATCGCTTGCCATAGCTCTGACGTGAATGGTGCATCCCGATCCGAAATAATGGAGGTGGGCACCCCGTGCCTCGAAACAACTTCTTTAAGATAAACATCTGCGAGAGTGGAGAACTTATCCATTTCCTTTATAGCCAGGAAGTGTGTAGACTTGGTGAGTCGATCCACGATCACCCATATGGTGTCATTCCCACGCTGAGATCTAGGTAGGCCTGTAACAAAATCCATGGAAATCTCTTCCCATTTCCACTGTGGTATTCTGGGTTGTTGAAGTAGGCCCGCTGGTTTCTGATACTCCACTTTGGCCCTTGCACATGTCAAACACTTGCCGATGTAGGTAGCGATGTGGACTTTCATGCTAGGCCACCAATATGTTGTTTTGAGATCGTGATACATCTTATCCGAACCTGGATGTATCGAGTGGCTAGACTTATGAGCTTCATCCATCACAAGCTCTCGTAAACCGCCATATAGTGGGACCCAAATACGCCCCGTTACATAGTAGGCGCCGTCTTCATTTTGTTCCATTCGCTGCCTTGAGCCGCGTAAGGCTTCAGCTGTGACATTTTCAGGCTTCAATGCTTCCACCTGAGCATCTCGTATCTGTGCAGGAAGACTAGACTGGATGGTGAGCTGTAAAGCTCGTACGCGTCTAGGTAGAGTGTCTTTTCGACTGAGAGCGTCAGCCACAACATTGGCCTTGCCTGGATGGTACTTGATGGCGCATTCATAATCGTTCAGAAGTTCGACCCATCTTCGTTGACGCATGTTCAAATCCTTTTGCTTAAGGATATGCTCGAGACTCCTGTGATCGGTGTAAATTGTGCACTTGGTACCGTACAGGTAGTGTCTCCATATCTTAACCACGAAAACAACAGCTCCCAGCTCTAAATCGTGCGTCGTGTAGTTCCATTCATGAACCTTGAGTTGACGAGAAGCGTAGGCAATAACTTTATCCCGCTGCATCAATACACAACCAAGCCCCTGTATTGATGCGTCACAATAGACCACAAAATCATCTGTGCCTTCTGGCAATGAGAGAATAGGCGCGCTGCAAAGTCTATCCTTTAAGTACTAAAAAGCGGTTTCCTGGGAATCACCTCAACGGTAGGTGACACCTTTCTGTGTCAGCATAGTAAGCGGCTGCGTGATCTTCGAGAAGTCTTTGATGAAACGTCTGTAATACCCCGCCAAACCCAAGAATTGGCGTATCTCTGTTGGTGTACGCGGTACAGGCCAGTTCCTGATCGAATCTACCTTGGATGGATCGACATGAATCCCATCCCTGTTCACCACATGGCCTAAGAAGTGGACTTCACGAAGCCAGAAGTCGCATTTTGAAAACTTGGCGTACAGTTGTTCCTTTCGAAGAAGTTCCAAGATAAGACGTAAGTGCTGCTCGTGTTCCTCCTGACTCTTGGAGTAGATCAGAATGTCGTCGATGAAGACAATGACGAACTTGTCAAGATAAGGTTTTCACACCCTGTTCATAAGATCCATGAAGACTACAGGTGCGTTCGTAAGCCCGAATGGCTTAACAAGAAACTCGTAATGACCGTAGCGAGTTCTGAATGCTGTCTTGGAGACGTCCTCATCCCGGACTCTCAGCTGATGATACCCTGACCTTAAATCAATCTTGGAATAGTAACTCGACCCTTGCAACTGGTCGAATAAGTCGTCAATGCGTAGGAGAGGATAGCGGTTCTTCACTTTGACCTTGTTCAGTTCACGGTAATCAATTTCACATCCTGAAGGTGCCATCCTTCTTTTTCACCGATAATTGGTATCCAATAGTTCTTGTAGCTCCCCAAGGCGAAGAGATAGGTCGGATAAATCCCTTATCCAAGATTTCTTGTAGCTGCGTCGATAGTTCTTCCGACTCTGATGGAGCTAAGCGATACGGTGCTCGAGCTATGGGTGCTGCTCCTGGAGCGAGCTCGATTTGAAATTCGTCCTGACGATAAGGCGGTAGACCAGGTAAATCTTTAGGAAACACCTGAGGAAAGTCGCGTACAACTGGATGATCTTCCAACTTCTTTTCTTTCGCTGATGCGTCAGTAACGAGAGCCAAAATTGCGGTGTGGCCCTTCCGCAAACATTTCTGAGCCTTCAAGAAAGAGGTGATGCCAACCACAGCACCACTTTTGTCGCTTTGAACTTCGAGAGGTTCTTGACCAGAACGAGGAATGCGAACAATCTTTTCTTTGCATAGGATTTCTGCTTGCTGTTGCTGCTGGCGATTCCGATTTGCAGGCCGTGGGCTCCTGAATCCTTAGCTTCCTGGCCCATCTTGAGACACCTCTGGCAACGTCCCTCGTTGCACTATCCACCGTGGTGTCTGTTGCATTAGTTACACATTGGGTGTATTCCCCGATATCCACCCTGCCCCTGACCACCAGAAGTTGGCTGACTCGGCTCTGGTGATCACTATTCTTGCGCTGCTGCTGTGCTTGGGACCGAACGGTAGCTGAACCCTTGCTGGAATACCCATCCCTTTCCCGCTTGTTGTCACTAGGAGTAGCGGGAGTAGCAGAAGTGATAGCGGTAGTAATAGCGCTGATACAACTAGGCAGCCTGTTCTGTTCCACTGCCTGATCCGTGAGGCGATGAGCAAGACGCTGAATGTCTTGGATATTGTCGAGGTTAGCCGATGTAGCATGGCTCTGCATCTCTGAGGCTAGACCCTTGAGGTACAATTCGATACGCTTGCTTGGAGGGTCCACCATGGATGGTCACATGATGGCCAGTTCGTTCGACCGTTTCATATGAGCTTCAATTTCTGACCCCGTCATTTTCAAATGGTAAGGCTCCACTTCCAACTTGTGGATGTCATCACGCGTGCAGTATTCCCTTTTAATGCGTTCTTTGAATTCGTTCCAGGGGGTGGCGTTAGCAGCTGCCTACCCTAGCATCCGTACTTGCGCGTTCCACCAGGTTAGCGCGATTTCTTCCAACGTGCCAGTGGCGTACTTGACCCTGCGTGCCTCAGGGCATTCACACATCTCGAATACTGACTCGAGCTTCCCAACCCAATGGAGTAGTCCCACTTCTCCTTCTGTGCCACTGAATGTGCTTGGACGATGGTCCATGAAGTTCTTGAATGTGCAGACAGGTTGCTGTGCGCTCTGATCCGTTGCGCGAGAAAGATAGGTCAAGGTTAAGCGCGAGAGTTGGGTCACGAGAGTAGGATCTAACATCCTAGAATAGGTTTGGAATAGCAGGTTATACCTCCTGCTTGTGCGGCTGCAAGCGCCGCAGAAACTTGTTCGTTAATGAGAGCCGTCAACCGGGCTTGAGTCATGTTAACACGTCCAGACATGATCGAGCAGTAAAGGTAGCATAAGTATGAATGGTTCGCGAGTAGTGCGATGACAGAAAAGTGTAGGCACATAGGTGTTCTTAAGCAGTAACAAGTAGTGAGCAAAGTAATGTAAGCATACTACGAGCAAAGTTCTATGCAATTCTAGCATGTAGGCAATAAACATAAACCTTATTACCTAGGATGTTGAGTCTTGCATGTGGAGCGAAGCGTCGTTGTGGATCGTTGAGAGCACTGTTCTGGTTATAGTCTGGTTTTAATAAAAACGTTTTCCCATATTAAAACCAAGTTCTCTATAACCAATGGCTCTGATACCAATCTGTCACACCCCCAAAAATCCCACACGCGGAGTACCACCGCTTGGAGGCGTGACATGACCAGGATCAAGCCATCAATCATATTGAACATAGCATAATATAAATAAGATAGTTTGTAAAACCCAAATCAATACGATTGATGTTCCAAACCAAACATAGTATCAATAGCGGAAGCGTAATAATGAAAATCCAAAGTAAAGTAATAAGTTCAATTGTTTAACATAATGTCTACGATCCGAATCCCACAACGACCTGCTCCTCCTTGTGCAAGCTCCATAAGTACCTAAGGTCCTGCAAGGCATGCAGCAGAGAGTCAACAACTAGTTGAGCGAGTTCACAGTTAACAGTTCAGTAATAGTATAGTGTGAGTAATAGTATGTTCGTTCGTTATGTCATGTATCGTAATAGTTTCCATCGCGGCCTCCCAGGCAGGTATGCGAAGATTAGGGGATAACTATCCCAAGTATTCTAGACTAGGTTTAGCTGTATCGCGGCCTCCCAGGCAGGTGTGCGAAGATTAGTAAATTTCAGTTCGCGGCCTTCCAAAGGCAGGTGTGCGAAGTCAGTCATAATATCGCGGCCAACCCTTGGCAGGTGTGCGAAGATCAGTTCAATAAGTGTTACTAGTCTAGTCGTATTCTTATCGTTAGGTTCTATCAACTGAGTATGTGCAATAAAGTAATCCAATCCCATTCCCACCTTGGGAACCCCATGCCTTGGCTGTGTGAACTCACCTTGGTTTGCTCGGTATGCTACTCAATGTGCTCGTAAACAATCAATCAATCAGTCGAATCCTATAGTATGCCCGTATACCAGATCAGTTTATGTTCGTAACGATTCACATGCAATCTATGTCATAACATGTACTTAAGTAATTATCACGTATCACGTAAGCGGGTATACAAAGTCGTGCAATCCATGTTTCATGTAAGTGTCATTTACAGTTCGCATCGCACTATCATGGTTATTCACATTATACTTGACGGGGTTAACATACGTAACATGAGTGATAAACTAACAGAGTTAGTTAGCTAACTACATTCACAACCATTAGAGTTACATGCTTAACAGAGTTGCACCAATATAACACAGTTAGAGAGGTTAACAGAGTTAACAAACTTACTCAGTTAAGGAACTAAACGAGGTTACTGTTGACACACACATTAGATTAAATCACAATACACAAAAGCACTTGTGCCGAAGTCTTGTTTTGGGCAAAAACCCTATTAATTTCTATGCATAACCACCTTAATGGTCGGACAGGCTTCATGCCTCATGAAACTCGGACAAGTGGGACAGAGGGCCATAAAGTCGGACAAGGGGGTGTGGGGGTTAAACCTCGGACACACACACCACCAAACAAAAGTCGGACCCCCCATGATAAAGAAAGTCGGACCAAGCTCATCAATGTAAGAAAAGAAACTCGGACAATGAGGGTTTTAATGATCGGACAAGGGGACTCACAAAACTCGGACCCCTTTATCCCCATGCTAAAACTCGGACTTCATGTCCTATGCTCAAAGGTCGGACCCTATGCTCTTTTGATAACAGTCGGACAAAGGTCTTGGGAGTTAAAAGAATTCGGACTATATATGGCACAAAGCTCGGACCTCACCACAAGTATATCTTGGACAAGGTGCATCATACAAAACTCGGACATCACATTTAAATAAAGTTCGGACTTCGAGTTTACAACAATAAAATTCGGACATCATGTGTTTCTTTATAACCTCGGGCATGACATGCTTTATAAAACTCAGACTACATCCTCAAGTTCAATAGTTCGGACCTCAATACTCAGACAATGCACATTCAATAAAACTCTGGCTAACAGAGGTCATACGTTCTTTGCAATTGGAGCAGTTACGTTTTCTATTGTTCAAGCAACCCTAATTTCATTCACGTTCGATGCAGTAAATCCAATCAAGATCAGTATTCTAACAAAATAGTCACTTAACGATTAGCACATGATTACGCAGCAGAACATTAACCATTTCACAATAATCAGACATCAATCAATCACAGAATATTATAGGAAGAACTAGGGTTTACATGCATCAATCAATCAACAATTAATCACAAACAATGATTAAACAATTACCTTGATTTGATTCTAGATGGATTGGTAATCAAACTTGATGCAAACGAACTTGTGAATCCAAGAATGATGAGAAGATGGTTGTAGAGAGGATTAGAGAATATGAGGGTACGTGTTTTGATTCTTGTGTGATGATTAGTGAATGATTAGGGAAGGAGATTAGGGTTTTAAGTTGTTAAAGTTTCACTATTCGCACAAAACACCCTAAGGAATTATCTATCGCATATTTCATGTACAAGATATACAATTTACAGTTTCACCACCACATTTAAGTATTTGTCAAATCATTCCCAAGTAATACATAACCATGTATAATCACATAATACCATTCATTGCATCAAAGCGTATACAAGTCCATAGCAATCAATTGTGCAAATAAACAGTTAAACAATACATGAACGTGCAATAAATGCGAAATAGAAATCTTGGAAATTCGAGTTGTCACAAATTGCCTCCAAGGAAGTCTTATTAATGAAACCACTGCCCAAATGTAAACCTGTAGGTTCAACAGTTGTAGTGGCTGCTTCACTTGGATTACCACAAAGAGTTACTTGTAACTCAATGGGTGTAACCTCCTCAGGCGTTGTTGGTGGGTTAGCAATGGATGATACAGCAGGCTCAGTCATTTGTTGAGGTATATTCTCATTGACAGGTGATTGAGAAGGACTGGATAGTGCCTGGTTCAAGTCAATTGCATCCAACAGTAGTTGTGTTTTTGGTGGAATTGAGGATGTGATGGTGGGTTTAGAAGGCGGGGTTGCTCCGGGCATTGAGCTGTGGATGATGGAGACAAGTGTATCCAGAGCATCATGATGTGGTGGCCCTTTGTGTACAACCTGTCCTTTTTGTGAAGAAGCAGGAGGAGTTATGGTTATGGGTTGAGATATTTGTACCAACTGCTGTGAGGAAGAAGCAGCAGTGGTTTCTAGTGACATTTGTGTTGTCACAGGCATTAACTCTGGTATCTCATCTGCCAGAGTTGCCTTTTTGATTGGTTTGGAGGGTTTTTGATTTTTCTTTTTGAAGGGCCTTTTTGGTTTGGTAGGTGTGGGTTTCAAAACAGTTGTTCTGCTGCTTTGATCACCTAGAGCAGTAGGCTCAGCAGCAGATACCTGAGGAGCAGTGGTAGCTGCTAAAATCTGCTCAGGTACCCCTGCTTGTGTTTTGCAAGGTGCTAACATACGTGAAAATGTTTCAGATGTTAGACAGTTTATTGCAGTTATTTCACCTTGGTTTATTAGAGACAAATCATCCTTACTGAATTTCTTTTGAAAATAATAGCTTAAAAACCTTGGAAACAGTAAAAATGATTTGCTTTCAACATTATTAACCAAATCTTTAAAGATTTCCCGAGAATAGTTATAATTTTCTTCTTGAAGAATCGCATATCCCAGATTTCGAATCTTTATAGGGATCTCATTGAAAGAAGTGGTTTTGTTTGAAACACATACTAGGAGGGTATGAAATAAAAATCTTGGTGCAGGAGGAAAATAACCTTTTTCTAAAGTTAATTTCGTCATCATTGTGGCTTCATACCCTCTTTCAATGAAGTCAATGTGCAACTCGTTTTTGATGAAGGAAGTTTTACCTGCCTGATCATCGAGTTGAAAGACTTCGGAGATGGATTGTGGTGTAATGTGGACAGCTTTACCCTTTATGGAAGATTTGATTGCAGTGACAATGTCTCCTTGTTTTTCAAGGGTTGCATTCTTCCAAAACTCCCTTTGGGTTACCAAGTAGATGGGTACGTCGGCTGTGAGCAAAGTTTTGTACTTTGATTTTGCCATGATGGTGATAATGAAATCGAAAACATCTGTGGTTCCTAGTTTTGTGAGAAGACCCAGGAGATTGTGAGATTTTTTGAATGGAATGTCAGTGGTGGTTGCCTTTTGAGAGGCTGTTTTCGAAGATTTTGATGTGGGTTTTGCAGATGACTTCGATTTTGTCATTTTTGAAACGATTGATCGAAGGAATTTTGTGGGAGATGGAAAGAAAAACTGCTTTGAGAAGAGAATTTTTATGAATTCAATTCGACAGTAAAACCCTGTTTGGATGGTGAGTGGGGAGTTTTATAGGAGAGATAGTGAATGCTGACGTGGCAGCCGTTACAAAAAGTCTGACACTATGTACTGCCCATGTGACAACCACTGGTGAAGATGAAGGACAGTACTTTGGATGAAAGCAACTGATGAAAGCAGTGGAAAGGGGGCAGTGGATGATTTTTACTATCAGTAGATAGCATATCAGTGGATAAGACACTGCTTTTGAACAACAGTGGTTATCAAGGAATGCGAGAACAGAGGTTGCCTTTCAGCAATGGGCAGACTTTTTGATGTAGAGCAGACTTTTGAACAATCAGTGGTTATGGCAGACTTTTAAGGATTTTAATGAAATTTTCATTTTTAAGCTATTTTTAAGGATGGATTTTTGATTTTCTGAAAACATTTTGTTGCTTTTATTCATAGAAAAACAAGATGTTGCTTGTTATTCCATGTTCAGCATCCCAATCCTAGAGACCAGACTTTCAAAAGTGGCTGTTTCAAGTGCTTTTGTGAGCACATCTGCCAGCTGGTCTTTAGTTGGGACATGATGCAGAGAAATCAAACCTTTTTCATAGCAATCCCTCACAAAGTGATGTCTGATGTCGATGTGTTTGGTGGTAGAATGGGAAACTGGATTTTTGATGATATTTTCTGCTGCCTGGCTATCCAGCATAAGTGGTGTCTTTAAGGCAGTGATAACAAAATCCAGTAACTGATTTTGAAGCCACAGGAGTTGGGCTGTACAGCTTGCAGCAGCAATGTATTCAGCCTCAGCAGTGGATGTTGAAACTGCTGCTTGCTTTTTGCTTTGCCAAGAAACTAAGCAATCACCTAGAAACTGGCACCCTCCTGAAGTGGACTTCCTTGTTGTGTGACAACCAGCAAAGTCACTGTCTGAAAAAACCTGAAAGCTTGATATTCCCATTAGCTGGATACCAGATACCAAGTGTGGGAGCACCTTTTATGTATCTGAGAATCCTTTTTACAGCAATGAGATTAGATTTTCTGGGAGCTGATTGACTTCTTGCACAGACACATGTTGCAAACATGATGTCTGGTCTGGATGCAGTTAGGTACAATAAAGACCCAATCATGCTCCTATAAAGTGTTTGGTCAATCAGCTCATCCTTTTCATCAGACATGACCAGCTTATTTGTGGTCATGGGTGTGCTGCATGGTTTACAATCATTCATATCAAATTTGGTTAAAAGTTCTTTAGCATATTTGCTTTGATGAATGAAAGTTCCATTTTGCATTTGCTGTACTTGGAGACCAAGAAAGCATTGCAGCTCACCCATTGCACTCATTTCAAACTCAGCTGTCATGAGTTCTCTAAACTCTTCACACATTTTGGTACATGTGCTTCCAAAAAATAATGTCATCCACATAAATTTGGACAATCATTAAATCTTTCCCTCTCCATTTAAGAAACAGTGTTTTATCAATGGTACCTCTTTTGAAACCATTTGAGAGTAGAAAGTTGGAAAGAGTTTCATACCAGGCCCTTGGTGCTTGTTTCAGGCCATACAAGGCTTTGTTTAGCCTGTAGACATGATCAGGATAAAATGGATCCTCAAAGCCTGGAGGTTGACATACATATACCTCTTCTTGCAATGTACCATAGAGGAAAGCACTTTTGATATCCATCTGAAACACCTTCATGTTGTGGTTGACAGCAAAGGCCAGGAACAGTCTGATAGCTTCCAATCTTGCAACAGGGGCGAATGTTTCGTCATAATCAATCCCCTCTTCCTGTCTGTAACCTTGAACCACAAGCCTGGCTTTGTTCTTGACAACAATGCCCCTTTCATCTGTTTTGTTCTTGAAGACCCACTTTGTGCCAATGGGACTGACCTCTTTTGGCAGTGGTACAAGCTCCCATACTTGTTGTCTCTTGAACTGTTGGAACTCCTCTTGCATGGCTTCTACCCAGCTGTTGTCTTTTAGTGCCTCTTGGTACTTGACTAGCTGATGGAGTGATAGAAAACCAGCAAAAAGACAAATGTTTTGGGTTTGGCTTCTTGTGAGCACCCCTTCATTGATGTTGCCAATGATTTGATCAGGTGGATGAGATCTCAAGAAGATTAAATCTCCTTGGTATGGTATGATGGCATTTGTTGGTGAAGGCTGCAAATGTGTATCATCTGAGCTAACCACTGCTGGTGACTTTGATGACCCAGCAGTGGCTTCAAAAGGTGGTGGAATGGGTGGTAATGGAGTAGACCACTGCTGACTTTTATCCACTGTTTGAGGACTTTTGTCAGCAGTAGTTGAGGATATGGAAGCAGTGGTGGATGGGCTACTTTGATCAACAACTGTTGATGCAGCAGTGGTTGAGCTTTCACAGATGTTTTGAACAACTGATGCTTTCCCTTTGGTGGCAGACCTTTGAGGGATGATGACTTCATACCCATAGTCTGGTGTTGTATCCTCTGATGGACCTGCACTGTTAGTCTTGACAGCAGTATTTTCAAAAGTGAATTTTTCAAGATCAAACAGTTCAGCAGGATTTGCTGGGATTTTCATTGATGAAAGTTCATTGAACTTTACATCCAAAGTCTCCTCCACTACCTTGGTCCGTGCATTGAACACTTTGTAGGCCTTGGCAGTGGTTGAGTATCCCAGAAAATAACCACAATCAATTTTGGCTGCAAATTTTGAAATGGAATCTTTTAAGTTCAAAATAAAGCATGGGCAGCCAAATACCTTGAAGTATGAGATCAGTGGTTTGATTTTGTACAGAATTTCATAGGCAGTCTTTTTGTGGCTGGGGTTGATTAAAACTCTGTTCTAGACATAGCAAGCAGTGTTTACTGCCTCTGCCCAGAAAGTTAATGGCAAACCTGAATCTGCAAGCATGGTTCTGGCAGCCTCAATCAAAGTTCTGTTCTTTCTCTCAACAACCCCATTTTGCTCTGGTGTTCTAGGGATGCTGTACTGCCTTACAATCCCTTTCTTCACACGGAAGGCATCCAACTCCCTATTTTTAAATTCTGTGCCATTATCACTCCTAAAGCTTTTCACTGGAAGATCAAATTGCTTTTCAACCTGTGTCACAAAGTCTTGCAAAATGCCTGCAGTTTCATCTTTAGAGTGCAAAAAGAAAGTCCATGTAAACCTAGAAAAGTCATCAACTATAACTAAACAATATCTTTTCTTTTTGAGGCTCCTGACTTGAACTGGGCCAAACAAATCCATGTGCAGCATTTGCAAGCACTGGGTTGTTTTGGACTTCTCAATGGACTTGTAGGAACTTTTATGTTGTTTTCCTTTTAAACAGGAAATGCAATGTTCAGGACATGAAAACAATTTTTGTGGAAGGCCACTCACCAAACCATTTTTTGAAATTTCTGTTATTGTCTTAAGATTTGTGTGTCCTAGTCTTTTGTGCCAAAGTTCTGTCTCTTTGTTAGAGGCAGCTGAGAACAGACAGGTATCAGCTCTGCGACACTCTTTAGACATGTCAACAACATAAACATTGCCACTTCTTTGAGCAACAAGTTTAGTTTGACCATTTTTAATTATTGCTTCAATCTTTTTGACCATTTCTGGTCCAACAATCCTACAACAATCTTTTGTGAAGAATAACCCAAACCCTTTGTCACTCATTTGAGACACACTCAGAAGGTTGAATTTTAGATTGTCTATTAGATTGACATTTTCAAATTTTACATTGCCAGATTGCACTGTGCCAGACCCCAGAACTTTCCCTTTACTATTATTTCCAAAGGATATATCGCCCCCACCATGGATTTTAAAGTCTTTGAGGAGGGCTTTACATCCTGTCATGTGCCTGGAGCCTCCACTATCTACATACCATAGACTATCAAAGCATGCAGAAGCTCCCTGCACATGAAGTAAAAGGATTAGTTCATTAAGGACTCCAAAGCCAGCAGGGCTTTGGATGGGGTCTCAACAGTGTCTGGTATAGATGCAGTGTGATGGGCAGTGGTTAAGTCAGGGGTTTGGACAGTTTTAGTACTGTTTCTTGCTAACCACTGTTGGGGGTCTTGCCCAATCAACTGCTGGTAACCGAAAGGATGCCTATTCACTCTGGGTTTAGAGGGCTTTTTGTAGACCTCATAAACGTGTGGAATCCTTTGGTAAGACTGTTTTTCCTTGCCCTTTCTGAACTGATTGGCAGGAGGTGCATCAGTAACCTGAACATCTCTTTTGACAGATGTTTGGTTCAGCTGTTTTGTGACAGCTGTTTGAACTGGCACAAACAGTGGTTGTTTCTTTGTGAACTTGACAGATGGTGCAGATGCTGATGAACTCAAGGATGTTTTAACCATGTACTCATTCTTCTTTTCATTGAAGTTTTTGAGGTACACACATGCCTGAGTTTTATGGTTTGTTTTACCACAAACACTGCAACTTTCAGCTGAAGTAGTGACACTTGTTTTGGTTAAGTCATAAGCTTTTAGATGGAAACAATCTTTTGTTAGATGGTTCCTCTTCTCACAGAATTTACAAAACAAGTTATCAATTTTCTCTTTCTTCTTCCTCTTTTCAGACTCCTTTGTAGCAGAGGTTTTGACCACTGCTGGAATATCCTTAAGAGGAATGACTTTAGCTTTTGGAGCCTTAACACCATCAGTTGATGTAAAGTCCATTGGCTTGAAATTTTCAAGGATATCACACTCATCAGACCATCTTGGTTTAAATTGATGATTTTCAATCTCCTCAAATGCAGAGGGACCCATTGGTCTGTCAAGTGTGATTTTGTTACCAAGTTTGTCAGTGATTTTCACTTCTTGGCCATCCTTGTTTGTTGGGATGAACTCAGAGTTACATCAGTGGTTGAAACAGATTTTTTAAAAGCAGTGTTTTCATCATCATGTTTTCTATAACCAACCCCAAATTTTACATTGCTTTTTATCTGTTTCTCAAGCATAACCTCATACCCTTTGCATGATTCCACTCATCTTTCACAAGTGATCTGGGTGGATTCTAACTCCTTTTTGCAAACTTGGTATTTTTCTACCATAGTTTGGAGTTGGGTTTTGGTTATGCTTTGCTCTTCTTTCAAACTGCTAATCTCTTTTTCCTTTTCAGCCAACTTGTTTTTAAGTTCTTTTAAAGATCTTTCAAATTTGACTTCATCAGTTAAGATTTTGTTCCTAAGGTTTTCATTCACCTCTTTGATGTTAGCAAAAGCAATAATGCAATTGTCAGAACATAGTTTTTCTAGAACTTGAGGTGATACTTTGGCAGCAGCCATCATTGCACAATCACATTTAGGATTTTCTTCCTCATCAGCTCTCTCTTCTTCCTCACCAGCCTTTTCATCTTTCTTGTCTTCTTCAGACCATAGATCTGTCATTGGTTCAATCAGGGTACCTGAACTTTCTCCCAGCAGTACTTCATCAGTCACAGCAGTAACCACTGCTTCAGTCACCTCTTCCACTGTTTCAACCTTCAGATGTTCCTCCTCAGATTCAACCCCCTCCTGTATTGACTCTAATGCCATCAAACAAAATTCATTGTGAGAAGAATCATTTGAAGCATATAGTGCAGAATTTTCATCATTAAGATTTTCAGGCATACTGCTCCAGTCAACAAACTCTTGACTAAAGAAACTTTGTTGTTCAGGTTGTGTAACTACTGGAGCAGTAGTTTGAGGTGCAGATTGCACTTGTGCCTGGGGAGCAGGGGTTTGAACAAATTGGATCTGTGGAGCAGCTGTTTGGACATAATGCACTGGCATAGGGGCAACAGCATAGTGAGCAGTGTTCACATGTGCTGCTGGGGCATATTGGGCATAGTGCACAGTGTTTTGAGTTTGAGGTCTAGGATTTGAACTAGGGTGAGTGACTATGGGACCAGTTGTTTGACTCCTACATTCCCTAGCAAAGTGTCCCAACCTGTTACACTTGTAACACTTGATTTTCGATTTATCCAAAACCCTTAGGTTCCCATGAAGACCTGGAAATTTTCTCCCAGTTCTCTTATAAAACTTGCTAGTTCTAACATTTAGCAAGGCCAGTTGGTGCCGGATATCCATTTCTTCTAGGTCAGTGGGGTCGAAATGCTGTAAATCATTGAGTTCAAAGCTTAAATTGTCTGACATCTGGTTTTCATTTGCATTGAATGCATAACCTGTAGAGTGAGGATCAGAGTTGTTAAAGTTTGCACCAGCAGTTATGTCAATGAAGTGATCATAACCCTGATCCTTACCACTACCACCAGATTCTTCTTGACCCAGAAGAGTAGTGTTACCGAATGAATAATCATCAACGGTTTTCCCTGACTCTTGTGACTTCCTTTTCTGGTTCAACTCTCTCTCAAAGGTCAGGAGTCGACCATGGAGTTGGGTCAAGGTCAGATCCTTGAACTCAGGTGCAGTTCTGGTGACAATAGCTATTGTGTCCCATTTTTCTGGCAGTGATCTGAGGAACCTGCTATTTTGAGTCGAGTTTGAAAACGTGACCTTAACAAGCCTTAGTTCACTGATGAGACAACTGAAACGCTCAAATTGTTGAGTCAGTGATTCACCTTTAACATGACAAAATGTTTCATACTGTTGGTTCAGGATTTCCCTATTAATTTCTATGACTTCTTCGGTACCTCCAAACTGTTCCTTAAGTGCGTCCCACAACTCTTTGGCACTGTTACAATGTAACAGTCCAGCATATATTTCGTTGGGGAGCGCTGATGCAACAATACTAAATGCTTTAGCATCCAGTTCAAATTTTTGATAATCCGTTTCAGTATAATTTTCAACAGGTTTAGGAACTTGTTTTTTAGCATCTTCAGCGCTTGGCACTGTAGGAACATGAGGACCAAAGATAACAGACTTCCAACAACCTGTGCTTTGTTGAGCGAGGATGTGACCCATCCTCCTCTGCCAGATGTTGTACTCATTTCTTTTTAGCATAGGTGGTTTAAGGAGCGAGCCAATGTTGTTTTTATCGTCCTGAGATTGTGACGTCATTCTTGTTGTTTTACAGGTACTGAGAAATCAACTATAATGGTGATTAATCCTTACTATGTTTTTCAACGACGAACAAACGATCAGTATCAACTGTTTTGAGCTGAACTATTTACGTCAAAATGATTGTTAGATCAAATTTGACTGTTCTAGCTCTGATACCAATTGTTGGATCTGAGTTTCCTTTTGATTGTATTTTTGTTTGTAAAATAAGATGGAAATGAATGAGTGTGCAGCGGAAATTAAGATGAACACAAACTTTGTATACAATCAAATGAGAGTAATACTTTTAATCAAACAACTTTACACAAAGAACCGAATGATTGAATTTATTTCAAACACGATTACAATGATGATGTATGAATGCAAACTCCCCCTCAGCCCGAGCTCAGTAGTTTGTTCGTGCAAAGAAGACGAATGATGTGAAGAGCTAATAGAACAGTACAAAGTACTGTACTATTTATAAGCACTTGCAAACTACTGGGCATCTTTAGCTGACGTCACCATGAAAGTGACATCTAACCTCTGATCTATACATACACTGCTTGTGTTAACTACTGCTATTACATTCTATTACATAACAGACTATAGAACAACTGCTGCAACCTTCTACTGCTGTGAACCCAGCAGCACTTATCCGGATCAGCAGTGCTTGACTCAAGGCAGTAGATTGAATCAGCAGGACTTTGAGTCTTCATCAGATCCTTAATTGAGCAGCAGTTATTGGTCAGCAGTTAGTAAGATCAGCAGATAGGAGGTCATTAGTTGATGTAATCACTTTCAAGGGGAGAGGTATGTATATCAACATCTGCTTATTCTGGATCCACTGAGCTGATCCAGTTTTGGCTTTACATTATCTGTTCCTCTGATAGGGTTCAATCCCAACAGACCCGTTTGACGTTTTAAACAATAAAACTTTGACCCGTCAATTGACCTAGTTAACATGATTTTCAGGAGGTGCCCTTTTAAGGGATTAACACCTACCTAATAACGATCACGTAGCCACGTTCGGATCGAACATTGGCTTGACCATAATGGTCATAACCAAAAGTCAAAGCAAAAGTCAATTTTACTTGACTTTCGGCTAATTAAAGCCTACAAACTAAAAGAACAAAGATGAAACACTTACAAGTGGTCCAAGGGAATGATTTAAACTCAGATGGAAGCTCCTATAATGCCAGAAACTTCCAGAGATGGAGAAAGAAAGATTTGAAGAATGGGTGCACTTGAAAATGGAAGTTCAAGGCCCTATTTATACTTGAGGGACATGTATAGGATCATCACAAGTGTTAGCAGGTGTTAGAGGATCACTATAAGTGTCCTTGGACGTGGCAAGACCAGCTAGAATGCCCATAGTTTCGAAATAATGGTTTACTTGGAGGACACACAAAATTCTGGTGACCCTTTACGGACCGTAAGGGGGCCCCTTTTACGGACCGTAAGGGGGCCCCTTTACGGTCCGTAAGTGTTAGTGCAATAACGTCTGTAGCTTCCGTCAACATGTAGTCATATTTTGTATAGTTGTGTATATGTTTTGTATGTTTGTATGTAAAGCAGGATAGGATGGTGAAGTTTTTGTCATGTGCTAATGCTGCCAGCCGATCGGCTAGCCCAGCCGATCGGATAGCCCGGCCGATCGAGTAGGCTGTTCGATCGGTTAGCATTGTCAGCCGATCGGCTAGCCCAGCCGATCGGCCAGCACTCTCTTATTCTGTCCTTGCCTATAAATAGTTGTTCGGTCAGCTTATTTAGGATCTTTTTGACACTTTCACTTTCTAGCTACCTTTTGTAAGTCTGAGTTCTTTCTAGTTCCTGTACACTTTCACATCATTCAATAGAATATCAGACGGTGATTCAGAGCAGAATGTTGTCTTTGTATATCTGCTATGTGATTACATGAATTCCGCGCATTAATCACTTACGATTCAACAACGTTTTCGAACAAGAAGATCCCATCCGAGGGACCAACAAGTGGTATAAGAGCTTTAGGAAGCTGAATCGAGATCTACAAAGACGAATTCACCAGAATTCGAGCCGTCCTTGTTGATTCAAAGACGAATTCACCGGAATTCAAGCCGTGTTTACTGTTTCAGAGACAAATTTCGCCGGAAATTTGTTATTTCTACTGATTCAACTCAAATTTCACCGGAAATTTTACCGATTTTTCTACTCTCTTCTCAGATCTAGCTTTATTTTTCACTTTGACACCATAAAATCGGAAAAACTTAAAATTCATAGTGATTTTACGGTTAAAATTTGACAAAACTGCTATAGGTCGATTTGGAATCATTAGAATTACAATCATACAAAGTTTCATAATCAGATTCAACCTAAAACTTGTTCAAATTGATCAAAATCTATGTAAAATTGTTCATGTTTGCTGATGTCAGCCGGTCGAACGACCTAGCCGATTCATATACTTGCTGACGTCATCGTTCTGTTTTCATAACCATTCAGATATTTTCAAGTGTTGCTGACATCATCAGTGTTAGCCGATCGAACAAGCAAATTGATCGGACAACATTGTTGCTAGCCGATCGAATACACCACTCGATCGAACAGTAATTGTGTACTGTTTACATATTTGTGTTTGTCAGCCGACCGAACTAGCTGATCGATCGAACGAGCCAGCCGATTGTGGGTGTGCTGATCGATCGAACGAGCCATTCGATCCAAGTATTCTTGTGTTTACATCTTTAAAATTCAAAATTTTTCTAAGTGTTTGATAAACATCTCAGGTACTTAACAATGGAAGAATTCATGAACCCGTTCAGTGAAATGTATGCGTTTGCTGGTAACAGTGGAGATGATTCAACAAACCGAACGAATGAGAATACTCCAAGTACGAGAAAGACGTTGTCGGATGCACTTAGTGTGGAAAGCGCTTATGGAACCTATAATAAGCCACCAAAGCTGTTAGCAATTGAAGATTATAATCGGTGGGCAAAACGATTTGAGGAATGGTTGAAAGCCTTCGCGTACCCCAGTTGGAAAAGCTTAAAAAACGGTTTTAACAATGGAAGAGAAGACTTTGAGAACATGTCAGAAAGTGAAGAGATCGAATATTTTGTGGCCGAACAAAAATGTATAGCTTTGATTAACCAATCATTGAGAGAAGGTATAATCTCACTGATTGAGTATTCAAATGCAAAGGATCTTTGGGAAAAATTACAAAAGAAATGTGTCGGTACTGTAGAGATTATTAAAAACAAAAAGAAACTACTAAAAAGGAATTTGATCTGTTCGGATGTCTTAAAAATGAGTCTGTTCCAAAAATGATTGAACGTTTCGGGCATCTAAAGCTAGAGTTGGCTAGGCATGGGATTGTATTTACTCAAGAAGAACTTGGACAAGTTATTTGATTCTTTGCCAGACGAATTGGATTGGCAATACTTCGCAATGATGATCAAGAATACAATCCCGCCAAATGTTCTGACAATTGATTTGCTGATAGAGAAACTTGAGAGTCATGAGCTCGAAATAAAGAAAACACATAAAGTCAATCACTCGTTATATCAACAAAATGTGGAACTTTATTATCCAAAGAGCTTGATTCAAAAGACAGGATCTCCGAAAACAGCCTTCACTGCAGAAAGTTCACAACCAAAGAATCAAGAGACCTCACACAGTGGTTTTCATGGGGGAATGTCTTCCAACATTTCAAGTCAAGGAACATCTTCAAGCACATCAAACCAACAGCAAACAGCACCAAAGAATGTCTTTCAATGTAATATTGCTGTTGATTTGAAAAATAGTCAAAATTTCAGTGAGGAATCAGCGAAACAACAGATGATTTTCTTAGCATCTGTATTGGAGTCATATGAAGGGTTAGTAGCTGGGAAGATAGGCAACACCAACCTGACGAAGGAAGATTACGATCAAATAGATCCTGAAGAAATGGAGCTAATCGATATTCGTTGGGCTATGGCCAGTGCTGTACGTCTAGCACAGCGTTTCATGGAAATCACCGGCAGGAAAACAATTGGTGGTCCATCTACCAAATTGGGTTTCGATAAGTCTAAAGTGACATGCTTCAAATGCAAACAAAAAGGTCACTTTAAACGTGAGTGCAGAAACGAGTATGCTGATGAGTCTGCTAATCCGTTCCGAGAAGATTACTATAAGAAAGCCATTTACCATCAGAACAAATCGGAACCTCCAAGGCTGAAGCAGATTGAAGAAAAAGATAAAGAAAAGTCAAGAGCTCTAGCAGTCATTCATGATGATGAAGGATACGACTGGAGTGAGATATTACCTGAAGAAGATGCAGTTGGTTATGCATTCGCAGCAGGAAAGATTGTTCCGTTCAAAGATACAAGAACAGAAGAAGAAAAGTTTGTGAATAGAAGAATGAAAGCCCAAACAAAAGTCAGCAGAATCTATACCATTTACAAAGAAGCAAAAAGGGCTAAAAGGTGGGATCCAGACAGAGAATGTTACCTTAATCCTTAAGGTAATATCGTAATCGATCCAAATTCACTCAGTGTTGATGCAATCATTCAGCAATATACTGAAGAAAAGGAAGCTAGACAGAGAGAATGGTGGGGTGAAGGTGAAAAGAAAGTGGAAGAGAAAGAAGAAAAGGTGAAGTCGGATAAAAAGAAGATCGATGAAGGGGTGATAGATACATCACAGGAGCTCACAGCCGAAAATCTGATGAAGATGGCAGACAAAGTTCTAGCTGCAAAAGAACTGGAGGTAGATTCTAATTCTGGAACTGAGTCAAACAGCCAGGTCAGTCACATTAACACGAATGAAGTGTCAGGTAAGAAAGAGAAAAGCGAAAGTGACTGCAAGAATTGCAGGAAAAACTGCAAAGATTGTAGTACTATCGCTTACCTCAACAACAAAAAGGTTGAAGATCTGACAAAAAGGGTCAGAGAGGTTGAAAACCAAATCTTAAACCGGTAAAAATTGCTAAAAGCTTCAAACGATCGTGCAAAAGAGTTAACTGAAGAACTAAGAAAGAAAATGAAAAACTCATTCTTGAAAATCGTCACATCACTGAAAATTTTGAGAAGCTTAAGTGAACGGTTAAAGATTCGGATGATCGAAATGGGAAAACAACAAAAGAAAATGTTCAACTGTCGGGTGTGTTAAGGGTGAAAGAGGAATTAATAAATAAACAATTGGCTGAAATTGCTAATCTGAAGCTTCAATTCCAAGAAGCGAAAATCGAAAACGAACGCATCCAATTAAAATTAACCAGTTACAACTCCGCATGCTTTGTTCTGCAGCACATTGTTCCCAAACCTATCGGGAAAAACAAAGCTAGCGAAGATGTATTTTCGGACGGAACTGGAGTGGGATATCATCAAGTTCCACCACCTGTTTTAAACAATTTCTCAAAGAAAAAGTCCAGGCTAGTTAATGATGATGAAAATTTAGATGAAATAAAACTTCTAGAGTCGATTGATGTTACATTCTCATCATCATCATCTGATGATAGTGTTCAGACTGATATTGTCAAAAGCATGGCAGAAAGTGTTTTAGAGTCTGATTCAAATGAAGATGATGGATGTTTCTTGGATAAATACATTCTGAAACAAAAGTCCAAGAACAACTTAAAGGAAGAACCAAATCTTGTCATGTACAAGATGTTGGGTTCAGATAAGTTGTTTTCGGATTCTGAGTTTCCGATTGAGAATGTAAATGTCAACAAATTGAAAAATGTTTACAAATTGGTCGAAGTTGAGTTGACAGAAGTGAAGAGTTTGAACCAAACAAAAGACAAATGAATTATGAAAAAGATAAAGCTTACTACAAGAAACCCGTTATTCCTCCACGTTTTTCTAATAACAATCGAAACAATTGGTCGGGAGGATATCAGGGGGGTAAGTCTTATCAGAAGAAAAATGTTCAAAACAAGAAGTCTGTTGAAAGGAAAGTGTTTGTGAACAGTTCGAGTTCATTTTCCAATGAAGAACCTGAAATTTTTTCAAAATCAAACAAAGAGTTCTTTGAGGAAAAAGCCTCACAACCTCAGTCTGAAGGCACAAGTCGGGTTGTTGACACCCGAACATGCTTCAGATACAATCAATTTGGGCATATTGCACGAAAGTGTACCAACTTGAAGCCTAAGACTGATGTTGTTGAAAATCAAAAGAAGAAAAATGATGTGAAAGAAAAAGCTCCATTGGTTGTTGAGAAAAAGAGTTTGAAAAATGACAACACTAACGTTAAAACAGAACCCGTAAAGAAGGTGGTAATTAAAAATGATAAATTTTACAAACGGGTCGCAACAACTCAACAAACATGGAAGCTGAAAGTTGCTGAAATGAGAGCAAGTGGTTCAAAACCAAAGGTTTCTAAGATGGAAAAACAATCATCTTCTACCACATCGGTAAAGATGAGTGTTCCTTTGTATTTTTATGAAAAACTTTAAAAAGAAAAATCAGTTTCTGAAAAGAAATGGGTTGCTAAGAAAGACCAACCATCTGGTCAACCTAAAAAGGATGAGTTTTTCACACTTAAAGAGGTTGAGGTTGAGTCTAAAGAAAGTTTGAAATTAAATGACAAAAATTTTCCACGTCTCAAGGCTGAAAATTTCAAATTCAAATTGCAAGAGTCAAGGTTACACCTAAGGCTGATGAGGCCTGGGTGGACTCGATGTTTGACTAAACAATTTGAATTGCCGGAGCTTCCTTGATCGCAAAGCATGAATCGGCATCCTTAATTGAAATGTTCTAATCATGTTGGTTTATATGCAGGATCTTCCACAACTTGTTTCAAGATGGATCATGGATAGTGGAGCTTCCAGACATATGACAGGGAAGACTGCATTGTTGTACGATGTAAGGAATATAAATGGAGGATATGTTGGATTCGCGGGTAATCAAGGTGGTCGTATAGTTGGTGAAGGAACGTTATCCAATGGGATTGTAACGTTTGAAAGAGTCAATTACATTGCTGAGTTGGAGAACAACCTACTAAGTATTTCTCAGATCTGTGACAGAAAGTACACCACTCACTTCACTGACAAAGAGTGTTTGATACTAAAACCGGGATTTGTTGTACCTGAAGAGTGGGTCATCATGAGGGCAACAAGAGTCAAAGACCTGTATGTATTAGATATGAGCATAGCAACGACAACAACAGGTCAGGCTCACTGTTTTATGTCAAGAGCAACTGAGAAGGAGTCAAGATTGTGGCACCGAAAGATGGGGCATATACATCTTCGAAAAATGAATCATTTGGTCCACAATGATCTGGTTACAGGAGTTCACATCAAAGGTTTTCATCTGGAAGGGGAGTGTATAAGCTGCATTAAAGACAGAAGAAAAAGTCGCACCCCAAAAAGCAAGTCAATTCAGTTTCACGACCACTGGAAAGACTTCACATGGATTTATTTGGTCCTGTGAATGTCAAAAGCATTACAAGAGATTACTATTGCTTGGTCGTCACTGATGATTATTCTAGATTTTCTTGGGTATCTTTCTTGAAGACAAAGGATGAAACGTTTGAGAGTCTGATGGCGTTATTCAAAAAGATTGAGAATTTGTACCAGAGGCGTATCCGAAGAATTAGAAGTGATAATGGTACTGAATTCAAAAACAACAAGATGGAAGAATTTTGTGAAGAAAGAGGTATACTACATGAGTTTAGTGCTCCGTACACTCCACAGCAGAATGGAGTAGCAGAACGCAAAAATCGGACACTAATCGAGACAGCCAGAACTATGCTCACAGATTCAAAACTTCCAATAAATTTTTGGGCTGAAGCTGTTTCCGCCGCATGCTATACTCTCAACAGAGTTCTCACTGTTAAGAAATTCAACAAAACATGTTTTGAATTGATCAATAACCGCAAGCCTAACTTGAAGTATCTTGAACCGTTCGGGTCACCCTGTACGGTGATAGAACCTTTTGGAAAATTTGGTCCGAAGTACATTGAGGGTATATTTGTTGGATATGCAAGTCCTTTGCGTCGTGTTTTCGTGCCAAGTGAAAAGCGGATTATTGAAGCTGCAAATGTTGAATGTCAAGGTAATACGATGCCGCCTCAGAACCCAGGAGATTCATGGCGTTACCACTACGATACGTTGTGGGATTCATTTGATGTGATGGAAGAACCTGAAGATGAAGAAGACTTCTTTGATGAGTTGGATATTCTTAGAGACTATGAGTCATCAGAAGAAAGATTTCCAGCAAAGTATTCTAGGCAATCTCAAAAAACTTCAAATGATGATGAAGCAGGTCCTAGTAATGCTGGTGAACAAGATGATACTCCACAAACTCTAGAGAATCAGACGGCAACAAATGATGATACAACATCTGATGTTGGTCCAACTTTTGATCATGGGGATTCAGAATCTGAGGGGGAGCAAATCCAGATCTTAGATCAAGCAGATCCTATCAGTGAAGAAGGTTGCAAATCAAAATGTCACTAATCTGGAAGGCAATGTAGATGTTCCGAGTGAAGTAATGCCCAGAACTCTTTCATATCATCCAGAGGAACTGATCATCGGAGAGCTTCAACTAGGAGTTCGCACCAGACATCAAATTGACCAAGGACTTACTAGTTTTTATTCATCAGTAGCACCTCTACAAACTGAATTTTCACTATGTTGTTTTATCTGGCAGATCGAACCTTGAACTTACAAAGAGGCGCTTACTGAAGAATCTTGGGTCAACGCGATGCAAGAAGAGCTGAACCAGTTTGAAAAATTAGGTGTTTGGAAACTGGTGGATTTACCTGAAGGACATAGGAAAATAAACACCAAATGGGTGTTCAAGTGTAAGAGGGACGACAGAGGAGTAGTTGTAAGAAACAAAGCTCGACTCGTTGTTCAGGGCTTCAGTCAGCAGGAGGGAATTGATTTTACGGAAGTGTATGCTCCTGTGGCACGACTTGAAGCAATCAGAATTTTCCTAGCATTTGCATCATGGAAAAACTTTAAAGTCTACCAGCTTGATGTGAAGTCGGCCTTTCTCTACGGCAAAGTGAAGGGGGAAGTCTATGTCGGCCAGCCACCGGGCTTCGTCGACCCATACCATAAAGACAAAGTGTATCTCTTGGATAAAGCGTTATATGGCTTACACCAGGCCCCGAGAGCCTGGTATGAGACATTATCTCAGCATTTGCTAGCCAATCACTTCATCCGGGGAACAATAGACGCCACCCTCTTCACAAAGATAGTCGACGGTCACCTGCTGATAGTACAAATTTATGTGGATGACATAATTTTTGGGTCAACAAACGAGAACTTGTGCAAAGACTTTGAACAAGTGATGAAGCAAAAGTTCGAAATGTCATCAATGGGGGAAATGAAATTCTTTTTGGGACTCCAAGTTGATCAACTTCCCGAGGGAATTTTCATACACCAGACAAAGTATGTTCATGATATTCTAGAGAAATTCGGAATGTCAGGTTCTACTCCTGCGGCAACCCCATTAGCAACAAATCATGGAATTCACCCAGATCTCACCGGAGATAGGGCAGATGAAACACTTTATCGTTCCATGATTGGTTCATTGATGTATCTAACTGCTTCAAGACCCGACATTATGTATCCGACGTGCCTCGCAGCAAGATTTGAATCTAACCCGAGAGCTTCGCACTTGATCATTGTGAAAAGGATATTACGCTACCTGAAGGGAACTCCATCGTTGGGGTTGTGGTATCCTAGAAAAGGCGACTTTACGCTCGAAGGGTATTCCGACTCGGATTTCGGATGCTGCAAAGTCAATGCCAAATCAACAACTGCAGGATGGCAGTTCTTTGGACCTCGCTTGGTTACCTGGCAGTGTAAGAAACAAACGTCTGTGGCGCTATCCACATGTGAAGCAGAGTACATTTCTGCCAGCAGTTGCTGTTCTCAGATCCTGTGGATACAGCAATAGATGCGCGACTACGGTTTGCAGTTTCTTCACACTCCTCTTTTTGTTAATAATGAGGCCGCAATGAATATAACAAAAAATCCGGTACATCACGCTAAAACCAAACATATAGAAATTCGTCATCACTTTATTCGCGATTGTTTCGATAAAAAGTTGATACGAATTGAGAAAATCCACACTGATGAGCAAAAAGCTGATTTACATACCAAAGCATTTGATAGAACACGTTTTAAATATCTTTTAAAACTGAATGGTATGATGCTCTTGTCGGTGAAGGATGGAATCGTTGGCGTTGATGAGGATACCACTGTAGATGATGTTGATAAACAATCTGTAATGGTTTGTCGATTTTTTACATGTTTTGGTCTTTAGGGGGAGATAGGTATATTTGTATATACTTTTTAGAAAATCCAAATACATTTAAAAAAAAATCAATCAAAAAGTAAAAAACATGATAAAATTTCAAAATCCAAAAACAATAAAAAATGAAAAAGAGCTTGTGTAAAAAGGGAAAATGATAGTACATCAGCTAGACTGTTACAGTATGCTAAAGATTTGTAAAGTTTAAAAAGGTTTAAACAGTCTCACTAATGATGTGTCGATAGGTTTTTACACAGTCAATAGATTTGTTCGGGATATAAACTTAAAAATTCATAATGAGACTTACTATGTGGGGAACACTATTTGGATATATAGGTAACCCCTGAAATCTCGTTTGATAGGTCCCTTATTCTGAGATACTAGGTCTTTATACTCAGTTGTAAGACCCCGTGTATAATACTAAAATTTATAAGTTAGAACCTTACATTTCGTGCCAAAACTTCAGAGTTTACAAAATTGTTTCAAGATTTAAAAACCAACTAGTTACAACATTCACATGTTTAACCTACCAAACGATGTTCAAGGTAAAAGCTACAAGTGTTTACATAGTAACAAAAGATCAAGCGCGGAAGCGTTGTGTTGTGTGTTCGGTTCGACTCGATTGCTTGATCATCATCCTTTTTCTTGGGTACCTGAAAGCTAGATATTTTAAACAAGCATTAGCATTATGATTCTAAAATTTCACGTATTCAATCAGCTTTGATCGCGTGTTCAAAAAAAAAATTAAAATAGAAATCACATCAAACTGGGCTCCACCGTAACTTACGGTGTCACCGTAAGTTACGGTGGCTTCTGGACAATTTGGAGCCTACCGTAAACCAGTAGGATCCCACCGTAGCAGAATAATGGCCACCGTAAATTACGGTACCACCGTAATTTACGGTGTGCCCTGTACAAAACTCCTTTGTTTCAAATGCAGTTTTGCTGATCCTTTTCGTGCGTCAAAACAGCTAAACTTCACATAAATTGTTAAGCGACCGGGCTAATTTCTTTCCATACTCGTAAGGGTATGCCTACGGATTAGCTTACAAACTAAATTCCAAGGCTTCTAGTTTAGTCGTTTGTGCTATGGTCATGCGTCAAATTTCTAAACTTTAACTCCCATATTAAGAGCAAAGTTTCTCAATTTGTTTATTGTATTCGCTACATGACTTACACGTCATGTAAAATCATGCCTTATATAATAGTGTCTTGCTTCGTGCTTATTACCAAAACTTGTTTGACCCGTTTGGGTGCTGAATTTACACACCATTCAGGACATGCAAGATTTCATGCTTATCACATGTTTTGACCCATTCACTTGTTTAAGACGCAAAGTCTCTTTCGTGACACAAGGGTCTATCCTGTTTACCATGCTTTATACTATGACATTAAAAAAACAATAATTAACCTTTACGTAACGAAACGGTATTTTCGTACCTTTAGAGCACGCCCTTTCCCCGTGGATTCCCTTCGGCTTGTCCGCTTGACGATCCGGACTCTTTGCCTAGAAATTTCAGTTTACAACATGTTTAGAACTCTTTTTATGACCACAATCACATCATTATGGACCATTATCAAATCTGCGTTTTTATCAAAATTTTACATTTAAATCCTCACTTAGGCATTTCAACAAACACCTAACGGGTAATATTTTCCTACAAACATTACCAAGTTCATAATTTTCATCGAATTTCACTTTAATTAAACAACTTTGCACATATCTTATCATTAACATTTCAGAAATCACTTCCAAATTTCAGATTGTGCTAGAACAAGAGTTTTAAATTCTGCATTTATCAAGTTTCTTGGAGTTCACTACTCACCTACAATGGTGATTATGTAACCCTACAAGTATCATACAAGGTTATGTCAAGAAATCATCTAGGGTTTGATCCTAAACCTCATAACCCTTCTAATTTCAGCCATGCATCAACGATCGAGTTGAATTTCTTGTTTTTCACACTTAACCAAGAATTCAAGATGGAACAAAATATCAAGATTTTACATACCTTTATGATCCTCACTACAAGGGGATCACTAATTCGTGTTCAAGACTTGATTTAGGGCTGATTTGAGGCTTCAATTTAGAGATTTGCTTGATGTTAGGGTTTGGGAATGGGGAATGTCGCCCCCTGCTTGTTCTTTGATTGACCAGACTCCCAATTTTGGGATGTTTGGTTTGTTTTGTTACTATTAGTAACATAATTTGAGTTTTTGACAAGTTTAAACCCTCAATTTTGGTAAAACCTTAAGTTTTAGTGTTTTAGCCCTATTATGACTTATTTTAGGACTTGTAATTAACTAGGTTAAAACTCCTAGTTGGTTGATTCTCATTTATTTATTCGTTTAAAATCTTTAATATAAAGATTTATATTTTCGGGGTGTTACAAGTCCACCCCCCTTAAAAGGGATTTCGTCCCCGAAACCGAATCACGTACCGAATAAAGTAGGGTATAGCCGTTGCATCTCCTCTTCGGATTCCCATGTGGTATCCGCCCCTTTCTTGTGTTCCCATTTGACTCTCACTTGGTTAATCTCTTTGTTCCTTAGGGTTTTCACCTTACGATCTAAAATCGCAATAGGTCTTACTACATAGTTGAGGCTGTTATCCACCTCGATATCATCGTTGTGGATATGAGCGGTCTCATCGGCCAAACATTTTCGAAGATGTGACACGTGGAATGTGTTATGTATCCCACTCAACTCTTCGGGTAATTCAAGACGATATGCCACTTTACCAACCCGTTCAGTGACTCTAAATGGCCCAATAAATCTTGGGCTTAGTTTTCCCCTTTTTCTGAATCTAATAATACCCTTCCATGGGGAAACTTTTAGCATAACCATATCGCCAACCTGAAATTCAATTGGCCTATTTCTTTTATCTGCATATGCCTTTTGCCGGTCTTGAGCCGCTTTCAAGTATGCCCGAACTATGTCGATTTTCGCATTTGTAGTTCGGAGTATATCGGCAGGTGCTAGCCCCCGCGGACCCACTTCTCCCCAACATACCGGAGTCTGACATTTTCTGCCATATAATAGCTCATACGGGGCCATTTTAATACTCGTGTGATAGCTATTGTTATATGCAAATTCGACCAAGGGTAAATGGACATCCCAACTACCTCCAAAGTCAATAATGCAAGCCCGCAGCATATCTCCCAACGTTTGTATTGTTCTTTCCTCTGCCCATCCGTTTGTGGATGGTAAGCAGTGCTAAGGAACAATTTAGTTCCCATTTGTTCTTGGAATTCACGCCAGAATTTCGAAGTAAACCGAGTATCTCTGTCTGACACAATGGATATCGGTACCCCATGCCTTGCTATGATTTCATTGGTGTATACTTCCGACATTTTCTTAGACGTATAAGTCTCACGAATCGGAATGAAGTGAGCACTTTTAGTTAACCTATCCACGACTACCCATATAGCATCAAAACCACGGCTTGTTTTAGGCAGTTTGGTCAATAGGTCCATCGTAATTTGCTCCCTTTCCAAACCGGGATTTCTAACGGTTGAAGTTTACCATATGGCTTTTGGTGTTCCGCCTTAACTTGTAGGCAAGTCAAACACTTTTCCACGTATTTCACGGTGTTCCGCTTCATTCCGGGCCACCAATAGTTTTGCTTCAAGTCATTATACATCTTGGTCGCTCCCGGATGAATGGAATAACGGGATTTATGAGCTTCATCAAGTAGAAGCTTCTTAACCTCACATGTTTTAGGGACCCAGATTCTATTAAAACGAGTCTTTAGGCCGTGACTGCCTATCTCAAGGTCTTTAACTTGGCCGATAATTCTTTCTTTTTTCCAGTTTTCCGCCTTTACAGCTTCATCCTGCGCTTCTCGAATTCGTTCTAGTAAGCTTGAAGTCACAACAAGTTGCATTGATCGTACCCGTATCGGGGTATAATCTGCTTTGCGACTCAGCGCATCGGCCACTACATTGGCCTTCCCAAGGTGGTAATGTATTTCACAATCGAAATCTTTGACTGTTTCCAACCACCGCCTTTGTCTCATGTTTAATTCCTTATGGTCGAAGAAATATTTCAAGCTTTTATGGTCGGTAAAAATTGTAAATTTTACCCCGTACAAATAATGCCTCCATATCTTTAAGGCAAACACCACCGCCGCCAATTCCAAGTCGTGAACCGGGTATTTCTTTTCATGAACCGTCAATTGCCTCGAGGCGTAGGCGATGACCTTACCTCGTTGCATCAAAACACACCCGAGCCCTAAATGGGAAGCATTCGAGTAAACTTCCATGTCGTCAGTCCCTTCCGGTAATGTCAACACCGGAGCGTGGGTCAACCTTTCTTTGAGCGTTTGGAAAGCTTCCTCTTGCTTAACGCCCCATACAAACTTTTCCTCCTTGCGAGTCAGTTTGGTCAATGGCAAGGCAATTTTGGAGAAATCCTGTATGAATTTCCGATAATATCCCGCAAGCCCTAAAAAGCTTCGGATTCTGAGGGGTTTCTTGGAGGGTTCCATTTTGACACCGCTTCCACCTTGGACGGATCCACTAGTACTCCATCGGTACTAACGATATGTCCAAGAAATTGCACCCCTCTTAGCCAGAAAGCGCACTTAGAAAATTTTGCATATAGCTTTTCTCGTCTGAGGGTGTCTAATACTTCCCGCAAATGACACACATGCTCAGCTTCATTCTTCGAATATACCAAAATGTCATCGATAAATACGATTACCGACTTATCTAGCATGGGTTTGCAAACCCGGTTCATGAGGTCCATGAAAGCCGCGGGTGCATTTGTCAATCCAAAGGGCATTACAAGGAACTCATAATGCCCGTACCGTGTACGAAAGGCCGTCTTCGGTACGTCTTCCTCCTTGACTTTCAATTGGTGATAACCAGATCGGAGATCAATTTTGGAGAACCAACTTGCTCCTTGTAATTGGTCAAATAAATCATCAATTCTTGGAAGTGGGTATCGATTCTTCACCGTGAGTTTGTTTAACTCTCGGTAATCGATACACATGCGCATACTGCCATCCTTCTTTTTCACGAATAAGACTGGTGCGCCCCACGGAGACACACTCGGTCGGATAAACCCCTTGTCAAGAAATTCCTGAATTTGAGACATCAATTCTTGTAACTCCGACGGTGCAAGTCGGTATGGCGCCTTGGCCACGGGTTTCGCGCCCGGAATCAACTCGATTCCGAACTCTACCTCCCGTTTTGGTGGTATCCCTGGTAGTTCTTCCGGAAACACATCTTCATAATCTCGCACCACCGGTACATTCTCAATTTTGAGGGGTTCTTTTTCCGTTTCGCTTGCATATACCATATAGGCCTTGCATCCATGTTTCATGAGTTTATGGGCTTCTAGCATTGTGCATATCACCGGGTTACCTCCTTTTTCACCATATATCGTAACATGTTTTCCACTAGGAGACGTTAGTTTTATTTCCTTTCGGAAACAAACCACTTTCGCGTGGTAACGGGATAGCCAATCCATTCCCACTATCACTTGGAATTCTCCCATCGACATCGGAATCAAGTCTATTGCGTATTCCTCGTCATCATTGTTCATTGTACAGTTTTCACATACATCGCAAACAATAAAGCTTTTGTTATTACCTATCTCTACTTCTAAAGGCATAGGTAATTTTGTTAGAACAAATGAAGGGTGCCGAATAAACCCATATGAAACAAAGGATTTATTCGCACCAGTACAAATAACACACGTGCGGGAATTGAGTTTACAGTGAATATACCTGAGACCACATCAGGTTCGACCTTTACTTCAGCAGCGGTCAATTGGAAAGATCTTGCTTTTGCTTTCGAGGCTTCACCTTTCGAGTCTTGCCCTTCTTTCTTTCCAACCAGTTCCGGGCATTCCGATCTCTTGTGGCCCGTTCGGTAACAGTTGTAACAAACAGTCACTTTCTCCAGGCATGATATAGCCATATGTCCCGTTTTTCGACATATGGGACAAGGCTTATCTTTGAAGCGACATTCACCCTTATGATTCTTGCCACAAATCTTGCAACTTGGTGTACCACCCTTTGTATCTGATTTCTTCGTTGTTTCATTCGTTCTTGCTTTCTTGGTAGGGCTTGGATTTACGTCTTGTGCCCTTCGTTCACCTCGTTCTATACTCTTTTTCAGTTCGATTTCCCTTTCCCGAGCGGCATTGACAATCTCGGTAAGGGTCTCGTATTTTGAAGGGGTGATGAACTCCCTATACTCTGCACTTAGCATGTTATGGTAGTAATAAACCTTTTGCTCTTCATTCGTTATCAGATCATCGCAGAACTTCATCTTGTCCATAAACATCCCCGTGATCTTGTCTATGGATTCACCTTTGTGTCTGAGTTGCATGAACTCTTCCTTGATCTTGTTTATGACCGCTTTGGGACTATGGTGTTTAAGAAACGGCGTCTTAAACTCCTCCCATGTCATGGTCTTAGCCGCTTCACTTCCAATCTCCTTCTTTTTATTATCCCACCAGTCTTTTGCTTGACCTCTTAATTGACCCGTACCATAAGCTACGTAGTCGTTCTCATCGCAATGGGTTCTCTCGAATACTCCCTCGATATCGCCTATCCATCGTTGACACACAATTGGATCAACCTCCCCATTATATATGGGTGGTTTACAAGCCATGAATTCCTTGTATGAACAAGGCTTTCGTCCTCCAGATTTTTCCTTTGCTAGATTCGAATTATCCTCTAGCTTCTTGATTCTCTCTTCTACTACTGATAAAACCGTGTTTTGGATTTTATCAATGAAGTTCGATAAACTGTTTTCGATCGCCTTTCCAACCTCATCGGCAATCACTATTCTCATTTGTTCGGTGACTCTTGGCACCGCATCACCATCACCTCCGCCCGCCATCTTTAGTACTGAAATGTTTACATATATTGTTAAACATTCCATTTGTAACACATGCTTTACTTGTTTTGATTTCATCAAGTTCATAACTTGATTTAATCATTCTTGTTTCATGCATTTCTTGTATTTGAGTGAGCTTACACACCCTTTTCTGCATATTTGTTCATGATTTATTTCTATATTCTCTAATTTCTACTTAAACGACTAACTCTTACCGGATGCTTGATCAAGCTTGAACCGAACACTTATTGGCAACCTTGGGCTCTGATTACCAACTTGTAAGACCCCGTGTATAATACTAAAATTTATAAGTTAGAACCTTACATTTCGTGCCAAAACTTCAGAGTTTACAAAATTGTTTCAAGATTTAAAAACCAACTAGTTATAACATTCACATGTTTAACCTACCAAACGATGTTCAAGGTAAAAGCTACAAGTGTTTACATAGTAACAAAACAAAAGATCAAGCGCGGAAGCGTTGTATTGTGTGTTCGGTTCGACGCGATTGCTTGATCATCATCCTTTTTCTTGGGTACCTGAAAGCTAGATATTTTAAACAAGCATTAGCATTATGATTCTAAAATTTCACGTATTCAATCAGCTTTGATCGCGTGTTCAAAAAAAAATTAAAATAGAAATCACATCAAACTGGGCTCCACCGTAACTTACGGTGTCACCGTAAGTTACAGTGGCTTCTAGACAATTTGGAGCCTACCGTAAACCAGTAGGATCCCACCGTAGCAGAATAATGGCCACCGTAAATTACGGTACCACCGTAATTTACGGTGTGCCCTGTACAAAACTCCTTTATTTCAAATGCAGTTTTGCTGATTCTTTTCGTGCGTCAAAACAGCTAAATTTCACATAAATTGTTAAGCGACCGGGCTAATTTCTTTCCATACTCGTAATTTATTTATGATAATACCCCACTATTCTCATAAGGGTATGCCTACGGATTAGCTTACAAACTAAATTCCAAGGCTTCTAGTTTAGTCGTTTGTGCTATGGTCATGCGTCAAATTTCTAAACTTTAACTCCCATATTAAGAGCAAAGTTTCTCAATTTGTTTATTGTATTCGCTACACGACTTACACGTCATGTAAAATCATGCCTTATATAATAGTGTCTTGCTTCGTGCTTATTGCCAAAACTTGTTTGACCCGTTTGGGTGCTGAATTTACACACCATTCAGGACATGCAAGATTTCATGCTTATCACATGTTTTGACCCATTCACTTGTTTAAGACGCAAAGTCTCTTTCGTGACACAAGGGTCTATCCTGTTTACCATGCTTTATACTATGACATTAAAAAAACACAATAATTAACCTTTACGTAACGAAACGGTATTTTCGTACCGTTAGAGCACGCCCTTTCCCCGTGGATTCCCTTCGGCTTGTCCGCTTGACGATTCGGACTCTTTGCCTAGAAATTTCAGTTTAAAACATGTTTAGAACTCTTTTTATGACCACAATCACATCATTATGGACCATTATCAAATCTGCGTTTTTATCAAAATTTTACATTTAAATCCTCACTTAGGCATTTCAACAAACACCTAACGGGTAAAATTTTCCTACAAACATTACCAAGTTCATAATTTTCATCGAATTTCACTTTAATTAAACAACTTTGCACATATCTTATCATTAACATTTCAGAAATCACTTCCAAATTTCAGATTGTGCTAGAACAAGAGTTTTAAATTCTGCATTTATCAAGTTTCTTGGAGTTCACTACTCACCTACAATGGTGATTATGTAACCCTACAAGTATCATACAAGGTTATGTCAAGAAATCATCTAGGGTTTGATCCTAAACCTCATAACCCTTCTAATTTCAGCCATGCATCAACGATCGAGTTGAATTTCTTGTTTTTCACACTTAACCAAGAATTCAAGATGGAACAAAATATCAAGATTTTACATACCTTTATGATCCTCACTACAAGGGGATCACTAATTCGTGTTCAAGACTTGATTTAGGGCTGATTTGAGGCTTCAATTTAGAGATTTGCTTGATGTTAGGGTTTGGGAATGGGGAATGTCGCCCCCTGCTTGTTCTTTGATCGACCAGACTCCCAATTTTGGGATGTTTGGTTTGTTTTGTTACTATTAGTAACATAATTTGAGTTTTTGACAAGTTTAAACCCTCAATTTTGGTAAAACCTTAAGTTTTAGTGTTTTAGCCCTATTATGACTTATTTTAGGACTTGTAATTAACTAGGTTAAAACTCCTAGTTGGTTGATTCTTGTTTATTTATTCGTTTAAAATCTTTAATATAAAGATTTATATTTTCGGGGTGTTACATCAGTGATATCTGGGGTATTATTCCGGGACTTCTGCTGAATGGAAGTTCTGACCTAGTCCCCGAATAATACATTCTGCAAAATGCTTGAAACATAGCATCACCCTCAGCAAGCTGATGAAACAATAAAATTGATAGTCGCTGCTGTTGAAATTAAAAGATCCTCTAAAGGGGACACACCAAAAAGTCGAAGCCGTCATCTCTCTGCGTATACGGAAGTATCGACCTGAGCTCTCACGGCCCTCGCATTTAACCCCTTACAGATATCATCTGTGGTATACTCATCTGTAAGACTGAATACTGGGAACTTGATACGGGAGTATATTCAAAAGGTGGGACACATGAATGAGTTAAGTTTATAAGACATCTAAATCGTATCCTGAATAAATTGAAATCTGTGGGAAAACTTAAAATGGATCAGTATATCGACAATCTAGGTGAATTGTTTAATTCTGAGTATGAATTAAGCTTAACGGTACTTGTAACATGTTGGTAGCCGATATGATTCCCTAACACGCTCACCAAAAAAATATGTTTGTAAATAGATTTCTTTCATTACATTCTGTCTTTTAGTTTCAGTTATACTCTTCTAGTTTAGAATCTGCATTGAAAACTCAAAAAGATTTTGCATTTCTGTTTTATTTTTGTCAAACCAAAGCGGAGGGTTGATCTTCAGATTCACAGTCTGATGCAAGTTGCAGGAAGTTGTTCTGAGCTGAAAAACAAGTTTGGAGCTAACTATTGATTCAAACAGAAATAATAAAAGGTCAAAATGCAAGTTCATTAAGTTGAAACTTGTAAATTTTCAGAAAAATGTTTGATCAAAACATCAGTTTGTTTTTGCTTCGGGTCAACCAAGGTCATAAAGTTGAACTTGGTAGACAAATTAAGTACCTAGGGTCATTAACTTGGACCTAGATACTTAAGTGGATTTCTCGAACACTGATAATGTGAAAAAGGTCAAAAAGTCAAATCGGTTTGAAAGTTAAAGTGTCTTGGATCGAACAGGCCAGCCGATCGGCTGGACCAGCCGATCGAACAGCCTAGCCGTTCCATTACCACCCTATAAATAGTGGTTCTTGCTTCATTTGAACGTTTACGTACTTCGATCGAACAAGAACTCTCTCAGCCGATTCTCTGTTTTTCACTAATTATTTGATTCTCTTTGCAACATATCATTGATTTGTTGGTTTGCTCATCATATTCAATGGCAAAGGTATGTGTTTCACTTCCAAATCTTTGAAATTCATATTGTTCTTCATGTTCTTCATCTGTCGGACCTTTAATCTCAGATTTAGGAAGATTTAGGAATTGTTGATGAAATCTGGTTATAGGGTTTTGATCGCAATGACAAGATCTACATGTTTACCGTTTCAATTTTTGAAAAATCATGCTTGAACTTGATTGATCTGAGATTAGGTGGTTACGGTAGTCGGTGGCTTTTTCATGAAATTAGACACTGTTTAGGATGTTTTAGATAAAGATAAGCATAGGGTTTTGATCGCGACATCATTAGGATTCTAGATCTGTGCTTAATTTGTATATTTGATGATAAAATTTTTGAAGCATCTGATAGTGTTTGTCCTTAGCCGATTCTGTGACATTTGCTAGCCGATTGGCTAGACAAGCCGATCGAATAGCAATGTGCTAGCGGATCGGCTAGACCAACCGATCGAGCAGCAATATAGATCATGTGTTTATGTTGATGTATAGGGTAGTTTAATGTTGATGCCTTGAAATTTGTACCAAATGATTGCTATGAAATCTGTGTGTTAGAATCCTTTGAATACTGTTTGATCATAGCTTTGCTAGCCTATCGGCTAGACCAGCCGATCGAACAGCAATTGCTAGCCGATCGAACAGCATGACAGCATTGCCAGCCGATCGGCTAGACCAGCCGATCGAGCAGCAATGTGCCAGCCGATCGGCTGGACCAGCCGATCGAACAGGAATTGCTAACCTATTGAAAAGCATATGCTAGCCAATCGTGCAGCATTACTTGTTGAAGGGATAGCATTCTTTCTTCACCTAGATTTCTGTGCATAAGTTTGCCAGCCGATCGAAGAGCATTTGCTAGCCGATCGGACACCATTTGTAAGAACTTCTTTGACATAAATTGCCAGCCGATCGGCTAGCCCAGCCGATCGAACAGGCATTGTCACTCTATTCATTCCCAGCCGATCGAACAGCAATGCTCCTCGATCGAACAGGCCAGTCGATTCTGTAGTGTTATCACAAAGAAATTCCAAGTGTTAGAAAATTTTTTCAAAATTTTTCATCCTTATGTCTTTATTCTTGTTCAAATGATTAATTCTGAATATTTTTACAGGGACGAGGAAAAGAAAAGGACAAGGGTCATAATATACCTTGTGCACTCGATACTGAATCGACAGCTGGTACTGTTGTAGAAAAGATGGCAACATTCTTGAGAGAGAGCAGAATTGCTAAAGCGATGTCTGATAAAACTGTGGTTTATGAATCACATGTTAGAGCATACTAGGATACAGCAAGGTTTGATGAAATAGATAAAAAGATTCATGCTGTATTAACAAAGAAGGACAAAAATGGAAAAGATATAGATGTTGAGATTGAATTCAGTGTTGCAGATGTAAGAAGGGTTCTTGATCTATAAGATTCTGATGATGATCCGACAATCATGTCAGAACGTCTTGTAAAAGGTTTGTGGTGCAGAATGGGTTTCACGGGGTACATAAATGGAAAGATGTACAAAAGATGTTTCTCCAAAGCATATCGGTACTTGATGCATTGTATGGTGCATTCGTTGGGTCATAGAAAGGGTGCTTATGATGAGGTTGCTGATTATATCATGAACATCATAGCAAGCTTGGTGTTGAACAGAAAATACAACATTTCTCAAATAATTTTTGAGTATATGAAGGAAAATTGCCAAGCTGGAGGAGACAAATACATCATGTATCCTAGATTCATCATGATGATTTTAAATGATAAAATCAAAGATCTTCCGAAGGACTTTGAGGATGTGATGGAGATGAGCATTGTAAATAAGGTCACAATTGGTAGAATTACAAAAGATAAGGATGCAAAAACCAAGCAGATGATTTGCAGAATAAAAGATAAAGAATATGTTGCTCCTGAAAACGATAAGTGGAGGCATGACGATAGTAATTCTGACAATGAAGACACAAAGATGAATGAGATGGTTGAGAAAAAGACTAGGTGGTGGTTTGTTAGAGATGGAAAAAGGAAAAGGACACCTAACTCATCCCCTGCGGTTGTTTTTCCTAAAGATAGAGAAAAAGGTATAGTGAAAGGGGGAGCATTAAGACAATTAGATCACATATTGTTTAAATATTACTAATCTTGTTGTATATGCTTGTCTTGTAGGGTCTTCTGGAAAGCCACAACAGAAGCTAGTTGATGAGACAGTTGTAGAGGCATCTGTGGTGATTGAACAAGGTGCTGAGTTGTTAAAGCAAACTTTGGAAAGTTATTTGAAAAAGAACGAAGAGATTGCAGCACAACAAGCTCAAGGAACAAGTGTTCATGCTGAAAAGGTTACAAGGGTTGAACCAGAAACAAGAGATCAAAGTGGTTCAAGTGATGGAGATTCTGAAGCTACTCAATCTGAGTCTGAACTAATTCCTGAAACTCTTGGTAGAGGAAAAGCTCAATTGAAGAAAAGACCTTCAAAGAAACAAAAGGGATCAGATGAAGAAGATTCTCCATATGATCCTGAAAAGTCAAAGAAGCAAAGAAAGAAACGAAAGGAAGCTCCAGTTGGTGTAATTCCAAGAAATGTCAGATCAAAGAAATTAGGAGCTGAGTCACAAAAGGATAAAGAAGGAAAGAAAGTTCAACATGTGCAGAAAGAAAAGTCTCCAAGTGTTGATATTCCAAAAGAACCAGAGGCAAAAACAAAAGAAGTTCCAGTTGTTGGAACAGAAGAGAAGACAGGTGATGACGATTATGTCGAGATCACAGGCTTCAAAGCTGCCACTCCTAAATCTGCTCAACAAGATATTCCTGGTTCATCACATCAGAAAGAAGAAGATTTCAATTTTGATTTTGATAATATTGGTCCTGCTACTGGTATTTTCTCAGAAGATCTTCCAGGAGAAAGCGATATGTTCAATGATAAAGTTGTCAAAGAGCTAATTCAAAGGGTCAACAAGTTGGAGAAAGAAAAAGGCAAAGCTGAGGTGGAACGTGATATGCTGAGAAAACAAGTTGAAGATTTGATGATAGCACATGATAAAATAGTTGCAGCACTGGTAGAAAAAGAAGCAAGAATGAACAAAATAAAGGATGATGTCGATGATAGTTCTAAAATGTTTGAGTTGTTGACACTAGAGATATCAACCTTGGATACAAAGATAAAGGAACTGGAGAATGTGAACCAGTCGCTCAATCAGCTTCTTAGTGAAATGAGTGAAGCTTCTTCGAATGAGATGAAGGCTATGAAGTTGGAATTGGAAGCTATGAAGGCTGATAAAGTAATGAAAGACCAACAACTTTAGATGCTAGTTGTTGTAGTTGAAAGTCATCTAAAGATGAATATTCATGCTGCATTTGATGAAATTGATGTGATAAAGGAAAATGAAAGAAGAATGGAGCGAGAACGTCGTGTAGCTGAAGAAGCAAACCAAAAGAATAAAGGTGTGGTTGAAGAAGTTGAAATAGTTGATGGATCTTCGAGTCAACTTGATGCTGGTGGTTCTTCTTCACAACCTGATGTTGAAATGATTGAAGTCGTTGAAATTCAAGAACAAGTTGAAGATGATCAGGAGATGGTTGAAGCTGAAGAGCCTCATGATCCAGAATTCTTAATTGTTGGTGAGCCTATTGAGCTTCTTGATGTTGAAAATATTCTTCGAAGGATTGAAGTTATTCAGAGAAAAAGAAAGGCCAGGGAAGTTTTGCTACTTGAGTGGAAGACAGATAAATTTGTGCTAATTGGTGATGCTTACCCTGTGCCATACAATTCAAAAGAAGTGGCCAAGTTGTTAAAGTTTCTTGATTGAAAAAGGAAGGGAAGGATAGCTCGTGGTGAGATTGTGGATGAAGAATCTGATATAGAGATGTTTGGAGATGAAGAAGAGGAGGATGAAGAAAAAGATGATGATAAAGGTGATGACGAACCAGATGATAAAGATGACAAAGACGATGATGACAATGATCAAGGTGCTTCTGGATTATTAATCAGAGATCCAGCTGTTCAAGAAAAGGTGGATGAGTTAATGAACAACGAAATCAATGAACAGGAGGATGAAGATCAGAATGAAGCATCATCATCTGGAAAGCAACCTGTTGATCAGGTACTTCTCTCAAATCCTACCATCTTTTATTTAAATGTTCAACAACAAGGAGAGGTAGAGATTACAAGAATAAGGGCTGAAATGCTTGAAGAATTGGGGTTAGAAGATGGAAAGTTCAAGTTCGACATTGAAGATGAAATTCCTCAGTCCCCTGCAAAGGATTTTGAGCCCAGATACCCCCATGAAGCTGATCATTATGACGATGTAATTGTTGAAAGTGCTTCAGATTCAGAGGAAGATAGATGTGATTTTCATTATCAAGGGGAAGATGCGGCATTTCCATCGCTTGCAGAGTTGTTTAAAGATAAAAATGAAGATGAGATCAGGAGAAAGATTGTAGAAAAGATTTCTACTGAAGATATTCCTGAACTAGTTCCAAGAGAGATTCCTGCAGAAGAAAGAAAGAAGTGATTCAAGAACATGCCAAAGGAAAGAAAAACTCTCAGGGCGCTTCAATTTTTCACACATAACAAAGATCTTTCTTGGGGAGACATCTTGTCTTGGGGATACTTAGAAGATCTTAAAGTTTATGCTATCAGACGGGATCAGGGAGTTCAATATTTTGAGTTCTTAGCTGATATTGCTACTTTAACTTGGTGGGACGTAGATACATTGGTGGTAACAAAGAACATTAAATAGTATTACTACGGTCCAGAAGTGCGTGAGCATGATCAGAAATTGTGGATCTATATCAAACAACAAGCTGCGAATCATTATCCAGATTGGAAGCCACATTTTCCAAAGCAAATTGTTACTTACCTGGAGAACGGAGAAAAAGATATTACTTTGGATGTAAAGCCTCCCAGGTGTTTGAAGAATATGCCTCTCAGAGCCATTGAACAAGACTTTCATGATCTATTTCAAGCTTGGTTATACAATCCATCTACAGCTGAGGCAGTGATCTCTTTGCATGACAAGTCCACAGGAGAATCTCGAAGAATCTGTATCTTGGATCCTATGGGGCTGGTGAACTGTTCAAAGAAAGACATAGACTGCTTGTTTGTCAACAAGATAGTTTATGATAAGAAAGACAAAGAGATAGCTATGCAATATCAAGGAGTAGTCGATGTTTGCTTCGCCAAAGAAATCAATTCAGGAAGATACTGGAAGACGAAATGGAGAGATCTTGAAATTGATGAGTTCTTAAAAGTTTACAAGCGAAGTCAAAGATCTGAAGCGATAGCTAAAAGAGCTGCTGAGCTGGGAAAAAGAAGAATGGGGTTTGTGCCACCTACTAATCAGAAGCCAATCGAATCTAAAGAGAACAAGATACCGAAATGGGATAGAAAGCGTGATGGCGACCCAGAGTATAGAAAATGGTGGATAATTGAGGGCACACATAAAAGAAGAAGAATGTTAGAAGAAAAAGCAGAACAAAGAAGGCAAAAGGCAAAAGAAAGGAGACGCAACAGGAGGAAATAAAGACTATGTTGGAAGGAACTACAGCTACATCCGAGGGGGAGTCTGTTAGTGCAATAACGTCTGTAGCTTCCGTCAACATGTAGTCATATTTTGTATAGTTGTGTATATGTTTTGTATGTTTGTATCTAAAGCAGGACAAGATACGGTGAAGTTTTTGTCAAGTGCTAATGCTGCCAGCCGATCGGCTAGCCCAGCCGATCGGACAGCTCGGCCGATCGAGTAGGCTGTTCGATCGGTTAGCATTGTCAGCCGATCGGCTAGCCCAGCCGATCGGCCGTGTGACACCTGTGTCACTTCAACCATCAAAAAAATACCAAACCAATGAAATATTGTATTTCATACTTGGGATTTTGTGTAAATATGTGTATCGTTTGCACATATTAATTCTTGTTCGATTTCGGGCTCTAAATCGCTTTCTGGAGAGTTATAAGCGCACTGATGCGTAAATATAACCAGTGTAATGCAACAAACACTCCGGAATAGTGGCATAGGCTTAGCATACCTAAAATAAACCTTACATAACTTAGAAATAAGTTTTGGATGGTTTGGTATGCCGAAATCAAGTTTATTCGCTTACAGGGACTAAATTCGACAAACTGCGAAAGTATGTCAATTTGTACTATAACAGACCCTCCGGAACATGATCATAAGTTAAACACACCCTAAATATCCTTTACATAGCTTAGAAATAGGCTTTGAGGTGTTCGGTGTGCTAAAATAAACTTTTTGGTCATTCAGGGACTAAAAGTGTCAAAAAGTGCATAAGTTTGCATTTTCGTGCATATCTTACGTTCTGAATTCATCCGGACATCCAAAAATTTATTTAATATTAAAATTTTATGTTTTAGTGATTGGCTTGTCAAAAATCCATTTGTCGCGCAATTTGGACCGTTTTTGCATCCGTTACGACTTCCGTCGTAATTAACAGAACAACGCAATCGTACGGCCAAACGAACCGACATCCGGCATATTTTTGAGCATATTTCAAGTCCCCTATACTTTAACTTCATTTTAGAGCCTTAAATGGGGTTAATGGGGCTTAAACGTGCCAAAATGCATCAAAAATCAAGTTTGGAAACACAGGGGCCTGTTATGCCAATTAATGAAGGTTTCTGCCAGCAAGCCAGGTCCTTACGGACCGTATGGACTTGTTACAGTCCGTAAGCATGTCCTAGTTCAGCAGAGTTGTGCAAACAGCTGTTTACAGCTGTTTAACACCCAAAAACCACTTGCAACTGGTTTTTAACAATCCTATGGGCTCCCATGGGTTTGTAATTCAGTGGGCATGAGGTGTAGGGCCGAGATTAAACGCTTGGGGAACAAGAAATGATCTTAACGGTTCCATGTTTCCTATAAATACCCCCACCATGTCTTGCTCAAAACCCACTTGAATTCTGAGATTTTCTCTAAGTTGAAGTGTTGAACACTTCATACCTGAGAAATACTTGGAATATCAATCTTGCGGGGACCTTCTGTAAGTATTCTTTCGCGTTTTTCGTTCGTTTTAGCGTTAAAGTCAAACTGTGTTTTACTTTCTGCATTGACCAGTTTATGGTCAACGCGAAGTTCGTTTGAACTTCATAACGTGAGCGTAATCACGATGGTTATAGTCCCCAGTGACTATACCTACTGATTACCACGTTATCTAGGCTCAGTGACGAGTCGTAGTTTCGGCCAAAATGCGTATTCTCGCGTATTTTGCAACCAAACTACTCTAGGGTATTAAAACCGTTTGTTTTAAAAACCAAACCTGTTTTCTAACTTTACTAAACATATTCTAGCATGTTTAGCTCGTCGCTTTTAGATTTGTGCTTGTTTAGGGTCGTAAAGGTAAGCGATCTAATCAATCGCTTATGCTTACGAACCCGACCCATTTGGTCGATCATTAGGATCCGACCAAACATTTTAGGTGACCATAGTTGTGTAGGGAATAACCTTCCGAAGTTATACCTTAAGGTCACGACGTTTAAGTAGTTGTATGATAAGTAGTTCTTATGCCTTAGGTAAATTACCAAAATACCCTTTTTTGCGCCAAAATTCATTTTAAACCTATGTAACATAATTTTTGGCATCTAAACTGATTTAACAACAATATTAAGCATGTTAAGGCATATCTTACTTGTCATAGGACTAGTTAGGCTTTCCGAATGCGTTTTACGCGAACGACACGTTAAAGTAGCATAAGCTACCTAAGCGGGTCGTAACGGGTCAAAAGCACTTAGGATAGGTTTCGTTTTAGTATATAGGCTTTGTTAAACCATATTACATAAGTTCCCATACTTATTTGGTTTACGAACCCTCGTACTACCCGATCCTCCGATAGGTCCGTTTATTAATGTAGATACCTATATAGGTGCCGTTTGATTTCCGTGATCCCTCTAGCTTTGCTTGGTTGTTGTTCAAGACTTCTAAGCACCCTCAAGTGAGTACATAGTCCCCTCTTTTACTGTTTTCCAAACGTTTTGGGGTGGAACACATGTGCCTACTTGTTACTTTCATGACTTCATGCTTTTATATCATATAGTTGCTATGTTCACTAGTACACTATTAGTACATGATTTCATTATGTTTTTGCTACGTATGCCCATTGTGTGCATACTTAGTACATCGTTTTACATAACATTTCATGCTATGTAAGTTCATCATACTTAGTACATTTTACATCACATGCTAAGTATGTTCATCATGCTTAGTACATTTCACATCACATGCTATGTATGCCCATTGTGTGCATACTTAGTACATCGTTTTACATAACATTTCATTCTATGTATGTTCATCATACTTAGTACATTTTACATCACATGCTAAGTATGTTCATCATGCTTAGTACATTTTACATCACAAGCTATGTATGCCCATTGTGTGCATATTTAGTACATCATTTTACAAAGACATTTTATGCTTTGTATCATGCTATGTATGTCCATCCGTCGCATATTTAGTACATTGTTTGTGCATTCTTACCTATGGTTTGATTATTACATATTTCACTTGCCATACATGACATTTTGTTTACACATTACTTGATTGACATTTGACAATGGTTTAGACATGGGTAATATACATTGGTGGTTTATGTGGGTAAGTGATTTGAGTAACGAGACATGTGTAATGTGATACAAGCATGGTGGATACGCCGCTGGTACTTCCTATATATAAGTGCTTGTATTATATTACATGGCGTAGCGTTATTTAAATCATTCATTTGGACTTATACATTTCTACACAAATAACATATTTTTCACAAGACATTGTTTTACAAAACAGTTTGTTTTATACAAACTCCTTTTTACTTGGTTTTTCATTTAACCTTACATCTTCTTTTAACTATACATATCTATCATCGATTTTCAAACATTTTATAAAAGCAAACACTTAAACTGGATTCATGACAAGTTTTTGGTTAAACATTTTCTTAAACCTAAGTCATGAATCCTGTTTTTCATAAAACCTATGTACTCGCCGGCATTTTTATGTTGATGTATTTTCACATGTGTTTCAGGTACAATAGTTGATGATATTTGATGATGATACTTGATGATGATATTGATGCATGCTCACATAGGATTGGACGAGGCCTTAGTGACATTAAAAGATGCAAGACTAGTTAATTTTGTTATGTTTCTTTATTGTTAAGACATTGTAACTCATTTAATTCAATAAAACGAAATTTGTTTAATCCATGGTTGTGAAACAATGATTCTGTTACAACACTCCCCGACGTTTCCACCACGTTTTGTTGTTTTACGTGGTCAGGGTGTGACAGAAAAGTTGGTATCAGAGCCAATGGTTATAGGGAATTAGGTTATTAGTAATGCTTTGACCTAGACTATAACCTTCCTAGGACCTTAACGCGAGTTTACTTGCGTTTAGTCATAAAACAATACCGTCACTTACCCTTAAGTGACAATCACATCAAGAACATAAATTTGATCTGCTTTGAAAACTAATCATCTGTTCTAGGATGATTTATTATAAGGTTTCGAACCTTCAAAGTTTTCAAAATCTCGTCAGAGTTTGGGTCTAAATAATGTGAACACGTGCAAACTGGAAGAGTGGGTGCCTGTACCCTGAGTTTTCTGTCTAAGGCTAGAGTGTTCGTACAAATCCGTAGTATCGGACCAGTCACTCTTACCTGGGAACTCTTGGGGTGAGTGTCCACTTATAGGCGAGCATGTCTTCGCGATACATTATGGGGACCTATTTACTTTGATTCAGCCTTTGTGTGTCGTTTGTTTGCTTCGTGGTTCAAACAAATGACCATCGTCCATGCTTTTGGTCGGTAATTTCCTATTCTTACCCAATGCCGTTTCACTTATTTCTCTCTCTTGTTTCCCTTTTAGAATGCCTCCACGACACGACAATCAGATACCTAAAGAAGAACTGGCAGCTATCATTACGCAGCAAATGACTGCTGCAATCCCGAACATCGTTGCTCAATGCAATCAAGCTCTCAACAACAATAATGCCCCTTGCAACTTCAAGACATTCAACTCAGCTAAGCCATGAAAGTTTTCTGGGTCTCAAGGAGCGACTGCACTTCTGCAATGGTTCGAGAGTCTAGAGAGCACCTTCAGACATGTTCAATGCCCAAACGAGCGAAAGGTAGATTTCGCATCTAGTGTCTTCGAAAAGCGGGCTTTGACATGGTGGAATGGTGTAATGAGAGATAGGGATGCCGATGTGGCGCTCCAAACATGGGAAGAGCTTCGAGCTTTGATGATGAAGGAATTCTGTCCTCGTCACGAGATCAGGGCCTTAGAAAGGGAATTCGACGATCTTAAGCAAGACAGCAGCGAACATCGAGCATACACTGATCGATATGAGGAGTTGAGCCTGTTGTGTCCTTCCATGGTTACGCCTTTGGATAAGGCGATCAAAAAATACATTGATGGCCTCCCTGACTCAGTTCAGGACATTGTTACTGGTAGTAACCCCACTACAGTTAGGCAGGCCATTGAGCTATCTGCAACTTTGACTGAATCTCAGATCAGGAAACGTAAGCTTTTCCGAAAGGGTGACAAGAAACCGGTCGAGGAATCGAAACCAATCTAGGAATCAAAGACCATGGATGAACATACTGGATCCCCTAAGAAGTCAAGGAAGTGAAAGGCTTCTCAGAACTTCGCCATGGTTACTCACAATGATCAAACCGTCCTCAACCAACCAGCTCAACCCCCTACTAGAAAGCCCTACAATGGAACTGCACCCTTGTGCAACCAATGTAGCCTCCATCATCATGCCAATATAAAGTGCCGCAAATGCCAAACTTGTGGACTCATAGGCCATACAGCAAGAATTTGCCCAGCTGCAGGTGCACCAAATCAAGCTGGCAACAATCCTGCTCAAGGTCGTTTTCCACCAGGTTCTTGCTTCAACTGTGGCGAGATAGGCCATTTCCGGAGAAATTGCCCAAAGCTTGCTAATGCGAATCCAGCGCAAGGATGAGCATCTGACCGATTGGAAGACAACACTGTTTAGAAATAAACAAGCTTTATGTATTATTTTCTTTTGTTGTCAAAGATCTATGAAACAATTGTAATTGTTGTTTATAAATAAATCTTTTTATGTTACATTGCAATGTACAAATGTGATGGCATGTATAAACAACGTATCCCCTACAATACCGACAATCAAGGAGCCGTATTCCTTGAAGAACAGACTACCCCCAAAATCCTTTCAAATTTATAATCTCTTGCGTTTTCCCAAATACCCGTTTCTTTCAAGGAAACGAAGTACAAGGCGCAAGTTACAACTCTATACAAATACCTAAAGTACCACTATAAATTCTTAATAGGGTACCCAACGGTATTTCCGTATACCCTAAATTTTTTTCGTACCTTAATTCGAATATTGCGTTTTCTTAAAAACGAAATCGAATTTTTGGTAGATCATTCTATCTCTATAGATAGATTCTTGAAATGATTAAAGTGCCAAATGAAATCCACGGATTGGATTCCTGGTGTACTTTAAGTATCCGCGTCCAAAGATAACAAATTAAAAGTCAAACTAAACAACTTTGTGATTATGTGCTTATGTTCTCCCTTTATGTTCTTGGTGTGATCCAATTTTCTTTGTTGTTATCCAAATCCTCGTAGAATCTTCTATAAGGGATTCATAGTAGGATATCAGAAGGTACTACCTTAAATCCTTAATGGGCTTCTACGTAATAGTTAAGACCCGTGGATTATACAGTACTATTCCATAATTAGACCCCTTGAGTGGTCTAGTTAAACACATTGATCCAAAAATCTGGTTAGGAATATCATGTGATGATATAGCTGAAAGGACTCTATAGGTGGTCTAATTAAAGAGATCATTTATCGATCTAATTAAAAGGACCCTATGGTGGTTTAGTCACACTTATCACAGGTTTGATTTTATTCCCCTACAAATTATGAAACGCACTATGCAAACTATGCAAGGAATCACATAATTATGGACGCGTACATAATTATGGAATTTAGTGCACAGAAACCACAGCGAGTTTTGTCATGAGTCTAGAGTGAACCCTGTTCATTTCCAATTCTGATGAAGCACCCGTTGAAGAAAAATGAACTAGCTATTCATTTTTCACTTCTGAAAGAATATCCGTTGATGGAAATGAATATCCATTTGTTTAATCCTTTCATTTCCGTTTCTGAAGAAGCAACCGTTGGAAATGACTCCGTTTGTTCATTTTTGTTTCTGAAGATTATCCGTTGAGGAAATGAATATCCGTTTGATTATCCTTCATTTCCATTTCTGAAGAAGCAACCGTTGGAAATGACCCCGTTTGTTCATTTTCGTTTCTGAAGAATATCCATTGAAGGAAATGAATATCCGTTTGATTTTCCCTTCATTTCTTCCAAGAAAAATATATATATTTTTATTTGCCAAAAATAATATATTTTCTCCTTGTCAAAAATATGATATATTTTGCAATAATTGTAAAAATCATATTTTTGTTCTCTTGATGTCCAAAATGTTATTTACCAAATATACTTATGAATAGTACATTTCCGGAATAATTCTGTGAGTTATATTCCTTTGTTCGGTTTCGCCAATAATTAGGTATAATTTGTATATTCATATTCTTGGAACTTTGGTAATATTTTGGATTGTAATTTTTGGTATTTTGCTGAGTTATATTATTTCAAGTCCTAAAATAATATAACTAATACACATAATATACAAATAATCACACACATGGTGACATCTAAATATATATTTTCCTAAATACATATTTAGTCACTTTTATTATAAAAACCAACCTCCAATATTTATAATTTTTGTAACAAAAACTATGGCAAACTTTATGTAAAAATTCATGGTTTGAAATATACTTGTAAATATTTGTTTAAAAATATTTTTCTAAGTGTTTAATTTTTACAAAATTTTTGCCATGGTTTCCATGCCTTCAAGGCATATCATTTTCTTTTGTAAATCAACACAATCAATCGACAATCAATCTATACTTACCAATTTTGCCAAAATCAAGCATAACTGCTACTTCATGAACTTGAAAATTTACGAAAATTTGTAGTAACTTACTAGTGTGTTTAATAAGCTTAGTTACCCTTTAAAGTGTGGTTGTTTATTTAAAAACTTCATTTTTAAAGAAAATAGTTCTTTACAACTTGTGATCACATTTTCTAAAAATGCTTCTTCTTGGATTTTTCTTGTTACATATGTGCTTCTACACTTGTTTAACCTTTAAAAAACATGGTTGATTTCTTTAAGAACCAAGATTAAGTAAACTTTGTATTTTTTTAACTTGATTTCTTGAAAAATCATCCTTGAAATCTTAGATCTACAAGACTTACATCTTATTTTAATCATCATTTTACAAGAAAACAATTTATTATTTCAAATTAATGTCTTTCATGAGGATGATCTATTAATCTCTAACATTTTCATCCTCTCATCTTGCTAGATTATGTTTTTAGTCATCATCTAGCAAGATCATATGATGATCTACGTCATTAACATAAACAATCAATCATCAAGTATCATAACAACACTAAACAACATGATTTCTTTAAGATTTTAAGCTTATGTTCATGTTTCATGTTCAAGTTTCTTAGTGTTCTTCAAGATTAACATCATGTATCATCCTTTAACCACTTAAACAAGATGTAAAATGAAGAGTATAATGTTCTTACTACTAGCTCAAGCCTAGGGATGATCAATAGAAGAAAAGAAGTGGATAAAAGCAAATGGTGAGGGTCCTTTAGCTTCCGAAAGCTCCAAGCTTCCTTGTGCACCTTCTAACACCCTTGTATGCATGTAGAATTGGATGAAGATGAAGTGATGATGGTGGTGTGCTTGTTGTTGTTCATGGTCGAACCCAAAGAAGAGAGGAAGACAGAAGTGTGTGTGTTGTGTGATGTTGAGAATGAAGGGTGATGTTCCTTATGGTTATACTTATAACACACTAACTCTCATTCTCCATTGGTTTATATGCTCAAGAAAGTAGAAACAAGATCTATTTTAATATTAAGATAAAATCAAAAGGTGGGGTCCTTGTTTGGGCCGATTACTAGGTGGGGGGTATAGGCTTAGGATTAACTAAGTAGTTAGTTAATAGTTAGATTTCAAGTATTTAGTTAGGTGTATTAGTTAATAGATGTTATGTGATATGCTATGATGTTCGGGAACCATAACTAGCTTGGTAATGTTAAAACAATGCTTTTAGTGAAAATTTGGTGTTTCGGGTAGTGTCCGGTTGTTCGGTTGGTTACTGGTTCGTTAAGGTGCTAAACTATGCAGTTTAGTGTGCTTTATGTCACCTTTTGTGACAGTTTTGATTCCCGACACTTAGAAAAGCATTCAGGACCTTTTAACCATATTTCTACATGATATTAGTGTGTTTAAATGCTGAATTTGTTGATTTTCTGTAGAATTCTGCAGTTTATGAGAGTTTTAGGCACTTTCCGGCACTTAAACTATCTCTAGGAAGGCAGTTTTGTGATCCTTACTTTCCTACACGCTATACTAGTGTAATACTTGGTTTCTGGCTCATTCTGTGTCTCAACACATTGTCTGTCTATGTACTGAACATCCGTTAACATTTTTCTGATTTGTCTAATAATTGTGCTAACTGTGTTTCGTGCATCATTTGAATCAATAAAGTTCTCATGCAATAATGATATGACATTAAGCAGTATGTGATGCACATGTATGTATCATAGCCATAATCAGAAGGCAATTCAAGTCATTAGTTGTAATTCAGCACAGTCATTAAGCACTAATCACGGTTTAATAGTTGTACGGATACCTGGAACTTTGACAGTTGTCACATTCTCCCCCTGTTAAGAAAATTTTGTCCCGAAATTTTAAGCTTTACTACTAGCTGCAGGGGTGTTGGGGAACAAATGCGGGTATTTAGCTTTCATACGATCTTCATGCTCCTTAGTAAACTCTGGGCCGTGAGGCGCGTTCCATCGAACCTTGACGAGTTTAACAGTACTCCTCCGAGTCTTGTTAATCTTCCAATCTGTAACCTCAACGGGTTCTTCGGTTAAGTGGAGTGTGTCGTCAATATGAACTTCATCAGCAGGGATGACCACTGTTTCTTGTGTTGGACTTTTCTTCAGATTAGATACATGAAGTGTATCATGAACACCATTAAGTTCTGCCGGTAACTCCAACTTGTATGCTACAGAACCAACCCTTTCCAAATTTCTGAACGGTCCAATAAATCGTGGGTTTTACTTACCACGCTTCCCAAAGCGTGCCACACCTTTCCAAGGTGAGACTTTTAACAAAACCATATCACCCACTTCGAATTCCAAGGGATTTCGTCTTTGGTCCGCATAACTCTTCTGTCGATCACGAGCCGCCTTGATGCGCTCTCGGATCTGCATGATCTTATCGGTCGTCTCTTGGACCAGTTCGGGACCAACCAGCTATCTATCACCTGCATCTGCCCAGCATAACGGTGATCGACACTTGCGTCCGTAGTGAGCCTCAAATGATGCAACTTGGATGCTTGTATGGTAGCTGTTATTGTAGGAAAACTAAACCAAAGGTAGGTGAGTGTCCCAACTACCACCCAAGTCCATTACTCAAGCACGTAGCATATCTTCAAGCGTCTGAATCGTTCTCTCACTTTGACCATCTGTCTGTGGATGAAAAGCAGTACTCAGATTCAACTGAGAACCAAAAGCTTCTTGAAAGGATTGCTAAATCCTTGACAGAAATCGTCCATCTCTATCTGATATAATCGAGATAGGCACTCCATGACGTGCAACTATCTCCTTTAGGTACAGCTCAGCTAGCTTACCAGTGTTATCCTTCTCTCTGATTGGCAAAACGTGCGCAAACTTTGTCAAATGGTCCACAATTACCCAAATCATATCATGACCTCTAGGAGTCTTGGGCAACTTGGTTATGAAATCCATTGAGATCTGTTCCCATTTCCACATGGGTATTTCTGGCTATTGCAGAAGACCTGAAGGCTTCTGATACTCGGCCTTTACCTTGGCACAAGTCAAACACTTCCCAGCGTAAGTAGCAACATCACCCTTAAACCTTGGCCACCAGTAATAGTCCTTCAAATCTTGGTACATCTTGTCCGATCCTGGATGGATCGAGTACCTTGATTTATGAGCTTCATCGAAAATAACATCTCTAAGACCACCAAAAAGCGGAACCCAAATTCGTCCCATAAAATACAAGGTTCCTTCCTCGTTGGGTATGAATCTTTTCTCTATCCCACGGAGATATTCAGCCTTTAAGTTTTCTTTCTTAAGAGCTTCTCTTTATGCAGCACGAATTCACAACGAGAGATCTGTCTGAACAATCATCTCCAAAGCCCTAACCCTTATGGACTAAATCCTCTTTTTGCGACTCAAGGCGTCTGCACCACATTCGCCTTTCCTGGATGATATTTGATTTCGCAATCATAATCATTTAACAACCCTATCCATCGCCGTTGTCTCATATTAAGCTCTTTCTGATCGAATATGTGCTGAAGGCTCTTGTGATCTGTAAATATTGTACAGCGAGTACCATACAGATAATGCCGCCAAATCTTCAAAGCAAACACCACTACGCCTAACTCCAAATCATTTGTGGTGTAATTCTTCTCATGAACCTTTAACTGGCGAGAAGCATAAGCGATAACCTTTTGTCGCTGCATTAGCACACATCCCAATCCTTGACGTGAGGCGTCACAGTATACCACGAAGTCGCCGGTGCCTTCGGGTAGGGATAAAATAGGTGCATCGCAAAGCTTATTCTTACGTAGCTGAAAAGCTTCTTCTTGTTTCTCTCCCCATTTATACTTCTTATCCTTTTGAGTAAGGGAGGTCAACGGTTGAGCGGTTTTGGAAAAATCCTCAATGAATTGGCGATAGTACCTTGCTAAACCCAAAAACTGTCGGATCTCGGTTGGCGTCTTCGGAGTTTCCCAATTCTTAATCGCCTTGATCTTGGTGGGATCCACATGAATACCATCCTCATTTACCACGTGACCAAGGAATTGCACTTCTCGCAACCAAAATTCTCACTTCGAGAACTTAGCATAGAGTTTCTCCTTCTTTAGCAACTCTAAGATGGCTCTAAGGTGTTGCTCATGGTCTTCTTTTGTCTGCGAATAGATCAAAATATCATCGATAAATACAATCACGAATTTATCGAGATATGGCTTGCAAACTCAGTTCATCAAGTCCATAAATACTGCCGGCGCGTTTGTCAAACCAAACGGCATCACTAGAAACTTGTAATGTCCATAACGAGTTTAAAAGGCAGTCTTCGATATACTTTCTTCTTGTATCCGCAGCTGGTGATAACCCGATCGAAGATCGATCTTGCAGTAGTAACTCGAACCCTGAAGTTGATCGAACAAATCATCAATCCTCGGCAAGGGATACCGATTATTGATGGTTAACTTGTTCAGCTCTCGGTAGTCGATGCGCATATGAAAACTACCGTCCTTCTTCTTAACAAATAGTACCGGAGCTCCCCAAGGCGAGAAGCTTGGTCTAATGAATCCCTTGTCCAATAACTCCTGAAACTGCGTCGACAACTCTTGCATCTCTGAAGGCACAAGTCGATAAGGTGCCTTGGCTACAGGTGCGGCACCTAGAACTAAGTCAATATGGAATTTGACTTGTCGTTGGGGCGGTAATCCTGGCAAGTCTTTGGGGAAGACTTCAGGGTATTCCCTTACCACAGGGATATCTTCGAGCTTTGGTTCTCCGGCTTCTTTATCGACTACGTGAGCCAAGAAGGCAACACATCCTTTATGCAAAAACTTATGTGCCTTCAAACAACTGATAATCCGTAGAGGCGTATCCTGCTTCTCCCCATGAATCACGATCGTCTCTTCGTTCGCCAACGGGATATGGATAATCTTCTCATGACATACGATCTCAGCTTGATTACTCGACAACCAATCCATCCCAACTACTACGTCGAAGCTTCCCAACTCAACTGGCAGCAGATCAAGCGTAAACTCACACTCTCCAAGCTCTATCACACAGCCTCTAATCACTTCGTTTACTTCTACTAGCTTCCCATTAGCTAGTTCTATCGAATACGGGATATCTAAGTTACTGACAACTAACACAAGTATATTCTTAAACTCTAGAGATACGAAGCTATAGTCGGCACCAGTATCAAATAGCACAGATGCAAAATGTTGATTGATAGGGAACGTACCAGTGACTACGTTCGGATCTTGACGAGCTTCCCTAGCTCCAATGTTGAAGACTCTTCCCTGAGCTTGGTTGTTCTTTAGGCAATCCCGCTTGAAATGCCCTACATCACCACAACCAAAACAACCTTGGCCGCGACCATTCCCATTTCCATTTCCATTTCCGCCCTGATTGTTGTTTCCACCACGGTTACCAATACCAGCTTGATTTCCCGAACCACCACGATTTCCATTTCCACGAAAATTTCCATTTCCTCCTTGATTGCGATTTCCAGTCTAATTCCCATTACCATTGCGGTTTCCATTACCATTTCCACCAGATCCTCCATTCCTTCGTCCAGCACTGTACCAGCATGCCTCCCTGGCATGCCATACCTTGCCACAGTTCTCACATTTCCCATACCTACATTGTCCTATGTGATGATGCTGACAAATATCACACTTGGGCAGAGTACCCATGTATCCTTTCCCTTTGTTCTCAGCAGTAGCAGCACCACTCCTGACCTTGGCTGGTGGGTTAGCATCTCTACGCTTGTTAGTACCGATGTTTTTTCCATGGTACCCTTCTTGAAATTTGAGAACTTCCGTTTGTTCTCTCCAGACGACCCGACATGAGTCTCTTTCTTCTTTCCCTCGGAGATTGAAAACTTGCCCAATCTGATCGCTTCCTCAGTCAAAGCCACGCTTAAGTCAATGGCTTCAGTGATCGTTGGAGGCTTTGAAGTAGTCACCATGCTTAGTATTTGGGGTGCCAATCCCCAAATGAAACGTCCAACTCGCTTGAATTCTGGTTCTACCATGTAGGGGACAACACGAGATAAATCATGGAATCTTTGCACATATTCTGCTATCTTAGGACCATTCATCTTCAGATTCCAAAACTCGGTTTCCAACTTCTGAATTTCTGCCCTTGAACAGTATTTCTTACGCATCAACTCTTTCATCTCATCCCTAGTCATAGCATACGTTGCAGCCTCATCTAGCGTTTGAACCTAAAAGTTCCACCACGACAGAGCTCCATCTAGGAATAGTCCAGAAATGTAAGTGACTTGATGCTCCGGCGCACATGTGACACCCCAGGAAAACCAGGAAACCACGCAACTTAACTAGCTTCCTCAGTAAACACGTGCTAAATTTCGAGACAAAATTTTCTTAACAGGGGGAGAATGTGACAACCCTCAAAATTTCATGTATCCGTACGATTTATTTATGTTAATTAAAGTGCTTGATGACGGTGCTGAATTACTTAACTGCTTTCTGATTACTGTGTCATACTTACATGTGCTTGTTAACATACTAGTCTTGTGCAGAAAATTTACTAAATATTCCTGTATGCTTTCCCGAGTGTTGGGAATTAAACGTGTTACAAAAAGATATATATTAGAAACTATATGGAACAACTTAGCACCTTAACGGAACGGTACCCAACCATACAACCGGACATTACCCGGAACACAAAAATATTGTTAAACACATTGTTTCACTTTTATTAAGCTGGTTATGGTCCCCGAACATCATAACACATCATATAAATACCTAATAACTAATACCCTAACCAATACACTTAGATTTCAACTATGACCAAACTAACTAGTTACAACCTACATCTAGACCCCCCCCCCCTCCACCTATGACCGTCCAACATGGTGGCCCCACCATAGATTTTATTTGATTAATAAATTGGATTATGTTTCCTCTTTTTAAACATAAGAACCAATGGATTTTAAGTGTTGGTGGATTTATAAGTAAACCTTAAGACCATAACCTTCATTCCATTCACATTTCACCAACACCTTTCTTCTCCTTCTTTCCCCCTTGATCTCGGCCGAAACCCACAACCATACCACCACCATCTTCAAGTCTTGTTCATCCAATTTCCTAGTAATACAAAGGTGTAAGAAGCTTGTTTAAGGAGCTTGGAGCTTTCTGAAGTTCAAAGACCTTCTTCGTTTGCTATTAACCACCTCATTTCTTCTCTTGAACATCCCTAGCCTTGAGCTAGTGGTAAGAACATCCTACACTTCATATTTCATCTTATTTAAGTGGTTAAAGTAGATTACATGATGATAAACTTAAAGAACACTAAGAAACTTGAACATGAAACATGAACATAAGCTAAAGTTATGAAGAAATCATGTTGTTTTAGTGTTGATATGCTTGTTGATTCTTGTTTGTTTGTGGAAATGATGTTGATCATCATGTAGTCTTGCTAGATCATTGTCACACCCCGACCACGTAAAACAACAAAACGTGGCGGAATCATCGGGGAGTGTTGTAATAGAATCATTGTTTCATAACACATGGAAAATTGAAATTTTGTTTTATTGATTAAAGGAGTTACAATGTCTTAACAAACAAAGAATATAACATAATCAACTAGTCTTGCATCTTTTATTGTCACTAAGGCCCAAGTCCGCCTATGTGTATCTTGATCAATCCTATGTATCATCTCCTGAAACACATGTGAAAATAGGTACGTCAGCATAAAAATGTCGGCGAGTACATAGGTTTTATTGATTTAGGACTCATGACTTATAAGTTTGGAAAAAGATGTTTAACAAAAGTCAGTCATGATCCTTGTAAAAATGTTTTGTTTTATAAATCATTTGAAAAACGATGATAGATATGTATATGTAAAAGAATAATGTATGGTTAAATGAATAACCAAGTAAAATGAGTTTGTATATAACAAACAGTTTTGTAAAACAATGTCTTGTGAAAAATATGTCATTTGTATAAAATGTATAAGTCCAAATTGAATGATTTATGTAACGCTACGATATGTAATATAATACAAGCACTTATATATAGGAAGTACCAGCGGCGTATCCACCATGCTTGTATCATATTACACACATCTCGTTACTTAAATCACTTACCCAAACAAACCACCAATGTAAATTGCCCATGTCTAAACCAATTGTCAAATGTCATTGTGAAAACCATGTCAAAAATGTCTATGTCAAATGTCAATCATGTAATGTGTAAACAAAATGTCATGTATGGCAAGTGAAATATGTATCACTAAACCATAGGTGAAAATACACAAAACAAAGTATTGAAGTAAAACTTGGTTTAAATCAAAGTTATGTTTTGTGGAAATGCATGCTATACTGATACAAACACTTATGCGGTATGTTAAACGCATACATTCAAGCCTTGAGACAGACGGATAACCTTAAGTAAAGGTTATCAATGTGAAATGTTTTCGGATTCAGTCATTCCTTTCATCCAATCCAACCCATGATGTCAGGAACGGGATTTGTCAAGTCCTATGGTACCATTACTTACTACCGAGCGGCGTAGCTAATGTTAATGAATGTATATAAGTCCCGTTTTTACAAACCAAATGTTATACCGAATGTAAGCATGTGATGTGAATGTACTAAGTATGGACTAAATGAACATACATAGCATGAAAAGGTAAATGTAAATCAAATGTACTAAGTATGCTAAGTTAACATACAAAGCAGAAAAGTCATGTAAAACAATGTGCTAGCATGTTAAGTAAACATACATAGCAAAAGAAATGTAATGTAAAACAATGTGCTAGCATGCCAAGTAAACATACATAGCAAAAGAATATGTAGTATAAAACAATGTGCTAGCATGCTCAGTCAACATGCATAGCAAAACATAATGAAATCATGTACTAATAGTGTACTAATGAACATAGCAAGTATATGATATGAAAACATGGAAAGCATGAAAGTAACAAGTAGGCACATGTGTTTCACCCCAAAACGTTTGAAAAACAGTAAAAGAGGGGACTATGTACTCACTTGAGGGTGCTTAGAAGTCTTGAACAACAACCAAGCAAAGCTAGAGGGATCACGGAAATCAAACGGCACCCTATATAGATAACTACATAAATAACCGGACCTAAATCAGGAGATTGGATAGTATGAGGTTTCGTAAACCAAATGAGTATGGGAACTCATATGATATGGTTCAACAAAGCCTACATACGAAAATGGAACCTAACCTAAGTGCTTTTGACCCGTTACGACCCGTTTAGGTAGCTTATGCCACTTTAACGCGTCGTTCGCGTAAAACGCGTTCGGACCGCCTGTCACACCCCCAAATTCTACACGCGGAGTTCCACCGCTTGGAGGCGTGACATGACCAGGATCAAGCCACCAATCATATTGAACATGTAATTAATATTAAGTAAAAGTAAATGCAAACCAATCATTCAATACGATAGGTGTTCAAAACATAATTATAGTTTCAAAGTGTAGCGGAAGCATAAGTATGAAAACCCAATGTATAACATAAGTTCAAATGTTTAAATGTTTTAACATGGCATCCACGATCCATGTCCCAAAACGACCTGCTCCTCCCTCTGTGCAAGCTCCATATGTACCTAAGGTCCTGCAAGGCATGCAACAGAGAGTCAACAACTAGTTGAGCGAGTTCACAGTTAATAGTTCAGTAATCGTAATAGTATAGTAAGCCTTGTGTTCGTTCATTAAGTCATGTATCATATTAGTTCGTATCGCGGCCCTCTAGGCATGTATGCGAAGATTAGGGAAAGTTCCCAAGTATTCTAGACTAGGTATATTTGTATCGCGGCCACCCGGCATGTGTGCGAAGTTTAGTGTATAGTTCGCGGCCTTCCTAGGCATGTGTGCGAAGATTAGTCATATTATCGCGGCCAACCCCGGCGTGTGTGCGAAGATCAGTTCAATAAGTATCACTAGTCTAGTCGTATCTTATCAATAACCCTTCCTCACCCAAGGACCATATAACTAAGTTCCATAAGCTAGGTAAGTACAAGTAAATAATCCAAACCCATTCCCACCCTGGGAACCCCATGCCTTGGCTGTGTGAACTCACCTTGGTTTGCTCGGTATGCTAAGTATGTGCTCACAGTTAATCAATCAAGTCCTAGAGTGCACGTATACGAAATCAGTTTATATTCCCGAAGTTCATGCATGCATATACCATCGTATAAAATAACACATAAACAATTACCAAGTAGCACATAGCACGTATTCTGAATTATAACAGTCATGCGTATCAGCTAACAGTTGTTAATAGTTCTAGTTAACTTCTAACAGAAATTAACCAAGTTACTGTGTAGATTAACCTTTCGGCGAAACGCCCCCAGTTTCGCCGTGACCCCTCTCCGACGAAACACCCTCCGTTTCGTCTTGTCATCCCTCGGCGGAACACTCTTGATTCGTCAGGTTGTTTTGTCATGATTAGTCTTGGCGAAACACAATCAAAAGTGTTTCGCCAATACCCTTGCTACGCTAACACAGAACAATAATATAGGTTCTTAAATTTGCGGTTGACATTAAAATGCTATTGGGCCGATCCAACAGCCAATGGCCTTCATGGACCGCCCATCACCACCAATCAACATGGAACACAAAAGATCCCTATGCTAGTGACTTGTTCTTGGCCTGTGCAACTATCATTTGACCCACCTACAAGATGGAAGTCCCATGCCATTGGACCAAAAATGCACAGCCAAGGTTTCCCATTGGACCTCCAATATCAAACTCAAACCAAATAGTCAACTGCACAACACCATTTGTCGGATTCATCATCATCATTACGCTATACATGGATCAAGTTGAAAACATTAAACGATCACATGCTCTCTGACAAATCCATGTGCAATTATGAGACAAATCCATGTGCAAATATGAATGCTATGACCGACTTCTATCACATTGGCTGCACTTTTCAATATAATTCACATGCATAATCATATAATCTAATTGCATATATATATTAAATCCATAACAAAGTTATCTAACGGTTACATCATAGCATCAATTCCATCACACGGTCATCATTCAGTTATTATTTGACATCTGAAATCATAAAAAAATCACGATCCCCACGTATCCGACATACGATTGAACACATAACTCTAATCTGCTATTCATCTATAATCACATCAACAACGAATCAAAATCATCCGTATTAACATTGAACATAAGCAATATACATCACACCACAGATCTATTGGTAACAACAAATAGTTCACGATGATTTCAATCAGATGATTATAAACAATTGATTACTAACCGTATGTAGGATGGAACAAACAAGAACTCCAAAAGGACAGATAGTTGCCGTCGAGTGTAAAGGAGAGTCTAGGGTTTGCCGAATAAAACTTCTCGTAAAAGTTGTGATCCGAATATACATATAAGTGATTAACTACTGGGCCTAAAGCCCATTTTGATTTCACTAACTATAGTGGACGAAAACATTTGGGTGTTTTCGTGAGGGAGGTGATTTCGAATGGGGGTGTTTGGCATGAGCTCCATATTTTATTAACAATTAATCAAACCTCTTATCATATACACACTTACAATACACACCAAGGATATAACATATATCAATCACAGTACAATTTAACGTATTACAACGTGTACATTTGTGAAACAATCAAGTCGTGTAAACAAACAATCTAAACAATTAACGCGCAATAATACGAAGATGGAATCTCAGAAACTCGAGTTGTCACATTATCCCCAACTTGAAAGAAATTTTGTCCCGAAATTTAGCACGCGGTTACTGGGGAGCTAGTTGTGTTGTTTACTGGTTTTCCTGGGGTGTCACATCATCCCCCCGTTGATTTGGAATTTCGTCCCGAAATTCTGCAGTAGTAGCTTCAGCCTCAGTAGTGGTTGCATTGGTTCCGAATAACCGGGGATACTTGAGTTTCATTTGATCTTCACGCTCCCAGGTGAACTCTAGGCCGCGACGGGAGTTCCAACGAACTCGAACAAGAGGGATTCTCGTGTTCTTGAGGACCTTAACATCCTGGTCTGTGATTTCAACAGGTTCCTCGACGAACTGCAACCGCTCGTTGATAGTGAGCTCCTTCAAAGGAACTATGAGGGTCTCATCTGAAAGGCACTTCTTCAGATTTGACACGTGAAAAACATTGTGAACTGCACCGAGTTCAGCTGGTAAGTTCAGTCTGTAGGCCACTTAGCCTATTGTTTCTGCAATTTCGAATGGTCCGACATACCGCGGATTGAGTTTGCCCCGTTTGCCAAAACGAACCACACCCTTCTAGGGTGAGACTTTAAGTAAAACCCGGTCCCCGACCTGAAATTCCAATGGCTTCCTACGCTTATCCGCGTAGCTTTTCTGACGGTCGCGAGCTGCCGCCATGCGTTGTCGTATTTGTGCAATCTTTTCCGTGGTGTTCGCTATAAGTTCTGGGCCCGTGATCTGACTATCCCCCACCTCTGCCCAACAGAGAGGTGACCGGCATTTACGCCCGTACAATGCCTCAAATGGAGCGGCTTGTATGCTGGTGTGATAACTGTTATTGTATGAAAACTCCACTAAAGGGAGATGCTTTTCCCAGCTGTTGCCAAAATCGATAACACATGCCTGAAGCATGTCTTCTAAGGTTTGAATCGTGCGCTCAGACTGCCCATCCGTCTGAGGGTGATATGCTGTGCTCATATCTAACCGAGAGCCAAAAGCCTTGTGCATTGCTTGCCATAGTTCTGATGTGAATCGTGCATCGTGATCCGAAATGATAGAGGTGGGCACCCGTGCCTTGAGACTACTTCTTTCAAGTATATGTCTGCTAGTGTGGAAAACTTGTCTGTTTCTTTGATTGCCAAGAAGTGAGCAGACTTGGTGAGTCGATCCACGATCACCCAAATAGTATCGTTCCCACGCTGGGATCTAGGTAGGCTTGTAACAAAATCCATGGAAACTTCCTCCCATTTCCACTGTGGTATCTTTGGTTGCTGGAGTAGGCCCGCTGGTTTCTGATATTCTGCCTTGACTCTTGCACAAGTCAAGCATTTACTGACATAGGTAGCAATGTGGGCCTTCATGCTAGGCCACCAATAAGTTGTTCTGATGTCTTTGTACATCTTATCCGACCCTGGATGTACCGAGTAGCGAGACTTGTGAGCTTCATCCATTACCAGCTCGCGTAAGTCTCCAAAAAGTGGAAACCAAATACGCCCCGTTACATAGTAGGCGTCGTCTTCCTTCTGTTCTAATCATTTCCTTGAGCGGCGTAGCGCTTCAGCCCTAACGTTTTCTGGTTTTAATGCTTCTACCTGAGCATCTCGTATCTGTGCTGGAAGACTAGACTGAATGATGAGCTGCAATGCTCGCACGCGCTTAGGGGTAGTGTCTTTCCGACTGAGGGCGTCAGCCACAACATTGGCTTTGCCTGGATGGTACTTGATAGCGCATTCGTAATCGTTCAAAAGTTCGACCCATCTTCGTTGACGCATGTTCAAATCCTTTTGCTTAAGGATATGCTCAAGACTCCTGTGATCGGTGTAAATTGTGCACTTGGTACCGTACAGGTAGTGTCGCCATATCTTAAGCGCGAAAACAACAGCTCCCAGCTCTAAATCGTGCGTCGTGTAGTTCCGTTCGTGAACTTTAAGTTGGCGCGAAGCGTAAGCAATAACTTTATCCCTTTGCATCAATACACAACCAAGCCTCTGTATCGATGCGTCACAATAGACCACAAAATCATCCGTGCCCTCTGGTTTTGAGAGAATAGGTGCGCTGCACAGCCTATCCTTTAAGTACTGAAAAGCGGTTTCATGTGTATTACCCCAACGGTAGGTGACACCTTTCTGTGTCAGTAGTGTAAGCGGCTGCGCGATCTTTGAGAAGTCTTTGATAAATCGTCTGTAGTAACCCGCCAAACCCAAGAATTGGCGTATTTCCGTTGGAGTGCGAGGCGCAGGCCAGTTTCTGATCGAATCTACCTTGGATGGATCAACATGAATCCCATCCTTGTTTACCACGTGACCCAGAAAGTGGACTTCTCGAAGCCAGAAGTCACATTTTGAAAACTTAGCGTACAGCTGTTCTGATCGTAGAAGTTCCAAGATAATTCGTAGATGCTGTTCATGTTCCTCCTGACTCTTGGAGTAGATCAGAATGTCATCGATGAAGACAATCACAAACTTGTCTAAGTATGGTTTACACACCCTGTTCATAAGATCCATGAAAACTGCCAGCGCGTTGGTCAACCCGAATGGCATGACTAGGAACTCGTAGTGGCCGTAGCGAGTTCTGAATGCTGTTTTGGAGACGTCCTCATCCCGGACTCTCAGCTGGTGATAACCTGACCTCAGGTCTATCTTGGAGTAGTAGCTCGACCCTTGTGTCACACCCCCAAAATCCCACACGCGGAGTACTACCGCTTGGGAGTGTGACTGACCAGGATCAAGCCATCAATCATATCAAACATAGCATTTAATAATAAAAGTAGATAAAGTAAATCATCACGACATGATTGATGTTCAAAACCAAGCTTTGTTTAAGTAGCGGAAGCATAATAATGAAAACCCAAAATAAGTTCAAATATCATAAGTGTTCAATTAGCATTCACGATCCTTTGCCCACAACGACCTGCTCCTCCCTGTGCAAGCTCCATAAAGTACCTAAGGTCCTGCAAGGCATGCAGCAGAGAGTTAACAACTAGTTGAGCGAGTTCACAGAAAGTAAGTTCAGTAATTGTAATAGTATGAGTCGTATTATGTTCGTTCATTGTTCATGTATAGTATTGGTTTCCATCGCGGGCCCTTTCGGCATGTATGCGAAGATTTGGGTTAGTACTCCCAAATATCCTAGACTATGTATATTTGTATCGCTGGCCACCCTGGCATGTGTGCGAAGTCCTAATATGTATAGTTCGCAGCCTTCCTGAGGCATGTGTGCGAAGATCAGTCATAATTATCGCAGCCAACCCTTGGCGTGTGTGCGAAGATCAGTTCAAGTAGGTATACTAGTCTAGCCGTATCGTATCATTTACCATCCTCACCCTGAGGACTATATCATTAGGTTCCATTAACTAAGTACGCACGAATTAATCATCCAAACCCATTCCCACCCTGGGAACCCCATGCCTTGGCTGTGTGAACTCACCTTGGGTTGCTCGGCAGATACACAAAGAAGAGGGTTCTCGAACTAACAGTGGTCAACCACGTCCTAACAGGGTTACCACACAAGTCAGGTTTGGTTCAAGCAATGCACGTATGAATCACATAGTCTAACAAGTCACGAGCACGTATAGTTCATGGCAACACGTTCGGTACGTTAACAGTCAAGAGCATATCATATTCATTCTTGTGCGTTTTAGGATATAAGCCCAATGTACTCGGCCCAACATGTTGTGCGATCCAACATGTACCGGCCCCAAATAGTGTAAGTGATCCAATAATATACATATATATACGGCCCAAATATCATACACATTCTCGGCCCAATTTAACAAACCAGCAAACACCTTGTGCGACCCGGTTACCCTTGTGCGATGTATCAAATACCCGGCCCACAGTTTAGAAGCCCAAATAACAAATAAACAGCAATCTGGTGTGGCCCAGTTCGTCTTGTGCGACTGGACGATTCTTGTGCGATCAGTGTGGGCTTGTACGGCCCAGTCGCCTTGTGTGATCCGTACCAGCCCAGTCCAGCATGCACGTCCGGCCCAATATGTGGTAGCTTGTGCGACTGAGGACTGCTTGTACGCTCGGGTCCTCTTGTGCGAAGAGACCCCTTGTGCGACTAAGGGACCTTGTGTGATCCGTAACAAACTTCCAATTATCATGCCATCGGTTACAATCAATTAACAGTTTCCAATTTTACATCAATCAATCAACAAAATCAAAGATTCTATCCCATCCCTTAATCGATCAAACAAGCATAATCTATCACAAATTCATATGAACCCTAACCTAAACATATGAACAATTTAACAAGCATGAAACCGAATTATGAACATTGGTTCTCGAAACAGCAAGATAAGATCCGATTTGCATGAACATCAACAACAATCAAACCTCCTAAATTCACAAGCAAGGCGTAGCAACATCAAATCGGTTCTAGCTTAACATCATGCAATAATATATACAAGAACAACACATATTCAATCCTAATCGGTTGATCTAAGCATGGAACATATAAATCACAGTGTACATCATACAATCAAGTACCAAACAAACACCAAAACACTAACCGGATGAAAGTAGAGGATCGATCCGGTTCACAAGCTTCGAAGGGTGTGTGTGTGTCGTCGGGTTCTCAAGCAAAACGAGAGAGAGAAAGTCGTCTAGGGTTTCTTGTGTGTGATAGTGTTGTTGTGACAAATGAGGATTAAACATCCTCACATGTGTTATGCGATCCAAATAAGGAGTGGGCCGAACCCCCAATGGGCTGCCCATGATTCGGATGTAAGTAACACGGCCCAAAGGGCTTGTGCGATCGGGTGGATGTTGTGCTCTTCATTTATGTTGTGCGGTTTGGTTATACATTGTACAATCCATATATGTTACACGTATGTTTAACACACTACAATCTCATAACGCTTATCATAATAAAACGTAACATTTAACATAACATATCGTTAAATCAAAGCATCACATAAGCACGTAACGTTATACAAGTTAAGTTCGAATTTCGAGTTGTCACATTATCCCCAACTAAAAAGAAATTTCGTCCCGAAATTTGGTACGCACTCACTGAGGAAGCTGGGTAAGCTGTATTGTTCACTGGTTTTCCTGGGGTGTCATATCCTCCCCTCGTTGATCTGGAATTTCGTCCCAAAATTCCGAAGTAGTAGCTTCAGCCTCAGTAGTGGTTGCATTGGTTCCGAATAACTGGGGGTACTTTTCTGTCATCCTGTCTTCGCGTTCCCAGGTGTACTCTGGGCCACGTTTGGAGTTCCAACGTACTCGAACAAGAGGGATTCTCTTGTTTTTGAGGACCTTCACATCCCGGTCCGTGATTTCAACTGGTTCCTCGACGAACTGCAACCGCTCGTCGATAGTGAGTTCTTTGAAAGGAATGATAAGGGTCTCATCTGACAGGCACTTCTTCAGATTCGACACGTGAAAAACATTGTGAACTGCCCCGAGTTCAGCTGGTAGGTTTAGCTTGTAGGCTACCTTGCCTATCTTCTCTATGATCTCGAACGGTCTGACATACCGCGGATTGAGTTTGCCCCGTTTGCCAAAACGAACTACACCCTTCCAGGGTGAAACTTTTAATAAAACCCGGTCCCCGACCTGAAATTCCAATGGCTTTCTACGCTTGTCCGCGTAGGCTTTCTGACGGTCGCGTGCTGCCGCCATGCGTTGTCGTATCTGTGCTATCTTTTCTGTGGCGTCCACTACAATCTCTGGACCCGTGATCTGACTATCCCCCACCTCTGCCCAACAGAGAGGTGACCGGCATTTACGTCCGTACAATGCCTCGAATGGAGCGGCTTGTATGCTGGTGTGATAACTGTTATTATATGAGAACTCCACCAAAGGGAGGTGCTTTTCCCAGCCGTTGCCGAAGTCTATAACGCATGCCCTAAGCATGTCCTCAAGTGTTTGAATCGTTCGCTCAGACTGCCCATCCGTCTGAGGATGATATGCTGTGCTCATGTCTAATCGTGAGCCGAAAGATTTGTGCATCGCTTGCCATAGTTCTGACGTGAATCGTGCATCCCGATCCGAAATGATGGAGGTGGGCACCCCGTGCCTCGAAACAACTTCTTTGAGATAAACGTCTGCGAGAGTGGAGAACTTATCCGTTTCCTTTATAGCCAGGAAGTGTGCAGACTTGGTGAGTCGATCCACGATCACCCATATGGTATCATTCCCCCGCTGGGATCTAGGTAGGCCTATAACGAAATCCATGGAAATTTCTTCATATTTCCATTGAGGTATCTTAGGCTGCTGAAGTAGGCCAGCTGGTTTCTGATATTCAACCTTGACTCTCGCACAGGTCAAGCATTTTCCAACGTACGTAGCGATGTGGGCCTTCATGCTAGGCCACCAATAAGTAGTCCTGATATCGTGGTACATTTTATCCGACCCTGGATGTACCGAGTAGCGAGACTTGTGAGCTTCATCCATTACAAGTTCGCGTAGACCGGCATAAAGTGGGACCCAAATACGCATCGTTACATAGTAGGCGCCGTCTGCCTTCTGTTCCATTCGTTGTCGTGAGCCGCGTAAGGCTTCAGCTTTGACATTTTCGGGCTTCAATGCTTCCACCTGAGCATTTCGTATCTGTACTGGCAGACTGGACTGTATAGTAAGCTGTAGCGCTCGCACGCGTCGTGGTAGAGTGTCTTTCCGACTGAGGGCATCAGCCACAACGTTGGCTTTGCCTGGATGGTACTTGATGGCGCATTCGTAATCATTCAGTAACTCGACCCATCGCCGTTGACGCAAGTTCAAATCCTTCTGCTTAAGGATATGCTCGAGACTCCTGTGATCGGTGTAAATCGTGCACCTGGTACCGTACAGGTAGTGTCGCCATATCTTAAGCGCGAAAACAACAGCTCCCAGCTCTAAATCGTGCGTCGTGTAGTTCCGTTCGTGAATCTTAAGTTGGCGCGAAGCATAAGCAATAACCTTGTCGCGCTGCATTAACACACATCCAAGTCCCCGAATTGATGCATCACAATAAACCACGAAGTCATCTGTGCCCTCTGGCAAAGAGAGGATAGGTGCACTGCAAAGTCTATCCTTTAAGTGTTGAAAAGCAGTCTCCTGGGGTTCTCCCCAGCGATAGGTGACACCCTTCTGTGTCAGTAGCGTAAGCGGCTGAGCAATCTTTGAAAAGTCTTTAATAAACCGTCTGTAGTAACCCGCCAAACCCAAAAATTGGCGTATCTCCGTTGGCATACGTGGTGCAGGCCAGTTTCTGATCGAGTCTACCTTGGATGGATCAACATGGATCCCATCCTTGTTCACTACGTGGCCTAGGAAGTGGACTTCACGAAGCCAGAAGTCGCATTTCGAAAGCTTAGCGTACAACTGTTCCTTCCGAAGGAGTTCCAAAATAAGGCGTAGGTGCTGCTCGTGTTCCTCCTGACTCTTGGAGTAGATCAGGATGTCGTCGATGAAGACAATGACGAACTTGTCAAGATAGGGTTTGCACACCCTGTTCATAAGATCCATAAATACGGCAGGCGCGTTCGTTAACCCGAACGGCATGACAAGAAATTCGTAGTGACCGCAGCGAGTTCTGAATGCTGTTTTGGAGACGTCCTCATCCCGGACTCTCAGCTGATGATACCCTGACCTTAAGTCTATCTTGGAATAGTAGCACGACCCTTGCAACTGGTCGAATAAATCATCTATACGTGGAAGAGGATAACGGTTCTTCACCGTCACCTTGTTGAGTTCCCTGTAGTCTATACACATCCTGAAGGTACCGTCCTTCTTTTTCACAAATAGTACTGGAGCTCCCCAAGGCGAAGAGCTTGGACGAATGAAGCCCTTTTCCAAGAGCTATTGTAGCTACTTTGACAGTTCCTCCAATTCTGATGGAGCTAGACGATATGGTGCGCGAGCTATGGGTGCTGCTCCTGGAGCGAACTCGATTTGAAATTCGACCTGACGGTGAGGCGGTAAGCCAGGTAAATCTTCAGGAAACATGATGTGTGTAAAATGCAACATGTAAAACACATCAATTAAGGCATAAAACTAACCCTTTTTAAGTACTAATGTTGGAAAAGAGTGTTTTTGTCTTCCTTTTGTATTTTCAGGATGAAATGAGCTCAAAATCACAAAAGAAGCAAAAAGACCACTAATTCTACCATAAATACAAGAAAAGGAACAAAAGTGGACAGCCCGGACCCTCAACGGCACTTCCCAAAGCAAAAAGGAAGAAACAGAGTCTGAACACGCCCCGTGTCCAGCGAACACGGGGGCGTGCCCAGGAAGCAGCAGAAAAGACAAACCAGTAGAAGCTTCCATTGCCCACCACGGGGCCGTGTCCAGCGAGCACGGGGGCGTGGTGAAAGTACAGCAGGCGCATTAATTGTAATTCGCAATTACAATTAATGAGGAGAGAGAGTGTCAGGCGGGCACGGGGCCATGTCCAGCGGACACGGGGCCGTGTCCAGCCTTCTGTTCAGCCTATAAATAGAGGAGCTTGGCTTCATTCTCTCTCATCCCTTGGCACACCACCTCTCTCACACCTCATCCACCACCCACCACCACCATAACACCATCATCCACCACCATCATCCATTGTCCATCTAGAGTGTGTGAGTCGTCTCGGGATCCAAGATTGATCGTAAGAGTTCTTGACAATCAAGGCCATGTTTGCCTAAGTCTCTTACATCACTTGGTGAAGACAAGTGTTTAGTATAATACTTTTTATTTTTAATCTTTTGCACTTTTTATTTGGTTTTGTATTAATGACTTTAATAACTAGTTACTTATGTTGAAGGTGATCTTTCCTTATCGTTTGTCCGTGGTGTCTTGGCATTATTTTACTGTCTATATAAAATAAAAGATTTTCACCATTCATATCTCCACGGTCTATATGGAGGTATGTTGGCTACCTGGTCGGGGGTTAAGGGAACGGTTTGGTAAGGGTCTTGCCCTTGTTCAGCGTTTAGAGGTCCTGCTTGGGACCTGGGTCAAATTTAGTAGGATCTCCTTCAATGCCCATAGGTATTGGATGGCGGGGATCCAAACTCTTTGACCCCCTCATAAGTTAACTACTATTAATACTATAACCCGGCTATTTAGGACTGTATCCCTGCTGACTCAGACTACTTAGCCGAGGATAACGTCACCGCCAAAAGCGGGGCCTACCATAATTTGCATTAATAACTTAATTCATTATCTTTCAATAATCCGACCCTTTAGGATTGTATCCTTGCTGACTCAAACTACTGGGTTGAGGGTAACGTCGCCTTCAAAAGAGGGGCCTACTACAATAACTAAGATAATCTCTTAAACAAGTGCAAAAGTGCGAAAATAATCAAAGGTTATACTAATACACGTGTCGGATCCAAGTGATTCATCTTGTCTATCTGTTTTTATTTTATTTTTATTTTTCAGCATTTAGTTAGTTTTTATTTTCTTAGTTTAAAACATTTTTCTAACCTTTTTGATTTGATTAGACGTTGAGGATAAACCAGTATTAAAAGCTCTTGTGTCCTTGGACGACCTCGGTATCTTACCAACACTATACTACGTCCACGATGGGTGCACTTGCCCATATGTGTGTTTAGTGTTAGTGAATATCGTGTTTTATAAATTTAAAACTTGGCTAAAAGTGTAAAAAGAGCTTAATTATATATTAAAAACATATACACACTGACACGCATCAAGTTTTTGGCGCCGCTGCCGGGGACACAAGGATTTTAAGAAAGCTTAAAATCGACGGCCTAATCTATTTTTCAAAACTTTTTTCAAAACGCGCGCATTTTTCTGCATTTTAGTGTAGTTTTGCATTTACAGTAGCCTGAACACGGGGCCGTGCTCGCTGAACACGCCCCCGTGCTGCATATTTTAGAGTAGATACCCAGATACAGAGTCTGAACACGGGGCCGTGTTCACCCAACACGCCCCCGTGCTCAACGTGACCAGTAACTTTAATTAAAACGCCCAGATACAGACCCTGAACACGGGGCCGTGTCCACCCAACACGGGGTCGTGTCCAGCCTCTGTTTCCGTCTTGTTTTTTTTGTTTTCTGGTCCCGAGACTCAGTTGTGATCTGTTGAGTGATTCTTATGGATCAATACTCAAGAGGTTACAACTACACCTATGATGAGGATGATTATAGGGGTAATTATTGTACTAATTGTCGTAATACACGCTCGGTTCAATATGATACTTCATATCAACCATCCAATTCATACAACCATTATGAGGAGCCCAGGTACGAGCCATCAACTTCATACACATCCTATGAAGACCAAAGGTATGAACCTCCTCCCTCATACTCATATTTTGAGGAACCAAGGTATGAGCCTTCATACTCATACTTTGAAGATTCAACATATGAGCCACCACCTTCATATTCTTACTATGAGGAACCATGGCGTGAACAACCCACCTCATATGAGTACTATGAAGAACAAAGTTTCGACCCTTATCCATCATATACTTACAATGAAGAACAATGGTGTGAACCATCTACTTCATATGAGTACTATGAGGAACCAAGGATCGAACAACCGGATTCAAGCTATGAGGATCCAAATTCTTTCAATCTCACCGAAGTAACTAATAGGATATTGGAACACATTAAAACTATCGAACGTTGCATAAAAGAATCCCGCGCAAGGGAAGAGGAATCCCGCGCAAGAGAAGAGCTAAAAAATGATAATAACGTAGAGATAGTTGAAAGTGTAAAAATGGAAGAACAAGAAAGTGAAAAACCGACACATGAGTTAAACAACGAAAATGGTGAGTCCGATAATGTTAAAATTCAAGAAGAGTCTAATTTTGAAGAAATTAACCTCTTGTCACCTACTTTCGAAAATCATTGTTTAATAACCCCTCATGCCAAGTTTTTAAAAGAGTTAAACACTAGTGCTAAAATCAAAGACTTATTAAGTGTTAAGTTAACTAATGATCAAACCTCGCTAATAAAAGAAGACCCTTTTGAAATTAACATTACACCGGTTCCATGTTTCTTTCAAAATTCGTTTATTAGTAATATCACTATTGATAAAGATCTTTGTGTTAACATAATGCCTAACTATATTTTTGAAAAATTAAGTGCTAGTGATTTTACTCCACTTCAAATACCCATTTTTCTATCCAATCGGAAAGTAATAAAATCAATCGGTGTAGTTGAAGATGTTTTCGTTCAAACAAATCAAATGGTAATCCCAACCGATTTCGTCATCCTAGATGACGCCCCCTTAGTCTTGGGAAAACCTTTTGTACAAACTCATAGAGCTTTGAAAAACCAGAAATTCAACAATCTACCTCTCCAATTAGGGGCATTCAAAAGGAGCATAGATCTTGAGCGCTCAATGAAATATCCTTTTGGCAACAATGACCCCCTAATTGAAGATGAAGCTGAACCACCCGATACAACCAACGAAGAGGACCACTTTGTCGAGGAAGAGATAGCCATAGAACAAACCTTTAAGGTTCTTGATCTAGATGAGCCACAAAATAAGGTGTCTTCTAAAGACCCACCCATTGAGCTCAAAGAACTTCCTAAAGGTTTGGAATATGCTTTCCTAGGCAAAGAAGGTAGTTTACCCGTAATTATTTCATCTAAATTAAGTAATATAGAAAAAGAGAAATTAGTTAACCTACTTAAAAAACACAAAAACGCGATCGCTTGGAAGCTTGTAGATATTAAAGGAATAAGCCCTTCCATGTGCACGCACAAAATTTTAATGAATGATTACTACAAAACGGTAATTCAACCACAACGAAGAGTGAACCCCAATGTTCAAGAAGTGGTTAAGAATGAAGTCATCAAACTACTCGACGCCGGACTAATCTACCCTATCTCCGATAGCCCGTGGGTAAGTCCCGTTCAAGTAGTCCCAAAGAAAGGAGGTATGACGGTAATAACTAACGAGAAAAATGAATTAATCCCAACGAGAACCGTCACAGGATGGAGAGTCTGTATAGATTATAGGCGATTAAATGAAGCAACTAGGAAAGACCACTTTCCTTTGCCCTTCATTGATCAAATGTTAGAAAGATTATCCGGTCATAAATTTTATTGTTTCTTAGATGGTTTTTCAGGTTACTTTCAAATACCGATAGCACCAGAAGACCAAGAGAAAACAACTTTCACATGTCCCTACGGAACTTTTGCATATCGACGCATGCCATTCGGTCTATGTAATGCGCCTGCAACATTCCAACGTTGTATGGTTGCCATTTTCCATGATATGATCGAAAAGACAATGGAAGTCTTCATGGATGACTTTTCCATCTTTGGAGACTCATATGACCAATGCCTCGATAATCTTGAACGAATGCTATCCTGATGTGAGGAAACTAACCTCGCCCTTAATTGGGAAAAATGCCATTTCATGGTAACAGAGGGAATAGTACTCGGTCACAAAATCTCAAGCGAAGGAATGGAAGTTGATCGAGCAAAAATAGAGACTATTTCTCGATTACCTCCTCCATCCTCCGTGCGAGCAATCAGAAGTTTCCTAGGACATGCCGGATTTTATAGAAGGTTTATCAAAGACTTTTCAAAAATTTCAAGACCTCTAACAAAATTACTTGAAAAAGATGCACCCTTCATCTTTGACAAGGAATGCAGTCAAGCATTTCTAACCCTCAAGGAAATGCTAGTCAATGCACCTATCATGATAGCGCCAGATTGGAAATTTCCTTTCGAAATCATGTGCGATGCAAGTGACTTCGCTGTTGGAGCAGTCTTGGGACAAAGAAAAGAAAAACATTTCCACCCAATTTATTATGCTAGTAAAACTCTTAATGATGCGCAAGAAAATTATACAACTACAGAAAAAGAATTACTAGCGGTGGTATTTGCTTTTGATAAATTTCGTTCTTATCTTGTTCTTTCTAAAACAATAGTCTATACAGACCATGCAGCCATCAGGTACCTCTTCAAGAAGCAAGACGCAAAACCCCGTTTGATAAGATGGATTCTACTCCTCCAAGAATTCGACATTGAAATCAAGGACAAAAGAGGAGCAGAAAACACTGCTGCAGATCATCTCTCACGCTTAGAAGACCCAGCTTTGGAGACAACCAGAGACGAGCAAATCAACGAGAAATTTCCCACAGAATCCTTGGAAATGATGGAAAGTAGACAAGAACCATGGTATGCCGACTACGCTAATTTCTTAGCTAGCGGTGTAGTCACCAAAGGATGGCCACATCATCAAAGAAAAAAATTCTTTGCTGATGTAAAGCATTACTTTTGGGAAGACCCCTATCTTTTCAAAATGTGTGCCGACCAGCTCATCCGAAGGTGTGTCTATGGTAATGAAGCACGAAGAATTCTCCATCATTGTCATGAAGGTCCATACGGAGGACATCATGGTGCCGCAAGTACCGCACGAAAGGTATTTGATTCAGGATTTTACTGGCCGACCATTTACAAGGATGCACAAAACCTTGTAAAGACATGTGATGCATGCCAAAGATCAGGTAATATTTCTTCCAAAAATGAAATGCCTCAAAATGGCATTCTCGTCTGTGAAATCTTTGATGTGTGGGGACTCGATTTCATGGGACCTTTCTCACCTTCAAAGGGAAATAAATATATACTTGTGGCAGTCGATTACTTGTCTAAATGGGCAGAGGCCGAGGCTCTTCCAACAAATGATGGAAGAGTGGTGGTAAAATTTCTGAAAAGGCTGTTCTCTCGTTTCGGGACACCAAAGGCTTTGATAAGTGATAGAGGTACCCATTTTTTGCAATCATCAACTCGAAAAAATATTAACAAGGTATGGGGTCTATCACCGGGTCTCAACGGCATATCATCCTCAAACAAATGGGCAAGCCGAAGTGACTAATCGAGGTTTAAAGCGAATACTTGAAAAAACCGTAGGAATAAATAAAAAAGAATGGGCCGATAAATTAGACGACGCTTTATGGGCTTTTCGAACTGCTTATAAAACCACTATAGGCACAACCCCATATAAACTCGTCTATGGAAAAAGTTGTCACTTACCAGTAGAAATAGCTCACAAAGCCTACTGGGCAATAAAAAACGTAAACTTAGATTTGGAAAATGCCGGTAAAAATCGATTTTGTCAAATAAACGAATTAGACGAGCTTAGGAATTGTGCGTATTCTAACTCCGAAATTTATAAAGAAAGAATGAAAAATTTGCATGATAAATATATTAAATCTAATGAATTTCGGGTGGGAGACCAAGTTCTATTGTTTAATTCACGACTTCGATTATTTCCTGGTAAGTTAAAATCTAGGTGGTCAGGACCTTTTTCCGTCACCCATGTTTTTCCACACGGTGCAGTAGAAATTAAAACTCGAAATGGGACACCATTTAAAGTCAATGGCCAACGGCTGAAACTCTACCGAGGATCCATTGAGGATGAGGAAGAGGAGATCTCACTTCAGACGGTTAACGAATAAACTCGTACCCGACATGTTACAGGTAAGTGTACGTTTAAAAACCGGTAAATCGTCTAACCATTTTTCGGAAATAAGGGGCATGCACACGAGCACATAAAAAAAAAATTTAATTTTCAAAACTTTGCCCGGCACGGGGCCGTGTCGAGGCGACTGTCGGGATAAAACCCTCTTTTCCTATCAGTTACACCATTCCACACGCCCCGTTTAGCCGAAAACTCTCTGGTTTGAGGCGATTTTCTGCAGTTTTTCTACGTCACCACCGAATCTAACAACGTCAAGGTATGATTCTATCTTCATTAGTAGTTAGATTAGTTACTTGCATGTAGTTAAAACATCAAAAATTAGGGAAAAATCTAGGGTTCTTCATGTTCATCCGGATCGAACTCAAAATTTTTGATGAAATTTGTTAGTAGTAGTTTAGATTAGAGTAGTAGAAAGTAACTAGGCATATATTGTTGATAGATTTGTCCGATTTCCAAATGAAACCCCAAACCCTTGTTCTTGAAACGAAAAACACGAAATTGAAAGGGTAAACGGTTTGTTTTAGGAAAAATGACACTTAGGGTTTCATTTTCGGGGGAAACCGCTACTATTGGGCTAAAAATTTTCAGGTTTTCGAAACCGGGACGAAAAATGGAATTTTTGGGTTACAGACGCCTGGACACGGGGCCGTGTCCGCTGAACACGGGGCCGTGTCCAGCCCACTGTTTGCAGTTTCACTTTGATTTTCCTGGTTTCGTACTAACTTTTTATGTATTCTTTTCAGATGTCAAAATTCACAAGGTTTGGCGCAAATGAACTGGACGCTAGGGCACGGTACGAGGTACTACAAACAAGACCGGAAGAGTACCCAAGGCGGGCGTGTACTGATTTGCTAACCATGGTGAACCAACTTGACCGCTTCAACAACATTGTGAGGGGTCCACTGCATGCCGCATTGACCACCCGACTACGGTCGGTACATCAATGCACGATGGAGTTCTACAGCACCTTCATTTTCAACTCGAGGCGCGAACCGTTTGATCATGACGCGGTTGAATTTCGATGTGGAGGGACCACGTTTAGAACCTCCATGGCACAGTTTGGAGCCATCATTGGGCTGTATAGTGAAGAAGAAGCGGGGAATGAAGAGAATACAGGGGGGTTACGAGACTTGGATGCAACTGAACGCCAGGCCGCATGGGCTCAAATAGGTGAAGGAATCTACAACCAAAGCAGCACCAAAAGTACCAAACTGAGAGACCCGTTATACCGCTACATCCACAGGCTCCTCACGTACTCGCTGAACCAACGTCATGACAGTAGTGGCGTTGTTGGGTTGAAAGATTTGGTTGTCCTTCACTGCATCCACAACCAGAAGCCTCTAGATGTTCCGTACCTCCTACTGCGAAACATGCACTTGAACCGCCTTGCTCATGCTCCTACACCAATCTTTTTCGGAGGATGGGTGTACCGTCTTTTCAAGCACTTCACGAATATCCCAAGGTCCTTCGAAAGGAGTCCATGGTCGGGACGGGTCGATTATCACATTTGTCGAGCCATGAACTTGCTTTATGAAGCGGAGGACGGGACGGTGAGCTTTCAGAGGAGGCAAGGCTATGCATGGAACCCGCAGGAGGCTCTAGTTCTTCATGCACCACATCCCCATTTTCAGTATCCACCCCAAGGCGATGCGGGCCAATCCTCCTCTCAAGGAGGTGGTTTTCCTAACTTTCAAAGTTTACATGATCTTTTGCAGGAAAACCTCATGTGCTCAAGGAACACCTACAACCTCGCCAACAACACACACCACCGGGTTGGAGCTATCGAACGCAACATTAACGATATACAAGATGATATCGGTAGCATCCGGGAGTACATGGCGAGGCAAGGGGGCGGAGGTGATGGTAGTGATGAAGACATGGAGTAGGAGGCTTGGAGGAACAAGGGGCTGGTTGGTGATGAGCCCACAGGTTTGAGTGCCCTTCTATCTATCAAACAATTCATGGCCTGCGTGCCATTTGTCGAACAATTTACTTTCCCTAACTACTTTTTATCTTTATTTTGTTTTTACTTTATGTTTAGATAATGTTTGACGATGGTAATTTAGGATGGTTTGTGCTTGTTTGGTTGGTATTTAGTGTTTAAACAGGTGCAATACGAGGGTTAGAGTGCTAAACATTAGCACTTGCAGCCCCATGATGGAGAAACCGGGAGACAAAACCTATTTTTCAGGTTAACAGACTGTCCACACGGGGACGTGTCCAGCCGACACGCCCCCATGTTCATCTCCCAGATCTGCTGTTTGGCTACTGACCTGCAAATTTTTGCCAGACACGTGGCCGTGTTCACCCAACACGCCCCCGTGTTCACCTTCTGTAAGCTTTCGTTACTGGCAGTTCACCACGGGGCCGTGTCCAACGGACACGGGGCCGTGTCCAGACTGCCAGTAACACCCACCTTTGCTTTTTAACACACCTTTATACATTCTAACCAACCAAAAACATTATTTTTGGACACATTGAGGACAATGTGTAATTTAAGTGTGGGGGGGGGGGATGCTAAAACCTTGAAATTTTGCAAAATCCTAAACACAAGCCTTACACAAAACTCTATTGGAACCGCTAAACACCCCAAATTTTTTCAAAAACTTTTTCATTTTTTTTTATTTACTTGTCTTAGTTTAAGTTGGGAATAACAAGTTCTAAAAAGGTTATATTTTTACAAGTTTACAACCGATAGCGTCGGGATAAAAAAAGGAACCAACATAAGAAAATTATGAAACGGCATAACAAGTCTAGTTTAAAATTCGATTATATATGCTTGGTCACATTAAAAACCCATTCCCACAAAAGTGAGTTTTGAGCCTTTATTGAGCATAAAAATAAACATATTTAGATTAAATGCTCATTTTTCGTTTCTTGTGTGAATAGCCGCTCGGTCCTTACAAATCTAGAACTTGCCACGACGATACATTCCCGGTCCTTACCAACTTAAACCCAAGTAAGTAAATGATGGAGGCATTAGGACTAACCATTTTTTTTTTCAAAACCATTATTTTTCATTTTTTTTACCTACCCAAAACCCCCCTAGATAGCCCCTTTGAGCCTAAACCTTTCATTACCCCAAAACCCTTTTTACCCACCAAAAACCTTTTTTTTTATTTTAGTAACAAGTTCGCTTTTTCGTAAACATCACCTTTTTATGTGACGATTGAAAAAAAAAATAAAAAAAAAATAATGATGAAGTCAAAAACAAACAAAAGCTATAAAAAGCTTGTTTGGAGAAATACTTCAAAAATAAAAAGTCACTAAAAATAAGGTACTTCACGAAAACCGACGCTTGTTACGATTTTCGCCCTTTTTACTAACCACTAACCAACCACCCACCTTTAAACCCAAGCCTTCACCCAAAAAGTCCTCTTGATATTTACAAAGGTAAAAAGTTAAAAAGGAGGAGGATTGATTGCTTGGCAAGCCTATGGAAGACTTAAGTTCCGTGCCGCTCTCAAGTGATTCACTAAAATATACACCTTCGGCCGAGTGTTGAGTGATCTCCCGTGAGGTATGTGAACTTGTATATAAATGGAATTTTAATAAGGCATGCTATGCCCAAATAAGTAATTCATCTTATGAAAAGTTCAAAATAAATCATGACGAATAGGATTGTAAATAAATAAAAATAAAACCTATAAAAACCTTGGATTCCCGACACTCTAGGACAAGCTAAAAAACTTCTCTTCTACCTATTCCATTTGGGAGTGTAAGACACATTTAAAGAGTTTTGCTTGAGGACAAGCAAAAGTTCAAGTGTGGGGGTATTTGATGTGTGTAAAATGCAACATATAAAACACATCAATTAAGGCATAAAACTAACCCTTTTTAAGTACTAATGTTGGAAAAAGAGTGTTTTTGTCTTCTTTTGTATTTTCAGGATGAAATGAGCTCAAAATCACAAAAGAAGCAAAAAGACCACTAATTCTACCATAAATACAAGAAAAGGAACAAAAGTGGACTGCCCGGACCCTCAACGGCACTTCCCAAAGCAAAAAAGGAAGAAACAGAGTCTGAACACGCCCCGTGTCCAGCGAACACGGGGGCGTGCCCAGGAAGCAGCAGAAAAGACAGTAGAAGCTTCCATTGCCCACCACGGGGCCGTGTCCAGCGAGCACGGGGGCGTGGTGAAAGTACAGCAGGCGCATTAATTGTAATTCGCAATTACAATTAATGAGGAGAGAGAGTGTCAGGCGGGCACGGGGCCGTGTCCAGCGGACACGGGGCCGTGTCCAGCCTTCTGTTCAGCCTATAAATAGAGGAGCTTGGCTTCATTCTCTCTCATCCCTTGGCACACCACCTCTCTCACACCTCATCCACCACCCACCACCACCATAACACCATCATCCACCACCATCATCCATTGTCCATCGTAGAGTGTGTGAGTCGTCTCGGGATCCAAGATTGATCGTAAGAGTTCTTGACAATCAAGGCCATGTTTGCCTAAGTCTCTTACATCACTTGGTGAAGACAAGTGTTTAGTATAATACTTTTTATTTTTAATCTTTTGCACTTTTTATTTGGTTTTGTATTAATGACTTTAATAACTAGTTACTTATGTTGAAGGTGATCTTTCCTTATCGTTTGTTCGTGGTGTCTTGGCATTATTTTACTGTCTATATAAAATAAAAGATTTTCACCATTCATATCTCCACGGTCTATATGGAGGTATGTTGGCTACCTGGTCGGGGGTTAAGGGAACGGTTTGGTAAGGGTCTTGCCCTTGTTCAGCGTTTAGAGGTCCTGCTTGGGACCTGGGTCAAATTTAGTAGGATCTCCTTCAATGCCCATAGGTATTGGATGGCGGGGATCCAAACTCTTTGACCCCCTCATAAGTTAACTACTATTAATACTATAACCCGGCTATTTAGGACTGTATCCCTGCTGACTCAGACTACTTAGCCGAGGGTAACGTCACCGCCAAAAGCGGGGCCTACCATAATTTGCATTAATAACTTAATTCATTATCTTTCAATAATCCGGCCCTTTAGGATTGTATCCTTGCTGACTCAAACTACTGGGTTGAGGGTAACGTCGCCTTCAAAAGAGGGGCCTACTACAATAACTAAGATAATTTCTTAAACAAGTGCAAAAGTGCGAAAATAATCAAAGGTTATACTAATACACGTGTCGGATCCAAGTGATTCATCTTGTCTATCTGTTTTTATTTTATTTTTATTTTTCAGCATTTAGTTAGTTTTTATTTTCTTAGTTTAAAACATTTTTCTAACCTTTTTGATTTGATTAGACGTTGAGGATAAACCGGTATTAAAAGCTCTTGTGTCCTTGGACGACCTCGGTATCTTACCAACACTATACTACGTCCACGATGGGTGCACTTGCCCATATGTGTGTTTAGTGTTAGTGAATATCGTGTTTTATAAATTTAAAACTTGGCTAAAAGTGTAAAAAGGGCTTAATTATATATTAAAAACATATACACACTGACACGCATCAAAACACCTGAGGGTAGTCGCGTACAACTGGAATATCCTCCAGTTTCTTTTCCTTCGCTGATGCGTCTGAAACGAGTGCCAAGATTGCGGTGTGACCCTTCTGCAGACACTTCTGAGCCTTCAAGAAAGAGATGATGCCTACCACTGCACCACTCTTGTCTCCTTGAACTTCGAGAGGTTCTTGACCAGAACGTGGAATACGAACGATCTTCTCACTGCATAAGATCTCTGCCTGATGTTGGGATAACCAATCCATCCCTATAACGATATCGAAACTTCCCAAGACTATGGGAATGAGGTCGATGGAGAAAACTTGACCGGCTAAGACGATACTACAACCCCTGACTATCTGCGTGGCTTCTAAACTCTTACCATTAGCTAGTTCTACGACGTGTTTGGTGTTTAGGGGTGTCAATGTACGTTTTAACAATTTACTAGCTTTCACAGAAATATAACATGTATCCGCACCCGAATCAAATAAAACAGTAACATAAATATCGTCGAGGAGAAACTTACCCATAACTACGTTGGGATCGTTCACTGCGTCACCTCGACCTAGCACAAAAGCGCGTCCCCTAGCTTCGTTGCCATTGTTGTTATTGTTCCCACCGTTGTTGTTGTTCCCATTGCCCTGATTGTTGTTGTTGCGGTTCTGGTTCTGGTTCAACTGAGGACAATCGCGTTTGTAATGACCTTCTGCCCCACACTGGAAACATCCCCGGTTTCCACGCTGTGGTTGCTGTTGCTGTGGGTTTTGAGGAGCTGGTGGTGGAAGTTGATGATTCTGGTTCGCAGGTCGTGAGCTCCTGCAATCTTTGGCTTCGTGCCCTAGCTTGAGACATCTCTGACAACGTTCTTTGCGACACCTTCCGCTGTGGTGCCTGGTACACTTGTTACATAGTGGGTGAACTCCCCGGTACCCACCCTGCCCCTGACTGCCAGATGATTGCTGACTCGAATTCTGGTAGTCATTCGTTCTGCGCTGTTGTGCTTGAGACTGAACGGAAACTGATCCCCTGCTGGAATCCCCATCCCATTTCCGTTTGTTGTCGTTGGGTGTAGCAGAAGTAGCAGCTGGTGTAGTAATTGCACTGACGCGTTTGGGCAGCTTGTTCTGTTCTACTGCCTGATCTGTGAGTCGATGAGCAAGACGCTGGATGTCTTGGATGTTGTCGAGATTTGCCGATGTAACATGGCTCTGGATCTCTGGCGCAAGTCCCTTGAGATACAACTCAATGCGCTTCACTGGAGGGTCCACCATAGTTGGACACAGAATGGCCAGTTCGTTTGACCGCTTTGTATAGGCTTCAATCTCTGACCCCCGTCATTTTCAAGTGATAGAGCTCGTTCTCCAACTTGTGGATGTCATCACGAGTGCAGTATTCCCTCTTAATGAGTTCCTTGAAGTCGTTCCAGGGTGTGGCGTTAGCAGCTGCCAACCCTAAGATCTGAACTTGGGCGTTCCACCAAGTTAGTGCTATTCCTTCTAGCGTGCCAGTGGCGTATTTCACCCTGCGAGCCTCAGGGCATTCACACATTTCGAAAACTGACTCGAGCTTTTCAAACCAGTGGAGGAGTCCAACTGCCCCCTCTGTGCCGCTGAAAGTACTTGGACGACAGTCCATGAAGTTCTTGAAAGTGCAGACAGGTTGCTGCGCGTGTTGACCTATTGTATACGAATAGGGCAAAGTTTAAATACAAGGGCTAGTTTAGGAGTGTAGGATCTAAAGATCCTAGTGTAAGTTATGACTACAGGATGTACTACCTGCTTGAGCAGCTGCAAGTGCCGCAGCAACTTGAGCTTGAACGAGAGCCTCTAGCTGGGCTTGAGTCATGTTGATTCGTCCAGACATGATCTTCATAGTAAAAGCAACGTAAGTGAGAGTGGTTCGCGAGTAGGGCGATGACAGAAAAGTGTAAGCACGTAGGTATTCTCATGTAATAAAGTCATGTGTATCTAAACGTAATGCGAGCAAAGTTCTATATAGTTCTAGCATGCAGGTAATAAACATAAACCTTATTACCTAGGATGTCGAGTCTTGCACGTGGAGCGAAGCGTCGTTGTGGATCGTTGAGAGCACTGTTCTGGTTATAGTCTGGTTTTAATAAAAACGTTTTCCCATATTAAAACCAAGTTCTCTATAACCAATGGCTCTGATACCAATCTGTCACACCCCCAAAATCCCACACGCGGAGTACTACCGCTTGGGAGCGTGACTGACCAGGATCAAGCCATCAATCATATCAAACATAGCATTTAATAATAAAAGTAGATAAAGTAAATCATCACGACATGATTGATGTTCAAAACCAAGCTTTGTTTAAGTAGCGGAAGCATAATAATGAAAACCCAAAATAAGTTCAAATATCATAAGTGTTCAATTAGCATTCACGATCCTTTGCCCACAACGACCTGCTCCTCCCTGTGCAAGCTCCATAAAGTACCTAAGGTCCTGCAAGGCATGCAGCAGAGAGTCAACAACTAGTTGAGCGAGTTCACAGAAAGTAAGTTCAGTAATTGTAATAGTATGAGTCGTATTATGTTCGTTCATTGTTCATGTATAGTATTGGTTTCCATCGCGGGCCCTTTCGGCATGTATGCGAAGATTTGGGTTAGTACTCCCAAATATCCTAGACTATGTATATTTGTATCGCTGGCCACCCTGGCATGTGTGCGAAGTCCTAATATGTATAGTTCGCAGCCTTCCTGAGGCATGTGTGCGAAGATCAGTCATAATTATCGCAGCCAACCCTTGGCGTGTGTGCGAAGATCAGTTCAAGTAGGTATACTAGTCTAGCCGTATCGTATCATTTACCATCCTCACCCTGAGGACTATATCATTAGGTTCCATTAACTAAGTACGCACGAATTAATCATCCAAACCCATTCCCACCCTGGGAACCCCGTGCCTTGGTTGTGTGAACTCACCTTGGGTTGCTCGGCAGATACACAAAGAAGAGGGTTCTCGAACTAACAGTGGTCAACCACGTCCTAACAGGGTTACCACACAAGTCAGGTTTGGTTCAAGCAATGCACGTATGAATCACATAGTCTAACAAGTCACGAGCACGTATAGTTCATGGCAACACGTTTGGTACGTTAACAGTCAAGAGCATATCATATTCATTCTTGTGCGTTTTAGGATATAAGCCCAATGTACTCGGCCCAACATGTTGTGCGATCCAACATGTACCGGCCCCAAATAGTGTAAGTGATCCAATAATATACATATATATACGGCCCAAATATCATACACATTCTCGGCCCAATTTAACAAATCAACAAACACCTTGTGCGACCCGGTTACCCTTGTGCGATGTATCAAATACCCGGCCCACGGTTTAGAAGCCCAAATAACAAATAAACAGCAATCTGGTGTGGCCCAGTTCGTCTTGTGCGACTGGACGATTCTTGTGCGATCAGTGTGGGCTTGTACGGCCCAGTCGCCTTGTGCGATCCGTATCAGCCCAGTCCAGCATGCACGTCCGGCCCAATATGTGGTAGCTTGTGCGACTGAGGACTGCTTGTACGCTCGGGTCCTCTTGTGCGAAGAGACCCCTTGTGTGACTAAGGGACCTTGTGTGATCCGTAACAAACTTCCAATTATCATGCCATCGGTTACAATCAATTAACAGTTTCCAATTTTACATCAATCAATCAACAAAATCAAAGATTCTATCCCATCCCTTAATCGATCAAACAAGCATAATCTATCACAAATTCATATGAACCCTAACCTAAACATATGAACAATTTAACAAGCATGAAACCGATTTATGAACATTGGTTCTCGAAACAGCAAGATAAGATCCGATTTGCATGAACATCAACAACAATCAAACCTCCTAAATTCACAAGCAAGGCGTAGCAACATCAAATCGGTTCTAGCTTAACATCATGCAATAATATATACAAGAACAACACATATTCAATCCTAATCGGTTGATCTAAGCATGGAACATATAAATCACAGTGTACATCATACAATCAAGTACCAAACAAACACCAAAACACTAACCGGATGAAAGTAGAGGATCGATCCGGTTCACAAGCTTCGAAGGGTGTGTGTGTGTCGTCGGGTTCTCAAGCAAAACGAGAGAGAGAAAGTCGTCTAGGGTTTCTTGTGTGTGATAGTGTTGTTGTGACAAATGAGGATTAAACATCCTCACATGTGTTATGCGATCCAAATAAGGAGTGGGCCGAACCCCCAATGGGCTGCCCATGATTCGGATGTAACTAACACGGCCCAAAGGGCTTGTGCGATCGGGTGGATGTTGTGCTCTTCATTTATGTTGTGCGGTTTGGTTATACATTGTACAATCCATATATGTTACACGTATGTTTAACACACTACAATCTCATAACGCTTATCATAATAAAACGTAACATTTAACATAACATATCATTAAATCAAAGCATCACATAAGCACGTAATGTTATACAAGTTAAGTTCGAATTTCGAGTTGTCACATCTTGCAACTGGTCCAATAAATCGTCAATACGTGGAAGAGGGTAGTGGTTCTTCACTGTGACTTTGTTCAGTTCGCGGTAATCTATGCACATTCTGAATATACCGTCTTTCTTCTTCACAAATAATACCGGAGCTCCCCAAGGCGAAGAGCTAGGACGAATAAAGCCCATTTCCAAGAGCTCTTGTAGCTGCTTTGACAGTTCTTCCAGTTCAGTTGGAGCTAAACGATATGGTGCTCGAGCTATGGGTGCTGCTCCTAGAGCAAGCTCGATTTGAAATTCGACCTGGCGATGAGGCGGTAGTCCAGGCAAATTTTCAAGAAACACGTGAGGAAATTCGCATACCACAGGAATATCCTCTATTCTTTTCTCTTTTGTTGATGCATCAGTAACTAGTGCCAAAATGGCAGTGTGCCCCTTTCGTAAACACTTTTGGGCCTTCAGGAAGGAGATGATGCCAACCACAGCACCACTCTTGTCGCCTTGAATTTCGAGAGGTTCCTTGCCCGAACGAGGAATGCGAACTATCTTTTCCTTGCATAAGATTTCTGCCTGCTGTCGGGACAGCCAATCCATCCCAATAACGATGTCGAAGCTTCCCAAGACTATGGGAATAAGATCGATGGAGAACGCTTGACCGGCTAAGACAATATTACAACCCCTGACTACATGTGTGGCTTCTAGACTCTTACCATTAGCTAATCCTATGATCTGTTTGGTGTTTAGGGGTGTTGGTGTACGTTTTAACAATTTACTCACTTTCAAAGACATGTAACTTGTATCCGCACCCGAATCAAACAAAACAGTAACATAATATCGTCGAGAAGAAACTTACCCATAACCACATTGGGATCATTCCTTGCGTCGCCCTGACCCAGCACGAAAGCACGACCCCGAGCTTCATTGCCATTGTTGTTGTTGTTTCCCCCATTGTTGTTGTTCCCATTGCCCTGGTAATTGTTGTTGTTGCGATTCTGGTTCTGGTTCAATTGAGGGCAATCACGTTTGAAATGACCTTCAGCCCCACACTGGAAACATCCCCGGTTTCCTCGCTGTGGCTGCTGTTGTTGGTTTTGTGGAGCTGGTGGTGGGAGTTGCTGATTCTGATTCGCAGGCCGCGCACTCCTGCAGCCTTTAGCTTCATGCCCTAACTTGAGACATCTCTGACAACGTTCCTTGCGACACCGTCCACTGTGGTGTCTGTTGCACCTATTACATAGTGGGTGAAATCCCCGATATCCACCCTGCCCCTGACTGCCTGATGATTGCTGACTCGGATTCTGGTAGTCATTTGTCTTGCGCTGCTGTGCTTGAGACTGAACAGAAACTGATCCCTTGCTGGAATCCCCATCCCACTTTCTTTTGGTGTCACTGGGTGTAGCAGAAGTAGCAGCTGGAGTGGTAGCACTGATGCGTTTGGGCAGTTTGTTCTGTTCCACCGCCTGATCCGTGAGGTGATGAGCAAGACGCTGGATGTCTTGGATATTGTCGAGGTTAGCCGATGTCACATGGCTCTGAATCTCTGATGCTAGACCCTTGAGGTACAACTCGATGCGCTTGATTGGAGGGTCCACCATGGTTGGACACAAGATGGCCGGTTTCGTGTAAGCTTCGATTTCCGACCCCGTCATTTTCAAATGATAAAGCTCCACTTCCAACTTGTGGATGTCATCGCGTGTGCAGTATTCCCTTTTGATCAGTTCTTTGAATTCATTCCAAGGGGTGGCGTTAGCAGCTGCCAGCCCTAGAATCTGAACTTGCGCATTCCACCAGGTTAGCGCAATCCCTTCCAACGTGCCAGTGGCGTACTTGACCCTGCGAGCCTCAGGGCATTCACACATCTCGAATACCGACTCGAGCTTCTCAAACCAATGGAGTAGTCCCACCGCTCCTTCTGTGTCACTGAACGTGCTTGGACGACAGTCCATGAAGTTCTTGAATGTGCAGACAGGTTGTGGAGCGTTTTGACCTGCTTGTGCAGCTGCAAGTGCCGCAGCTACTTGTTCGTTGATAAGAGCCGTCAACTGGGCTTGAGTCATGTTCACACGTCCAGACATGATCTTCATAGTAAAAGTAGAATAAGTGAGAATGGTTCGCGAGTAGTGCGATGACAGAAGAGTGTAAGCACATAGGTGTTCTCATGTAATGACGCATAGTAGGCAATGTAATCTAAGCATACCACGAGCAAAGTTCTATGTAATTCTAGCAAGTAGGCAATAAACATAAACCTTATTACCTAGGATGTCGAGTCTTGCACGTGGAGCGAAGCGTCGTTGTGGATCGTTGAGAGCACTGTTCTGGTTATAGTCTGGTTTTAATAAAAACGTTTTTCCCATATTAAAACCAAGTTCTCTATAACTAATAGCTCTGATACCAATCTGTCACACCCCCAAATTCCACACGCGGAGTTCCACCGCTTGGAGGCGTGACATGACCAGGATCAAGCCACCAATCATATTGAACATGTAATTAATATTAAGTAAAAGCAAATGCAAACCAATCATTCAATACGATAGGTGTTCAAAACATAATTATAGTTTCAAAGTGTAGCGGAAGCATAAGTATGAAAACCCAACGTATAACATAAGTTCAAATGTTTAAATGTTTTAACATGACATCCACGATCCATGTCCCACAACGACCTGCTCCTCCCTCTGTGCAAGCTCCATATGTACCTAAGGTCCTGCAAGGCATGCAGCAGAGAGTCAACAACTAGTTGAGCGAGTTCACAGTTAATAGTTCAGTAATCGTAATAGTATAGTAAGCCTTGTGTTCGTTCATTAAGTCATGTATCGTATTAGTCGTATCGCGGCCCTCTAGGCATGTATGCGAAGATTAGGGAAAGTTCCCAAGTATTCTAGACTAGGTATATTTGTATCGCGGCCACCCGGCATGTGTGCGAAGTTTAGTGTATAGTTCGCGGCCTTCCTAGGCATGTGTGCGAAGATTAGTCATATTATCGCGGCCAACCCCGGCGTGTGTGCGAAGATCAGTTCAATAAGTATCACTAGTCTAGTCGTATCTTATCAATAACCCTTCCTCACCCGAGGACCATATAACTAAGTTCCATAAGCTAGGTAAGTACAAGTAAATAATCCAATCCCATTCCCACCCTGGGAACCCCATGCCTTGGCTGTGTGAACTCACCTTGGTTTGCTCGGTATGCTAAGTATGTGCTCACAGTTAATCAATCAAGTCCTAGAGTGCACGTATACGAAATCAGTTTATATTCCCGAAGTTCATGCATGCATATACCATCGTATAAAATAACACATAAACAATTACCAAGTAGCACATAGCACGTATTCTGAATCATAACAGTCATGCGTATCAGCTAACAGTTGTTAATAATTCTAGTTAACTTCTAACAGAAATTAACCAAGTTACTGTGTAGATTAACCTTTCGGCGAAACGCCCCCTGTTTCGCCGTGACCCCTCTCTGACGAAACACCCTCCGTTTCGTCTTGTCATCCCTCGGTGGAACACTCTTGATTCGTCAGGTTGTTTTGTCATGATTAGTCTTGGCGAAACACATTGTGTTTCGCCATCAAAAGTGTTTCGCCAATACCCTTGCTACGCTAACACAGAACAATAATATAGGTTCTTAAATTTGCGGTTGACATTAAAATGCTATTGGGCCGATCCAACAGCCAATGGCCTTCATGGACCGCCCATCACCACCAATCAACATGGAACACAAAAGATCCCTATGCTAGTGACTTGTTCTTGGCCTGTGCAACTATCATTTGACCCACCTACAAGATGGAAGTCCCATGCCATTGGACCAAAAATGCACAGCCAAGGTTTCCCATTGGACCTCCAATATCAAACTCAAACCAAATAGTCAACTGCACAACACCATTTGTCGGATTCATCATCATCATTACGCTATACATGGATCAAGTTGAAAACATTTAAACGATCACATGCTCTCTGACAAATCCATGTGCAATTATGAGACAAATCCATGTGCAAATATGAATGCTATGACCGACTTCTATCACATTGGCTGCACTTTCCAATATAATTCACATGCATAATCATATAATCTAATTGCATATATATATTAAATCCATAACAAAGTTATCTAACGGTTACATCATAGCATCAATTCCATCACACGGTCATCATTCAGTTATTATTTGACATCTGAAATCATAAAAAAATCACGATCCCCACGTATCTGACATATGATTGAACACATAACTCTAATCTGCTATTCATCTATAATCACATCAACAACGAATCAAAATCATCCGTATTAACATTGAACATAAGCAATATACATCACACCACAGATCTAATGGTAACAACAAATAGTTCACGATGATTTCAATCAGATGATTATAAACAATTGATTACTAACCGTATGTAGGATGGAACATACAAGAACTCCAAAAGGACAGATAGTTGCCGTCGAGTGTAAAGGAGAGTCTAGGGTTTGCCGAATAAAACTTCCCGTAAAAGTTGTGATCCGAATATACATATAAGTGATTAACTACTGGGCCTAAAGCCCATTTTGATTTCACTAACTATAGTGGTCGAAAACATTTGGGTGTTTTCATGAGGGAGGTGATTTCGAATGGGGGTGTTTGGCATGAGCTCCATATTTTATTAACAATTAATCAAACCTCTTATCATATACACACTTACAATACACACCAAGGATATAACATATCAATCACAGTACAATTTAACGTATTACAACGTGTACATTTGTGAAACAATCAAGTCGTGTAAACAAACAATCTAAACAATTAACGCGCAATAATACGAAGATGGAATCTCAGAAACTCGAGTTGTCACACCGCCTAACTAGTCCTATGACAAGTAGAATATGCCTTAACATGTCTAATATAGTTGCCTGATCAGTTTAGATGTCAAAATTTAGGTCACATATGCTTAAAATGAATTTATGCGTAAAAAGGGTATTTTGGTAATTTACCTAAGGCATAAGAACTACTTATCATACAACTACTTAAACGACGTGACCATAAGGCATAACCTCGGAAGGTTATTCCCTATACAACTATGGTCACCTAATGTGTTTGGTCGGATCCTAATGGTCGGCCAAACGGGTCGGGTTCAAAAGTATAAGCGATTGTTTAGATCGCTTACCTAGACAAGCACAAATCTAAAAGCGACGAGCTAAACATGCTAGAACATGTTTAGTAAAGTTAGAAAACAGGTTTGGTATTAAAACAAACGGTTTTAATACCCTAGAGTAGTTTGGTTACAAAATACGCGAGGAAACGCATTTTGGCCGAAACTACGACTCATCACTGAACCTAGATAACGTGGAAATCAGTGGGTATAGTCACTAGGGACCATAACCATCGTGATTACGCTCACGTTATGAAGTTCAAACGAACTTCACGTTGACCATAAATTGATCAATGCAAAAAGTCAAACACAGTTTGACTTTAACGCTAAAATGAACGATAAATGCGAAAGAATACTTACAGAAGGTCCCCGCAAGATTCGAACCCGATTCACTCTCAGGTAGGAAGCATATACTTCCACTTAGAAAGTGTAGAATCAGATTCAAATGTGAGGAAGAATGAAATGGGTGTGGGGTATTTATAGATTTCATGGAATCGTTAAGATCATTCGTCGTAAAACGTGATTTAATCTCAACCGTACACATGTGCCCATGGTTTTGTAAAACCATGGGAGCCCCTAAGATGAGCCCATAGAATTGTAATAACCATTAAATATCAGCCCATGGTATTGCAAAACCATGGGTTTAAAACCATCAAATCTCAAAAGTGGACCAAGTTCAATGTATCTGCCAGAAATTTCAAAAATGGTCCCTGCACTTGTAAAACTTGATTGTTTTGCACTTTTAAGCCCCGTTAACCCCATTTCAAGGCTCTAAAATAAAGTTAAAGTATAGGGAACTTAAAATATGCTCAAAAACATCTTGGATGTCGGTTTGTTTGGTCGTAAGGTTGCGTTGTTCGGTTAATTACGACGGAAATCGTAATGAACGCAAAAACGATCCAAATTACGCGACGAATGGAATTTTATTATGCCAATCACTAAAATAAAATATTTTAATGATTACATAAATTTTTGGATGTTCGGATATATTCAGGATGAAAGATATGCGCGAAAATGCAAAGTTATGCACTTTTGACGCTTTTAGTCTCTATTTATCAAATAAGTTTATTTTAGCATATCGAACCCCTCAAAGCCTATTTCTAAGCTATGTAAAGGATATTTAGGGTATGTTTAACTTATGATCAAGTTCTAGAATGTTCGTTACAGTACGAATCGACATACTTTCGCAGTTTGTCGAATTTAGTCCCTGTAAGCGAATAAACTTGATTTCGGCATACCAAACCTTCTAAAACTTATTTCTAAGTTATGTAAAGGTTATTTAAGGTATGTTAAGCCTATGTCATTGTTCCGGAGTGTTTGTTGCATTAAACTAGTTATATTTACGCATCAGTGCGCGTATAACCTTCCAGAAAGCGATTTAAAGCCCGAAATCGAACAAGAGTTGATATGTGCAAACGATACACATATTTTTACAAATCCCAAGTATGAAATACAATATTTCATTGTTTTGGTATTTGTTTGATGGTTGAAGTGACACAGGTGTCACAATCATGATTAAAAACATAATCTAGCAAGATGAGAGGATGAACATGTTAAAGGTTATGGATCATCCTCACTAAAGTCATGAACTTGAATGAATATAATGTTTCATGTAAAATGATGAACAAAGTAAGTTTAAAGTCTTGTAGATCTAAATATTTCAAGTATGATTTACCAAGAAACCAAGTTAAAAATACAAGTTTTACTAAATCTTGGTTCTTACATAAATATACATTATTTTTAGTGGTTAACGAAGTGAAGAAACACATGTGTAACAAGAAAAATACATGAAGAAGCATTTTTAGAAAATATGAACATAAGTTGTAAAGATCCATATTCTTTAAAAATGGAGTTTTTAAAGAAGCAATCACACTTTAAGGGGTAATAAGACTTACTAAATACACTAGTAAGTTACTACACATTTTTATAAATTTTCAAGTTCATGAAATGGTAATTTATGCTTGTTTTAACAAAATTGGTAAGTGAAAATTGTATATTGTTGATTGATGATTGTTGAATAATTTTTGGAAAAGAAAATGATATGCTTAATAGCATGGACACCTCCATTTACAAAGGAAACTCTGGCGAAATTTTCTAAAATTCCAACACTTAGAAAAATATATTTCTAAACAAGCGTTACAAGTATATTTTATAACATGTGTTTCGAATATAAACTTCGCCATAATTTTTGTAACAAAATACAAAGTGTCGGAGGTTGGTTTTTGTAAATAAAAATGGGTAAATATATATTTAGAATATATATCTTATACTAGAACACTTGTGTGGATACTTGTTTATTTTGTGAGATAGTTATATTATTTTAGGGTAAAATAATATATAACATAACAAAGTACCTTGACATTAGAATTGTGTGGTACGTCGTAGAAGTAATATCGTACGTAGGATACGTGTTATGCATGAGAAACTGATTGTTATCTGTACCTTATTAGGACATGCTTGATTTCCTGATTATTTGAGTAATTAATCTAACCGAGTAAACCAAGGTGAGTTCACACACTTTCTAAGGCATGGGATTCCCGGTGGTTGGGAATGGGTTAAAGAATTAAAACGGAACCTACATATCCTCCTTGGGTAGGATATGTACCGCCATCCTCCATGGGTAGGATGCCAATATTAATCCTGCGTATTCTCCTTGAGTAGAATACGTACATTCGTCCTCCTTGGGTAGGACAACAACCTTAAAACCTACTAGACAAAACTCTATCATTAAGTCCCTCATTTTATATCGATTTAATCGCCGAGGCCAATGGCGAGCAGGTCATTAGTTAATAGCGCTATTAGGTTTAACAAACCTTACACCGTGCCAGTCGGACGAGCGTGTACTAATGGACTATGACAAACTGTCAATGATGATAGATATTGACATAGGGCACAACTATTGTTCGTCAGTTGTCGATATGGTAACGGTCTAGTAGTTCACATAGGGAAGCCCCCACTGATTATGGATATGGTTTAGGTAATAAAGAACGAACTGATTAATCATATTTTCAACTATGGGGTAACCCCCACGGCAAGTAAGCCAGCAAAAGACAAACCCTGTTTTCGGAAACAGCGTAAAACTAAACAACCAAACATGAACTCACTCAACTTTGTTGTTGACTCGTTGTTACATGCCTTATAGGTCGTTAGATGCTTATGGAGCTTGCACGAGGAGGAAGTCGTTGTGGGATATGGACTATTATGTCCCGTGCTTAATAAATAAACTTTATGAACTTATGGAAGTTATGTTTTGGTCTTTAAACTTATGAACTATGAACTTATGTTTTAGTTTTACGTATTATGCTTCCGCTGTTAACTTAAGTCGGTTACTTTCTTTTGGTCACCAATTGTATTGTGGTTGGCTTTATTTACTTAACTACGTTATTCAATATGATTGGTGGCTCGATCCTGGTCATGTCACGCCTCCAAGCGGTGATACTCCGCATGGTGGATTTTGGGGGTGTGACAGCACACTTACTCATTTGCAGCACAGAATCTATCTTCTCAACCCATCTTACAAAAGCTACAGCACTTCCAGTGCCGTCAAAGTTCAGAGGCTTGCAGTCTAGGAACTGCCTGTAAGTACAGCCATGAGGTGGGTTATTCCCTGAGGTACCTCCGCTGTGTTCGGAGCATAGGGCCTCATGTTGTGCGATTTCCTGTGAAATTCGTTCTTGCAATTCTGCCTCGGTTGTGGGCAACTGAGTGTTCCTTCGAGGAGGCATCTTCTAAGAAGAAGATTGTATAGGTCAGGCCTTAATCGTATAATAAATAGTACGTATACATAATAGTGTTTATCATAGCAAGCAAGCATATAGCATCACAATCATAGCACAAACATGTATATCAACAACGTGTTAATTGAGAACATGACGATTGAGCTTTCATTAATCATCAAGCACAAGTATTGTTACATGTTTTACAAATGTATCATATCAAAAGGAACACAGGGTCACACTACCCTTGTCCAACAAGTCTGCCAGTCTACAAAAGTCATACAATCAAAAGGTGGTCTCCAAAAGGCTTCACAAGCTCAGCTCAATAGTGGTGCTCTCACCAAAAGTATTGCAACCTACATAAAACAAAAAACCAACTATGCTGATGGTGGTGGTGGAGGAGGAGGTGGAGGAAAGAAAAGCAAGTTGCGCACATGCGCAAGCTCCCCCTCAAGCTCATAGACATGACGCAACAGATAACTGATCTGCTGCTTGACGGTGAGAAATCGAGCATCGAACTCTTGAAAAGGAGTAAGTGGAGCAGGTGGATGAGAAAATGGAGACGGTGATGAACGAGGGGGAACAAAAGCAGGCTGACAAGGACATGGTAAAGGGCGCGGTGTCATCTCAAGCTCCAAAATCCTACGACTCATAATCTCAAACTGGAGCTGAAGTGATAAAAGTAACTCATCCCGGGTATAACCAACAAAATGTGAGGGATGGTAGGGATCTGAAATCGGCATGGTGTACGGTGGGAACCATCGGAATGGCTCATCGAGTGGCGAAGAAGTGAAAGGAGCAAAAGGTGCAGACTGGGGAATGTGTGGAAAAGCTGCTGAAACATAAGGATCATGACTAGGCTACTGGCCTGAAGTACCTTCCCCTGGACGGGTGCGGGTATGTCCTGTAAGAAAACGATGGGTAAATCAACGCGATTGACATCAAACTCCACAAGATGAAAAGGAGCAACATTAGCGGGTGCGGGTGCTGGTGGAGGAATAAGTTGCTCAATAACAGGAGGGTCAACGGGTGCAGGAACTGGGTCAGGTATGAGGGGTGCAATGTCAGGTATGCCAAAAGGAATAGGGTCATGATCAGGTAAGGGCTCAGGATTAGCAGGTGCAACATCGGGCTGATCAACAGAAACAAAATCTGGCTCAGATCAAGCTCGGATCGTGTGCAGGAGATGGTGCAGCTGACATGGCCGTATCATCATCATAATCAGTGGCATAGCGCCGTAATCCAACTGCCTCAAGGCGGAAGACGTCACAGACTCAAAGGAATCTGAGACAGAGCGTAAACTAGTGTCAGAGGACAACTCAATAACAGGGATCTCAGGAAGTGGAATAGCAACAACATCCTCATCTAGCTCTCCATCACCATGGGCATCATCAGGAGGACCATCAACAAACAGATCAACATCATCATCAAACAGATCATCAAAAGGCCAATCCTCAGGAGGGATGTGTCACACCCCGACCGCGTAAAACAACAAATCGCGGCGGAATCGTCGGGGAGTGTTGTAACAGAATCATTGTTTCATAACACACGGAAATTTGAAGTTTCGTTTTATTTAAAGATTAACCATTTACATTGTCTTGAAAAATTTAAACAAACAAGTTAAACATAGTCTATCATTGTTATTAAGTCACTAAGGCCATCGTCCAGTCCTATGTGAGCATGCATCCTAGCAATCAACATCATTCAACAACACCTGAAACATATGTAAAAACAAAGTCAGCAAAGAAATGCTAGCGAGCACATAGGTTTTATGAGAGTGTCGGATTCATGGCTAGTTTACATGTTGCAATACCTAATTAAAAACCTTGTTTTGAAAAAGTGTATAGTATTGCAACATAATTAACCAACTCAAATCAAGTGGGTTGTAGTTTATAAAATCTCGTAGCCATGATTCTTAACCCCAAACCATTTGTTTAATTAAAGAAAATTGTAAAATATCTCGTAAAAACTCGTTAATAAAACTCGTATGGTTTATATTATTTAGAAAACATCGTTATATGACATCGTTTCAAAATCGTTTGCCCAAGTGAACTAAATAATGCCACGGAATGTAATATGATAAAAACACTTATATATAAGAAGTACAAGCGGCGTATCTACCATGCTTTTATCATATCACACCCGTCCCATTATCTAATCACAACCCAAAAACCAATCGTTTACCCAAATCGTTTAACTCGTTAAAATCGCTTCAATCATTTAAATTATTCTCGTTTTAATTGTGAAAACTACTTTTGGTCGCCTCGCTAATAACATTCAAACCTTCACAACTCGACTATCTCGAAACTCGCATTAATAAACCACCAAAGGGTAAATTAACAATCACAGATTCAGTCATTACCGGACATAACCCCCACACATAACCATGGGTGCAGTCTGATAACGGGAATTGTCAAATCCTATGGTACCATAACCTAATACTGATCGGTTCGGTCAAAACTAATGAATGTTATTCGTTATGTAACTACAACCAACAAGTTTGTTCACTTTATCCAAATCGTTATTAATTTAATATAAACCATTTTAATAACTTTCGAAACCATCGTGAAAAAACATCGAAATCATTTAACACATATGAATCACCCCAAAACAATCGAAATCAGTAAAAAAAGGGGATCTATGTACTCACTTCAGAATGCTTAGAAGTCTTGAATAACAACCAAGCAAAGCTAGAAGATCACGGAAATCAATCGGCACCTAATATAAGTAACTACGTAAATAAATCGGACCTAAATCGGAAGATCGGATAGAATGAGGTCTTGTAAACCAAATGAGTATCGGAACTCAAATGATATGGTTTAACAAAGCCTACAAAATAAATCAAAACCTATCCTAAGTGCTTACGACCCATTACGACCCATTAAGGTAGCTTACGCTACTTTAACGTGTCGTTCACGGAAAAGCGTGTTCGAGACGCCTAACTAGTCCTATGACATGTATTATATGCGTTAACATGTGTAATAATGTTACCTAATCAGTTTAGATATAAAAATTTAGGTTATATATGCTTAAAATGAATCTATGCGTGAAAAGGGCATTTTGGTCATTTTCCTAAGGCATATAAATCACCTATCATACAACTAACTAAACGAAGTGACCATAAGGTATAACCTCGGAAGGTTATTCCCTATACAACTATGGTCACAAAATATGTTTGGTCGGATCCTAATGAACCACCAAACAGGTCGGGTTCGAAAGTCAAAGCGGTTGTTTAGACCGCTTATCTTACGTCCCTACATAAGCACTAAACTAAAAGTGACGAGTGAAACATGTTAAAACATGTTTAATGAAGTTAGAAAACAGGTTTGATATCAAAACAAACGGTTTTGATACCCAAGAATAGTTTGGTTGCAAAATACGCTTGAATACGCATTTTGACCGAAACTATGACTCGTCACTATACCTAATCAACGTGGTAATCAGTAGGTATAGTCACAAGGGACTATAACCATCGTGATTACGCTCACGTTGCGAAGTTCAAACGAACTACGTGTTGACTAAAGACTGGTCAAAGCAGAAAGTCAAACATTGTTTGACTTTCGTGCTTGAAAACACATAAAAGAATGAAAGAATACTTACAAAAGGTCCAAGCTTGAAGATTTGAACTCAATTTGCTCAGGTATGAAGCTTGAGAGCTTCAACTTAGAGCAAGAATGAGAACAAATGTGAGGAATGACTGAAACTTATGTGGGTATTTATAGAATTCCCACAACTGTTAGGATCGTTCCTCATTATTCATGCTTGAATCTTAACCTTACACTTGGGCACATGGTATACTAAACAATGGGACATCAAATACCATCAAATGGTATTGCAAATCTATGATCAAAACCATCAAATTCAGCCAAAATGACCAAATTCAATGTTTTTGTCTGACAGTCTGACGCGGGCCACGTAGACCCAGACACAGTCTTACGCGCCCCTCCTAGGGAAGTTTGGCAGATTGTCAGTTTTAGTCCTTGCAAGCCCAAAACTTGGTTTTCGATGCATTTTTGGCATGTTTAAGCCCCGTTAACCCCATTTCAAGGCTCTATAATGAAGTTAAATTATAGGGAACTTAAAGTATGCTCAAAAATATTTCGGATGTCGGTTCGTTTGGTCGTACGGTTGCGTTGTTCAGTTAATTACGACGAAACACGAACGGACGCGAAAAACGATCCAAATTACGCGACGAATGGAATTTTATCATGCCAATCACTAAAAGAAAATATTTTAATGATTACATAAATTTTTGGATGTCCGGATATATTCAGAACGTAAGATATGCGCGAAAATGCAAACTTATGCACTTTTTGACGCTTTTAGTCCCTATTGATCAATAAGTTTATTTTTGCGCATCAAAACACCTCAAAGCCTATTTCTAAGCTATGTAAAAAGGATATTTAGGGCATGTTTAACTTATGATCAAGTTCACCGGAACATTTGTAGGATCGTATTCGAACCCGAACGAGTCGATCAGAAGAGTTTTACTCAATACGAAAGGCGGAAACAGACGTATCGAGGTCAATTCATCACAAATTACTTTAATTGTCGATTTGATTGATATAATGACGTTTTACAGCGTGACGACACTTCGGCAGCACTTCGTTGCAAAACCGGAAACTTGTTATGTGATTTCGCTTGGAATGCGCTTTATATAGGCATCAGATTCCGCTTGAACATGTCTCAAGCGGAATTAACATGTTAGCTTCAAGCGAAATCACCAAGATTAACTCAAGCGGAATTAGAATGATTATGATTTCGCTTGAACATGACCTGATGTCATTTTAAGCGGAATCACACTAATTTCCACTTTCTTGTTTTTCGACCCCTGATCTAACTAGTTCTATACAAGACTCGATACAAGACGAAGTCGACAGACGCATGCACCAACAAAATCCCCCTCGAATGTTGACGAGTCTTCAGTGTCGAGTCTTCGCATCTTCAGTCTTTCTCAGTCTTCGGGCTTCTTTTCAAAGTATCTTACACTGTAAAGCATCCTTCAACTCTCTCTTTATTCTTCTCTATCATCACCAACAAACTCCCTTTGAACAAATACACTCCCCCTCGAATGTTGAATCTTTAAATTCATCAGTATCAGCAATCACAGGATCAGAACCTGACTCTTTGTCATTCAGACTCCCCCTCCCAGTAAGCTGGGATCGCAGTCTGGCTTTCACAGGTTCAAGATCGTTGCCTGGCTTATACTCTGCTTTGAATCGAAAACCTGGCTTTCTTTAATTACAAGCTTCTCAGGATCGATTAACCCAGCTCTTACTCAAACCTGCACATCCTCTACCATAAAGATAAGCTTTTTATGATAAAGTTTTGACATTCTTAGACACTACTTGCAGATCTCTAACGAACCACTTGCAGAATAGATTTTAAAAACTTTTCTCATTTCATTTCAAAACATCTCAAATAATTTCACCCAAACCATTTGTTCATCATGTTTAGCACTTGGAATTTTGAACATCAGCTCTTTAATACCAGTTGTCGAAAATCTTTTTGAATTTTTCAAAATTTATGCTAAAACACACTAAAATCTTTTTGGATTTTTGAGTTTAATGAAATGCAGTAAAGAAATATTTATAGACAATATTTTTGAGTTTGTGTAAGAGGATCATATCAGTTTCTGAGATAAATCACCAACACCGTTAAGATTCATTTCATTTTAAGTTCTAAACAATTCACCTAGATTGTCAGTATATTGATCCATTTAAATTTTTACACAAAGTTCAACTGTTTCAAGATACGATATTAATGTTTTAAGCACTTAAACTTATCCGCGTGTCCCACCACTTGAATATACTCCCGTATCCAGATCCCAATATTCAGTCTTACAGGTGAGTATACCACAAATGATATCTGTAAAGGGGTTAAATGCGAAACCGTGAGAGCTCAGGTCAGAACTTCAGTTCAGCAGAGAGATGACGGTTCGACTTTAGGTGTGTCCCCTTTAGAGGATCTTTTCTACAACGGCACATGATTAACATTTTTCAATGTTTCATCATTTTTATGTTGAGGGCGGCGCTATATTTCAAGCATTTGTAGAAAGTATTATACGGGGACTAGGTCAGAATTTCCATTCAGCAGAAGTCCCGGGATAATACCCCAGATATCACTGAGTATAAAGACCTAGTATCTCAGAAAGAGGGACCTTTCAAACAAGATTTCAGGGGTTACCCATATATCCAAGAAATGTTACCCACGAGATAAGCAAGTTTGAAATTTAGGTTTATATCTCGTCACAATCTACTAAATGTGCAAAAACCTACTGGCACATCCACAGTGAGATTGTTTATCACATTTTTTACTTTACATCTCTTTAGCGTGTTGTGATAGTCTACTGATGTACTATCATTTCCTCTTTTCACAACAAAACTCGTTTTTGATTTTATCATGTTTTTGGCTTTTTCAAATTTTCTAATGTTTTTGGATTTTCTGAAATTTTTACTCCCCCCCTAAAATGCAAACACATTTAAAGAAATTTGAAAACAAACTGTCAAACAAAGTTGACAACTGTTGTTTCAAGCCTCAATTCGCCATCCATTTAGCTTAAACAATCAGAACTACCCCTTTCAACAAACTATTTTCCCATTTAGATTTCAAAACACTTAAGTTTGTTTTAATCAAAATGGTTTTTCCGGAAAATAAGTTTGGTTGATTTTACCATTTGTAGGTTCGGGGTAAACTCATCACATTGTTCATTTTTAACCACTTGTAGGAAATCAAGTACAAGTTAATGTCCCTGATTTACCACTTTCAAGTAAGCACAAACCAACCTCTGAACCACTTGTAAGACGAAATCACTTTTCGTGAATTTCTCAAGAAAGATGCCGATTCCTGCTCCTTACTTACCAACCTGGGAGCTCCGGCAAGTCAGGTTTTTCTATTCAAAGAATATATCCACCCAAGCCTGACCAGCCTTGGGTGTTACCGAGCTACCAACACTCGGTTTCTTACCTCCCATCTTTTTCTCATAGAACTCTTTAACCCCTTTGACTTTTCAGTCAATCATTTTTCCAAAGATGTCTTTTACTGTGGGGCTAAATGCCTTTTCAACATCGAAAACCTTTTTGTCAGAATAAAACTGGTTTGAAATTTCAACTTTACCAATTTTCTTCTTAAAATTTTCAGCCCAAAGTGGTGGAAAATTCTCATCACCCACATTCAGAACTGATTCTTCACCATTTTCTACAATCTGTGGCTCATTTGATTTTGTGGAATCAGATTCATCGCAAGAAGATAGCTCCTCTGATTTTGAACTATCAGAATCATCGCTAGAACTATTACTAGACTTCTTAACAACCCATTTCTAGTTGTCAGATTTAGCTATTTTCTTGTAAAACCTGTTTGAACATTCACCAATTTCAAATTTTGAATTTTTGAATAGTTTGGTTCTATCAATTGGTGGTTCAAACTCAATCACTTTCTCTTTTAGTTTAGAAACTCCCTGTTTGGTTTGAATTGCCTGAAAACAGTTCATGGCAATATGACCACTTTTTCCACACTTGAAACAGGTTCTAGTTTTCTTCTTCTGATCCACAGTCTGCATTTCTTCTTGCTTCCTTGTAAGGAACTCTCTGTTTGACTGCTTTCTGAAAATTTTTTCTTTCTCTTCTTCAGAAGATGTACCTGAAACAAATGTTATCTTTGATTTAAAATCTCGAACATATTTTTCATTTTTTTGTTTTTCCATTGGAGTAAAACCTAAACCTTTCTTTTTGAAATTACCGTTATGGTTTGGTTTCTTTTGATAACCAGAACCAGAACTGTAACCCTTTTTCTTGTTTAATTTTTGCTGAACTCTTGAGGTGTATTTTTTAGGTTTATTAGTAAGATTTAAATCTTTTATTTCAGAAATATTGATTTCTGTTAGTTTGAAAACCTTTTTTATCATCTCAGTTTTGACACCTCTTATTGGAAATTCCTCATCAGAATATAATTTGTCCGAATCATTCAAAGTATATTTTCATAATTCAAATTAGATTTTGATAACAGGAATTCTTTATCATAAACCCTTTTGCCCTGTTTTTCATTTTGACCCTGAGTGCTGGACTCAAACTTTGACTCCGACTTTGACTCCTCAGTTTCATCGTTATCTAACACATGATCCACCACTTTCTTCATCAATTGAGATTGTTGATCAGTGTCAGTGTTGGACTCTGTATGCCCAAGACACATATTAAATTGATGTGGCTAGTACGTTATGATCCAAGTCGGGTCATACCCAATAACAAGCTAGACAAATACCTACAATATTTATTTATGATATGATCAAACAAATAAATATTAACACTTACAATATTTAGAAATCGGTTTTCTAAATAATTGCACTTGACAAACTAATAAATTATATGGAAAATTTATTTTGAGAGAATATTTTATTTTGTTATTTAATGGGTTAAATGACTTAATAAAAGTTGTATAAGTCTTAAAACATGAGATGTTATAATTTTATAAAAGTTATAAAATTACATATGACTTAAATTGTTATTATAAGAAAAATTTTGAATTTTTTTTATAAAATAAAAGCTAGGCCGCCCCCTTCATGGGAACTCACACAAGTTTTTTTGGTCCAATCATGTTGCATGCATTTTACATATCTAGATGAAGCTTGATTGGCCATTTTGGGTGGCAACTCTCTCTCTCATCCTTTTAAGAAAAGGGGTTTCCAAGACTTGTAACTAATCTATCATTTTTCTTTACAAGTTTTTTCAAGTGCAAGAGCTCAAAACTCTCTAAAATTTTCGGCCAAGGTAGGTTGATCAAGAGGGTGTTTCATTTGAGTTTCAAGTGTTTAAATCCTAGCAATCTCAAGGTGTTTTGTTGGAGGCTTGGGGGTATACTAGCTTGAGGCTTTCTCGTTTGGAAGCTACCATTCAAGATTCATCATCATCTTCCATCTCCTTGCTCCAAAGAAAGGTTGAATTCTCAAACACCCTATGGTTGTATTTTGATAGCATGCATTTCATATATGGATCCGATTTTGGGTTTTTGCATTTAAAATGGTTTTAAATCTTGCAAAGTAACATGTTTTAAATAGATTTTCCGCTGCGCTTTAATTTTATTCGGATAAAATTACTTTGATAAACATGTGAAAAACCCAACAATGGCATCTAGAGCCGCTTATATGAGTGCTTGCTTCATCGGATTTAAAAATTTTCGGGTTTTCGGGTTTGGAGAAACCCAATAGCCGAAATTTTATCCATGGTTTTCCTTTTGTTTTTCCAAGATTTATTTCCTACATGCATAAAGGAATCTTGAAAAAATTATGTCATATGGATGATTTGTTTTGTTTGGACAAAACCCACATTTTTCGGTTTTTCATTCTTGGCCGAAAAATATAGGTTGTAAAAGGAAACCATTTTGCTCTTGAAATTAATATATATTTGGATATATATTTTGGTGTTCATAACCTAGCCATGACCTTGTGTGAATATATTTGTGTTTGTGATTTGTCTTCCATTTGTAAAAATATGTAATTTATTTATTTTCATTTGGTATGTAAGTAAATAGATTAGATGCATTTTATTTTACTAGAAAAATGTATTAGGATACTTTTATGTAAAAGAAGATGCACACAAAAATGCGGTTTTGGGTTTTGCCATTTTCGGGCATAAAGGACTTCATAGTTCTTAACGGGATTTTAGCCCGATAACCAAAACACATTTTTGAAGTCCAAAGGAGTTTGGAGCTGAATATTAAAGACTTTTGGAAGCTCAAAGAATGTGAAGAAATCACAACAGAAGATGGAGACTTGAAGCATTTGGATGCGGGATCAAGTGGGAGTTCAACGACACACTTTTTGTGTCTATATTCACCCTTAGGAAGGACCTTTTGACAACACTTGTTTCGGCTAACAAGTATGGTCAAAATAGTTGGCTATGGTTATGCACCTATTGATATGTGTGTTGTGCTTGTGTGGTTGTTTATTTATGTTGTTTGGATGATATTTGGATATGCATGCTTAACAAACTAAAAAATCAACAACAAGCTTAAAATTGGTTCTTACAAAATCATTAAAACGATTAATAAAAGGTTTTATTAAAAAATAATGATTTCATAATAAAATGAGTTTTATTAAAAGAACCTTGAAAAATTGTTTTTCACTAAAGTACCATTGATTTGAATGCATGCAAATACATGGTACATAAAATTTTTCTAAACTAGAATTTTGAAAAATAAAAATCCCTTTTATAAAACAAGTCAAACACCATCCTTTTATACAACACTCGAATTACTTGGGAACTCTTTGTGGGATAAAGGTCACCTAACCACATTTGAGGAAACTTGTATATTTGAGGTGGGTTCACCATGTTTGTGGGATAAAGGTCACCTAACCACTTATGTGTGTAAACTCACACGTGTGTATAAGTTGGACGACTTGATTTGGAAACCATGAACTTAGGGTCACCGAAGCATGGGAACAAAGGTGTTGATGGGATTAAACATGCCAACTAAACATAAAGATGTTTAACCGATCCCATATAGCTAGAAGTTGCAAAGGGTTGCAATCGTCAAACGTTGACTACCTTGTTAATTTAAATAATGGGATAAAGGTCACCTAACCAATATTTAAATGTAACGTTGGATTCTAGATTTTAATTATTAATGGTCTATGAGACATTAAAAGGGTATTAATGATTAACATTTTAATAATATCGAAAATACTAAAATTGAACTTTGTTAAATTTTGTAGATGGCCGCTAACAATGCAAACCCGATTACCCAAACCGTCCGTAACCTATCACTAAGAACCATCCTTGAAAAGGATCGTCTCAACCATAACAACTTCATGGATTGGTTTCGAAACTTGAGAATTGTTCTCAAGCAAGAGAAGATATCCTATGTGTTGGACGATCCTATTCCCGACCAACCTGACGAGGAAGATGTAGAAGCCTACAATGATTGGGTTAAGTATACCGAGGACTCCATGCAAGCCTCATGCCTCATGTTGGGAACTATGATTCCCGAGATTCAAAAGGACTTTGAACATCATGGGGCATATGACATGATTACCCAATTGAAGGAAATGTTCCTACAACAAGCAAGGGTAGAACGCTTCGAAACGGTTCGAGCGCTTCATGCATGTCGGATGGAGGAAACCCAATCGGTCTCATCTTACGTCCTTAAGATGAAAAGCCACATTGATCGCCTCGAGAGGCTCAATTGTCCCGTCTCTAAAGAGTTGGCTACGGATTTGATCCTCAACTCTTTAACAAAGAAATTTGAAAGCTTTGTTATGAACTATAACATGAATGGATGGGACAAGAGCATTGGTGAGCTTCATGCAATGCTCAAAACGGCCGAAGCGGGAATGGGTAAAAAGGCTTTACACGTTCTAACGATCAATGAGGGAGGCAAGAAAGGGCATCACCCCGACTCCAAGGCAAATGTTGCCAAGGGAAAGGGACACGTCAAAGGGAAGGGAAAAAGAAAGGCAAAAGCAGAGCCACCAAAACCAAAAGAGAAGAAGGCAAAAGTTGCCACAAGCGATCCATGCTTTGAGTGTGGAGAGATAGGACATTGGAAAGGAAATTGTCCAACCTATCTCAAAGAGTTGAAAAACAAGAGGGATGCGGGGCAAACCTCAGGTACAATCTTTATGATACATATTGATCTAAATGTTATTTCTTCTAACACATGGGTATTAGATACCAGATGTGGAACTCATATTTGCAATTCGTTGCAGGGGTTCAAAAGAAATAAGCATTACAAGAAGGGAGACACTAGTCTCTTCATGGGCAATGGAGCGAAGGTTCAAGTTGAAGCCCAAGGAGACTATGTTTTAAAACTTCCAAGTGGTTTGGAAATATGTTTGAAAAATGTTTTGTATGCTCCTAGTTTGACTAGGAACATCATTCCGGTTTCCCTTTTAAGACAATATAGATTTGATTTTAAGTTTGTGAACAATGAAATTTATGCTTTGATGAATGACATGTTCTACTTTAAAGCTACGCCTTCAAATGGTATTTATGAATTGGTTCATGATAATACATCATTTGATAATTCGATGTACCAAGCAAACACCAAGAAACTCAAAATGGATTTGAGTGAGACCTATCTTTGGCATTGTCGTCTTGGTCATATAAACAGAAATCGCATGCAAACACTTCAAAAGAATGGTCTTTTGGAAACAAATGAAATTGGTTCATTTGATACATGCGAATCTTGTTTACAAGGAAAAATGACCAAGAAACCCTTTAGTGGCACAAACCAAAGGGCAAAAGATTTATTAGGCATCATACATTCAGATGTATGTGGTCCTTTTAAGCCAATGACTAGGAATGGTGAAAGATACTTCGTAACTTTTACCGACGACTTTAGTCGTTATGGTTATGTGTACTTGCTAAGTCACAAAGATGAAGTTTTTGAAACGTTCAAAATCTTCCAAAACGAAGTAGAGAATCAACTCACCAAGACAATCAAAGTTCTTCGTTCCGATAGAGGAGGTGAATACCTTAGCGATGCCTTTCAAGATCATCTTAGGAGTTGTGGGATCATCTCACAACTTACTCCACCTGGAACACCACAACATAATGGTGTGTCTGAGAGGAGGAATCGAACTTTATTGGATATGGTTCGATCTATGATGGCTAGAAGCACATTGCCTCTATCATTTTGGGGTTACGCTTTGCTCTCCGCTGCTCGTATATTAAATATGGCCCCAACCAAGAAAGTGGATAAGACACCTTTTGAAATATGGCATGGAACAGTTCCATCTTTATCATATTTAAAAGTGTGGGGTTGTGATGCTTATGTGAAGCAATACACCCCAAACAAGTTAGAAGTACGATCCATTAAGTGTATCTTCGTAGGATATCCTAAAGATGATATAGGATATTATTTCTACGATCCAACAGAGCAAAAGGTATTTGTTGCTCGAAAGGGTAAGTTCTTGGAGGATAAGTTCCTTATGGAAGGAACTAATAGAACAGTGGAACTTGATGAGGATCAATAACCACAACCCGATACACGCTTGGTTGATACTAGCACTCAACAAGAGGTTGTTGAAAATGATCAAATGGTTGATCAACATACACAAAACTTTCGCAGATCTGGTAGAATTAGTAATCCACCTGAAAGATATGGATTTTTCATGGATGGATGCTATGTGGTAGATTCAGATGAACCAACCACATACCATGATGCAATGTCAAAATCTGATTGCGACAAATGGCTTGAAGCCATGAACGTAGAGATGCAATCCATGTATGACAACCAAGTTTGGGAATTGGTTGTGCCACCTCTTAACTCCAAAGTAGTTGGAAGTAAGTGGGTTTTCAAGAAGAAAACAGATATGCATGGTAACTTGGATACTTATAAAGCGAGACTTGTAGCAAAAGGTTTCACTCAAACTCAAGGGGTTGATTATGATGAGACCTTCTCGCCAGTGGCGATGCTAAAGTCGATTAGGATATTATTTGCCATAGCTGCATATTATGACTATGAAATTTGGCAAATGGATGTCAAAACGGCTTTTCTCAATGGATATCTTGATGAAGATGTCTATATGGTCCAGCCTGAAGGTTTTGTCGATCCAAAACATCCTAACAAAGTATGCAAGTTAAAGAAATCAATCTATGGATTGAAACAAGCATCGAGAAGTTGGAATCACCGTTTTGATGAAGAGATTAGGAATTTTGGGTTCATCAAGAACGGCGATGAAGCTTGTGTGTATAAGAAAGCTAGTGGGAGCACCGTCACTTTCTTAGTATTGTATGTCAATGACATTCTACTATTTGGAAATGACATTCCAACCATGGAAGGTGTAAAAGCATGGCTTGGGAAATGTTTTTCCATTAAAGATCTTGGAGAAGCTGCCTATATTTTGGGAATAAAGATCTATAGGGATAGATCAAGGCGCTTGATAGGTTTAAACCAAAGTGCATACATTGACAAATTCTTGAAAAGGTTCAAGATGGAGAACTCTAAGAAAGGTTTGGTACCTATTCAAAAGGGGATGATATTGAATGTAACTCAATGTCCAAGCTCAAAGGATGAGCAAGAAAGAATGAAAGGAATCCCATATGCGTCTGCTATAGGATCCATAATGTATGCAATGATATGTACTAGACCGGACGTGTCATGCGCTTTAAGCATGACAAGTAGATACCAGCAAAATCCAGGTAACAGTCATTGGATGGCTGTTAAGAGCATATTGAAATACCTTAGAAGGACTAAGGATATGTTTCTAATATATGGATCTGGTGAAGAGGAACTCGTTGTAAAGGGTTACACGGATGCGAGTTTCCAAACTGATCGAGATGGTTCTCGATCACAATCTGGGTACGTCTTCATTTTGAATGGAGCTGCAGTCTCTTGGAAGAGCTCGAAGCAGGATGTTGTAGCATTGTCCACTACAGAATCAGAATACATCGCCGCCTCATTGGCAGCACAAGAAGCTGCGTGGTTAAAGAAGTTCATTGCCGACCTAGGGGTAGTCCCTACCATTCAAGACCCCCTAGAGATCTTTTGTGATAACGAGGGTGCGATTGCTCAAATCAAGGAACCTCGTGCACACCAAAAGACTAGGCACATTGAGCGGAGATTCAACTACATAAGGGATGAAGTTGAAAAGGGAAAGATATGTATTCGCAAAGTTCACACCGATCAAAACATTGCGGATCCACTCACGAAGCTCCTTGAACGGCCAAAACATGAGGGTCATACTTGTGCCTTAGGACTTCGATATTCTAGTGATTGGATTTGATCTATTTTGTATTTGGATATTGGAACAATTGTTATTCTAACTCTTTTATGGTATTTTGAGTTATGTTCCATTTTTGCATGTTTAAATCCGTGAATAAATTAATTATTCTAAATGTCCGTAGTCGATCATACTTGTGGGAACAAATATGAATGTAAGACTATTATGAACTTGGATTGGTGGATATTCATTAGGTATGAATATAGAGCAAAGTGTTGCTGCCAAAGTTCATAGATATTTGTGGGATACAAATATTGGACTGACCCGCTCTCAAATCTTACTGCATGGAATCTTTTGTGATTGATCATAAGTAAATTTGAGCAAAGGCGAATATCATAGTATCCTCTGACCTGAGATACATATTGGGTCTTGATATTCACCAAATACTATACCTTGACTTGGTTCTTCGCTGTCTGTAATAAGACAGTACACAAGGCTAAGCTCAGGTGTGGTACAAGGTGATTGTGAGAGACGTATGTAGTCAAGAAGGGATTTGTTCCTCTTATTCGTTGAGAGTAAGATGTCTAAGGCCTGTTAAAGTTAAATCAACAGAGAATGATCACACTGTGTCTCTAGATTTAACATGACATCTGTAACGAAAGGATAAATGATAGATTCACCTAAATCATTTTCAAGTAAGGGACTTGAAGGGGATGATGTTATTGAATGGCACTTCGTCATACGTATTAGGGGTAGTGAACCGTTGTTAGGCGTTATTTACTACTTGCATCAATCTTCTATGTATCTTGTGCAAGTGGGAGATTGTTGGACTCTGTATGCCCAAGACACATATTAAATTGATGTGGCTAGTACGTTATGATCCAAGTCGGGTCATACCCAATAACAAGCTAGACAAACACCTACAATATTTATTTATGATATGATCAAACAAATAAATATTAACACTTACAATATTTAGAAATCGGTTTTCTAAATAATTGCACTTGACAAACTAATAAATTATATGGAAAATTTATTTTGAGAGAATATTTTATTTTGTTATTTAATGGGTTAAATGACTTAATAAAAGTTGTATAAGTCTTAAAACATGAGATGTTATAATTTTATAAAAGTTATAAAATTACATATGACTTAAATTGTTATTATAAGAAAAATTTTGAATTTTTTTTATAAAATAAAAGCTAGGCCGCCCCCTTCATGGGAACTCACACAAGTTTTTTTGGTCCAATCATGTTGCATGCATTTTACATATCTAGATGAAGCTTGATTGGCCATTTTGGGTGGCAACTCTCTCTCTCATCCTTTTAAGAAAAGGGGTTTCCAAGACTTGTAACTAATCTATCATTTTTCTTTACAAGTTTTTTCAAGTGCAAGAGCTCAAAACTCTCTAAAATTTTCGGCCAAGGTAGGTTGATCAAGAGGGTGTTTCATTTGAGTTTCAAGTGTTTAAATCCTAGCAATCTCAAGGTGTTTTGTTGGAGGCTTGGGGGTATACTAGCTTGAGGCTTTCTCGTTTGGAAGCTACCATTCAAGATTCATCATCATCTTCCATCTCCTTGCTCCAAAGAAAGGTTGAATTCTCAAACACCCTATGGTTGTATTTTGATAGCATGCATTTCATATATGGATCCGATTTTAGGTTTTTGCATTTAAAATGGTTTTAAATCTTGCAAAGTAACATGTTTTAATAGATTTTCCGCTGCGCTTTAATTTTATTCGGATAAAATTACTTTGATAAACATGTGAAAAACCCAACAGTCAGACGATGTAAACGAGACATCAATACTTTCTTGCAAATTGACTGAGGACTCTGACTCCCACTGTAAGTTTGTAGCCTTTTAAACTCTTTCAGAATTTAGATTTCTGGGCAAATATCAATTTTCCAGCGGGGGTGGACACTTGTTGTAACTGACACCTTGTTTCTTACCAGAATTCTTCTTGTCAGTTTTTTTCTTTGTGTCATTCTTCTTTTTAGTCTTCTTCTCAAGAGTCTTTCCTTCAGAAACCTTCTGTTCTTCAGTTACTTCATCATCCTCAAATGCCTTCATGCCTTTAACAGTTGGATAAATCATGTCAATGACATAAGAAGTACATGAGTAACTTTTCAACAAATGATTAACTCTTTCAGTTTCAATTCTTTGAGCCTCCAGTTTTTGTTCTAGAACAGCACACTTCTCGATGTAGTTGTTCACAACTTTCTGTTTGATCATAAACGCTCCTTGAAGTGTTTTCATTGCTGTTGCCTGCTCTTCACTTGTGTCATTGTACATATTCATTGCTTTGTTTAGTACAACATAAGACTCCTTCAACCTGTTCATGTTATGAATCAATGAACTGTTTTGTTTCTTCATTGTTTCACAATTTTCACAAATCACTGGATTCTTCTTTGCAACAGCTTCTTCATCAATCTTGAAAGCTGGAACTTCTTTTACTTTTCTTCTCATCACTGGAACATCCTCATCATCACTGCTGACTGGTGTTTTTACCTTTTTCTTTTTCTTCTTATCTTTCTCATCTTCACTGTCATTTTCTGCCATCATTTTCAAATGATCTCTCATTCTTTTAGCATAATATTCAGTATCATCATCACTATCTTCTTCCATTCGAGCAAAAAAAGCTGTGTGAACTGGAGCTTTGTTAGGATCATAATCATCCCAATTGAAATTCTCCCAGCTAAACCCTTCAGGTAACTTTTCATCATCTTGATCAATCACACATGCTTTAACATCAGATGGAATATATTTATCCCAGTTGAACCCTGTTGATGACTTCTTCTCATCTTGATTCACCACACAAGCTCTTTTTGAAGAATCTTCAATCATATTCCTTCCATGTGCTGTTTGTGCCTGATGTTGAGTTGGTTGTTGAGTAACTTGATGGTAGATGGCCTTCCGATAGTAATCATTGTTGTTGAACGGATTTTGAGCTCCACTTGCCTCGCGATTGGTGCACTCCCTTTTGAAGTGTCCTTTTTCCCTGCAACGAAAACAAGTGACTTTAGATTTATCAAAACCTAAAGTAGAAACGTTAACCTCACGGAGATCATCTCTTCCTGTGATCTACTTAAATTTCTCAGCTCGTCTCAACACACTAGCCAAACATCATTTTATATCCATTAATTCCATTTCTTCAGCATCGATCTGATCGTAATCCTCCTTAGTAAGCATTGGATTCCCGATCCGACCTACAACAAAACTACCATAAGATTCTAAAAGAGTTCCCAACAAAGACATATGGCTTTTTGCTAATTCTTCAGAATATTCTTGATTATTTTCAAGATTCAACACAATGTTGCATTAAAGCTTCTTGCCATTTCTTGTTGCTGAAACAATTGTATCAAATGATGGAAATGATGAAAAACTTATGTTGCTGTTTGATCCTTTGGATGAACTTCCAGATGAGTTCTTTGCATTGAATGCAGTTTCAACTTTTGGTGACATGTTGGTTGTTTTATCATTCAACCCTGCTTTGTAGTACAAACTTATATCTTGTTCACCATCAAACACTTTCATTCTTGAAATTTTTATCTGTTCCATTTCTTGAGCTTCAAGCTTCTAAATGAACTTGCTTAGTGTTAGATTGTAAACCTTTTTTGTTTCTTAGCATCATCATGTATGTACCCCAAGTCTCATGTGGCAATGCACCAGCTAATTTCTCAATCAACTCCTCATTGTCTTTGTTGATGCTCACTCTCTTCATACTTACCAACAAATTGCAGGATCTTTCGATTATCTGCTTTAAACCACGGAATAAATCAAACTCTTTTTTCAGGAATGATTTCTTATTTTTGATCATCTCTTGGCTTCCAACAAACTTAGATCGTAATGCTTTCCAAATCGAATATGCACTCCCAGTGTGTTGCAATAAGACCAAGATATCCTCTTTGACTGCCTGCTGTAGTAAACTGATCATCATCTTTTCGTTCTTGTATTTCCTTTTCTCCTCGGCACTAAGATCTTTAATCGCAATCACCTCTTCATCATCATTTGTTGGTCTAACGTATTTTGTTTCAACACATTCCCACGCATCCAAAGAGTTAGCTTGCACCCAATTCTCAAACCGTTCCTCCCAACCCTTATACTCCTCGATGTTCATGAGCTTAGGTAGTTTTTGCATTGTCCCCGTTTCATTTTCCAATGCTGTCTGTTGAGTAGGTGTGATCGGGGTAGCAAAGGCATTATAAAAATCCTCGTCAATGTTTCGTTTTTCAAGAAATTTCTCAAAACTGTCTTTCAAGCGAAATACTTGTTCAAGCGGGATAACAAGTTCAAGCGAAACCCTTTGAAGCGAAATCTCTAATTCAAGCAGAATCAGCAACACTTTTCAAGCGGAATACGGTTTCAAGCGGAATCAAACTGAACTTTCAAGCGGAATCTGGTTTTCAAGCGGAATCAAACCAAATTCTCAAGGGAAATACCGGTTCAAGCGGAATCAACTAGTATTTTCAAGCGAATCAGATTCAAAGTGTGATTTCAAGCGAAATCAGCCCTGAAATGCTGCTGATGTCATCATTTTCTCGCTGATTTTGAAGCGGAATTAGAAAAATTGTCAGTTTTAGATCGATTTTAAGCCTGAAACTTTCAAGGTTTTGTTAAAATACAATTCCGAGTATGATGTGTTAAAATCAGAACATTTTGTCCGTGAAAAGTTTTGAATTTTGAAAAAGAAGGTGTAGAAATCAGAATTCGCAGCTGAATTGGTATGAACTCTTCCTCCTGAGCTCTGATACCACTTGTAGGATCGTATTCGGACCTGAACGAGTCGATCAGAAGAGTTTTACTCAATACGAAAGGCGGAAACGGACGTATCGAGGTCAATTCAGCACAAATTACTTTAAACTATCGATTTGATTGATATAATGACGTTTTACAGCGTGGCAACACTTCGGCAGCACTTCGTTGCAAAACCGGAAACTTGTTATGTGATTTCGCTTGGAATGCCCTTTATATAGGCATCAGATTCTGCTTGAACATGTCTCAGCGGAATTAACATGTTAGCTTCAAGCGAAATCACCAAGATTAACTCAAGCGGAATTAGAATGATTATGATTTCGCTTGAACATGACCTGATGTCATTTCAAGCGGAATCACACTAATTTCCATTTTCTTGTTTTTCAAGCCCTGATCTAACTAGTTCTATACAAGACTCGATACAAGACGAAGTCGACAGACGCATGCACCAACAACATTCGTCATTATACAAATCGGTATAGTTTCGCAGTTTGACGCAAATGGTCCCTTCGATCGAACAAACTTGATTTTGACACACCAAACCATCCAAAATTTATTTCTATGTTATGTAAAGGTTATTTAAGGTATGTTAAGCCTATGTCACTATCCCGGAGTGTTTGTCGCGTTAAACTGATTACGTTTACGCATCAGTTCGCGTATAACTTTCCAGAAAGCGATTTAGAGCTCGAAATCAAACGAGAATTGATATGTGTAAAGGATACACATATTTATATAAATCCCAAGTATGAAACACAACATTTCATTGATTTGGTATTTGTTTGATGGCCGTGGAGGCACTGATGTCACAGTCTCCCCTACTTCAGGAAATTTCGTCCCGAAATTTATTTAGAGGAAACTTGTGAGAGCTCGAAACATGAAGTCGAAAAGATAAAACAACACTGGTTAGGGTTCTGAACTTCTAGTAACTTTAAATAACATTATGCTTGCAATGTAAGAGGGACACTTATATACAAGTATATGAAGCGCCATTGGTGTGTCCACCGTACCTCCATTACATTGTTCACGTTTCGTTATTGTTGCCACCATAGGTTCTTATTGGGGTTCCTGTGCACTGAATTTCATAATTATGTACGCGTCCATAATTACGTAATTCCTTGCATAGTCCGCACAGTGCATTTTATAATGTGTAGGGGAAAACCAAATGAACAAACCTGTGATGAGTGTGACTAGACCATCCTAGGGTTCTTTTTAATTAAATTAATAAATGATCTCTTTAAATAGACCACCAAGGAGTCTTTTCAGTTATATCATCACATGCCATTCTTAACCAGATTCTGAATCAATCTTTTTAACTAGACCACTCAAAGGGTCTCTTTTGAATTATTGAATGGTACTATATAATCCAAGGGTCTTAACTATTACGTAGAAGCCCATTAAGGATTTAAGGTAGTACCTTTGGATATCCTACTATGAATCCCTCATATGAAGATATGGAAGATTCTACGAGGATTTGGATAACGAAAATTCGGATCACACAAAAACATAAAAGAGAACACATAAACACATAATCACATAATTGTTTAACTTGACCTTTAATTTGTTATCTTTGGACATGGGTATTTAAAGCACACCAGGAATCCAATCCGTGGACTTCATTTGGCACTTTAAACATTTCAAGAATCTAACTACGAAGATAGGAAGATCTTAATATGAATTCGGCTTTGTCCTTATTGGATCGTAATGTATGTATTAAAGCGTACAAAGAATCCAATCAAGGGCTCCGATTTGAGTGATAATCATCCACAAGGATCTAATTGTGAAGATAAGAAGATCCTATATGAATTTGAATAGCAGAAGATGTTTCGAAATCTTGCACTAGACGTGCTTACGTCGATACACGAGGTAGAATGCTCATGAAGTTGAGGTGCTAGGTATGCCAAGGCGACATATGAAGCAGAATTTGAAGGTTGGGTGCTACGTATGTTAAGTTAATCATATGAGCAGAATGTTTTTGAAAACTATGCATGGGGTTCTTTTAAAAATGTGTTTAATGTTTTTGAAATCCTACATAATACTTTTGAAATCATAAAGTAGGTGTATTAGGTAACTATATTTATAAAATGTTTTAAAATCATGCGAGATAAATTTTGAAATTATGTATAAGGATTTTGAAAATATGGATAATGCTTTTGAAATCATGCACTTGATACATTAAGTAAATATATTGTGTTAAAAACGTTTTCAAACTATATGAAACATTTTGAAATCATGAAGGTCGTTTTGAAAACCTATACTATGTATGTTGTTATGAAAACCAGAATGTAATGATATGGGTACGAGATTGAAGAAAATATCCTTAGTTATCTAACCGAGGATTTAAACGTGACATTTTGAATAATCGTCTAAAAATTGTCACTTATATTCTGTACTTTGTTTCTTAGAATGAAACGAGTACTTAGAATGTTCGAGGAAATCATGAGCAATCACATGAATGAGAGAACTACAAATATAATTCTTTGGTGTAGGTATCGTAGGGGTATGCCATACACACATGCAACTACATTTATACATCAGAATTGTGAACAATGATTTATTTATAAACAAAACCGATTGTTTCAGAGTTCAAGAAAAACAAAAGAAACAAAAGCATAAGATTCAAATTATTCAAAGCAGCGGCTTCTTCTAATCAGCCAAATGCTCATCCGTGGGTCAGATTTGCATTGAAAATCTTTGGGCTTTTGTTCCTGAGATAACCCGTCTCGCCATAGGTGTAGCAAGTACCAGGAGGAAAGCGAGCTTGTGCTGGATCTGTTTGAAATTGAACAGGGTTCTGAATAGCTTGGTTTAGCACAGTGACTGAACGGCAAACTCTTGCCGTATGGCCAATAAGTCCACAGTTGAAACATTTTCGGCATTTGACACTGGCATGGTGGTGGAGGTTACATTGATTGCACAAAGGAGCAGTTCCCAAGTACGGCTTCTTGGCTGGTGGTGCTGCCACCTGGCTAGGTTCTGCTTGATTTGGTGCAACGGCTGGAGGATTCTTTGAAGCTTTATGCTTCTTTGACCTTTTCGAAGGTTCGGCTTCTGCTTCCTTTGATGCTTCTTGGGTGGCTTCATTATTGAGACGAGACATGACGACAGCTAATTCAACAGTCTTCAGGATTACTTCGCCTCTTCGCTGGGCAAATTTGGTAGTTTGCTCGGACATTTGAGTGTCGCTGCGATGAAGAGACATTCTGGAGGAAATGAAAGACATAGGAGGAAACAAGTGAAATGTTATCGAATAATCAAAACAGAATGATAACGGATAAAAATTGTGATCATTTGTTTGTTACCTAAGGCAAACAAATGAGACGGTGACTAATCAAAGTAAGCGGGTCATATTAATGTATCGCGAAGACATGCTTTAGCCTATAAGTGGACACTCACCCCAAGAGTTCCCAGGTAAGAGTGACTGGTCCGATTATGTGGATTTGTACGAACACTCTAGCCTTAGACAGAAAACTCAGAGTACAGGCATCCACCCTTCCAGATTGCACGTGTTCACTTTATAAGACCCAACTTTGACGAGATTTTGAAAACTTAGAGGGTTCAAAACCTTATAATAAACATCCTAGAACAGATGATTGGTTTTCAAAGCGGATTTGAAATTTATGTTCTTGTTGTGGTTGTCATCTAAGGATAAGTGACAGTATTGTTTTTTAAGATCTAAACATAAGAATCTTGTGTTAGGGTCCTAGGAAGGTTATAGACTAGGTCAAAGCATTACTAATAACCTAATTCCCTATAACCATGAGCTCCGATACCAACTTTTCTGTCACACCCTGACCGCGTAAAACAACAAATCGCGGCGGAATCGTCGTGGAGTGTTGTAACAGAATCATTGTTTCATAACACATGGAAATTTGAAGTTTCGTTTTATTTAAAGATTAACCATTTACATTGTCTTGAAAAATTTAAACAAACAAGTTAAACATAGTCTATAATTGTTATTAAGTCACTAAGGCCATGGTCCAGTCCTATGTGAGCATGCATCCTAGCAATCAACATCATTCAACAGCTGAAACATATGTAAAAACAAAGTCAGCAAAGAAATGCTAGCGAGCACATAGGTTTTATGAGAGTGTCGGATTCATGGCTAGTTTACATGTTGCAATACCTAATTAAAAACCTTGTTTTGAAAAGAGTATAGTATTGCAACATAATTAACCAACTCAAATCAAGTGGGTTATAGTTTATAAAATCTCGTAGCCATGATTTGTCACACCCCGACCACGTAGAACATACAAAACGTGGCGGAAACGTCGGGGAGTGTTGTAACAGAATCGATTGTTTCAAATCCATGGCAATTGAAGTTCCGTTTTATTGATCAAACATGAAAGTTTACATTGTTCAAACAAGAACAAAATAGTACATATCATAAATTAACTAGTTCTTGTCTCGTTTTAAGTCACTAAGGAACAGGTCCGCCTATGTATATCTTGATAAGTCCTATGCATCATCTCCTAAAAACACATGTGAAAATAGGTACGTCAGCATAAAAATGCCTATGAGATACATTGGTTTTGTGAAAACGGAATTCATGACTTATGTTTGAGAAAATGTTTAGTCATGAACCTTGTAATTTGCTTTGTCTTGTAAATCATTTGAAAAACGATATGATCAGATGATATGTATAAATAAGAGAACACTGTATGGTTAAATGAATAACCAAGTAAAATGAGTTTGTATAAGATAATTCGTTTGTAAAACAATGTCTTGTGAAGAGTATGTTATTTGTGTAAAATGTAATGTATCTAAACTGAAATGACTGGATAACGCTACGATATGTAATACTATACAAGCATTTATATATAGGAAGTACCAGCGGCGTATCCACCATGTTTGTATCATATTACGTACGCCACGTTACACCAACCATTTACCCAAACCAACCACCATGTAGATTGTTCATGTATAAACCAAATGTCAAGTGTTATTGTGTAAACCATGTCGAAATGTCTATGTTCAATGTAAACCACCAAATGTGTATGTCAATGTCAACGTGTTTATTGTTCATTGAAAATCATGTAATGTGTATCCCAAAATGTATCATGTACGGTAAGCGAAATGTATCAACTAAAACCATATGTAAAATGCACAAAACAAGTCGTTGAAGTAAAACGTGGTTTAAATCAACGTTATGTTCTGTGGAAAAATGCATGCTCTATTGATATTAACATTTATGCGGTATTGTGAAATATGCATACATCAAAGCCTTGAGACTGTGGCGATAAACTCTTAAACAAATTAAAGGTTTATCTAAGTTATGTATATCGAATTCGGTCATTCCTTACAATCCTATCAAACCCAGGACTTCAGGAACGGGAGTTGTCAATTCCTATGGTACCACTACCTACTAACGAACGGCGTAGCTAATGTTAATGAATGTATTGTCCCATGTTAAACAAACCAAATGTCATAACAAAATGAAGGCATGTGATGTAAACAATTATACTAAGTATGCTAAGTAAACATACGAAGTAGAAATGTTCATGTAAATCAATGTGTCCATATGCTGAGTAAACATATGCAACAGAAATGTTCATGTAAATCAATGTGTCCATATGCTGAGTAAACATATGCAACAGAAATGTAATGTAAATCAAATGTACTAAGTACACACACAATGGGCATACATAGCATGAAATGTAATGAAATCGTGTACTATAATGTACTAACAACATAGCAGGCATATGATGTGAAAACATGGAAAGCATGAAAGTAACAGATAGGCACATGTGTTTCACCCCAAAATAGTTTGGAAAACAGTAAAAGAGGGGTTCAATGTACTCACCTGAGATTGCTTTGAATCCCTTGTGTAATAATCACACAATGCTAGAGATCACGGGATATCAAACGGCACCTAATAGGTAGCTATATTAATATACCGGACCAAAATCGGAAGGATCGGATAGTATGCGGGTTCGTAAACCAAACGAGCATGGAGACTCGTGAAATATGGTTTAACAAAGCGTACATACTAAAATGAAACCTAACCTAAGTGCTTGCGACCCATCACGACCCGTTTAGGTAGCTTATGCTACCTTACGCGTCGTTCGCGTAGAACGCGTCTGGAACGCCTAACATCGTGACCACAAGGTATAACCTCGGAAGGTTATAGCTATGGTCACCTAATGTGTTTGGTCGGATCCTAATGATCGACCAAATGGGTCGGGTTCGAAAGTATAAGCGATGGTTTAGATCGCTTACCTTACGACCCTATATAAGCACTAAATTAAAAGTGACGAGCTAAGCATGTTAGAACATGCTTAACTAAGATTAGAAAACAGGTTTGGCATCAAAACAAACGGCTTTGATGCTCACGAGTAGTTTGGTTACAAAATATGCAAGAATGCACATTTTGGCCGAAACTACGACTCGTCACTGAGCCTAGATAACGTGGTAATCAGTAGGTATAGTCACTACGGACTATAACCATCGTGATCACACTCACGTTTTGAAGTTCCATGAACTTCGGGTTGACCATAGGCTGGTCAATGCAGAAAGTCAACAAAACGTTGACTTTCGGACTCGAAAAGCGAATAAAAGAACGAAAGAAGACTTACGGAGGGTCCCCGAATGCTAATCTAGATCAAAGAGGTCATGTATGAAGCAATGGCATCAACTTAGAGCATTTTGATCAGATTGTGTGAGCTTTACATCAAAAGGGGGGTATTTATAGGAAAAGTAGAGCCGTTAGGATCGTTTCTTGATTTTCGTGCCACGATCCTAAGCGTCCACGTGTCAAAATGTTGTGGTTACTGAAAATGGCCCTTGGCCCTTGATTGGGTGAAAGGGCATTGCCCCTTGAACGATCGAAAGGCCAACTGCAAGTGGATTCAATGAATCTGTTGTACTGGGGACTACTTACGGACCGTATGGGTTTTGGCTTACGGTCCGTAAGCCCTTAGTTTGGCAGATTTATAATTTTGGTCCCTACAGCTCCAAAACTTTGTATTTGATGCATTTTTGACACGTTTAAGCCCCGTTAACCCCATTTCAAAACTCTAAAATGATGTTAAAGTATAGGGAACTTAAAATGTGCTCAAAAATATCCCGGATGTCGGTTCGTTTGGCCGTACGGTCGCGATGTTCGGTTAATTACGACGGAATGCGCATAAGCGCGAAAGACGATCCAAATTGCGCGACGAATGGATTTTTCTCATGCCATACACTAAGGCATAATATAAGGATGCTTACATAAATTTTTGGATGTCCGGATGTATTCAAAACGTAAGTTATGCGCAAAAGTGCAAACTTGTGCACTTTTTGACACTTTTAGCCCCTGAATGATCCAAAAGTTTGTTTTAGCATACCAAACCCCTCAAAGCCTATTTCTAAGCTATGTAAAGGATATTTATGGTATGTTTAACTTATGGACATGTTCCGGAATGTTCGTTACAGTTCGAATTGGCATACTTTCGCAGTTTGTCAATTTTAGTCCCTGTAGGCGAATTAACTTGTTTTTGCCATACCAAAGCCTTCAAAACTTATTTCTAAGTTATGTAAAGGTTATTTAAGGTATGTTGAGTATATGTTGATGTTCCGGAGTATTTGTCGCATTAAACTGAGTACGTTTTATGCACCAGTTTGCGTATAATTCTCCAGAAAGCGATTTAGAGCTTGAAATCGAACAAGAGTTGATATGTGCAAACGATACACATATTTATATATGTCCAAAGTATGAATTACAATATTTCATTGGTTTGGCGTTTATTTGACGGTTGAAGTGACACAGGTGTCACAGTCTCCCCTACTTTAGGAAATTTCGTCCCGAAATTTAGTTTTAGAGGAAACTTGTGAAGACAGTTGTGACGGTTTCGCTTTCAGACAAATCCATTGAACCCTTAGGTAAAACTCTGGGCCATGTTAGGATCCTTAGCGAAAATTTCAACCCACAAAGTGAAGTCCTTGTAGTAACAAAACATGGGGTTTCGAACTACGGGCAGGAGAACGTTTCCCGTGAAGAGTTATCATAGGAAACTTGTGTGTGCTTGAAATCAGAATTGGGGAGTGTAAGGATAAATGACATTGGTCAAAATCCAAGACTTCTCCCGTATCATTACTCTTGTCACTGTAGGTCTTAACACATGACAAAACTTCCTGTGGTTTCTGTGCACTGAATTCCATAATTATGTAGGCCTCCATAATTACGTACTTCCTTGCACAGTCCGCACAGTTCATTTCATAATGCGTATGGGAAAAAAATCAAACGAATAATCTCTTCAGCTAAACTACCCAAGAGAAATATTTAACTACATCAACGTAGGACGTCTTTAACTAGATTGTCGAGCCAATCTATTTAACTTAGATCGACGTAGGATCTCTTTAACTAGACCACCCGAGGGCCTTTTTAACTATATCAACGCATGATATATTCAACTAGATTGTCGAACCAATCTCTTTAACTTAGATCAACGAATGATCTATTTAACTAAACTACCCACGGGGAATATTTAACTACATCAACGTAGGATGTCTTTAACTAGATTGTCGAACCAATCTCTTCAACTATATCAACACATATTGTCCTTAAACTTTGGAATAGTACTTTATAATCCAAGGGACATAACTACAACGTAGAAGTCCATTAAGGATTTAAGATAGTACCTTTTTTGGAAATCCTACTACGAATCCCTCATACGAAGGTATGAAAGATTCTACGAGGATTTGGATAGCGAATATCCAGAGTATACAAAAACACAAAATGCATAAATGGAAAGACAAGATGCATAAACACATAGTCACATAATCACAAAACTGTTTATCTAGATCTTTAATTTGTTAATTTGTTTTGTTGATTACGTACATGCATTTAAAGCACACTAGGAATCCATTTCATGGATTTCATTCGGTACTTTAAACATTAGCAAGAATCTAACTATGAAGATAGAAAGATCTCCTATAAATTCGATTTCATTTTCAAGAAAACGCAATTTTCGAATTAAGGTACAATAATTTTTTTGAATATACGGAAATACCCTTAGGTACCCTATTAAGAATTTATAGTGGTACTTTGGGTATTCGTGGAAAACACAAGAGATAATAAAATGGAAGAAATTACGGGGTAGTCTGTTCTTCAAGGAATACGGTTCCTTGATTGTCGGTATTGTAGAGGATACGTTGTTTATACATGACATCACATTTGTACATTGCAATGTAAAATAAAAGGGATTTATTTATAAACAACAAAAACTGTTTCATGGGCCTTGACTACAAAAGAAAATAATACATAAGGCTTGATTATCTCTAAACAACATTGTCTTCTAGTTGGTCTGATGCTCATCCTTGCGCTGGATTCGCATTAGCAGTCTTTGGGCAATTTCTCCGAAAATGGCCCATTTCGTCACAGTTGAAGCAAGGACCTAGTGGAAGACGAGCTTGAACATGATTTACTTGAGGTTGGTTTGGGCCACCTTGGTTTGGGGTAAATCGACAAGCATTTGCCAGGTGACCGAGTCGCCCACATGATGCACATAATCGGCACTGTAGGTGTGCTAAGTGGTGTGCATTACATTTGTCGCATTTCGGTGCAGTACCGGCATAAGGTTTCTTTGCAGGAGGTTGAGTTGGTTGGTTGCGGGTGTTTTGGTTGGGTTGAGCAGCAATCACACAATTCTGCGAAGCCTTACGCTTCTTAGACTTCTCAGGGGATCCAGTCTGTTCATCCATGGTCTTTGATTCCTCTATTGGCTTCTTGTCACCCTTTCGAAAAAGTTTATGCTTTCTGATCTGCGATTCAGTCAAGGTTGCAGATAGCTCAATGGCCTGACGGAGTGTGGCAGGGTTGCTACCAGTGATAATGTCTTGTACCGAGTCAGGCAGGCCGTCGATGTACCTTTCGATAGCCTTGTCGAGTGGGGCGACCATAGTCGGGCAAAGTAGACTCAACTCCTCAAACCTATCAGTATATGCCCTGTGTTCGCCACTATCTTGTTTCAAATCATCAAACTCCTTCTCCAATGCTCGTTGTTCATGACGAGGACAAAACTCCCTCATCATAAGAGCTCTCAGTTCAGCCCATGTCTGTGCTAGAGCAACATCTGCACCACGGTCTCTCATTACCCCGTTCCACCATGTAAGAGCCCTCTTCTGAAACACACTCGAAGAAAACTCGACCTTGCGATTATCCGGACACTGCACGTGGCGAAAAGTATTCTCGATGCTCTCGAACCATTGAAGAAGCCCAGTTGCTCCCTCAGAACCACTAAACTTGAGTGGTTTAGCCAAGTTAAATGTCACACCCCCAAATTACCACCTAGGGTATGTCCCTATTGGAGGTGCAACGATCCAACAAAGAGCCACCAATCATATCAAACACAAGTCATAATGTATTGAAATACCCAATTGAAATAAATATAACGTTTGAAAAGTTTAACCAAAACCAAAGTATTGAGCGGAAGCATAAAAGTATAAATGTATAAATGTATCGAAACCCAATCAATATAATTGTTTATCATGACCATAACCACTCCAGCAGCATCAGACAGCAAGTTCCCAAGTTCCTTCAATAATTACCTACAAGCATGTAAACAAGTGTGTCAGACTACGCTGGTGAGTTCAAGGTTTGTGTTCATTTACCAAGTTGTGTTACCGATCATGTGAGTAAAACAGTTTACAAGACGATATGTTGTTTGTTGTTATGATGTTTGATGTTTCGATGTTGCTCATGTTAGATACCCTAGGGAGTGTGCCCATAAGTATCCGGGGAGTGGGTACCCCTTAACGACCGTTTGCTATGTTGCCTTCGTTAGATACCCTAGGGAGAGTGCCCATATGTATCCGAGGAGTGTGCCTCTAACAACCATAGCCATACCCAGATAATTAGTTCACGCCCGTCCTTACGGCCCGGTGTGAGGTTTCCCACCTAATAGCGCTATCAACTAATCACCCCCATTGCCCTCCAGGCAATAACCAAAACCGATTAAGTTATTTACCCAACGTTTCCCTTCCAAATGTTTACCAGTTGTCCCAAACCATCGGGACGCATGCTTGAGAAAAGTGCAGTGAACTCACCTTAGATTTGCTCGGTTAGACTAAATGCTCGATTACAGTTGATCATTCAAATCCTAGTGTGGTTACCAATAATAGTCAGTTTCATATACACATAGAACACATATTTTCTACACATACTACACTTGTAGCGTACACAGATTGCGCAAATCATTATACAAGTCACAATAGTAATTCATGCAATATACTCGTTCATTATCATCAAAGTGGGTAGTTGGTTCATCTACACGTTCACATTACAAGTGATCAGGTTAATTGTAACTAAAAATCATGCAATATAATAAACCGATTGTCATTGTGTAATTGTCTAACATGCACACGAGTTCATATTACAGTTTCATGCCCCAAATACACACTTAACGATCTGGTACGTTATTCCCGTAGGTGTGCGGCCCGTGTGGTTCAATGACTCGAGGCCTGGCGGAAACCCAGCAGGCCTCGCGGCCCAATTAAAATGAGATTTATGTGATTGCAGTTGGGCCTGAGGTCCAAACAGAACCCGAACTCAGCTGCGTTACATCATGTGCAGCCCACACATCACTATCTAACCCATACCTAATTCGATCTAAACTCACAGCCATCATTAAATAATCCTTAAAGTCACAACTAATACTTGGTATTCATCATAGTTACGTTGCGCAGGTCCCTCACATTATCATGGCAACCTATCTAAACTACATACACCAACATTGGCGATTAAATCAATCATCACATACTTCGAACCACATACACTCTTAGTATAACTCATTTAACTCCATATCATCTTCATAATTATTATGTCACAGTTATAATATTATGTCAAAGTTATAATTATTCAACCAAATTAGACAATACTAAATCCTATGGCCACAAACTACAACCCCATTGGACCAATGTTCGGCCCACTAAACGATTAACACATCAAAAGGTCATATGCATATTATAAGGTTTTAATTAATGTTTGTTTTGATGTTACTTGGCCCAACATAAGATAAACCCCTAGTACGTCCTGTGGCCCCCTATTCTATGTGCAATACAATCCAACCAATACCCTTGCTTGGCCGCCCAACCCCACCTAGTATATGTTGGCCGCCCAAAATCACATGATTGGACCACCAAATGCATGACCCACTTTTCATTGGATTTACCTTCTATGGATGCAGTATGTTATCAACCTATTTCACATAGAATCACTTATTCAATCATGCAATGTTTACACTTTACATCATGGCCGACAAGTATAAATTTAGTCAAAATCTCATTGGAGCTTCAAACCCTTTTAATGTTTCTCATGAGCATTAATTATATTCTGTCATCTTGTGCATATGATTATGTATACCATCTAATCCATTGATAAACAATAATTTTCGATACTCATTGATTTGTCCCATCAAACAATTATAAACATCACCTACTGCTATGTCATCATTATTGGCATTCATCTAAGTCAAACCAAGTCAGGTCTCGTGAACATTTATTACCACACACTCAAGATTATTGGTTAAGCATAATAAGCCACCACTATATCATATTTAATCAAGCCAGTTCATGTAATCTTGACCACACATTCTGGTGAGTTATTGATGAACAATACCAGTTTGTAAATTAACATCCAATTAATGATCCCAATGAATAAAACATCCAAACATCATTTAATATAGCCATGTTGTTCGATCTTAACATCACATCCATAAGCATGCAAACAAATAACATACTAATCATCAAATACAACACAATCAATATTCACAATCATGAATCGACACAACTAGGCATGCGTGACAAAGGGATTTGATTCAAAACATGAAGAGGTTATACTAACCGAAAGATTCAAGGTATTTGATGAATCCGAAGTAAAGCTTCAGGGGGGGGCGTCTGCGTCGCAAATCAGGTGAGAAGGAGTAGGGTTTTTTTTTTTTTTTTTTTTTGAGTTGCGAACTATTCAGTAACATAATACGTGCATTAAAATTTATACAGGTTTAGGGCGGTTAGGCTTAAGCCCATACACTTAGGCCACCATTAGGCTTAAACCAATTGGGCTCTCTTTGGGCTTCGAGGGTTTGAGATGCGGCCCGCTAAAACAACCATTTATTTGAAACACTAAGGTGTGACCCAAAAATATTAGTGTATTTTATTAACGGAATAATCATACGATTAACAGGATGTTACTTAGCATGAAATGTGTAATGCATTGAAGAGAAATGACGAGGAATTAAGATCGCAAGATGGAACGTTACTGTCCTTGGGAGTTCAGGTTGTCACATCATCCCCAACTTGAAAGAAATTTCGTCCCGAAATTTAGCATGCGGTTACTGAGGAAGCTAGTTGTGTTGAGCGTTTTCGTGGGGTGTCACATCATCCCCTACTTGAAAGAATTTTCGTCCCGAAAATTGTTCTAAAACAATGGCTTGAAGTGAGTTCCGACGAACTCGATCTATAGATACCTTACAACGTCTGGGGGGGGGGGGGGGCTAATCTTGTGATCGGTGGAAATCATGGTATGGTTGTTAGCGTTTTGTTATATCAGTTGCCAATCAAAGAAACAGGGAATTAATGAGGTTCGTACAAAGAATCGAGCGAAACAGGGGTCCATTAAACATCCGAAGGATTTGGCCAGCAAATTTGTTGTCTAGAAGTGATTTCCAGTAGTGGTGCATGGCGGCATGGCACAACAGGGAGGTTCGTTACATTGCGGTCGCGCGAGTGTATCATTTGTCCAAAACAGAGTTTGGTGGGTAAAGATTAGCGTTGCAAAACGACAAACGCGTGTAACTGTGACTGCTTCACTTCTAGCGGCGATGACAAGTGGAAGTGATAAGGTTCGTCTACAGGGATGCGTGGGTATAGTTCTCCTAATCCCGTGTTCGTTCGGAAGTTCCATCTAGCGATGCCATCACATGGTTAGCTCTATTGAAACAAGGGTGCACTGGAGGCCCTTGTGATCGGTCTAATTGGTGCATTCGGTACCGTCCAAGTAATGCCTCCCACTTAAATCCAATGACCACGGTTTCCACCGGAGATTGTAGGTCGTGCAGTTCCTCTCCGTAACACCATCATGGTATATCGCTGGATCATCGGTACCTTCGGATAGAAGCGATGCTCCGCGTGTTGTAGGGTTGGGTTTCAAAAGCTGAAAAGACGTTCCCCGATTTTATTTCTCAGGAATTCACAGCTCCCCGCTATGCTAAGGAGGTTGAAGTTGCGAAACCTTCGAAAATCCTATGATGAAGCTGTGATAGTATCCAGCGAATCCAAGGGATTGCTGTATCCCAGAAGGAAATCAGGATTTGCATAAGGTCAATTCTGGAATTCTACCTAACGATGTGGAAGTAAACCAGGTAACTCTTCAGAAGACACGTCAGAAAATTCACGAATACTGGAAGATACTCTACCTTTCTTCCTTAAAGTGGCGAATCGGTGACAAGAGCTAGTATAGCAGAGTAGCCCTTCCGTAGACACTTCTGGGCTTTCACGACTGAGACAATGCCAACAACGGCACCACTACGATGATCTTAAACTGATAAGGATTCCCCACTGGGGAGAGGGAACGCACGATTTTCTTTTTGCAGAGAATTTTCTGCTTGATACATAGATAACCAAGTCCATGTCAACGACCATGTCAAAACTTACAAGAGTATTGGGAAGTAGGTCAATGTCGAACACTTGACCCACGAGATCAAGTTTACAGCCAAAAAGATCATGAGAAGCTTCTATCGATTTACTATCAGTCAGTTCTACTACATGCTTATTTACAACAAAGGTGGGAGTCAGTCCTAACTGACGACTGAACCCTGAGGCACATAACTCCAATCGAAATGAGGTAAAAGTCGAGTATCACATTGAAATCTACAAACTACCAAGTTTACACACAATAGGGCAGACCCTTCTCACGCTCATTAAGCCTTACTGGGATTTGCATGCACCTCGCGCTATTATTATGTGTGCACCCATAATAATAAGGCGATTTGCATGCTTATCTCAGTGCCTCTTAATTTGCGCTAAAAGGTTCCCCGCATTCAAATAGCAAGCGAGGGGTTTTATGGGATCAAGAATCGCAATAGTCGAAGGGAAGTGTCACACTAGCAGTTCACATAACAGGGGTTGGTAATGTAAGGGCTCATGCTGTTGTGCCAAGTGTGCATTCACGTGTAATGTTATACATAATTGTACACTAGATATACTATGCAATAGTAAATGAGAAACGAACCTTGCAGTCTGGAGCTGAGTGTCATGGTCATCGTTTGGATCAATTCGGTTATAGTCTGGTTTTATGAAAACATTTTAAAACCGAGTTCTCTATAACCAGTGGCTCTGATACCAAACTGTCACACCCCCAAATTACCACCTAGGGTATGTCCCTATTGGAGGTGCAACGATCCAACAAAGAGCCACCAATCATATCAAACACAAGTCATAATGTATTGAAATACCCAATTGAAATAAATATAACGTTTGAAAAGTTTAACCAAAACCAAAGTATTGAGCGGAAGCATAAAAGTATAAATGTATAAATGTATCGAAACCCAATCAATATAATTGTTTATCATGACCATAACCACTCCAGCAGCATCAGACAGCAAGTTCCCAAGTTCCTTCAATAATTACCTACAAGCATGTAAACAAGTGTGTCAGACTACGCTGGTGAGTTCAAGGTTTGTGTTCATTTACCAAGTTGTGTTACCGATCATGTGAGTAAAACAGTTTACAAGACGATATGTTGTTTGTTGTTATGATGTTTGATGTTTCGATGTTGCTCATGTTAGATACCCTAGGGAGTGTGCCCATAAGTATCCGGGGAGTGGGTACCCCTTAACGACCGTTTGCTATGTTGCCTTCGTTAGATACCCTAGGGAGAGTGCCCATATGTATCCGAGGAGTGTGCCTCTAACAACCATAGCCATACCCAGATAATTAGTTCACGCCCGTCCTTACGGCCCGGTGTGAGGTTTCCCACCTAATAGCGCTATCAACTAATCACCCCCATTGCCCTCCAGGCAATAACCAAAACCGATTAAGTTATTTACCCAACGTTTCCCTTCCAAATGTTTACCAGTTGTCCCAAACCATCGGGACGCATGCTTGAGAAAAGTGCAGTGAACTCACCTTAGATTTGCTCGGTTAGACTAAATGCTCGATTACAGTTGATCATTCAAATCCTAGTGTGGTTACCAATAATAGTCAGTTTCATATACACATAGAACACATATTTTCTACACATACTACACTTGTAGCGTACACAGATTGCGCAAATCATTATACAAGTCACAATAGTAATTCATGCAATATACTCGTTCATTATCATCAAAGTGGGTAGTTGGTTCATCTACACGTTCACATTACAAGTGATCAGGTTAATTGTAACTAAAAATCATGCAATATAATAAACCGATTGTCATTGTGTAATTGTCTAACATGCACACGAGTTCATATTACAGTTTCATGCCCCAAATACACACTTAACGATCTGGTACGTTATTCCCGTAGGTGTGCGGCCCGTGTGGTTCAATGACTCGAGGCCTGGCGGAAACCCAGCAGGCCTCGCGGCCCAATTAAAATGAGATTTATGTGATTGCAGTTGGGCCTGAGGTCCAAACAGAACCCGAACTTAGCTGCGTTACATCATGTGCAGCCCACACATCACTATCTAACCCATACCTAATTCGATCTAAACTCACAGCCATCATTAAATAATCCTTAAAGTCACAACTAATACTTGGTATTCATCATAGTTACGTTGCGCAGGTCCCTCACATTATCATGGCAACCTATCTAAACTACATACACCAACATTGGCGATTAAATCAATCATCACATACTTCGAACCACATACACTCTTAGTATAACTCATTTAACTCCATATCATCTTCATAATTATTATGTCACAGTTATAATATTATGTCAAAGTTATAATTATTCAACCAAAGTAGACAATACTAAATCCTATGGCCACAAACTACAACCCCATTGGACCAATGTTCGGCCCACTAAACGATTAACACATCAAAAGGTCATATGCATATTATAAGGTTTTAATTAATGTTTGTTTTGATGTTACTTGGCCCAACATAAGATAAACCCCTAGTACGTCCTGTGGCCCCCTATTCTATGTGCAATACAATCCAACCAATACCCTTGCTTGGCCGCCCAACCCCACCTAGTATATGTTGGCCGCCCAAAATCACATGATTGGACCACCAAATGCATGACCCACTTTTCATTGGATTTACCTTCTATGGATGCAGTATGTTATCAACCTATTTCACATAGAATCACTTATTCAATCATGCAATGTTTACACTTTACATCATGGCCGACAAGTATAAATTTAGTCAAAATCTCATTGGAGCTTCAAACCCTTTTAATGTTTCTCATGAGCATTAATTATATTCTGTCATCTTGTGCATATGATTATGTATACCATCTAATCCATTGATAAACAATAATTTTCGATACTCATTGATTTGTCCCATCAAACAATTATAAACATCACCTACTGCTATGTCATCATTATTGGCATTCATCTAAGTCAAACCAAGTCAGGTCTCGTGAACATTTATTACCACACACTCAAGATTATTGGTTAAGCATAATAAGCCACCACTATATCATATTTAATCAAGCCAGTTCATGTAATCTTGACCACACATTCTGGTGAGTTATTGATGAACAATACCAGTTTGTAAATTAACATCCAATTAATGATCCCAATGAATAAAACATCCAAACATCATTTAATATAGCCATGTTGTTCGATCTTAACATCACATCCATAAGCATGCAAACAAATAACATACTAATCATCAAATACAACACAATCAATATTCACAATCATGAATCGACACAACTAGGCATGCGTGACAAAGGGATTTGATTCAAAACATGAAGAGGTTATACTAACCGAAAGATTCAAGGTATTTGATGAATCCGAAGTAAAGCTTCAGGGGGGGCGTCTGCGTCGCAAATCAGGTGAGAAGGAGTAGGGTTTTTTTTTTTTTTTTTTTTGAGTTGCGAACTATTCAGTAACATAATACGTGCATTAAAATTTATACAGGTTTAGGGCGGTTAGGCTTAAGCCCATACACTTAGGCCACCATTAGGCTTAAACCAATTGGGCTCTCTTTGGGCTTCGAGGGTTTGAGATGCGGCCCGCTAAAACAACCATTTATTTGAAACACTAAGGTGTGACCCAAAAATATTAGTGTATTTTATTAACGGAATAATCATACGATTAACAGGATGTTACTTAGCATGAAATGTGTAATGCATTGAAGAGAAATGACGAGGAATTAAGATCGCAAGATGGAACGTTACTGTCCTTGGGAGTTCAGGTTGTCACATCATCCCCAACTTGAAAGAAATTTCGTCCCGAAATTTAGCATGCGGTTACTGAGGAAGCTAGTTGTGTTGAGCGTTTTCGTGGGGTGTCACATCATCCCCTACTTGAAAGAATTTTCGTCCCGAAAATTGTTCTAAAACAATGGCTTGAAGTGAGTTCCGACGAACTCGATCTATAGATACCTTACAACGTCTGGGGGGGGGGCTAATCTTGTGATCGGTGGAAATCATGGTATGGTTGTTAGCGTTTTGTTATATCAGTTGCCAATCAAAGAAACAGGGAATTAATGAGGTTCGTACAAAGAATCGAGCGAAACAGGGGTCCATTAAACATCCGAAGGATTTGGCCAGCAAATTTGTTGTCTAGAAGTGATTTCCAGTAGTGGTGCATGGCGGCATGGCACAACAGGGAGGTTCGTTACATTGCGGTCGCGCGAGTGTATCATTTGTCCAAAACAGAGTTTGGTGGGTAAAGATTAGCGTTGCAAAACGACAAACGCGTGTAACTGTGACTGCTTCACTTCTAGCGGCGATGACAAGTGGAAGTGATAAGGTTCGTCTACAGGGATGCGTGGGTATAGTTCTCCTAATCCCGTGTTCGTTCGGAAGTTCCATCTAGCGATGCCATCACATGGTTAGCTCTATTGAAACAAGGGTGCACTGGAGGCCCTTGTGATCGGTCTAATTGGTGCATTCGGTACCGTCCAAGTAATGCCTCCCACTTAAATCCAATGACCACGGTTTCCACCGGAGATTGTAGGTCGTGCAGTTCCTCTCCGTAACACCATCATGGTATATCGCTGGATCATTGGTACCTTCGGATAGAAGCGATGCTCCGCGTGTTGTAGGGTTGGGTTTCAAAAGCTGAAAAGACGTTCCCCGATTTTATTTCTCAGGAATTCACAGCTCCCCGCTATGCTAAGGAGGTTGAAGTTGCGAAACCTTCGAAAATCCTATGATGAAGCTGGGATAGTATCCAGCGAATCCAAGGGATTGCTGTATCCCAGAAGGAAATCAGGATTTGCATAAGGTCAATTCTGGAATTCTACCTAACGATGTGGAAGTAAACCAGGTAACTCTTCAGAAGACACGTCAGAAAATTCACGAATACTGGAAGATACTCTACCTTTCTTCCTTAAAGTGGCGAATCGGTGACAAGAGCTAGTATAGCAGAGTAGCCCTTCCGTAGACACTTCTGGGCTTTCACGACTGAGACAATGCCAACAACGGCACCACTACGATGATCTTAAACTGATAAGGATTCCCCACTGGGGAGAGGGAACGCACGATTTTCTTTTTGCAGAGAATTTTCTGCTTGATACATAGATAACCAAGTCCATGTCAACGACCATGTCAAAACTTACAAGAGTATTGGGAAGTAGGTCAATGTCGAACACTTGACCCACGAGATCAAGTTTACAGCCAAAAAGATCATGAGAAGCTTCTATCGATTTACTATCAGTCAGTTCTACTACATGCTTATTTACAACAAAGGTGGGAGTCAGTCCTAACTGACGACTGAACCCTGAGGCACATAACTCCAATCGAAATGAGGTAAAAGTCGAGTATCACATTGAAATCTACAAACTACCAAGTTTACACACAATAGGGCAGACCCTTCTCACGCTCATTAAGCCTTACTGGGATTTGCATGCACCTCGCGCTATTATTATGTGTGCACCCATAATAATAAGGCGATTTGCATGCTTATCTCAGTGCCTCTTAATTTGCGCTAAAAGGTTCCCCGCATTCAAATAGCAAGCGAGGGGTTTTATGGGATCAAGAATCGCAATAGTCGAAGGGAAGTGTCACACTAGCAGTTCACATAACAGGGGTTGGTAATGTAAGGGCTCATGCTGTTGTGCCAAGTGTGCATTCACGTGTAATGTTATACATAATTGTACACTAGATATACTATGCAATAGTAAATGAGAAACGAACCTTGCAGTCTGGAGCTGAGTGTCATGGTCATCGTTTGGATCAATTCGGTTATAGTCTGGTTTTATGAAAACATTTTAAAACCGAGTTCTCTATAACCAGTGGCTCTGATACCAAACTGTCACACCCCCAAATTACCACCTAGGGTATGTCCCTATTGGAGGTGCAACGATCCAACAAAGAGCCACCAATCATATCAAACACAAGTCATAATGTATTGAAATACCCAATTGAAATAAATATAACGTTTGAAAAGTTTAACCAAAACCAAAGTATTGAGCGGAAGCATAAAAGTATAAATGTATAAATGTATCGAAACCCAATCAATATAATTGTTTATCATGACCATAACCACTCCAGCAGCATCAGACAGCAAGTTCCCAAGTTCCTTCAATAATTACCTACAAGCATGTAAACAAGTGTGTCAGACTACGCTGGTGAGTTCAAGGTTTGTGTTCATTTACCAAGTTGTGTTACCGATCATGTGAGTAAAACAGTTTACAAGACGATATGTTGTTTGTTGTTATGATGTTTGATGTTTCGATGTTGCTCATGTTAGATACCCTAGGGAGTGTGCCCATAAGTATCCGGGGAGTGGGTACCCCTTAACGACCGTTTGCTATGTTGCCTTCGTTAGATACCCTAGGGAGAGTGCCCATATGTATCCGAGGAGTGTGCCTCTAACAACCATAGCCATACCCAGATAATTAGTTCACGCCCGTCCTTACGGCCCGGTGTGAGGTTTCCCACCTAATAGCGCTATCAACTAATCACCCCCATTGCCCTCCAGGCAATAACCAAAACCGATTAAGTTATTTACCCAACGTTTCCCTTCCAAATGTTTACCAGTTGTCCCAAACCATCGGGACGCATGCTTGAGAAAAGTGCAGTGAACTCACCTTAGATTTGCTCGGTTAGACTAAATGCTCGATTACAGTTGACCATTCAAATCCTAGTGTGGTTACCAATAATAGTCAGTTTCATATACACATAGAACACATATTTTCTACACATACTACACTTGTAGCGTACACAGATTGCGCAAATCATTATACAAGTCACAATAGTAATTCATGCAATATACTCGTTCATTATCATCACAGTGGGTAGTTGGTTCATCTACACGTTCACATTACAAGAGATCAGGTTAATTGTAACTAAAAATCATGCAATATAATAAACCGATTGTCATTGTGTAATCGTCTAACATGCACACGAGTTCATATTACAGTTTCATGCCCCAAATACACACTTAACGATCTGGTACGTTATTCCCGTAGGTGTGCGGCCCGTGTGGTTCAATGACTCGAGGCCTGGCGGAAACCCAGCAGGCCTCGCGGCCCAATTAAAATGAGATTTATGTGATTGCAGTTGGGCCTGAGGTCCAAACAGAACCCGAACTCAGCTGCGTTACATCATGTGCAGCCCACACATCACTATCTAACCCATACCTAATTCGATCTAAACTCACAGCCATCATTAAATAATCCTTAAAGTCACAACTAATACTTGGTATTCATCATAGTTACGTTGCGCAGGTCCCTCACATTATCATGGCAACCTATCTAAACTACATACACCAACATTGGCGATTAAATCAATCATCACATACTTCGAACCACATACACTCTTAGTATAACTCATTTAACTCCATATCATCTTCATAATTATTATGTCACAGTTATAATATTATGTCAAAGTTATAATTATTCAACCAAATTAGACAATACTAAATCCTATGGCCACAAACTACAACCCCATTGGACCAATGTTCGGCCCACTAAACGATTAACACATCAAAAGGTCATATGCATATTATAAGGTTTTAATTAATGTTTGTTTTGATGTTACTTGGCCCAACATAAGATAAACCCCTAGTACGTCCTGTGGCCCCCTATTCTATGTGCAATACAATCCAGCCAATACCCTTGCTTGGCCGCCCAACCCCACCTAGTATATGTTGGCCGCCCAAAATCACATGATTGGACCACCAAATGCATGACCCACTTTTCATTGGATTTACCTTCTATGGATGCAGTATGTTATCAACCTATTTCACATAGAATCACTTATTCAATCATGCAATGTTTACACTTTACATCATGGCCGACAAGTATAAATTTAGTCAAAATCTCATTGGAGCTTCAAACCCTTTTAATGTTTCTCATGAGCATTAATTATATTCTGTCATCTTGTGCATATGATTATGTATACCATCTAATCCATTGATAAACAATAATTTTCGATACTCATTGATTTGTCCCATCAAACAATTATAAACATCACCTACTGCTATGTCATCATTATTGGCATTCATCTAAGTCAAACCAAGTCAGGTCTCGTGAACATTTATTACCACACACTCAAGATTATTGGTTAAGCATAATAAGCCACCACTATATCATATTTAATCAAGCCAGTTCATGTAATCTTGACCACACATTCTGGTGAGTTATTGATGAACAATACCAGTTTGTAAATTAACATCCAATTAATGATCCCAATGAATAAAACATCCAAACATCATTTAATATAGCCATGTTGTTCGATCTTAACATCACATCCATAAGCATGCAAACAAATAACATACTAATCATCAAATACAACACAATCAATATTCACAATCATGAATCGACACAACTAGGCATGCGTGACAAAGGGATTTGATTCAAAACATGAAGAGGTTATACTAACCAAAAGATTCAAGGTATTTGATGAATCCGAAGTAAAGCTTCAGGGGGGGGGCGTCTGCGTCGCAAATCAGGTGAGAAGGAGTAGGGTTTTTTTTTTTTTTTTGTTTTGAGTTGCGAACTATTCAGTAACATAATACGTGCATTAAAATTTATACAGGTTTAGGGCGGTTAGGCTTAAGCCCATACACTTAGGCCACCATTAGGCTTAAACCAATTGGGCTCTCTTTGGGCTTCGAGGGTTTGAGATGCGGCCCGCTAAAACAACCATTTATTTGAAACACTAAGGTGTGACCCAAAAATATTAGTGTGTTTTATTAACGGAATAATCATACGATTAACAGGATGTTACTTAGCATGAAATGTGTAATGCATTGAAGAGAAATGACGAGGAATTAAGATCGCAAGATGGAACGTTACTGTCCTTGGGAGTTCAGGTTGTCACATCATCCCCAACTTGAAAGAAATTTTGTCCCGAAATTTAGCATGCGGTTACTGAGGAAGCTAGTTGTGTTGAGCGTTTTCGTGGGGTGTCACATTAAAGTTCTTGAAATTGCATGTACCATTGTTGTTGTTGTTGGCTTGGTTCCATTGAGCGAAGAGATTTGGGAATTGGGCAGCCATCTGCTGCGCAATAATTTCTGCCAGCTCGGCAGTTGCTATCTGGTTTTCGCGTCGAGGAGGCATTCTAAAAGAGAAACAAGAAAGAAAGCAAATGAAATGGCATTGGGTAAGAATAGGATGTTACAATTACCGACCATAGTCATGGTTGATGGTCATTTGTTTGAACCACGAAGCAAACAAACAGCACCAAGGCTGAATCAAAGCAAATAGATCCTCATAGTGTATCGTGAAGACATGCTCGCCTATAAGTGGACACTCACCCCAAGAGTTCCCAGGTAAGAGTAACTGGTCCGATCATGTGGATTTGTACGAACACTCTAACCTTAGACAGAAATCCCAGGGTACAGGCATTCACTCTTCCAGTTTGCACGTGTTCACACTATTTAGGACCCAAAACTTTGACGAGAGTTTTGAAAATTCAAAGGGGTTCAAAACCTTATAACAGAGGGTTCAAAACCTAGTAATCAATCATCCTAGAACAGATGATTAGTTTTCAAAGCGGTTTTGAAATTTATGTTCTTGTTGTGGTCGTCGCCTAAGGATAGGTGACGGTATTGTTTTATGACTAAACGCAAGTAAACTCGCGTTAGGGTCCTAGGAAGGTTATAGACTAGGTCAAAGCATTACTAATAACCTAATTCCCTATAACCATTGGCTCTGATACCAACTTTTCTGTCACACCCCGACCACGTAGAACATACAAAACGTGGCGGAAACGTCGGGGAGTGTTGTAACAGAATCGATTGTTTCAAATCCATGGCAATTGAAGTTCCGTTTTATTGATCAAACATGAAAGTTTACATTGTTCAAACAAGAACAAAATAGTACATATCATAAATTAACTAGTTCTTGTCTCGTTTTAAGTCACTAAGGCACAGGTCCGCCTATGTATATCTTGATAAGTCCTATGCATCATCTCCTGAAAACACATGTGAAAATAGGTACGTCAGCATAAAAATGCCTGTGAGATACATTGGTTTTGTGAAAACGGAATTCATGACTTATGTTTGAGAAAATGTTTAGTCATGAACCTTGTAATTTGCTTTGTCTTGTAAATCATTTGAAAAACGATATGATCAGATGATATGTATAAATAAGAGAACACTGTATGGTTAAATGAATAACCAAGTAAAATGAGTTTGTATAAGATAATTCGTTTGTAAAAGAATGTCTTGTGAAGAATATGTTATTTGTGTAAAATGTAATGTATCTAAACTGAAATGACTTGGATAACGCTACGATATGTAATACTATACAAGCATTTATATATAGGAAGTACCAGCGGCGTATCCACCATGTTTGTATCATATTACATACGCCACGTTACACCAACCATTTACCCAAACCAACCACCATGTAAATTGTTCATGTATAAACCAAATGTCAAGTGTTATTGTGTAAACCATGTCGAAATGTCTATGTTCAATGTAAACCACCAAATGTGTATGTCAATGTCAACGTGTTTATTGTTCATTGAAAATCATGTAATGTGTATCCCAAAATGTATCATGTACGGTAAGCGAAAGGTATCAACTTAAACCATATGTAAAATGCACAAAACAAGTCGTTGAAGTAAAACGTGGTTTAAATCAACGTTATGTTCTGTGGAAAAATTCATGCTATATTGATATTAACATTTATGCGGTATTGTGAAATATGCATACATCCAAGCCTTGAGACTGTGGCGATAAACCCTTAAACAAATTAAAGGTTTATCTAAGTTATGTATATCGAATTCGGTCATTCCTTACAATCCTATCAAACCCAGGACTTCAGGAACGGGAGTTGTAAATTCCTATGGTACCACTACCTACTAACGAACGGCGTAGCTAATGTTAATGAATGTATTGTCCCATGTTAAACAAACCAAATGTCATAACAAAATGAAGGCATGTGATGTAAACAATTGTACTAAGTATGCTAAGTAAACATACGAAGTAGAAATGTTCATGTAAATCAATGTGTCCATATGCTGAGTAAACATATGCAACAGAAATGTAATGTAAATCAAATATACTAAGTACACACACAATGGGCATACATAGCATGAAATGTAATGAAATCGTGTACTATAATGTACTAACAACATAGCAGGCATATGATGTGAAAACATGGAAAGCATGAAAGTAACAGATAGGCACATGTGTTTCACCCCAAAATAGTTTGGAAAACAGTAAAAGAGGGGTTCAATGTACTCACCTGAGATTGCTTTGAATCCCTTGTGTAATAATCACACAATGCTAGAGATCACGGGATATCAAACGGCACCTAATAGGTAGCTATATTAATATACCGGACCAAAATCGGAAGGATCGGATAGTATGCGGGTTCGTAAACCAAACGAGCATGGAGACTCGTGAAATATGGTTTAACAAAGCCTACATACTAAAATGAAACCTAACCTAAGTGCTTGCGACCCATCACGACCCGTTTAGGTAGCTTATGCTACCTTACGCGTCGTTCGCGTAGAACGCGTCTGGAACGCCTAACATCGTGACCACAAGGTATAACCTCGGAAGGTTATAGCTATGGTCACCTAATGTGTTTGGTCGGATCCAAATGATCGACCAAATGGGTCAGGTTCGAAAGTATAAGCGATGGTTTAGATCGCTTACCTTACGACCCTATATAAGCACTAAATTAAAAGTGACGAGCTAAGCATGTTAGAACATGCTTAACTAAGATTAGAAAACAGGTTTGGCATCAAAACAAATGGCTTTGATGCTCACGAGTAGTTTGGTTACAAAATATGCAAGAATGCACATTTTGGCCGAAACTACGACTCGTCACTGAGCCTAGATAACGTGGTAATCAGTAGGTATAGTCACTACGGACTATAACCATCGTGATCACACTCAGTTATGAAGTTCCATGAACTTCGGGTTGACCATAGGCTGGTCAATGCAGAAAGTCAACAAAACGTTGACTTTCGGACTCGAAAAGCGAATAAAAGAACGAAAGAAGACTTACGGAGGGTCCCCGAATGCTAATCTAGATCAAAGAGCTCATGTATGAAGCAATGGCATCAACTTAGAGCATTTTGATCAGATTGTGTGAGTTTTACATCAAAAGGGGGGGTATTTATAGGAAAAGTAGAGCCGTTAGGATCGTTTCTTGATTTTCGTGCCACGATCCTAAGCGTCCACTTGTCAAAATGTTGTGGTTACTGAAAATGGCCCTTGGCCCTTGATTGGGTGAAAGGGCATTGCCCCTTGAACGAACGAAAGGCCAACTGCAAGTGGATTCAATGAATCTGCTATACTGGGGACTACTTACGGACCGTATGGGTTTTGGCTTACGGTCCGTAAGCCCTTAGTTTGGCAGATTTACAGTTTTGGTCCCTGCAGCTCCAAAACTTGGTATTTGATGCATTTTTGACACGTTTAAGCCCCGTTAACCCCATTTCAAAACTCTAAAATGATGTTAAAGTATAGGGAACTTAAAATGTGCTCAAAAATATCCCGGATGTCGGTTCGTTTGGCCGTACGGTCGCGATGTTCGGTTAATTACGACGGAATGCGCATAAGCGCGAAAGACGATCCAAATTGCGCGACGAATGGATTTTTCTCATGCCATACACTAAGGCATAATATAAGGATGCTTACATAAATTTTTGGATGTCCGGATGTATTCAGAACGTAAGTTATGCGCAAAAGTGCAAACTTGTGCACTTTTTGACACTTTTAGCCCCTGAATGATCCAAAAGTTTGTTTTAGCATACCAAACCCCTCAAAGCCTATTTCTAAGCTATGTAAAGGATATTTATGGTATGTTTAACTTATGGACATGTTCCGGAATGTTCGTTACAGTTCGAATTGGCATACTTTCGCAGTTTGTCAATTTTAGTCCTTGTAGGCGAATTAACTTGTTTTTGCCAAACCAAAGCCTTCAAAACTTATTTCTAAGTTATGTAAAGGTTATTTAAAGTATGTTGAGTATATGTTGATGTTTCGGAGTATTTGTCGCATTAAACTGTGTACGTTTTATGCACCAGTTTGCGTATAATTCTCCAGAAAGCGATTTAGAGCTTGAAATCGAACAAGAGTTGATATGTGCAAACGATACACATATTTATATATGTCCAAAGTATGAATTACAGTATTTCATTGGTTTGGCGTTTGTTTGACGGTTGAAGTGACACAGGTGTCACATGATTCTTAACCCCAAAACATTTCTTTAATTAAATCAAATTGTAAAACATCTCGTAAAAACTCGTTAATAAAACTCGCATGGTTTATATTATTTAGAAAATATCGTTATGTGACATCGTTTCAAAATCGTTTGCCCAAGTGAACTAAATAATGCCACAGAATGTAATATGATAAAAACACTTATATATAAGAAGTACAAGCGGCGTATCTACCATGCTTTTATCATATCACACCCGTCCCATTATCTAATCACAACCCAAAAACCAATCGTTTACCCAAATCGTTTAACTCATTAAAATCACTTCAATCGTTTAAATCATTCTCGTTTTAATTGTGAAAACTACTTTTGGTCGCCTCGCTAATAACATCCAAACCTTCGCAACTCGACTATCTCGAAACTCACATTAATAAACCACCAAAGGGTAAATTAACAATCACAGATTCAGTCGTTACCCACATAACCCCCACACATAACCATGGGTGCATTCTGATAACGGGATTTGTCAGATCCTATGGTACCATAACCTAATACTGGCCGGTTCGGCCAAAATTAATGAATGTTATTCGTTATGTAACTACAACCAACAAGTTTGTTCACTTTATCGAAATCGTTATTAATTTAATTTAAACCATTTTAATCACTTTCGAAACCATCGTGAAAAAAATCGAAATCCTTTAACACATATGAATCACCCCAAAACAATTGAAATCAGTAAAAAGAGGGGATCTATGTACTCACTTTAGAATGTTAGAAGTCTTGAATAACAACCAAGCAAAGCTAGAGGGATCACGAAAATCAATCGGCACCTAATATAAGTAACTACGTAAATAAACCGGACCTAAATCGGAAGATCGGATAGAATGAGGTCTTGTAAACCAAATGAGTATTGGAACTCATATGATATGGTTTAACAAAGCTTACAAACTAAATCGAAACCTATCTTAAGTGCTTACGACCCATTAAGGTAGCTTACGCTACTTTAACGCGCTGTTCGCGCAAAAGCGCGTTCGAGACGCCTAACTAGTCCTATGACAAGTATTATATGCCTTAACATGTCTAATAATGTTACCTAATCAGTTTAGATATAAAAATTTAGGTTACATATGTTTAAAATGAATTTATGCGTGAAAAGGGCATTTTGGTCATTTTCCTAAGGCATATAAATCACCTATCATACAACTAACTAAACGAAGTGACCATAAGGTATAACCTCGGAAGGTTATTCCCTATAAAACTATGGTCACAAAATATGTTTGGTCGGATCCTAATGAACCACCAAACGGGTCGGGTTCGAAAGTCTAAGCGGTCGTTTAGACCTCTTATCTTACATCCCTACCTAAGCACTAAACTAAAAGTGACGAGTTAAACCTGTTAAAACATGTTTAATGAAGTTAGAAAACAAGTTTGATATCAAAACAAACGGTTTTGATACCCAAGAATAGCTTGGTTGCAAAATATGCTTGAATACGCATTTTGACCGAAACTATGACTCGTCATTATACCTAATCGACGTGGTAATCAGTAGGTATAGTCACAAGGGACTATAACCATCATGATTACGCTCACGTTGCGAAGTTCAAAAGAACTTCGTGTTGACCAAAGACTGGTCAAAGCAGAAAGTCAAACACTGTTTGACTTTCGTGCTTGAAAACGCATAAAAGAATGAAAGAATACTTACAAAAGGTCCAAGCTTGAAGATTTGAACTCAATTTGCTCAGGTGTGAAGCTTGAGAGCTTCAACTTAGAGCAAGAATGAGAACAAATGTGAGGAATGAGTGAAACTTATGTGGGTATTTATAGAATTCCCACAACTGTTAGGATCATTCCTCGTTATTCGTGCTTGAATCTTAACCTTACACTTGGGCACATGGTATACTAAACAATGGGACATCAAATACCATCAAATGGTATTGCAAATCTATGATCAAAACCATCAAATTCAGCCAAAATGACCAAATTCAATGTTTCCGTCTGACAGTCTAACGTGGGCCGCGTAGACCCAGACACAGTCTTATGTGCCCCTCCTGGGGAAGTTTGGCAGATTGTTAGTTTTAGTCTATGCAAGCCCAAAACTTGGTTTTCGATACATTTTTGGCATGTTTCCCATTAACCCCATTTCAAGGCTCTATAATGAAGTTAAAGTATAGGGAACTTAAAATATGATCAAAAATATCTCGGATGTTGGTTCGTTTGGTCGTACGGTTGCGTTGTTCGGTTAATTACGACGAAACACGAACGGACGCGAAAAACGATCCAAATTACGCGAAGAATGGAATTTTATCATGTCAATCTCTAAAATAAAATATTTTAATGATTACATAAATTTTTGGATGTCCGGATATATTTAGAACCTAAGATATGCGCCAAAATGCAAACTTATGCACTTTTTGACACTTTTAGTCCCTATTAATCAATAAGTTTATTTTTGCGCATCAAAACTCCTCAAAGCCTATTTCTAAGCTATGTAAAGGATATTTAGGGCATGTTTAACTTATGATCAAGTTCCGGAATGTTCGTCATTATACAAATCGGTATAGTTTCGTAGTTTGACGCAAATGGTCCCTGCGATCGAACAAACTTGATTTTGACACACCAAACCATCCAAAACTTATTTCTAAGTTATGTAAAGGTAGTTTAAGGTATGTTAAGCCTATGTCACTATCCCGGAGTGTTTGTCGCGTTAAACTGATTACGTTTATGCATCAGTTCGCGTATAACTTTCCAGAAAGCAATTTAGAGCTCGAAATCGAACGAGAATTGATATGTGTAAAGGATACACATATTTATACAAATCCTAAGTATGAAACACAACATTTCATTGATTTGGTATTTGTTTAATGGTCGTGGAGGCACAGATGTCACAGGATGACCACTAAAGGAACAGGAGCGAGGATCGGTGCCACAATATGCTCACCATCGGGATGCCCGATGATAAGATGATCATGGACTGGAATGGGAACCACAAAAGGATCGTCGTCTTGAATACCATCAGCAAGCGGTGAGTTATTTTCAAAATCAGGCAACGCGAACGGCTGAAAGTCATCCTCATCGTCTGACAGCATATTTGGGTCGCTCTCAGTATTCGATGTAAAGATCTCTAGCTCCGGTGCGATCTCGTCATCGGAAACAATAGCCATAGGGTCATCAGTGTCAGACAATCCGCTCTCAGATGAAGACATAGTGTCTATAACAGAATAATCATAACTTATGCACATATATTAACCACTATCATTTAGCATGCAATCAAAGACAATGTATCATGAAATCATGTATCCTCGTCATTCCTCACAAACCCCTTTCTACCCTTCCTAGTCTCTCAGACTAAACCACAAAAGTAAACCTTGCAATCGTGTTTCTTGTCTTTCCTTTGTAAAAATGTTTGTTCCATGGATCTGGGCGTTTCGTGTATGCAATGAAAACATGTTGTAAAAATATTTTCGCGAGAGCCCTAATGATTGTAGTCTAGACTCGAGAAAGAATCCTAGTTCGCTACAATCGAAGCTCTGATACCAAACTGTCACACCTTGTCTTTTGTGTTGGTGCATATACGTCTGTCGTCTTCGTCTTGTATCGAGTCTAGTATTAGGATTGTTAGATCAGGGCGCGTTGTACGAGAAAATATGAAGTTTTAGGATGAATCATTGTGATTCCGCTTGAATGGGTGATTCCGCTTGAAATGTCATGTGACACTTTCAAGCGAAATCAGAACAAGTTGTGATTCCGCTTGAACTGTCATATGCTCATTTCAAGCGGAACCCCATCCCCTATATATACTCTTCAAGCGTAATCACTTGGAATGACTTCTTGTTTCCGGTACCGAACTGCTGCTGAAGTGCCGTTTGACTCTAATCGTTGTGAAATCAATATACAAGGCAATTTAAAGTGAAACAATTTGTTTTTCTTGTCCGTTGCTTAGTTTCCGCCTCTGAAACGGATAGGAGCTCTTCTGATTGACTCGTTTGGGTCAGCACACGATCCTACAAGTGGTATCAGAGCTCAGGAAGAAGAGTTCTTGCCATAACAGCCTCATTTTCTGACTTCTACACCTTCTTTTTTCATTAGATCAAATTTTAACGGTCAAAATCGGTTCAATTTTTCACAGTTTGTGTAAAAGTGCATATTAACAAAGTACAAAGCCTTGAAAGTATCAGATCAAAATTCGAATTAAAAATGGTAGAAATAGGGCCTTCGAAGTGATTCCGCTCGAACGTATACCTTGTGATTCCGCTTGAATTTGATATATTACTTGACTGGTTCCGCTCCAAAATACCTGATTCCGCTTCAAAGTTGATATTCCGCTTGAAAAAAAATTCAAGCGAAATCAGTGAGTTTTGCTTAAAACAGATTTTATTGTTGATTCCGCTTCAAACAGCTAAGTTGGGTATTCCGCTTGAAACGATGTTGGGTATTTCGCTTGGAAGTGCTGCTTGTGATTCTGCTTGAAAACTAAAGTTGATATTCCGCTTGAACAGGGTATTTTTGTATTTCGCTTGAACCGTTGATTGGTTATTCCGCTTGAAACTGACTGTTATTGAAAAACGTGTTACCGAATCATGGCTGAAGAGTTTTACAATGCGTTCGCAACACCGGTTGCTCCAGTTACTGCTGCTGAAACTGTGTATAATGAGAATGAGACAGGAACTTATCAGAAACCGCCAAAGCTCTTGTATATTGAAGATTTTCAGGGTTGGAAAAATCGACTCGAGAACTGGGTGCAAGCATACAAATTTGATGCATGGTGTTCTTTGTTGAAAGATTATGAGAGACCAAAGAACGAACGTGGGATTGAAAAATCCATTGTTGATTATTCAGAGAGTGACAAGTTAAAATTTACAAGTGAGAAAATGATGATCAGTATTCTTCAGCAAGCGATAAAGGAAGATATCTTTGTTTTGCTTCAACATAATGGTACAGCTAGATCAATTTGGGAGGCTTTGATTCAGAAATTCAGAGGGAGTGCTGATATGATCAAAAACAAAAAGGCATTATTGAAGAAATCGTTTGACATGTTTACAGCTTTTGGTCATGAAACAACAAAGCAGACTATTGATAGATACTGTCATCTGGTACTTGGACATTAAGAAAGAGGATGATGAGTGGGTTGATAAACTAGCTGAGGCTTTACCACAGAATAAGTGGGGAACTTATTTGATGATTGTGAAACTCATGAGGAAGTCTCAGAGTATGAGTTTGGCACAATTCATTCAGAAAATTGAAGAGAAGGAATTGGATATTCAGAAGACTGCTATCATGACAAATCCAAATGCTAAACAGTATGTCAGTCTGTATTACCGTGGAAACAAGTTTGAGGCTACCCCAGCCAGAGTCCAAAGATTAGTACTGCTTTTAGTGCTGATGGCTCTTCAAGTCCAAATGTTAGTACTACAACTAATAGTGGTGGATATTCTTCATCATTCTCAAGCTTTGATCCAAACAGCTCAACATCAAGTCCTCAACAGCAGAATTCTACAAATCTTCAATGCAATGTGACTTTGAACATTCAGAATGGTCAAAATCTGTCTCCTGAAGTGGCTAAGCAACACATGGCATCTCTTATCGCCATGTTAGAGTCGTATGAAAGCTTGGTTGCAGGAAGAACTGGAAATCTGATGCTTACAAAAGAAGATTATGACCAAATTGATGCAGAGGAACTTGAATTGATGGATGTGAAGTGGTGTTTAGCTAGTGCATGTAGAAGAGCTGAAAATTTTCAACAAATCACTGGCAGAGATGGTTTTCGGGATCTGGAAAATTCGGCATTAGGTTTTGACAAGTCTAAAGTTACCTGTTTCCGTTGCAAAGGAAAAGGTCATTTTAAACGAGAGTGTAAAAATCAAGAAGCAACTGGGAATCAAGAAAAGAACAATTATTATCAGAAATCGATTTTTCATCAGGTTGAGCAACAACCATCATCTTCTAGTGCCATTGACAAAGGAAAGAAGAAAGCTTTAATCATTAATCAAGATGATGAAAAGGTTGCAGAGGGTTTTAGTTGGGACAAATACATACCTGGTTCAGCTCTTGTTGCCAGAGTTCTGGAAGATGAAGTTAGTCAGAAAAGACTCCCGATTTTTCCTGATCTAGGAAGTGATGTTGATACTGATGATGAGGAAGAATATCTTAACAAATGTAGAAAAAGCATTGATCCTGATAGTTTTAATTTTTTCTATGCAGATAAAGTTGAGATGCTGAATCAAAAGAAGATTGACAGATTGAAGAGAGAGCTGGAAGCAGCAAAGTTACTAGCTGATGTAAAGGCAAAGACAGAAGCTGAAGAAACAAAAGTTGAAGCAGTGACTGAGAATGTAATAGAAAAAATTGTTGAAGTAGAGAAAGTGGTAGAGAAAATAGTTGAAGTTGAAAGAGTTGTGGAAGTAGAAAAGATTGTAGAAATCAAAAATTGTTGAAGTCGAGAAACTTGTTGAAGTCGAAAAGACTGTCGAAGTTGAGAAGATAATTGAAAAAGTGGTTGAAGTTGAAAAACCATGTTTGAAATGTTCAGAATCTTGCAAGGGTTGTGAGGAGAAAGACAAGAAGATTGATGAGTTGGAGAAGATTAAAGAAGATTTATTGTCTGATGTGAAGTATGTGAAGATGTCGTACGACATGCTGAACAGAACAGTTGATGGTCTGAAAAGAACAAATTCAGAAATTGAAAAAGCAATGGAGAAAATGAGTGCAATGTTAATGACAAAGCATAGTGTCATTAATGAGTATATTGAAGACTGTGCTAAGCTGAAGCAGGAGTTGGAACTTGAGAAGATTGAGAGTGAAAGGATTATACGATTACTGTTGAGTTATACTACTTGTGATTATTTGATTGATCGTGTTTATCCTACTGTTGCAGGTCTTGAGGCTTTCAAGAAGGAAAAGACAGAAGATACTGATACTGGTAAGAAACCAAGTGTCAAGTATAACAGATGTCCGCCTCCTATCTTTGAGAGTTATTCTCCCAGGAAACCAAATGAGGAGCAAGTAGACAAGGCTCTAAACATCAAATTAAAGTCTGAAATCATTGATGAATTACCGGATAATATTGATGTTACATTCATAGCATCTGACACTGATCACGAGTCTGAGTTAGTAAAGAAAGTTGTCGATCAAGTGTTGGATATGGATGAAGAGTCAAAGTCGGAGTCTAAGTCAGATAGTTCGAGTTCGTCTGAGAAGAGTCCGAGTTCGTCGGTCAAGAGGGTTTATAATAAGGAATTTTTGTTATCAAAGAATAATTTGAATGATGAAATGTTTAAGGTTGCATATACCTTGAATAATTTGGACAAATTATTTTCTGATAAAGAATTTCCAATAAGAAGTGTAAAAACTGAAATGACCAAACAGGTTTTCAAATTAACAGAAATCAATATTTCTGTAATAAAAGATTTAAATCTTAATGGAAAACCTAACAAGTACACTTCTTCAAGAACTCAAGAAAGAGTTAATAGAAAAATGGGTTACGGTTATGGTTATGGTTTTCAAAAGAAACCAAACCATAATTGTAATATCAAAAAGAAAGGTCTTTGTTATAATTCTTCCGAAAATTATAAAAATCAGAAAACTCATAAACCAAATACAAAATTTGTTGCAGGTGGAAGTTCTGAGGATGAACAGAAGAAACCATTCTGGAAGCAGTCAAATCAAGAGTTTCTTGCTGAAGTCAAGAAGAATGTGAGAAAGTTTTCTCAAAGAGTTGATAGAAGAACCTGTTTCAAATGCCAAGAAGTTGAGCATATTGCTTGGAATTGTCCCAAGTCCAACTACAAAGAACAGGGATTTTCTTCTAATCTTAATTCGAGAAGAAAGTTTGTTGATAAAACTGAACTATCTTTGAAAAAAGATAAAATGGTTGAAAATTCTAGTTCTGAAAAAGGTGAAAATTCAAAACGTTTTTACAAAAGAAGAGGTGATTTGAACAAGCAAAAGTGGGTTGTAAAAGCTGAGAGTAGTTCTGACAATGAATCTGATTCCATAAAACCAGAGGAGTCATTGGTTGAGAAAAAGATTGTGGATTCCGTTCCTGTGATGAACGATGAAAATTTTCCTTCATTGTCAAAGGAAAATCTGAAGTCGAAAGTGGGAAAGGTTGAGATCTCAAAGCAATTCTTCGCGGATCAGGGAGAATTTGATGTTGAAAAGGCTTTCAACGGGAAAGTCAAACATATTTTCGGTAAGATGGTTGATAGAAAAGTAAAAGGTGCCAAAGAGTTTTACAAATCAAAATGTTGGTGGGATAGATGTGTACCAAAATCACCCAAGGCTGGTCAGGCTTGGGTGGACATAATCTTTGATTAAAAACCTAACTTGCCGGAGCTTCCAAGTGGGTAATCGTGGAGCATGAATCGGCATCTTTCTTGGTATATATTTGATTGGTTATCTTCCAAGTGGTACAGAGGTTTATTCTGTCAAAGTGATTAGTCAAGGTCATTAATTTGAACTTGATGTAATCCTCATTCTTGTGATTAAAAAATGTGATGAAATGAACCCCAACCTACTAGTGGTTACAACATAACTTATTTTTCGGAAAAACCATTTTGATTAAAACAAACTTAAGTGTTTTGAAATCTAAATGTGAAAATAGTTTGTTGAGAGGGGGAGTTCTAATTGTTTATGCCAAGTGAATGGTGAATTGAAGCAATTCAATATTAGTTGTCATGTTTCTTGTATAGTTTGTTTTCAAAATTTGTTTCTACAATTTGAGTCAAGAACTCAGTTTGTTTTGAAAAACCGAAAACATTAGAAAAGTTGAAAAAGACAAAAACATGATAAATTCAAAAATGAGTTTTGTTGTGAAAAAGAGGAAATGATAGTACATCAGTGGGCGATCACAACACGCTAAAGAATTGGAAAGTCAAAAATGTGATAAACGGTCTCACTGATGATATGTCAGTAGGTTTTGGCACATTTAGTAAATTGTGTCGAGATATAAACCTAAATTCAAACTTGCTTAATTGGTGGGTAACATCTCTCGGATATATGGGTAACCCCCGAAATCTTGTTTGAAAGACCCCTCTTTCTGAGATACTAGGTCTTTATGCTTAGTGATATCTGGGGTATTATCCCGGGACTTCTGCTGAATGGAAATTCTGACCTAGTCCCGCATAATACTTTGCAAAATGCTTCAAATATAGCGCCGCCCTCAGCAAATATGATGAAACAATAAAATTGATAATCAATGCTGTTGTAAAAAAGATCCTCTAAAGGGGACACACCTAAAGTCGAGCCGTCATCTCTCTGCTGAACAAAAGTTCTGACCTGAGCTCTCACGGTTTCGCATTTAACCCCTTACAGATATTATCTAGGTATACTCACCTGTAAGACTGAATATTGGGATCTGGATACGGGAGTATATTCAAGTGGTGGGACACGCGAATAAGTTTAAGTGCTTAAGACATTAATATAGTATCTCGAAACATTTGAACTTTGTGTGAAAATTTAAATGGATCAGTATACTGACAATCTAAGTGAATCGTTTAGAACATAAAATGTTTATAGCTTAACGGTGTTGGTGATTTGTCTCAAAAACTGATATGATCCTCCTACACAAACTCACAAAAATTTTGTATGTAAATATTTCTATTGTACTTCATTTCTGTTATTTAAAAAATCCAAAAAGATTTTCGGTGTGTTTTAGCATAAATTTTGAAAAATCCAAAAAGATTTTAGACAACTGATGCTGAAAAGCTGATTTTCAAAATTCCAAGTGCTAAACATGACGAACAGGTTTGGGATTGTGTGTTTTAGAAAGTAAATGATATTCATTCAAGTGGTTCATCAGTGACTTGCATGTTAAATTCTTTGTTCAGATTGGGTTTATAAGTAATTAGCAGTGTATCTATCTTTGCTATATCTTATCTTTGATGAAACTTATGTGTTGGGTAGAGAATATGCAGAGGAGCCAGGTTGAGATACCTGAACCTGTGAATATGTGAGCAAAGTTTGAAGCAGACTACGATCCCAGCACAAGTTAAGGGGGAGTCTGAATGAAAAAGAGTCAATTTCTGATCATGAAGAATATAATGCTGATAATCTTAAGGAATCAAGAGATCTGATCAAGAGAATTAGAAAACTCCAGAGCCAGACTCAGTTTCTGGAAGTTAGATTGATGCTTATTGAAAGAGTAAAGCCCAAAGACTGATAAAGACTGAAGACTTTGAAGACTCGACATTTAAGACTCGTCAACATCTGAGGGGGAGTTTGTTGGTGCATATACGTCTGTCGTCTTCGTCTTGTATCGAGTCTAGTATTAGGATTGTTAGATCAGGGCGCGTTGTACGAGAAAATATGAAGTTTTAGGATGAAATCATTGTGATTCCGCTTGAATGGGTGATTCCGCTTGAAATGTCATGTGACACTTTCAAGCGAAATCAGAACAAGTTGTGATTCCGCTTGAACTGTCATATGCTCATTTCAAGCGGAACCCCATCCCCTATACATACTCTTCAAGCGTAATCACTTGGAATGACTTTTTGTTTCCGGTACCGAACTGCTGCCGAAGTGCCGTTTGACTGTAATCGTTGTGAAATCAATATACAAGGCAATTTAAAGTGAAACAAGCTGTTTTTCTTGTCCGTTTCTTAGTTTCTGCCTCTGAAACGGATACGAGCTCTTCTAATTGACTCGTTTGGGTCAGCACATGATCCTATCCTACATTTTGCGGAAGCGTGATTATGTGTGACTTGCTCAATATCATTGCATTCAACCATAACAAACATCTATATGATAAAACTAAAGATGTTCATCCATTAAAATAGTTTAAAACATCACAAACAACATTGTCTTGAAAACCAACACAAACTTCAAATCCAAATACAAACCATGCAACTTGTTTTAGAGTTCCACAAGGACTCGACAAAAGACATTAAATAAAACCAGGCTTTAGAAGATGTGTCTTATCCAGGATAAGACACACTATCCAAACCCTTAGACTCCGGATGACATCTCTTATTCCCAACATTACTTGAAGCATCCAAACGCCTGCCAGATCCACATTTAATTTCCTGAAATACATGTAGTTTGAAAACATCAACAAAAGTTGAGCGAGTTCATGTGTTTTGTGTGTGAGCTTGAATAAACTTTGTAATCATCATAAGTAAGTATGTATTTGTAAAACCTTCGTATGAAAGCAACAAGGAACAGATCGATTAATGATTTGCAAGGTCATTAATATGTGTGCAATGGTGTAGGAAGGCTCAATCCTTTGCGTATTTCGTACCGGGCCTCCCGGCTGGAACGACATAGTCACCACATGCGGTCAACTCGCGGACCCATGGGTAGGGCTCGCAACACCCAAATAGATCTATCTCTCATGCCCCTCGGTCCTTAACAAGGATTAATGGTCTCAAGATAACGCCTACCCATTCATATGATCTAACAGTATTTTCCTTAGCTAACCATACCATTTGTAATCATTGTATCGTTTGTAACATGTACTTTACCCCCGAAGTTATAAAACCGAAAACAGTTAAAAGAAAAGGGGGAGATGAACTCACAGTTTTGCGTTTTTCCTAACCAATTGTAACTCAAAGCTCCATCGGGTGTACACGACTACCTACAACGTACTATGATCTATTAGACGACCGAGTCGTGCCTTGACTTTGTATTAATTAGTGTCTTTGAGTTACGTTTCATTGTGTTTTCAATATTATTCCAAGTTATATAATTATTTGTTAAAATAATAAATATTTTAACTTAAATTATATTTATTAAATTTTGGAATATTAGCTAAAATAATATATTGTAAATTGTTCCTTTTTATGTATTTATACATGTATATCCTTCCCAAGGATGGGTATTTTTGTATTTGTATTCTTATACTTGTATATTTTTGCCATGTATTGGTGTCGTATTCCAGAGTGTATTTATACATACGAGAATACGTATTTTCTTGTAATTGTTAAGTATTCTTATACTTAATTTTGTATTAATTTCTCCGGGATAATATCTTTAATAAAAATACATCAATATATATTTCTAAAATATATAATTTAAGAAATATTTACTTAGAAAAATTATTTATAATTTTTCCCTTGGCAAAGATATTTATAAATTTCATACTAGTCTTAAAAATAATATATTTTCAAGTCTAACTTAGAAAATATATATAAACTTATTTTCCACTCAAAAATAATATATTTCAAGTTTATTTAAGAGAATACATTTTCTCTCAAAAATAATGTATTTCATGTTTGTTTGAGAAAATATATATTTCTTTCAAAAATAATACATCTTCTAATAATTCCAAGAAAAATATATATTTTTTTATTTGCCAAAAATATTATATTTTCTCCTTGTAAAAAATATGATATATTTTGTAATAATTGTAAAAATCATATTTTTGTTCTCTTGGTGTCCAAAATGTTATTTACCAAAATATACTTATGAATAAAATTTCCGGAATATTTTTGTGAGTTATATTCCTTTGTTTGGTTTCGCCAATAATTAGGCATAATTTGTATATTCATATTCTTGGAACTTTGGTAATATTTTGGATTGTAATTTTTGGTATTTTGTTGAGTTATATTATTTCTAGTCCTAAAATAATATAACTAATACATATAATATACAAATAATCACACACATGGTGACATCTAAATATATATTTTCCTAAATACATATTTAGTCACTTTTATTATAAAAACCAACATCCAATATTTATAATTTTTGTAACAAAAATTATGGCAAATTTATGTAAAAATTCATCGTTTGAAATATACTTGTAAATATTGGTTTAAAAATATTTTTCTAAGTGTTTAATTTTTAGAAAAATTTTGCCATAGTTTCCCCTAAAAATGGAGGTTTCCATGCCTTCAAGGCATATCATTTTCTTTTGTAAATCAACACAATCAATCAACAATCAATCTATACTTACCAATTTTGCAAAAAAACAAGCATAACTACTACTTCATGAACTTGAAAATTTACGAAAATTTGTAGTAACTTACTAGTGTGTTTAGTAAGCTTAGTTACCCTTTAAAGTGTGATTGTTTATTTAAAAACTTCATTTTCGAAGAAAATAGTTCTTTACAACTTGTGATCACATTTTCTAAAAATGCTTCTTCTTGGATTTTTCTTGTTACATATGTGCTTCTACACTTGTTTAACCTTTAAAAACATGGTTGATTTCTTTAAGAACCAAGATTAAGTAAACTTTGTATTTTTTTTAACTTGATTTCTTGAAAAATCATCCTTGAAATCTTAGATCTACAAGACTTGCATCTTACTTTAATCATCATTTCACAAGAAAACAATTTATTCTTTCAAGTTCATGTCTTTCATGAGGATAATCTATTAATCTCTAACATTTTCATCCTCTCATCTTGCTAGATTATGTTTTTAATCATCATCTAGAAAGATCATATGATGATCTACATCATTAACATAAACAATTAATCATCAAGTATCACAACAACACTAAACAACATGATTTCTTTAAGATTTTAAGCTTATGTTCATGTTTCATGTTCAAGTTTCTTAGTGTTCTTCAAGATTAACATCATGTATCATCTTTTAACCACTTAAACAAGATGTAAAATGAAGAGTATAGTGTTCTTACTACTAGCTCAAGGCTAGGGATGATCAATAGAAGAAAAGAAGTGGATAAAAGCAAATGGTGAGGGTCCTTTTGTCACACCCCGACCGCGTATAACATGCAACCGCGGCGGAAACGTTGGGGAGTGTTGGGACAGAATTAATTGTTTCATAACCATGGGAATTAAAGTTACATTTTATTTATCAAACAAGCGTATTACATTGTCTTTAAACAGGAAATAAAGAGTTTATAACATAATTAAACTAGTCTATCTTCGTTTTATGTCTCTAAGGCACAAGTCTGCCCTAGTATCACAATCATCATCCTAAGCAACAGCTCCTGAAAACACATGTGAAAGTAGGTACGCCAGCATAAAAAAAAATGCCTGTGAGATACATAGGTTTTGTGAAAATGGGATTCATGACTTGAGTTTAAAGAAAACGTTTAATAACAGTCAGTCATGAACCTTGTAAATTGTTTAGACTTGTAAATCATATGAGAAACGATAAGATCAGATGATATGTATAAATAAAATGTAAGGTTAAAGGAGAGTAAAAATGAGTTTGTATAAGATAAGTTTGTTTGTAAAACAATGTCTTGTGAAGAATATGTTATTTGTGAAAAAGGTAACATGTCTATACTGAAATGATTTAAATAATGCTACGATAGGTAATATTATACAAACATTTATATATAGGAAGTACCAGCGGCGTATCCACCATGTTTGTATCATATTAGATACGCCACGTTACTCAAACCATTTACCCAAACCAACCACCATGTAAATTGTTCATGTATAAATCAATTGTCAAGTGTCATTGTGTAAACCATACCGAAATGTCTATGTTCAATGTAAACCACCAAATGTGTATATCAATGTCAAAATGTTTATGTTTACTGTAGATCATGTAACGTGTACCCAAAATATATCACGTATGGTAAGTGAGATATATCAACTAAACCATATGTAAAATGCACAAAAACAAGGTATTGAAGTAAAACATGGTTTAAATCAAAGTTATGTTTTGTGGAATAAATGCATGCTATACTGATACAAACATTTATGCGGTATTGTGAAAATGCATACATCCAAGCCTTGAGACTGTGGCGATAAGCCCTTAAACAAATTAAAGGTTTATCTAAGTTATGTGTATCGAATTCGGTCATTCCTTTCATCCAAACCAACCTAGGATGTCCGGAACGGGAGTTGTCAATTCATATCGTACCACTACCTACTAACGAACGGCGTAGCTAATGTTAATGAATGTATTGTTCCATGTTAAACAAGCCAAATGTCATACCAAAATGAAAGCATGTGATGTAAACAATTGTACTAAGTATGCACACAATGGGCATAAATAGCATGAAATGTAATGTGAAACAATGTACTAAGTACGCACACAATGGGCATACATAGCATGAAATGTAATGAAATCATGTACTATAATGTACTAACGAACATAGCAGGTATATGATGTGAAAACATGGAAAGCATGAAAGTAACAAGTAGGCACATGTGTTTCACCCTAAAATGTTTGGAAAACAGTAAAGGAGGGGTCTATGTACTCACATAGACACCATGAAAGCATTTGAAAGATGAGGTTCTATGTACTCACCTGAGATTGCTTTGTAGTTCTTGTATAACAACGAAATAATGCTAGAGATCACGGATATCAAACGGCACCTAATTGGTAGCTATATTAATATACCGGACCAAAATCGGAAAGATTGGATAGTATGCGGGTTCGTAAACCAAACGAGTATGGAGACTCGTGTAATATGGTTTAACAAAGCCTTTATACTAAAATGAAACCTAACCTAAGTGCTTACGACCCATTACGACCCGTTTAGGTAGTTTATGCTACCTTAACGCGTCGTTCGCGTAGAACGCGTTTGGAACGCCTAACATCGTGACCATAAGGTATAACCTAGGAAGGTTACAGCTATGGTCACCTAATGTGTTTGGTCGAATCCTAATGATCGACCAAATGGGTCGGGTTCGAAAGTGTAAGCGATTGTTTAGATCGCTTAACTTACGACCCTATATAAGCACTATACTAAAAGTGACGAGCTAAGCATGTTAAAACATGCTTAACTAAGTTTAGAAAACAGGGTTGGTATCAAAACAAACAGTTTTGATACCCACGAGTAGTTTGGTTACAAAATACGCAAGAATGCGCTTTTTGGCCGAAACTACGACTCGTCACTGAGCCTAGATAACGTGGTAATCAGTAGGTATAGTCACTACGGACTATAACCATCGTGATCACGCTCACGTTATGAAGTTCCAACGAACTTCGTGTTGACCATAAGCTGGTCAATGCAGAAAGTCAAACAAAGTTTGACTTTAGCACTAGAAAGCGATTAAAAGAACGAAAGAACACTTACGAAGGGTCCCCGAAAGCTAAACTTGATCCAGGAGCTCAGGTATGAAGCAATGGCATCAACTCAGAGCTCTTTGATCAGTTTTTTGGGTTTTAACACAAATGGGGGGGGGGGTATTTATAGGAAAAGCAAGACCGTTAGGATCGTTTCTTGAATATCGTGCCATGATCTAATCCGTACACTTGTCAAGATGTTGTGGTATCATATAATGACCCTAACTCCAGAGATTGTGAAAGGGCATTGCCCTTTGGAGTGATTGAAAGGCCAAAATCAGCAAAAAAACGAGTTTCTGCATCTGCAGGGCTGACACGGCCCACGTCAGGATACACACAAAACTCAGGCGGGCCGCCTGGCCTTGTCTGATCAGCACAAACTTTCAGAAATGACAGTTTTAGTCCCTGTTGCATATTTAAGCCATTTCCAACACTTGTAAGGCCCCTAAAGCCAACTTTAAGGCCCTAAAATGATGTCTAAACATTGTGGACATGAAACATGCTCAAAAATATTCCGGATGTCAGTTCGTTTGGTCGTACGAACGCGATGTTCGCTTAATTACGACGGAATGCGCATAAGTGCGAAGAACGATCCAAATGACGTGACAAATGGATTTTTCTCATGCCAAACACTAAGGCATAATATTATAATGCTTACATAAATTTTTGGATGTCCGGATGTATTCAGAATGTGAGTTATGCGCGAAAGTGCAAACTTGTGCACTTTTTGGCACTTTTAGCCCCTGAATGATCCAAAAGTTTATTTTAGCATACCAAACCCCTCGAAGCCTATTTCTAAGCTATGTAAAGGATATTTATGGTATGTTTAACTTATGGACATGTTCCGGAACGTTTGTTACAGTTCAAATTGGCATACTTTCGCAGTTTGTCAAGTTTAGTCCCTGTAAGCGAATTAACTTGTTTTTGCCATACCAAAGCCTTCAAAACTTATTTCTAAGTTATGTAAAGGTTATTTAAGGTATGTTGAGTATATGTTGATGTTCCGGAGTATTTGTCGCATTAAACTGAGTACGTTTACGCACCAATTTGCGTATAATTCTCTAGAAAGCGATGTAGAGTTGAAAATCGAACAAAAGTCAAAACATGAAAAATGTAAAACACAACCAAACAAACATCGGGATCAAATAACATTGTTTTATTGATAATTGAACTGTTCATAATGATTTTGAGCACAAATGTTACAGTCTCCCCTACCTGTGGAAATTTCGTCCCGAAATTTATTTAGAGAAAACTCGTGGAAAAAGATGCGGATATTTTGCCTTCATTTGATCTTCGCGTTCCCAAGTAAACTCGGGTCCATGTTTAGATTCCCAGCGAACCTTGACCAAAGGAATGCGCTTGCGTTTAAGCCACTTGACTTCACGTTCCATGATTTCTACCGGTTTCTCAACAAATTTCAGTGTTTTATCAACACGAATTTCGTCAAGCGGTATGTGGAGGTTCTCATCAGCTAAACACCTCTTGAGATTGGACACGTGAAAGGTTGGATGAACATTTCCAAGTTCAGGAGGTAACTCAAGTCTGTAGGCTACCTTACCGATTCTTTCGACGATCTTGAATGGTCCAACGTATCTAGGTGCAAGTTTTCCTTTCTTTCCAAATCTGATCACACATTTCCAAGGTGAGACCTTAAGCAATACACGATCACCGACTTGAAAATCCAAGGGCTTGCGTTTTAGGTCCGCGTAACTCTTTTGACGGCTTCTAGCTGTCTGAAGGTTATCACGAACTTTCTTAACCTTATCTGTTGTCTCTAAAATGAGGGCAGGTCCAGTAAGCTGAGCCTCGCCGATCTCATTCCAGCAGACTGGTGAACGACATTTTCGACCATAGAGAGCCTCGAAAGGAGCCATGTTGATGCTGGAGTGATAATTGTTGTTGTAGGAGAACTCAATCAACGGAAGATGTGAATCCCAACTACCACCAAAATCGATCACACAAGCTCTAAGCATATCCTCCAGTGTCTGGATTGTTCTTTCAGATTGGCCATCTGTTTGTGGATGATAAGCTGTGCTCAGATTAAGTTGGGACCCCATAGCAGATTGCATGGTTCTCCAAAAATGAGAAGTGAAACGAGCATCTCTGTCAAAAATGATGTTCAAAGGAACACCATGTCGAGCTACAATTTCATCCACGTAGATTTGAGCAAGTTTGTCAGCCGAAAAATCCTCACGGATTGGCAAGAAATGCGCTGATTTAGTAAGACGATCAACAACTACCCAGATGGCATCGTGACCTTTCTTTGTGCGCGGGAGTTTAGTAATGAGATCCATGGTAATGTTTTCCCATTTCCAAACTGGGATCTCTGGTTGCTCCAATAAACCGGAAGGACGCTGATGTTCAGCCTTCACCTTAAGACAAGTAAGGCATTTTGATACATATAAGGCAATGTCTTTCTTCATACCAGGCCACCAATACTGAATACGAAGATCCTTATACATCTTATCTGAGCCAGGATGAATAGAATAACGAGACTTATGGGCTTCATCCATAAGCAGGGTATGAAGATTATCTTGGCTTGGGACCCACAAGCGGTCCATGAAGTAATATGATCCATTGTCCTTCAGTTCTAGAGCAGGAGTTATGTGATAAGGAAATTCCATATCCATCAAACCTTGTGAAAAACAAGATTGTTGAGCCTGAGAAATACGCGCTTGGATATCGGATTGAGCTTGAATAACAGATTGGACACGAACACAATGAAGCTTAGTACGTTCCTTACGACTCAATGCATCGGCTACGACATTCGCCTTACCAGGATGGTAGCGAATTTCACAGTCATAGTCGTTTAGAAGCTCCACCTAGCGTCGTTGCCTCATGTTGAGTTCTTTCTGATTGAAGATATGTTGAAGACTTTTGTGGTCTGTGTAAACCACACATTTTGTACCATACAAATAGTGTCTCCAAATCTTAAGAGCGAAGACAACTGCACCCAACTCAAGATCGTGAGTGGTGTAGTTCTTCTCATGTATCTTCAATTGTCTCGATGCATATGCTATGACTTTGTTCCTTTGCATTAGGACGCAGCCAAGACCCAATTTAGCTGCATCACAATAAACGATGAAATCATCATTGCCCTCAGGCAAAGTTAGGACAAGCGCGTCGCAAAGTTTTTGTTTCAAAGTCAGAAACGCTTCCTCTTGCTTGAATCCCCAATCAAAGGGTTTGTTCTTCTGAGTTAGAGCAGTTAGAGGAACTGCAATCTTCGAGAAATTTTCAATGAAGCGGCGATAATAACCCGCTAGACCAAGAAAAGAACGAACTTCAGTAGGAGTAGTAGGCGTATCCCAATCCTTAATCGCACTGATCTTGGAGGGATCTACATGAATACCTTGTTCGTTGACAATATGTCCCAAGAATTGAACTTCTTTGAGCCAAAATTCACACTTGGAGAACTTGGCGAAAAGTTGCTCCTTCTTTAGGAGTTCCAACATAAGACGAAGATGTTGCTCATGATCGGCTCGCGTCTTAGAATATATCAAAATGTCATCAATGAAAACGATGATGAACTTATCCAAATAAGGTTTGCAGACCCTATTCATCAAGTCCATGAAAACAGCAGGAGCATTAGTCAAACCGAATGGCATGACTGTGAACTCATAATGTCCATAACGAGTACGGAACGCTGTCTTGGGAATATCTTCTTCATGCACCCGGAGTTGATGATATCCAGATCGCAGATCAATCTTTGAAAAATAAGAAGCGCCTTGCAATTGATCAAAGAGATCATCAATGCGAGGTAGGGGATATCGATTCTCGATGGTAAGATTGTTAAGCTCACGATAATCGATACACATCCTAAAAGATCCATCCTTCTTCTTGACAAAGAGAATGGGAGCACCCCAAGGTGAAAAGCTAGGATGGATAAAACCTTTGTCGGAGAGTTCCTGTAGCTGCTTAGACAACTCTTGCATCTCAACAAAGTCGTTGGTAATGCCTTCAATTGTTACTGTTTCGTCGGTAGCCTGAACCACTCTCGTGACTTGGGAGTTAGGAGGTGGCGGTGTAGCCATGCTGTTTTCTGGAGAAGAAATCCCTTACAACTTCTAGGTTCATGATGAGACTACTATGTGAACAGCGGTCCCACTGATGTCGCCAATGTCGAGTCCCTAAGGACCCCCGGGGGGGATCCATAACCAAGCTCTGACGTGAGAATAAGAAAGCTTGCCAGAGAAGAAGGAGCTTATTCCGGTGAGTTTGCAGTCGCCAGAATATCCTTTTGGTGTGAATTCTAGGCGAAGTGCCATAAATGTAACCCGAAGAATATCCGGATTAAATGTGTAGTATGAGTGTAATCAATGAGATCGATATTGAATGCTTACCCGAGACGATATTGGGTATACCTCATATAATAGGGAATTAGAGATAGCTTATCCCTTCGGGAGAGCTCCAACGCCATCTAACGGTATTGTAAGGCCTTGGGGAGACTCTGACACGTGTCTGATCCCATCGACTTGATGCCTTGATCATTAAATGAATGTTGCTCCTTCATCGTACCTTTTCCGGTGAAGTCCACTTTACGTATGCTGAAATTTAATGCCTTCTGCAAGAGAAGTGACAATCCTTTTCCCGCTATTTCTCTAACTCTTTCTTATAAGAGGTAATAATCACCTTTGGGCCTGTTGAGAAGCCCAACTGAAAAAGGGCCCAAGACGAGGTATCCCCAAACCGAGTGGGCCTCGTCAACACTGTCATTTTTTATTACATTAAAAACCTCACTAATAAAATTAAAGATTCTCAATTTTATAAAAATAATTCTAAATGTAAATTTGCAAGACAATTTCATTGATCCATAAACATACATATAATTATAATTATACATGTATATAAATTATGTAATATAAAATAGACGAATCGAGCCTGAGTCGCGTCCGTCTCTGATTTTGAAACAAATGCTTAAACGAGTTGGCCTCGAGCATTCATAAATTAAATAAGCTAAACTAACTTAGATGAGTAGAGTTCGAATACTTTAAACCTGAGACCTGAGTATTTGTATAAAATTGTGAAATCTCCGTGTGTTCTATTGCTATGAATCCCAACGCATTGTTAGGCTATGGAGTGTGGTTCCCCCTTCCCCAAGTTCATCTTAGCGTTACATCACTCTCCCCTCCACCTCACCATCCCCTAAACATGGGATGTGGTTCCCCTTCTTCCCTTTCTATTTTTCTATTTAATGTATTTTTATTTATAAATACCTTTTTTTTCCTTTGATATATTTTAGTTGTAATAACTACCATTATTTTAAACAAATTTAAAGGTGCATAAAAATTCTAGAAAATTACAAATAAAAACAAAATATCATCTAAGATTACATACTAAAATCATAAATATTGCCTAAACCTACGAATACCACTACTTGTCATCAATGGGATCGACACGTAAGTTTAGGGCTGTCCAAACTGCTCGCCGATCGAGGATCGCTCGACGATCGCTCGAAAAACGCTGAGTTTGTAAATGAGTAGCTCGGATCAGTTCGATTCAAATTCAATCCAAGCATGAGCAAAGGTCCGCTCGCTCGTCGATCGCTCGGTTTCGCTCGAATTATTTTTATTAATAATTAGTATATATATTATATATTTTAAAGATTAAAAGCCCAAAAAATATACTAGCCCAAAAAAATTAAAAGCCCAAAATATATACTAGCCCAACTTAATAGTTAATATCAAAATCTAACCCTAAATCCTTAATTCCTAAAACAATACTCATAAATGAAAGGTATTTTTATAATTAACTAACAATAAAAGTTGTTATGTAATGTGTAGAACTTAATGGTTTTGTTTAATGCTTGTGTTTATATGTTATATGTTGATTTGAAGTTGAATTTTGTGTAGGAGATGATTAAGCTTAAAGAATAAGTTTATGGCTTTTAAACTAAATGACAATTTGTATTTCGCACTTTATTTTGTGCTTCTCGACATTGTTAAGAACATTTTTAGAATCATGATTTTAGTTATGTATTGCTTTTGTTAGTAAAGTGTTGGACATGTTTTAATTATATTAGGATTTGTTTTTGTTGAACACAACCTTATAATTCAATCGAGCAAAACTGAGCGAAAATGATCCGCTCGATTTTAGTTAGGATTTGATAAAAACCGAGCGAAAACTATCCGATCGATTCAAATTCAATCCGAGCATGAGCATCACTTTTGTGCTCGGTTTTGCAAATTTGATCTGATCGGATCGGATCGGTTGTAATTCAATCCGAGCATGAGCAGACCCTCGATCGGATCGGATCGGATCGGCTCATGAACACCCCTAAGTAAGTTATTCCAAATATGGTCGACTAAATCCGCACATAGGTTTCTATGCACATACTCATTACATAACGCCCACAAATTTGAGTCTTGTTGCCCCTCGTCAACCGGCTCAACATTCACATCAATGTCACTTGGATTGTATTTGCATATTGCTTGACCTTCGTCTTTAATAATCATGTTATGTAGTATTGTGCAAACATATATAATGTATCTCAATTTTTTTGGTTTCCATGCACGAGCCGGTTGTTGTATTATCCGCCATTTGACTTTTTCACACTAAACAATCGTTCGACATCCTTTATTGCCGACTCTTGACATTTCGCATATTTTTTTTCTTTTTTTTTAGTGGGATCTTGAATAGTTTTAACAATAGCCGTATAGGTTGGGTATATACCGTCGGCTAAGTAATACATGTGCTTGTATGACACTCCATTGAGCATGAAAGAAGAATCAAGGCCCATACCTCTAATGATGTTGTCAAACATATCAGATCTTGCTAGAACGTTTAAATCATTGCATGAACCTGCAACCCCATAAAAGGCATGCCAAACCCATAAATCTTGTGAGTAAACGACTTTTAGGATTATTGACGGATAACCTAAATTGACCGCGCCATGCAGTAGGGCAATTACGCTATGGCAAGCGTATAATCAATACTTCCTAGCATGCCAAGAAATCCATGTCTCTCTTCATGGAATGCGTAAAGCTTTCGATATCCTTTTTTGTTGGTCTACGCAAATACACATTGGTATACAGGTTCACAATACCTTTAGAAAATTCATACAAGCACTCCCGACTCATTCTAGCGAACATCCTTAAATATTCATCCCATGGATCACTAGCGGTGCCATATGCTAATTGACGAAGTGCTTTTTTGAAACGTAGTACAACCCCTTCTCCCTCTAGCATCATAGCGTAATGTGAAAAACTCATCGTAATTAGCCAAACCATTAGCAATACGTATGAACAATCGGCGACTCATTCAAAATAGTCAGCCATCAAACGATCATGTGCACCTTAATTAAAGTTTGAAAACTAACTTTAATAAATTATACAAAACAATCCTAAAAATAAATAGCATAACTTATAACACCAAATAATTTTAAAAATATAAATTGTATAAAAGTAATATACCTTCGCGATCTCTATTTAAAGCAACTGCTCTTGTTCTTGGTTGTGAAGTTCCTTCTCCATCTTCGTCCATCTCGGCAATAATTTTCACCGTCTCAAGTATCATGCTAAGCAAATAGTTTCCAGCATTTTCCTCGTCCGATGAAGAACTCATAGCAACTATTTTTTTTAAATATAGATGAAGTAGAATAATATATAAAAGATGGAGAGTGTGGCTTTCGGTGTATTACAAGAAAAAAATGAGTCGGTAAGAAAAGATGCCGAGCGTCCTTTCGGTGTATTAACAAGAGATGGTTTATAATTGCCCAACCGTCGAGGATACTAGAAAAGAGTAAAATGAGAAACGTCATGCATATGTGCATCATCTTGCGTAACATGATATTGGAGGACTCGGGCAAAGCATTTTGTGCAGAGAGTAATGATGAAGGTAACCAATCGGTGAACCCACTACTCGCCTACGCTCAAAAGGAAGTTATCCGAGCAAGGATACGTAACAGGGACACACACCTTAACCTTCGAGCTGATCTGACCGAGCACCTTTGGTTTGGTCGTGAACAAGGAGAAGACAACGAGTGAATATGTTTATTTTTAGTTTAACCTAGTTTAACCTTTTAAGCATTGTATTTTTTATTTAAATTATGAGTTTTATATTTTTTTCATGTTATTTAAATTTAAATTAATATATCAAAATTAAATAATGTATAAATTTAAATAAAAATAATAATTTGGTAATGATGATGAGTGTTTTAAATCATTGCAAGGATTTTAAAGGAAGAGGCTTTAAAGACTCACATATGAGGTGGCGCTCACTTGACATAATAAAGCCTTTAAACCACACTCACTAGCCTTATTATTTTAATAAAGTATTAAAAAGTAGGCGTAAATTACTTTTTGGGTCCCTGTGTTTTAGTGGTTTTAACCGGTTGAGTCCAAAATCAAAATGTTTAACGCCCTAAGTCCCTATAGCCATTTTCTTAACCATTTGAGTCCAGATTTCTAACACTGTTAGAATTATTTTATTAAAATTTGTTAAATGACCAAATTACCCCTACCTAATATCTCTTTCTCTTCCTTATCTTTCTCTCTCTCGTATCAGACTATCCCCACCGCACCGCACCATCATCACCACCATCAACCCCACCATACCTCTTATTTCGATCACCCAATCGAATTATCTCAGAAACACCAGCATATATCTGAAGCTACAAACAAAACAATTTCACAAAAAAACCTATAAATTATTCAAACCAAAACCAAATCATTAATTTAAAACCTTGGATGAACCCGGAGTCTTTTCTCTGAAAAAAATCCTCAACCGTCTTCAGATGATTACAATCTGCAAACAACAAAAATCAGTTATCCCACATTGCAAATAAAAATCATCACAAACAAAACTAAATTATGCCACATTGTAAATAAAAATCATCAAAACCGAAAATAATGAGAAGAAAAACTCACCGGGTCGGTCACAACAACATCCATTGATGGCGGTTTTGGGGGAGTTTCTGAGTGAAGTGAAAGAGACGAATGAAATGATATTTGTTTGGGTAAATTACCGCCACCTCCGAACGCCCACCACCACCGTCTCACCCCCATTGTCGAGAACTCTCCACCACCGTCTCATCTGTTTCAATTGCCTATTTTTTTCATGAAGCTCTATTCCGATTCTTGGATCTACTTCGCCGATTCCTGGAGCTCTGTTTCAATTGCCTGGTTTTTTCACGAAGCTCGGAACCCAATAGACACCACCATCGCCGGATCTTTAATACCCAGCATCGACAGCCGCCCCTGGATCTGCAATACCCATCCCGACAATCGTCGTCGTCTGGATTTGTAATACCCAACAAGTTTTGCTGAAGTTTCTTGAGTTGGAGAGGGTGGTTGATGTGTTGCGGGGTCTGGGGAGGGTGGTGATGGTGCGGTGATGGTAAGATGGTCTAGGAGTGTGAGAGAGAAGAGAGAGAGAGTGTGTGTATGCAGGTTGTAGGTGGTATTATATATAATTTAATTTTATATAATATTAAAACCATGCATTCAAGACTTGTTTCTTGTATTCATGTGCATATAAGACTTGTACTTTGTGTGTAAATGACCAAATTACCCTCATAGTTAACAGACTTGGTGAATGGTGTTAGAAATTTGGACTCAAATGGTTAAGAAAATGGCTATAGAGACTCAGGGCGTTAAACATTTTGATTTTGGACTCAACCGGTTAAAACCACTAAAACACAGGGACTCAAAAAGTAATTTACCCTAAAAAGTATTAAATGATCAGTTAACAGTATATATCAAATATTTTATTAAATGTTTTAATCTATCTATACTTTCTATAAAAGGAGAAATCCAAGTGACATAAGAAAAGCTGATGTGTCAGCAGGAGAGCATGTCCAACAAGGCTTTTCTTATCTCATTATTACATCATAAAGCCTAATATATAAATCACTTTAAAATACATTTAATGTTCTATCGAACCACTGCTTGTGTATTCAAGTGTTAAAGATCTGGCCCACATTCCAAAGGGCAAACCACTGCCCATCTACAAGAAAGTAGCAGATGGTTCCTTTGGTAAACGTATACCTAGCAGTAGATGTTTTGAAATTGCGGGTAATTTGAATTTTAAAATGCATAGGGATATGTAATTTTCAATTAATGCATGTCACTCGCCAATAAGCATCTGTTGAGATTCAAAATTCTGGCTCCACATTCAAAATTCAAACCATATATTCTAACCCTATAAATAAGGGTTAATAATCTGGCTCCACATTCAAAGCTCTCCCGCTCACATCTATGAGCGTGTCTCTCCCTCTCAAATGCATCTTTCTCGTGATTCAGCCGCTAATCTCCGATTACACTTCTTTGTTCGAATGTTTGGTGATTATGTTTACATGTTATCGTTCCAGTATCATTGTTCCAACATCGTCGTTTCAATGAAGCTTCCCATCACACATCAACCTTTCAGTATCGATGTTGCAGTATCATTGTTGCAACATCGTGATTAGTTGCATGTGATATCTTCTTCGATGGGAGACTTCCATGGTTTTATAGAAAGTATATATAGATTCATGCAATATCGTGAAAAGTCAGATGTAGTACAACAGTTCTGTTTTGCCCTTTGCATGTTAGGTTTGTTTCTTATTGTAATTAACTGTTGATGATATTGAGAGTTTTTATAGACACTGAGATTTTAGAATATTTTAAGATGCATGTTTATATTATTAAAATGAGCTATTACATAGAAAAATACAAATTTAAAGAAATATTTATAAAGGATTACAAGCTAGAGTTAACACTTGCTAGGATTTCATACACTCTGGCCTTTCTCCATGTGATTTCATGTTCTCTTTTGATTTCAGGTCAGTTAGCATGTTGCAGATTTTCTGATCCTGTTTTAGAAGTTGTGTCAGAAACTCCTCTGCATTCTTCTGGAACTCTGATGGAGGAGAGTGGAGGACTTCATCGAGCAATGCTATGTTGTTCCAGGTTTTGTTGTAATTAGTATCATTTATTATGTCGACTTTCCTGTTTAGTTCTTCGTCTGTTCTTTGTTCTTTGAGTGACCACATGGAGAAGTGTGTTTTAACATTGCTAGTGTCTGACCAGTGGTAGAAGCTGAAGTTTGCCATGTAGATTTTTTGTTGGTTTTTCTGATTTGGAACAATTTTTGACAGAAAGTGATTTGTAGGACAATTTGTTGATGTTTTGAATCAAAAGTAATCATCGGTCTTTTATAGAGTTTAAAAACGCGTCTATATGGTAGATCAAGAGGTTAATTGTAATTGTGATAATCTGATTTAGTTCTTTGACACTGAAATTTTGTCCCTTGGGTTTCTTGGTATTTAATTTTACAGTTTTCCCATAAAACTTCAGCTTTGGAATGGTGTTTGCATTAGTTCTTTGACACTGAAATTTTGTCCCTTGGGTTTCTTGGTATTTAATTTTACAGTTTTCCCATAAAACTTCAGCTTTGGAATGGTGTTTGCATTAAATGATTGTTGTTTTAAAATATACATTAATTAATATGTTTATATTAAATTTACACGTTTTCATAATACCAAATTTCAGTATATAAACTCATAGTCACTTCACCTGTTTTTCATCACGTTTCCTACGAAAATATCATAATTTCAGGAAAGTCGAGTAATATAGTTTATTCAAATGGCATCATTCACAAATGCAAAATTAAATGATTTCAAGTAGCGTTTTGTCAGGCAAATCGAGGAACAGGTGTATGAAGATAGGGCTACTCTTCAAGAGTTGAAGAGATGTTTTGATGAATTGCAAGTTGGCCTGTTCACTAGAGAGCAGGTTTCCAGAGATCTTATGTGAATGCCTTCAACTTCTGTTCGTGAGCTTTGTGTTGTCAGTAATATAGAGTGCGGTGATAGAGACGTGGAGTTCATGACGATGTTGAAGGATATACATCGAGAGGTTCAGCAATCGATGGAGTTGAAGCTAAAATTTCTTAATTCTTGCTGTTATTGTTAGATTTGACAACTAATGTGGTTCAGTATTTGATGTTATTATTATGAATGGATTTTTAGTTTTAATGTTATGAATAAATGAATAAATTTTAGATTATGTTCATGTTGAATTGTGTTTGAACATGTTGTGATTTGTTTTTAGTTATTTAGTGTTTGAGTAAGATTTAGATTATGTTCATGTTGAATTGTGTTTGAACATCTGTTTGGTAAGTCAACAGAGGTTTAATAGTATGAAGGGTCGGTTTGATGGTGAACAGATGATAAAAAGATAAAACAAATGTTTAGAATTTGATCAGAAATAACAGTTTTTTGAAGAATTTGTGCTCCTGCAAATTACAGAGAGTCAATCTTTGAGTTGTAAAAGGTCTGTTGTAGTTAAAGTTTGGCAAAAGAGAACATTTGCTAATGATGAAAAAATTGTGTATTCTAACGAGTGTTGATACTAACAGTGGTCTGGCTAATGATGAATAAGTATTATTATATAACGTCTGCTGTAAGTATTATTATATAATTTTGTTTATCAATAACAGTTTTTTGGAAGAATTTACGGTATATTTTGGTGTTATAAAATTTGTGTTGTAGCTAAAGTCTCACAAAAGAGAACATCTGCTGATGAATAAATGTTTGAAGATGCAAAGGTCTGCTATGGGTCAACAGATGTTAACGAACAACAGATGATATTCAATCTGAAAATGCTTAACAGAGGATTTGATACTAACAGTGGTTGGGCTAATGATGAATAAGTATTATTATATAAAGTCTGCTATAAGTATTATTATATAATTTTTTTATCAACAACAATTTTTTGGAAGAATTTACCGTATATAATAATGTTATAAAACGTGTGTTGTAGCTAAAGTGAGACAAAAGAGAGCATCTGCTGATGAATAAGTATTATTATATAACGTCTGCTATAAGTATTATTATATAATTTTTTTATCAACAACAATTTTTTGGAAGGATTTACCGTATATAATAATGTTATAAAATGTGTGTTGTAGCTAAAGTTAGACAAAAGAGAGCATCTGCTAATGAATAAGTATTATTATATAACGTCTGCTATAAGTATAATTATATAATTTTTTTTATTAACAACAATTTTTTGGAAGGATTTACCGTATATAATAATGTTATAAAAGGTGTGTTGTAGCTAAAGTTAGACAAAAGAGAGCATCTGCTAATGAATAAGTATTATTATATAACGTCTGCTATAAGTATTATTATATAATTTTTTTATTAACAACAATTTTTTGGAAGGATTTACCGCATATTTTTGTGTTATAAAAGGTGTGTTGTAGCTAAAGACTGACAAAAGAGAGCATCTGCTGATGAATAAATGTCTTAAGATGCAAATGTCTGCTATGGGTCAACAGTGGTTGGGCTAATGATGAATAAGTATTATTATATAACATCTGCTATAACTATTATTATATAATTTTTTTTATCAACAAACCATAGGGACGAAAATTGAAGTTTACTCTAATTTTTTTTATCAACAACAATTTTTTGGAAGGATTTACTGTATATTTTTGTGTTATACAAGGTGTGTTGTAGCTAAAGTCTGACAAAAGAGAGCACGTGCTGATGAATAAATGTCTGAAGATGCAAAGGTTTGGTATGGGTCAACAGATGTTAACGAACAACAAATGATATTCAATCTTAAAAATGCTTAACAGAGGATTTGATACTAACAGTGGTTGGGCTAATAACAGATGTTAGAATTACGACTGTTGAGTTACACCGATTGAAAAAAACAGTTTTTGAAACTTCTGCTTGCCTAAAAATACATCCACTGTTAAAGGTTACCGGCTGTTGTCATAATTTCTTTTTATCCTAATGACTGTTGATTTACTAAACTGCTGACTGTCATCCATTATGACAACAGAGGTTCTGACGTGGGTAGATGTTAGCTAAAAATAAAACAACTGCTGAAAGTTATCATATGTTCTCATAACTTCTGTTTATCTAACGACTGTTTGACTCACACTGTTCCCAACGACCAATAGAGGTTTCCAAACAACTGTCGTCGGTTGGCGCAAGAGAGCTTCTCACGTGGACAGATCTTAGCCATCAAATATTTGTAATTACTGCCACGTTAGCATTCACTTCTTCTCTCTATATAAAAGTTGTTTCATCCCTAAATCGAGGTTCTACCACTACAGTCTCGAATTCAAAATTCTCAAAAACAGTTTCCAACATATTAAAAACCCTCCAATTTAAATCCTGTTTCATCCCCAAATCACCTTCTTTTCCGATCATGTCTCTGAACATCAAAAACCCTCACAACTACCTCCCCATCTTCGAGAAAACTAGCAAAAATACCAGCTATCACTCAATAATTGACCTTTTAACGTCATCGAAATACAAATCAATTCTCACTGCTGATGCTCCGATTCATAAAGAAACACTCCGACAATTTTGGTTTAATGCTGAAATAGAGGCTGAAGATAATAATCCAGTTGCCATCACGTCTAAGGTCAGGGAAAGTGTGGTACGAATTTCTCCCTTTACAATTTCCACCACATTTGAATTGGACGACTTGGCAGGTAAGAACAAGTTTGAAAATTTTGAACTTCATACAAAGTTCATTGAAAGAGGGTATGATGCACAATTAAAGGAAGTTACTATCTACGAACGAAACTTCCCTCCGCCAATGAAATTTTTGTTTCATACTCTTTTAATTTGTCTCTCAGCCAAGACCACCGCATTTAATGAGATACCTTTGAACATTCAGTATTTGGGTTATGCTATTTTAACAAAATCTAATTACAATTTATCAAAAGCACTATTTTCTGATTTGTTGAATAATGTGAAAAATGTGAAAAAATTGAAAAAAAGGTGTTCGTAGTAATGCTTTTTTGTTGTATCCAAGACTTCTAAGCTTCTACCAACGAAAACAAGTGTCACAAACAGATTTTGAACAAGGTGTAGCTTTTCAAATAAATAGTCTTACAAGTAAAACTTTTACTAAACTTATGGATAAAGAGTCAAAAGTTTCAACAACTGAAACAAAGGGAGATGAGCCTCTTTTCGATGCATCTGCATCAGTTGCTCAAACTTCTGTTGTTGAGCGAACTGCTCATGCTGATCATGATACCACAACCGGTATTGAGAAACACACACCAAGAAAACGCAAAAAGAAAGCTGTCACATCCAAAAATTCCATCAAAACTAAACAAAATAAAAAGGTTCCTCTGGAAGATGAGATCCCAGAGGTTAATGCAGTGACAACAAAATGTCACTTGAAACCACTGCTGCTACTTCTTCACAGTTATTGGAAAGATCTCAACCATCCAAACTCCTCATGTATCGTCACAAAAGGATCATGTTGTAAGTACAGGGACAACACAACATGAAGTAGAGCTTTCATATGAAAGTATGTTTAAAAGTCACTCTCCCAGGGAAATCACTCTTTCTACACCACAACCCTCGGCTCAAGTTCTATTAACAATATTACCTCTGTTAGAAGCAATTGAATTTCAGAAAGAAAACAGTTCCTCTAATGCACACATTACTGATAGAAGATCACAACAAATGACTACGTCTGAACCAATTAAATCTTCTATTCTATAAATAGTTGAGGAGGTTATCTCTGTTGAGTATTACGAAACTCTTGGTGGTAGTTTAAGTGGAGCAGCGACTACAACTGTTGAACCTATTGGTGATCAGTTGGTCAGTGGTTACATCATTAAGACTCCTTTGAAGGCAACTACTGATGAGGTTACAACTGTAATCTCTACTTCACTGGGAAGTCCCCAGAACGAAGAAAAAGGCGCGTCGTTTCTGATGATATGGAGACTTCTCCTATTATCAAAATAAAAACAATCACTACAGGTGGCAATTCAGATGATCCTATTAAAGTAGGTGATGAATTTACTTATAAGGATTTGAGGGTTAGAGTGTCTAACATTGAAACAGATGTTGCTGAAATGAAAGAATTGATTAAGCAGATGATAGAGCTTTTTAAAAGTCAACCTAGCAGACAGGAAATTGCCAATGAGCTTTGGAATTCTATGCAACCCATCTTTCAAGTTCAGAGGAATTTGGCTGAAAGTAACCGCAATTTCAGTTTGGAATTTATCAGAAATTTGGTTGATGCCAGGTATAAAGACACACAAGCAGACATTATGAACATTAAGGAACATCTGTTGGAACTTACTGGTTCCACTTCTACATCAATCTTTGAGAAAGATGATGATGATGATAATGATGCCAAAAAGGGAGAGAAAGATTCATTGAGAAAGTTGCCAACAGATTCAAAAGCTAAGCCTACAGAAATTGTATTGCCTGCTCAACCTAAATCCCAACCTTCTCCAAAAAAACCACTACAAAAGAAGGAGAAAATACCTTCCACACCATCATCACCCATTTTGTCAATAGATGTTGGGAACACAAAAGTATCAGCAGATATTTACCAAACAGCTACTGAGACACCAGTTGTTTCAGTAGAAGTTTCTCAAACATCTGCCATGATCATTTTTACTACACCAACCACAATCCAAGCACCTCCAACGTCACAAAATTTCCCATGCATTCATCTTCACTACCAAAACATTCTCCTTCACCAGAAATCATCTCCACATGTAAGAGAAAAACTCATATCGATAGAATCACAAAAATGAACAATGATCCTCTGGTAAAGCCAACTCAATCTAATTGGAAGAAAGTCAAAATAGTGGATTCAAATGAGGTATTGAAGTTTAAAAGAATGAGAGCAGAGCTTGTGGCTGCTGATTATGGTCCAGTTAGATCCATTGCCAGATGGTCTAAACTGAAAATTGTTGAGACCTACAAAAAGCTGGAGGAAGATAGAGCTGAACATTCAAATGTTCTTCAAAAGTCAGTCTATCCTACAACTGCTGCTCTGTCTCCAAAAATTGGTACTCCAAAAAACCTTCTCTCATCATCTGATTTGTCTGAATCAATTTTAAATTTAGTTAGCAGACCACAATCACCAAACTCATCTTCAACAATTCTTTGCCCAAGAAAACCAACTGATCCAAAAATATTAAAGTGGAAGTCATGTTCAAAAACCCAAGTATTGACTTTGATCAGATCAGATGGTAGTGTTGAAGAGATTAAAATGGATAGTGCATATAATCTGAATGCACACGATCTCCAAGATTTGTTGGACCTTCAACTTGAGAGGGATGATGAAGAAGATATGTTCTCCCTGGACTTTGAACTACAATTCAAAGGACAAATTAGGGAGATGTAGATTAGAAATAAAAATCAGTAATAAAGAAGGGTTTTCATATCATCTGTTGTATAGGGAGATTGTTGAATCAGCATCTGTTACATTGTTTGCATTAGTATATTTAACCAGATCACAACATGTAGCGAAGGACATCTTGCTGCGTAACAAATTCTTGAATGAGGTTTGATGTGTGTTGTTTAGGCAGGTGATCGTATGTTCTTAGTTAACGTTTGTTAAAGTTAAGTTGTATTTGAATTTTATTAAGTTTGTTAGACATCTTTCATATGTACTCTCTTTTTTGAATAAGAGAATTGAAATAATCATATGTAACTGATGAATTTTATTAAGTTTGTTAGACATCCTTTAGACATCTTTTATTAAGTTTGTTAAATATCTTTTATATTTACTTATTATATTTACTTATAGTTGCCTTTTAGCTATAATAGATAACACGTTTTGCTACAATATCTATACACATATCAAAAATGTTCTGTCAATATGTGTTATGCATGGTTTTCTAAGAAACGACCCGTATTTGCACACGGGTCTTACCGCTAGTACTATATAATAAAAGAAACCATTTATGGGACAGTTGTCATCATATTAGGCCATATGTTATAGATAATTATTATTTTAGTTTAATCTGTTCTAATTAATGAAAGATAACTCTCATACAAAATATTATTTAGTTTAATATCTCATAGATAATTATTATTTAGTTTAATCCCTCTAATTAATTATAGATAATTCTCCTACTAAATATTATTTTGTTTAATCTTTTCTACTTAACTATATATAATTATTATTTAGTTTAAGTTTAATGTATACTTCTCATTTATAATATTAATATTACTTTATATATAAAATTAGATTTATTACGGGTTTTTTAAATATAATTTATATTTTATCACTCAAATGGCTGCTTATTTACTTCTTGAATAACATGTTTGACCACTGTATCTTTTTTTCAATAATCATCTCCGTAATTGTAGGATCGGTGACCTGACCCGAATGAGTCGTTCAGAGGGGATCAACTCTGTTTCAGGTGCGGAATAACAAGAAACAAAGCTAGAAACAGCTGATTTTTCACTTTAACTACTGATTGTATTGATCGGAATGCAATTACAGTCAGTCTTCACACCGGCAGCACCTCGGTATGGAATTCGTACAACTCTTCTACTGATTTCGCTCAAGAACACATATATATACTGATGTGATTTCGCTCCAAGAGACACATAACCATATGAGCGAAATCCCAACTTGACCACATGGGCGAAATCACCTATCTAATACCCTAAGAGCGAAATCAGGTCCTAAGACACATATACTCTCATATTTTCTCATAAAACGTGCCCTAATCTATACAATGCAATCTAAGACTCGATACAAGACGAAGTCGACAGATGTAGTGCACCAACAAACTCCCCCTCAGATGTTGACGAGTCGTCCATCGAGTCTTCACAAACTTCAGTCTTGATCAGCCTCTGGGCTTTTCTCTCTTTCTTTTCATCAACAGACTCCCCCTAATAATGTGCTGGTATTTCTTTGTTCTTCAGCAGCATCTGTATCAGGATCGTTGTCTGGCTTTCCATCACACAGCTTCTCAGGATCGATCAGCCTGGCTCTACATGTACCAAGATTGTTGCCTGGCTTTAACTTTGTCCACAGAATCGAAACCTGGCTCAAGCTCTATCCACAGAGTCTTTAATTTCCAAGATCGAAACTTGGCTCTAGTTCTGCTCAGGACTCAGAATCGAATAACCTGGCTCATCTTTGTCAGCTCGGATGTCTTCAGACTCCCCCTCTCGATTTGCTGGGATCTTAGCCTGGCTTGTTAAAATCACAGAAACCTCAGGTATTGAAACCTGGCACTCTATCTTCAGGTTCAAGATCGAAACCTAGCTATGCCTGCACATTCTTAACCCAGAAGTAAGATTTTCATTTTTAACACTTTGAATATAAACGTATGCACCAACAACGACTCTCCCTCAAATCACTTTCTCTATGATGAACCAATTTTTAGGTTTAAAAACATATTTTCACATTCAGAGCACACTCCCCCTCACAACAATGTCATCATGTTTAGCACTTTGAGACTTTGAAAATCAGCTTTCCAACATCAGTTGTCGAAAATCTTTTTGACTTTTTCAAAAGTTATGCTAAAACACACACAAAATCTTTTTAAATTTTCTGAAAGAAAGTAAATGACACCACTTGTAGAATTAAACGAAATGCAGAAATGAAATATTTACAAACAATATTTTTGTGAGTTTGCGTAAGAGGATCATATCAGTTATAAGACATGTCACTAACATCGTTAAGCTGATTACATTTTAAGCTCTAAACAATTCACCTAGATTATCAGTATATTTGTCCACTTAAATTTTCACACAGACTTCAATTGATCCGAGATACGATGTTAATGTTTTAAACACTTGAACTTATTCGTGTGTCCTACTACTTGAATATACTCCCGTATCCAGATCCCAATATTCAGTCTTACAGGTGAGTATACCACAGATGATATCTATCAGGGGTTAACATGCGAGGGCCGTGAGAGCTCAGATCGATACTTCCGTATACGCAAAGAGATGACGGCTTCGACTTTTCGGTGTGTCCCCTTTAGAGGATCTTTTGTTACAACAGCAGTGACTATCAATTTTATTGTTTCATCAACTTGCTGAGGGCGGTGCTGTGTTTCAAGCATTTGCAGAAAGTATTATCTGGGGACTAGGTCAGTACTTCCATACAGCAGAAGTCCCGGGATAATACCCCAGATATCACTGAGCATAAAGACCTAGTATCTCAGAATAAGGGACCTTTCAAACAAGATTTCAGGGGTTACCTATATATTCAAGAAGTTGTTAACCCACAGAACAAACAAGTTTGAATTTTTATGTTTATATCTCGTCACAATTTACTAAATGTGCAAAAATCTACTGGCATATCCTCAGTGAGATTGTTTATCACATTTTATCTTTATATTTCTTTAGCATGTTGTGACAGTCCACTGATGTACTATCATTTCCTCTTTTCACAACAAAACTCATTTTTGGATTTTATCATGTTTTTGTATTTTTCAAATTTTCTAATGTTTTTGGATTTTCTGAAAATTTTCTACTCCCCCTAAAATGCAAACACATTAAAGAAAAATTGAAAACAATCTAAATTCTTGACCCAATTGTAAAACCAAACTGTACAAAAACTTGACAACTGACATCGAATTGCATCAATTCGCCATCCACTAGGCATAAACAATCTGAGCTCCCCCTTTCAACAAACCATTTTCTCATTTAGATTTCAAAACACTTAAGTTTGTTTTAATCAAAATGATTTTTCCGGAAAATGAGTTTGTGTTTATCACTTGTAAGTTTTCCACTAGTTAAAATCGGGGATATGGTTCATCATCTTGTCAATTTTTATCATGTGTAGTAAATCAAGTACAACTTAATGTCCCTGATTTACCATTAGCAATTTAACATCCTTTGTACCAATTGTAAAATCACAAACAATACCACTTGTAGGTATAACCAAACAATACCGATTGTAGGAATGTTACGTCTACATGAATCATTTTACCAATCAGGATGTCGATTCCTGCTTCGCACTTACCAACCTGGAAGCTCCGGCGTAGTCCTTCAACTTGTAAAGTTTTAACATTTTCAAAAATTTTCATACAAACTCATCAAAAACATGAATAATGCCGATTCTTGATCCACGATATAAACTTGGGATCTCTGACATAGTCCTAAGACTTCAAGGGAAACAAACTTCCATCCAAGTCTTCTCAGACTTGATGGTTTTCAATTCTTGCGCAGTGGGGTTGTATGTTGCCTTTTTAGTTGCATAAAAATCTTTAACCCCATTTGATTTCCCATTTAACATTTTCCCAAAAATTTTCTTAACATTCCCATTGAATGTTTTCTCGACATCAAACTTAGTTTTCTCGGTATAAAACTGATTCGAGATATCAACTTTACCAACTTTCTGTTTAACTTCTTCAAATTTCAGTGATGGAAACTCATCATCATTCACTGAAATTTTCACATCAACCTGTGGCTCTTCTGGCTTTGTGGAACCAGATTCATCGCCGACTTTTTCATTCTTTTTAACAACCCACACTTGATTGTTCTTCTCATTCTTTTTAGAACATTCACCAACCTCATAAGTTGAATTTTCAAAAACTTTAAATTTTTCGGTTCGTGGTTCAACATCAACAACTTTTTCTTTAAGTTTCTCAGAAACTCCCTGTTTTTTCTTGATATTCTTTGGACAGTTCCATGCAATGTGACCAGCTTCATTGCATTTGTAACAGGTTCGAGTTTCCTTTGGATGAAGCATTGCAGTTCCATTCTTCTTCTTTTCAGCAAGAAACTCCTGGTTTGACTGTCTCCAGAACGGTTTCTTCTGTTCATCTTCAGCACTCCCACCTGACACAAATTCTGTTTTTGTTTTAGATTTTTTTTTTTTTGATTTTCTGGTGGAACAAAACCAAGACCTTTCTTTTTGTAGCTACGATTTTGGTTTGGTTTCTTTTGAAAACCAGAACCAGAATTGTAACCCTTTTTCTTGTTTAAACGTTGTTGAACTCTTGAAGTGTACTTTTTAGGTTTTCTAGTAAGATTTAAATCTTTTATTTCAGAAATATTAATTTCTGTCATTTTGAAAACCTTTTTGATCATTTCAAATTTGACACTTCTTATTGGAAACTCTTTGTCAGAGTATAATTTGTCAGAATTATTTAAAGTGTATGCGACTTCAAATGTTTCATCATCCAAATTTGATTTTGATAACAAAAATTCTTTACTATAAGACCGTTTGACCAACGACTTTTGACTATTGACTGAAAAATTTGACCCTCCAGACTCAGACTTTGACTCGGACTCCTCATCAGTATCCAACACCTGATCGACCACCTTTTTTATTAACTCAGACTCATGATCAGTGTCAGACGAGGTAAACGTGACATCAATATTTTCTGGTAATTCATCAGTTGTGTTGGTTTTTAGCTTTATATTGACTGCTTTTTCAAGTTGCTCCTCGTTTGGTTTTCTAGGAGAATACCCTTCCCAAATTGGAGGCGGACACTTGTTATAACTAACAGTCGGTTTCTTACCATTATCCTTTTTCTTCGGCTTGTCATCTTGAAAAGCTTCCATACCTGCAACAGTTGGGTAAATACGATCAATGAGATAATCAGAACTAGAGTAACTTTGAAATAAACGTCTAATTCTCTCATTCTCAATCTTCTCTGTCTCCAACTCTTGCTTCCACTTAGCACTCTCTTCGATGTAGAAGTTGATTGCTTTTTGCTTAGACATCATTACAGCATTCATCATCGTTAGTGCTTGTTCTCTTTCTGAATTTGTCTTTTGGAGACCAGTTACTGTTTTGTTCAAGACATCATAAGATTCTTTCACATAATTGAGGTTGAACAGCAACTGCTCCTTCTTCTTCTCATACTCAGCAATTATCTCATCTTTTGCTGCACATTCCTTGCATGCTTCCAAACACTTCATGCAAGGCTTGATGACTTCAACCAATCTTTTCAATTTCGATTGTCTTCATCACTTCAATCACTCTTTCTTCTTCTTTCACCTTTTCTTCTACCTTTACTTTCTCAGTCTCAACCATCTCCTCAACAACACTTTCAACGTTCTCATTCTGAACAACATCTTCAGTTTTCATTCGTTGTTGTTCTTTAGCAGCTCGTTTCTCCTTCAATTTCTCCAAGCGATCTGCAAAATAGAAATGAAAACTTTCAGGAGAAAGATGAGTTTTAGCAACATTGATATGTTTTTCTTCCTCATCATCACTGCTGCTATCATCAACTGGTGACTGATCAAACTGTACAGATTTTTCAGAACTAGCATCTGATACACCAGAATCTGATGGTGTTTGATCAAAAACAACTTCCTTTTCTGAACTAACATTGTTTTGTACACTTTCATCTGAACTTTGTGACTTTTCATCAGAACTTTCTGAACTTTCATCAGAAACAACAGACTCTTCCTCTATACTCTTCACAGTCTCTCCTATAGACTTCATCCAGGTGGCAAACTTGTGTGGTTCTCTAACAATTTTAGCGATGAAAGCTTTGAACTCTCCTTTTTCATCAACAAACATATCCTAGCTGAAGCCTTCAGGTAGTCTTTCATCATCTTGATCGACTATACATGCCTTGCTTTCAGGAGATATGTAATTGTTCCAGTTGAAGTCTACCAAACATGCTCTCTTGGAATCCTCAATCTTCCTACCATGAGTCGTCTGTGATTCTTGCTGTTGACCAACCTGTTGATAAATGGCTTTCCGGTAGTAATCTTCTTTTCCAAATGGATTCTGAGCACCACTACTTCTCTATTCTTGCACTCTCGCTTGAAATGGCCCTTCTCCCTGCATCGAAAACAAGTAACTTTAGATTTATCAAAACCTAAAGTAGATACATGAGCATCGAGAAAGTCATTTCTCCCAGTAATAAGCTTGAATTTTTCAGCTCGTCTGAGAACCCTTGCTAGACACCATTTGATATCCATTAGTTCCATATCTTCAGCGTCTATTTGATCGTAATCCTCCTTTGTGAGCATAGGATTCCCGATCCGACCAGCCACTAGACCCTCATAAGATAACAACACAGAACCAAGTAGAGCCATGTGGTCTTTAGCAGTTTCTTCCAAAAAACTTTGACCTTCTGGAAGATTTAAAACGATGTTGCACTGAATCACATAGCCACTTCCAGTCTTTGTGCTCTGAGAATGAAAGCTTGTATTTGACTCTTTAGGATTGACACTCGGAAATGATGAAAATCCACTGCTGCTTTTGTTAGGACCCTGATCAACCTTTTCTGTTGAATCTCCAGCACTAAACGCTGTCTGGATTTTTGGACTTCTCTCAGCTTCTGGAACCGAAACACTACCTTTGTAGTACATCTTTACGTCCTGTTGACCACTCGGACTGTTCATCCTCGTGATCTTTTGCTGTTCCAAATCCTAACTCTCGATCTTTTCAATAAACTGAGAAATAGTTAGCCCATCATAAACACCCGTATTCTTCAGAATCATCAAATACGTTCCCCACTCTTTCTGCGGTAACGCATCGGCTAACTTGTCTACCCACTCTTCACGATCTTTTGTAATACTCAACATTGACATGGATCGCACTAAGTGGCAGTAGCGTTCAATCAGCTTCTTTGTGTCCTCTCACGGTAAACTGCTAAACAGATCAACCTCTTTCTTGAGCAACGCCTTCTTGCTCTTTATCATGTTCTCACTACCCTCAAATTTGACTTTAAGTGCATCCCATATTGATTTTGCAGTTTTGTCGTGCTGAAGCAATATGAAGATGTCTTCTTTGATAGCTTGCTGAAGCAGACTGATCATCATCTTTTCGGCTTTATACATAACCCGTTCTTGATCAGTAAACTCTGATAAATCTTTGATAACATGCAAATCTGTTCTAGGCAACACATATTTCTTGAGAATACACTCCCATGACCTGAGATGATTTGCCTGAACCCAGTCTTGAATATATCTTTCCACCCGTAGTATTCTTCGATACTCATCAATTTCGGGGGCTTTTGTGTAGTTCCCGTCTCGTTTTCTAAACTCATGGCTTGAACAATGGCAGCTGGACCAGACGGTGTTGCAAACGCGTTATAGAACTCGGTATCCATGATTTGTTAACACGTTGTTCAAAAAACAGATACTTTGGAGTGAAATTAACCAGTTTGCAGCTTCAAGCGAAATCCCAATAACCACAGGAGCGAAATCAAGGGTTTTGAACACCTTGGAGCGAAATCAGAAGTGCACAGGAGCGAAATCACAGAATATGTCACCCAGGAGCGAAATCCCAATGTACCTTGGAGCGAAATCTCTATCAATTGTGTCACAGGAGCGAAATTAGAATACTTGTCAGCTTGGAGCGAAATCAAAGTAACTTCTGGAGCGAAATCCCAAGTTATGTAACCCTTGGAGCGAAATTAGGATATGCACAAGAGCGAAATCACCAAATCAGCACTTCTGGAGCGAAATCAAGATGTTAATATGAGCGAAATCACAAATGTCCATATGAACGAAATCAGCTCGGAAGTTAATTTGGTCCATTTTTAGTCCGATTTTAGGTTTCAAACTTTCAGGGATTTGTCTATGTCCAATTATCTATTATTTGTGAAATTTTGAGTAGGTTTTGACTGGTAAATCTCGTTCTGATGAAGAAAGAAGGTGTAGATGTAAGAAAGCTCGATGAATTCCAGCTAATCTCTGCAGAACTCCTCCTCCTGAGCTCTGATACCAATTGTAGGATCGGTGACCTGACCCGAATGAGTCGTTCAGAGGGGTTCAACTTTGTTTCAGGTGCGGAATAACAAGAAACAAAGCTAGAAATAGCTGATTCTTCACTTTAACTACTGATTGTATTGATCGGAATGCAATTACAGTCAGTCTTCACACCGGTAGCACCTCGGTATGGAATTCGTACAACTCTTCTACTGATTTCGCTCAAGAACACATATATATACTGATGTGATTTCGCTGCAAGAGACACATAACCATATGAGCGAAATCCCAACTTGACCACATGGGCGAAATCACCTATCTAATACCCTAAGAGCGAAATCAGGTCCTAAGACACATATACTCTCATATTTTCTCGTAAAACGTGCCCTAATCTATACAATGCAATCTAAGACTCGATACAAGACGAAGTCGATAGATGTAGTGCACCAACAGTAATCACCATATCTATCGCCTACCGAGTATATCCATTAGTTTTTTTAAATATAATTTTCTTATTATTTGGTATATAAAATCATATTTATTCAAGCCGTGTAATACACAAGGGTTTTAAAGATATAACTTTTTTTTATTATTTGGTAAACAATATTACATTTATTCAACCCGTATAATACACGTGGTTTTAAAAAATATATTTTTTATTATTTGGTATATAAAATTACATTTATTCAACCCGTATAATATGGTTCTTAAAGATATAACTTTTTAATATACAAAATTACATTTATTTAATCCGTGTAATAAAAGAGATTTTTAAAGATATATTGTTTTATTATTTAGTATATAAAATTAATTTATTCTATATCCTAGTAATGTATTAAAAAAGTATTAAATGATCAGTTAGAAGTATATATCAAATATTTTATTAAAAATATCTAAAGGTAGCCAAAGGTAACTTGTGGTTGTCAGAAGATGCTACCATCCTCACACTTCCCAAAGTGACACCCACCTTTTTGTCATCTTTCAACTTGAGATCTGGTCACGTCACCTCTTCCCACTCACCGCCCATGGCCTTTTCGGTCACTTTGATCGGTTTACCGTTTTAATATTGGGGTGTGATAAATATACCCATTATAAGGATTAATATATCCAAAAGTCAAAATTTAGTATTGATTTTATAATGATTAACTACTTTATTATATTATTTTATTATAAAGTAAAAAGTAATAATTATGTTTTATTATAAAGTCAAAAGTAATGATTATGTTTTTTATCTTATTTTATTTTATTTTATAATACTTTTGTTACTTTTTTATATTTTCTTATATTATTATCAGTATTAATATCAATATTAATATATAAATAATCAATATTGCAACCCGCTACAAACATAAAGGACGAAAATTGTAATTTACCCAAAAATAAATTGTTCGTTAGTCAAGGGTTTTCCACTAAGTGGTTTTCTTCTGGGAGATCTCTGGTTCAAAAATATTGCTTAATCTCAAACTAATTACTATTAAACGCATAATTACTCTAAAATTAATACACCAAATGATCTAATTAAAAACATCTTTATTTACTAAAAAGACTTTCTTGATGAATTAGGATCATCAAGTCCAAAAATAAAATCACATTTAAATTTTAAACCACCGATATTTTTTCCTTTTTATTTTGATTCACGGAGTTCTTTTTTTCTCTTATTTTTATTAAATATTGTTACTGTTACAATTAGTATTTAATATTATGATTTATAAAATTAAAGTTGTAGATATTTTTTTTTAAATTCAAATGATGTCTTTTAAGATGGTGGATATGATTGACATTCTTTTATAGTTACCATACATCTTTTTAATATTTGAATAAGTAAATTGTCAAATAACGAGAAAAAGAATTGGATGAAAAAAATGATAAAAATTGGAATTAAAGTGGTAAAAGTTTCGGTAGAGGTGGTAATAAAATTGGATTAAAAAGAAGGTAAAAAAAGTGGTAAAAACTTGGATTAAAAGAAAAGTGGTAAAAAATTAGATTAAAAAAAGTTGTAAAATTTGGAGTAAAAGAGAAGTGGTTAAAATGAATAAAAAAATACTATAATATATTTTATAATAACTGATCGGTGCATTTTAGGTAAATTTTATGGTATATTAATTATAATATATAAAACATATGGTTTGTTTCGCGTTTGTATTTTAAGAGCTAAGAAGAAAATATTTTTAAAAAACTATAAATACATAAAAGATGGTGGATATGATGTCTTTTAAATTCAAATGATGATTAATGATTTGGATAATTAATGCTAGCTATTTTCTCTCTCCTACTTATTATTCTCTCTCCTGGTTGACTTTCAGGTATATTTAACAACACCCTTAATATTAAAACGTTAACCAACATTTTGGGAATTAACAAACCAGACCTGTTGAGTTGGGTTGGGTTGTCATTCTAAGACACTCAATAAAATCGTTAAAATCGGGGTTTCAAACCATAAATCATGGTTAAAAATAAAATCTAAACCAGCTGATTTATATTATTTGAATGGATCAGGCGGTTTTTAACGAGAAGTTATCATATAACTTCTTTTTCTTATGTATTTATAAAATTATATAAATATCTACAATACATTATAGTTTTTAACTGTCTTTAAAGCACATAAAAACTTCGTATGATATATAGATTATCATGAATGTGTAATTATATAAGAATTTGTAAAACATCCCACGACTTCTAAGCTTACGAGCACATCTGAAGAAAGTGGTATTGTATAGGACGTTATTGCAAATGACAAATTATTAACCACCCGTTACACCTATATTTCTTTATTGATGTTTGAAATTCATCCTTTTAGGATTTTCTATTTTTACTTAATTTTATTTTTAGGCATATAAATCATAATGTAAGGGCCACATTCACACACACACATACATACATACATACATACATACATACATACATACATACATACATACATACATACATACATACATACATACATACATACATACATACATACATACATACATACATACATACATACATACATACATACATACATACATACATACATACATACATACATACATACATACATACATACATACATACATACATACATACATACATACATACATACATATATATATATGTATATATGTATATATGCAGAACACTAAATATTGCGAGAACACGTAGAACATAATGAATCACCTATTTTTTCAATCCTAAAATCTAGAAAGTAAATGAAAATGTTACAAATGTAAGATTTATTGTTTCTTACAGTTGAATTCAAAACAAAATATAGAAATTTTTCACTTTTCTTGTAATCTACACATACGTAGGTTATGTGTATATTAAATTAACATGTATGTAGGCTATGTATAGGTAAAAATATATGGTCTTTTTATGTGTATATTAAATTAACATGTATGTAGGCTATATATAATGCACATATGAATGTAAGAAACATAAAATTTAAAAAATATGAACCTTAAATCCCAAAATTTAGTGTTTTAGGGTTGTTCTTTTTGTTCTCGCAATAAATAGTGTTCTGTAATGATCCTCATCATATATATATAGGGAGAAGATCATGCGAGAACCGCCTCTTATTTTGAGAACCGCGAGAACCAATGTGAACACACCAAAAATGCATAAAAATAGCTAAAAATCACACAAAAAAAATTATTTTTATATTTTTATATAAAAATCGCTACTTTTCGAAGCCAAAAAATATTTTTTAATTTTTTTTGGCCACTAAAAGTAGCGATTTAAGCATAAAAATATTAAAAAAACATTAGATTTTTTTTTTATTTTTTTAGATTTTTTTAGGTTTTTTGGGGGTTTAGTTTTTAGTATTTTAGCTTGGGGGGAGGGGGTGGGGGGAGGGGGGTTTAGGTTTTTTGGGGCGGGGGGGGGGGGGAGGGGGTTTAGGTTTTTTGGGGTTTTAGTTTTTAGCATTTAGCTTTGGGGGGGGTTAGGTTTTTTTTTGGGGGGGGGGGGGGGTTTAGGTTTTTGGAGGGGGGTGGGGGTTAGGTTTTTTTAGGTATTTTTTAGGTTTTTTTAGCTATTTTAGGTTGTGTTCACATTGGTTCTCAAGGTTCTCGCATGAGCCCCTCCCTATATATATATATATATATATATATATATATATATATATATATATATATATATATATATATATATATATATATATATATATGCAAGGGACCGCTAAAATGAGAACCACCTCGAGTTTTAAGAACCGCGAGAACCACACCGTACGGGGCAAGGTGGACCAAATTTTTTTTTCAAAAACGTAGATGCATGTATTATAAACACATTCGTAAAAGAAAATTTAAAAAAAAAATGTCGTGCGTGTAGTTTTTTACACCACAAGTTTGTGGTTTACGAGTTCCGTAAATTTACGGCACGCACAACATTTTTTTAAATTTTTTTTACGAATGTGTTTATAATACATGCATCTACGTTTTTGAAAAAAAAAATTGGTCCACCTCGCCCCGGATCAAGTAGTTCTCGCGGTTCTTACAACTCGAGGTGGTTCTCATTCTAGCAGCCCCCTATATATATATATATATATATATATATATATATATATATATACACACACACTATATTATAATGCATGAGGGAGGGGTATTTTAAGATGCCCAAAAAATAAGAACTTTTTCCGCCTTTATTTATAGAAAGACCCTTAAAATGAGGGTAGTTTGGTCTTTTAAACATTATTTATTTTTTAGCCCCTAAACTTATTACACTTAAATCCCTGAGGTTTTAACAAAATTATAGATAATTAGTTATAATTCACTCCTCCACAACAAACTTATAATTTGTTACGTATTCTTGACATATCTTATAAACTATACTGTTTAAAAAAAAAATCAAAAGATAGCATAACGACCTACACATTTTTGTCGACATTTCAGTAGTAGTCTTGTTCAATATCGACGCACGGATTAAAAGGTACAAGTCGATAATGTTTTAATGTACACGTGATTAAAAAAGAAAATAACAACTAATATTTTCAAAATAAATAAAGTTAAAATCTTTTTCATACAAAATAAAGATAATATTACTGTCCTAAAATTATTTTTCTATTTAAGTTTTTTTTTTCTACCTGTTCGTTGTTTCTTTGCATACCTAATTATTTTTACCTAATTGAGAATTGATTATGTGTCACATTTTATTTTATTAAAACTGCCTAATATCTATACTTAGATATATCTTATAAAAACTTAAAACTAACAACAACAAACTTCCTAAATAAAGGGGTGGCAAATTTAAAATTAAACCATAATGCACTTCTATAGTTACTACTATAAATACATAACATCACACCCTTATATCTATTGCTAAACAAAGTTAAAAAATTATCCTGTTCTGAATTCAATTGTTGCGAAAAACCAATCATGGGAGATTGAAATTCTAAGGTCATTTATGTTATATCGCAGCAGTGAATAATTGTTTTCTTTTATTTACTTTTATGTGAATGTTAACTTATTTGATTTTTCAGATTCAGTTGCATGATGAACATGCCAATTTAAACAACTCAGTTGTCGAACAAGCTTGTAAGGTATTGATTTTGCTGGTTTTTAAGTATTTTAATCTTGCGTATTTCTTTCATATTAACATGTTCGTTATGTTATTATATGTGTGTTTTATTGCAGGATGATGGTGATAAAAGTGTTGATATTATTTCTTATGGTGCTATGTTTAGTCCATACAAGTCTAATCTTCAATGTGAATTTAGTGAAGAGGTAATTTTAAGGTTTATTTAATCTTTTTTTAACGTTTGTATTCAATTTTTGTCCTTTTTAAGGATCGGAAGTTTGAGACTCAAAGGAAGAGATCCAAGAGACTTTCTGAATTGAAATGGAGTGAGGTTATTAATTTAGATGATTCTGATGACAATGACAAAGAAGAGGAATTAGAAGATACTACCGATTCAAGCACAAACCAGAAAACTCGATTAAAAATACCTCGAGTGTCAATTCAGAAACGAAACAGATTTCATATGAAATCTATCAAGTATTTTATGTTTTATTTCATTTTCAGTTGTTATGTTTGATCTACACGTATGAATAAAGTTTATTTTATATTTGAACTTTATTTTTGGTGTTAATATAATGCAGTTATTGACCATAATAAAGTTCAAAATAAAGTTAGTATCCTAATTTACAAGTCAACTGAACTTATATAAGTTAATATCCTAAAGTTACAATAAATAGATATTGCAGTTAGATATAGTCAAGCTGAAATTATAAAATATTATAGTTATTCTTAGATATTAATATAATAATTTGTATTTCTTAATTAAAAAATAATAAAGTAATAAACTTTAAAGCTAAACTAAAAATTGAACTTATTATGATATAAAGTTAATAAAGATATAAACTCTTAACATCCTATTTTTTATAAAAAAATTGTTTTTAAATTTTATATATATAAAAAACAAAATTTTACAATTAAAGTTAAATGTGTAAAACGTACTTACGAGTCAACTACTAGTTTTTATTTTTTATTTTTATAAAAACAAAAATTTTAAACTTAAAGTTTATTAGATGAGTACCATGTGGATATTTAAAAATAATTATGAACTTTAAAGAATAAAATTATAAACTTTATTATTTAACCAACAAAATAAACTTACTTTTTTTGGGTAAAAGGGTCAAAATAAACTTACTTTACAACTATAACAACTTATCTTTTATTTTTTTCGTTTGATTATTATTTTTTATTAAAAAACGAAACTTTACATATATAAAACAGTTTTTTACTTTATTTATAAATAAAACATTTTGTTTTTATAAAAAATAATTCTTTTATAAACATTTTTTGTAACAAGTAATATAATTAAAATACTCCACAAATTTACAATCTTTACTAAATAAATACTAAATTATGTTGCAATTTTGTTTATAATTATAGTTCAACTATATTGTTATAGATAATATTAGTCAGTTTCAAAAGAATTCTTTACAAACTTGACTAGATACATAGTAGATTGTGTTGCATATTTTTAGGGATTATAAGTTAAAATTAGTCTCATATAGATAAGATTAGTAAGGAACTAAAATTCTGAACTTAGTATGATATAAAGTTAATAAAGATATAAATTCTTAACATCCTTTTTTTTTTATAAAAACAGTTATTGAAATTTTATAAAAATATAATTTTTTTATATCTGTAAAAAACAAAATTTAACAATTTAAGTTACAGGTCTAAAACATACTTACGGGTCAAATACTATTTTTTTTATTTTTATAAAAATGAAAATTTTAATTAAAGTTTATTGGATCAGTACTATGTGGATATTTAAAAAAAGTTATGAACTTTAAAGAATAAAATTATACTTTATAATTTAACCAATAAATTAAACATATTTTACAATTATAACAACTTATCTTTTTTTCTGTCTTTTGATTATTAATTTTTTATAAAAAACAATATTTTTTGTCTTTTGATTATAATTTTTTATAAAAGAAAAAAACTTTACATATGTAAAAACAATTATTTATTTTATTTATAAACAAAAAATTTTATTTTTGAGAAGTAAAGATTTTTTTTTAAAGTTTGTAACAAGTATGTTATATATACCTATCTATCATGTCTTATATATAACAGTTACAGGATAAAACATATGTAGCTAAAATACTTAACATTTCTTTCAGTTCCCCAAACTGCTCCAACAGCTACTACTAATGCATCAGTTAAAGAGGAGATCAAAGAAGAAACTCATTCTCCAAAAGATGTAACCATCAAACAAGAAGAGATACAAGAAATTCCAGAGGACGTTGATCTCAATGATGAGAATGGTGATGTGACAATATGGATGACATCCTTGAGATGTTTATGCCTTATGATTACTAAATTTTTAACCTCATGATGCAAAGTACTTAACACTTGAGCTTTTAGTTTTCAAAATTTATGTTTAAGACTTATCTTTCCTTATTTGTATGCTACTTTATATAATTTTTAATTATGTTTAAGACTTATTTTTTATTATTCATGTGTTACTTTATTACACCAATGGTTTCTTGAAGTACTTAACAATTTAAATTCTAAATTTAACAATTACTAGACATGTGTAACACCTATGACATATATCCACCACAATAATGTTATCATAAATATTATACGAATAAGAAAACTACCGGAAACGAGTGCCGCAATGTAAAGTGTTGTCCCTGCCGCATCGCGCGGGCACCCTACTAGTATATATATATATATATATATATATATATATATATATATATATATATATATATATATATATATATATATAGGGTAAGGTTCATGCGAGAACCACCCTTATTGCGAGAACCGCGAGAACCAATGTGAACACAAAATAAAATCTAAAAAATATCAAAAAAGCACTCAAAAAAATTTTTTTTAGAAAAAATCGCTATATTTCGTTACCAAAAAAAAACTTTTTTTTTTCGAGTAACAGTTATCCATGCACATGTGCATATGTATCATTACTTCGACAAATTCGGTAATACGTTATCAGGAATAGACAATTGCACTTTAATTTACAATACCATCTGTAATAAAGTACTTTTTACATTACCAATATTCAAAATGCACATGTGCATCATTAGGTATAACCATGATATAACGTGTTTTGGTACAAAAAGTTTGTGATTTTGAATGGAGAAGTAGACCCATATACATGTTTTTTGGTTAGTTATATCTAGTGGTTGATGGTTTGGTTATAGTTGTCAATTTATGATGTAATATGTTAATTGGATGGTATAAATGGTGTTTACATACACGTAATAAAGTGAAAATATTGATAATGGTATTGTATTATGGATGGTATGACGTAATGGTATTGTATTATGGATGGTAGGAGGTAATGGTAGTGTATTATGGATGGTATGATAGATGAAAGGGAAATTGTATTCAAAGTAGTGTACCAAAACACCTTATTTCATGTTGATACATATAGATGCACATGTGCATTTATAATATTGGTAATGTAAAAAGTATTGTATTACACATGGTAGTGTAAATGAAAGTGCAATTGTCTAATATTTGTAATGAATTACGGAATTTGTCAAAGAAATGACAAAAATGAACATGTGCATGTTTGTGTATTATGGATGGAATGATAGATGAAAGAGAAAGTAGTGTACCAACACACCTTATTTAATGTTGATACATATAGATGCACACGTGCTTTTCTTATTTTGTTAACGTAAAAAGTAGTGTATTACACGTGATAGTGTAAGTGAAAATGCAATTGTCTAATATTTGTAATGAATTACGGAATTTGTCAAAGAAATGATACAAATGCACTGTGCATGGATAACTGTGACTCGAAATTTTTTTTTTTTTTGAATTTTTTTTTTATTATAAACGAAATATAGCGATTTTTCCAAAAAAAAATAGTAAAAAAAAAATTGGTTGATTTTTAGATTTTTAGATTTTTTAGGTATTACTGGTTTGTGTTCAAACTGGTTCTCGCAATAAAGGATGGTTCCTACGAATCCTTCTCCTATATATATATATATATATATATATATATATATATATATATATATATATATATATAACGAGAGCTTAAAAAATGAGTGGTAAATTGTTACATAACTGCACTCTTCCCATTTGTAGTGGTCATGGGTTTTGAGCTCCATGGATTGTAGATGTGGAAGTGGAGAGGGCAAGAACAGAGAGGTCGTGAGGTTCGTAGTTGAGGAAAGTCATGGATGTGACAGGGAGAGGGATAGAAATGGTGCCGACGGTCTCTGGTGGCAAGAGAGCAGGTAGGCCGATGTAAAGACGTCTATAATTTTTTGCGTTGCTAATGCGTTAAAGTAAGAGATCCAAGTATATATGAGTTTCTTACTTGTCTATTTAGATTTCACCATGTATTCTCTAACATTATTTAGTAGAAGGTGAATAAAAAACTAATTGTTGAAGATTATGAGAGACATAAGACTTAAGAGGGGTGTTTTCAGTAAAATAGGATAAATTGTAAAGGTTATATAGGATTTTGGTTTATAATTTATACTCTATTAATGCTACAACCATATCTAAATTCCTTGGAAGTGTTTTCTCAATCAAATAAAGTAGAACAAAACAATGAACTTAGAGCATCTCATAAACCCGCCTAGCAAATATTAATAGATCATATAGAAATTTTAGGATAAGATTATATAGGAACCCTTAGTTACTGAGAAAATATATAAAATTCTAACCTTTCAATGTTTTTTTTTTAATTACACATGTAATATATATATTTTTACGCGTTTTGAGCAAGAAACAAAAAACAAAGACGAAATGTTTTTTTTTAAATAAAAAAGTTTTTATGTAACATGTGTAACAGTCATGTGTAACATATGTTACAGTTGCGCAAAACTTGTTTATTTTTTTAGAGTAAATTACAAGTTTTGTCTTTTATGTTTACACTAAATTGCAGGCGGTGTTCTTTAGCGCAAAAGTTGACAACTTATGTACTTAATGTTCGAAAATCATGCACGTTATGTCCTTTAGGCCAAACCCAGTTAGATTTTTTGGTTTAATCAAATTACAAAAGGGTATTTTAGTCTTTTTGCTCATTTAATATTATTTTAAAAATAAAACAATTATTGTTATTATTATTAATATTATTATTATTATTATTATTATTATTATTATTATTATTATTATTATTATTATTATTATTATTATTATTATTATTATTATTATTATTATAACTCTCTCTCTACTCCTCTCTCTCTACCGCTACTTAGTATGTATATATATATATATATATATATATATATATATATATATATATTATATTATATATATATAAGGGCAGGATTTAGGGAAAACGCCTATAAGTGTGAAAACGGTGAGAATGCCCCTCATCCGTTGGATCAAAACAATCTATGGATTAGATTGGCGCGATGGCGTTTCGTAAATAACATCAACTTTATTACGTGGACGCGCTTCATTAAGGGTAAAAGGGTCTTTTGACTGCTCTAATACAAAACGCGAAACAAGTAAAACGCCATTATAAATTCTCGCCTTAAACTACGAGCCATACACATCAGTCCCTTCCAGATGAAACGCCATCTATATCTAAAACGCCATTCAAACAAAACACCAAACTTAATGTTGAAACGAGTTACAACTTTAACAGATAAAGGTGAACAAATAGTAACTGAAACTTTATTACTAACATTTATTATAAAAGATTTTCGCCTAAACTACGCGCCAAACACATAATTATATAAATGACGTTACCATCCTTTACATTGATCATACTAAAAAATGTCGTCTTTAACCAAAACGTCATTCCTACCAAAACGCCAAACTTCAATAAAGAAAACTCTGAAAAATAACAAATGGCAAACATCGTTTCTTGGAGATTCAACACTAGAATCCATAGATTCGTAATCCACTTTAACAATAGAAGAAAAGTGTTTGTGAAAACCACCAAAGCCATAATGAAATTGGACGAAGAAGTTCAGAGGGGGATCCTAGCACTTGGCATTCCTCTTGATAACCTCCGTGTGTGGCACCCGAGGAAAATCTGCAGCAGTCTTGATTTATCACTTCACTTCTCTGTGCCTACTTGTCAAATTTCGGGACGAAATTTCTTTCAGGTTGGGGATGATGTGATAACCCGAACTCTCAAGGTTACGTCTAGCTTAGTGACCATTGATTCAGTATTATTTTATACGTCATTGTCTGCATTATAGTTGGATGAGTGATATGTTAAATTGTTAGATGTGCTTACTATTTTATACATCATTGTTTGCATTATAGCTAGATGCACGATACGAAAAACGTGTTAAATGTGTTTGACTACTCATGTCACAAGGTGTGTTCTTATGTATTGTTTAGATTAGCTATAAGTTATAAGCTTCGTCTAACCATACATTTGGGCCGGAGACCGTACGCCCCACTAGAACCCCCTAACCTGCTTATACATTCCGGCCCAGTTATCTTAGTAAACATTTCGGCCCAGTTTCCTTTACAGCCAAAAACCTGGCCTGGTGTGTAGCGCATATGTACAATAGTGGTGCATGGCCATCAGACTATTAAGCAAACCTCAAATACGTCAACCCTAATTTCAAAACCCTACCCCCTCCCAAGTGTGTGTCCGATAGTAGACCCCCCCCCATCATCATCGAGACATCATCTCATACGATCAAGTTCTTGGTTAGTAGATTCATATTTATCCTAACTTTTAATTGGTGATTGTGTTTATGTGTAATCTTGATTAACCGAAATTATATGTATGTTTTATAAACGTGAGAAACCTGATGTTATGTTTCTTGCATGTTAAAGAATGCTTAGGGTTGCATGTTATTAGAAACACTAATGAATCCGCTATAAAAGATGGTCTGATGTGTTAGGATTGGTATCGCCAATTGTGATTGTTATTTCATGTGGGATTTGTGATGTCTAATTTGTATATTAACATGAATGTTTCTAAACATTAAGGGTAGTCAGTGGGTTAGATAATTAGGATGTAAAACTATTAAACAATAATTAAGATTGAAGGATTGGTTGTTGTTAACTGATTGGTTTGAGAATAATGAACAAGGGAATAAGAGCCGTAAAACTGACTCCGGGTTACACACTCACAGGTCACGGGTAACGGGCCACATAAAAACTGTTTTTAATGGGCCGCAAGAGGTTGTTTGTGTTTTGGGTCGCAGGGAAACGATCACAGGTTGGGCCACATAGAAACAGTGGATATATTGGGCTGTACACACGAAGTCAGCCGTATACCTTGTTGGGCCTAGATTAGTGGGTTGCACGTTTATATGGGATAGGCTTTGGATAGGTTAATGTTTATGTTAAACATGAAGTGGTAATGTGATCTAGTGTGAGGTCCAGAAATCTACTAGATGATTTCACGATAATAATCGACTAAACTGCATTGCACTACTCCTTGTCACGACTAACATGTTTGTTTAAATGTGAACTGGACTACTTGATATGGGCTATAGTGTAATATGAACTTGTGTCATGAATATAACTATGACCTGGATATTTGCTATAACTTAAGTAATGATACGTGCTAGGCTTGTTGTTACTTGAGTACTGTGTGTGATGAATGCGTGAATTATGAATTCATGAAACTGACTATCTCTGGTAACTACGGTAGGGTTTGATTGAGCAATTATTAAACAAGCATTTAGTCTAACCGAGCAAACCAAAGGTGAGTTCATTTCTTTTGAGCATGCGTCCCGGTGGTTGGGACAGTCATTGGGTATCCCTAAGAGGGATAGGTTTTTGGGTAAATCATGGATATTCCTGAGAGGAATATGTCTTGTGGGTAAAATCTGGAATGTTGGATAATATACTCGTCCTATCACCATTAAAGTCCCTCCTTGTTGTTTGTTACCGGAGAGGTAACAGGGTATTAGTTGGTAGCGCTACTTAGGATTGGCACCCTCACCCCGTACCGGAGAGGACAGGTGTGAACTAATGACCTAGTCATGACCAATGCTTTGATAGGAGCATTGGGGAAAGGGCAAAATAAATTAGGAGCCGTCTTGTATCCGAGGTATTATCAACATTGTAATCAATGAACGTAATTAAACACTTGGTAACTAACGTTTTCGTCAAACTATGAACTCACCAGCGTTGTCTGATACACGTGTGTGCATGCTCGCAGGTTATAGGTATGTGTGGATGTGGAACTTGCTGTCTGGATGCTGGAGTGGTCATGGGTTGTTGGTGCATATTCTATGACAACAGCTTAATAGTTGGGTTATTTAGTCTTTGGATATTTTGTGTTGGGCTTAGCATTATTGGTTAGGGAGTTAATTAGTGTTACGGGCTTGGATAATGGTCGGGCCCAGACCAAAGCCCATGTGCAAAGCTTGTCCTATATAAACAAGGCTTAGCATTAGGGTTGAGGTTAGCCAGTTAATACACACTTAGAGAAATCTACAGAGAGTGGCTGAGAGATTTCTTGTGGGTCTTGAATTGATTGTAAACTTCGTGTTGGATAATCAATAGAAGACCGGATTGAAAGTGCATCGTGTTCTTGATTCTGTTTCTACTCGTTTTCTGTGAAATCTGATCTAGGGGATTCCGCACTCTAGGTTAGATCGACGATTCTGTTACGATCCACACAGATTAGGGGACCTACAATTGGTATCAAAGCGTTAGGCTCTCGATTGGCTTGGTTCAGAATCGTTTTTGCAGAAATCTGGGTTTTTGGACGTGTTTTTGGAGGCTGTTTCAAAGTTTTGTCGGCTGTTCTTGAGTTCTGCTACTGATTTCGGATAAAAATCTGTTGGGATTGAACCCTATCAGAGGAACAGATAATGTAAAGCCAAAACTGGATCAGCTCAGTGGATTCAGAATAAGCAGATGCTGATATACATATCTCTCCCCTTGAAAGTGATTACAACAACTGATGACCTCCTATCTGCTGATCTTACTAACTGCTGACCAATAACTGCTGCTCAATTAAAGATCTAATGAAGACTCAAGTCCTGCTGATTCAATCTACTGCCTTGAGTCAAGGACTGCTGAACCGGATAAGTGCTGCTGGGTTCACAGCAGTAGAAGGTTGCAGCAGTAGTTCTAAAGTCTGTTTGTATTAGAATGTAATAGCAGTAGTTAATACAAGCAGTGTCTGTATAGATCAGAGGTTAGAGTTTATTAGGAGGTTAGATGTCACTTTCATGGTGATGTCAGCTAAAGATGCTCAGTAGTTTGCAAGTGCTTATAAATAGTATAGTACTTTGTACTGTTCTATTAGCTCTTCACATCATTCGTCTTCTTTGCACAAACAAACTACTGAGCTCGGGCTGAGGGGGAGTTTGCATTCATACATCATCATTGTAATCGTGTTTGAAATAAATTCAATCATTCGGTTCTTTGTGTAAAGATGTTTGATTAAAGTATTACTCTCATTTGATTGTATGCAAAGTTTGTTATCATTTTAATTCTGCTGCACAACTCATCCATTTTCCATTTTAACTTCAAACAAAAATACAATCAAAAGGAAACTCAGATCCAACAATTGGTATCAGAGCTAGAACAGTCAAATTTGATTTAACAATCATTTTGACGTAAATAGTTCAGCTCAAAACAGTTTATACTGATCGTTTGTTCGTCGTTGAAAAACAGAGTAAGGATTAATCACCATCATAGTTGATTTCTCAGTACCTGTAAAACAACAAGAATGACGTCACAATCTCAGGACGATAAAAACAACATTGGCTCGCTCTTTAAACCACCTATGCTAAAAAGAAATGAGTACAACATCTGGCAGAGGAGGATGGGTCACATCCTCGCTCAACAAAGCACAGGTTGTTGGAAGTCTGTTGTCTTTGGTCCTCATGTTCCTACAGTGCCAAGCGCTGAAGATTCTAAAAAACAAGTTCCTAAACCTGTTGAAAATTATACTGAAACGGATTATCAAAAATTTGAACTGGATGCTAAAGCATTTAGTATTGTTGCATCAGCGCTCCCCAACGAAATATATGCTGGACTGTTACATTGTAACAGTGCCAAAGAGTTGTGGGACACACTTAAGGAACAGTTTGGAGGTACCGAAGAGGTCATAGAAAACAATAGGGAAATCCTGAACCAACAGTATGAAACATTTTGTCATGTTAAAGGTGAATCACTGACTCAACAATTTGAGCGTTTCAGTTGTCTCATCAGTGAACTGAGGCTTGTTAAGGTCACGTTTTCAAACTCGACTCAAAATAGCAGGTTCCTCAGATCACTGCCAGAAAAATGGGACACAATAGCTATTGTCACCAGAACTGCACCTGAGTTCAAGGATCTGACCTTGACCCAACTCCATGGTCGACTCCTGACCTTCGAGAGGGAGTTGAACCAGAAAAGGAAGTTACAAGAGTCAGGGAAAACCGTTGATGATTATTCATTCGGTAACACTGCTCTTCTGGGTCAAGAAGAATCTGGTGGTAGTGGTAAGGATCAGGGTTATGATCACTTCATTGACATAACTGCTGGTGCAAACTTTAACAACCCTGATCCTCACTCTACAGGTTATGCATTCACTGCAAATGAAAACCAGATGTCAGACAATTTAAGCTTTGAACTCAATGATTTACAGCATTTCGACCCCACTGACCTAGAAGAAATGGACATCCTGCACCAACTGGCCTTGCTAAGTGTTAGAACTAGCAAGTTTTATAAGAGAACTGGGAGAAAATTTTCAGGTCTTCATGGGAACCTAAGGGTTGGGTTGGTTAAATCGAAAATCAAGTGTTACAAGTGTAACAGGTTGGGACACTTTGCTAGGGAATGTAGGAGTCAAACAACTGGTCCCATAGTCACTCACCCTAGTTCAAATCCTAGACCTCAAACTCAAAACACTGTGCACTATGCCCAATATGCCCTAGCAGCACATGTGAACACTGCTCACTATGTTGTTGCCCCTATGCCAGTGCATTATGTCCAAACAGCTGCTCCACAGATCCAATTTGTTCAAACCCCTGCTCCCCAGGCACAAGTGCAATCTGCACCTCAAACTACTGCTCCAGTAGTTACACAACCTGAACAACAAAGTTTCTTTAGTCAAGAGTTTGTTGACTGGAGCAGTATGCCTGAAAATCTTAATGATGAAAATTTTGCACTATATGCTTCAAATGACTCTTCTCACAATGAATTTTGTTTGATGGCATTGGAGTCAATACAGGAGGGGGTTGAATCTGAGGAGGAACAGCTGAAGGTTGAAACAGTGGAAGAGGTGACTGAAGCAGTGGTTACTGCTGTGACTGATGAAGTACTGCTGGGAGAAAGTTCAGGTACCCTGATTGTGACAACTCGTATCTCAGAACCTATCCTTGTGTTTAAGGTAACGTATGCGAATTTTGTGCGACTATGTGATATATTGGTTTTAATGAATAGTTATAAAATTGTACGTTACGTATTTGTGTGATTGTATTATTAGTAAGAATATTAAATAATTCTTGGTCGCGCAACACTAGCCAGTCGCACAACATCGCTTGAGCCGTACACTATGTCTTTACCCACACGGCCCACTATGATTTAACTCGAGACAAGAGGCAGCCCATACAAGGGTTCGGCCCAACACCCTCTTTTCTATGTATACGTGAACATGTAGGCATATTCCACAACTCCTTGCCATATTGTAAACCCTAAAAATTATTTTTCCCCTCACTTGATGTGCGACGGCAGTGGACACCCCCCACCCCCCTTCGAGGCATCATCCAATTAGATCGAGCTCATTGGTTAGTAATTGTCATATTTGTTATTTCGTAATTGTGATCTTGTTTATGTATGACCGTGATAGACAAAAGTGTATGTGTATGTTTTTGAAATGATTGGATCGAGTTTGCGGTTTGTAGTTTGTTTTCATAATACTCTTCTATTCATCTGATCTTGTTATGCGTGCAAAGTGCCAACATGTGAATTGTAATAATTGTACAATCAGAGCAATAAATTCATCTATGTCAATGCATGGATAATCATGGTGTCTTGGTTGTTATTGCACCATATCTTTGGTCCAATAGGATCCATTCATCATGAGACTTGTTTGTTATTGCACCATACTTTTGGTCCAATAGAATGACAATAGGTTGATGTTTGGTCAAATAGCAATATGGAATTTACCTATTATTGTCGGCCATAATGGATTATTTTAGTGATGATATTTCAAATTGAATGATAATTATAGTGATTGTTTATGCTTTCACACTAATCGATATGGACTGTTAATAATGGATCGCACATGGGATGGGTGTTCGGTGATAACTAGTGGGTTCCGGATGCAAGGTTAGTGGGCACGGTTGTAGCATGGACAACTTCGAGTAATGGAATAAATCTAGTGAATATTGGTGGGTGTTATTAATGGCTAGTTCATGTCTTAAGAATTCCATGTTAGTGAACTGTTGTTGAAGGTGACCGTGTCATTTTTAGTCAGTATATAAATCTAGAGGATAAGGGTCATTGATGATGAATAACATTTGCGATAATTATGTTGTTTGATCCGAATTGATAGTGAAACTGCAATGATTGTGTTTGCGAGAAATTAGGGAGTAAATGATAGCAACTTGTAACCGATTCACCCGTAATTTACGACATTAACTAACACAACTCGCACACGCACCTAGCCGCATACTCAATGGAACGAGTCGCACGGTAAGTAATCGCACAGTAGAATGTCGTATACTATTAAACTGCATGTTTATATGTTGTTTATGCATGATCGCACATTAGCTCAACGCCGCACATCTGTGACTTGATCACACACTTGATACCCGGTCGCACACTCGGGGGATGTCGCACATTTGTTGTGGGCTTTCTTCTGAGTGGGCCGCGCATCAAACGGCCGGGCTCGCAAGCCCTTACCTGTGAGATCGGAATCGCACAATTTTGATTGGGCCGCACACCCTTGTGAGCATTGAATTAACTGTTACATGTTTTATGAAAAAATGAACGTTTATATGAATTTGCACATGACCTGAATACCTGCTATATGATGACCATAAACTTTTATGAGCATGATTAACTGTTATGACTAGTATTAAGTTGTGTGTATTGTTGGTACGCTACTTGTATGGTATGTGCAATGAGAATGTGATCAATGTGTTTACAAAACTGACTGTCTTTGGTAACCACGGTAGGGTTGGTTGACTAACTGGACGGGTAATTAATCATACCGAGCAAACCAAGGTGAGTTCACACAGCCAAGGCATGGGGTTCCCGGGTGGGAATGGGATTTGATGAACTATTGTACATACTTTGCTGATAGAACTACGACTAGACTAGTAACACTTATTGAACTGATCTTCGCACACCTGCCAAGGGTTGGCCGCGATATTATGACTGACTTCGCACACCTGCCTTTGGAAGGCCGCGAACTGAAATTTACTAATCTTCGCACACCTGCCTGGTAGGCCGCGATACAGATAAACCTAGTCTAGAATACTCGGGATGAACATCCCCTAATATCTTCGCATATCTGCCTGGGAGGCCGCGATGGAAACTAATACGATACATGACATAACGAACGAACATGCTACTACTCACACTATACTATTACTGAACTGTTAACTGTGAACTCGCTCAACTAGTTGTTGACCCTCTGCTGCATGCCTTGCAGGACATTAGGTACATATGGAGCTTGCACAGGGAGGAGCAGGTCGTTGTGGAGCTTGGATCGTGGATGTTATGTTACACTTTCAACACTTGAACTATTTACATACATTGGATTCTCATTATTACGCTTCCGCTACTTAAACTATGTTTTGTTGGAACATCAATCGTATTGAATGATTGGTTTACATTTATTATACTTGACATTAATTACATGTTCGATATGATTGGTGGCTTGGTCCTGGTCGCGTCACGCCTCCAAGCGGTGATACTCCGCGTGTGGATTTTGGGGGTGTGACAGATTGGTATCAGAGCCATTGGTTATAGAGAACTTGGTTTTAATATGGGAAAACGTTTTTATTAAAACCAGACTATAACCAGTACAGTGCTCTCAACGATCCACAACGACGCTTCGCTCCACGTGCAAGACTCAACATCCTAGGTAATAAGGTTTATGTTTATTGCCTACATGCTAGAATTGCATAGAACTTTGCTCGTAGTATGCTTACATTACTTTGCTCACTACTTGTTACTGCTTGAGAACACCTATGTGCCTACACTTTTCTGTCATCGCACCACTCGCTAACCATTCATACTTACGCTACCTTTACTGTTCGATCATGTCTGGACGTGTTAACATGACTCAAGCCCAGTTGACGGCTCTCATTAACGAACAAGTTGCTGCGGCACTTGCAGCCGCACAAGCAGGAGGTATAACCTGCTATTCCAGACCTATCCTAGGATGTTAGATCCTACTCTCGTGACCCAACTCTCGCGCTTAACCTTGATCTATCTTTCTCGCGCAACGGGTCAGAACGCACAGCAACCTGTCTGCACATTCAAGAACTTCATGGACTGTCGTCCAAGCACATTCAGTGGCACAGAAGGAGCAGTGGGACTACTCCATTGGTTTGGGAAGCTCGAGTCGGTATTCGAGATGTGTGAATGCCCTGAGGCTCGCAGGGTCAAGTACGCCACTGTTACGTTGGATGGAATCGCGCTAACCTGGTGGAACGCGCAAGTTCAGATATTAGGGCTGGCAGCTGCTAACGCCACCCCTTGGAATGATTTCAAAGAGCAAAGGGAATACTGCACGCGTGATGACATCCACAAGTTGGAAGTGGAGCTTTACCATTTGAAAATGACGGGGTCAGAAATTGAAGCTCATACGAAACAGTCGAACGAACTGGCCATCTGGTGTCCAACCATGGTGGACCCTCCAAGCAAGCGTATCGAATTGTACCTCAAGGGTCTAGCCTCAGAGATTCAGAGCCATGCTACATCGGCTAACCTCGACAATATCCAAGACATTCAGTGTCTTGCTCATCGCCTCGCGGATCAGGCAGTGGAACAGAACAGGCTGCCTAGTTGTATCAGCGCTATTACTACCGCTACCACTTCTGCTACTCCCGCTACTCCTAGTGACAACAAGCGGAAATGGGATGGGTATTCCAGCAAGGGTTCAGCTACCGTTCGGTCTCAAACACAGCAGCAGCGCAAGAATAGTGATCACCAGAGCCGAGTCAGCCAACTTCTGGTGGTCAGGGGCAGGGTGGATATCGGGGAATTCACCCAATGTGTAACTAATGCAACAGACACCACGGTGGTTAGTGCAACGAGGGACGTTGCCAGAAGTGCCTTAAGATGGGCCATGAAGCGAAGGATTCAGGAGCCCACGGCTTGCAAATCGGAATCGCCAGCAGCAACAGCAAGCAGAAACACTATGCAAAGAAAAGATTGTTCGCATTCCTCATTCTGGTCAAGAACCTCTCGAAGTTCAAGGCGACAAGAGTGGTACTGTGGTTGGCATCACCTCTTTCTCGAAGGCTCGGAAATGTTTGCGGAAGGGCCACACCGCAATTTTGGCTCTCGTTACTGGCGCATTAGCGAAAGAAAAGAAGTTGGAAGACCATCCAGTTGTACGCGACTTTCCTCAGGTGTTTCCTAAAGATTTACCTGGTCTACCGCCTCATCGTCAGGTCAAATTTCAAGTCGAGCTCGCTCCAGGAGTAGCACCAATAGCCCGCGCACCGTATCGTTTAGCTCCAACCGAACTGGAAGAACTGTCGAAACAGCTACAAGAGCTCTTGGAAAAGGGCTTTATTCGTCCAAGCTCATCGCCTTGGGGAGCTCCAGTGCTTTTCGTGAAAAAGAAAGATGGCACTTTCAGGATGTGCATTGACTACCGTGAACTGAACAAGGTAACGGTGAAGAACCGTTATCCTCTTCCGCGTATACACGACTTATTCGACCAGTTGCAGGGGTCGAGCTACTACTCCAAGATAGACTTGAGGTCAGGGTATCGAAAGGAGCAATTGTACGCCAAGTTTTCAAAATGCGACTTCTGGCTTCGTGAAGTCCACCTCTTAGGCCATGTGGTGAACAGGGATGGGATTTATGTCGATCCATCCAAGGTAGATTCGATCAGGAACTGGCCTGCACCGCGTACACCAACAGAAATACGCCAATTCTTGGGTTTGGCGGGATACTACAGGCGGTTTATCAAAGACTTCTCCAAGATCGCGCAGCCGCTTACTATGTTGACACAGAAAGGTGTCACCTACCGTTGGGGAGATTTCCAGGAAACGGCTTTTCAGTACCTAAAGGATAGGCTGTGCAGTGCACCTATTCTCTCATTGCCGGAGGGCACAGATGACTTCGTGGTTTGTTGTGACGCATCGATACAGGGTCTTGGTTGCGTATTGATGCAGCGGGATAAAGTTATTGCCTACGCCTCTCGTCAACTCAAGATTCATGAACGGAACTACACGACGCACGATTTAGAGCTGGGAGCTGTTGTTTTCGCGCTTAAGATATGGCGGCACTACCTGTACGGTACCAGGTGCACGATTTACACCGATCACAGGAGTCTCGAGCATATCCTTAAGCAAAAGGATTCGAACATGCGTCAACGGAGATGGGTTGAACTACTGAACGACTACGAATGCGCCATCAAGTATCACCCAGGCAAGGCCAATGTTGTGGCCGACGCCCTCAGTCGAAAGGACACCCTACCTAAGCGCATGCGAGCGCTACAGCTTACAATTCAGTCCAGTCTTCCTGCACAGATACGAGCTGCTCAGATAGAAGCATTGAAACCCGAAAACGTCAAAGCTGAAGCCTTACGCGGCTCAAGGCAGCGAATGGAACAAAAGGAAGACGACGCCTACTATGTAACGGGGCGTATTTGGGTCCCACTCTATGGCGGTTTACGAGAGCTTGTAATGGACGAAGCTCACAAGTCTCGCTACTCGGTACATCCAGGGTCGGATAAAATGTACCACGACATCAGAACTACATACTGGTGGCCTAGCATGAAGGCCCACATCGCTACTTACGTCGGCAAGTGTTTGACCTGTGCCAGAGTCAAGGTTGAATATCAGAAACCTGCAGGCCTACTTCAGCAACCCAGGATACCACAGTGGAAATGGGAAGAGATTTCCATGGATTTTGTTGCAGGCCTACCCAGATCCCAGCGTGGGAATGATACTATATGGGTGATCGTGGATCGACTCACCAAGTCTGCACACTTCCTGGCTAAAAAGGAAACGGATAAGTTCTCCACTCTCGCAGACATCTACCTTAAAGAAGTTGTTTCGAGGCACGGGGTGCCCACCTCCATCATTTCGGATCGGGACGCACGATTCACGTCAGAACTATGGCAAGCGATGCACAAATCTTTCGGCTCACGATTAGACATGAGCACAGTGTATCATCCTTAGACATGCTTCGGGCGTGTGTTATCGATGTCGGCAACAGCTGGGAAAAGCACCTCCCTTTACTGGAGTTTTCATACAATAACAGTTACCACACCAGCATTCAAGCCACTCCATTCGAGGCATTGTACGGACGTAAATGCCGGTTACCTCTTGGTTGGGCAGAGGTGGGGGATAGTTAGATTACAGGCCCAGAAATGGTAGTTGACGCTACTGAACGAATTGCACAAATACGACAACGCACGGCGACCGCTCGTGATCGCCAGAAAAGCTACGCGGATAAGCGTAGGAAGCCATTGGAATTTCAGGTCGGGGACCGGGTTTTACTTAAAGTCTCACCCTGGAAGGGTGTGGTTCGATTTGGTAATCAAGGCAAACTCAATCCACGGTATGTTGGACCGTTCGAAATCACTGAAAGAATAGGCCCAGTAGCCTACAGACTGAACCTAACAGCTGAACTCGTTGCAGTTCCCAGTGTCTTTCACGGGTCGAATCTGAAGAAGTGCCTGTCAGATGAGACCTTCATAGTTCCTTTTAAGGAACTCACTATCGACGAGCGGGTGCAGTTCATCGAGGAACCAGTTGAAATCACGGACCGGGATGTTAAGGTCCTAAAACACAAGAGAATCCCTCTTGTTCGAGTTCGTTGGAACTCCCGACGTGGCCCAGAGTACACCTGGGAACGCGAAGACCAGGTGACAGAAAAGTACCCACAATTATTCGAAACCAATGCAACCACTACTGAGGCTGAAGCTACTACTACTGAATTTCGGGACGAAATTCCAAATCAACGGGGGGATGATGTGACACCCCAGGAAAACCAGTAAACGATACAACTTACCTAGCTTCCTCAGTAACCGCATGCTAAATTTCGGGACGAAATTTCTTTCAAGTTGGGGATAATGTGACAACTCGTATCTCAGAACCTATCCTTGTGTTTAAGGTAACGTATGCGAATTTTGTGCGACTATGTGATATATTGGTTTTAATGAATAGTTATAAAATTGTACGTTACGTATTTGTGTGATTGTATTATTAGTAAGAATATTAAATAATTCTTGGTCGCGCAACACTAGCCAGTCGCACAACATCGCTTGAGCCGTACACTATGTCTTTACCCACACGGCCCACTATGATTTAACTCGAGACAAGAGGCAGCCCATACAAGGGTTCGGCCCAACACCCTCTTTTCTATGTATACGTGAACATGTAGGCATATTCCAACACTCCTTGCCATATTGTAAACCCTAAAAATTATTTTTCCCCTCACTTGATGTGCGACGGCAGTGGACACCCCCCCCCCTTCGAGGCATCATCCAATTAGATCGAGCTCATTGGTTAGTAATTGTCATATTTGTTATTTCGTAATTGTGATCTTGTTTATGTATGACCGTGATAGACAAAAGTGTATGTGTATGTTTTTGAAATGATTGGATCGAGTTTGCGGTTTGTAGTTTGTTTTCATAATACTCTTCTATTCATCTGATCTTGTTATGCGTGCAAAGTGCCAACATGTTAATTGTAATAATTGTACAATCAGAGCAATAAATCCATCTATGTCAATGCATGGATAATCATGGTGTCTTGGTTGTTATTGCACCATATCTTTGGTCCAATAGGATCCATTCAACATGAGACTTGTTTGTTATTGCACCATACTTTTGGTCCAATAGAATGACAATAGGTTGATGTTTGGTCAAATAGCAATATGGAATTTACCTATTATTGTCGGCCATAATGGATTATTTTAGTGATGATATTTCAAATTGAATGATAATTATAGTGATTGTTTATGCTTTCACACTAATCGATATGGACTGTTAATAATGGATCGCACATGGGATGGGTGTTCGGTGATAACTAGTGGGTTCTGGATGCAAGGTTAGTGGGCACGGTTGTAGCATGGACAACTTCGAGTAATGGAATAAATCTAGTGAATATTGGTGGGTGTTATTAATGGCTAGTTCATGTCTTAAGAATTCCATGTTAGTGAACTGTTGTTGAAGGTGACCGTGTCATTTTTAGTCAGTATATAAATCTAGAGGATAAGGGTCATTGATGATGAATAACATTTGCGATAATTATGTTGTTTGATCCGAATTGATAGTGAAACTGCAATGATTGTGTTTGCGAGAAATTAGGGAGTAAATGATAGCAACTTGTAACCGATTCACCCGTAATTTACGACATTAACTAACACAACTCGCACACGCACCTAGCCGCATACTCAATGGAACGAGTCGCACGGTAAGTAATCGCACAGTAGAATGTCGTATACTATTAAACTGCATGTTTATATGTTGTTTATGCATGATCGCACATTAGCTCAACGCCGCACATCTGTGACTTGATCACACACTTGATACCCGGTCGCACACTCGGGGGATGTCGCACATTTGTTGTGGGCTTTCTTCTGAGTGGGCCGCGCATCAAACGGCCGGGCTCGCAAGCCCTTACCTGTGAGATCGGAATCGCACAATTTTGATTGGGCCGCACACCCTTGTGAGCATTGAATTAACTGTTACATGTTTTATGAAAAAATGAACGTTTATATGAATTTGCACATGACCTGAATACCTGCTATATGATGACCATAAACTTTTATGAGCATGATTAACTGTTATGACTAGTATTAAGTTGTGTGTATTGTTGGTACGCTACTTGTATGGTATGTGCAATGAGAATGTGATCAATGTGTTTACAAAACTGACTGTCTTTGGTAACCACGGTAGGGTTGGTTGACTAACTGGACGGGTAATTAATCATACCGAGCAAACCAAGGTGAGTTCACACAGCCAAGGCATGGGGTTCCCGGGTGGGAATGGGATTTGATGAACTATTGTACATACTTTGCTGATAGAACTACGACTAGACTAGTAACACTTATTGAACTGATCTTCGCACACCTGCCAAGGGTTGGCCGCGATATTATGACTGACTTCGCACACCTGCCTTTGGAAGGCCGCGAACTGAAATTTACTAATCTTCGCACACCTGCCTGGTAGGCCGCGATACAGATAAACCTAGTCTAGAATACTCGGGATGAACATCCCCTAATATCTTCGCATATCTGCCTGGGAGGCCGCGATGGAAACTAATACGATACATGACATAACGAACGAACATGCTACTACTCACACTATACTATTACTGAACTGTTAACTGTGAACTCGCTCAACTAGTTATTGACCCTCTGCTGCATGCCTTGCAGGACATTAGGTACATATGGAGCTTGCACAGGGAGGAGCAGGTCGTTGTGGAGCTTGGATCGTGGATGTTATGTTACACTTTCAACACTTGAACTATTTACATACATTGGATTCTCATTATTACGCTTCCGCTACTTAAACTATGTTTTGTTGGAACATCAATCGTATTGAATGATTGGTTTACATTTATTATACTTGACATTAATTACATGTTCGATATGATTGGTGGCTTGGTCCTGGTCGCGTCACGCCTCCAAGCGGTGATACTCCGCGTGTGGATTTTGGGGGTGTGACACTGATTGAACCAATGGCAGATCTATGGTCTGAAGAAGACAAGAAAGATGAAAAGGCTGGTGAGAAAGAAGAGGGAGCTGATGAGCAAGAAAATCCTAAATGTGATTGTGCAATGATGGCTGCTGCCAAGGTATCACCTCAAGTTCTAGAAAAACTATGTTCTGACAATTGCATTATTGCTTTTGCTAACATCAAAGAGGTGAATGAAAACCTTAGGAACAAAATTTTAACTGATGAAGTCAAATTTGAAAGATCTTTAAAAGAACTTAAAAACAAGTTGACTGAAAAGGACAAAGAGATTAGCAGTTTGAAAGAAGAGCAAAGCATAACCAAAACCCAACTCCAAACTATGGTAGAAAAATACCAAGTTTGCAAAAAGGAGTTAGAATCCACCCAGATCACTTGTGAGAGATGGGTGGAATCATGCAAAGGGTATGAGGTTATGCTTGAGAAACAGATAAAAAGCAATGTAAAATTTGGGGTTGGTTATAGAAAACATGATGATGAAAACACTGCTTTTGAAAAATCTGTTTCAACCACTGATGTAACTACTGAGTTCATCCCAACAAACAAGGATGGCCAAGAAGTGAAAATCACTGACAAACTTGGTAACAAAATCACACTTGACAGACCAATGGGTCCCTCTGCATTTGAGGAGATTGAAAATCATCAATTTAAACCAAGATGGTCTGATGAGTGTGATATCCTTGAAAATTTCAAGCCAATGGACTTTACATCAACTGATGGTGTTAAGGCTCCAAAAGCTAAAGTCATTCCTCTTAAGGATATTCCAGCAGTGGTCAAAACCTCTGCTACAAAGGAGTCTGAAAAGAGGAAGAAGAAAGAGAAAATTGATAACTTGTTTTGTGAATTCTGTGAGAAGAGGAACCATCTAACAAAAGATTGTTTCCATCTAAAAGCTTATGACTTAACCAAAACAAGTGTCACTACTTCAGCTGAAAGTTGCAGTGTTTGTGGTAAAACAAACCATAAAACTCAGGCATGTGTGTACCTCAAAAACTTCAATGAAAAGAAGAATGAGTACATGGCTAAAACATCCTTGAGTTCATCAGCATCTGCACCATCGGTCAAGTTCACAAAGAAACAACCACTGTTTGTGCCAGTTCAAACAGCTGTCACAAAACAGCTGAACCAAACATCTGTCAAAAGAGATGTTCAGGTTACTGATGCACATCCTGCCAATCAGTTCAGAAAGGGCAAGGAAAAACAGTCTTACCAAAGGATTCCACACGTTTATGAGGTCTACAAAAAACCCTCTAAACCCAGAGTGAATAGGCATCCTTTCGGTTACCAGCAGTTGATTGGGCAAGACCCCCAACAGTGGTTAGCAAGAAATAGTACTAAAACTGTCCAAACCCCTGACTTAACCACTGCCCATCACACTGCATCCATACCAGACACTGTTGAGACCCCATCCAAAGCCCTGTTGGCTTTGGAGTCCTTAATGAATTAATCCTTTTACTTCATGTGCAGGGAGCTTCTGCATGCTTTGATAATCTATGGTATGTAGATAGTGGAGGCTCCAGGCACATGACAGGATGTAAAGCCCTCCTCAAAGACTTTAAAATCCATGGTGGGGGTGATATATCCTTTGGAAATAATAGTAAAGGGAAAGTTCTGGGGTCTGGCACAGTGCAATCTGGCAATGTAAAATTTGAAAATGTCAATCTAATAGACAATCTAAAATTTAACCTTCTGAGTGTGTCTCAAATGAGTGACAAAGGGTTTGGGTCATTCTTCACAAAAGATTGTTGTAGGATTGTTGGGCCAGAAATGGTCAAAAAGATTGAAGCAATAATTAAAAATGGTCAAACAAAACTTGTTGCTCAAAGAAGTGGCAATGTTTATGTTGTTGACATGTCTAAAGAGTGTCCCAGAGCTGATGCCTATCTGTTCTCAGCTGCCTCTAACAAAGAGACAGAACTTTGGCACAAAAGACTGGGACACACAAAACTTAAGACAATAACAGAAATTTCAAAAAATGGTTTGGTGAGAGGCCTTCCACAAAATTGTTTTCATGTCCTGAACATTGCATTTCCTGTTTAAAAGGAAAACAGCATAAAAGTTCCTACAAGTCCATTGAGGAGTCCAAAACAACCCAGTGCTTGCAAATGCTGCATATGGATTTGTTTGGCCCAGTTCAAGTCATGAGTCTCAAAAAGAAAAGATATTGTTTAGTTATAGTTGATGACTTTTCTAGGTTTACATGGACTTTCTTTTTGCACTCTAAAGATGAAACTGCAGGCATTTTGCAAGACTTTGTGACACAGGTTGAAAAGCAATTTGATCTTCCAGTGAAAAGCTTTAGGAGTGACAATGGCACAGAATTCAAAAATAGGGAGTTGGATGCCTTCTGTGTGAAGAAAGGGATTGTAAGGCAGTACAGCATCCCTAGAACACCAGAGCAAAATGGGGTTGTTGTGAGAAAGAACAGAACTTTGATTGAGGCTGCCAGAACCATGCTTGTAGATTCAGGTTTGCCATTAACTTTCTGGGCAGAGGCAGTAAACACTGCTTGCTATGTCCAGAACAGAGTTTTAATCAACCCCAGGCACAAAAAGACTGCCTATGAAATTCTGCACAAAATCAAACCACTGATCTCATACTTCAAGGTATTTGGCTGCCCATGCTTTATTTTGAACTTAAAAGATTCCATTTCAAAATTTGCAGCCAAAATTGATTGTGGTTATTTTCTGGGATACTCAACCACTACCAAGGCCTACAAAGTGTTCAATGCACGGACCAAGGTAGTGGAGGAGACTTTGGATGTAAAGTTCAATGAACTTTCATCAATGAAAATCACAGCGAATCCTGCTGAACTGTTTGATCTTGAAAAATTCATTTTTGAAAATACTGCTGTCAAGACTAATAGTGCATGTCCATCAGAGGATACAACACCAGACTATGGGTATGAAGTCATCATCCCTCAAAGGTCTGCCACCAAAGGGAAAGCATCAGTTGTTCAAAACATCTGTGAAAGCTCAACCACTGTTGCATCAACAGTTGTTGATCAAATTAGCCCATCTACCACTGCTTCCACATCCTCAACTACTGCTGACAAAAGTCCTCAAACAGTGGATAAAAGTCAGCAGTGGTCCACTCCATTACCACCCATTCCACCACCTTTTGAAGCCACTGCTGGGTCATCAAAGTCACCAGCAGTGGTTAGCTCAGATGATACACATTTGCAGCCTTCACCAACAAATGCCATCATACCATATCAAGGAGATTTAATCTTCTTGAGATCTCATCCACCTGATCAAATCATTGGCAACATCAATGAAGGGGTGCTCACAAGAAGCCAAACCCAAAACATTTGTCTTTTTGCTGGTTTTCTATCACTCCATCAGCCAGTCAAGTACCAAGAGGCACTAAAAGACAACAGCTGGGTAGAAGCCATGCAAGAGGAGCTCCAACAGTTCAAGAGACAACAAGTATGGGAGTTTGTACCACTGCCAAAAGAGGTCAGTCCCATTGGCACAAAGTGGGTCTTCAAGAACAAAACAGATGAAAGGGGCATTGTTGTCAAGAACAAAGCCAGGCTTGTGGTTCAAGGTTACAGACAGGAAGAGGGGATTGATTATGATGAAACATTCGCCCCTGTTGCAAGATTGGAAGCTATCATACTGTTCCTGGCCTTTGCTGTCAACCATAACATGAAGGTGTTTCAGATGGATATCAAAAGTGCTTTCCTCTATGGTACATTGCAAGAAGAGGTATATGTATGTCAACCTCCAGGCTTTGAGGATCCATTTTATCCCGATCATGTCTACAGGCTAAACAAAGCCTTGTATGGCCTGAAACAAGCACCAAGGGCCTGGTATGAAACTCTTTCCAACTTTCTACTCTCAAATGGTTTCAACAGAGGTACCATTGATAAAACACTGTTTCTTAAATGGAGAAGGAAAGATTTAATGATTGTCCAAATTTATGTGGATGACATTATTTTTGGAAGCACATGTACCAAAATGTGTGAAGAGTTTAGAGAACTCATGACAGCTGAGTTTGAAATGAGTGCAATGGGTGAGCTGCAATGCTTTCTTGGTCTCCAAGTACAGCAAATGCAAAATGGAACTTTCATTCATCAAAGCAAACATGCTAAAGAACTTTTAACCAAATTTGATATGAATGATTGTAAACCATGCAGCACACCCATGGCCACAAATAAGCTGGTCATGTCTGATGAAAAGTATGAGCTGATTGACCAAACACTTTATAGGAGCATGATTGGGTCTTTACTGTACCTAACTGCATCCAGACCAGACATCATGTTTGCAACATGTGTCTGTGCAAGAAGTCAATCAGCTCCCAGAAAATCTAATCTCATTGCTGTAAAAAGGATTCTCAGATACATAAAAGGTGCTCCCACACTTGGTATCTGGTATCCAGCTAATGGGAATATCAAGCTTTCAGGTTTTTCAGACAGTGAGTTTGCTGGTTGTCACACAACAAGGAAGTCCACTTCAGGAGGGTGCCAGTTTCTAGGTGATTGCTTAGTTTCTTGGCAAAGCAAAAAGCAAGCAGCAGTTTCAACATCCACTGCTGAGGCTGAATACATTGCTGCTGCAAGCTGTACAGCCCAACTCCTGTGGCTTCAAAATCAGTTACTGGATTTTGGTATCACTGCCTTAAAGACACCACTTATGCTGGATAGCCAGGCAGCAGAAAATATCATCAAAAATCTAGTTTCCCATTCTACCACCAAACACATCGACATCAGACATCACTTTGTGAGGGATTGCTATGAAAAAGGTTTGATTTCTCTGCATCATGTCCCAACTAAAGACCAGCTGGCAGATGTGCTCACAAAAGCACTTGATACAGCCACTTTTGAAAGTCTGGTCTCTAGGATTGGGATGCTGAACATGGAATAACAAGCAACATCTTGTTTTTCTATGAATAAAAGCAACAAAATGTTTTCAGAAAATCAAAAATCCATCCTTAAAAATAGCTTAAAAATGAAAATTTCATTAAAATCCTTAAAAGTCTGCCATAACCACTGATTGTTCAAAAGTCTGCTCTACTTCAAAAAGTCTGCCCATTGTTGAAAGGCAACCTCTGTTCTCTCATTCCTTGATAACCACTGTTGTTCAAAAGCAGTGTCTTATCCACTGATATGCTATCCACTGATAGTAAAAGTCATCCACTGCCCCCTTTCCACTGCTTTCATCCGTTGCTTTCACCAAAAGTACTGTCCTTCATTTTCACCAGTGGTTGTCACGTGGGCAGTACATAGCAGTCAGACTTTTTGTAACGGCTGCCACGTCAGCATTCACTATCTCTCCTATAAAACTCCCCACTCACCATCCAAACAGGGTTTTACTGTCGAATTGAATTCATAAAAATTCTCTTCTCAAAGCAGTTTTTCTTTCCATCTCCCACAAAATTCCTTCGATCAGTCGTTTCAAAAATGACAAAATCGAAGTCATCTGCAAAACCCACATCAAAATCTTCGAAAACAGCCTCTCAAAAGGCAACCACCACTGACATTCCATTCAAAAAATCTCACAATCTCCTGGGTCTTCTCACAAAACCAGGAACCACAGATGTTTTCGATTCCATTATCACCATCATGGCAAAATCAAAGTACAAAACTTTGCTCACAGCCGACGCACCCATCTACTTGGCAACCCAAAGGGAGTTTTGGAAGAATGCAACCCTTGAAAAACAAGGAGACATTGTCACTGCAATCAAATCTTCCATAAAGGGTAAAGCTGTCCACATTACACCACAATCCATCTCCGAAGTCTTTCAACTCGATGATCAGGCAGGTAAATCTTCCTTCACCAAAAACGAGTTGCACATTGACTTCATTGAAAGAGGGTATGAAGCCACAATGATGACGAAATTAACTTTAGAAAAAGGTTATTTTCCTCCTGCACCAAGATTTTTATTTCATACCCTCCTAGTATGTGTTTCAAACAAAACCACTTCTTTCAATGAGATCCCTATAAAGATTCAAAATCTGGGATATGAGATTCTTCAAGAAGAAAATTATAACTATTCTCGGGAAATCTTTAAAGATTTGGTTAATAATGTTGAAAGCAAATCATTTTTACTGTTTCCAAGGTTTTTAAGCTATTATTTTCAAAAGAAATTCAGTAAGGATGATTTGTCTCTAATAAACCAAGGTGAAATAACTGCAATAAACTGTCTAACATCTGAAACATTTTCACGTATGTTAGCACCTTGCAAAACACAAGCAGGGGTACCTGAGCAGACTTTAGCAGCTACCACTGCTCCTCAGGTATCTGCTGCTGAGCCTACTGCTCTAGGTGATCAAAGCAGCAGAACAACTGTTTTGAAACCCACACCTACCGAACCAAAAAGGCCATCCGAAAAGAAAAATCAAAAACCCTCCAAACCAATCAAAAAGGCAACTCTGGCAGATGAGATACCAGAGTTAATGCCTGTGACAACACAAATGTCACTAGAAACCACTGCTGCTTCTTCCTCACAGCAGTTGGTACAAATATCTCAACCCATAACCATAACTCCTCCTGCTTCTTCACAAAAAGGACAGGTTGTACACAAAGGGCCACCACATGATGATGCTCTGGATACACTTGTCTCCATCATCCACAGCTCACTGCCCGGAGCAACTCCGCCTTCTAAACCCACCATCACATCCTCAATTCCACCAAAAACACAACTACTGTTGGATGCAATTGACTTGAACCAGGCACTATCCCGTCCTTCTCAATCACCTGTCAATGAGAATATACCTCAACAAATGACTGAGCCTGCTGTATCATCCATTGCTAACCCACCAACAAAACCTGAGGAGGTTACACCCATCGAGTTACAAGTAACTCTTTGTGGTAATCCAAGTGAAGCAGCCACTACAACTGTTGAACCTACAGGTTTACAGTTAGGCAGTGGTTTCATTAATAAGACTTCCTTGGAGGCAATTCCTTACATAGCACCTCTGCCAACCACCAGTGGATTTATATATCCAACTGGCATCATCAAAAGGTTGTCAAGTGTTGAAGGAAGAAGACCCCAGTACCAAGAAAAAGGGGCATCAGTGGTTAGTGTTTGGAATAAATTCCCTACATCTACCACTGATAAAACCACTATTAGTGGGAAATCAGATGATCCCATTAAATTGGGTGATGATTTAAAGTACCAGAAATTGACGGATCGTGTTGAAAAACTTGATAACTCTGTTGCAGAGCTCAAAACTATGCTCCAGCAGTTGTTACAGGTACAAAAGGTACAATCCACTGCTGTTCCACCTCAAGCACCTGCTCTACAGCAAGCACCTGCTACAAATGAGCTCTGGAATCTCTTTCAACCTTATCTCCATCATCAGGCACAACTGGCAGATCAGCAACCTGAAAAACATGTTCAACAGCTGAGAAATGCTATGGAGTCTAGGTTCAAAGACACTCAGGCTGATCTAAAGGCTCTCAAAACTCAGATCCTGCACACCACTGGCACTGCTCCTCCACCAGTATTCTTCATTGATCAACTCCCTGAAGATAATGCCAAAAAGGGGGAGAAAATTCAAAAATGGAGAAGAAAGGGAATAACTGATGGTCTTTACTTTGCACCAGAAAACTCAAATATGACCAAGCAGATCCCTTTGCCAGATGGTAGTAAGAAAATTGATGAGACTACAAATGCACTTGCAGAAGCACTTGCTTGTGTAAAAAGGGATAGAGAGGCCAAAAAGAAAGCCAAGGTGGATTATCCGGATCAGGGTACTTCAGGGTCAAGAGATGATGAAAATCTTTTTGATGAAAAGAAGAAGCCTACTAGAAAAGTAAGGCTACCCAAATCCATTCCGGTCAGGCGTTCAAAGTCTGTTAAAAAACCACCTCCCAAAACAGGTGTTGTAACCTCTGTTGTATCAACTGCTGTTGGTACCTCAGTAATTTCAACATCTGCCCTCACTTCAACACACACCACCTCAACACACACTTCATCTACTGCTTTACCACCATCACCACCAAAATCACAATCACCTCCTGTCAAAAGGCAGAAGACAGCAGATGTTAAAACATCTGTTGTAAAGACAACAGTGGTTGGAACACCAGTTGTTTCAACAGCTGTTAGTCTATCACAAACCACTGCCACTACAACCATTTTTCCATCCAAAACATCATCAGTCCCTCCTCAAATAAAGAGGAGGAGGCTAACTCCTAAAGATGATGTCACTTCACCACCCCAAACATCTTCAAAACCTTTAGCTCTTCTCAATATACCAAAACCAGTTCCACTTTCATCTGTTCCAATGCACAAACCTTTACCTCCTACAGGTGCTCAATTTCCTCTTGAACTAGAAGCTGTCAGAGAAGAGATAAAATCCTTCTATACTGAGGATGACCCTGCCAAAAGGAGTTTGCCCTCAATCAAAGGATATCCATGGCCAAAAAACATTGATGAATATTTGAAGATAAAGGCCAAACAAGCAGAGGATATCTCACAGAGAAACTCACAAGGGAAATCTGACAAAGAAGTTTCAAGATACTACCAATATCTGCTTACACAAGTCAATTCCCTAGAACGTTTTGCAAAGAATGTTTGTCAACAAATTTCTGAAAGAGCTGCTGAAACTCTGAAGAAAGACTACATTGAAAGCATCATGTTTTACAAGAAATACAAAGGAGAGAGACACATGTACAAAGAGTGGACTATCCCAGAGCTTGAAGCTGAATCAGCCAGAATTCAAGTTATGATAAAAAGGAAAGCCACTCACACTCCTCCTGATTGGGCAAAGTTCAAAAAGAATGTACCTGAAAAGCAGTTGGAACTAAAAAGAATGAAAGAAGAATTGGTTGTTGCTGAATTTGGCACCAAAAGACAAGTTGCTAGATGGAAAGAAGATGTGGTCAGGTCAACCTACAAAAGGTTGGAGGAATTGAGGAAGAAAGATCCAAAAATCCCTCAAAAACCTGACTATCCTGAAGCAGCGGTTTCAAAAGAACCATCAAAGCTGCAAACCAGGAGAGCCACTGCTCCAGCTGGCACTGCCTTTTACAAAAGAAGGAGTCAAAGCCAGCTAGGTGCTGAAACAGTTCAAGAAATTCTTACTGGCAATGCTGTTGTAAAAGAAGGCCTATTAAGAACGTTAAAAGAAGAACTTGAACAAGAAAATTCTGCTACCACTGCTCAGCCAGTGATGAATCGGCCAGCCTCTCCAAATACTTCTGCAAATAAGCATCTCCCAAGAAACCCACCAGGCTCAAAAATACAAAAGTGGGCAACTGACAAACAGACCCGCGTATTGACTTTGCTCAGGTCTAGTGGAGAAGTGAAGATAATATCAAGGGAACAAGCTCTTGGCCTGAGTCTTGAAGATTTGTAGGATCTCCTTGATCTTCCACTTAGCAGGGATGATGAAGATACAGATGCCCTTAACTTTGAACTGCAATTTAAAGGCCAGATAAGGGAGCTGTTGATGAGGCAATAAAATATCCACAATAATGAAGAGTTTTGGCATTATCTGTTCCAGGGGGAGATTGTTGGGATTGACCCCTATCAGAGGAACAGATAATGTAAAGCCAAAACTGGATCAGCTCAGTGGATTCAGAATAAGCAGATGCTGATATACATATCTCTCCCCTTGAAAGTGATTACAACAACTGATGACCTCCTATCTGCTGATCTTACTAACTGCTGACCAATAACTGCTGCTCAATTAAAGATCTGATGAAGACTCAAGTCCTGCTGATTCAATCTACTGCCTTGAGTCAAGCACTACTGATCCGGATAAGTGATGCTGGGTTCACAGCAGTAGAAGGTTGCAGCAGTAGTTCTAAAGTCTGTTTGTATTAGAATGTAATAACAGTAGTTAATACAAGCAGTGTCTGTATAGATCAGAGGTTAGAGTTTGTTAGGAGGTTAGATGTCACTTTCATGGTGACATCAGCTAAAGATGCTCAGTAGTTTGCAAGTGCTTATAAATAGTACAGTACTTTGTACTGTTCTATTAGCTCTTCACATCATTCGTCTTCTTTGCACGAACAAACTACTGAGCTCGGGCTGAGGGGGAGTTTGCATTCATACATCATCATTGTAATCGTGTTTGAAATAAATTCAATCATTTGGTTCTTTGTGTAAAGATGTTTGATTAAAGTATTACTCTCATTTGATTGTATGCAAAGTTTGTTATCATTTTAATTCCGCTGCACAACTCATCCATTTTCCATTTTAACTTCAAACAAAAATACAATCAAAAGGAAACTCAGATCCAACAAAATCAAGCATTTCGGATCATTACGGATCAAAAGGCTTGCATTTTGGACAAGAAATCATCAATTTCGGATTAACAACAAGGATTTCGGATCCATTTCGGATAGATAACTTGCATCTCAGATCATTTCGGATTAAAACAGTTGCATTTCGGACCAGTTAATTTGCGTTTCGGATAAATCTGTAGGATTACGGCTCATTTCGGATTATAAGGTGCTCATTTCGGATAAAAAGGTCTCATTTCGGATCAGCTTAATTCGTTTCGGACCAGAGGGTGCTCATTTCGGATAAAGGACCATTCCGGATAACCATTTCAGACTTAGAACCATTTCGGACAAGGGGTGGAATTTTTCTTGGCTAGCGCAAGAAAAATTTCACTATTTCGTATTTAGAAAATTATCCGTAGCTCATCTCAGGAAACCGTTTGCACCGTTGGAATCCTTGGATTTTTAGGACAAAAAAAAGTCTGGAAAATCCCGAAATAGGTTTTTGACATTATATATCATTGGAATCGTAATTTCGAGACGAATCTAACGGTATAATCTGGTAAAAACAGTTTTTGGAGACTTTGTGTACAATTTAGCATTAGGGTTGAGGTTAGCCAGTTAATACACACTTAGAGAAATCTACAGAGAGTGGCTGAGAGATTTCTTATGGGTCTTGAATTGATTGTAAACTTCGTGTTGGATAATCAATAGAAGACCGGATTGAAAGTGCATCGTGTTCTTGATTCTGTTTCTACTCGTTTTCTGTGAAATCTGATCTAGGGGATTCCGCACTCTAGGTTAGATCGACGATTCTGTTACGATCCGCACAGATTAGGGGACCTACAATTGGTATCAAAGCGTTAGGCTCTCGATTGGCTTGGTTCAGAATCATTTTTGCAGAAATCTGGGTTTTTGGACGTGTTTTTGGAGGCTGTTTCGAAGTTTTGTCGGCTGTTCTTGAGTTCTGCTACTGATTTCGGATAAAAAATCAAGCATTTCGGATCATTACGGATCAAAAGGCTTGCATTTTGGACAAGAAATCATCAATTTCGGATTAACAGCAAGGATTTCGGATCCATTTCGGATAGATAACTTGCATCTCAGATCATTTCGGATTAAAACAGTTGCATTTCGGACCAGTTAATTTGCGTTTCGGATAAATCTGTAGGATTACGGCTCATTTCGGATTATAAGGTGCTTATTTCGGATAAAAAGGTCTCATTTCGGATCAGCTTAATTCGTTTCGGACCAGAGGGTGCTCATTTCGGATAAAGGACCATTCCGGATAACCATTTCAGACTTAGAACCATTTCGGACAAGGGGTGGAATTTTTCTTGGCTAGCGCAAGAAAAATTTCACTATTTCGTATTTAGAAAATTATCCGTAGCTCATCTCAGGAAACCGTTTGCACCGTTGGAATCCTTGGATTTTTAGGACAAAAAAAAAGTCTGGAAAATCCCGAAATAGGTTTTTGACATTATATATCATTGGAATCGTAATTTCGAGACGAATCTAACGGTATAATCTGGTAAAAACAGTTTTTGGAGACTTTGTGTACAGTTTAGCATTAGGGTTGAGGTTAGCCAGTTAATACACACTTAGAGAAATCTACAGAGAGTGGCTGAGAGATTTCTTGTGGGTCTTGAATTGATTGTAAACTTCGTGTTGGATAATCAATAGAAGACCGGATTGAAAGTGCATCGTGTTCTTGATTCTGTTTCTACTCGTTTTCTGTGAAATCTGATCTAGGGGATTCCGCACTCTAGGTTAGATCGACGATTCTGTTACGATCCGCACAGATTAGGGGACCTACAATTGGTATCAGAGCGTTAGGCTCTCGATTGGCTTGGTTCAGAATCGTTTTTGCAGAAATCTGGGTTTTTGGACGTGTTTTTGGAGGCTGTTTCGAAGTTTTGTCGGCTGTTCTTGAGTTCTGCTACTGATTTCGGATAAAAAATCAAGCATTTCGGATCATTACGGATCAAAAGGCTTGCATTTTGGACAAGAAATCATCAATTTTGGATTAACAGCAAGGATTTCGGATCCATTTCGGATAGATAACTTGCATCTCAGATCATTTCGGATTAAAACAGTTGCATTTCGGACCAGTTAATTTGCGTTTCGGATAAATCTGTAGGATTACGGATCATTTCGGATTATAAGGTGCTCATTTCGGATAAAAAGGTCTCATTTCGGATCAGCTTAATTCGTTTCGGACCAGAGGGTGCTCATTTCGGATAAAGGACCATTCCGGATAACCATTTCAGACTTAGAACCATTTCAGACAAGGGGTGGAATTTTTCTTGGCTTGCGCAAGAAAAATTTCACTATTTTGTATTTAGAAAATTATCCGTAGCTCATCTCAGGAAACCGTTTGCACCGTTGGAATCCTTGGATTTTTAGGACAAAAAAAAAGTCTGGAAAATCCCGAAATAGGTTTTTGACATTATATATCATTGGAATCGTAATTTCGAGACGAATCTAACGGTATAATCTGGTAAAAACAGTTTTCGGAGACTTTGTGTACGGTTTTAACAGTACGGTTACGTTAAAAACGTGATAAGGACCAGTAGAGAAGTTAGATCTGGATTTTGACACAGGTTACCAAAATCCGTTTAAACTTTTACGCAGCGTGATGGCTAAGATGGATAAGATCCGTGAGACTATTAAACATTCGCCAAAGTTGATGAACGTTAAACAATTTGCTGTCTGGAAAGAGGAGTTTGAGGTATTTGTGAAAAGTGAGGATACTAGGATGTGGAGCTGTATGATCGATGGTTACGTTGCTCCCACACATCGTGTTGAAGGAAGAATTAAAGTTATTTCTTATGAGAAGATGGATGAATCTGAGAAACAGGTGGTTAATGCTGAGAAGAAAGCTTTAGCAGCAATAAAGATGTCCTTACCTGAGGGAGTTAAACATACTTTCAAGAAGTATGTGACTTCTAGAGAGCTGTGGGAAGCCCTGGAAAAACGTTATCAGATCCCTTCAAGATTGAATACATGTGCTCAAGAATTGGTAGTTGAGCTTGCAGCTGTGAAGATTGGAGAAGAAGTTGTTGCTGTGGAAGAAGAGAAAAAGGAAAATGTTGAGAAGAAGGAGACAGAAGTTTCAAAGGGCTTGACTGATGTGAATGGACTTACAGCAAAAGTGAAGACATCATCAGAATCTGTAAGTCATACATGTCATAATTGCACTGAACTACAAGGTAACGTTGACAGACTGTCGGAGCAAAACAAAATTCAGTCAGCTGAATTAGAAAAGTTAAAGGAGTCAAATGTTCTTTTGATTAAACTAGAGTCAAATTGTTTAAATGAACTCAAATCAAATGAATAGGAAATCAGCAGTTTAACAAGCAAAGTCAATGAACTGTTGCAGATCATTGATTTGGCTCATGAAACTGTGAAAGAAAAGACTAACGAGCTTTCGGAAAAGTGCACAGAATTGGCTGATGCACAAGCCAAAATTGTAGAACTTCAGGGGAAGTTAGACAAATTTGGAAATTCTTCGTTAGTCAGGACTCATATTCAAAAAGGTCTAAAAAGGAGTAATGATAAAACAGGGGTGGGGTTTAGTAAAGCTTCATCTTCTGAAAATCAAGACTACTCTTTTCTACCAAATGAAGATGAGCTAACTGATTTTGTAACCACTACACAAGGAGTAGTGGATCCGATAGTTGTGGACTTGCCAAATAGTCCAGTTTCTTTGAAAGAATCTGGTGGGTCTAACAGTACACCTCATAAAGTGGATGAGGATACTGAAGACAATAAGGCCAACACATTTAATAAGGGATCGAATAAAAAGAAAACTTATAAGAAAAGATCCTGTTTTAAATGTCACAACAAAGGACATGTGGCAAGTTGTTATCCTTTGAAGAAAGGTAAACAAAAAGTTGATGAGGTTAAAGACGGGAATCAAGTTGGGTCAAGCAATAATGAAAAATCAAGTTGTCAAACAAAGAAACCTGAAATTCAATCTAAACCTTCAACTTCGAAAAGATTTGATAGAGCAAGAAGTATTTCTCCACAATTTAGTCATTATAATGGTAAATCAAATCGGTTTCAAAGTCAAAATAAAAATTTTGGATATCAAAATCGATACCAAACTTCTGGTAATCAAATTTTTCAAAGAAGAAACGAACATAGGAGTCTTAGTAATTCAAATGTTCAACGACATCCAAAATTTTTCCAGAATTCATGGTATGATAATGGTAGAAGAAGGTATCAAGATAATAATTTCCAAAGGTCTGAAAATCTGAGAGTTTATTGGAACTCTCGCAATCAAAGACCTAGTGGAATTTATCAATCTAGTTCAACAATGGGTAAGCAATCAGAGACTCCAGTTAGGAGTGATGGATATTGGATGGATGTTTATGTAATGGATGAATCTGGAAAACCCAAGACTGTAAGGGCTTGGGTTCTCAAGACTAACTGAGTTGTTGAGTGAATGCAGGATGACCAAGAAGGACCGTTGATGTGTTCAACAGTGGTTATTCCTGTAAAGCATCTGAGGTAAATAGTAGGTTAACATGGGGTAACGAACTATTTACTTTTGTGATTGTTTTGATTATTCTAAACTTTAAACGTGAAAAACTATTGTCTAATTTAAAGTGGGAGTCTGTTTGTGTTTATAAATTTGTGTTTTTGAAACTTACTCCATAAAAACAAAAATTTAGGGGGAGAAATTCCTTTAAGCCAAAAAGAGTTTAGATAGTGCGTGTGTTTAGGGGGAGTAAGTTATAAAAATTTTAAAAACATAAAAAAAATTGAAGAATTGAAAAATGAGTTATCACTGTGTGAAAAAGAAGAAATGATAGTACATCAGCAAGTTATACTGTCACGCTCGAACTGAATTAAATTGCTTAAGTGTGATAGCAGCTTCATCATATGATGTACCAGTAGGAAAAAACATGAAATAATAAACTTACCAATGTGATATAAACCTAAATGCACTGAGTATGAGTGGGGAACACATCAGTGGTGTATGGTTTAATGACCTTAAATCTTGCGTTGATCGATTGCCAAAATCTGAGGTTTTGGGTCTTTATACTGTTATTTCATCTGGGGATTTCAGGGTTGTCCTTCTGCTGCATCCAGATACATGCTGACCTGGGCACAACCAGGATATCTTAAAAGAGCTAAAAATGCCAAATCCCTGAAAATGAAGAAGCTCTCCTAGAGAGTCATTCAAAAAGTGCAAAATGCATAAATCGTACCAAAAATGGTATTTGTCTTAGCCCTCGTTAGATATTTTGGTCTCTTTGCTGTACGGAAGTACTGACCTGATCACCAAATATCTAAACGTTGAAAAACAAAACGGATGAATTCACTATACTCACCTACTACGATGAATCTTTGTGCATACCTTGATCGCGGGGTACATCCTGAAGTGGGACACACTAGTATATCAGTAATAAAATTACCTTAACGTATCATATGGTAATGGTACTTGAAATGTTCATGCATTTTGTTTAAGTGGACAAACATTCTGGTAATCGTCTTGAACTGCTTTTCAAGAAAATTACATAAAGAATTATCAAAGAGTGTGAAAACAGTTTGATTTTGTTGATATGATCTTCTTGCACATGATTCTCTCAAAAAGAAGTATTATAAATATTTTTGAGTTTAGTTTAGTTTGTTTAGTTGTTTTGAGAAATAGAAAAAATTCCAAAAATATTTTCTTTTTAAAAGACTTCCATTTTGAATTGACAAGTACTTGTTTTTGCATGATAAGATAAAATGTTGGTTTATCTTTAAATGTGAAAAAGACTAATGGTTTTTCGAGATACTTGCTTGTGTTGCTAAACAGATTGATGCAGTTATCAAAATGAAGTGCAGAATACAAGTAAAGTGCAAATTGAGAGTGAAGTGAAGAATGTGTGAAGATGCATGGTGGGATCCTTCTACTACATTGCAGAAAGAAAGAGATATGGAAGAGTGGAAGTTTACTTGCTTAACCAAAGATTGCCAGTTCACTGATCTACAAAGAATGATAGTTTTGGAGATTGGAAGCATCAGCTAAGGGGGAGTTTGTTGATGTCAGAAACTATGTAGCTGACGCTATCCAAAGACCAAAAGACTGCAAGATGTTTGAAGACAAAGTTACACTATGAAGCTATTGTCAAGGGGGAGTTTGTTGGTGCATATTCTGTGACAACAGCTTAATAGTTGGGTTAGTTAGTCTTTGGATGTTTTGTGTTGGGCTTAGCATTATTGGTTAGGGAGTTAATTAGTATTATGGGCTTGGAGAATGGCCTGGCCCAGACTAAAGCCCATGTGCAAAGCTTGTCCTATATAAACAAGGCTTAGCATTAGGTTTAAGTTAGCCAGTTAATACACACTTAGAGAAATCTACAGAGAGTGGCTGGGAGATTTCTTGTGGGTCTTGAATTGATTGTAAACTTCGTGTTGGATAATCAATAGAAGACCGAATTGAAAGTGCATCGTGTTCTTGATTCTGTTTCTACTCGTTTTCTGTGAAATCTGATCTAGGGGATTCTGCACTCTAGGTTAGATCGATGATTCTGTGACGATCCGCACGGATTAGGGGACCTACATGGGTCGAGATACATGGAATCGCGAGACGAGTCTGATGGTTATTATACATATGGTTATGAAACACATAACAAATGATTTATGCTTCCGTTGAATACGATGATTTGTAATTCCTGTTGTAACACTTTATATTAATGAATGAAAGTATTATTTAAAATCTTGTATGAGTTCAATGTGATTGGTGGCTAGATCCTGGTACGTCACATGCCTTGCGGGGGTTTCCTCTTGGGGTATTTTTGGGGGTGTGACACCGTGAGAATACACAGACGGTTATACGAAGATTAACCAGAAAATTTGGATCGAACAATGCAAATCCAACTGTCGGCCCGGTTATCCAATCTTGGCGTTTTGATGAAGACACTGACATAGTGACTGTTGTATGTGACAATGGGGAGCAGGAAGACTATACGCTTCAAAATATCATGACCAAACAGAGTCTTGGGTTCCTATAGGAGTTATGCAACTCAACATGTTTGAACACAGGCATGACGGTAAAATTGATGTTGTTGCATGACATGTTCACATGGAGGTGTCAAAATCTTCAAGATCAAGATATCGATGACAGTGAAGACTTGGATGAGAAATTGGATGAAGAATCCGAAGAAGAAGACAAGGGGAATGATGGATACTTCTCAGACGAAATCCCTTCTAACGAGGAGTTATATTTTTTTCTTCTTCTTTTTTTTGTGTGCCATTTTCTGTGGTTTGTTATGTACTTTTCCACTAATAAAATACTTTAATTCTCTAATTAGATATAAAACGCCAAAATCGCCATAAACGCCAAACGCCAAAACTATAACAATTTCCTTTAATCACGTATTATTAAAAAACTAAAAAAAAATATTGAATTGTATAAAACAGTGTGCAAAAGAATAGAACAAAAGATGGATGAATATGTAGATTAACTTAAACGCCATGAATTGCTTTCATTTTATAATTTTCATGTTGATTAATGTATTTGGTTTAGACTATTACATCTACTTGTTTCTAAACGCCATGAATATTATTTATAATGTGCATGTCTTATATATGTTTCAAAACGCCATCTTTGTGTTTCAAACGCCATAGCATTATTTTGCCTTACAAAAGTTAATTAGTTGTATTTTGCCATTTTATCTAAAACGCCATTCATACAAAACGCCAAACTTAATGATGGGACACCTTAAAGCCTTAACAGATACAGGTGAACAAAAAGTAACTGAAACGATGGAAACTTTATTACTAACATTTATTATAAAAAATTCTCGCCTAAACTACGCGCCAAAAGCATCTTTTATAAACAACGTCTCAGGACCTTCCATTGATCACACAAAAATAAACGCCATATTTTACAAAATACCATTCAACTTAAAACGCCAAAAAGTTCAAAAACCACAAATGGAAAATGTCGCTTCTTAGAGATTCAATTTTGTTCTCAATAAAGTTTCACTGAATGGGTTGGACAACATTCTTAAGTGAAGATTAACTCAATAAGATTTTGCTGAATGAGATGGAAAAATCTTCAAGAAGTAGAGACCGATGACAATGAAGATTTGGATGAGAAGAAGAGACTGATGCAATGAAGATTTGGATGAGAAACTGGATGAAGAATCCAAAGAAGAAGACGAGGGGAGCGATGGATACTTCTCTGATGAAATCCCTTCTGACGAGGAGTTTTAATTTTTTTTCTTTTCTTTTTTTTGTGTCATTTTCTTTGGTTTGTTATGTACCTTTCCGCTAATAAAATACTTTATTTCTCTAATTAGATATAAAACACCAAAATGCCACAAACTCCAAATACCAAAACTATAATAATTTCTTTTAATCACATATTATTAAAAAAAAACCTCCAAAAATTACTGAATTGTATAAAACAGGGTGCAAGAGGAAAGAACAAAGGATGGATGAATATGTAGATTAACTGAAACGCCATGAATTGCTTTCATTTTAGAATTTTCATGTTGACTAATGTATTTGGTTTAAACTATTACATCTACTTGTTTCTAAACGCTATGAATATTATTTACAATGTGCATGTCTGATATATGTTTCAAAACGCCATCTTTGTGTTTCAAACGTCATAACATTATTTTACCTTACAAAAGTTAATTAGTTGTATTTTGCCATCTTTATCTAAAACGTCATTCATACAAGACGCCCAACTTAATGATCGGACGCCTTACAGCTTTAATAGATAAAGCTGAACAAACAATAACTGAAACGACGAAAACTTTATTACTAACATTTATTATAAAAAAATTCCGCCTAAACTACGCGCCAAAAACATCTTTTATAAACGTCTCAGAACCTTCCATTGATCACACAAAAACAAATGCCATATTTTACTAAATACCATTCAATTTAAAACATATGGCAAACGTCGTTTATTGGAGATTCAGTTTTGTTCTCAATAAAGTTTCACTGAATGAGGTGGACAACATTCTTAAGTGAGGATTAACAATGTTGTCCATCTCATTCAGCAAAATCTTGTTGAGTTAATCCTCACCTAATTAGAGGGCTAAAGTATTTTTATTTACTTAAGTATACATTTGTTTTGGCGTTTATGTGTGTGTGCGATCTTCTATGGTTTTTTATACACCTTCCAAATCACATGTTATGCACAAAAAGTGAAAAAATGTGAAAAAAAATAAAAATTATAAATAAAAAATATAAAACGCCAAATGGTGATATTGTTATTCTGAAAAAACAAAAAATATAAAAAACACCAAACTACCCTTCACTTGCTCTCAAAGACCGTGTCGATTTTCTTTTAATTACGGCCTTCTTGCATGTCGATGCGTAGTGTCTGAAAGCTTTACTATTCTTACACTGTCTTTCTTTCGCCACGGGCTTCCATTTTGTTTTTGTTTTTTCAATTGCTTCCTCCTGTTTGGATTTCAAATGCTTGCGAGATCAAGAACCTTTCGACTTATACCCAACAGGGACTCTTATCGGATTCTTATCATTTTGATATTGCCCTGTTATCTCCGCAAATCTATCCCTGGTACTAGGAGAAGGAGCAACAATCTGCATATCTTGAACCTTCTTCATATAAGATTGAACATGATCCTTGTATAAGTATAGCTACTCCTTATTACCAGATAAATGGTTCAAAGTATACTTCGTTGCAAAAATAATTTCTTGCATCATACTTTGCACATCGGGATTAAGCTCAGTCATAAAATCATGACTCATTTGTGTAATCGGAAGAGCAATTTGGCTAAGCCTCTTTACGCCATCTATTTAAAATGTACTGTTTTGGAAATTCCCTAATATTCAAACTTCTCAAAACATAAAATATATGTCTATATAGCAGACCAAACTGCTCAAAACGCCTGCATGAGCAAGTGCTGGTGCAATCGAAATACGATTATAAGAAATACCAGTTTTTTTGTTTTGAAAATAGAAATATACGAAAACCTTTCTTATTACGGAACGTTATAAAAAGCAGGGCGTTACAGTCCAAGTGTTTTGAAGCAAGAAAACTCAAAGCATAAGTAGTAGAAGTGAGTTAGAACTTACTTTGAACTCCAAAGATATTCTGCCTAAAATCAGAAATTATGGATGATTTGAACTGTTTTGAGAGTGATGAAGTGTTTGGAAAGTATTTAGGAGGTGGTAAGGGGTTGTATTTATAGTTGGGATTAGGGTTTGGGTGTTAAATGAGGTGGTTGGGGGTTGAAAAGAGGGAAATGGAGCCAAAATTCACGTGTTTTATAAGATTCTGCCAGATCGGGTCATTTTGCACGGCCGTGCGGGTCAAGTGCACAGTCGTGCGTATCACGGATCGAAGGGTGGTGCACATCAGGGGAGTGGTCATGCGGATCGCAGTATGCATGGCAGTGCGCCTCAGTTGCATGGTTGTGCACCACTTGCAGATTTTACCAAACTTTCTAGAATTTGCATTTTGACCCATAGAGTTTGATAATTCAATTATTTTATGCTAGTGATGCGTGGGTAGCGTGATATGTTTTTGTTGATATTTTAAGCCCTTTTTAACACTTTAGTCAAGTTTTAAATTTATAAAACACGATATTTTACTAACACTAAACACACATATGGGCAAGTGCACCCATCGTGAGCGTAGTATAGCATTGGTAAGATACCGAGGTCGTCCAAGGACACAAGAGCTTTTAGTACCGGTTTATCCTCAACGTCTAATCAAATCAAAATTTTTAGAAAAGGTTTTAAACATGAAAATAAAAACTAAAAATGCTGAAAAATAAAATAAAATAAAAACAGATAGACAAGATGAATCACTTGGATCCGACTCGCCTTTAGTGTAACCTTTGATGATTTCCGCACTTTTGCACTTTTTAAGAGATTATCTTAGTTATAATAGTAGGCCCCTCTTTTGAAGGTGACGTTACCCTCAACCCAGTGGTTTGAGTCAGCAAGGATACAATCCCAAAGGGTCGGAATATTGAAAGATAATTAATTAAGTTATTAATGCGTAATGTGGTAGGCCCCTCTTTTGAAGGTGACGTTACCCTCGGCTAAGTGGTTTGAGTCAGTAGGGATACAATCCCAAGTAGCCGGGTTAATGTATTAATAGTAGTTTACATATGAGGGGATCAAGCCATTCGCACCCCCGCCATCCAATACCAGTGGTTATTGAAGGAGGTCCTAGTAAGCTTGACCCAGGTCCTTGCAGGATCTATACACTGAACAAGGCAAGAACCTTACCAAACCATTCCCTTAACCCCCGACCAGGTAGCCAACATATCTCTATATAGACCGTAGAGATATGAATGGTGAAAATCTTTTATTTTATATAGACAGTAAAATAACGCCAAGACACCACGGACAAATGATAAGGAAGTTTCACCTTCAACATAAGAAACTAGTTATTATAGTCATTAATACAAAACCAAATAAAAAGTGCGAAAAGATTAAAAATCAAAAGTATTACACTAAATGCTTGTCTTCACCAAGTGATGTAAGAGACTTAGGCAAACATGGCCTTTGATTGTCAATAACTCTTACTATCAATCTTGAATCCCAAGACTACTACACACACTCTAAGATGGATGATGGATGATGGTGGTGGATGTGGGTTGTAGTGGTGGTGGAGTGTGGGTGAAGTGAGAGAGAGGTGGTTTGCCAAGGGATGCCCTTGAAGTGAACCAAGCTGTCACACCCTGGCTTTACGGAAGCGTGGGTTTATTTGGTGTGACTTCTTAATACCATAGCTTAACCACAACAAAGCTATATGAAAGTAAAACCATGATGATCATCCATTGATTCAAGTCTTAAAATAAAAGTACGACAACATTGTTTTAAGAGTTGACACATGCATCGAGTTTACAACACAACAAAATAAAAACATTGTTCATAAAACACAACCACAAACATGAGATAAACACAGTTTAAGACTTGTGACTCGTCCAGGCAAAAGTCACAATCCCTAAACTTGGATGACATCACTTCTCCTACGCAGCATGAAAACATAGCATATCTCGCCAGATCCCTAATTCCCTGAAATACATGTAAGTTGAAAAATCAACAAAAGTTGAGCGAGTTCATGTAAAAGTGACTATGTAAAAACCTTTGTAATATGTTTGTATGTATGAAAATCCCTGGTATGTAGCAAATAAGGAAAAATGAGATCACCATTGGTTTGCAAGGCCAATAATATGTGTGAAGTGTTGTAGGAAGACTCAAACCTAGAAGATTTTTGCGTCGGGCTCAAAGTCACCCCGAGGATCGTACAGTTGGGCCTGGAGTTGGGCTCGCTACACCCAGATAGATCTACCGCTAATGACCCTTGGTCCTACTATGAGGATTAATGGCCTCTAGTTTCCGCCTACCCACTCACATGATCTAAGTAGTAACCCTCCTTACGCTAACCATACCATGTGTAAAAGTATCCGTAATCATAGTAACATGTATTTCACCCCCGAAGTATAAAAACTGAAAACAGTTAAGAGAAAAGGGGGACATGAACTCACAGAAGTGCGTCTCGAAATAGTCAATCCCAATCAACCTGCTGCGTGACGACCTACACGTACTAACTTCTATTAGATGGACGGTCGTGCATTGGCTTAAGGTTTAACGTCTTTGGGAAATAGTTAGACAACTATTTCGTATTTACACTCCTTAATTATTTAATAAGTATTTTCCTTCCCAAGGATGGGGGTTTTAATACATGTGCGTTTTTATAATTCCGAAAATATATTCTTAAGTCTCACTTGTAAATATATTTTAAATCACTTGTCTAAAATATTCTGATTCCAAAATATACATATTTTTCCCAAAAATATTATATTTTATCTCATACAATTTCCAAAATAATACTTTAAAATACACATTTAAGAGTATTTTCCGAAAATACATAAGTTACATTTTAAGGTTTCCGTTGTAATAACAATACCGGTGTAACTTAAATATTTGTTTGTGAGGGCATTGGTATTATCTTGGAGTCGTATTTTCATAATATTTCAAGTAATATTATTTTTACTCTAAAAATAATATATCTCTAGTTCACAAAATAATCATATCATCACACAAGCGTTTATTATGAAATACATATTCTAGACATTTATTTAACAAGTTTTATTTACGAAAATCCACCTCTGACGCTTGGTTATTTTGTAATAAAAATTATGGCGAAGTTTATTTGGAAAAACAAGTTAAAAATATATTTATAACCACTTGTCACAAAAATATTTCTAAGTGTTATATTCTTGGAAAAATTTCGCCAGAGTTTCCTCTGTAACTGGAGGTGGCCACGCTTACTAACGTATCATTTTCTTTTCAAAATTCAACCAAACAATTTATCAATCATCCATATACAATATTTAAACATCAAACTCGTCAAAATAAGTATAAATCGCAAACTCATGAACTTGAATGTTGTGTAAAAATATGTAGTAACTTTCTAACATATTTAGTAGGTTTTATTATCCTTAAAAATAAAATTAGTTTCTTAAAAACTCTATTTTTAAGGAACTTGAAGTTTTACAACTTCTATTCAAGGTTTACAAAAATATTTCTTTGTCAAACTTTCTTGTCACACAAGTGTTTACACACTTGTTTATTCACTAAAATGTCTTTAGTTTATGTAAGATCCGGGTTTTTAACAAGACTTGCAATTTCACTTGGTTCTTCTGAAAAACCACTTGTAGATCTTTAGATCTACTAGTTTAGAACCTTATTTTACAAGAAAAATTATAATTACACAAGTTCATGTTTCATGAGTGGAAGAGTTCATCATCTTTTACAACTTTTACATTAACATATTACTAGTTCATGTTCCATGAACATGATCTAGTGTGGTTAGATGATGATTTGTCCCATTACTAGCAACAAACAACATCAAATATTCACAACTAGACAAGATTCACATGATTTACACAATTAGTTACTCTTTATCCAACATATTCATCTTACTTTCAAGACTTTAAGTTATGATCTTGTGTGTTCTTGATTTTTAACCGTTAAATCACTTATTAACCACTTTAAACAAGAACAAGATGGTGTTTAGAGGCACTTACTACTAGCTCGAGGCTAGGGAAGAAACAAGACGTAAACAAGGTGGATAAAAGAAATATAGAGAGGTTCTTGAGCTTCCGAGTGCACCGGGCCTCCTTGTATGTCACCTTGCACCTTTGTGTGTATGTAATATTGCTAGAACCAAACTTGATGGTGGTGGTGGTGGTTCTAGTGTTCTCGGTCGAACACTCAAGGAGAGAAGAGAGAGAGAGCAATTTTTGGTTTGGTGATTTGTGAATGAATATGAAGACCTTGTATGTAAATTTATAATCCACTTTGTGCTTTATGCATCAAATAAAATGCTAACTAGATATTAGACATGTTTGATTAAAATAATCAAGAAATTGTGGGGAGTGTCCCCACCCCATAACCGGTTCGAACTAGGGGGGTATGGTTGATTTGTAATGTTATAGTTAGGATCTAGTTAGTTTAGTTAGGATTTTAATTAGGTTCTTAGTGTGTAGTGTAATATAGAGGGTGTTACGGTGTTCGGGGTCTCTAACTAGCTCAGAAAAGTATAAACAATGTCATTGACAATATTTTTATGTTCCGGGTAAAGTCCGGTTGTTCGGTTGGATATTGATCCGTTAAAGTGTCAAGTAAAGCTTTAAAGTGTCTTTTATAGTGTTTTTAGTGACACAATAAATTCCTGACACTTTGAAAAGTGTCTAGTATTATTTTACCAAGTTTGTGCACTTTATTTGTTATGTTAAATGCTGAATTTTTGTATAAAGTGCAGAATTTTGTAATTAAAGCATGTTTTAGGCACATCCGGTCACTATAACTATCACCTAGTGACGCAGTTTTACAATCCTCACCTCCCTACACTCCCTACTAGTGTAGTAATCTATTCCCGGCTCATACTGGTCATAGAGACAGTGTCTGTCTAGTGCTGGCAATGTCAGCATGTTTACTGGGTTATCCGTTCACTGTGCTAACTGTGCTTTTATGCATCAAGTTTATCACTATAGTTTTGTGCGTAATAAATGGAGTGATAGTAATACAGTATGATGCATGAATATGTATGTATCAGAAATCAAGAAGCAGTTTAACCACAATTGTAAGCAAGTACAGTTATTAAGCATTAATTAAATATTAATTAATTTGTACGGATACCTGGTTTGGTGAGGGTTGTCACATTCTCCCCCCGTTAAGAAAATTTCGTCCCGAAATTTTAGGTTCTGCTTCTGGTTGCAGGGGTCTCAGGAAATAAATGGGGGTATTTTTCTTTCATTCGGTCCTCACGTTCCTAGGTGTATTCTGGACCATGTCTTGCATTCCAACGAACCTTGACGAGTTTGACACTGCTCTTGCATGTTTTGTTTATCTTTCAATCCGTAACCTCAACGGGTTCTTCGACAAAGTGGAGCGTGTCGTCAATATGAATCTCGTCTGTGGGAATGACAACAGTTTCTTGCGTTGGACTCTTCTTCAGATTTGATACGTGAAATGTATAGTGAACACCATTCAGTTCGGCAGGTAAGTCCAACTTGTATGCTACTAAACCGATTCTCTCCAGAATCTTGAATGGACCAATATAACGCGGATTCAACTTTCCACGCTTTCCGAAGCGTGCCACACCCTTCCAGGGTGATACCTTTAACAATACCATGTCTCCTACCTTAAACTCTAGAGGTTTCCTTCTTCGGTCCGCATAGCATTTTTGTCGATCGCGAGCCGCCTTGATGCGATCTCGGATCTGTGCAATCTTATCTGTGGTTTCCTGGACCACATCAGGACCAACCAATTGTCTATCACCTGCATCAGACCAACAAAGCGGTGATCTGCACTTGCGGCCATATAGAGCTTCAAATGGCGCGGCTCCAATACTGGTGTGGTAGCTGTTGTTGTACGAAAATTCGACCAATGGTAAATGTTTATCCCAGCTACCACCCAGATCCATAACACATGCTCTCAGCATATCTGCCAACGTCTGAATGGTTCTCTCGCTCTGGCCATCAATTTGCGGGTGAAATGTTGTACTCAGATTTAACTAAGATCCGAATGCTTCCTGGAAGGACTGCCAAATCCTTGACACAAACCTTCCGTCTCTATCAGAGATGATCGAGAGAGGCACTCCATGACGTGCAACGATCTCTCTCATGTAAATCTCGGCTAATTTGCTCGTGTTGTCTTTCTCTCTGATGGGTAAGAAGTGCACAGATTTTGTTAACCGGTCCACTATTACCCAAATAGTGTCATGACCTCTTAGCGTTCTTGGTAACTTTGTTATGAAATCCATTGAAATTTGTTCCCATTTCCACTTTGGAATTGTAGGATCGGTTTCGACCTGAATGAGTCGTTCGGAAGAGCTCTCGTACGTTTCAGAGGCGGAAACTAAGAAACGCACTAGTAAACAGCTTGAACTACACTTTAAACCTCTTTTATATTCGATTGACAACGTTTACAGTGAGAGGAAATACCGGCAGCACTTCGGTATCACTTGACCTGACCGTTACAAAGGACAATGCTTGACACCTATTTATAGTGACACCCTACCGTTTGAACATCTTCAAACGGACACAACCTTCAAACGAAGACTGTTCAAACGGACACTACAATTCAAACGATTGGACCTCTAAACCTAGTCAACTTTTTCAAACGGTCACCATTAAATCTATTACAATATTCAAACAAAAGTCTTCAAATTGATTCTTCTCATTGGACCATCATAAGGATGCACCTTATTGGACCATATCTAAATTTGTCTTCATTCAACCTTATCTTTTACGAGACATTGTAGACTTCACATATGATGATGATGCAATGGATGATGTCATCATCAAGAATGATGACATCATTCTTGTTCCATACCGCAACGAACCCAGGACTCGATATTAAGACGAAGACGACAGATGACTGCACCAACAGACTCCCCCTCAGATGTTGACGAGTCTTAAGTGTCGAGTCTTCAACGACTTCAGTCTTTATCAGTCTGAACGCTTTCTGAAATATCTCACAGTGTAAGCATCCTCAAGTCTTTCTCTTCTCTTTTTATCATCATCAACAGACTCCCCACGAACAATCTCTACTCAGATGTCTTCAGACTCCCCCTTTCGATATGCTGGGATCGCAGTCTGGCATATTGAAATCACAATTCTTCAGGTATCGGAACCTGGTTCTCTATCACTTCGAAACCTGCACATCCTCTACCCAAAAATAAATTTTCTGATGATAACATGTAAAGATCTAATGAATCACTTGCAGAAATTATACAATCAAAGATAATGTTACAATGTTAATCTTTGAAGAACCACTTGAAGATATATCATTTTTATTTTCAAAACAACACACTCTCCCAAACCATTGTTCATCATGTTTAGCACTCGGAATTTTGAAAATTAGCTCTTCAACATCAGTTGTCGAAAATCTTTTTGTATTTTTCAAAATTTATGCTAAAACACACTAAAAATCTTTTTGGATTTTTGAATGTATAAAAATGAAATGCAGAGAAAACAAAATATTTACAAACAATATTTTTGTGAGTTTGTGTAAGAGGATCATATCAGTTTTGTGACAAATCACTAACACCATTAAGCTTTAAACATACTCAGTTCTAAACAATTTACCTAGATTGTCAGTATATTGGTCCACTTTAAATTTTCACACAAATTTCAATTGATTCGAGATACGATATTAGTGTTTTAGAAACTCAAACTTAATTGTGTATCACTCCACTCGAATATACTCCTGTATCCAGATCCCAATATTCAGTCTTACAGGTGAGTATACCACAGATGGTATCTGTAAAAGGGTTATGTGCGAGGGCCGTGAGAGCTCAGGTCGATACTTCCGTATACGCAGAGAAATGACGGCTTCGACTTTAGGTGGGTCCCCTTTAGAGGATCTTTTGATTACAACAGCAGCGACTATCAATTTTATTGTTTCATCAGCTTGCTGAGGGCGATGCTATGTTTCAAGCATTTTGCAAAAAGCATTATCCGGGGACTAGGTCAGTACTTCCATACAGCAGAAGTCCCGGGATAATACCCCAGATATCACTGAGTATAAAGACCTAGTATCTCAGAATACGGGACCTTTCAAACAAGATTTCGGGGGTTACCCATATATCCAAGAATAGTTACCCACAAATCAAGTAAGTTTGACTTTAGGTTTATATCTCGTTTCAATTTACTAAATGTGCGAAAATCTACTGACACATCCGCAGTAAGATCGTTTATCACTTTTAAACTTTCCAATTCTTTAGCATGTTGTGATAGTCCACTGATGTACTATCATTTCCTCTTTTTCACAACAAAACTCATTTTTGATTTTATCATGTTTTTGGCTTTTTCAAATTTTCTAATGTTTTTGGATTTTCTGAAATTTTCTACTCCCCCTAAAATGCAAACACATTAACGAAAATTGAAAACAAACTGTACAGAAACATGACAACCGATATCAAATCGTCTCAATTCGCCATTCGCTTGGCATAAACAATCAGAACTCCCCCTATCAACAAACTATTTTCCCATTTAGATTTCAAAACACTTAAGTTTGTTTTAATCAAAATGGTTTTTCCGGAAAATAAGTTTGATTGATTTTACCACTTGTAGATTTATCAAACAAATGTTCGGAGATGTGGTTCATTATCTTGTCTTCCAACCAGATGTAGGAAAATACAAGTACAAATTAATGTCCTTGATTTACCATTTGCAGTTCAGAAACCTCTGTACCACTTGTAAGAAATACACAAACAAACCTTTTTACCGATTGTATGATTGACGTTACCGAATAAAATTCAAGAAAGATGCCGATTCATGCTCCACGCTTACCAACCTGGGAGCTCCGGCAACTCAAGTTTTTCTATTTAAACAAATTCACCCAAGCTTGACGGTCCTTGGGTGATTTCGAATTCTTGTTCAACAATGGTGGAAAGTTTGTATCATCCATTGTTAAACCTGAATTCTCAGTTTTTACCTCAACAACTGGCTCTTCTGGCTTTACCGTACCAGAATCATTGCCTGAATGTGGCTTGTCTGACTTTATTGAGTCAGATTCAACGCCGACATGTGGCTCCTTTGTTTCCGAAGAAACAAATTCATCGCCAAAAAATGTTACCTTCTTCTTGTCCTTTTTCGTCCTCAGATTTGTATCTGATGAATTCGTCTTGCTTGACTTTGCAGTCAAGGAAGTTGATTCATCAGAACTCTTATTCGATCTGTCGGGTGAACCCGAGGACAAAATCTTCTCCAGATATTCTCTGGCCTTCTTCCTCTTCTTTCGCAGTTTGTCTTTTTGCCCCTGAGAAAGCTTCACTTTCTTTTCTTGAACTTTAGGTTCTTGAACCTTCTGTTCTTTGGGCTTGACATTGACTGGAATCTTTGCCAATTTCTGAGAATTAACCCTCAATCTTTCATTTGATCTCCTTGGGCAATCCCTGGCAATGTGACCTTTGATTTGACAATTATAGCATCTTCTCGTCTCATATCTCCAACTCTGGCAGTTAACAGCAATGTGTCCTTGATAGCCGCATCTGTAACACACTTTGTTATCGTACCAATCACCATTTTCATACCAAACGCTCAGATCAAAGCACTGTTTGGCTTGGTGATACTCTTTTCTTCTCTTGATTGCTGGATTTGACTTTTGAGCACTGTGGTCCGACCTGCACCACTTATTACCAACAAATTTTGAGTTTTCATTTTTTACTTTTTGTAATTTTTCATTGCGATTGGATGATCGATCTGATGAACTTTTATTATCTTTTTGAACATTTTTCAAATTTTTATCTTTTTGTTTCTGTTCCACTTTCTTCTTCAAAGGTTTTTGCTTAGAGCATTCACCTTTTTCAGTTGATTGTAGAACAGTTTTCTGAAATTTTTCTTTTAATTTCAAAAACAATTTTTGTTTTTCAACTTTTTCATTTTCATCATCAGATTTCTCATCACAATCTTCAACTTTGACATTGTCAAAGTTTGTGACATCGTCACTTATTGGAACTGAATTGATAGGTTTTGGACAGGGAAAATTCAAACTGTCTAAGGAAGTCACAAAACCTTTCAATTTCTTCTCAAGTTCATCAATCTTGTTTCTTAAATTCTCAGCTTCATTTTCAAGCTGAGATATTCTTACAAGATGAGACTTGATTGATTTTTCATTTTCATTCTTCATGTTTTCAAGAACAGACTTTTCATGTTCCAAAACTTTTATCTGTTCTTGAAATTTTGTTTCATTTGCTTTCAAGTTTTTGTTCTCAAGCTTTATCCAGAAATCTTCATTTTCTGAAGATTCCTTTTTGTTTTCAAAATCTTTTTCTTTTTCTTTCAAAAACTTGTTTTCTGATATTAAACTGTTTAAGTCATTTAACAGTTTAACATTCTCAGATTTCAACTTCTCACAATTTCCCTGTAAATTTAGAATCTGTTTTTCATCAATTTGTTTCTCATTGTTCAACTTCCTGACTTCAGATGTCAAACTTTCCGCATCTTTCAAGAGTTTGTCATTCTCAGTCTTGAAGTTGTCACATTTTGAGCAACCTGTTTCATTCTTCACAGATTCTTCAGCCTTTAAAGCTCCTTCTTCCGATGAATGATCAAAGATAGGTGCGTTTTCTGCAATCTCTTTCTTTAACTCTGATTCAGGATTCACGGATACAGGTTTTTCAGATTCTACTTTCTCAATCTTGACCAATGGAACTTGTTCAATCTTCTCAGCTCTGATCTTTTCTTTAACAATGACTGCCTTTTGAATCTTTCGTTTTGCATCTTGTTTTTCTTTCAATTTTTCAATTTTATCGGCATAAAATAACTTTCCACTACGTTGATCAGATGGAAGTTGTTGTTTAAGATATTCAAGCTTCCGGATTTTCTTTTCATAATTGTCACTTTCTTCATCAGACGAATGATCAAAAATCGGAACTTTTTCAACAACTTCTTTTGCTGAGACTGTTTCTTCTTCTTGCTTTGTCGGAAAATACTATTGAGATTCATGATACACATATGCCAACAATTCCTCAAACTCCATGTTTTGATCTTCAAAGTTTCTCAAATTCACTTGCACTCTACTATTTTACCAAATTGATCACCCCTCAACAACACATGCACCACTTTGAATGAACACACAATGGCCGACAACACTGTTTGTAATACAAGAATTATTGGACCTATTAATTGTTATGTTCACATGAAAACTGACAACCTTGAATTTTCATGAACTCTGAATGGGCCTTGAAGTGGCGGCAACTTTAATTGGGCCTTTCAACCAATCTTTTACTGTGAATTGAGTTGAAAAGTCAGTAAGTCGTAATATAGAATTGTGCCGACAACTTGAATGAATTTGATAGGACCGCAAATATTAGTCTTTATCTAACACTTTGACTTTCACTTGTGAACATGGCCGACAACTTTAATTCATACATAGTTTTAATTGGACCTCACTTTGTCTCTTATGCAAACTCATAAATTCACAAGAGTGACATGATTTGTTTACATGCAAATCAATGATATAGATCTGATCACAACAATTGTATTACGTGAAATGATGAACCGATCACACTACCCAATGCACTTTCGATAAAATCACATGCACCACAAATAACAAGACCTGACTAATCACATGAATCAATGAACTTTTTTAAACGGTTCACACAACTTAATGTACAATCACGTGAAAATTAAAACACTTTCAAACTAGAAGCATATTTCAAACGGTCATGTCATGTTTAAACTATCATGTCCAGTTTCAAACGGTAATGGTCAATTTTAAACGATGGGATCAGTTTTCAAACGATGTGTCTACCTTTTTCAAACGAAGATTTCAAACGGAAAGTTCATTTTTCAAACGAGATGAATTTTTCAAACGACAGGAGCCGGTTTCAAACGATCGTTCAAACGGAACGGAAAATTTCAAACGGAAGATAACACTTTCAAACGATAGAACTGATTTTCAAACGGACAGTTACTGGGCTCGTTCAAACGGACAACAGTTTTTAGGCCATTTTGACCAGTTTTACGTTGAATTTTAAGCTGAAACTTCCAAGGGTTTTTCAAATATCAAAATCCGAACACAGTGTGAAACTTTGATCCGATTTCAACCGTAAAATTTATCAATTTTATGAAAGAAGGTGTAGAAAATCAGAATTTCAAGCTGAATATGGCAAGAACTCCTCGTCCTGAGCTCCGATACCAATTGTAGGATCAGTTTCGACCTGAATGAGTCGTTCGGAAGAGCTCTCGTACGTTTCAGAGGCGGAAACTAAGAAACGCACTAGTAAACAGCTTGAACTACACTTTAAACCTCTTTTATATTCGATTGACAACGTTTACAGTGAGAGGAAATACCGGCAGCACTTCGGTATCACTTGACCTGACCGTTACAAATGACAATGCTTGACACCTATTTATAGTGACATCCTACCGTTTGAACATCTTCAAACGGACACAACCTTCAAACGAAGACTGTTCAAACGGACACTACAATTCAAACGATTGGACCTCTAAACCTAGTCAACTTTTTCAAACGGTCACCATTAAATCTATTACAATATTCAAACAAAAGTCTTCAAATTGATTCTTCTCATTGGACCATCATAAGGATGCACCTTATTGGACCATATCTAAATTTGTCTTCATTCAACCTTATCTTTTACGAGACATTGTAGACTTCACATATGATGATGATGCAATGGATGGTGTCATCCTCAAGAATGATGACATCATTCTTGTTCCATACCGCAACGAAACCGAGACTCGATATTAAGATGAAGACGACAGATGACTGCACCAACAGGAATCTCAGGTTGTTGCAGAAGTCCTGAAGGCTTCTGGTATTCAGCTTTTACCTTGGCGCACGTTAAACACTTGCTAACAAAAACAGCAACGTCGCCTTTCATCCTAGGCCACCAATAATAATCCTTAAGGTCCTGGTACATCTTATCCGCTCCTGGATGCATAGAGCACCGTGATTTGTGAGCTTCATCAAAAATAACCTTTCTCAAACCACCAAACAGAGGAACCCAAATCCGTTTCATGAAACATAAAGTTCCTTCCTCGTTTGGCACTAACTGCTTCTCCATTCCACGGAGATATTCCTCTTCAATGTTCCTTTCTTTAAGAGCTTCTTTTTGCGCGGCACGAATGCGCAGAGAAAGATCTGTCTGGATAATCATCTCTAAAGCCCTAAACCTTATGGGCTTGATCCTTTCTTTTCGACTTAGGGCATCGGCGACCACATTCGCCTTCCCTGGGTGATACTTGATCTCGCAGTCGTAATCGTTCAATAATTCGACCCAGCGTCTTTGTCTCATATTTAGCTCCTTCTAGTCGAATATGTGTTGCAGACTTTTATGATCCGTGAAGATTGTACACTCCGTACCATATAAATAGTGTCTCCAAACCTTCAACGCAAATATCACTGCGCCTAGCTCCAAATCGTGCGTGGTATAATTCTTTTCATGAACTTTCAACTAACGTGACGCGTAAGCTATAACCTTCTGGCGTTGCATCAACACGCAACCCAAACCTTGACGCGAGGCGTCACAATATACCACAAAATCATCAGTTCCTTCTGGTAGCAATATAATCGGCGCATTGCAAAGCTTGTCTTTCAGTATCTGGAATGCTTCTTCCTGTTTGATTCCCCAATCAAACTTCTTATCCTTCTGCGTGAGAAAGGTCAATGGTTGAGCGATCTTTGAAAAATCCTCAATAAACCTTCGATAATAACCAGCCAAACCTAAGAATTGTCGAATCTCGGTTGGCGTTTTTGGAGTCTCCCAATTCTTGATTGCTTCGATCTTTGTGGGATCCACATGGATTCCATCTCCATTAACCACGTGTCCAAGGAATTGGACTTCGCGTAGCCAAAACTCGCACTTCGAGAACTTGGCATACAACTTTTCCTTCTTCAGCAACTCCAAAATGGCCCTTAAATGTTGTTCGTGTTCAGCCTTAGTCTTTGAATAGATCAAAATGTCGTCTATGAACACAATCACGGATTTGTCGAGATATGGCTTACAAACTATGTTCAACATATCCATAAAAACAGCTGGCGCGTTTGTCAACCCAAACGGCATAACCAAGAACTCGTAATGTCCATATCGGGTTCTAAAAGCAGTCTTGGGAATACTTTCCTCTTGTATTCTCAGCTGATGATAACCTGATCGCAAATCGATCTTAGAGTAGTAGCTTGAACCTTGCAGCTGATCGAATAAGTCATCAATCCTTGGCAGAGGATACCTATTCTTGATAGTCAACTTGTTCAACTCCCGGTAGTCAATGCACATACGGAAACTACCGTCTTTCTTCTTGACAAACAGAACTGGAGCTCCCCAAGGTGAGAAGCTTGGTCTTATGAATCCCTTGTCTAGCAACTCTTGAAGTTGTGTCGACAATTCCTGCATCTCAAACGGTGCAAGTCGATAAGGTGCCTTGGCTACAGGCGCGGCGCCTGGAACCAAGTCGATATGGAACTCCACTTGCCTTTGGGGTGGCAATCCTGGCAAGTCCTCTGGAAAGACTTCAGGATATTCCTTCACGACAGGGATGTCTTCGATCTTTGGCTCAGCAGCTTTCTTATCCACGATGTGTGCCAAGAAGGCAACACATCCCTTTTGTAAACACTTTCGAGCTTTCAGGTAGCTGATAATTCTTAAAGGTGTATCGTGCTTTTTTCCGTGAACCATGATCGTTTCTCCGTTTTCTGTTGGGATGCGTATGATCTTTTCGTGACAAATAATCTCAGCCTTGTTGCTTGACAACCAATCCATCCCTACTACCACGTCGAAGCTTCCCAACTTGACGGGTAGTAGATCCAAAGTGAACTCACGCTCTCCCAACTCGATTACACAACCTCTGACAACTTCATTAGCTTCAACTAGCTTTCCATTAGCCAGTTCAATTGAGTACGGAATATCTAACTTACTAGCGGCTACCCCAAGCATACTCTTAAATTCTAATGACACGAAGCTATAATCGGCACCAGTATCAAACAAAACGGATGCAAAGCGTTGGTTTATAGGAAATGTACCAATAACAACATTGGGATCCTGGCGCGCTTCCCACGCTCCGATGTTAAAGACTCTTCCTCGTGGTTGGTTCAACGTTGGGCATTCCCTCTTAAAGTGCCCAATGTCACCACAGTTAAAACAGCCCAGTTTTTGCCCATTACCACCTCCGTTCCCAGCTTGAGTGTTGTTTTGATTTCGATTCACATTACCGGCTTGATTTGCATTGTTCCCTCGGTTTCCATTGCCTCTATTATTCCCTTGCGAACGATTTCCATTACCACCACGGTTATTGTTCCTATTACCAAAACCTCCTTGGCCTCCCCGGCCAGCATTAACCCAGCAAGTATCCTTCAAATGGCCAACTTTTCCACAAGCTTCATATATCTTTGATCCACACCGGCCAGAATGATGGCGCTGGCATGTGTTACACTTGGGCAGTGTGCCCATATAACCTTTCCCTTTCTGCTCAACACCGGTTGCAGCCTTCGCCGGTGTGCTTGATTCTCCTATCTTGCCAGTATTGATTGTACCCTGCTTGAAGTTTGAGAATTTCCTTTTATTCTCACCAGACGACTCTACGTGAGACTCCTTCTTTTTCTGCTCAACATTCGAAAACTTGTTCAAGCGAATGGCCTCCTCAGTAAGTGCCACACTAAGATCAATGGCTTCCGTGATTGTCGCAGGATTGGAAGTAGTAACCATACTCATGATCTGAGGTGCCAATCCCCAGATAAAGCGCTCGATACGTTTGAATTCCGGTGTAACCATATAAGGCACCACATGAGACAAATCGTGGAACCTTTGAACATACTCTGCAATTTTGGGACCTTCCATTTTCAAGTGCCAGAATTCCGTTTCCAGCTTCTGAATCTCCGCGCGTGAGCAGTACTTTCTTCGCATGAGCTCCTTCAGCTCATTCCATATCATCGTATAAGCGGCAGCTTCACCAAGAGTTTGCACTTGTAAATTCCACCAAGATAGGGCTCCGTCCAGAAATAGCCCTGAGATGTAGGTCACCTGTTGCTCGGGAGCACATTTGCTCATTCTGAGAACAGACTCAGTCTTCTCTGCCCATCTTACAAATGCTACAGCACCTCCGGTGCCATCGAAGTTCACGGGCTTGCAGTCGAGGAACTGTTTGTAAGTGCACCCTGCACATACGTTAGAATATACAAATGGTATTAGCGAACGTGCTAAAAATATCCAAATGTATCGTAGTATGTCTCAAACGACTTAACATTACCATGGGGTGGATTGTTATTGTCGTTATTGTCGTTATTGTTTGAATTGCTTCCGCTACTTCCTCCTTGTGAGGCTGCATACTGTGCTATAGCGGCAGCAATGATTCCTTGGAGTTCTGCCTCGTTGGCAGGCATACGCGTCTCGCGTCTTGGAGGCATCTTCTAAAAGACGGTTCACGTTGGTCAGGTCATAGTAAGTGAAAGGCATACGTATGTAACAACAATATCCGACACATAACATCTCATGTTACAAATAAATCAAGCACATAACATCACATGTTATAAGCAATCAATCCAACATCACATATAATGAGAATACTGCGATTGCGCTACCATAAATCAAGACCACAATGTAAGGTTTACAAGTTCATAATTGTATCGTACATCTTCAGTGACTAAGGGCCACATCGCCCTAGTCCAAACTATCTAATCAGTGACAACAACAACCAATATACAAAACATCAAAAGTCATAATCATCAAAATGTGGTCTCCCAAAAAGCTGTGTAATCTGCACAATCACGGTCCTCTCATCAAAAGTCTACCTGCGTCGAATCAAAAGGCCTAAGCTGATGGCGGTGGAGGAGGGGGAAAACGAGAAAAGAGTAAACGTCGCATATGCAACCAGTCCTCCTCCATAGCGCGATGAGCGCGCATCAAGTATGCTATCTGTGACAACTCGAGTTTCCAAGATTCCTATTTCGCATTTGTTTCACGGTTATTGGTTGTTTAGTTATTTATTTGCACAAATAATTTGCTATGGAACTGTAACGTTTTGATACAATGAAGTGTATTGTGTGATTGTGCATGGTTATGTGTTAATTGTGAAAGACTTGTCAAACATTTGAACTTGGTGATGAAACTGTGAAATTGTTGTGAGATGGTGTACTTGTGTAAAAGTTAATACTTGAGGATGTAGTGAGTAATTAGTGAAATCCTAGAGATACTTAACCCTAATCCCTTTTCACTAATCATGACACAAAACAACACACGTATTTGCAATCCTCTGACCTTTCTTGGCAATCATCATTTCCATCACAAGCACAAGTCTACTGCATCAATCTTGATCTTGCAATCTAGTTAGAATCAATCTAAGGTAAATGGTTATTGATTGTTTGATTGTTTTCAATACTTGATTCTTGTGAATTCTTGTAAACCCTAGTTCTTCACATGCTAAGTTCTGTAATTGTTAATGTGATTCTGATTATTGTGGTTATGATGAATGATTAGTTGGATGCCGATAAGACTGTTCACATAATGATTGTTGTAATCATCGATTGGTTTCTTATGAATTCTGCAATATGTAAGATTGAATAGGGTTCCTGATCGTATGAAAAACTAAAACGTAACTGATACAATCTCAATGAAGTGAACATTCGTATGTTTGATTATTTGTCAGAGTTTTGTGAATGATATATCATTAGTCCGACCTTTAAATATATGTGTGAAAGTGTCCGAACTATTGGTAACATGCTTGTCCGACCCTTATGATTATTCAAGTCTGAGTTTTTAACAATGTATATGTAAGTCCGAGTTTTATATGCTTGATATATATCCGAGTTTCAATAAGGTCCGAATTATAATCATGAAGCCTTAGTCCGAATGTTTCTAATATGTAAACATGTGATCCGAAGTTTAGAAAGGACATGAAGTCCGACTTTTATATGTGGCAAATGATTCGACTTGTAACCCTAGTTAGGGGTCCGAGCTTTGTGTCTCAAATGTTGTCCGACCTTTAAACTTAAAGGGGGTTCGAGTTTTGTGAGCCACCCCTCTTGTCCGACTTTGTTTAGGCTCAAGGTGGTGGTCCGAGTTTTAAAGGGGGGACACCCCTGTCCGAGTTTTAACCCCCCCCCCCCACTTGGTCCGAATTTTGATAGGCCTCCCTTGTCCGACTTTCAATTGATAAGGAACTAGTCCGACTTTTTAAGCTACTAATTGGGTGATGGATGTAATTGCATGATGGTTAGATAATATATTGTTTAGTGACCAACAACTTGGAACAGATATACACATGGGTCTGACTTATGTTAACCTACAAATGCTGCTTTAGTTTAATGGAGTATTGATGTCCGGATAATGATAATGTTACCTGATGATTTCTTGATGGTTCCAATAACATACTTATGACTTTTGACTATTGAATGATTCTGTTACGTGTGTTCTCTACGCTAAGTGCGTAAATCTTGTCAAGTATGGAACCTCGTTAAACTTGTTAAACGCCGTTAGACGTGTTAATGGTTAATATTGTTCGAATAATCTGAGAAAGCTCTCATGTGAAGCATGGATTGCCTGACTTTGATTAATTGCTTGCGTGATACATGATAATTGTTTAAACACACTTCGTGACATAAATGGCAAGTGAATCATTACGAGTTTAACTGATTGAGTATACGTGCACTATAGGATTCAACTGATTGATTGGTTGTTTACGAGCACATAGATTAGCATACCAAGCAAACCAAGGTGAGTTCACACAGCCAAGGCATGGGGTTCCCAGGGTGGGAATGGGATTGATTTATTTATTTGTACTTCTCTAGATAATGGAACGTAGTGATATGATCCTCGGGTGAGGAAGGTGATTGGTTAAGATACTGCTAGACTAGTGATGCTTATAGAACTGATCTTCGCACACACGCCGGGGTTGGCTGCGATAATATGACTGATCTTCGCACACATGCTAGGGTTGGCTGCGATAATATGACTAATCTTCGCACACATGCCTAGGAAGGCTGCGAACTATACACTAAAACTTCGCACAGGTTCCGGGTGGCCGCGATACAAACATACCTAGTCTAGAATACTTGAGAACTTCCCTAATCTTCGCATACATGCCTAGGAGGGCTGCAATACGAACTATTACGACACATAAATTAACGAACGAATACAAGGCTTACTACACTATTACAATTACTGAACTATAAACTGTGAACTCGCTCAACTAGTTGTTGACTCTCTGCTGCATGCCTTGCAGGTCGTTAGATACATGGAGCTTGCACAGGGAGGAGCAGGTCGTTGTGGAGCATGGATCGTGGATGCCATGTTAAAACATTTAAACATTTGAACTATGATATACATTGGGTTTTCATACTTATGCTTCCGCTACACTTTGAAACTATAATTACGTTTTGAACACCTATCGTATTGAATGATTGGTTTGCATTTATTTTACTTGATATTAATTACATGTTCAATATGATTGGTGGCTTGATCCTGGTCAGTCACGCTCCCAAGCGGTGATACTCCGCGTCTGGATTTTGGGGGTGTGACAGATTGGTATCAGAGCCATTGGTTATAGAGAACTTGGTTTTAATATGGGAAAACGTTTTTATTAAAACCATACTATAACCAGAAACAGTGCTCTCAACGATCCACAACGACGCTTCGCTCCACGTGCAAGACTCGACATACTAGGTAATAAGGTTTATGTTTATTGCCTACATGCTAGAATTACATAGAACTTTGCTCGTGGTATGCTTAGATTACATTGCTCACTACTTGTTATTGCTTGAGAACACCTACGTGCTTACACTCTTCTGTCATCGCACTATTCGCGAACCTCTCTCACTTACGTTACATTTGCTATGAAGATCATGTCCGGACATATCAACATGACACAAGCCCAGTTGACGGCTCTCATTAACGAACGAATTGCTGCGGCACTTGCAGCCATACAAGCAGGAGGTCAACACGCTCAGTCACCTGCTTGCACCTTCAAAAATCTCAAGGATTGCCAACCTAGTACCTTCAGTGGAACTGAGGGGGTTGAAGGCCTCCTCCACTGGTTCGAAAGGCTCGAAACTGACTTCGAGGTGTGTGATTGCCCTGAGTCTCGTAGGGTAAAGTTTGCTTCTAGAATACTCGAAGGTGCTGCATTAACCTGGTGGGAAGCACAGGTTCAAATGTTAGGACTGGCAGCTGCTAATGCCACTCCCTGGAACGAGTTCAAGGACTTAATTAAGGAAGAGTTTTGCAGTCGTGAAGACATCCACAAACTAGAGGTAGAGTTCCTCAACCTAGAGATGGTGGGGTCTGAAATTGAAGTTTATACAAAGAGATCGAATGAATTAGCCACATTTTGTCCTACTATGGTAGACTCTCCCACCAAACACATCGAGTTGTATCTCAAGGGTCTGGTGCCCGAAGTTCAGAGTCATGTGGCCGCAACTAATCTCGGCACTATCCAGCAAGTCACTCGGCTTGCTCATCGTCTCACAGACCAGGCAGTGGAACAAAACAAACTACCGAAACGTGTTAAAGCTGATACTACATGTGCTTCTAGTGATAACAAACACAAGTGGGATGAAAACCTGAGCAAGGGATTAATTTTGGTCCAGCCTCTGACGCAGCAGCAAGAGATAGATGACTACCAGAGCCCCAGACAGCAGTTTTCTAGTAGTTATGGGCAGAAAAGATATCGAGGAATTCACCCATGGTGCAACAATTGTAACAGACACCACGGTGGCCAGTGCAACAAGGGTCGTTGCCAGCGGTGTCTTAAGAATGGTCATGAAGCTAAGGATTGTCGAAACTCACGTCCTATAACTCAAGAACAACAACGATCGCCTCAATCTTCACAGAACCAGCAACTGCAACTACCAGCTCCGCAGAACACACAGCAGCAGCTACAGCGTGGAAACCGGGGATGTTTCCAGTGTGGGGCTGAAGGTCATTTTAAACGCGATTGCCCTCAATTAAACCAGGACCAGACTCAGAACCACAACCATGGAAACAGGGGCGACAGTGGGGATAGCGTTAGGGAAACAATGACGCCGGGGCAGCGTGTACATGATTGGTCAGGGTGACGCAAGGAACAATCTTAACGTAATAATGGGTAAGTTCCTTCATGTCGACTTCTATGTTACTATATTGTTTGATTTGGGTGTGAATACCGATTGTATGTCTTGGAAAGTTAGTAGAATGTTAAAACGTACACCAACTCCCTTGAACACCCAACGTGTCGTAGTGATAGTTAATGGTAAAGGTCTAGAGGCCGTACATAGTTCAGGGTCGTAATCTTATCCTCGCTGGGTAGACGTTCCCTATCGACTTCATTCCTATAGGTCTGGACAGCACCTATAGCTCGCGCACCATATCGTTTAGCTCCAACTGAACTGGAGGAACTGTCAAAGCAACTACAAGAGCTCTTGGAAAAGGGCTTCATTCGTCCAAGCTCTTCACCTTGGGAAGCTCCAGTGCTATTCGTGAAAAAGAAGGATGGCACTTTCAGGATGTGCATAGACTACCGCGAACTGAACAAGGTCACAGTGAAGAACCGCTATCCTCTTCCTCGTATCGACGACTTATTCGACCAGTTGCAAGGGTCGAGTTACTACTCCAAGATCGATCTAAGGTCAGGTTATCATCAACTGAGAGTCCGGGATGAGGACGTCTCCAAGACAGCATTCAGAACTCGCTACGGTCACTACGAGTTTCTAGTCATGCCATTCGGGGTACTACAGACGATTCATCAAATACTTCTCGAAGATCGCACAGCCGCTTATTATGCTGACACAGAAAGGTGTCACCTACCGTTGGGGAGATTCCCAGGAAACCGCTTTTCAGTACTTAAAGGATAGACTATGCAGCGCACCTATTCTCTCATTGCCAGAGGGCACGGATGATTTTGTGGTCTGTTGTGGCGCATCGATACAGGGGCTTGGTTGTGTATTGATGCAGCAGGATAAAGTTATTGCCTACGCTTCGTGGCAACTCAAAATTCATGAACGGAACTACACGACGCACGGTTTAGAGCTGGGAGCTGTTGTTTTTGCACTTAAGATATGGCGACACTACCTGTACGGTACCAAGTGCACTATTTACACCGACCACAGGAGTCTCGAGCATATCTTCAAGCAGAAGGAATTGAACATGCGTCAACGACGATGGGTCGAGTTACTTAATGATTACGAATGCGCTATCAAGTACCATCCAGGCAAAGCCAATGTTGTGGCTGACGCTCTCAGTCGAAAGGACACTCTACCTAGGCGTGTACGAGCCTTGCAGCTCACTATTCAGTCTGATCTTCCTGCACAGATACGAAATGCTCAAGTAGAAGCATCGAAACCAGAAAACATCAAGGCTGAAGCCTTACGCGGCTCAAGGCAACGATTAGAACAAAGGGAAGACGACGCCTACTATGTAACAGGACGCATTTGGGTTCCACTATATGGCGGTTTACGAGAACTTGTGATGGATGAAGCTCATAAGTCTCACTATTCGGTACATCCAGGTTCGGATAAAATGTATCACGACATCAGAACTACTTATTGGTGGCCTAGCATGAAGACCCACATCGCTACCTACGTCAGCAAGTGCTTGACTTGTGCAAAAGTCAAGGCAGAATATCAGAAACCAGCAGGGTTACTTCAGCAACCAAAGATACCACAGTGGAAATGGGAGGAAATTTCTATGGATTTCGTTACTGGTCTGCCAAGATCCCAGCGTGGGAACGATACAATTTGGGTGATCGTGGACCGACTCACCAAGTCTGCTCATTTCCTAGCAATCAAAGAAACGGATAAGTTCTCCACCCTAGCAGACATATACTTGAAAGAAGTAGTCTCGAGGCACGGGGTGCCCACCTCTATCATTTCGGACCGCGATGCACGATTCACATCAAAACTATGGAAAGCTATGCACAAAGCTTTTGGCTCTCGCTTAGACATGAGCACAGCTTATCACCCTCAGACGGATGGACAGTCTGAGCGCACGATTCAAACCCTAGAAGACATGCTTCGGGCATGTGTTATCAATTTCGGCAACAGCTGGGAAAAGCATCTCCCTTTGGTGGAGTTCTCGTACAATAACAGTTATCACACCAGCATACAAGCCGCTCCATTCGAGGCATTGTACGGGCGTAAATGCCGGTCACCTCTCTGTTGGGCAGAGGTGGTGGATAGTCAGATTACAGGTCCAGAAATGGTAGTTGACGCTACCGAACGAATTGCACAGATACGACAACGCATGGCGGCAGCTCGTGATCGCCAGAAAAGCTACGCTAATAAACGCAGAAAACCGCTCGAATTCCAAGTTGGGGATCGAGTGCTACTCAAAGTCTCACCCTGGAAGGGTGTGGTTCGTTTTGGTAAACGAGGCAAGCTCAATCCACGGTACGTTGGACCGTTCGAAATCACTGAAAGAATAGGCCAAGTAGCCTACAGACTAAACCTACCAGCTGAACTCGGTGCAGTTCACAATGTATTCCACGTGTCGAATCTGAAGAGGTGTCTGTCAGATGAGACCCTCATAGTTCCTTTTAAGGAACTCACTATCGACGAGCGGTTGCAGTTCGTCAAGGAACCAGTTGAAATCACGGACCGGGATGTCAAGGTCCTCAAGAACACTAGAATACCTCTTGTTCGAGTTCGTTGGAACTCCCCTCGTGGCCCAGAGTATACCTGGGAACGAGAAGATCAAATGAAACTCAAGTATCCCCAGTTATTCGGAACCAATGCAACCACTACTAAGGCTGAAGCTACTACTACTGAATTTCGGGACGAAATTCCAAATCAACGGGGGGATGATGTGACACCCCAGGAAAACCAGTAAACGATATAACTTACCTAGCTTCCTCAGTAACCGCATGCTAAATTTCGGGACGAAATTTCTTTTAAGTTGGGGATAATGTGACAACTCGAGTTTCCAAGATTCCTATTTCGCATTTATTGCACGGTTATTGGTTGTTTAGTTATTTATTTGCACAAATAATTTGCTATGGAACTGTAACGTTTTGATACAATGAAGTGTATTGTGTGATTGTGCATGGTTATGTGTTAATTGTGAAAGACTTGTCAAATATTTGAACTTGGTGATGAAACTGTGAAATTGTTGTGAGATGGTGTACTTGTGTAAAAGTTAATACTTGAGGATGTAGTGAGTAATTAGTGAAATCCTAGAGATACTTAACCCTAATCCCTTTTCACTAATCATGACACAAAACAAAACACGTATTTGCAATCCTCTGACCTTTCTTGGCAATCATCATTTCCATCACAAGCACAAGTCTCCTGCATCAATCTTGATCTTGCAATCTAGTTAGAATCAATCTAAGGTAAATGGTTATTGATTGTTTGATTGTTTTCAATACTTGATTCTTGTGAATTCTTGTAAACCCTAGTTCTTCACATGCTAAGTTCTGTAATTGTTAATGTGATTCTGATTATTGTGGTTATGATGAATGATTAGTTGGATGCCGATAAGACTGTTCACATAATGATTGTTGTAATCATCGATTGGTTTCTTATGAATTCTGCAATATGTAAGATTGAATAGGGTTCCTGATCGTATGAAAAACTAAAACGTAACTGATACAATCTCAATGAAGTGAACATTCGTATGTTTGATTATTTGTCAGAGTTTTGTGAATGATATATCATTACTCCGACCTTTAAATATATGTGTGAAAGTGTCCGAACTATTGGTAACATGCTTGTCCGACCCTTATGATTATTCAAGTCTGAGTTTTTAACAATGTATATGTAAGTCCGAGTTTTATATGCTTGATATATATCCGAGTTTCAATAAGGTCCGAATTATAATCATGAAGCCTTAGTCCGAATGTTTCTAATATGTAAACATGTGATCCGAAGTTTAGAAAGGACATGAAGTCCGACTTTTATATGTGGCAAATGATCCGACTTGTAACCCTAGTTAGGGGTCCGAGCTTTGTGTCTCAAATGTTGTCCGACCTTTAAACTTAAAGGGGGTCCGAGTTTTGTGAGCCACCCTCTTGTCCGACTTTGTTTGGGCTCAAGGTGGTGGTCCGAGTTTTAAAGGGGGGACACCCCTGTCCGAGTTTTAACCCCCCCCCCCTCACTTGGTCCGAATTTTGATAGGCCTCCCTTGTCTGACTTTCAATTGATAAGGAACTAGTCCGACTTTTTAAGCTACTAATTGGGTGATGGATGTAATTGCATGATGGTTAGATAATATATTGTTTAGTGACCAACAACTTGGAACAGATATACACATGGGTCTGACTTATGTTAACCTACAAATGCTGCTTTAGTTTAATGGAGTATTGATGTCCGGATAATGATAATGTTACCTGATGATTTCTTTATGGTTCCAATAACATACTTATGACTTTTGACTATTGAATGATTCTGTTACGTGTGTTCTCTACGCTAAGTGCGTAAATCTTGTCAAGTATGGAACCTCGTTAAACTTGTTAAACGCCGTTAGACATGTTAATGGTTAATATTGTTCGAATAAACTGAGAAAGCTCTCAAGTGAAGCATGGATTGCCTGACTTTGATTAATTGCTTGCGTGATACATGATAATTGTTTAAACACACTTCGTGACATAAATGGCAAGTGAATCATTATGAGTTTAACTGATTGAGTATACGTGCACTATAGGATTCGACTGATTGATTGGTTGTTTACGAGCACATAGATTAGCATACCGAGCAAACCAAGGTGAGTTCACACAGCCAAGGCATGGGGTTCCCAGGGTGGGAATGGGATTGATTTATTTATTTGTACTTCTCTAGATAATGGAACGTAGTGATATGATCCTCGGGTGAGGAAGGTGATTGGTTAAGATACTGCTAGACTAGTGATGCTTATAGAACTGATCTTCGCACACACGCCGGGGTTGGCTGCGATAATATGACTGATCTTCGCACACATGCCAGGGTTGGCTGCGATAATATGACTAATCTTCGCACACATGCCTAGGAAGACTGCGAACTATACACTAAAACTTCGCACAGGTTCCGGGTGGCCGCGATACAAACATACCTAGTCTAGAATACTTGAGAACTTCCCTAATCTTCGCATACATGCCTAGGAGGGCTGCAATACGAACTATTACGACACATAAATTAACGAACGAATACAAGGCTTACTACACTATTACAATTACTGAACTATAAACTGTGAACTCGCTCAACTAGTTGTTGACTCTCTGCTGCATGCCTTGCAGGTCGTTAGATACATGGAGCTTGCACAGGGAGGAGCAGGTCGTTGTGGAGCATGGATCGTGGATGCCATGTTAAAACATTTAAACATTTGAACTATGATATACATTGGGTTTTCATACTTATGCTTCCGCTACACTTTGAAACTATAATTACGTTTTGAACACCTATCGTATTGAATGATTGGTTTGCATTTATTTTACTTGATATTAATTACATGTTCAATATGATTGGTGGCTTGATCCTGGTCAGTCACGCTCCCAAGCGGTGATACTCCGCGTGTGGATTTTGGGGGTGTGACACTATCTACTGCTCAGGAGTCCAAAAGCGAGCGGCAGAATCGGGGGACAGTGGACGTGGAGGGTGTGATACTGCAGGTGGGGTCTGGCAATGGCACGGTGGTCGCTGAGCTCTCTCCAGCTCCTGTATGCGACGGGTCAGTGCCTCCTGTTGTATCATGAAAGATGTGAGAATATCCTCCGTAGAATACCCCACGTGGTATGGGTGATACGGATCAGACGGTGGCATAATGGGGGGGCGTAGTCTAGAGGAATGGCGCACTAGGTGGGGTGAAGGATGGTACAGTAAATGGTGCAACAGTGGGAACAACAGTAGGATGAGAAATCTGGGGCACAAACTGGCCTCCTCCTGACACGTAAGATGTATGACCAAATGGTTGTCGTGATGAACCCTCCCCATGACGTGGTGGAGGTATGTCCTGAAGAAACGTGATAGGTAAGTCAGTGCGGCGAGCATCTGTGGTGTGTGTGGGAAGCAAAGGAACATCAATGGGAGCTGAAACAGGGGCTGAAACAGGGGCTACAGGGGGTGTAACTGGTATCACGAAAGGTGGGTAATCATCGTCATCATCTATCCACCCGTTGCGGGTGTAAGCGTATCGTGGATCGATATGGGTCGCAAAAGGTGCTCGGTTGAACGGTACCGGCACTAGATCAGGACGTGGTGCAACAACAGGATCCTCTAACAAAAGTGGAGCATCAACATGAGCATCGACAGCATGACCATCCACCAATGGTGGAGCAACAACAGGATGATCGTCAATAGGTATATCATCAACAAAAGGAGCAACAGCAGGTGCATCGGCATGAACAGGGTCATGCTCTAATGCGGGGTCAGGAGCAGCGACTGGCTTTGGGGCCACGACAGGCTCCAGATCAACAAACTCCATGTCAAAATCAGCTGGATCAGCAAACAAAGGATCGACAAGGGCTACAGTATCCTCCAGGGGCTGGTCTAAGTGTATGAACTCAATATCATGGTCAGGATCAAAACCAGGTGGAAAAATAGGATCTGGATCATCATCAACATCGTGATCAAACTCAAAGCTGTGTGCGGGAACAGGTACAGCTGATGACGCCATATCAGGGTCGACGTCATGTGAGTGGTGCTGCACTCCCTGAGTGTGCAAAGGTGCGGACGCCACATACTCAAAGGGGTCTGGAACAGGTGAATGAACAGGAGCCTCCTCTGTAGGAGCATCAGCAATGAGTAGGATATCATCAGCAGCAATAGGGAACTCACCCTCAAGGTCATCCTCAAGTGGGTCCTCCTCAAACAAATCGACGTCATCGTCGGAAACAATATCGAGGGGCATATCAACAACTGGATACGCAGCAAGGGGTACAGGAGCAGGGATCACCGCGAGTGGTAAATCCCCAGCGAGATGGCCATCAGCAGGCTCGGCTACGACGTCAGGCAGCGCAAAGGGCTGGAAGTCATCATCGTCTGTGCTAGTAGTATCGGAAGTGTGGACCTCATGCTCCGATGAAACTCTGTCATCTGATACTATCGCCATGGGATCCAGAGTTTCTGAAACTCCAGTATCCATCTGATGAGGAAGGCATGCTGTCTGTAACACAAACACACATATGCACAAACAATCAATCATATAATCAGATAAACATGTTAGTCACCAATATATTTCTTCCTAATCCCACTAGTCTAACCTCCCAGCCTCTCAGACTGATCCTCCTAGTCTCCCAGACTACCCTCCCAGCCTCTCAGACTGAACCTCCTAGTCTCCCAGACTACCTTCCCGGCCTTTCAGACTGAACCTCCTAGTCTCTCAGACTACCCTCCCAGACTGAACCTCCTAGTCTCTCAGACTACCCTCCCAATCTCTCAGACTGGACCTCCTAGTCTCTCAAACTAACTCCCTGGCCTCTCAGAACAAAACCTCCCAAATCTCACAGATTGGCCCCTCAGTCTACTTGACTGAATCCCAGGTCTCCCTGACCAACCTCCCAGTCGATAAGACTGAATCCCTGGTCTCCCTGACCAACCTCCTAGTCGATAAGTCTGAAACATAATTTTTGAAAAATGCTCATACTTTTGTTTGTAAAAAAACATTTTGTATCCTGGATCTGGACGTAATGTATGCAACGTAAAAATGTTTTCGTGAGAGCCCTAGTGATCATAGTCTAGACTCGAGAAGGAATCCTAGTTTGCTATGATCAAAGCTCTGATACCAAGCTGTCACACCCTGGCTTTGCGGAAGTGTGGGTTTATTTGGTGTGACTTCTTAATACCATAGCTTAACCACAACAAAGCTATATGAAAGAAAACCATGATGATCATCCATTGATTCAAGTTTTAAAATAAAAGTACGACAACATTGTTTTAAGAGTTGACACATGCATCGAGTTTACAACACAACAAAATAAAAACATTGTTCATAAAACAAACCACAAACATGAGATAAACACAGTTTAAGACTTGTGACTCGTCCAGGCAAAAGTCACAATCCCTAAACTTGGATGACATCACTTCTCCTACGCAGCATGAAAACATAGCATATCTCGCCAGATCCCTAATTCCCTGAAATACATGTAAGTTGAAAAATCAACAAAAGTTGAGCGAGTTCATGTAAAAGTGAGTATGTAAAAACCTTTGTAATATGTTTGTATGTATGAAAATCCCTGGTATGTAGTAAATAAGGATTAATGAGATCACCATTGGTTGGCAAGGCCAATGATATGTGTGAAGTGCTGTAGGAAGACTCAAACCTAGCAGATTTTTGCGTCGGGCTCAAAGTCACCCCGAGGTCCGTACAGTTGGGCCTGGAGTTGGGCTCGCTACACCCAGATAGATCTACCGCTAATGACCCTCGGTCCTACTATGAGGATTAATGGGCTCTAGTTTCCGCCTACCCACTCACAAGATCTAAGTAGTAACCCTCCTTACGCTAACCACACCATGTGTAATAGTATCCGTAATCATAGTAACATGTATTTCACCCCCGAAATATAAAAACTGAAAACAGTTAAGAGAAAAGGGGGACATGAACTCACAGAAGTGCGTCTCGAAATAGTCAATCCCAATCAACCTGCTGCGTGACGACCTACACGTACTAACTTCTATTAGACGGACGGTCGTTCCTTGGCTTAAGGTTTAACGTCTTTGGGAAATAGTTAGACAACTATTTCGTATTTACACTCCTTAATTATTTAATAAGTATTTTCCTTCCCAAGGATGGGGTTTTAATACATGTGCGTTTTTATAGTTCCGAAAATATATTCTTAAGTCTCACTTGTAAATATATTTTAAATCACTTGTCTAAAATATTCTGATTCCAAAATATACATATTTTTCCTAAAAATATTATATTTTATCTCATACAATTTCCAAAATAATACTTTAAAATACACATTTAAGAGTATTTTCCGAAAATACATAAGTTACATTTTAAGGTTCGCGTTGTAATAACAATACCGGTGTAACTTAGATATTTGTTTGTGAGGGCGTTGGTATTATCTTGGAGTCGTATTTTCATAATATTTCAAGTAATATTATTTTTACTCTAAAAATAATATATCTCTAGTTCACAAAATAATCATATCATCACACAAGCGTTTTACTATGAAATACATATTCTAGACATTTATTTAACAAGTTTTATTTACGAAAATCCACATCTGACGCTTGGTTATTTTGTAATAAAAATCATGACGAAGTTTATTTGGAAAAACAAGTTAAAAATATATTTATAACCACTTGTCACAAAAATATTTCTATGTGTTATATTCTTGGAAAAATTTCGCCAGAGTTTCCTCTGTAACTGGAGGTGGCCACGCTTACTAGCGTATCATTTTCTTTTCAAAATTCAACCAAACAATTAATCAATCATCCATATACAATATTTAAACATCAAACTTGTCAAAATAAGTATAAATCGCAAACTCATGAACTTGAATGTTGTGTAAAAATATGTAGTAACTTTCTAACATATTTAGTAGGTTTTATTAACCTTAAAAATAAAACTAGTTTCTTAAAAACTTTATTTTTAAGGAACTTGAAGTTTTACAACTTCTATTCAAGGTTTACAAAAATATTTCTTTGCCAAACTTTCTTGTCACACAAGTGTTTACACACTTGTTTATTCACTAAAATGTCTTTAGTTTATGTAAGATCTGGGTTTTTAACAAGACTTGCATTTTTCACTTGGTTCTTCCGAAAAACCACTTGTAGATCTTTAGATCTACTAGTTTAGAACCTTATTTTACAAGAAAAATTATAGTTACACAAGTTCATGTTTCATGATTGGAAGAGTTCATCATCTTTTACAACTTTTACATTAACATATTACTAGTTCATGTTCCATGAACATGATCTAGTGTGGTTAGATGATGATCCGTCCCACTACTAGCAACAAACAACATCAAATATTCACAACTGGACAAGATTTACATGATTTACACAACTAGTTACTCTTTATCCAACATATTCATCTTACTTTCAAGACTTTAAGTTATGATCTTGTGTGTTCTTGATTTTTAACCGTTAAATCACTTATTAACCACTTTAAACAAGAACAAGATGGTGTTTAGAGGCACTTACTACTAGCTCGAGGCTAGGGAAGAAACAAGACGTAAACAAGGTGGATAAAAGAAATATAGAGAGGTTCTTGAGCTAGAACCAAACTTGATGGTGGTGGTGGTGGTGCTAGTGTTCTCGGTCGAACACTCAAGGAGAGAAGAGAGAGAGAGAGAGTAATTTTTGGTTTGGTGATTTGTGAATGAATATGAAGACCTTGTATGTAAATTTATAATCCACTTTGTACTTTATCCATCAAATAAAATGCTAACTAGATATTAGACATGTTTGATTAAAATAATCAAGAAATTGTGGGGAGTGTCCCCACCCCATAACCGGTTCGAACTAAGGGGGGGTATGGTTGATTTGTAATGTTATAGTTAGGATCTAGTTAGTTTAGTTAGGATTTTAATTAGGTTATTAGTGTGTAGTGTAATATAAAGGGTGTTAGGGTGTTCGGGGTACCTAACTAGCTCAGAAAAGTATAAACAATGTCATTGACAATATTTTTATGTTCCGGGTAAAGTCCGGTTGTTCGGTTGGAATTGATCCGTTAAAGTGTCAAGTAAAGCTTTAAAGTGTCTTTTATAGTGTTTTTAGTGTCACAATAAATTCCCGACACTTTGGAAAGTGTCTAGTATTATTTTACCAAGTTTTTGCACTTTACTTGTTATGTTAAATGCTGAATTTTTGTATAAAGTGCAGAATTTTGTAATTAAAGCATGTTTTAGGCACATCCGGTCACTATAACTATCACCTAGTGACGCAGTTTTACAATCCTCACCTCCCTACACTCCCTACTAGTGTAGTAATCTATTCCCGGCTCATACTGGCCTTAGAGACAGTGTCTGTCTAGTGCTGGCAATGTCAGCATGTTTACTGGGTTATCCGTTCACTGTGCTAACTGTGCTTTTGTGCATCAAGTTTGTCACTATAGTTTTGTGTGTAATAAATGGAGTGACAGTAATACAGTATGATGCATGAATATGTATGTATCAGAAATCAAGAAGCAGTTTAACCACAATTGTAAGCAAGCACAGTTATTAAGCATTAATTAAATATTAATTAATTTGTATGGATACCTGGTTTGGTGAGGGTTGTCACACAAGCACCTCTATTTATAGCCTACACAGACGCCCGGACACGGCCCCGTGTCCATCCTCTTTCTCTTTCTTCATTAATTGCAATTTGTCTGTATTAGCTCCACACGCCCCCGTGTTCGCTAGGCATGGCCCCGTGTGTAGAAGCGTATCTGTACTATCAAGATTTGCAAGATTCTGCGAATCTTAGCGTTGACCACGGCCCGTATTGAGCTGGGCACGCCCCCGTGCTGAGAATAGAAGCTTCTATAACTTTGTCTTTTCTGCAGGCAACTGGCCACGCCCCCGTGTCCGCTGGGCGTGGGGCCGTGGTCAGCCTTCTGTTTCTTTGTTTTTGCTTGGGACGATGATGTCGAGGGGTCGGGCATGCCACGTTTATCCCTTTTCTTGTAGTTATGTTAGATTTGCTGCATATTTGTTCCTTTTGTTCATTTATGCTCATTTAGTCCTGAAAATACAAAAGGAAGACAAAAGCACACTTTTTCTAACATTAGTACTAAAAAGGGTTAGTTTTATGCCTCAATTGATATAATTTATATGTTGCATTTTACACGCATCAGCTTGACACTCATAATTAAGCATGTTTTTAGGTATTCCAAGTGTATCAAAGGAGTGTATGAGTATAATGCACGTATAATATATAATTTCAAGTATTTCAAGTGTCGGTTTTTGCGTATAAACATGTATTCGAGATTGTAGCTTATAACACAAGTATGTAACATGTATAAGTATAAAAATGAATTCCATTACGATAAAAGTCTCATATTACAAGATTGGAAAGGAAATACGAATACGATACGATCACAAGTTTTCAAAAATAGAAATACTAATACACCTTCTAAATAAGGAAAGTACAGAAGCGTTACAACTGTTGGTGCATCCGTCTGTCGACTGCGTCTTGTATCGAGTCTTACGTGGTATAGGATAGTTCAGGGCACGAAATCCAAGAAACATGTATTAGAAGTGATTTCGCCCCAAATGACATGTGGTCATTTGGAGCGAAATCTCTTGATAATCCTGATTTCGCCCGAAAGCGTTGAGTCCTGATTTCGCTCATGTGGTAACTTTGTAATTTCGCTCTTGTGAACATGGCATGTAGCAGCGAAATTTGATACACTATATATATGGGGTATCAGGAGCGAAATCATGGATATAGTTCTAGGTGTTGTCTTCCGGTAAGCCACGAAGTGTTGCCGAAGTGTTGTCAGAGCTTGTAATAGTTATCAAGATCAATAATACAACAGTTAAAAGTGAATATGGCTGAGATTGCACCAAAACATTAGTTTCCGCCTCTTGTTTTGGATAGGAATTCTTTTGATCGACTCATTCAGGGCCGAAAACGATCCTACAAGTGGTATCAGAGCTCAGGAGGAAGAGTTCTTGCCATTTCAGCTGCATATTCTGATTTTCTACACCTTCTTTCTAAATTTTGAAAATTTTTCTCGGTAAAATCGGCTCAATTTCATACACAGCACTCGTAATCATGTATTAATAAACCCTTGAAAGTTTCAAAACTAAAATCGACCAAAAACTTAGTTTTTTTTAGGTTTTGCTCGTGGTGACTCGTGAAAATGATGACGTCATAACTAAGTACTGAAGATAAAAAGAAATATAGGGATGAGAAATTGATGGTAAGTCTGCTTCAGCAAGCGATAAAAGAAGATATTTTGATACTGCTTCAACATGATGGAACTGCTTATTCAATTTGGACAGAATTGGAAGCAAAATTTGTTGGAAGTGATGATATGCTCAAAAACAAAATGTCTCTCATGAAGAAAGAATTTGATCTGTTTCGTGGTTTGAATTCTGAGAACACCAAGCAAATTATCGAGAGATATTGTAACTTGGTGAGAAATATGTCGAAACTTGGTATTAAAAAGGATACTGATGAATTGATTGAAAAACTTGCAGATGCGCTACTTCATGAAATCTGGGGAACTTTTCCGATGATGCTGAGATCCAACTAAAAAGATTATAAAAAGATGACACTGGGAGATTTCATCAAACACCTGAAAGCTCAAGAGATGGAGCAGAGAAAGATCGCCAGGATTAAGAATTATGATGGAGAACAGGACATCAGCTTGTATTACAAAAGTGGTGTTACTGGAACGACAAATCTTTCTCCAAAAGTTGAAACTGCTTTCAGTGTGAAAGACTCTTCTGAAAAGAAATCTCAGGGATCAAGCAGCACAAGATTTTCATCATTCGATCCAAACATTTCTGCAACAAAGAACGAAAGAAAACTTCAATGCAATATTGTATTAAATATTGAGAGTGATCAAGATTATTATGAAGAAGTTGCTAAAAATCAAATGTCTTTGTTGGGAATGGTTTTAGAGACTTATAGTATTTTTGTGGCCGGAAAGATCGGTAATCCAATGCGAACGAAAGAGGATTACGATCAAATTAATGCCGAAGAAATGGAATTGATGGATATTAAATGGTGCATGGCCAGTGTTTTGAGACGAGCCGAAAAGTTTAAACAAATTACAGGCCGAGATGATTTTCGGGAGGCTCATGTTTCACCTTTAGGTTTTGATAAGACTAAAGTTACTTGTTTTCGTTGCAGGGAAAAGGGGCATTTCAAGAGAGAGTGCACAAATCGGGAAGCAAGTGGAGCTCAGAACCCTTTCGGAAACAACGATTGTTGGATCTGAGTTTCCTTTTGATTGTATTTTTGTTTGTAAAATAAGATGGAAATGAATGAGTGTGCATCGGAAATTAAGATGAACACAAACTTTATATACAATCAAATGAGAGTAATACTTTAATCAAACATCTTTACACAAAGAACCGAATGATTGAATTTATTTCAAACACGATTACAATGATGATGTATGAATGCAAACTCCCCCTCAGCCCGAACTCAGTAGTTTGTTCGTGCAAAGAAGACGAATGATGTGAAGAGCTAATAGAACAGTACAAAGTACTGTACTATTTATAAGCACTTGCAAACTACTGAGCATCTTTAGCTGACGTCACCATGAAAGTGACATCTAACCTCCTAACAAACTCTAACCTCTGATCTATACAGACACTGCTTGTGTTAACTACTGTTATTACATTCTATTACAAACAGACTTTAGAACTACTGCTGCAACCTTCTACTGCTGTGAACCCAGCAGCACTTATCCGGATCAGCAGTGCTTGACTCAAGGCAGTAGATTGAATCAGCAGGACTTGAGCCTTCATCAGTGTGACAACCCTTAATTTACATGTATTCCGTACAATTTATTTAATAATAATTTAAGTGCTTGGTAACTGTGTTGAAATATTTAACTGCTCTCTGATTACTGAACTATACTTACATGTGCGTGTTAGCATTCTGGTAGTATACAGAAAAGTCACTAAATGGTCCGGTATATTTTCCTATGTGTTAGGAATTTATTTCGTTACAAAAAAAAAATATAAATAAGACACTTTACGATACAATTAAGCACTTTAACGGAACAGTATCCGACCGAACAACCGGACATTACCCGGGACACCAAATATTTGTCAAACACGTTATTTTATTATGTATGGCTAGTCATGATCCCCGTATGCCGTAACACCCACTTAAATTCAATTTACTACACATAAAAGTTCATACTTACAATCTTACTATCCTTTGCATTTTAGTTACACATTTTGCAATTAGACCCCCCCCCCAACCGAATTCTTGGCTCTTGATGGACCCCACCATATCAACCTCCCATACTTCAAATATATGTATTGATTTTATGGCATTTATTTATTGGATGTTTACTTGTGTATCTAAACATAATATATGAGAGATCTTATAAGGACATGGCACTAGATTTATCATAATATCACCTCCACCATTTCACTCAACCTCTCACTTCTCTCTCTCTCAAAATCGGCCAGACCTGGGCTGCCATCACCACCACCATATCACCCTCATCCTCCTCCATTTTGAAGCTTCATTCAAGCTTAGAAGGTGATTCTAGGAAGCTTGCAACTTGTGGAGCTTCAAAGGGCCTTGTTTCTTGCTTTCTCATCATCATTTTCACCATCATCTTCAAAGTGTTCTTCCCTAGCTTGAAAGCTAGTTGTAAGATTCTGATTTACCCTTGTTCACTTCACATTTTAATGGTTACAAGTTGTTGTTTATTGATTCTCACTATAACACCTTTAATCATAAACAAAAATCATGTTCTTGAAACTTAAAATTTATGTAAACCTGTTGGATAGATGTTGTATAAGACATGCATGGCACTTGATCATTGTTTACTCGAAATTTATATTGTTATTCTGCTGTGCATATGTGGATTGTCGCTTATTATGATTATCGGAACCGAAATAACTCACTAAAGTTTGATAGAAAGCTGAAACAGAAGCTGTTTGATTTTTACAGCCAACTTCAGTTGGCTGTAACCGGAGTTTAACTCAGCGAAAAATGTATTTTCTGAAGTCTAAAACGTACCTTTTCGAAATACCGTTCCAACTGCTCTGGATTCATAATTTTTCGACATCGTTTACTATTTTAAATGGAATTTCTCGTAACAGCGCGCTGGGCTGTCTAGTTTCAGCTGAAAATGCAGGTCACGATTTCTGTTATATCTAAGGGGTTATTGGGACTTAATTTACGAAATTTAAACTGGAGAAAATATGCGAGTAAACTGAAATTCTCCAACTGGAATCACCTCATTCGGAGACTCGGTGATTTTGGAATAAAATAAACAATGGGCAGGGGTAAAATGGTAACAAATCAGACCACTGTTCATTGCTGGAATTTTTATGAACAATCTGTAAACATTTAGACCTTGAAAATTTTACAGGAACATAACGAGACTTTTTCACATGTCATATATTTTTCTGGGAATTTATTGTGACCTGTAACTATTTTATTAAAATGTCCGAAAACAGCCCGGTTTTGAATATTTATGCTGAATTGACATAAGTTGTGACTTGCGTGTCTAAATGTCGAGTATGCTATCGGTGAATTATCTAACATGTTATATGTGTTACGTGCAATATCGTATGTTTGTTTATGAGTGGGGAATGGATGGGAAACTTAGAGGGGCATAAACCGTTAAAACAATGCATGTTGTGTGATAGATACGTGTAGGAACTTTGTATTCTATTTGAAAGCCACTAAATGACTAACTGGTAAATTATATTAGGACGTGATTGACCGACCTTGACTGTTAGCTATATTTGAGAATCTAACCGAGCGAACCGAGGTGAGTTCACACTCTTTTTAAGGCATGGGATTCCCAGGGGTTTGGGAATGGGATTGATTAACTACTTGTACTATCATTACTATTAAACTACTTTTTACTGTCCTCGGATTGAAGGGCACGTACGTAAAACCTACGTACACGATCATAAGACCATCAACTCTATCACTTTAAGTCCCTCATTTATCGACTTAATCGCCGAGGCCTATGGCGAGTGGGTCATTAGTTAATAGCGCTATTAGGTTTAACAAACCTCACACCGTGCCAGTCGGACGGGCGTGTACTAATGGACTATGGGCAAAGGGTCAATGCTGATAGACATTGACTTAGGGCACCTCTTATATTTTCGTAGCAGTCGATACGCGTGGTCTAGTAACACATGGGAAACCCCCACTAATCTTCGCAAACATGTCAGAAAGACCGCGATGCAAACTCATACGATACATGGTTTTCAAAACGAACAAATGATTTACGAAACGAATGCTATAACTAAACAACCAACTGTGAATTCACTCAGCTTTGTTGTTGACTCGTTGTTACATGCCTTACAGGTCGCTAAATGCTTGGAGCTTGCACGAGGAAGGAGTCGTTGTGGTGTACGGACGGTTATGTCCCGTGTTTAATATATAATCCTTATGAACTTATTAAACTTGCGTTTGAAACTTTAACTTGAACTATGGACTATGTTTTGAACTTATGTTTTATGCTTCCGCTGTTAAACTAAAATCGGTTTACTTCCTTTTGGTCACCAATCGTATTGTGTTTGGTTTTATTTACTTAATTATGTTGTTCGATATGATTGGTGGCTCGATCCTGGTCACGTCACGCCTCCAAGCGGTGGTACTCCGCATGGTGGATTTTGGGGGTGTGACAGATTGGTATCAGAGCCATTGGTTATAGTGAACTTGGTTTTAAAAAAGGGAAAAGCTTTTCGATAAAACCAGACTATAACCTGTACAGTGCTCAACGATCCACAACGACGCCTCGCCTCACGTGCAAGACTCGACACAATAGGTGGTATGATTTATGTTATATTGTCGGTTAGATAGCTCACACTGTGCATTAGTTAACGTGATAACTGCTACTTGAACCTTGTATGCTTACTCTCTACTGTCGTCCCACACTTACGCACTTTCACGACACTTTCCTCACTTACGTTGCTTCGTTATGAAGATCATGAGCGGACGCGGAGGACGTATCAACCTTACTCAAGCCCAGTTGACGGCTCTGATCAACGAACGAGTTGCTGAGGCACTCGCAGCTGTTCCTGCAGGAGGTATAACCTGCTACTTCGACCTATCTTAGGACGTTTAGATCTTACCTTCGCAAACCTACCCTCGTGCTTAACCTTGTCATTTATTCTCGCACCACAGGTCAACATGCTCAGCCTCCTGTGTGCACATTCAAAACCTTCATGGATTGCCGACCAAGCACTTTCAACGGCACAGAAGGTGCTGTAGGCCTTCTCCACTGGTTCGAGAAGCTCGAGTCTGTTTTCGAGATGTGTGATTGCCCGGAAGATCGTAAGGTGAAGTATGCTACTGGAACACTCGAAGGAGCTGCGTTAACCTGGTGGAAAGCACAGGTCCAATTGCTTGGGTTGGCGGTTGCTAACGCCACCCCATGGAACGGCTTCAAAGAACTGATTAGAGAAGAGTATTGCAGTCGTGACGACATCCACAAGCTAGAGGTGGAATTTTTCAACCTGAAGATGACGGGGTCTGAGATTGAGGCGTATACTAAGAGGTCAAACGAATTGGCCATCCTGTGTCCTACTATGGTGGACCCTCCTTACAAACGCATTGAGCTGTACCTTAAGGGCTTGGTGCCAGAAATTCAAAGCCACGTAACCTCAGCTAACCTTGGCACCATACAGCAAATCGTCAAGTTGGCTCACCGTCTCATTGATCAGGCAGTTGAGCAGAACAAACTGCCCAAACGTATTAGCGCCACTACTTCTGATGCTCCCAACGACAACAAGCGAAAATGGGATGAAAACTCCAGTAAGGGTTCTGCTTCGGTTCAGTCTCAACAGAGAAAGACTGATGGCTACCAGAGTCCTGGTCAGCAATCCTCCGGTAATCAAGGACAGGGTGGGTATCGAGGAAACCGCCCGAAGTGCAACAAATGTAACAGACACCATAGTGGTCAATGCAACAAAGGTCGTTGTCAGAGATGTCATAAGTTGGGTCATGAAGCTAAGGATTGCAGGAGCCCGCGTCCTGCGAGTCAGAATCGCCAACAACAACAAACCCCACAGAATCACCATCAGCAGCAGCAGGGAAATAAAGGATGCTTTCAGTGTGGCGCTGAAGGCCACTTTAAGAAGAACTGCCCCCAGCTGAACGAAAACCAGAATCAGAACAACCCAAGAAACGGGAATCATAATGGGAACAACAATGGAGGCAACAACGGGGGTAACAATAATGGCAATGGCGCCCAGGGTCGTGTGTTCGTGATTGGTCAGGGAGAAGCAAGGAACGATCCCAACGTTGTGATGGGTAAGTTTCTTCTGGACGACTTCTTTGTTACTGTTTTGTTTGATTCGGGTGCCGATACTAGTTATGTGTCCGTAAAAGTTGGCCAAATGCTTAAGCGCACTCCAACACTTCTGAACACCAAACACACGGTAGAACTAGCTAACGGTAAAAGTCTTGAAGCCACACACGTAGTTAAAGGTTGTAACCTTGTCTTAGCTGGTCAGACTTTCTCTATCGATCTTATTCCTATCACACTGGGTAGTTTCGACGCCGTTATTGGGATGGATTGGCTATCTCATCATCAAGCGGAGATTGTTTGCAAGGAGAAAATCATCCGCATTCCTCGTTCTGGTGAAGAACCTCTTGTGATTCGTGGCGACAGGAGTGGTGCTGTCGAAGGCATCATCTCTTTCCTTAAGGCCCAGAAGTGTTTGCGAAAGGGCCACACTGCCATTCTAGCACTCGTTACCGACACATCAACGGAAGAGAAGAGAATTGAAGACATACCTGTTGTACGCGATTTTCCTGAGGTATTCCCTGAGGAATTACCTGGTCTTCCTCCTCACCGCCAAGTTGAATTTCAAATCGAGCTAGCTCCTGGAGCAGCGCCAGTAGCTCGAGCACCATATCGTCTAGCTCCATCAGAACTCGAAGAACTGTCCACACAACTACAAGAGCTCTTGGAAAAGGGTTTTATACGTCCTAGCTCTTCGCCCTGGGGAGCTCTAGTACTATTCGTAAAGAAGAAAGATGGTACTTTCAGAATGTGTATTGACTACCGCGAACTCAACAAGGTGACTGTGAAGAATCGTTATCCTCTTCCACGTATTGACGACTTGTTCGACCAGTTGCAAGGGTCGAGCTATTACTCCAAGATTGACTTGAGATCGGGATACCATCAGCTGAGGGTCCGAGATGAGGAAGTCTCCAAAACAGCATTCAGAACTCGTTACGGCCATTATGAGTTTCTGGTTATGCCATTCGGGCTGACGAATGCACCAGCGGTCTTCATGGATCTCATGAACCGAGTGTGCAAGCCTTACCTGGATAAGTTCGTTATTGTGTTCATCGACGATATCCTGATCTATTCTAAGAGTCAGGAGGAACACGAGCAGCATCTACGACTTATGTTGGAACTTCTTCGAAAGGAGCAATTGTATGCCAAGTTTTCGAAATGTGACTTCTGGCTTCGCGAAGTCCACTTTCTAGGCCATGTGGTAAACAAGGATGGGATTCATGTGGATCCATCTAAGGTTGAATCGATCAAGAATTGGCCTGCACCCCGCACACCAACAGAGATCCGCCAATTCTTAGGTCTGGCAGGATATTACAGAAGGTTTATCAAAGATTTCTCAAAGATTGCGCAACCTCTCACTTCACTGACTCAGAACAGTGTTACCTATCGTTGGGGTGATGCACAGGAGTCCGTATTTCAGCACTTGAAAGATAGACTCTGTAGCGCGCCTATCCTCTCATTGCCTGAAGGCACAGATGATTTTGTGGTTTATTGCGACGCTTCCATCCAAGGACTTGGTTGTGTGTTGATGCAACGTGACAAGGTCATTGCCTACGCATCGCGCCAACTTAAGGTTCACGAAAGGAACTACACTACGCACGACTTGGAATTGGGAGCAGTTGTTTTCGCGCTTAAGATATGGAGACATTACCTGTACGGTACCAAGTGCACCATTTACACCGATCACAGGAGTCTCGAGCATATTTTCAAGCAAAAGGAGTTAAACATGCGTCAACGTCGATGGGTCGAACTCTTGAATGACTACGAATGCGCGATCAAGTATCATCCGGGCAAGGCCAATGTTGTGGCTGACGCCCTCAGCCGGAAGGATACTATACCTAGGCGTGTACGTGCGTTACAGCTTACCATCCAATCCAACCTTCCAGCTCAGATTCGTGATGCTCAGGTTGAAGCATTGAAAGCAGAGAACATCAGGGCTGAGTCCCTACGAGGATCGAGGCAACGGCTAGAACAAAAGGAAAACGGCGCCTACTATGTTAACGGACGCATCTGGGTTCCGCTGTATGGAGACTTACGCGAGCTTGTGATGGATGAAGCACATAAGCCTCGTTATTCAGTACATCCTGGTTCGGATAAGATGTACCACGATCTAAAGACTACATACTGGTGGCCTGGTATGAAAGCCAGCATAGCGACCTACGTTAGTAAATGCTTGACTTGTGCTAGAGTCAAGGTCGAATACCAGAAACCATCAGGCCCACTTCAACAACCAGAGATCCCGAAATGGAAATGGGAGCAAATTTCCATGGATTTCGTTACCGGCCTGCCCAGATCTCAACGCGGAAATGATACCATTTGGGTGATCGTGGATCGACTGACCAAGTCTGCACATTTTCTGCCTATCAAAGAAACGGATAAGTTTTCTACTCTAGCGGACATCTACCTAAAAGAAGTGGTATCAAGGCACGGAGTGCCAACCTCCATCATTTCTGATCGTGACGCGCGTTTTACCTCTGAACTATGGCAAGCTATGCATAAGTCTTTTGGCTCACGATTAGACATGAGCACCGCTTATCATCCACAAACGGATGGGCAATCTGAACGCACCATTCAAACCCTTGAAGACATGCTTAGAGCATGTGTAATCGATTTTGGTAATGGCTGGGAAAAGCATCTCCCATTAGTGGAGTTTTCATACAACAACAGTTACCACACCAGCATCCAGGCCGCTCCATTTGAGGCATTGTATGGACGAAAGTGTCGATCACCTCTTTGTTGGGCAGAAGTTGGTGACAGTCAAATCACTGGTCCAGAACTTGTGGTAGATACCACCGAGAAAATTGCTCAGATACGACAGCGAATGGCGGCAGCTCGTGACCGTCAGAAAAGCTATGCTGATAAGGGAAGAAAACCACTCGAGTTCCAGGTTGGGGATCGAGTGCTACTCAAAGTCTCACCTTGGAAAGGTGTAGTCCGCTTTGGCAAACGAGGCAAACTCAATCCGCGTTATGTCGGACCATTCGAAGTCATTGAGAAAATTGGCAAAGTCGCCTACAGGTTGGATCTACCTGAAGAACTCAGCGGAGTTCACAATGTTTTCCATGTGTCGAATCTGAAGAAGTGTCTGTCAGATGAGACCCTCATAGTTCCTCTGAAGGAACTCACTATCGACGAACAGCTGCGATTCGTCGAGGAACCAGTAGAGATTACGGATCAAGAAGTTAAGATCCTCAAGCATACCAGGATACCTCTGGTCCGAGTTCGTTGGAATGCTCGTCGTGGCCCAGAGTATACCTGGGAACGAGAAGACCAAATGAAACTCAAGTATCCCCAACTGTTTAAGAAAAACGCAACCACTACTGAGGCTGAAGCTACTGCAGAATTTCGGGACGAAATTCCAAATCAACGGGGGGATGATGTGACACCCCAGGAAAATCAGGAAAACAACGCAACTTAACTAGCTTCCTCAGTAACCACGCGCTAAATTTCGGGACGAAATTCTCTTAACAGGGGGAGAATGTGACAACCCTCAATTTACATGTATTCCGTACAATTTATTTAATAATAATTTAAGTGCTTGGTAACTGTGTTGAAATATTTAACTGCTCTCTGATTACTGAACTATACTTACATGTGCGTGTTAGCATACTGGTAGTATACAGAAAAGTCACTAAATGGTCCGGTATATTTTCCTATGTGTTAGGAATTTATTTCGTTACAAAAAAAAATATAAATAAGACACTTTACGATACAATTAAGCACTTTAACAGAACAGTATCCGACCGAACAACCGGACATTACCCGGGACACCAAATATTTGTCAAACACGTTATTTTATTATTTATGGCTAGTCATGATCCCCGTATGCCGTAACACCCACTTAAATTCAATTTACTACACATAAAAGTTCATACTTACAATCTTACTATCCTTTGCATTTTAGTTACACATTTTGCAATTAGACCCCCCCCCCAACCGAATTCTTGGCTCTTGATGGACCCCACCATATCAACCTCCCATACTTCAAATATATGTATTGATTTTATGGCATTTATTTATTGGATGTTTACTTGTGTATCTAAACATAATATATGAGAGATCTTATAAGGACATGGCACTAGATTTATCATAATATCACCTCCACCATTTCACTCAACCTCTCACTTCTCTCTCTCTCAAAATCGGCCAGACCTGGGCTGCCATCACCACCACCATATCACCCTCATCCTCCTCCATTTTGAAGCTTCATTCAAGCTTCGAAGGTGATTCTAGGAAGCTTGCAACTTGTGGAGCTTCAAAGGGCCTTGTTTCTTGCTTTCTTATCATCATTTTCACCATCATCTTCAAAGTGTTCTTCCCTAGCTTAAAAGCTAGTTGTAAGATTCTGATTTACCCTTGTTCACTTCACATTTTAATGGTTACAAGTTGTTGTTTATTGATTCTCACTATAACACCTTTAATCATAAACAAAAATCATGTTCTTGAAACTTAAAATTTATGTAAACCTGTTGGATAGATGTTGTATAAGACATGCATGGCACTTGATCATTGTTTACTCGAAATTTATATTGTTATTCTGCTGTGCATATATGGATTGTCGCTTATTATGATTATCGGAACCGAAATAACTCACTAAAGTTTGATAGAAAGCTTAAACAGAAGCTGTTTGATTTTTACAGCCAACTTCAGTTGGATGTAACCGGAGTTTAACTCAGCGAAAAATGTATTTTCTGAAGTCTAAAACGTACCTTTTCGAAATACCGTTCCAACGGCTCTGGATTCATAATTTTTCGACATCGTTTACTATTTCTAAATGGAATTTCTCGTAACAGCGCGTTGGGCTGTCTAGTTTCAGCTGAAAATGCAGGTCACGATTTCTGTTATATCTAAGGGGTTATTGGGACTTAATTTACGAAATTTAAACTGGAGAAAATATGCGAGTAAACTGAAATTCTCCAACTGGAATCACCTCATTCGGAGACTCGGTGATTCTGGAATAAAATAAACAATGGGCAGGGGTAAAATGGTAACAAATCAGACCACTGTTCATTGCTGGAATTTTTATGAACAATCTGTAAACATTTAGACCTTGAAAATTTTACAGGAACATAACGAGACTTTTTCACATGTATATATTTTTCTGGGAATTTATTGTGAGCTGTAACTATTTTATTAAAATGTCCGAAAACAGCCCGGTTTTGAATATTTATGCTGAATTGACATAAGTTGTGACTTGCGTGTCTAAATGTCGAGTATGCTATCGGTGAATTATCTAACATGTTATATGTGTTACGTGCAATATCGTATGTTTGTTTATGAGTGGGGAATGGATGGGAAACTTAGAGGGGCATAAACCGTTAAAACGATGCATGTTGTGTGATAGATACGTGTAGGAACTTTGTATTCTATTTGAAAGCCACTAAATGACTAACTGGTAAATTATATTAGGACGTGATTGACCGACCTTGACTGTTAGCTATATTTGAGAATCTAACCGAGCGAACCGAGGTGAGTTCACACTCTTTTTAAGGCATGGGATTCCCAGGGGTTTGGGAATGGGATTGATTAACTACTTGTACTATCATTACTATTAAACTACTTTTTACTGTCCTCGGATTGAAGGGCACGTACGTAAAACCTACGTACACGATCATAAGACCATCAACTCTATCACTTTAAGTCCCTCATTTATCGACTTAATCGCCGAGGCCTATGGCGAGTGGGTCATTAGTTAATAGCGCTATTAGGTTTAACAAACCTCACACCGTGCCAGTCGGACGGGCGTGTACTAATGGACTATGGGCAAAGGGTCAATGCTGATAGACATTGACTTAGGGCACCTCTTATATTTTCGTAGCAGTCGATACGCGTGGTCTAGTAACACATGGGAAACCCCCACTAATCTTCGCAAACATGTCAGAAAGACCGCGATGCAAACTCATACGATACATGGTTTTCAAAACGAACAAATGATTTACGAAACGAATGCTATAACTAAACAACCAACTGTGAATTCACTCAACTTTGTTGTTGACTCGTTGTTACATGCCTTACAGGTCGCTAAATGCTTGGAGCTTGCACGAGGAAGGAGTCGTTGTGGTGTACGGACGGTTATGTCCCGTGTTTAATATATAATCCTTATGAACTTATTAAACTTGCGTTTGAAACTTTAACTTGAACTATGGACTATGTTTTGAACTTATGTTTTATGCTTCCGCTGTTAAACTAAAATCGGTTTACTTCCTTTTTGTGACAACTCGAACTTTAGACTTGCTTTGATGTAACGTTACGTGCTTATGTGACATTTTGAACTAATGGATGTTATGTGATTTATTGAATGTCGTTATGTGCTTAGTGTTTTACGTGTTTGCATGTTAATCGAGCCAAACCCGAGTGCACATTATAACCGGTCACACAAGCCCTTTGGGCCACACCTTGTTCACGGACCCATTAGGCAACCGAGTGGGCTCGGCCCACTCCCACTATGCGCAAACAACAAAACACTTAGGGACTTGGTTCTTTTCTCAATTGTTACAATTCACATCACACACACAAGAACCCTAAGAGCTCTCATTCTCTCTCCCTCGTCTCCTCTTAGAACCGGCCGAGACCTTTTCATCCTACAATCCGGTAAGTATCTCACTAATGGCTAGTATCATACTTGATGTTGTTAGTAATCGGACTATATGATCGGTTAGGATTATGATAGTATTCGGTTGATATGTGTATGATATGCGTGTATAGGATAAACGGATTGATGTTACTATCCTTGTTATTGATCTTGTTGTAATTCAGATTGTATAACTAGAACCGAATGTATATGTTCTCGGCTGGGATGATTTAGACTAGATGATTTGTACCGAATAGATGTTAATCGGCTAATATGCTTCTGTCACGTAAATTAGATATGATGTTTGATTGTGGTGATGTTTTAAACCGGCTCCATGTTGTTAAATCAGGATAATTATTCAAGGTTTTGATATGTTGTTCATGTGGTTGTGAGTTAGGGTTCATACGGATTTAGTGTTAAAAACCCTGTTTGATCGATGATTGCTTGTATGGTAAACTGTTAGTTGTTAATTGATTTTTGGAAACTGACAACGATAATTGAATTGCATAAATGTTGTAACTGAATTGCATGAAATCAGGAAAGCTGTTACACGCTTGGTTGCGACTCAGATTGCGAGTCGGGAACCCACAATCACGACTCGAGACCACAACAGCACAAGCCGAGACCATGGTTGCGAGTCCCGTTGCGACTCGTAACCGGACCATGATAAGCCGAAATCACCATTTCGACTCGCAACCTCCTGTTGCGACTCGTAATCAGCTGTTGTGACTCGTAATCCCGGTTGCGACTCGAGATCGCCGGTTGCGACTCGAGACTAGCTGCTCGTACACTGTTTTGGGCCTACCTTGTCACGGGCCCAATTCGATTGACTGCTAATTGGACTGCTTATCTGTTTGGGCCGATTAAACTTCTGGACTGTTTATTTATCTGGGCCAAGGCCTTCATGTTTGATTGTTATATGACTGGGACGGGTATTGTTTGGGTTAGACATTTATATCGTACTAGGTGGTTGGGCTCGCACAAGCTCTTTGGCCCAACCATCCGAATCGCACAAGGGGTGTGTTTAATGTGTTGACTGTGTTTGTGCATAAGTGTTTGCCATGATGTTTACGTGCACTATTTGAACCGAACCTGACTTGTGTGGTAACCCTGTTAGGACGTGGTTGACCACCCTTAGTTCAAGAGTCTTTTATTTGTGTATATGCCGAGCAAACCAAGGTGAGTTCACACAGCCAAGGCATGGGATTCCCGGGTTGGGAATTGGGTTGGATATGTTGGAAGGAATTACTCGTACTTACGCATTCATTAGACTATAGACCATCGTCCTCAGGATAGTCAGGACACGTTACGTAAAGCCTACGTAACCCAGTATTTGCCATTTGTCTCCCGGGTCGGGAGGACACGTTACGTAAAGCCTACATAACCCAATACCATCTACTGGCTTCCGGGTCGGAAGGCCACGCTGCGTAAAGCCTACGTAGCCCCCACGCGTACCATGTCCTCGGGGAAGGGCACGTCACGTAAAGCCTACATGACCCTGTACGTTTTCCTGTTCTCGGTAAAGAAGAACACATGGTTGGAAGTAGTCTAGTAAGTACCACTGATGAGAAGCCCTCATTAGTAAGGATAAACGTGGGAAGTCCCCACCGGTAATATAAACACAAGGTTTGGGAAGCCCCCACCTTTAGTACACACTAGTATGGGAAGCCCCCACTAGTTATACTTATGCACTATGTTATGAACTTACTTTCTGTGAACTCGCTCAACTAGTTTGTTGATTATTTGATGCATGTCTTGCAGGACCTTAGGTACATTATGGAGCTTGCACAGGGAAGAGCAGGTCGTTGTGGGATACGGATCATGAACCATATCTGAACTTATAACTATTTTGAGATTACATACTATGCTTCCGCTATTTAAACGATGTTTGGTTTTGAAACATCAATCATGTCATGATGATTTACATTAATTACTTTTATTATTAAATGCTATGTTTGATATGATTGATGGCTTGATCCTGGTCATGTCACGCCTCCAAGCGGTGGTACTCCGCGGGTGGATTTTGGGGGTGTGACAGATTGGTATCAGAGCCATTGGTTATAGAGAACTTGGTTTTAATATGGGAAAACGTTTTTATTAAAACCGGACTTTAACCAGAACAGTGCTCTCAACGATCCACAACGACGCTTCGCTCCACGTGCAAGACTCGACATCCTAGGTAATAAGGTTATGTTTATTACCTGTTTGCTAGAACAGCTTAGAACTTTGCTCGCATTACGTTTAGATACACATGATGCTATAGCATGAGAATCCCTACGTGCTTACACTTTTCTGTCATCGCCCTACTCGCGAACCACACTCATTTACGTTACTTTTTACTATGAAGATCATGTCTGGACGAATCAACATGACACAAGCCCAGCTAGAGGCTCTCGTTCAAGCTCAAGTTGCTGCGGCAGTTGCAGCAGCTCAAGCAGGTAGTATATCCTGCAGTATAGGCACACACTAGGATCTCTAGATCCTACATTAACTCTCGTATTTAACTTCGTCCTATTCGTACACAATAGGTCAACACGCGCAGCAGCCTGTCTGCACTTTCAAGAACTTCATGGACTGTCGTCCAAATTCTTTCAGCGGCACCGAGGGGGCAGTGGGACTCCTCCGTTGGTTCGAGAAGCTAGAGTCAGTATTCGAAATGTGCGAGTGCCCTGAGGCTCGCAAGGTCAAGTTTGCCACCGGCACCTTGGAAGGAATCGCGCTAACCTGGTGGAACGCGCAGGTGCAAATTCTGGGGTTGGCAGCTGCTAACGCCACCCCATGGAACGATTTCAAGGAACTCATCAAGCGTGAGTATTGTACGCGTGAAGATATTCACAAGTTGGAAGACGAGCTATATAACCTGAAATGGTTGGGTCAGAGATTGAAGCGTATACTAAACGGTCGAATGAGCTGGCCGTTCTGTGTCCAACTATGGTGGACCCTCCATACAAGCGCATCGAGATGTATCTCAAGGGGTTGGCACCAGAAATCCAGAGCCATGTTACCTCGGCTAACCTCGACAACATCCAGGAAATTCAGCGTCTCGCTCACCGTATCACCGACCAGGCAGTGGATCAGAATAAACTGCCTAAGCGTGTCAACGCTACTGCTACAGTCACTCCTTCAGTTACTCCCGCTACTACTGGTGACAGCAAAAGAAAATGGGATGTAGATTCTAGTAAAGGTTCAGCATCCGTCCAACCACAAGCTCAGCAGCAGAAGATCGACCACTATCAGAGTCCCAGTCAGCAATCCTCTAGTGGTCACAGACAGAGGAGATATCAGGGAAGTCAACCTAAGTGTTACAATTGTCACAGACATCACAATGGCCCGTGCAACAAGGGTCGTTGTCAAAGGTGTCTTAAGATGGGTCACGAGGCCAAAGACTGTAGGAGTCCACGGCCTGCGAATCAGAATCAGCAGCCTCAGCAACCCGCTCCACAGAACCAGCAGCAGCAGCAGCAGCTACAGCGTGGAAACCGGGGATGTTTCCAGTGTGGGGCTGAAGGCCATTTCAAACGCGACTGCCCTCAGTTGAACCAGAATCGCAACAATAACAACCAGGGCAATGGGCATAACAACAACGGTGGAAACAACAACAATAATGGCAACGAGGCTAGGGGACGCGCTTTTGTGCTAGGTCGAGGCGACGCAGTGAACGATCCCAACGTTGTGATGGGTAAGTTTCTCTGTTACTGTCTTATTTGATTCGGGTGCGGATACAAGCTATATGTCTGTGAAAATGTGTCAACTGCTAAAACGTGCACCAACACTTTTACCCACCAAACATGTAGTAGAGTTAGCTAACGGTAAAAGTCTAGAAGCCACGCACGTAGTTCAGGGTTGTGATCTTATCTTAGCTGGTCAAGCCTTCTCTATTGATCTCATTCCCATAGTTTTGGGTAGTTTCGACGTCGTGATTGGGATGGATTGGTTGTCCCAACACCAGGCAGAAATCTTGTGCAGTGAGAAGATAATTCGCATTCCTCGTTCTAGTCAAGAACCTCTCGAAGTTCAAGGCGACAAGAGTGGTGCTGTGGTTGGCATCATCTCTTTCTTGAAGGCTCAGAAATGCTTATGAAAAGGTCACACAGCCATTCTGGCTCTTGTTTCAGATGCATCAGTAAAAGAAAAGAAATTGGAGGATATTCCAATTGTACGCGATTACCCTCAGGTGTTTCCTGAAGACTTACCTGGCTTACCGCCTCATCGTCAGGTCGAATTTCAAATCGAGCTCGCTCCAGGAGCAGCACCCATAGCTCGCGCACCATACGTCTAGCTCCATCAGAATTGGAGGAATTGTCAAAGCAGCTACAAGAACTCTTGGAAAAGGGTTTCATTCGTCCAAGCTCTTCGCCTTGGGGAGCTCCAGTACTTTTCGTGAAAAAGAAAGACGGTACGTTCAGGATGTGCATCGACTACCGTGAACTCAACAAGGTGACGGTGAAGAACCGTTATCCTCTTCCGCGCATAGATGACTTATTCGACCAGTTGCAAGGGTCGTGCTACTATTCGAAGATAGACTTGAGGTCAGGGTATCATCAGCTGAGAGTCCGGGATGAGGACGTCTCCAAGACAGCCTTCAGAACTCGTTATGGCCACTACGAGTTTCTCGTCATGCCGTTCGGGTTAACAAACGCGCCTGCCGTATTTATGGATCTTATGAATAGGGTGTGCAAACCCTATCTTGACAAGTTCGTCATAGTATTCATCGACGACATCCTGATTTACTCCAAGAGTCAGGAGGAACACGAGCAGCATCTTCGCCTGATATTGGAACTCCTTCGGAAGGAACAGCTGTACGCCAAGCTTTCTAAATGCGACTTCTGGCTTCGTGAAGTCCACTTCTTAGGCCATGTAGTGAACAAGGATGGGATCCATGTCGATCCATCCAAGGTAGACTCGATCAGGAACTGGCCTGCACCACGTACACCAACAGAAATACGCCAATTCTTGGGTTTGGCAGGTTATTATCGGCGGTTCATCAAAGACTTTTCAAAGATTGCTCAGCCGCTTACGTTACTGACACAGAAGGATGTTACCTATCGCTGGGGAGAACCCCAGGAGACTGCTTTTCAGCACCTAAAGGATAGACTTTGCAGCGCACCTATCCTCTCTTTGCCAGAGGGCACAGATGACTTCGTGGTTTATTGTGATGCATCCATTCGGGGACTTGGATGTGTGTTAATGCAGCGCGACAAGGTTATTGCTTACGCCTCTCGTCAACTAAAGGTTCATGAACGCAACTACACGACGCACGATTTAGAGCTGGGAGCTGTTGTTTTCGCGCTTAAGATATGGCGACACTACCTGTACGGTACCAGGTGCACGATTTACACCGATCACAGGAGTCTCGAGCATATCCTCAAGCAGAAGGACTTGAACATGCGTCAACGAAGATGGGTTGAATTACTGAATGACTACGAATGCGCTATCAAGTATCATCCAGGCAAAGCCAATGTTGTGGCTGACGCCCTCAGTCGGAAGGACACTCTACCTCGGCGCGTGCGAGCGCTACAGCTTACGATTCAGTCTAGCCTTCCTACACAGATATGAAATGCTCAGATAGAAGCATTGAAGCCCGAAAATGTCAAGGCTGAAGCCTTACGCGGCTCACGGCAGCAAATGGAACAGAAGGCAGACGGCGCCTACTATGTAACGGGGCGTATTTGGGTCCCACACTATGGCGGTCTACGCGAACTTGTGATGGATGAAGCACACAAGTCTCGCTACTCGGTACATCCAGGGTCGGATAAAATGTACCACGACATCAGCACTACCTATTGGTGGCCTAGTATGAAGGCCCACATTGCTACGTACGTTGGAATGTGCTTGACCTGTGCGAGAGTCAAGGTTGAATATCAGAAACCAGCTGGCCTACTTCAACAGCCTAAGATACCTCAGTGGAAATGGGAAGAAATTTCCATGGATTTCGTTACAGGCCTACCCAGATCCCAGCGGGGAAACGATACGATATGGGTGATCGTGGATCGACTCACCAAGTCTGCACACTTCCTACCTATAAAGGAAACGGATAAGTTCTCCACTCTCGCAGACGTCTATCTTAAAGAAGTTGTTTCGAGGCACGGGTTGCCCACATCTATCATTTCGGATCGCGATGCACGATTCACGTCAGAGCTTTGGCAAGCGATGCACAAATCTTTTGGCTCAAGGTTGGACATGAGCACAGCATATCATCCTCAGACGGATGGGCAGTCTGAGCGAACGATCCAAACCCTCGAAGACATGCTTCGGGCGTGTGTTATCGACTTCGGCAACGGCTGGGAAAAGCATCTCCCTTTGGTGGAGTTCTCGTATAATAATAGTTATCACACCAGCATTCAAGCCGCTCCATTTGAGGCATTGTACGGGCGTAAATGCCGGTCACCCCTCTGCTGTCAGATCACGGGTCCAGAGATTGTAGTGGACGCCACAGAAAAGATTGCACAAATACGACAACGCATGGCGGCAGCACGCGACCGTCAGAAAGCCTACGCGGACAAGCGTAGAAAGCCCTTGGAATTTCAGGTCGGGGACCGGGTTTTACTTAAAGTTTCACCCTGGAAGGGTGTGGTTCGTTTTGGCAAACGGGGCAAACTGAATCCGCGGTACGTCGGACCATTCGAAATCATAGAAAAGATTGGCAAGGTAGCCTACAAGTTGAACCTACCAGCTGAACTCGGGGCAGTTCACAATGTCTTCCATGTGTCGAACTTAAAGAAGTGCCTATCAGATGAAAACCTCATCATTCCTTTTAAGGAACTCACTATCGACGAGCGGTTGCAGTTCGTCGAGGAACCAGTTGAAATCACGGACCGGGATGTGAAGGTCCTCAAAAACAAGAGAATCCCTCTTGTTCGAGTTCGTTGGAACTCCAAACGTGGCCCAGAGTACACCTGGGAACGCGAAGACAGGATGACAGAAAAGTACCCCCAGTTATTCGAAACCGATGCTACCGCTACTGAGGCTGAAGCTACTACTTCGGAATTTCGGGACGAAATTCCAGATCAACGGGGGGAGGATGTGACACCCCAGGAAAATCAGTGAACAATACAGTTTACCTAGCTTCCTCAGTGAGTGCATACCAAATTTCGGGACGAAATTTCCAATTAGTTGGGGATAATGTGACAACTCGAACTTTAGACTTGCTTTGATGTAACGTTACGTGCTTATGTGACATTTTGACTAATGGATGTTATGTGATTTATTGAATGTCGTTATGTGCTTAGTGTTTTACGTGTTTGCATGTTAATCGAGCCAAACCCGAGTGCACATTATAACCGGTCACACAAGCCCTTTGGGCCACACCTTGTTCACGGACCCATTAGGCAACCGAGTGGGCTCGGCCCACTCCCACTATGCGCAAACAACAAAACACTTAGGGACTTGGTTCTTTTCTCAATTGTTACAATTCACATCACACACACAAGAACCCTAAGAGCTCTCATTCTCTCTCCCTCGTCTCCTCTTAGAACCGGCCGAGACCTTTTCATCCTACAATCCGGTAAGTATCTCACTAATGGCTAGTATCATACTTGATGTTGTTAGTAATCGGACTATATGATCGGTTAGGATTATGATAGTATTCGGTTGATATGTGTATGATATGCGTGTACAGGATAAACGGATTGATGTTACTATCCTTGTTATTGATCTTGTTGTAATTCAGATTGTATAACTAGAACCGAATGTATATGTTCTCGGCTGGGATGATTTAGACTAGATGATTTGTACCGAATAGATGTTAATCGGCTAATATGCTTCTGTCACGTAAATTAGATATGATGTTTGATTGTGGTGATGTTTTAAACCGGCTCCATGTTGTTAAATCAGGATAATTATTCAAGGTTTTGATATGTTGTTCATGTGGTTGTGAGTTAGGGTTCATACGGATTTAGTGTTAAAAACCTTGTTTGATCGATGATTGCTTGTATGGTAAACTGTTAGTTGTTAATTGATTTTTGGAAACTGACAACGATAATTAAATTGCATAAATGTTGTAACTGAATTGCATGAAATCAGGAAAGCTGTTACACGCTTGGTTGCGACTCAGATTGCGAGTCGGGAACCCACAATCACGACTCGAGACCACAACAGCACAAGCCGAGACCATGGTTGCGAGTCCCGTTGCGACTCGTAACCGGACCATGATAAGCCGAAATCACCATTTCGACTCGCAACCTCCTGTTGCGAATCGTAATCAGCTGTTGTGACTCGTAATCCCGGTTGCGACTCGAGATCGCCGGTTGCGACTCGAGACTAGCTGCTCGTACACTGTTTTGGGCCTACCTTGTCACGGGCCCAATTCGATTGACTGCTAATTGGACTGCTTATCTGTTTGGGCCGATTAAACTTCTGGACTGTTTATTTATCTGGGCCGAGGCCTTCATGTTTGATTGTTATATGACTGGGCCGGGTATTGTTTGGGTTAGACATTTATATCGTACTAGGTGGTTGGGCTCGCACAAGCTCTTTGGCCCAACCATCCGAATCGCACAAGGGGTGTGTTTAATGTGTTGACTGTGTTTGTGCATAAGTGTTTGCCATGATGTTTACGTGCACTATTTGAACCGAACCTGACTTGTGTGGTAACCATGTTAGGACGTGGTTGACCACCCTTAGTTCAAGAGTCTTTTATTTGTGTATCTGCCGAGCAAACCAAGGTGAGTTCACACAGCCAAGGCATGGGATTCCCGGGTTGGGAATTGGGTTGGATATGTTGGAAGGAATTACTCGTACTTACGCATTCATTAGACTATAGACCATCGTCCTCAGGATAGTCAGGACACGTTACGTAAAGCCTACGTAACCCAGTATTTGCCATTTGTCTCCCGGGTCGGGAGGACACGTTACGTAAAGCCTACGTAACCCAATACCATCTACTGGCTTCCGGGTCGGAAGGCCACGCTGCGTAAAGCCTACGTAGCCCCCACGCGTACCATGTCCTCGGGGAAGGGCACGTCACGTAAAGCCTACATGACCCTGTACGTTTTCCTGTTCTCGGTAAAGAAGAACACATGGTTGGAAGTAGTCTAGTAAGTACCACTGATGAGAAGCCCTCATTAGTAAGGATAAACGTGGGAAGTCCCCACCGGTAATATAAACACAAGGTTTGGGAAGCCCCCACCTTTAGTACACACTAGTATGGGAAGCCCCCACTAGTTATACTTATGCACTATGTTATGAACTTACTTTCTGTGAACTCGCTCAACTAGTTTGTTGATTATTTGCTGCATGCCTTGCAGGACCTTAGGTACATTATGGAGCTTGCACAGGGAAGATCAGGTCGTTGTGGGATACGGATCATGAACCTTATCTGAACTTATAACTATTTTGAGATTACATACTATGCTTCCCCTATTTAAACGATGTTTGGTTTTGAAACATCAATCATGTCATGATGATTTACATTAATTACTTTTATTATTAAATGCTATGTTTGATATGATTGATGGCTTGATCCTGGTCATGTCACGCCTCCAAGCGGTGGTACTCCGCGGGTGGATTTTGGGGGTGTGACACTTTTGGTCACCAATCGTATTGTGTTTGGTTTTATTTACTTAATTATGTTGTTCGATATGATTGGTGGCTCGATCCTGGTCACGTCACGCCTCCAAGCGGTGGTACTCCGCATGGTGGATTTTGGGGGTGTGACAATCAGATCTTTAATTGAGCAGCAGTTATTGGTCAGTAGTTAGTAAGATCAGCAGATAGGAGGTCATCAGTTGTTGTAATCACTTTCAAGGGGAGAGATATGTATATCAGCATCTGCTTATTCTGAATCCACTGAGCTGATCCAGTTTTGGCTTTACATTATCTGTTCCTCTGATAGGGTTCAATCCCAACAATCTCCCCCTGGAACAGATAATGCCAAAACTCTTCATTATTGTGGATATTTTATTGCCTCATCAACAGTTCCCTTATTTGACCTTTAAATTGTAATTCAAAGTTCAGGGCATCTGTATCTTCATCATCCCTGCTAAGTGGAAGATCAAGGAGATCCTGCAAATCTTCAAGACTCAGGCCAAGAGCTTGTTCCCTTGATATTATCTTCACTTCTCCACCAGACCTGAGCAAAGTCAATACGCGGGTCTGTTTGTCAGTTGCCCACTTTTGTATTTTTGAGCCTGGTGGGTTTCTTGGGAGATGCTTATTTGCAGAAGTATTTGGAGAGGCTGGCCGATTCATCACTGGCTGAGCAGTGGTAGCAGAATTTTCTTGTTCAAGTTCTTCTTTTAACGTTCTTAACACGCCTTCTTTTAAAACTATATTGCCCGAAAGAATATCTTGAACTGTCTCACCTCCTAACTGGCTTTGTCTCCTCCTTTTGTAAGAGGAAGTACCAGCTGGAGCAGTGGATCTCCTGATTTGCAGCTTTGATGGTCCTTTTGAAACCGCTGCTTCAGGGTAGTCAGGTTTTTGAGGGATTTTAGGATCTTTCTTCCTTAATTCCTCCAACCTTTTGTTGGTTGACCTGACCAAATCTTCCTTCTATCTAGCAACTTGTCTTTTGGTTCCGAATTCAGCAACCACCAATTCTTCTTTCATTCTTTTTAGTTCCAACTGCTTTTCAGGTACATTCTTTTTAAACCTTGCCCAATCAGGAGGAGTGTGAGTGACTTTCCTTTTTATCATATCTTGAATTCTAGCTGCTTCAGCTTCAAGCTCAGGAACAGTCCACTCTTTGTACATGTGTCTCTCTCCTTTGTATTTCTTGTAAAACATGATGCTTTCAATGTAGTCTTTCTTCAGAGTTTTAGCAGCTCTTTTAGAAATTTGTTGACTAACATTCTTTGCAAAACGTTCTAGGGAATTGACTTGTGTAAGCAGATATTGGTAGTATCTTGAAACTTCTTTGTCAGATTTCCCTTTTGAGTTTCTTTGCGAGATATCCTCTGCTTGTTTGGCCTTTATCTTCAAATATTCATCAATGTTTTTGGGCCATGGATATCCTTTGATTGAGGGCAAACTCCTTTTGGCAGGGTCATCCTCAGTATAGAAGGATTTTATCTCTTCTCTGACAGCTTCTAGTTCAAGAGGAAATTGAACACCTGCAGGAGGTAAAAGTTTGTGCATTGGAACAGAAGAAAGTGGAACTGGTTTTGGTATATTGACAAGAGCTAAAGGTTTTGAAGATATTTGAGGTGGTGAAGTGACATCATCTTTAGGAGTTAGCCTCCTCCTCTTTATTTGAGGAGGGACTGATGATGTTTTGGATGGAAAGATGGTTGTAGTGGCAGTGGTTTGTGACAGATTAACAGTTGTTGAAACAACTGGTGTTCCAACCACTGTTGTCTTTACGGCAGATGTTTTAACAGCTGCTGTCTTCTGCCTTTTGACAGGAGGTGATTGTGATTTAGGTGGTGATGGTGGTAAAGCAGTGGATGTTGTGTGTGTTGAGGTGGTGTGTGTTGAAGTGGGAGCAGATGTTGAAACTATTGAGGTACCAACAGCAGTTGATACAACAGAGGTTACAACATCTGTTTTGGGAGGTGGTTTTTGAACAGACTTTGAATGCCTGACCGGAATGGATTTGGGTAGCCTTACTTTTCTAGTAGGCTTCTTCTTTTCATCAAAAAGATTTTCATCATCTCTTGACCCTGAAGTACCCTGATCCGGATAATCCACCTTGGCTTTCTTTTTGGCCTCTCTATCCCTTTTTACACAAGCAAGTGCTTCTGCAAGTGCATTTGTAGTCTCATCAATTTTCTTACTACCATCTGGCAAAGGGATCTGCTTGGTCATATTTGAATTTTCTGGTGCAAGGTAAAGACCATCAGTTATTCCCTTTCTTCTCCATTCTTGAATTTTCTCCCCCTTTTTGGCATTATCTTCAGGGAGTTGATCAATGAAAAATACTGGTGGAGGAGCAGTGCCAGTGGTGTGTAGGATCTGAGTTTTGAGAGCCTTTAGATCAGCCTGAGTGTCTTTGAACCTAGACTCCATAGCATTTCTCAGCTTTTGAACATGTTTTTCATGTTGCTGATCTGCCAGTTGTGCTTGATGATGGAGATAAGGTTGAAAGAGATTCCAGAGCTCATTTGTAGCAGGTGCTTGTTGTAGAGCAGGTGCTTGAGGTGGAACAGCAGTGGATTGTACCTTTTGTACCTGTAACAACTGCTGGAGCATAGTTTTGAGCTCTGCAACAGAGTTATCAAGTTTCTCAACACGATCCGTCAATTTCTGGTACTTTAAATCATCACCCAATTTAATGGGATCATCTGATTTCCCACTAACAGTGGTTTTATCAGTGGCAGATGTAGGGAATTTATTCCAAACACTAACCACTGATGCCCCTTTTTCTTGGTACTGGGGTCTTCTTCCTTCAACACTTGACAACCTTTTGATGATGCCAGTTGGATATATAAATCCACTGGTGGTTGGCAGAGGTGCTATGTAAGGAATTGCCTCCAAGGAAGTCTTATTAATGAAACCACTGTCCAACTGTAAACCTGTAGGTTCAACAGGTGTAGTGGCTGCTTCACTTGGATTACCACAAAGAGTTACTTGTAACTCGATGGGTGTAACCTCCTCAGTTTTGTTGGTGGGTTAGCAATGGATGATACAGCAGGCTCAGTCATTTGTTGAGGTATATTCTCATTGACAGGTGATTGAGAAGGACTGGATAGTGCCTGGTTCAAGTCAATTGCATCCAACAGTAGTTGTGTTTTTGGTGGAATTGAGGATGTGATGGTGGGTTTAGAAGGCGGGGTTGCTCCGGGCATTGAGCTGTGGATGATGGAGACAAGTGTATCCAGAGCATCATGATGTGGTGGCCCTTTGTGTACAACCTGTCCTTTTTGTGAAGAAGCAGGAGGAGTTATGGTTATGGGTTGAGATATTTGTACCAACTGCTGTGAGGAAGAAGCAGCAGTGGTTTCTAGTGACATTTGTGTTGTCACAGGCATTAACTCTGGTATCTCATCTACCAGAGTTGCCTTTTTGATTGGTTTGGAGGGTTTTTGATTTTTCTTTTCGGATGGCCTTTTTGGTTTGGTAGGTGTGGGTTTCAAAACAGTTGTTCTGCTGCTTTGATCACCTAGAGTAGTAGGCTCAGCAGCAGATACCTGAGGGGCAGTGGTAGCTGCTAAAGTCTGCTCAGGTACCCCTGCTTGTGTTTTGCAAGGTGCTAACATACGTGAAAATGTTTCAGATGTTAGACAGTTTATTGCAGTTATTTCACCTTGGTTTATTAGAGACAAATCATCCTTACTGAATTTCTTTTGAAAATAATAGCTTAAAAACCTTGGAAACAGTAAAAATGATTTGCTTTCAACATTATTAACCAAATCTTTAAAGATTTCCCGAGAATAGTTATAATTTTCTTCTTGAAGAATCGCATATCCCAGATTTTGAATCTTTATAGGGATCTCATTGAAAGAAGTGGTTTTGTTTGAAACACATACTAGGAGGGTATGAAATAAAAATCTTGGTGCAGGAGGAAAATAACCTTTTTCTAAAGTTAATTTCGTCATCATTGTGGCTTCATACCCTCTTTCAATGAAGTCAATGTGCAACTCGTTTTTGGTGAAGGAAGTTTTACCTGCCTGATCATCGAGTTGAAAGACTTCGGAGATGGATTGTGGTGTAATGTGGACAGCTTTACCCTTTATGGAAGATTTGATTGCAGTGACAATGTCTCCTTGTTTTTCAAGGGTTGCATTCTTCCAAAACTCCCTTTGGGTTGCCAAGTAGATGGGTGCGTCGGCTGTGAGCAAAGTTTTGTACTTTGATTTTGCCATGATGGTGATAATGGAATCGAAAACATCTGTGGTTCCTGGTTTTGTGAGAAGACCCAGGAGATTATGAGATTTTTTGAATGGAATGTCAGTGGCGGTTGCCTTTTGAGAGGCTGTTTTCGAAGATTTTGATGTGGGTTTTGCAGATGACTTCGATTTTGTCATTTTTGAAACGATTGATCAAAGGAATTTTGTGGGAGATGGAAAGAAAAACTGCTTTGAGAAGAGAATTTTTATGAATTCAATTCGACAGTAAAACCCTGTTTGGATAGTGAGTGGGGAGTTTTATAGGAGAGATAGTGAATACTGACGTGGCAGCCGTTACAAAAAGTCTGACACTATGTACTGCCCACGTGACAACCACTGGTGAAGATGAAGGACAGTACTTTGGATGAAAGCAACTGATGAAAGCAGTGGAAAGGGGGCAGTGGATGATTTTTACTATCAGTAGATAGCATATCAGTGGATAAGACACTGCTTTTGAACAACAGCGGTTATCAAGGAATGAGAGAACAGAGGTTGCCTTTCAGCAATGGGCAGACTTTTTGATGTAGAGCAGACTTTTGAACAATCAGTGGTTATGGCAGACTTTTAAGGATTTTAATGAAATTTTCATTTTTAAGCTATTTTTAAGGATGGATTTTTTATTTTCTGAAAACATTTTGTTGCTTTTATTCATAGAAAAACAAGATGTTGCTTGTTATTCCATGTTCAGCATCCCAATCCTAGAGACCAGACTTTCAAAAGTGGTTGTATCAAGTGCTTTTGTGAGCACATCTGCCAGCTGGTCTTTAGTTGGGACATGATGCAGAGAAATCAAACCTTTTTCATAGCAATCCCTCACAAAGTGATGTCTGATGTCGATGTGTTTGGTGGTAGAATGGGAAACTGGATTTTTGATGATATTTTCTGCTGCCTGGCTATCCAGCATAAGTGGTGTCTTTAAGGCAATGATACCAAAATCCAGTAACTGATTTTGAAGCCACAGGAGTTGGGCTGTACAGCTTGCAGCAGCAATGTATTCAGCCTCAGCAGTGGATGTTGAAATTGCTGCTTGCTTTTTGCTTTGCCAAGAAACTAAGCAATCACCTAGAAACTAGCACCCTCCTGAAGTGGACTTCCTTGTTGTGTGACAACCAGCAAAGTCACTGTCTGAAAAACCTGAAAGCTTGATATTCCCATTAGCTGGATACCAGATACCAAGTGTGGGAGCACCTTTTATGTATCCGAGAATCCTTTTTACAGCAATGAGATTAGATTTTCTGGGAGCTGATTGACTTCTTACACAGACACATGTTGCAAACATGATGTCTGGTCTGGATGCAGTTAGGTACAATAAAGACCCAATCATGCTCCTATAAAGTGTTTGGTCAATCAGCTCATCCTTTTCATCAGACATGACCAGCTTATTTGTGGCCATGGGTGTGTTGCATGGTTTACAATCATTCATATCAAATTTGGTTAAAAGTTCTTTAGCATATTTGCTTTGATGAATGAAAGTTCCATTTTGCATTTGCTGTACTTGGAGACCAAGAAAGCATTGCAGCTCACCCATTGCACTCATTTCAAACTCAGCTGTCATGAGTTCTCTAAACTCTTCACACATTTTGGTACATGTGCTTCCAAAAATAATGTCATCCACATAAATTTGGACAATCATTAAATCTTTCCCTCTCCATTTAAGAAACAGTGTTTTATCAATGGTACCTCTTTTGAAACCATTTGAGAGTAGAAAGTTGGAAAGAGTTTCATACCAGGCCTTGGTGCTTGTTTCAGGCCATACAAGGCTTTGTTTAGCCTGTAGACATGATCAGGATAAAATGGATCCTCAAAGCCTGGAGGTTGACATACATATACCTCTTCTTGCAATGTACCATAGAGGAAAGCACTTTTGATATCCATCTGAAACACCTTCATGTTGTGGTTGACAGCAAAGGCCAGGAACAGTCTGATAGCTTCCAATCTTGCAACAGGGGCGAATGTTTCATCATAATCAATCCCCTCTTCCTGTCTGTAACCTTGAACCACAAGCCTGGCTTTGTTCTTGACAACAATGCCCCTTTCATCTGTTTTGTTCTTGAAGACCCACTTTGTGCCAATGGGACTGACCTCTTTTGGCAGTGGTACAAGCTCCCATACTTGTTGTCTCTTGAACTGTTGGAGCTCCTCTTGCCTGGCTTCTACCCAGCTGTTATCTTTTAGTGCCTCTTGGTACTTGACTGGCTGATGGAGTGATAGAAAACCAGCAAAAAGACAAATGTTTTGGGTTTGGCTTCTTGTGAGCACCCCTTCATTGATGTTGCCGATGATTTGATCAGGTGGATGAGATCTCAAGAAGATTAAATCTCCTTGGTATGGTATGATGGCATTTGTTGGTGAAGGTTGCAAATGTGTATCATCTGAGCTAACCACTGCTGGTGACTTTGATGACCCAGCAGTGGCTTCAAAAGGTGGTGGAATGGGTGGTAATGGAGTAGTCCACTGCTGACTTTTATCCACTGTTTGAGGACTTTTGTCAGCAGTAGTTGAGGATATGGAAGCAGTGGTGGATGGGCTACTTTGATCAACAACTGTTGATGCAGTAGTGGTTGAGCTTTCACATATGTTTTGAACAACTGATGCTTTCCCTTTGGTGGCAGACCTTTGAGGGATGATGACTTCATACCCATAGTCTGGTGTTGTATCCTCTGATGGACCTGCACTGTTAGTCTTGACAGCAGTATTTTCAAAAGTGAATTTTTCAAGATCAAACAGTTCAGCAGGATTTGCTGGGAGTTTCATTGATGAAAGTTCATTGAACTTCACATCCAAAGTCTCCTCCACTACCTTGGTCCGTGCATTGAACACTTTGTAGGCCTTGGTAGTGGTTGAGTATCCCAGAAAATAACCACAATCAATTTTGGCTGCAAATTTTGAAATGGAATCTTTTAAGTTCAAAATAAAGCATGGGCAGCCAAATACCTTGAAGTATGAGATCAGTGGTTTGATTTTGTACAGAATTTCATAGGCAGTCTTTTTGTGCCTGGGGTTGATTAAAACTCTGTTCTGGACATAGCAAGCAGTGTTTACTGCCTCTGCCCAGAAAGTTAATGGCAAACCTGAATCTGCAAGCATGGTTCTGGCAGCCTCAATCAAAGTTCTGTTCTTTCTCTCAACAACCCCATTTTGCTCTGGTGTTCTAGGGATGCTGTACTGCCTTACAATCCCTTTCTTCACACAGAAGGCATCCAACTCCCTATTTTTAAATTCTGTGCCATTGTCACTCCTAAAGCTTTTCACTGGAAGATCAAATTGCTTTTCAACCTGTGTCACAAAGTCTTGCAAAATGCCTGCAGTTTCATCTTTAGAGTGCAAAAAGAAAGTCCATGTAAACCTAGAAAAGTCATCAACTATAACTAAACAATATCTTTTCTTTTTGAGGCTCATGACTTGAACTGGGCCAAACAAATCCATGTGCAGCATTTGCAAGCACTGGGTTGTTTTGGACTCCTCAATGGACTTGTAGGAACTTTTATGTTGTTTTCCTTTTAAACAGGAAATGCAATGTTCAGGACATGAAAACAATTTTTGTGGTAGGCCTCTCACCAAACCATTTTTTGAAATTTCTGTTATTGTCTTAAGATTTGTGTGTCCTAGTCTTTTGTGCCAAAGTTCTGTCTCTTTGTTAGAGGCAGCTGAGAACAGACAGGCATCAGCTCTGGGACACTCTTTAGACATGTCAACAACATAAACATTGCCACTTCTTTGAGCAACAAGTTTAGTTTGACCATTTTTAATTATTGCTTCAATCTTTTTGACCATTTCTAGTCCAACAATCCTACAACAATCTTTTGTGAAGAATGACCCAAACCCTTTGTCACTCATTTGAGACACACTCAGAAAGTTGAATTTTAGATTGTCTATTAGATTGACATTTTCAAATTTTACATTGCCAGATTGCACTGTTCCAGACCCCAGAACTTTCCCTTTACTATTATTTCCAAAGGATATATCACCCCCACCATGGATTTTAAAGTCTTTGAGGAGGGCTTTACATCCTGTCATGTGCCTGGAGCCTCCACTATCTACATACCATAGACTATCAAAGCATGCAGAAGCTCCCTGCACATGAAGTAAAAGGATTAGTTCATTAAGGACTCCAAAGCCAACAGGGCTTTGGATGGGGTCTCAACAGTGTCTGGTATGGATGCAGTGTGATGGGCAGTGGTTAAGTCAGGGGTTTGGACAATTTTAGTACTGTTTCTTGCTAACCACTGTTGGGGGTCTTGCCCAATCAACTGCTGGTAACCGAAAGGATGCCTATTCACTCTGGGTTTAGAGGGCTTTTTGTAGACCTCATAAACGTGTGGAATCCTTTGGTAAGACTGTTTTTCCTTGCGCTTTTTGAATTGATTGGCAGGAGGTGCATCAGTAACCTGAACATCTCTTTTGACAGATGTTTGGTTCAGCTGTTTTGTGACAGCTGTTTGAACTGGCACAAACAGTGGTTGTTTCTTTGTGAACTTGACAGATGGTGCAGATGCTGATGAACTCAAGGATGTTTTAGCCATGTACTCATTCTTCTTTTCATTGAAGTTTTTGAGGTACACACATGCCTGAGTTTTATGGTTTGTTTTACCACAAACACTGCAACTTTCAGCTGAAGTAGTGACACTTGTTTTGGTTAAGTCATAAGCTTTTAGATGGAAACAATCTTTTGTTAGATGGTTCCTCTTCTCACAGAATTCACAAAACAAGTTATCAATTTTCTCTTTCTTCTTCCTCTTTTCAGACTCCTTTGTAGCAGAGGTTTTGACCACTGCTGGAATATCCTTAAGAGGAATGACTTTAGCTTTTGGAGCCTTAACACCATCAGTTGATGTAAAGTCCATTGGCTTGAAATTTTCAAGGATATCACACTCATCAGACTATCTTGGTTTAAATTGATGATTTTCAATCTCCTCAAATGCAGAGGGACCCGTTGGTCTGTCAAGTGTGATTTTATTACCAAGTTTGTCAGTGATTTTCACTTCTTGGCCATCCTTGTTTGTTGGGATGAACTCAGTGGTTACATCAGTGGTTGAAACAGATTTTTCAAAAGCAGTGTTTTCATCATCATGTTTTCTATAACCAACCCCAAATTTTACATTGCTTTTTATCTGTTTCTCAAGCATAACCTCATACCCTTTGCATGATTCCACCCATCTTTCACAAGTGATCTGGGTGGATTCTAACTCCTTTTTGCAAACTTGGTATTTTTCTACCATAGTTTGGAGTTGGGTTTTGGTTATGCTTTGCTCTTCTTTCAAACTGCTAATCTCTTTTTCCTTTTCAGTCAACTTGTTTTTAAGTTCTTTTAAAGATCTTTCAAACTTGACTTCATCAGTTAAGATTTTGTTCCTAAGGTTTTCATTCACCTCTTTGATGTTAGCAAAAGCAATAATGCAATTGTCAGAACATAGTTTTTCTAGAACTTGAGGTGATACCTTGGCAGCAGCCATCATTGCACAATCACATTTAGGATTTTCTTCCTCATCAGCTCTCTCTTCTTCCTCACCAGCCTTTTCATCTATCTTGTCTTCTTCAGACCATAGATCTGTCATTGGTTCAATCAGGGTACCTGAACTTTCTCCCAGCAGTACTTCATCAGTCACAGCAGTAACCACTGCTTCAGTCACCTCTTCCACTGTTTCAACCTTCAGCTGTTCCTCCTCAGATTCAACCCCCTCCTGTATTGACTCTAATGCCATCAAACAAAATTCATTGTGAGAAGAATCATTTGAAGTATATAGTGCAAAATTTTCATCATTAAGATTTTCAGGCATACTGCTCCAGTCAACAAACTCTTGACTAAAGAAACTTTGTTGTTCAGGTTGTGTAACTACTGGAGCAGTAGTTTGAGGTGCAGATTGCACTTGTGCCTGGGGAGCAGGGGTTTGAACAAATTGGATCTGTGGAGCAGCTGTTTGGACATAATGCACTGGCATAGGGGCAACAGCATAGTGAGCAGTGTTCACATGTGCTGCTGGGGCATATTGGGCATAGTGCACAGTGTTTTAAGTTTGAGGTCTAGGATTTGAACTAGGGTGAGTGACTATGGGACCAATTGTTTGACTCCTACATTCCCTAGCAAAGTGTCCCAACCTGTTACACTTGTAACACTTGATTTTCGATTTATCCAACCCAACCCTTAGGTTCCCATGAAGACCTGGAAATTTTCTCCCAGTTCTCTTATAAAACTTGCTAGTTCTAACACTTAGCAAGGCCAGTTGGTGCAGGATGTCCATTTCTTCTAGGTCAGTGGGGTCGAAATGCTGTAAATCATTGAGTTCAAAGCTTAAATTGTCTGACATCTGGTTTTCATTTGCAGTGAATGCATAACCTGTAGAGTGAGGATCAGGGTTGTTAAAGTTTGCTCCAGCAGTTATGTCAATGAAGTGATCATAACCCTGATCCTTACCACTACCACCAGATTCTTCTTGACCCAGAAGAGCAGTGTTACTGAATGAATAATCATCAACGGTTTTCCCTGACTCTTGTAACTTCCTTTTCTGGTTCAACTCCCTCTCAAAGGTCAGGAGTCGACCATGGAGTTGGGTCAAGGTCAGATCCTTGAACTCAGGTGCAGTTCTGGTGACAATAGCTATTGTGTCCCATTTTTCTGGCAGTGATCTGAGGAACCTGCTATTTTGAGTCGAGTTTGAAAACGTGACCTTAACAAGCCTCAGTTCACTGATGAGACAACTAAAACGCTCAAATTGTTGAGTCAGTGATTCACCTTTAACATGACAAAATATTTCATACTGTTGGTTCAGGATTTCCCTATTGTTTTCTATGACCTCTTCGGTACCTCCAAACTGTTCCTTAAGTGCGTCCCACAACTCTTTGGCACTGTTACAATGTAACAGTCCAGCATATATTTCGTTGGGGAGCGCTGATGCAACAATACTAAATGCTTTAGCATCCAGTTCAAATTTTTGATAATCTGTTTCAGTATAATTTTCAACAGGTTTAGGAACTTGTTTTTTAGCATCTTCAGCGCTTGGCACTGTAGGAACATGAGGACCAAATATAACAGACTTCCAACAACCTGTGCTTTGTTGAGCGAGGATGTGACCCATCCTCCTCTGCCAGATGTTGTACTCATTTCTTTTTAGCATAGGTGGTTTAAAGAGCGAGCCAATGTTGTTTTTATCGTCCTGAGATTGTGACGTCATTCTTGTTGTTTTACAGGTACTGAGAAATCAACTATAATGGTGATTAATCCTTACTCTGTTTTTCAACGATGAACAAACGATCAGTATCAACTGTTTTGAGCTGAACTATTTACGTCAAAATGATTGTTAAATCAAATTTGACTGTTCTAGCTCTGATACCAATTGTTGGATCTGAGTTTCCTTTTGATTGTATTTTTGTTTGTAAAATAAGATGGAAATGAATGAGTGTGCAGCGGAAATTAAGATGAACACAAACTTTGTATACAATCAAATGAGAGTAATACTTTAATCAAACATCTTTACACAAAGAACCGAATGATTGAATTTATTTCAAACACGATTACAATGATGATGTATGAATGCAAACTCCCCCTCAGCCCGAGCTCATTAGTTTGTTCGTGCAAAGAAGACGAATGATGTGAAGAGCTAATAGAACAGTACAAAGTACTGTACTATTTATAAGCACTTGCAAACTACTGAGCATCTTTAGCTGACGTCACCATGAAAGTGACATCTAACCTCCTAACAAACTCTAACCTCTGATCTATACAGACACTGCTTGTGTTAACTACTGCTATTACATTCTATTACAAACAGACTTTAGAACTACTGCTGCAACCTTCTACTGCTGTGAACCCAGCAGCACTTATCCGGATCAGTAGTGCTTGACTCAAGGCAGTAGATTGAATCAGCAGGACTTGAGTCTTCATCAGATCTTTAATTGAGCAGCAGTTATTGGTCAGCAGTTAGTAAGATCAGCAGATAGGAGGTCATCAGTTGTTGTAATCACTTTCAAGGGAAGAGATATGTATATCAGCATCTGCTTATTCTGAATCCACTGAGCTGATCCAGTTTTGGCTTTACATTATCTGTTCCTCTGATAGGGTTCAATCCCAACAACGATTATCACAAAAAGGCGATTTATCATCAAATCACACCACAAGCACCACATCAGGCACAAACTGCACATGGGAGAGGTGTGATTGAAGACTCAAAAAGAGCATGTCTAGTTAATCAGGGCAAATATGATAATTTTAGCTGGGATAAATATCTTCCAACGAACAGAAAAGTGTGTTTGGCAGAACAAGATGATGAAAAATTGGCTGAAGGTTTTTGTTGGGACAATTTTTGCTCAGATCAAGAATATATGGCCAAAGAAATGTCCAAAGACACTTCAAATGTTAAAGCTTTCGTTGCAAATGCCTACGATTTGAAATGGGCTTAAAAGTGCAGAAAAGTAATGGAAGCTGCTGAAGAAAGACGAAGAAAGATTGAAGAAGAGGAAGAAGAAGAAGAAGAAGAAGAAGAAGAAGAAGAAGAAAGGCTAAAAGTTGAGGCTGAAGCTGAGAGAAAGAGAAGAAATGAATTTTTCCAATCAAACAGAACAGTCAAAGAAGTTCCAGAGTTTGAAATCAAAGTTGATACTGAAGCAGTCAAAGTTTCTGAAAAGTGTGTGAATTGTGACTCGTTGATCAAGAAAAACAATGAGTTGTTGCACAACATTAACAGATTAAAAGAATCATATGATACAATGAACAGAGAGATCAACAAATACACTGAGTCAAACAGTGAACAAGCTGTAGCAATGAGCACACTCAAAGGAGCCTACATAAGACAGCTTGATGATGTTAACTTTTACATAAAGAAATGTGCTGATCTGGAACTGAAGCTGGCAACACAGAAAATAGAAACTGAGAGAGTTAGCAATTTATTGCATAGTTACCCATGTTCTACTTTTGTTGTTGACAGGATTTATCCGATCGTGGAGGAATTGAAGACGTTTGAAGGACTGAAGATTTCAGAAGAAAAGAAATCCGTGACAGAAGAGGAAGATAAAGTGGAGATTTCTGGTAAGAAACCGAGTGTTATCTATCACAGATGTCCGCCCCTGGTCGAAAATGGATATTCACCTCGAAATCCAAATTCAGAAAGAGTCAAAAAGGCAATTAATTTGCAATGGGAGCCTGGGCCATCGGATAACTTGCTAGAAAATATTGATGTCACGTACACGTCATCTGACACTGATCATGAGTCAAAGTTGATAAAAAGTGTGGTCGATCAGGTGTTAGATAAAGATGACAGTGAGGAGTCAAAAATGGAGTTCAAACCCGAGTCAAAGTCTGAGTCCGATGCGTCAAAGCCAACAATCAAAAAGGACAAACGGGTTTATGATACAAAATTTTTGCTTTCAAAATCTAATTTGAATGATGAACCAGTCAAAGTAGCATATACTTTGAAAGGTTCTGACAAATTATATTCTGATGAGAGTTTTCCAATAAGAAGTGTCAGATTTGAAATGATTCAAAAGGTTTTCAAAATTACAGAAATTAATATTTCTGAAATAAAAGATTTAAATCTTATCGGAAAACCTAAACAATACACTTCAAGAGACCAACAAAGAATTAACAAGAAAATGGGTTACAATTGTGGTTATAGTTTCCAAAAGAAACCAAACCATAATCGTAATTTCAAAAAGAAGGTCTTGGTTTTAATCAACCGAAAAATTATAAAAATGAAAAAGTTTATAAACCAAAAACTGTGTTTGTTTCAGGAAAAACATCAAAAGCTGAGAAAGAACAAACATTCAGAAAGCAAACAAATCAGGAATTCCTTGCCAAGAAGCAAGCAGAGTTGAAGAAGAATGTTGTTTAGAAGAAGTTAGAAACCAGAACATGTTTTCAGTGCAAGACTGTTGGTCATGTTGCTAGGAATTGTCCAAAGACATTCAAACCAAAACAGGAAGTCTCTGGTAAATTGAAAGAGAAAGTTGTGGATAACACTGAACTGAAAACCCGAAAATTTACAGGCTTTGAAAATTCAACCTTTGAGAAGGGAGAATGTTCAAAGAGTGCTTTGAAAAGAAAAGAAAACGTAAAAAATCAAAAATGGGTTGTGAAAGGTTTAGGTAACAATTCTGGTGATGAATCTGATTCCACAAAATCAGAGGAGCTACGTGTTGAGAAAAAGGTTGAAAGATTGGTTCCAACTATGAATGATGAAAATTTTCCGCCGTTGCGTGCTGAAAATTTTATGAAGAACGTTGGAAAAGTAGAAATTTCAAATCAATTTTATTCTGACAAGAAGAAATTTGATGTTGAAAAGACTTTCAACGGAAATGTGAAACGTATCTTTGGACAAATGGTCAATGGTAAGGCCAAAAGTGTCAAATATTTTTATGCTTCTAAAAGACGTGTTCACAAGTCTGTTGAAAGAAAAGATGATGAAGAAGATGTTGTTACACCCAAGGAAGGTCAGGCTTGGGTGGATATATTTTTCAAAGAGTAAAGCCTGACTTGCTGGAGCTCCCAAGTTGGTAATCGTGGAGCATGAATCGGCATCATTCTTTAAAAATGCTTATAAAAATTGTTTTGAAAAGCAGGAATTGCCGGAACTCCCAGGTAGGTAAGCGTGGAGTAGGAATCGGCACCTTGAGAATTCAACCAACAGATGGTAATTGGTTGAAAAACATGTTTGAATTGTTTAATTGTTAATCCTACAAGTGGTCCAATCATTATTTGTACAAGTGGTTAATCAAGGTCATTAACTTGAACTTGAGTTAACTATCATTCATAAGATTGGTAAACAAGGTGATGAAATGACCCCAAAACCTACAAATGGTTGATAAACGAACTTATTTTCCGGAAAAACCATTCTGATTAAAACAAACTTAAGTGTTTTGAAATCTTAATGGGAAAATAGTTTGTTGTGAGGGGGAGTTCTGATTGTTTATGTCAAGCGAATGGAGAATTGAGGCAATTCGATATCAGTTGTCATGTTCTGTACAGTTTGTTTTCAATTTCATTAAATGTTTTTGAATTTTAGGGGGAGTAAGAAATTTTCAGAAAATCCAAAAACATTAGAAAATTTGAAAAAGCCAAAAACATGATAAAATTGAAAAATGAGTTTTTGTTGCATAAAAGAGGAAATGATAGTACATCAGTGGATTATCACAACACGCTAAAGAAATGAAAAGTCAAAATGTGATAAACAATCTCACTGTGGATATGTCAGTAGGTTTTTACACTTTTAGTAAACTGTAATGAGATATAAACCTAAATTCAAACTTGCTTATTCTGTGGGTAACAACTTCTTGGATATATAGGTAACCCCTGAAATCTTGTTTGAAAGGTCCCTTATTCTGAGATACTAGGTCTTTATGCTCAGTGATATCTGGGGTATTATCCTGGGACTTCTGCTGTATGGAAATACTGACCTAGTCCCCGGATAATACTTTCTGCAAAAAGCTTTGAAACATAAGCTCGCCCTCAGCAATCTGATTAAACAATAAAATTGATAATCTTTTCTGTTGTAACAAAAAGATCCTCTAAAGGGGACACACCAAAAGTCGAAGCCGTCATCTCTTTGCGTATACGGAAGTATCGACCTGAGCTCTCACAGCCCTCGCAATTTTACCCCTTTACAGATATCATTTGTGGTATACTCACCTGTAAGACTGAATATTGGGATCTGGATACGGGAGTATATTCAAGTGGTGGGACACACGAATAAGTCTAAGTAATTAAGACACTAATTACGTATCTCGAAACAGTTGAAATTTGTATGAAAATTTACGAGGACAAACATACTGACAATCTAGGTGAATCGTTTAGAGCTTAAAATGAAATCTAGCTTAACGTTGTTGATGATATGTCTCAGAAACTTATATGATCCTCTTGCACGAACTCACAAAAATATTGTCTGTAAATATTTTGTTTCTGCATTTACTTTCTTTCAGAAAATCCAAAAAGATTTTAGTGTGTTTTAGCATAAATTTTGTAAAATTCAAAAAGATTTTCGACAACTGGTGTTGAAAAGCTGATTGTTGAAATTCCAAGTGCTAAACATGAAGAACAGGTTTGGGAGAGAGTATGTGAAGTTGTTAAGTTTGCATGATAAGAACTAGGAAAAATTCTGAATGTAAAAATCATTATTGTAGTTTCTTGCAAAAGTTTCTAAAAGGTCTAAAGATTTAATCTTTGAGAAACTTATGTGTTCGGTAGAGATTGAGCAGGTAATTTGAGCCAGGTGACAATCCTGAACCAGATGAGAGCCTGATAATGATCTTGGAATGAATCTTGAAGCTGAGAATTCCAGACTACGATCCCAGCAGATTGAGAGGGGGAGTCTGAAGACAATGTTGATAAAGCAGGGAAAGCCAGTATTGATCCTGGATTTGCTGATGCTGATGAAATTTAAAGATTCAACATTCGAGAGAGAGGAGTTTGTTGATGATAAAGAGAGAGAATGAGGATTCTTGCAATGACAAATACTTCAGAGGAAGATCGAAGACTGATAATGACTGAAGGTTGACAACCGAAGACTCGACACTGAAGACTCCATCAACATCCGAGGGGGAGTTTGTTGGTGCATCCGTCTGTCGACTGCGTCTTGTATCGAGTCTTACGTGGTATAGGATAGTTCAGGGCACGAAAACCAAGAAACATGTATTAGAAGTGATTTCACCCCAAATGACATGTGGTCATTTGGAGCGAAATCTCTTGATAATCCTGATATCGCCCGAAAGCGTTGAGTCCTGATTTCGCTCATGTGGTAACTTTGTAATTTTGCTCTTGTGAACATGGCATGTAGGAGCGAAATCTGATACACTATATATATATGGGGTATCAGGAGCGAAATCATGGATATAGTTCTAGGTGTTGTCTTCCGGTAAGCCACGAAGTGCTGCCGAAGTGTTGTCAGAGCTTGTAATCATTATCAAGATCAATAATACAACAATTAAAAGTGAATATGGCTGAGATTGCACCAAAACATTAGTTTCCGCCTCTTGTTTTGGATAAGAATTCTTCTGATCGACTCATTCAGGGCCGAAAACGATCCTACAACAACATAAATGTTCCATAAACCCAAGAGTCTTTTGGGTTAGTATGGTTTCAACTATGTGGTCATCTTCCCGTCCGTCAGTCCACACAACCGTCACTATGTCCATTTCATCATCATAATGGCATGAATCGATGGCTGGCTAGACAAATTAATTTTCGTTATTCTCTGAAAATTTTCTTCTCAATCTTCTTACGATAGTCTGTGTTTTTATACACAAGTTATCCAGAGGAACGCCAAGATATAGTATCCCCCTCTGAACATCTTCTGCCATGTTCATTATGGCGTTTATTATCTTTACCATCACCATTCTTCTGGTATCAAATATGATAACGGATCTATCGATTGACGCATTGCACCTCCACAAAACGATGTTTGCTATTTTTTCTATTTGTTTTTAAAGTTTGGTATTTTTTTGATGTATGGTGTTTCGTAGAGAATGGTTTGTTTTGAATATTATCAGTGAAAGGAATGGTTTGTTCCTTATATAATGATGTTTTACACGCATTTTTTTGCAGGAATTGTTACAATAAATGAAAAGTATTAAAGTCTCTGGCGTTTCAGAGGCTTCCGCATTTATGTGTTTTGGAATTTTGTCTTTTTTGGCATTTTGTCTTTTTTCTTGTCAAAATACTCTTTTACCCTTAATGAACCCCGCGCCTCTCTAGAATTTCTAAAAATTTACAAAACGCCACAACTTCAATTTAGTCCCTAGATTGGTTTGATCTAGCGGTTGGCAACCATTTTCACACTTCGGGATGTTTTCTCCAAATCCTGACCCTATATATATATAGGAGGGTTCAAACAAGAAGGAAATTATTTGTAAGAATAGAAACAATAAGTTTAAACCAATAAGCATGCTCCATATAATATTTGTATTTCGTGTTAATGTAAAGACATGTGAACCTAATAAAATGTAACATGCGAAAATGTGTAACACAATTTCTCTTCTTTCTCCATTGACACAAAAAGTGTAACGGTGTCAAAAAAGTGTAACATGTGGCATGTTTTGTGTCCACCAATTTGAGTTTGTTTGGTGTCCTTAACTCAACAGGGATTTTTCTCTATACTTGACCTATATAAATATATATATATATAGGATAGAGTTCATACGAGAACCACCTTTATTGCGAGAACCAATGTGAACACAACAAAATAAACCCACTACACCACCAAAAACCCAAAAAAACCTAACCCTCCACCCACCAAGCTAAATGCTAAAAGCTAAACCCCCCCCCCCCCCCCAAAAAAAAAAAAAAAAAAAAAAACCTAAAAAAATCTAAAAAACACACACATTTTTTTTAAATATTTTTATGGTAAAACCGCTACTTTTAGTAGCCAAAAAAAAATTTAATAACGAAAAGTAGCGATTTTACCATAAAAAATATTTTTAAAAAAATTGTGTGTTTTTTGGATTTTTTTTTTTAAGTATTTTTGGTTGTATTCACATTGGTTCTCGCGTTTCTCGCAATAAGGGGTGGTTCCTAACGAATCCTTTTTCTATATATATATAGAGAAAAATGCCCGGATAGTCCCTGTGGTTTCGCCTTTTTTCACCTATAGTCCCCAACTTTCTAAAACTACCTGAATAGTCCCCAAGTTTTCATTTTTTGTTCCCGGATAGTCCCTGGGTCTAACTTCAGTTACTTTTCTCTGTTAAAATGATGTGAAATGACAAAAACACCCTTTCCTTAAAAGGCCAAACCATAGGGACTATCCGGGCATCTTCTTCCTTTATATTTATAAAACCCCACCACCACACTTCATCTTCAACCTCCACCCACCATCACCCTCCTCCACCTTCCACCATCGCCGCACACCCCCTTTTCTCCTCTCCCCCTCGTTCTTCTGATCCAGCGACCGGAGATCGGAGATCGGAGACGCCGGCTTGCCGGCAACTGCTCATCGAAGGCGGGTTACTGGTCTCCTCCGACGAGCTTCCGAGTGGTTGAAGATGATGTGATATTGAAGATGGTTGGTTCGTTCATGTTCAAATCGGGTCAGATTTCAGGTATGGTTCAGCAGATTCATGTTCAGGCTCGGGTCAGAGGTGGGATATCTCGGGTTTACTCGGTAACCGGAAGATGAAGATGAAGGTGAGATGGGAAGTAGTGAAAGAGACTGTGCAGCCATGGAGGATCGAACAAAACCTAGGGGATTCTGGTGTTTAATTCTGTTTGGTAAAGTTTCGAACGACGATTCAAAAAGTGAAGGCATGATTTTAGGTTTGGCTCACGTCTGCTATGGAAACGTGTTAATATTGTTGGGGTTTGAAGGTTTCAATATTAAAACAAGAAAGAAATAAAGTTGCATAAGGTTTGGTTTAATGGAGGTGATGAAGAAGACAAGCAGTATAGGTCTCAAAAAAGGAACAATATGAAAAGTCAAAGAAAGTGAAATTGATTTTTTAAATACTAAATAATTCTTGATTCAAGTCCTTAGAGGTAATTGAGAAATGAAGTCAACAGATAAACTTACCATTTATCACAATTGAAGTTTGATTTTCTTTTTCTTGAGCGACAAATGGCGAAAGTAGAGGTGGGTGATGTCAGTGAATGGGGGGAGGTGGTTGACGATGGAAGAGGTGGTGATGATGGCGGCGGTGGTGGTTGTGGCGGAGGGTGGTTGTGGCAGTGGTGATAGTGGTGGTGGCTAAGTGGTGATGACCGACAGCCGGCCGGAGGCACTCCGGCCGCTGGATCAGAAGAACGAGGGGGAGAGGAGAAAAGGGGGTGTGCGGTGATGGTGGAAGATGGAGGAGGGTGATGGTGGGTGGAGGTTGAAGATGAAGTGTGGTGGTGGGGTTTTATAAATAAAAATGAAGAAGATGCCCGGATAGTCCCTATGGTTTGGCCTTTTAAGGAAAGGGTATTTTTGTCATTTCACATTATTTTAACAGAGAAAAGTAACTGAAGTTAGACCCAGGGACTATCCGGGAACAAAAAATGAAAACTTGGGGACTATTCAGGTAGTTTTAGAAAGTTGAGGACTATAGGTGAAAAAAGGCGAAACCACAGGGACTATCCGGGCATTTTTCTCATATATATATAAACTGGGAACTGTGCAAACATAAAAAACATATACATATTATTTCAAATATGGTATAAAGACGGTTTTTGATCATATATGCCATATGATTAACTTTTCAAGAACTACACAAAAATATTTACACGATTATCACAGTTCTTTATTTAAAATTAGTTTTGAACTAAACACGTCCACATATATAATACAAATGCAAAGTGAAGAACCATGTTAAATATCCACCAAGTTGTTAGTGTTTACAAAATCGCACCGCATGGGGAACCACACACATAACCAGTTTGGTTGTGTGAATTTAAACGCTAGAGTTAATAGCCAAAATGGTCCCTGAGGTTTGCTCACTTTTGCCACTTTAGTCCAAAATCTAAAATTTTTAAATCTGGGTCCCTGAGGTTTGCAATTTGTTGCCATTTTAGTCCAAATTTCAAAAACCCCCTTTTTTTACTGTTGCAACCAGCCTATTTTGTCCTTTTACGCAGGAGTATTCTGGGTTCTTGATCTGAGTTTGTTATAATAACTCATAAAAATGACCAAAATACCCCTGCACAAAAGGACAAAATAGGCTGGTTGCAACTGTAAAAAAAGGGAGTTTTTGAAATTTAGACTAAAATGGCAACAAATTGTAAACCTCAGGGACCCAGATTTAAAAATTTTGGATTTTGGACTAAAGTGGCAAAAGTGAGCAAACCTCAGGGACCATTTTGGCTATTAACTCTTAAACGCTATCATTTGAACTGGTCCTGCCGATACAGACCGAACATCATCTGTATTTGTTTTTTTTTTTTTTTTGGTTTCAATCAATGTAAACAATATGTCGATATCTTTTTTGGCACATTACGACTTTTCCATTTTTTGGTTACATTAGACAACTTTTGTGTAACTAAACCATTGTAAATATCCTTTTTAATTTTGTGGCATACATGTTTTTTTATCGAACCAACTAAACCGGTACCACCCGAACAACATCAGTATTACTATTCAGTTTTATTGTTTTTTATTTCAAGGCACTTTGATTTCGATATTTTTTCACCACTCGTGCCGAGGTTGTACCGAACAACAACATAACTTGGTAGCTTGAAACTTTATGCTTGTAACTTTTATATGTTTATGTTGATATTGATGTAACATTATTTAGTGTTTTGTTTATTTACAGAATTCCCGCCGCATCACATGAGAGAATCCTAGTAGTTATATTCTAAAATACACGTGATACAAAATCTTAAGACATAAGATCCAAACTCAAGTGTCGAGTTCATGCTATAGGATCTGAGTTTACAAGGCTTGTGATTAAACATATAATTGTGTATTATATAAAAGATAAAGTAATCACAAGTAAGGAATTATCATCAACATTTGTTTGTCATTGAATCAAATTATTACAAGTTTTACAAAATGATTGACTCACAAACTCTCCCTCAGCCTGATCACTTACAAATATGTTCATACAAAATAAAATGCTATGTATGTGATAGACATATAGATCTCTAACAGGTGAGATCTATTTATACTAAGTACAAAAAGTCTATTTCTGATTGACTGACTTCACCCTGATATTGACATCTAACATCCCTAACATAAAAGATTCCACATGTGTTGCAAAAATATGTGGGAATCAAAAATATGATCTAACTAAACTAAACACTATTAATAAGCTAATACTATTACATTAGGAAACATTTGTTCTTCAATCATGTGTTGCTTTGTTCCAAATATCTGTTTGGCCACAACAGATATTTGGTCTTCATGAGCAGACCTTTGTCTTCAATAGAGCTTTGGCAATGAACAGACTTTGCTTCTTCATAAACAGCGGTTCCAAGGCTTCAAACAGTGGATAGCAAGTCTTCAACAGATGCTCTGATCTAGGTGTTCAAGACTCATTATCTTTGGGAGAAATCTGGTTCAACCTTCTATTTATTTCTTGATCACTTGATCATGTTTTGGCTTTTGAATATCATCTGTTTCTTTCGTAGGTGCAACAATCTCCCCCTAGAACAGGTGATGCCAAAACAGATGTTTTTACTTCTCCATTAGCCTCGACTATAGTCAATTCATGGCTCATCCTGTTGGATGACCACTTTACAATTTTTGAGCTAGATGGATATATTAGGACAAATTTTATTGGATGAGGCGAGGGAAATTGTTTTCCTAAGACTTGCCCATGCAGTTCTTTTGGTTTTGCATCAGGATGCCCATACATATGTTTGATCCCTTCCTTCCTTATCTCATCTTCATATTTCTGTAGATCTTCTACAGACATCTCCTTTTGCCTTTTGAGGTAGCTTCTGATAGCTAAGGAGACATTCTTTGAAGTGGGAAGATCTGAAGGGTCAACCAGGGAACTGATAGGTACATTCAAGTCTTCATAATTTGGCCCTTTTAGGACCGAGGGATCTTTAGCTCTTAGTTCTTCAAGTTTCTTGTAGCTCTCTTTGATTGTTGGCTCATCCCATCTGGCCATTGATTGCATTGTGCCAAATTTGGCTGCGACCATCTCCTTTTTCATTCTTCTGAGTTCCAGAGTCTTTTGGCCAACAGGTTTTTTTTACTTGCTCTCAAATTGGGAGGAGTGGGCTTGATGTCTGGATTGAGTTTTATCTTCTCAATCCTTGCAATTTCGTCTAGAAGGGCTTCTGTAGTCCAACCAGTGAATTGAGCTCTTGTGGCTGTGTAAGGCTTATTCTTCATGATGAAATTAAAGTAATCCTCCCTTACTACTTTTCTAAGCTCAGGGTTGTTTACTGGTCCTTGTGAAGCCTTTTGACTGAAATATTTGGCAAAATCTTCCAATCTATTCACTTTTGTGAATTCTTTAGATAGAATTTGTTATGCCTCCTTATCACTTTTTCCCTTCCTTTTCATAGCAACTATTCTTTCAGCTTGTTTGATCTTCAATTCCAAGTACTCTTTGACATTGGAAGGTTTTGAATATTTTTTGAGGGATGAGAAGGTAAGTTAGCTGGTGTTAGTTGTAGAGTAGAAAGATTGTATTTCTTTTGATACATTTTCTAACTCTAATGGATCAAGTATGGTGATAGGTGAGTGTTTGGTTGATAGAGATGTAACGGTAAGTTCAGCGGTGGTTGTGGTAGATGGTTGAGAAGTGATGGATAAGGTTGTGGTTGTAGTAGTGGTGTTTTCGACAGGTGATGCATCAGGAGTTTCTTCATCATGATCTTGGATAATGAATTTGGCTCTCCTGGATCTAATTTGAATTTTTGGTGTTTTTGACGTTGGTTGAGGAAGTTTTGTCGATGGTTTTCTTTTGTGTATGAGAAGTCCTTTAGGAGACTTTTGAGTTAGTGGTAGTGTGGTTGTAACATCTATTGTCACTTTTGTAGTGGCAACAAATGTTTGGATAGATGGTGGTTTTATTGATGTAGTGCTTTTGGGAACCTCTGTTGAAGATCCTTGATTATCTTGAATTATCTTCCTTTCAATAATCTCTTGGATTGTTATTTGCATGTTTGCTTCCCTTGTATCTTTCCTCTTTTCCTTTTCGATGACTTTCTTTTTGGCCTTTTTGGCTTCAAAAGTATCTGGCTTTTTCTCGGCTTTCTTTACTAAAGGAGGGAGCTTTGCCATGTTATCACTCTCCCCCTTTTTGGCTTCATCTTGGTATTTGGGGAGAATGAGAGTTGTACCAGTGGTTTCAAGAATATGGTCTTTAATGGCCCTAATCTCTACATGAGTATCTTTGTACTTTGCATCCACCATTGTTCGTATCAGCTCCAATTACATGTTTTGTTCTTCTTCTGTAGCTTGCTTTTGAAGATGAAGGTACATTTGTGCATGCATCCATCTTTCTTTTGCAATATATGTATTTGATGGTGGAGGTCTTGAGTTTTGCACCAAGGTCTTCATCATATCTTTGATCTCATCAATTGAAGACTTCAGCTTGGATACTCTCTCCGTCAATTCTTGATATTTTAATCCATCACCTAAGTTAATAGGATCATCTAAATTCCCACCAGAGGCGGTTGTACTTGGTTTTGAACCAAGTGCCCCCTTTTCTTGGTGCTGGGACTTCCAACTATTATAGAGTGTACAATTGTAGACTCAACAGTTGTTGCCTTTACGGAGGTCTTAGTTATGTAGCCACTGTCCACTTGTGAGACTGTTCTCCTTCAAGTGCCTCTTGAGACACAGGAAGTGTAACATCCCCAACTTGTGGATTAATAATGATTTATGAGCTTGCCTAGTAACTTGTTGTGGTAAACTCTTAGTGATTTGTTGTTGAGAGGAACTAGGTTGACACAAGTCAGTTTTATCAATTGCATTAAGAAATAGGTGGTATTGTTTTTGTGGGTGGTAGAGTGGAAAGAAAAGCAGCCCAAGAGAGAGGATTGAGAAGAGATATTCAAGTGAATCATCTCCCTCTTGATTTGGTTATCCTATGCTTACAACACTATCCTTTTGTGTGGATAAGTGAGGAGTATGGCTAGGTGGAGATGTTTGCATCTGTTGTAAGGAAGCAACAACAGATGTGGGCTGCATTTGTGTTAAAACGGGAATTTCTGGCATCCCAACCCCTAGAGACACCTTCCTTTTATTTTTGTTGGTGCATATTTCGTACGTCTGCCACTGTGCGAATAGTTAGATAGAGCGTGTGTTGAATATTGTATAGAACAGGAGAAAGTTGGACACGGTATTGTAATTGTCAAAGTCCATCTGGACGGATGGACATAGTGTCATCCGGATGGGTGTAGGTAGTTGTCTATAAATAAGGACTTGGGGTTCCCATTTGGACAAGCTTTTGGTTCCCAGAGGGGACATGCTGTCCAACTGGTCTCATGGTGCTGTAACTTTCAAGATTTCAATAGAGACCAGATTATAAGTGACTGCTCGGTGTCGTGTCTATCTTCTACTCCTTTCTTAGTCGTAATAAACGCATCGATCACGTCGTATCGGGACCGAGGCTCCGTCAAACTCGCCGATTCCTGGTAGGGATGAGATTTTTTACCGAAATACCGGTACCGTACTGGTACCATACCGGTACCGTACCGATGTCGTACCGTACCGATATCGTACCGTACCGATCATAAACGGTACTGGTATCGGTAATAGATTTTTTGAAATTTGGTATCGGTAAAAAACGGTATCAGTACCAGTATTTTTCGGTAAATATCGGTATTAATATCGAATTTAATAGTGGCTTTATGTATTTTGCTATTATCTTAGATCCCACTATGAAGTTATATTTTCTTGAACATTGTTTTACAAAAACCAATATCAAATTTCTTTTGTTTGGTTATTTTTAATCAATTATGATGATTTTTATACATGTTGGAATTTGGATGTTAAAAGTCGAACCCATGAATGTTTACCTTTTGATTTTATTGACTACTTAATATGTTTACCTTTTGTTTACATTCCTCTATATATTACTCTAGTTCAGTTAATAATGGATCATTGGGTTGCACATGAATTTTTTTTAGGTAAAACAATGGATGACACCAAAGCGGTACCAATGTGGTAAAGTACCGAAATACCGATACTGATACCGATACCGTACCGGTACCGTATCTATAAATACGGTACGGTAATCGGTATCCACATTTCCTCAATTTCGGTAACGGTATTTACGGTATGGGTACCGGTACGGGTACGGTACCGGTATCGTACCAATCTCATCCCTAATTCCTGGATTAGCAGTGGTATCAGAGCAACGGTACCGATTTAATCGATCTAATAGTCGGTTAAATCACCCAAAGCTCATCAATTTTGGGTTAAACGGGAGTTTTGACGTTAAAATAGAGAAAATCATCAAAATAAAGGTCAATTCACGGATAGATTTTGGAATTGAAGCCATCATTCTGTTCGGAATTAATTCGCGCACAATCCTGTGAAGTTTCATCATGAAATTCACATAAATAAAGATTCTAGATCGAAAAAACGTGATTTGGAGTGTTCTTGAGCTGTTAGAACATATCCGATCGGATGACCATCCGACCCATGTCATTATCTTGTGTTTGAATGATCAGTTGGTTTTCACTCAAATGATCATTCGATCGGATGACCACCGATCAGATGACCATCCGAGCCACAAACACAAGTTTGTCCTTTTTGCTAATCGGTGGAATGACCATCCGGACAAGAAGACCCATCCGATCGGATGACCATCCGACCGGATGACCATCCGACCGGATGACCATCCGACAAAATGCCATTCGACCAAATGATCAAATGCCTAAAAAAGGCATTTTTTAATCGCAACGACGAGGAGAGTCTCCAGAAAAAATTTGGTGATTGAAAATTTTTTCGGATTTTTAACGACCAAGCTGGGTTGTTCGGGGACACCGTCTGGTGTTTCAGTGAACATATTTGATGATGTGATCACGGATTGTGGAAATTAGTGGGGTAGTCAGGATACCGGTGCAAAATTGTCATATTCTGAATTATCTGACTATTTATGGGCCAAAATGTAAAATCCGCAATGATGAAAAACTGACCTTTTAAGGAAAATTGTCATATTTTCGGCACAGTCGAGTTTTTCACCGATAAAAGAGGACTGATTTGCTCAGTTTGAGGGGGAATTCAGTGAAAGAGACGTCATAATTTGCAAAAATGAGGGGGAATAAAAATTTTCAGATGTTCTAGCATTTTCGAAATTCGTGACGCTGCAACAGTATTCAGGTAGTTTTGACTTCAGATTGTCAGGGGGAATGTGAATCTGATTGTGGACGAATGCTTCAGAGATCGGATTACATTACCAGATGATTTGTTTTCCGATGAAGATTTGCTGATTGTGAAGAATACCGTTTGCACGGATCTGTCATTCTTAAGGTGCGTTAACGTTGATCACGGTAAATGGGATATCAGATCTTCAGGGGGAATCACGGATTTGAAGTTAATCAGTGGGGTATTTGAAGTTTCTATCAATTGTCAGTTGAGTCTTTGTACATTCTTAGATCGAGCAGGCGGAATGCGAGATCGTGGTGCTAAATTGTCATTTCAAAAACTGAGCTCGGATGCGGTTAGAGCTGAAACAGGGGATGTTGCATTGATTAATCTCAAGTTGGTGATTGTTCGTGAAGGTTGCAGTTAGGGGTGTGCACGGTTCGGTCTTTGGGTAAAACCAAAACCGTAACCGAAAGTTCGGTTTTTGGTTTTTAAAAACCGTTCGGTTTCGGTTTTTTCGGTTTTGGTTATTTCGGTTTTAGCAACGGTTCAGTTCGGTTTTTCGGTTTTTGAAACAAATTATGTAAGATTCAAAACTTAAAAGTATAATTCAAAGTTTAAGAATCTTGTTAATATATTTAGTCTCTTAAATTAATATTATTCACATAAACCTAACTTTCTAATTTATTTTAATGTTTTCCAAAGTTTTTTGTTAATACGTTTTCTTTTATATACTTTGAAAACCATTTAATTTTTATATTAAACTTTGTTAGTTCTTGTAAACAATGGATAATTTTAATGATAAATAAAAATGGTAATACTCTTATTATAAATATTTAACAACCAAAAATAAAATTAATAATTCTTAATAGCATGGGTAAACACTTAAACAACTTAAATATAAAAATATATAGATTTGGTATAGTATTAAAACTTATCGGTTCGGTTATTTTCGGTTATTGAAAATGATTATCCGAAAACCGAACCGAAATTTTTGGTTACTAAAAATCCGAAAACCGAACCGTCGGTTTTTGTTTCGGTTCGGTTTTTTTGGTCCGCATTTTTCGGTTATTTCGGTTACGGTTCGGTTATTTCGGTTACGTTTCGGTTAACCCCTAGTTGCAGTTTAGCAAATCAGAGGAGAGTCGTGAACTGTGCAAAAGACCAGAAGATTCATTTCAGGGGGAGTTGGTGCTTTATACTGTCAAAAGCAAACCCGAATCATCAATCGAGGGGGAATCTATTGTCAAATTTCAAGATGCCTGATTGAAGTTTGTCACACCCCGATTTCCACGTGTATCACCGGTGGGGGATTACCGTGACGTAGTTGGCAACAATATAGTCAAACCACACAATATATGAATGCACAGCGGAAGCATAAAGATAAATATAATCCAACCATTGATTGTAATATCGAATGTATCACAAATAGTTGAATGGTATCCATAGGAGGATCAAAATAATAAAAAGTATCGTTCAACAGACAAGGCATCAAAAGCTTGCGAGACTCTTTAGGATGCTAAGGAGTTATAGCCAGCCGATTACGTGTAGTACCTGCACTTAATCTTTTTGGGAAAATACGTCAGTTTACACTGGTAAATACATTCAACCGACACTTTTGTAAAATGTTTATTAAAAATTGATTTGAATGCACAAGGCACAAACTCTTTTATAACTTGGGAGAATTATTTAATATTATAATCTTGTGAACGAATTACATGTTCCTTTTGCGTTCAGTAGCCCGGATCTAGTCCGGGTTAAAGATCAATAGACACACCACATTGCGTAAAACCGAGGTGGGTAAACCAACGGTTACGTCTTTTATTAATATAGACATAATGCCGGGTGTACGCCTACACCCGGATGTCGAGGTCGTGGCCATTTCGTAAAATGATGCCTAGGATATCCGGGACATGGTCATTAACCCCCAAAGGCTTTTAAGTAACAAGACTATTTAAACGAGCCGATCAAATTATTCAATTAACCACCAAACGATGGAAGATTTGATGCTCGATCAAGCGGTATTTTATATATACCGTAACCCAAGCCCGTATAACGGAAAATAAGTTAAAAGTATTTACCCTTGCAAGTATTGTCCTTAATTGATTAAATCACAGATATCTTTTACTGGGGCTCCTATTCTGGAACGAAGGTTTTAAAATAACCTATTAGAATCCAAACGGGTCTTTATATTAGCCGTAGCCTAGACCGGTCAGTTTCAAGGGATAGATACGGTTTAATCGCGTGAAAGGCGAAAACCGAGAATGGAATGTGATTCTGACCCAACAAGTTCGAAGACTTATTTTATATGGGTTTAATATTCACACTCTGGATTTTGGGGTCAAAATAATATGGTTTGACCCGTATCGGCTAATTTATGTAAACTAGTTACAAAAGCCGAACCGTGCGCGCAATAGGCGCAACGGGTAACCGTAAGAGTCCTACACTTGTTTCCCAAGTCAATATGTCTTAAAGAGGTTGTGGTATCAGTAGGATACCTTCCGTGATGCCCGTAACGAGTTTAAGTTTATTATACGCCCCGTAGGGGTTTTCCGGTCATTTTAAGGACTTTTAAAAGGGGTTTTAGAGTTCTACAGGAAATATGAGTTTCCCGTTCAGTTTATAAAGTCCAAAATACTTTATTTATTATTTAAAATCAGTAGCAACTGGAATCGGGTCAAAAGACCTTGTAGAACTCAAGTTTTGGCCGAAAAGGGCATATTCGGTATTTACCGAACCGTAGCCATAACCGCAGGTTATGAGCAGGTTAAAATTAATTAAAAATCTTTAAAAATCCAAAAATATTATTTTACAACAGTGAGTAAAAGGTTTGGTGTCGAAATCTTGGTTTAGGTAGGCGTTATGCTAATTGCGCCGTTTATTACAAAAGTTTCCTTTAATTGCGCTATTTAGCATAACTCCTATTCTAGACCTCGGATTGGCGTGAAACTTTAGGGACATACTTAGAGTTTAGTGAGCAAGGTTATGGTCCCTTCACGTGTCCGAAATGCTCGTTTTCTTTTGAAAAGGGCGTTACGGACAACTTTTAAGCAATTAATGGAAAGGCGTAAAAGACTCGGACAAACAACGAACCGGTCACAGAGGGTGATACCATCACGTGACCTGGTCCTAAGAGAGTCCTAACGCATATCTACATTGCACTAAAATGGGTCAGAACTGAAGTCAAAGCAAAAGTCAAACTTTTGCGACATTCGGCTCCGAACCGGGTCAATATAGCAAATGGCCGAATCAAACGAGCTTAGACAAGTTAGTATACTTATTATCATGTTTTATGAGTGTTCAAACAGGTTACATATCACCTACATTACAGATTATGCAAGAATCGCAAAAATGGCTTTCTGTTGACTTTTTAAGTATATGTTTGACTCGACATTTGAACTAGTTAGAGTGGTGATTAGGGGGAACCCTTTTAGGGGTTTATTACCCACATAAATACCAACACATAACTACTTTTGATTCGACAATTCACTGGACCAATCGTGATTTATCGCAAAGTCAATCGTTAGTTACGACGGATTGACTTTTAGGCTAAACTAAGCAAAAACAAAGCCATAGAAGGTTTGGCATACTTACAGAGACTTGTGCACGACTTAGGAATGTTAGAAGAAAGCTTGTGAGCTCCAGGAATGATCAGAAGATGTGTTTTGAGGTGTGTTTCATTTGTGAACCAAGTATGGCCTTTTATAGCAAAGTTTGGTGCACAAGATCATCACAACACATCCTACATTGCTCATGGATGATCAACAAGTGTCCTGAGGTGCTAGGGGTCAGGTAGAGGGCGCCCATGCTTCATTGATTGCTCACAAGTTCGTCTACAAGCCAAATCATTGAAGCTGCCCATGTTTTCTGTTACTGTGTGTCCCACGCGGCCCGCGTTAAGAGTTCATGCATCTTGGTCGCGGGCCGCCTGAACCCATAAGTCAGAAACCGGATTAACAGGTGGCTCGCGGCCCGCATTAACTAACCCTTAACCTTTACGCGGCCCGCGTCAGGTCTATTTTTCAAGATTTTTGAATCTTTTATAATCATTGCCTAAATCTTGGTAATTAATAACGAAATCTTCGGTAATTAATAACCTGACCTTTCGGGTTTGAAGGGGTAACTTTGCGATTTGGCCCTTGATTATTTACAACTAAGGGCCTCGTGTTATTTACCCGCATTGTTAAGTCCCCGGTTAGTTTGTTAATTATTTGGAAAGCCTTAACTTTCATTGTTGACGCTTTTAACCCCTCTCATACGAATTTGATCATAACTTTCTCGTTTTAAAACGGAACTTCGGGGAATTGATATAGTACATTCTAGTGAGCGTGTTTTACTGTTACAAAGCCTCGGGTATGTCAAAGGGTCACTCAGAGGTATAATTAAACATGTTGACACAGTTAACCCCTGCAGCTTGTAATCTCTCACTTTCTTCCGCGTTTCGCTTCCGTACGATCCATGATTTATTCGTTTGAAGGTACGAGCATCGTTTAGGGTTACTATACAGTATATGTACCCTTGTTTGACATTTATAACCCTCGAATTTACATACTTTCAAGGTTTGTCAACTTTAGTCCTTTATTTAATATTAAATGCCACGTGTAAACTCAAGACACGTGTCAATACATTATTGGACACAAAATTTCGAGGTGTTACATCCTCACCCCCTTAAAATAAATCTTGACCCGAGATTTACTCAAACAAATAAGGGTATTTCTCTTTCATCGTGGATTCAACTTCCCACGTGAATTCGGGACCTCTCCGGGCATCCCATTTAACCTTGACTATAGGTACATGCTTTCTTCGAAGCTTTTTCACCTGTCGGTCTTCAATCGACAAAGGCTTCTCCACAAACTTCAAGCTCTCATCTATATGCACATCTGTGTGTGGGATCACCAATGATTCATCAGCGAAGCACTTCTTTAGATTGCAGATGTGGAACACATTGTGAATTCCATTGAGCTCTTTTGGTAAGTTCAATTTATAGGCAACTGACCCGACACGTTCGATAACCTCGAAAGGTCCTATGTATCTCGGGCTCAGTTTGCCCTTCTTACCGAAGCGCATCACCCCCTTCCAAGGTGATACCTTTAGTAACACTTTTTCACCTACCTCGAAGTGAAAATCTTTACGCTTTGGATCATCGTAACTTTTCTGCCTATCACGGGCAGCTTTGAGACGTTCTCGAATCTGGACAATCTTGTCCGTCGTTTCGAAGACTATCTCTGGTCCCGATAATTGGACCTCTCCCACTTCCGCCCAACAAACAGGCGATCTACACTTCCTACCGTATAATGCCTCGAAGGGCGCAGCCTTTATGCTGGTATGGTAGCTATTGTTGTAGGAGAATTCGATTAGTGGTAGTTTCTTATCCCAACTACCACCCAAATCTATTGCACATGCCCGCAGCATGTCTTCTAACATTTGAATAGTACGCTCACTCTGACCGTCAGTCTGAGGATGGTAAGCCGTACTAAAGTTCAAACGTGTGCCCAAAGATTGCTGGAAACTTTTCCAGAAATGAGACGTGTATCTAGTATCTCGATCGGAGATAATAGACACAGGTATGCCATGTAAGGCTACAATCTTATCAACATATAACTGGGCTAATGTGTCGGAGCTATAAGTCTCCTTGATGGGTAAGAAATGAGCTGACTTAGTCAGTCTATCGACTATAACCCATATCGTGTCATTTCCTTTGCTCGTCTTGGGTAACTTGGTGATAAAATCCATAGTTACACATTCCCATTTCCATTCAGGAAGTTCAGGCTGTTGTAGCAAGCCAGATGGCTTTTGATGCTCAGCCTTGACTTGCGCACAAGTTAAGCATTTGGCTACATAAGCGGCTACAGACTTTTTCAAGCCTATCCACCAATAATTTGCCTTTAAATCCTGATACATTTTGTCTGCTCCAGGATGGATAGAATATTTGGAACTATGGGCTTCCTGGAGGATAACATCTCGTAGTCCTCCATAAATTGGAACCCATATTCGCCCATTCAATCGCAAAATTCCATCCTTGCTAAGAGTTAACTGCTCCTCAGTCACTCCCAGCTTTTCCTTAGGATAGTTAGCTTCCAACACAGCTTCTCTCTGTGCAGCAAACACCCTTTCAATCAGATTATTCTTTACTTTAATGCTCTTAGCATTGATTCGGATGGGTTTCATCCTTTCTTTCCGGCTCAGGGCATCAGCGACTACATTCACCTTGCCGGGATGGTATCTGATCTCACAATCATAATCATTTAAGGTTTCCATCCAACGGCGTTGCCTCATGTTCAACTCCTTCTGATTAAACAGATGTTGAAGGCTCTTGTGATCTGAATAGATCACAAACTTGATTCCGTACAAATAATGCCTCCACAGCTTTAGTGCGAACACAACGGCACCCAACTCCAAGTCATGGGTGGTGTAATTCTTTTTGTGCACCTTTAACTGTCTCGAAGCATAGGCAATCACCTTGCCTTTCTGCATGAGCACACACCCCATGCCAGTGTGTGACGCGTCGCAGTAAACTACGAACTCTTCGGTACCTTCCGGTAGCGTCAACACAGGAGCGTTGCTCAGCTTTTGCTTTAAAATATCAAAGGACTCTTGCTGCTTAGGGCCCCAAACAAACTTTTCCTTCTTCTTGGTCAAGGAGGTTAAGGGCGCAGCAATCCTTGAGAAATTTTCAATGAATCTTCTGTAGTATCCTGCTAACCCCAGGAAACTGCGGATCTCTGTAGGCGTCTTTGGCTCTTGCCAGTTCATGACCGCCTCTACCTTAGCGGGATCCACCTGGATACCACGCTCGCTTACGACATGTCTAAGAAATGGGACTTCTCGTAGCCAGAATTCGCATTTAGAGAATTTGGCATAGAGTTTCTCGCGATGCAGCAATTTGAGAATACATCGTAGGTGTTTCTCATGGTCAGCTTTGTTCTTTGAATAGATAAGAATGTCGTCGATGAATACGATGACGAATTTGTCTAAGTACGGCTTGCAGACGCGATTCATGAGATCCATGAACGCAGCCGGTGCATTTGTGAGCCCAAAAGGCATCACTAGGAACTCGTAGTGACCGTAGCGAGTCCTAAATGTTGTTTTGTGTACGTCTTCATCTCGGACTTTCAGCTGATGGTAGCCCGACCTCAAGTCGATCTTTGAGAAATAACTAGCCCCTTGCAATTGATCAAACAAATCGTCGATCCTTGGCAATGGATATCTATTCTTTATCGTGACCTTATTAAGTTCACGATAATCGATGCACAGCCGCATCAATCCGTCCTTCTTCTTAACAAACAGGACAGGTGCTCCCCAGGGAGATGAACTAGGCTTGATGAAACCTTTTGCTAACAGTTCATCCAGCTGGGTCCTCAATCCTTCATTTCAGTCGGTGCTAGCCGGTAGGGTGCTCTAGTAATAGGAGCTGCTCCAGGGATGATATCTATTCTGAATTCCACTTGCCTATCTGGTGGCAACCCAGGTAGATCTTCGGGGAAAACTTCTGGATACTCCGAAATGATCGGAATGTCTTCTATCCTTGGTTTGGGCTCTTCTATTATCACCTGTGCCATGTAGATGACACAGCCTCTTTTTAAACATCTAGAAGCCTTGAGCATAGTTACGTTCTCGGGCAATCCATACTGCGTATCCCCTCGAATGGTGAGCGATTCACCAGTCGGGGTCTTTAGCACTATATGTTTTCTGTTGCAGACGATCTGGGCCTGGTTGTGGGATAACCAGTCCATACCCAGAACTATGTCAAAACCAGCCAGATTAAAGGGAAGTAGAGATAGAGGAAAAGAATGGTTCTTAATGGATATCATACATCCATCTAATATAGTGGAGACGGTTTCTACTGTGCCGTCTGCTAGCTCTACCTCGTATTTCACATTTAGGGTTTTGACAGGCATATTCAGCAATTTGCAAAATTTTTGGTCTACGAAGGATTTATCAGCGCCTGAATCGAAAAGTACTCTTGCAAAGATATTATTCACGAGAAAAGTACCTGTGATTACGTTGTCGTCTTGCAAAGCTTCCTTCACATCCATCTTGAAGACTCTAGCATTGTTCTTCTTGGTTTCTACGGTCTTCTTGGCGAGCTTGGGGCAGTTGCTTTTAATGTGCCCCTTCTCATTGCAGTTATAGCAGGTCGCATCTTTAATCTTCTTGCAGTCCACAGTCTTGTGGTCCTTGGACTTGCACAGTCCACAAGTATGCGACCTCGACTGGGACTGTGAGTTCGACCCAAGCCTACATTTCCCAAAGTGGAATTTCTGGCAGTTTTTGCACTTGGGCTTCTCTCCGGATTGTTGCCCATCTTTCCTCGACTATGTCCCTCTCTTGCCATCACCGTTCCCCCGGTGTTTCTTACCCGACCTTCGTGAGGTATCGTCCTCACGCTTCCTCTTCTCGGCCTCTTTATTCCTCAGCGATCTCAGTCGGACCGCATCCATTGTGAGGGACAAAGAGAGGTCAGTTACAGACCTGAAGGTCGTTGGCCGAGAGGCCTTCACACTTGCCTTTATCGCGGGTTCTAACCCCCCGATAAAACGAGCGATTCTCCTTGGCTCCGGGGTTACCAGATATGGAACCAACCGAGACATCGTGTTGAAGCTCGTTAAGTAGGCTTGGCAGTCCAGGTTTGTCATCACTAATGATACAAAATCGGACTCTATCTTCTCCATCTCATGTTGAGGGCAGTAATTTTCTTTGATGAGAGAAACGAATTCCTCCCATGTAATGCTGTAAAGCACAGTCTTTCCCGAGGCCTGAACCAACGCCCTCCACCAAGCCAGGGCCTCGCCCTTAAACGATTGCGACACAAACTTTACCACATCCCTTTCCACACAGCAACTGATGTCCACCACAGTGTCCATCTCATCCAGCCACGTCATACAATCGACGGCACCTTTCTCCCCCGTGAAGTCTCGGGGTTTACAAGACACAAAGTACTTGTAGGTGCAGCCCCTGGCCCGGGATGCATCAGTATACTCCCTTTCACGACGAACACTGTTTTCATTTGACGAGTGATTGTCGTCGTCCTTTTTAGGTTTGGAGAGTGGTTTGGATAATGGTTTGCTGTGGGATTTTGAGTGTGTCTTCGGCTTTGATGGTGGTTTGGAAACGGTTCTGCTTCGAGATTCGGTATATTGTCGATCTAGAGCTGCTTGAACAGCGTTGTCGACAAGAGCCTTTAGTTGAGCGCCCGTTAAATGTACTTGGGCATTATCATATTCATTTTCACTCGTATGACTATTTTCTCCATTAGAATTCGCCATAGTAGCTTGTATCTGCTGCAGAAGATAATGAAAATTATATTTAGGAGTTTATTATTGAATTGTCTTTTATGGCAATTCATTAACCATGGTAACGAAGACCATATCCGGTTAATTTGTTACTCACTTTTTATTTAGGATTTGAACATACTTATCCTAATCACAATTAATATTGCTAGTGGCATAAAAGCCTAGTCACGAGGACGTTATTATAATATTAGCCGAGATTACAGAGAATCAAGGTATGAAGGTTTGAACCGTAGTTCTTTTACCCCCTTCTGACAGGGAGTCATAGACCACCACTGTCTTTTGTCTTATTATGACAACCATTATGGCCCGTAGGCACTACATCACTAATGGATGTTTGATAAGGTTGGCCCGTAGGCACTACATCGCTAATGGATGTTTAACAAGTGATCACCTTTATTGGTGATTTAACCCATGATTTATTATATCATTGATTTGGGCTTTGGAATCCTTTGAAGGATTCTTGTATAAGAATGACGTGTGCGATTTTAACGAATCACATCTACCATGATTGTTAACATGCTTACAGAGGTTAACAGGGAATCTGAATCTTTTAATTAGGTCTTACCATCTTGGTCGGATCTTAAAAGACACCTGGCTAGGTTTCACTCTTAAGATTCTTTATTTAGGCAGATCAAACTAAAAGGAATGATTTGGATTTATTTCATATATAGTAATAACAAAATGAAATTCATAACATAACATTCCAAAACTTCAATACGATTACACGCTGCCCTAAACGGGACTTTTAATCAAGTACATACCTACTTAGAGGTTAAAATAACAGACAAGTCCACGCAGGGACTAATACAAGATAGATGTCCGCGCAGGGACTAAAAGATAAGTCCACGTAGGGACTGAAATACGATAAATGTCCACGCAGGGACTTTATTTAAAATAGACATTACATTAGAGCATATATAAGGACTAATGGTCACGTTTCTTCTTCTTGCCTTTCAACAGGTTCGCTAGACCCTTAAGGAATCCCCTGTTGTTCTTTCGTTCTTCCTCGAAATCCCGTTCCACACGAGTTAAGCGGTGGAGGATTTCTTCTTGTTCGGGCGGAGAAAAACGTGGTTGTGGCGCCGGTTGCGGAACTGGAGGTCTAGGAGGTGCTGGATACCCATGAGCTGAGTAGTCCGGTATCCCCATGTTTCCAAAAGCTCCGTCTGGATAGCGGGCATTATACCTAGCCGCTACCACATATGGGTCGCGCTCATAGTTGTAATTGTAATGTGCGTGCGACGAGGGTTCGAACGGGTTGTATGCCGTTGGACCCGTGTACGCAGGTATTGGGTGGTCATACCCAAATGGTGGCGAAGATGGTGCAACTGGTGCGGAGTTCGCCTCCTGTACTGGACTTGAAGGTCCTTCTTCTTGTAGTGGCGGGTAGTGGCTACTACTAGAGTGTCGAGGGGTGCTGAAGTGGAATTCCCCTCCTCGGGTGGACATACGAGCACCCGATCTCCTACGCTTCGGCGGATCAGGCATTACTGGTTGAACCGGTGGCGGAGGTGGTGGCGTAACTGCCACGAAACGTGGATCCTCGGAGGGATCTTGTTGTTGTTGCTGCTCGTGTTGCGATGTTTGATGGGAGGGTGTGAAGTACCACTCATGTTGGTTGAACAGCGCTTGAAAGCTATCTGGAACTTGGTAAGGTATGCCATGAAAAGAAGATCCATCTGAGATCTCGATAGGATGTGTGGGCGTACCACGAGCAGGTTCGATTGGATCAGTGTCCTCATCCATATGGTCTTCTGAGAAGTGATCCTGTGGTCCTAACGGAACAAAGCCTGAAGGTTCCTGGATGTAATCTGCTGGGTTAAACTGGCCTCTGAAGTAAGGAGTGGGGTCGTCAAAAGCACGGTGCGATACCGAACGCTGTAGAGGCATGTAGGAGGGTTGAGGGTTACTGGGATCATTTTCGGAATCTGGCCCGAACGAGTGACGATACGATGGCGTCGAGCTGTGCGAGGTGGAATGCCTCGCAGGTTCGAAAAGGTTTCTCCGTCTTTGCGGTTCTTCACTCCTTGTGGTCGAAGGAGCTCGCGTATTTGAAGGTCCAGCTTCGTGATCGTGGTGAGTAACGATCTCTCCTCTGCCTCTTCTTCCCCTTCCTCTTCCTCGGAAAATTACAGGTGCCATAGTTCCTGCTTTTAAAACTTTAAATAACAATAATAAAAGAAAAGACAAACTTGGAATAAAAATTCGAATTTGTCCTAAGTTCTTGTCTAGACTCAAGTATGTGCAATTGTGTCACTGAGATTAAACACGTTAGGATAGTGTTTAATTCACTCAATGTTGGCTCTGATACCAACCTGTCACACCCCGATTTCCACGTGTATCACCGGTGGGCCCGGTAGGGGATTACCGGGACGTAGTTGGCAACAATATAGTCAAACCACACAATATATGAATGCACAGCGGAAGCATAAAGATAAATATAATCCAACCATTGATTGTAATATCGAATGTATCACAAATAGTTGAATGGTATCCACAGGAGGATCAAAATAATAAAAAGTATTGTTCAACAGACAAGGCATCAAAAGCTTGCGAGACTCTTTAGGATGCTAAGGAGCTATAGCCAGCCAATTACGTGTAGTACCTGCACTTAATCTTTTTGGGAAAATACGTCAGTTTACACTGGTAAATACATTCAACCGACACTTTTGTAAAATGTTTATTAAAAATTGATTTGAATGCACAAGGCACAAACTCTTTTATAACTTGGGAGAATTATTTAATATTATAATCTTGTGAACGAATTACATGTTCCTTTTGCGTTCAGTAGCCCGGATCTAGTCCGGGTTAAAGATCAATAGACACACCACATTGCGTAAAACCGAGGTGGGTAAACCAACGGTTACGTCTTTTATTAATATAGACATAATGCCGGGTGTACGCCTACACCCAGATGTCGAGGTCGTGGCCATTTCGTAAAATGATGCCTAGGATATCCGGGACATGGTCATTAACCCCCCAAAGGCTTTTAAGTAACAAGACTGTTTAAACGAGCCGATCAAGTTATTCAATTAACCACCAAACGATGGAAGATTTGATGCTCGATCAAGCGGTATTTTATATATACCGTAACCCAAGCCCGTATAACGGAAAATAAGTTAAAAGTATTTACCCTTGCAAGTATTGTCCTTAATTGATTAAATCACAGATATCTTTTACTGGGGCTCCTATTCTGGAACGAAGGTTTTAAAATAACCTATTAGAATCCTAACGGGTCTTTATATTAGTCGTAGCCTAGACCGGTCAGTTTCAAGGGATAAATACGGTTTAATCGCGTGAAAGGCGAAAACCGAGAATGGAATGTGATTCTGAACCAACAAGTTCGAAGACTTGTTTTATATGGGTTTAATATTCACACTCTGGATTTTGGGGTCAAAATAATATGGTTTGACCCGTATCGGCTAATTTATGTAAACTAGTTACATAAGCCGAACCGTGCGCGCAATAGGCGCAACGGGTAACCGTAAGAGTCCTACACTTGTTTCCCAAGTCAATATGCCTTAAAGAGGTTGTGGTATCAGTAGGATACCTTCCGTGATGCCCGTAACGAGTTTAAGTTTATTATACGCCCCGTAGGGGTTTTCCGGTCATTTTAAGGACTTTTAAAAGGGGTTTTAGAGTTCTACAGGAAATCTGAGTTTCCCGTTCAGTTTATAAAGTCCAAAATACTTTATTTATTATTTAAAATCAGTAGCAACTGGAATCGGGTCAAAAGACCTTGTAGAACTCAAGTTTTGGCCGAAAAGGGCATATTCGGTATTTACCGAACCGTAGCCATAACCGCAGGTTATGAGCAGGTTAAAATTAATTAAAAATCTTTAAAAATCCCAAAATATTATTTTACAACAGTGAGTAAAAGGTTTGGTGTCGAAATCTTGGTTTAGGTAGGCGTTATGCTAATTGCGCCGTTTATTACAAAAGTTTCGTTTAATTGCGCTATTTAGCATAACTCCTATTCTAGACCTCGGATTGGCGTGAAACTTTAGGGACATGCTTAGAGTTTAGTAAGCAAGGTTATGGTCCCTTCACGTGTCCGAAATACTCGTTTTATTTTGAAAAGGGCGTTACGGACAACTTTTAAGCAATTAATGGAAAGGCGTAAAAGACTCGGACAAACAACGAACCGGTCACAGAGGGTGATACCATCACGTGACCTGGTCCTAAGAGAGTCCTAAAGCATATCTACATTGCACTAAAACGGGTCAGAACTGAAGTCAAAGCAAAAGTCAAACTTTTGCGACATTCGGCTCCGAACCGGGTCAATATAGCAAATGGCCGAATCAAACGAGCTTAGACAAGTTAGTATACTTATTATCATGTTTTATGAGTGTTCAAACAGGTTACATATCACCTACATTACAGATTATGCAAGAATCGCAAAAATGGCTTTCTGTTGACTTTTTAAGTATACGTTTGACTCGACATTTGAACTAGTTAGAGTGGTGATCAGGGGGAACCCTTTTAGGGGTTAATTACCCACATAAATACCAACACATAACTACTTTTGATTCGACAATTCACTGGACCAATCGTGATTTATCGCAAAGTCAATCGTTAGTTACGACGGATTGACTTTTAGGCTAAACTAAGCAAAAACAAAGCCATAGAAAGTTTGGCATACTTACAGAGACTTGTGCACGACTTAGGAATGTTAGAAGAAAGCTTGTGAGCTCCAGGAATGATCAAAAGATGTGTTTTTAGGTGTGTTTCATTTGTGAACCAAGTATGGCCTTTTATAGCAAAGTTTGGTGCACAAGATCATCACAACACATCCTACATTGCTCATGGATGATCAACAAGTGTCCTGAGGTGCTAGGGGTCAGGTAGAGGGCGCCCATGCTTCATTGATTGCTCACAAGTTCGTCTACAAGCCAAATCATTGAAGCTGCCCATGTTTTCTGTTACTGTGTGTCCCACGCGGCCCGCGTTAAGAGTTCATGCATCTTGGTCGCGGGCCGCCTGAACCCATAAGTCAGAAACCGGATTAACAGGTGGCTCGCGGCCCGCATTATCTAACCCTTAACCTTTACGCGGCCCGCGTCAGGTCTATTTTTCAAGATTTTTGAATCTTTTATAATCATTGCCTAAATCTTGGTAATTAATAACGAAATCTTCGGTAATTAATAACCTGACCTTTCGGGTTTGAAGGGGTAACTTTGCGATTTGGCCCTTGATTATTTACAACTAAGGGCCTCGTGTTATTTACCCGTATTGTTAAGTCCCCGGTTAGTTTGTTAATTATTTGGAAAGCCTTAACTTTCATTGTTGACGCTTTTAACCCCTCTCATACGAATTTGATCATAACTTTCTCGTTTTAAAACGGAACTTCGCGGAATTTATATAGTACATTCTAGTGAGCGTGTTTTACTGTTACAAAGCCTCGGGTATGTCAAAGGGTCACTCAGAGGTATAATTAAACATGTTGACACAGTTAACCCCTGCAGCTTGTAATCTCTCACTTTCTTCCGCGTTTCACTTCCGTACGATCCATGATTTATTCGTTTGAAGGTACGAGCATCGTTTAGGGTTACTATACAGTATACGTACCCTTGTTTGACATTTATAACCCTCGAATTTACATACTTTCAAGGTTTGTCAACTTTAGTCCTTTATTTAATATTAAATGCCACGTGTAAACTCAAGACACGTGTCAATACATTATTGGACACAAAATTTCGAGGTGTTACAAAGTTGCAGAAAAAATTGAAGATTGCAGAATATTCAAATACGGCTCAAGGTTCTTAAAGTGTTAGAGACAATTCGACAGTGACAGCCGAGGAGGAATCTGTTGGTGCATATTTCGTACGTCTGCCACTGTGCGAATAGTTAGATAGAGTGTGTGTTGAATATTGTATAGAATAGGAGAAAGTTGGATACGGTATTGTAATTGTCAAAGTCCATCCGGACGGATGACCATCCGGACGGATGGACATAGTGTCATCCGGATGGGTGTAGGTGGTTGTCTATAAATAGGGACTTGGGGTTTCCATTTAGATAAACTTTTGGTTCCCAGAGGGGACATGCTGTCCAACTGGTCTCATGGTGCTGTAACTTTCAAGATTTCAATAGAGACCAGATTATAAGTGATTGCTCGGTGTCGTGTCTATCTTCTACTCCTTTCTTAGTCGTAATAAACGCACCGAACACATCGTATCGGGACCGAGGCTCCGTCAAACTCGCTGGTTCCTGGATTAGCAGTTTTTTCTGGATGTGGGTACCATTGTGATGGGTTGATCACCGTGGTCACAAGAAGCAATTGGTTCAGCAACAGATGTTTTAACATTTGTTGCATGGTTTTGTAAAACATATTTTCACCTATATTTTCTTGACCCTTGGTCATCAGGTGAATATTTCATTTGAAAGACTTCTTATTTCTATGGCTGCACCTTGTTCAAAACTTTATTGTTTTAAAACCTTTTGTAGGTAAAACATAACAGCCTTGAATATAATAGAAAAAGGATTGCCATTATTTCTTTTGATTGCTTTTATGTTTGTCACCATATCCATAAATAGTGTTTAGGATAACTTATAGTCTATATTTGTCAGTATGCATATCCCAAATACTGAGCTTTTAGGGGTATTTTGTTGAAAAATATGGTCTTGACAGACAAACAAACTAAAAGTGTATGGAAAAAGAATTTCATTTCTAAAAATAAACAAATATGTCCAAACCTCATGAATGATTTTAACATTTTACATTTTACATTTTTGTGTTGGAATTTGAATTTAAGTGATAATTTATTGGTTGGATATGATGTATTGACTGTTCTAAAACTATAAAAATGTTTTATTAAGTATGCTATACAATAAATTAAAAGAGACGAACCTATGACATTTATATCAATTGAAATTTCTTCCATATTTATGTCACCTTTATTCAAACATAGCATTCCTTTATTCAAACGTAGCATTGATATCTTGGTAACTCACTACCAACAACAAAGTCTTTAAAACCAGACGGTGTGGTATGTGTGGACATGGCGTGGTGATAGGGGCAGCGAGAATCTCACCGACGTTGAGGGAAAGGGCTAGGCGATGTGGCGGCTTCTAATTGGTCCTTGGATTTGTTTTATTTTTTTAATATAAAACAAATATAAAATGTGTATACCACATGTCATACCATGCCACTCTTTCACGCCCTATCCCACCTCACGCTTTTTAACACCACCTCACCCTTAGACAGACGCTGATATAGTTGTCACGTGACGTTTCATGTCTCCCATACCATGTAGTATAAACACTTAAGTTTGAGAAGAGGATGTCATGAATTCAAGTCTCATCACATGATTAAAAGAATTTTAATGTTAAAAAAAGTAAATCTTAGTAATCATTGAGAAATTTAAATTCAAACGTGCGTTTTATTTGACAAGATTGTAATAGAAAATATTTTTTTTATTATCTCAATTGATTTAATGACCACAAACTAGTAATCAGACTAAAAGAATTGATTTAATGACCACAAATTAATAATCAAACTAAAAGAAGACACGTCGACTTATTTTAACAAACGATCTAGACATTTGACACCGGATGGTTAATAAACCCTTTAGACCATTCTCTCGATTCACTTATACAACTATGATTTAGAAAAAAACGGTCTTATGTTGTATTAAGATGAAAACTTAGAAAAACAAATATCATAATAGTTACTCGAGTAAAGATCTCATACAAATAAAGTTATCTTACAAAATGTATGAATGACGTGGAAAAGTAAAAAAGTGCGATAGCATTTTTCATAACTATTCTATTAGTAGAGTAATTATCAAAATTACTATACAAGTTTATCAAATAATATACAATTCAAAATTACTCTACAAGCATATCATAATTACTCTACACTTTGTCATTAATACACTACTACAAAGATATTATTCAAAATTACTCTATAAGTGTATCAAATAAAATTTTAACATTACTCGATAAGTGTATCATAATTATTCTACTATCTCATCAAAATAACATAACAGACACAATTACTCTACAAGTTCATCAAAATAACATGACAAACATAACTACTCCAAAAGTTTATCAAACAACATATAATTCAAAATTACTCTACAAGTGAATCATAATTGCTCTACAATTCATCATTAATACACGACTACAAGATATATTCAAAATTACTCTACAAGTGCATAAAACAACATAAATTTTTAAATTACTCTACAAAACAACTAGTCATTTAAAATTACTCTAGAAGTGTATCATAATCACTTTACTTTTGATAATTACTCTACTAATAGAACAATTAAGAAAATGGCACCGCTCTTTTTTACTTTTCCACCCCATTTGTACATTTTGTACGATAACCGTATTTGTATTTGATATTTTGCAACTCCTAATGTTCAAGATTTTGAACATATAATTATTCAAATTCATATTTCGCTATTGACAAGAGATTTTATCCTACATACGTATTGATACACATGAGAATATAATGATTGATTTCAGAATAGTTGTTATGCTTGCTCAATATGTATTGGCATTTATGTGTATTCCTTGATAATAAATCTCTTCATTTTCTTTTCGTAAGCTTTATGTTTTCTTTATGGCAACTAATGTAATTTGACACCGGATGGTCAATAAACCCTCAAGCCCATTCTCTAGATACACTTATGCGACAATGATTTACAGAAAAATAAAAATAAAAAAAATGTCTTACGTTGTATTCATATGAAACCTAGAAAACCAAATATCACAATAGTTACCCCATCATTGTTAATGATTATAAACATATTATTACCAGATTGCAATGTATTCAAGTTCGTCATTTGCTCAAAAGAAATAAGCGTCCATTCCTTGATAGGAAATCTCTTCGTTTTCCTTTCGTAAGCATTATGTTTTCTTTATGGCAACTAATAAAATGTCACGATTTAAATTTTGACTTACCACCAAAATTCACAACCTATAGTTTTTTGCTCCTTGATTTTCTTCAGATTAGTTAGAACTTTCTTACAAGGATTTTTAGGTAAGCAAACACTAGCCCGCCCCTATAGACTGGTCATATAATTAAGAAATATTGGATTTTAATAATCCCAACTATTCGTCATTGGCCGCCAACAGTCACACCTTCAGAAATAAGCATTGGCAGTCTCATCTATTGACATATTGGCTAGCAATAGACCTTGACTAACAGAACCCTAACGTCGTTAGTCTCCGGTCGCCGGAAAACCATTTTTGGCTAATAAAAGGTTTCTAAAGGTTCGGTCTAAGGTTACAAAGAGGTTTGGGACGAGGATGTAAAGTTTTCCGACCAAAAAGTTGAGTTTTCCAGCCAAAAATAAGTTTTATGGCGAAAAAAGAAGTTTTCGGGCGACTTCAATATTTGGGGCTTTTACTAGAAAAAAGGTTCCTAAAGGTCCGTAATAAGGTTACAAAGAGGTTTGGGACGAAAACGTTGAGTTTTCCGGACAAAAACGTTTTTCTAGCGGCCGGAGATTAGTCAAGGTCCATTAGAGGCCAATATGTTAATAGTTAGGACTGCCAGTGATTATTTTTTAAGTTGGGACTGTTGGCGGCGGCCAACGACGAATAGTTGAGATTATTAAAATCTAATATTTTTATAATTAATATGGCCATTCCTCATCAGGAAAAAATGTATATATAACAACCCCGCGTCTTGAATATTAACTTTGTTGGAAGATCAGGTATAAGGGTTGCAACACTTAACAACCAAAAACACGTAGGTTAAACCATCAAAGAAATTTCGTCAAGCAAAGTATATAACCTTTTATATATACCAAACAACGAATACCACACAATTCAAATTGCATCGAATATATAGGAAGAACAAGTCAACAAAAACAAGCTTAAACATAATTATAATCTTTTGAATTCTCTAAGTTTCTCTTTTCTCTTAATGTTTGACTACTTATCTTTTCTTAGCATGATGCTTAAAATCGGTTAATGGTGTGTGTTCATGAGTTTACTACATAAGATACACTTCATCCAAACAAAAATTACTATTTCAAAAATACTAAAAAGAAAACTTTAAATGAAAGTGCACTCAGCACTCCCATCATATATAGTTATACTATTAGGTCACACGGGTTGGTCCGTTATACCACCCCTCATCACACGTTATAGTTCCACGCACACCGCCTCCTGCCCCACCATCACGCGTTGAATATATAACGCGTTGTAAATTCGAAAAATGACCGTTGATGGTGACCGTTGGGGGGTAAAAATGAACGTTGGGTTTATTTTTTATTTTTATTTATTTGAATATTTATATAAATCTATTTTAACCCAATACATTTCATATCAAAATTTTTCTATCTCACTTCAAAAAATCATACAATTCTCCATTTGATTTCAAAAATATTTTTACAAGAAACATGGAAGGTTCAAGCAAGAGAGGTGGGGGTTCGAAAAAAAGAGGTTCGGGTACGAAGAAAAATCCTGTAAGACCCAAGGTTCGAGCGAATCTTGGTGAGCCGACGCGCTTTAGGTTGCAAGACGAACCCGACCAAGTCCCACCCTTTCAAACCCAACAATATCCACCTTTTCAAACCCAACAATATCCACCCTTTCAATCGCAAACGTATCAAAACCAACCCTTCGTCCCACCGTTTCAACCTCACCAATTTCAACCCCAAACGTATCAAACCCAACCCCACACACTCGACCCACTACTAGAAGACAACACCCTCATCCATCATTTTGCAAACGCGTATCGTGAACCACAACAAAGTCTTGACGACGATGAAGATGATGATTACGTTCAAGAACAACAACAAGAAGAAGAGGAAGAGGAAGAGGAAGAAGAAGAAGAAGAAGAAGAAGAAGAAAATGATGACGTTCAAGAAATCGTCCCAACCGTCCGACAAGTGTGGACGAGCGAGGAGGAGTGTCCTTGGTGAAGGCGTATTTACACATCTCGGAGAGCAGGGGGGATAGTGCACGGTCCTCCCAACCGCCGGAGTGATCTCACTCCGGGAGCCGCTACCCGACCAAGCTAGCTCCGCGGTGACTTCCCCATGCCGAGTTCTTACCCTGGGCGACATATGCCACTCCCAAGACTCGAACCCGGTACCTCTGGGAAGAGGTGGGTGTCGGTGGCCAACTGAGCTAACCCAGTTGGTTATCTCGGAGAGCAGGAAACATGCCAACGAGCAAAGAAAGGATGCGTTTTGGAGACGGGTCATTAATCATTTTAGGCAACTTCCCGGTGCAAGGATACGAAACATGGACCAAATGACGTCGAAGTGGACGGATTTGAACGGGAAAATTAGTAAGTTAAACGCTTGTTTCATTCAAAATGTATGTTTTTTATTAAAGTTTAAATCTTTTTTCATTGAAAACTGTTTTTTTTAAAACAGTTTTATAAAAAAAAAAAGAACAGTTTTTTAAAAGAAAAAAAAACAGAAGCAGTTAAAAAAAATAGAACAGTTTTATAAAAAAAACAGAAACATTTTTTTTAAAAAAAAACAGAAATAGTTTTATAAAAAAACAGAAACGGTTTAAAAAACAGTTTAAACAAAAAAAACAGAAACAGTTTTTTAAAAACAGAATTTTTTTTAAAAAACATAACCTTTTATATTTTTTGTAGAACCGAAACCCACAAAGTGGAGCGAGCGAGGCGACAATCATGCGACAAGCCACCGAAATGTATTGCGATGTCTACGAAAAGTGGAGTTTTCCACACGTGGCAGCATGGGATGTTGCGAGAAATCACCCGAAGTGGGTCCCCGTTGAGTTGGTTGACATGCGTGGTCCTACGGCTCCAAAAAAACGAGGAGGTTCGAAAAGATCAAAGACATCTGATTCGGGGAACTACACGACTTCTGTGTCGGATAACTTGCCCGAAATGAACTTAAACGACGACCCCCTTGACGAACCCGATCAACCCGTTGACGACCCCGTTGAAGAAGATACACCTACAAGGCCACGCCGCAGGAGAGGTGGTGAATCGGTAAGCAAAGGGAATGAAGCGGTGGCGGAGTGGATCTTTAGAATCGAAGAGGAGAAAATGACCCGATACAAGAAGGCCGAAGAAAGAAAAGATATAATTATGTTCGCAAAAATTGAACGCGAGCAGGCGTACAAGGAACACTTGAAAACGGTTGAAAGACAAAATGATTTAAAAATTTTGTGTGAAAAGCACAACCATCTCGACGAACCGTTTAAGTCAATTGTCATTCAACAAAAGCGCGAGATTTGCGCAAAGTGGGGTTGGGAGATGCCACCCGTTTAGTTTTTTTTTCCAATGTTTAGTTGTTTTTTTATTTTGCTATGTAATTTATTTTTTAAGTTTAATGAAATTTATATTTTAGTGTTTTATTGTTAATTTCTAATTTTTAAAATGAAAATTAAAAAAAATTGGGAGTGATAGAATTCCATCACTAGTGATACCACCCCCCTACATTTCTATCACTAGTGATAGAATATTGGATGATGAGATGACATGATTTGATTGGATAGTGGGAGTGATAGAAATCTATCACTAGTGACCACCCCCCCCCCCCCCCTTAGAAAGTTACAAAACACAGTTTTCCAAAAGCAGCTCCCCCCTACTGTAACAAAACGCAGTTTCGCAAAAATTGATTATTTGCGTTTAGAAAAGGATTTTCACTTGTTTATTTTTTTAAATATATATTTGTCAAACACTCAAATAGTTGATTATCTGATTATTGTGATATCAAGCAACATAATCAAATCCAAACACTATCTTTCAACATCACGTTTTGTTATAGTTAATTATCTAATTCTGATTATTCAAAACGCATAATCTATTTTCAAAACTCAACCTCAAACTCCCTCTATTTCGCATTAAGTAAAGTAACTTTTTTCGCGTAACCTTTTTTGAAATACTAAAAATAACTTTAAATAAAAGTGTACTCCCATTTCGCAAAACGTAAAGTAACTTTTTTTTTTTCACATAACCATTTTGATTATCGACTCTTTCAAAATAAACAACAACAACAACCGTATCCAGTATAATCTCACCTATAGCCAAGTTGGCTATAGGTAAGGTCTGGGGAGGGTGGGATGTAGGCAAGCCTTACCTCTATCCCAGAGGATAGAGAGGCCGACTCTTTCAAAATCTGTTTGTTTATTTTCTAACTTTCCACTGCTTATCGATTTACTTCACGGCATGTCAAGGGCAGCCCTGGGGATGGGCGAGAAGAAACGCCGGCTAGGACACAATATTTCGAAAGACACGTTATTTTATAAAAAGACCCGATATATATATGTAAAAAAAATTAATAGGGTATACTCATATAAACACCAACATAGTGTCACGGGCCAAATATTTGAAGGTCGCAATGCTGTGGGCTGCGCTTGAACGCTTGGGTTACTGGCTAGTCCTGGACTTTATCGGGGGACGGAGTCAGTGTCAATGAAGAGGTGTACGTGCCTAGTCGTGCAAACGACGAACGCACCACTGGTCGAGAGCTGGCGCCGCTCTCCTGATGAGTCCAAGGCAGGACGAAACCAGTGACCCACACAAAGAAGCGGGATGGATTGGCTTGTCCCCGGGGACTTGGGGACGCCACACGGGGGTCGGAAACTAACCCCGTGACAACTTGGTATCAGAGCAGAACGATTCTCGGATACGTTGGAACGTGACTCTTGACCAAATGAGCTTAACATTTAGAGTATGGTTGCGCAATGGTGGTGGGAGAAGACCAAATATGGGTTTGCTTCGGCAAAGGTCTTTGTACTCCGCGAGTATGGGATCGTGAGAGCCGCTCAAGTATAGTTGCAGTGAAGCCCTCCGTGTTATGTTCAAAAATCTACGGTTCAAGCAGCGCCGTAAAAAGGAAGTTTTGTGAAAGCTGCTACAATTATTCAGGTTCCCCATATTCCTGAAACAAGGTGAAACATCGGCACCTAATCCGATGCGGCGGACGTCAGCGCCACTTAAAACCAAAACTGACGTACTTATTGAACATGCACGACAGAAGATCATTGTTGCTGTGCTTCCGGGTGTCCTACCCTCCCAAAGTGAATCATGCTAAACATAAGGGGATCATGCATCGTCAAGTATGCGAGCTGGTATGGGACGGCGAGCATGCACGAGGACGTGCATGAAATGGTGGTGGGAGAGTGTCACGGGCCAAATATTTGAAGGTCGCAATGCTGTGGGCTGCGCTTGAACGCTTGGGTTACTGGCTAGTCCTGGACTTTATCGGGGGACGGAGTCAGTGTCAATGAAGAGGTGTACGTGCCTAGTCGTGCAAACGACGAACGCACCACTGGTCGAGAGCTGGCGCCGCTCTCCTGATGAGTCCAAGGCAGGACGAAACCAGTGACCCACACAAAGAAGCGGGATGGATTGGCTTGTCCCCGGGGACTTGGGGACGCCACACGGGGGTCGGAAACTAACCCCGTGACAACTTGGTATCAGAGCCGCGTCGATTCATCGGGATGGCGAACAAGAAAAGCAAGAAGGGAGCAACGAACAAGAAAATCGTCTCTAGTAAAGAAGAGACACACAATCACAACCAGAATCAACAAGAAGTTGAAAGTGTGTCTATGGATTTCGCCAGATCCTTAGACAAAATGAAGACTAATGTCGAAGCATCGGTCACACAACTTGGAACTCTTGTCAATCGTTCCTTGGAAAAGCTAGACGCTTTGGGAACATTACGAGATGAGTTAAGAGGACTCAAAGAAGACTTCAAAACCGCTATCAACATCATACGCCTCGAGATGCAAGCCATGATCCAGGAGGAAATCGCAAGGCTGCAGAGTGACGTAGACGAGAAGATCCAAAACCTTCACAAAAACTTTGCCGAGTTAGAAGCAAAAATGAACGACACCAACAAGACACAACCAGAAGCATGTCAGGGGTCCATGCAAGTAAGTCATCTTAATACTTTAAACACACAAGAAACTCCCAAAACACGAGAAAAACATAACATCAAAAAGCTCCCGAACAAGGGAAAGAAAAGATACACAACCACAAAACCAGAAAAGAAGTCGGAAGCAGGACTTCAACTCCTCAACATGGTGGTAAACGGGAGACCCGTTAAGGCACTAGTTGACACAGGAGCAAGCCATAACTTCGTCTCAATAGATGAAGCAATAAGACTCGGTGTTCGAGTAACAAAACAAAACACAACGATGAAGACCACAAACGGACCCATCCAACCAACACTAGGGATGGCCTACGGCGTCAAAACCACAATCGGCAAATGGAAAGGTAAGATTGACCTTTCCGTGGTGCCAATGAAAGAACACGACTTCGTGCTTGGCCAGGATTTCTTTGAAAAGGAACCGGCCTTTCTCATTCCGTTTGCAAACAAATTTTGCATCATAGACGGAAACCAAGTTCACAAAATGAAGACAGAGACGGACACTGGCCGTCAAGGTATGTCAATAACATCAATACAAATGGAGGTTGGTTCAAAGACAAGATCAACCACACATTCATCACAACGAGGCATAACCCGAAATCGCAACGAGGACGTTGCGAATTTAGGTGGGGGAGGATGTCACGCCCCGCAAAATTTCAACTCAAAATTTCAGCATTCCGGAAGTTTCCGGAACACTAAGGAAGCGTCAAGGGCCATCCGGATGACTCCAGAACAGCCCAGACAATACTGGAATGTTTTGGCACCCTTAGAAGGTCCTAGACCAGCCATGAAGGAGCTCGGAAGGGTCCGGAATAGGCTACATAAATCTGCCCAAAAGTTACAGCCAAAGAACACTCTAGAATCTTCATGAAGACACTTAGAACTGCTTGATATTTTGAAGGAATACTCTAGAAATCAGCCTTGATATTTTGTTGTCTAGATTTATCTAGATTTAGAATAATCTAGAGGATCTTGTAGTAGTATAAATAGGGATGAGAGGCATCATTTGTAATCACCCCCACATTACCTCTAATAACTCATTCATAACCCAACTTGTTGTAATCACTCTCACTTGTAACCTTGTTCAAGTAATCAAAACTCTATCTTTGTTGTAGTATTGCACTACAAAACTTGTCCTTGTGATTCTCACAAAAGACTTCCGCTGCGTAAACATAATCCAACACAACCAAAAGGCTTAACTTAGATCAAATCTAAGTGCCGCACGAGAGTTCAAGAATAACTCCGTGACAAGTGGTATCAGAGCTAAACATAAGGGGATCATGCATCGTCAAGTATGCGAGCTGGTATGGGACGGCGAGCATGCACGAGGACGTGCATGAAATGGTGGTGGGAGAGTGTCACGGGCCAAATATTTGAAGGTCGCAATGCTGTGGGCTGCGCTTGAACGCTTGGGTTACTGGCTAGTCCTGGACTTTATCGGGGGACGGAGTCAGTGTCAATGAAGAGGTGTACGTGCCTAGTCGTGCAAACGACGAACGCACCACTGGTCGAGAGCTGGCGCCGCTCTCCTGATGAGTCCAAGGCAGGACGAAACCAGTGACCCACACAAAGAAGCGGGATGGATTGGCTTGTCCCCGGGGACTTGGGGACGCCACACGGGGGTCGGAAACTAACCCCGTGACAATAGGCTCACTTACAAAACTATTCTTATGTTTTAAATTAGTTATTAGCCTATTAGCATTAGGTTTAGACCTTTAGTGAGCCCAATACCCGATTTCGTTAAGTCCTAAGGGCACGTTTTTTTAGCTCGAACAGATACACGAATTCCCAGGTCTGCCCTTTTTTGGGAAAAACCGGTCCTAACCGGTTACACTGGTTATTGTTTTGGACTTGAAAAACTGGTTAGTAACCGAAACCGGTTATAAAAAAAAAAAAAAAAAAAAAAAACGATTTTCGTTTTGGGTGAAAAAAACCGGTTCGGTTAATAACCGAAACCAATTTTTGAAAAAAACCGATTTGTACACCTCAGTATCCCCTTTGACAGTTACATGAAACATTATGTTTCCGGGTCAGAACCCCTCTATTTCTCCAATTCTCCCTACCAAAGTGGGCTTCGGTGTAATTTAAGCCCAGCTATTCTTCCTGATTTTATTATTACTTAAACTCAATAGTCATAGATCTGTTTGACCCATTTATACAAACTCATCATCAACCAATATCAATAGATAACAAGTTAAAATAAAAAGACTATTATGCCCTTACGTGAGTGACACGTCATCAAACTTCACGTTAAAAATTAACCAGGTTACTAAAGGATATAATGTGTCAAAATAAACGCCAAAGGACACCGTCTGAAATTTAGTTAAAACACAAAGGACGTAAAATACAATTCACTAAGATAATATATAACAATAACGTATACAATCTACAATCGTATGTTCTAACATTATTAGTACATATTTTTGAATTCCGTGTATTTGACGATTACGCAAACGATAGACGTACAATTCGTGACAATGCTCATATTCGGCTTATATCTCGACCAAACACAAATGTTGTTAACCAGTTTATTGCCACGTAAAACCTATTCCTCCAGCTTACAACGCGTGTGAGATAAGCGGAACGCCAAATGAACCAAGAAGTGAATCCCGCAATCGACAAACCTTTCGCTTCCTAAATATGGAAGGTTAGAACATTAGTAGAGGTGGCAAAATGGGTGGTCAAATCAGTTGCATAGATGGTCATTGTTATCGTTGCACATTACTATTGTATTAAATATTTTTGAAAAAAAAAATCTATTATTTTGGTAATAATCTATATTTTCGAATAACAAAGTTTTAATTTTTTTAACCTTTTTACACGTTACAGATAAAACATAATTCAAATCAATTGCCAGAAAAAATAAAATATCTTTTACCTTGCTTTGCCTGAGATCCACTAGAGCCTTATAACTACCAACAGTAGCCATACTTCCAAGATGCTTATATACAAAAGGGGCCCCGAGTTCCATATCACCGCCACCATTAGCGTATCCACCACCCTCTTTACCGATCTTGTTTAGAAGTTGCGCTAGGTACTTCCCCTCTCTCTCCGCCACCTGATACATAGGCAAACCCGTGTGATTGCAGATATAATTAAAGAAAGAAAATTGGACAACATCCTCCCTGTATGGGTCGGGTCGTGTCAAATGCACTTACTTGGGCCAAAGCGGGAAGTGTTGGTTTCCCGGTACTCTCGAGGTACCCACTACAATCCCCGATTGCAAAAATGTCGGGTGTGGATGGTACCCTTAACCAATCATCAACCCCGATCCTACAAAACGTTATACAATATTCATGTGTTGATAAAAAAATGATGGATTATCAACAAATATATAAAATAAAAGAGAAAATCTGTAACATTAATTATATCTGCAATCACACGGGTTTATCATCAACGTGGTGGCAAAATGAAGAGGTTGGTAACATGTCAAAACGGGTCGAGTTGATCAAGAAACACATCTTGTCCATTTAAAAGGAATATATATATATATATATAGGGGAAGGTTCAAATGAAAACCACTAGTTATCGCAAAAACTCGAAAACTAAATGAAAAAGCCAAAAAAACATACCATTTTTTTTTTTTGCATATCAATTGTCGCTATTTTTTACATATAAAAAAAATAATTTTGTAGTGCACATGTGTATTATTACACATGTGTACTACAATTTTTTTTTTTTTTGAAAAAAAGTTTTTTTATATATAAAAAATAGCGATTTTTAATAAAAAATTGTAAAAAAAAAAATTGGTGTGTTTTTTAGGCATTTTTTAGTTAGTTTTCGAGTTTTCGCAATAAAAGTGGTTTTCATTTGAACCTTCCCCTATATATATATATATATATATATATATATATATATATATATATATATATATAGTTAACTAATTTATTGAATATAATTATAGAGACGGTATTATTACCACAATAATCTAAACTTCTGAACAGAAGGATAGAGAATGTATGCATTAAAAATACACTTCGAGCAAGTTTCAACCACTAGGGATGGCAATAGGACGAGTACCCGATTGTAAAACCGTGTCCCATACTCGGCTCAATATCCGTAAGATATCGGATATACATGTTAGCTTGTTAAAAATTACCCGTTGGGATTCCTGAAAACATTTCTTACTATTTTAGTATTATATTATATTATATTATATTATAATTATATGATAATATATATTAAAACACATCATAAGCTACAGTACACAAAAAACCCTTAGTTTTAAATTTATTTACTAGATTGCCATTTACACTTACATAATTAGTTTTTCTTTATGGCAACTTGGTAATTTAGTTACTTTTTAGTGGCATTTCTATGCATAACACAAGACACCTTTTTTATGTTTTGACCACACAATTTTGGTTCTTATACTTTTGCCCCCTCAATTTTGTTAGGTTTCATAATACCAATTTAAATTCTTATCCCCTAAATTTAATAAATTTATCGAACGGCCCCCGAACACTAATAAAGTTATGTTTACCTTTTTAAATCGTTTTACACCACAATCCCCAAACTTCAATAAAGTTATCGCTTTAAATTTTAAACAAATTTTCCATTACGATATCATATTTTTTTTACATGTTTAATCTTTTTATATGTAGTTTCAAATAAGATTAACGGTGCACATGAGTTATTTTTATCTACGTTTCCACATTCATTTAAGTAACGTTATTTTCAGCCAGCCAGTTGTTTAGACGTTTTTATAGTGTTTGATTTTTAAACCATCTGGCACTCACGTAAAAATATGCCATTGTTATGTGTTATTTATCTACGCCTAAACCAACCCACTACAACACGTTATACTATATGTTAAAAAGCAACCTTTGGGTGATTGTTTGTTTGAAGGAAGTGATGCTAACACTAAAGAGTCTTTAAAGTAGGATTTCTTCTTTGGAAGTGTGAGTTGCCGGGGGACGGTTAACAGTGGGAAGCGGTGGCATCACTGAATTTAGTTATGGGTTTTATAAATAGTTTATGTTATTGTACTGAGAATCTCTAAATGAAACATAAATCGTTATCAACTACTAGGTTCTTAATTATTTTAGTTGATTTTGCTTTCAAAACATGTTGGTTCCCCGCCGCAACGCGCGGGTGGGAACAACCTAGTTTATATAGTTTTATTACCAAGCAAAAGTAGAAATTTAAAACCAAAAATTACTGAATTAGTAGATGATTAGAGACAAAAGAATATACAAAAAAAAGGGATTTTTACAGGCGTGGTTTGTGTAAACAGGCATGTATGTTTCGAGTAATCGTGCTGGCCGCTGGGTATCACCTAAACACAAACCCATTCCATACCCGCACAAATTTTTAAAACTAAATCCATACCCAGATACCCGTCCCGAATGTTTCGGGTTTACCCATTAGGTTCGGGTTCGTTTGCATCCCTATGTTTGACTAGCTCCCTTTTTAACTCAAAATACTTATTTGACCCGTTTGAGGATAAACAAAAAATTAAATCGCGGCAATCGCCTAAAATAAAGAAAGATGAACATTTATCACCTTCCACCTGGAGCCTTTGGGAGATCTATGTTTCGAACGAAAGCCGAGGGGCCCACCCCAGTAGACCATACCAATAATCCGTATGGAACATCAGTCCCGTCACTCAGAACTATCTTTTTAGGTTGAACATCCTTTACAGTTCCACGAACTAGACGAACTCCCGACTGCAAAAAATTCAATTTATTGTGAAATTCTCAAAAAAAAAAATATTCTGGGAATAACATTTTGATCGTATTTTACCTTGGTCAATTGAGTAGTAGCATATACCCGAAGGCGGTCATCAAATGAAGATAAGATATCATTAGCCTGCAAAAAGTTTACAATACTGTGTAGAAAGAAGAAGAGGTGGTAATTTTGACCTGTTTACTTATAAATGAATTGATTTGGGTTTTGTTTTATCTCAATTCTCAAGCCTGTGCAATGGGTTAAAATCCAAAAACCTAAGAAGAATGGGAACGAATCAAATAGATCGTTAAACGGGTCAAAAGTTGTTAAAACTGTATTTTTAGTGCTTACAACCTCTTAAATCAATATATAAAAAATTAAGTTATGGTAACTGGTAACATGAATGTAATCCATTTAAAAACAAATAAATTGATATCTAAAAAAATGGACAAAAAGTTGTTGCTACTGTTTTGGCCCATACTAAAAATCATGGTTGTAAAAAAATCCCAACTAGCCTCTGATTGGTTGCTGATTAATCGCTAGTCGGAGCTCGGAGGTTCACTGGGTAATTTTTATCGAATCGGCCAATTGATCAGTAGGCGGTCAATAGTGGTCAAAATCAGTGGCAGTCTAGCGATTCCGGCCAGATTCTTGACCAAAACCTGTAGATTCAGGCGATAATCCTATCTACTTAAAAATATGGGTCGAAGAAGGTGTTAAAACATGTCTACTTAAAAAATAAATATAAAAAAGTGTGTTCATACATATAAAACTGAAAATTACTTGTAAAATCCGATTAATCACTAGTCGGTACCCCACCGGCAGACTAGCGCCTAGCGATTCTTACAACACTGCTAAAAATAACTATTCTTCACACCCGTTTACTGACCCTCCTGACACGTCAAAGAAAGAACTTCCAAACACGTAAACCTCACCTCGATTAAGGTAACATAAACGGAATTTACTCATTATGGCCCGTTACCCGACCCCCTTGACCCATCAAAGAAAGAATTTCTAGAACACGTAAACCTCACCTCGATTAAGGTAACATGAATGTAATCTTGTACATGAGTGTATCTTTGATGAACATCTCTCATGATGAAATCACTAAGCTCGCCACTGAACTCAACTCCCGTAGGACCCCCACCAACAACCACACAATGCAAAAGTCTACGCTTTTCTTCTTCAGAAACGCCTGCGACAAATACTTAACCATAAATATGTAAAAATTAAACAAAAAATAAGAACTTGGCAGGAGGAACATTAGATACCAGGCACATCAGAGAGCATCAAGTTGAGAAGCAGTTTTCTTCTGATTTCTTGAGCGTGGTGCACCTCGCGAAGGAAAATCGCGTGTTCTTTTACACCCTTGATTCCAAACGTTGAAGCTTCAGCTCCCGAAGCAATCACTAGTTTGTCATATGAAATCTTGAAATCCCATGGGTCTAGTGTCTGTAATCCATCTGTTATTGTTTGGCAATGCACCTAGTATTTTTCACAATTTTTTAGGGATTAATAGCTTCAAGGAGACAAATATTAGTTAAAACGGTTGAAACTTCAGATAAGAGATAATCATGTGATTTTACATTTATTTCAATAATGAGGCAAATTGAATTTTGATAATCCAAACGATAACCTATTGGCCGATAATAATGCCATTCAGACAAAAATTGTCTAAACCATCCCATAAGGTCTAAAAGTTACTTCTCCGTTAAGAGTGGGATCACTAGTTGGGATGAGCATTTCAGTACTGATGACCTACATATTAAATTTCGGTACCCACTTTTTGGCGTTTCCGGGATCGATATCTTTGGTGCGGTACGGTACCGGTATTTTACCTTCAAACACCGTAACAAACATTTTATGTACCGGTTCAGTTTTGGTGACTTTCGGTACCGAGCTCATCACTAATCACTAGTCACATTTTAAGTATCAACCGATAAGTTATTCGTTTAGATCCGTAAAATCCAAATTCCCATTTTTACACAACAATTTCTTGCCAAATTCTATAAAACTAAAAACAAACAAAAAATGTATGATCATAATTCAAAATCCATACTTTATTTTTGGATCCCATATGGGATCAACCAAAAATCTGTTTTTAGAGAGTCAAATAATTAAGGATCAAACACAAACCCACCTCATGATTCTTGGAATCAAGCCCAACACAATTCGCCAAAAAGAAAAAAGAACCGGGTTCATGAGAAATCGCCGGTTGAATCCGACCAATCGGCTCAGCAACAGACCGGAATTCAAGAGTACCAACACAAGTAGAAGCTAACAAAGGAGTAAAAACCATATGATTCCTTGGAGACACACAAACGACGTCGTATATACTTGTATCAATCCCTTTCATCAACCGACAACCGGCCCAACCGGAGCCCAGAACCACCACTCTGGGCTTGTCCGGTTTCTTGGTGGGCCCAAGTCCGGCTGTCGGTGGAGCCACCGCATCGCCGGCGGTGGCGAGGTGGCGGAGAGAGAACGGAGTTGGTGTGAATTTGGTGGCGGTTCGGTGGGTGAACCGGGTCAGATTCTTGAACCGGTACATTTGAATGTGATTGTGATTTGGGTAGTGTGTTGAGCGAAAATGTTGGAAGACGAGGTTTTAAGAAGCAATTAATTGTTGACTAAAGTTTGAGAATTTAGTGGCGGCTGAGACTGGAAGAACCGGCACGTGGAAGTAGGACTTCTAGACGGTGGCCATTTTTTTTAAGAAAAAAATTCAATGGAAACTCGATTTAAGCTTACAAAATAACTAAATACTTTTTCTTTAACGTCCGACAAAAAATTTTATTTATTGTACCAAGATGTTACCCATCAAATATACAACGTTTAACATCAAACCATTATAAAATTAAATCAATACTAAACACCCAAGTTGAACCGACTCCAATCCTCCCATGTTAATGTCGTCACTTTTGACCGATTTTTAATCTATAGGTACGCCATCGATTTTATCTCGTCCAAAATCCTCGTAGTGTTTGGGATTGTCTGTCTAAAAACGGCTTCGTTCCTCATATTCCATATGCTCCAAAAGGTCACCAAGATAACGGCGTTATTACTTTCCTCTTTTTCCTCGAGCCCGAACTAGATTAATGCAGTGTAAGCAAGTCGTTAATTCCAAACGCAATGATCGGTGGAATCATGCACCAACCCGCCAAATTTTGCCAAACCATTTGTGCGAATTGACACGAAACAAAAATGTGTTCACGGGTCTCTTCGTAGTCACCACATAGTACACACAATTGATTCTGTACCGGTACATTCCGATGAGCTAAAGCGCACCTGGTCGGTAGTCTTTCCATCTCTGCTCTCCAAGCCACAATTCCAACCTTCTTCGGGACCCAATTGTTCCACTCAAAGACTCTAACAAGGCTGACTTGATTCACTAAACTAAGTATCTTTTTAATACTAGCAACATTGAAATTACCATTTGCTTCATGCTTCCATTTCCAGACATCCCCACCCAGCGACATAGCCGAACTACCGATCAGGTTCAGCAACTGTTGCAGCTGATTGGTCTCTTCGTTACCGGGGACTGGCCGAGCCCAAGCCCAATTGAACACAGGCCAAGAATCGCCAATAACCAAGTGGTCTGCTATCAAACAATCTTTAACCATTTCATCTTTGAAAATATTCTGGAAATTTTATGTATAACGGCACCGAATCTGCCTAGCTATCTAACTAAAAGAAAATATTCTTACCATTCGCCACAGCTGTTGATATTGCAAATCTCAGGTCAATATTAGCATATAACAAAGACTGACGTATATTGTAAATGTTTTCCCAAGGCCCAGCTATTGAAACTTTATCTGGGACGTCATTCCACGCCTTTGAATTATGATGAATTGCCCAGACTACCCTTCGCCACAAACCTTTTTTTCTGTTTTAAATCTCCACCACCATTTTGCCAACATCGCTAAGTTTGCGTCCCTGAGTGAACCGAAACCCAACCCCCCATATTCGACAGGAGCAATTATTTTCCCCACGCCGCCCAGTTCATTTTGGCTTTTTCTTCCGAGCCCCCCAAAAGAAGACCCTTCTAATCTTATCCAATGATTCGAGAACTTTTATTGGTGCTTTAAACAGAGAAAAATAATAAGTTGATAAGGAGTTTAACACCGATTTAATTAGTGTTATTCTCCCACCATATGAAAGTGTTTTAGCTTTCCATATTGTTAGCCTACTCCTGAATATTTCAGTCACCGGTTTCCAATTCCGAGATAAATTCATATTAGCACCTACCAACAAGCCAAGATGTTTAAATGGAAACGTACCTTGTCTACACCTCAAAAGATGTGTGATGCGTGTCAGTGTGTATATGTTTTTAATATATAATTAAGCCCTTTTTACACTTTTAGCCAAGTTTTAAATTTATAAAACACGATATTCACTAACACTAAACACACATATGGGCAAGTGCACCCATCGTGGACGTAGTATAGTGTTGGTAAGATACCGAGGTCGTCCAAGGACACAAGAGCTTTTAATACCGGTTTATCCTCAACGTCTAATCAAATCAAAAAGGTTAGAAAAATGTTTTAAACTAAGAAAATAAAAACTAACTAAATGCTGAAAAATAAAAATAAAATAAAAACAGATAGACAAGATGAATCACTTGGATCCGACACGTGTATTAGTATAACCTTTGATTATTTTCGCACTTTTGCACTTGTTTAAGAGATTATCTTAGTTATTGTAGTAGGCCCCTCTTTTGAAGGCGACGTTACCCTCAACCCAGTAGTTTGAGTCAGCAAGGATACAATCCTAAAGGGTCGGATTATTGAAAGATAATGAATTAAGTTATTAATGCAAATTATGGTAGGCCCCGCTTTTGGCGGTGACGTTACCCTCGGCTAAGTAGTCTGAGTCAGCAGGGATACAGTCCTAAATAGCCGGGTTATAGTATTAATAGTAGTTAACTTATGAGGGGGTCAAAGAGTTTGGATCCCCGCCATCCAATACCTATGGGCATTGAAGGAGATCCTACTAAATTTGACCCAGGTCCCAAGCAGGACCTCTAAACGCTGAACAAGGGCAAGACCTTTACCAAACCGTTCCCTTAACCCCCGACCAGGTAGCCAACATACCTCCATATAGACCATGGAGATATGAATGGTGAAAATCTTTTATTTTATATAGACCGTAAAATAATGCCAAGACACCACGGACAAACGATAAGGAAAGATCACCTTCAACATAAGTAACTAGTTATTAAAGTCATTAATACAAAACCAAATAAAAAGTGCAAAAGATTAAAAATAAAAAGTATTATACTAAACACTTGTCTTCACCAAGTGATGTAAGAGACTTAGGCAAACATGGCCTTGATTGTCAAGAACTCTTACGATCAATCTTGGATCCCGAGACGACTCACACACTCTACGATGGACAATGGATGATGGTGGTGGATGATGGTGTTATGGTGGTGGTGGGTGGTGGATGAGGTGTGAGAGAGGTGATGTGCCAAGGGATGAGAGAGAATGAAGCCAAGCTCCTCTATTTATAGGCTGAACAGAAGGCTGGACACGGCCCCATGTCCGCTGGACACGGCCCCGTGCCCGCCTGACACTCTCTCTCCTCATTAATTGTAATTGCGAATTACAATTAATGCGCCTGCTGTACTTTCACCACGCCCCCGTGCTCGCTGGACACGGCCCCGTGGTGGGCAATGGAAGCTTCTACTGGTTTGTCTTTTCTGCTGCTTCCTGGGCACGCCCCCGTGTTCGCTGGACACGGGGCGTGTTCAGACTCTGTTTCTTCCTTTTTGCTTTGGGAAGTGCCGTTGAGGGTCCGGGCAGTCCACTTTTGTTCCTTTTCTTGTATTTATGGTAGAATTAGTGGTCTTTTTGCTTCTTTTGTGATTTTGAGCTCATTTCATCCTGAAAATACAAAAGGAAGACAAAAACACTCTTTTTCCAACATTAGTACTTAAAAAGGGTTAGTTTTATGCCTTAATTGATGTGTTTTATATGTTGCATTTTACACACATCAAATACCCCCACACTTGAACTTTTGCTTGTCCTCAAGCAAAACTCTTTAAATGTGGCTTACACTCCCAAATGGAATAGGTAGAAGAGAAGTTTTTTAGCTTGTCCTAGAGTGTCGGGAATCCAAGGTTTTTATAGGTTTTATTTTTATTTATTTACAATCCTATTCGTCATGATTTATTTTGAACTTTTCATAAGATGAATTACTTATTTGGGCATAGCATGCCTTATTAAAATTCCATTTATATACAAGTTCACATACCTCACGGGAGATCACTCAACACTCGGCCGAAGGTGTATATTTTAGTGAATCACTCGAGAGCGGCACGGAACTTACGTCTTCCATAGGCTTGCCAAGCAATCAATCCTCCTCCTTTTTAACTTTTTACCTTTGTAAATATCAAGAGGACTTTTTGGGTGAAGGCTTGGGTTTAAAGGTGGGTGGTTGGTTAGTGGTTAGTAAAAAGGGCGAAAATCGTAACAAGCGTCGGTTTTCGTGAAGTACCTTATTTTTAGTGACTTTTTATTTTTGAAGTATTTCTCCAAACAAGCTTTTTATAGCTTTTGTTTGTTTTTGACTTCATCATTATATATATATATATATATATATTTTTTTTTCAATCGTCACATAAAAAGGTGATGTTTACGAAAAAGCGAACTTGTTACTAAAATAAAAAAAAAATAAAAAGGTTTTTGGTGGGTAAAAAGGGTTTTGGGGTAATGAAATGAAAGGTTTAGGCTCAAAGGGGCTATCTAGGGGGGTTTTGGGTAGGTAAAAAAAATGAAAAATAATGGTTTTGAAAAAAAATGGTTAGTCCTAATGCCTCCATCATTTACTTACTTGGGTTTAAGTTGGTAAGGACCGGGAATGTATCGTCGTGGCAAGTTCTAGATTTGTAAGGACCGAGCGGCTATTCACACAAGAAACGAAAAATGAGCATTTAATCTAAATATGTTTATTTTTATGCTCAATAAAGGCTCAAAACTCACTTTTGTGGGAATGGGTTTTTAATGTGACCAAGCATATATAATCGAATTTTAAACTAGACTTGTTATGCCGTTTCATAATTTTCTTATGTTGGTTCCTTTTTTTATCACGACGCTATCGGTTGTAAACTTGTAAAAATATAACCTTTTTAGAACTTGTTATTCCCAACTTAAACTAAGACAAGTAAATAAATAAAAAAAATGAAAAAGTTTTTGAAAAAATTTGGGGTGTTTAGCGGTTCCAATAGAGTTTTGTGTAAGGCTTGTGTTTAGGATTTTGCAAAATTTCAAGGTTTTAGCATCCCCCCCCCCCACACTTAAATTACACATTGTCCTCAATGTGTCCAAAAATAATGTTTTTGGTTGGTTAGAATGTATAAAAGTGTGTTAAAAAGCAAAGGTGGGTGTTACTGGCAGTCTGGACACGGCCCCGTGTCCGTTGGACACGGCCCCGTGGTGAACTGCCAGTAACGAAAGCTTACAGAAGGTGAACACGGGGGCATGTTGGGTGAACACGGCCACGTGTCTGGCAAAAATTTGCAGGTCAGTAGCCAAACAGCAGATCTGGGAGATGAACATGGGGGGCGTGTCGGCTGGACACGTCCCCGTGTGGACAGTCTGTTAACCTGAAAAATAGGTTTTGTCTCCCGGTTTCTCCATCATGGGGCTGCAAGTGCTAATGTTTAGCACTCTAACCCTCGTATTGCACCTGTTTAAACACTAAATACCAACCAAACAAGCACAAACCATCCTAAATTACCATCGTCAAACATTATCCAAACATAAAGTAAAAACAAAATAAAGATAAAAAGTAGTTAGGGAAAGTAAATTGTTCGACAAATGGCACGCAGGCCATGAATTGTTTGATAGATAGAAGGGCACTCAAACCTGTGGGCTCATCACCAACCAGCCCCTTGTTCCTCCAAGCCTCCTACTCCATGTCTTCATCACTACCATCACCTCCGCCCCCTTGCCTCGCCATGTACTCCCGGATGCTACCGATATCATCTTGTATATCGTTAATGTTGCGTTCGATAGCTCCAACCCGGTGGTGTGTGTTGTTGGCGAGGTTGTAGGTGTTCCTTGAGCACATGACGTTTTCCTGCAAAAGATCATGTAAACTTTGAAAGTTAGGAAAACCACCTCCTTGAGAGGAGGATTGGCCCGCATCGCCTTGGGGTGGATACTGAAAATGGGGATGTGGTGCATGAAGAACTAGAGCCTCCTGCGGGTTCCATGCATAGCCTTGCGTCCTCTGAAAGCTCACCGTCCCGTCCTCCGCTTCATAAAGCAAGTTCATGGCTCGGCAAATGTGATAATCGACCCGTCCCGACCATGGACTCCTTTCGAAGGACCTTGGGATATTCGTGAAGTGCTTGAAAAGACGGTACACCCATCCTCCGAAAAAGATTGGTGTAGGAGCATGAGCAAGGCGGTTCAAGTGCATGTTTCGCAGTAGGAGGTACGGAACATCTAGAGGCTTCTGGTTGTGGATGCAGTGAAGGACAACCAAATCTTTCAACCCAACAACGCCACTACTGTCATGACGTTGGTTCAGCGAGTACGCGAGGAGCCTGTGGATGTAGCGGTATAACGGGTCTCTCAGTTTGGTACTTTTGGTGCTGCTTGGGTTGTAGATTCCTTCACCTATTTGAGCCCATGCGGCCTGGCGTTCAGTTGCATCTAAGTCTCGTAACCCCCTGTATTCTCTTCATTCCCCGCTTCTTCTTCACTATATAGCCCAATGATGGCTCCAAACTGTGCCATGGAGGTTCTAAACGTGGTCCCTCCACATCGAAATTCAACCGCGTCATGATCAAACGGTTCGCGCCTCGAGTTGAAAATGAAGGTGCTGTAGAACTCCATCGTGCATTGATGTACCGACCGTAGTCGGGTGGTCAATGCGGCATGCAGTGGACCCCTCACAATGTTGTTGAAGCGGTCAAGTTGGTTCACCATGGTTAGCAAATCAGTACACGCCCGCCTTGGGTACTCTTCCGGTCTTGTTTGTAGTACCTCGTACCGTGCCCTAGCGTCCAGTTCATTTGCGCCAAACCTTGTGAATTTTGACATCTGAAAAGAATACATAAAAAGTTAGTACGAAACCAAGAAAATCAAAGTGAAACTGCAAACAGTGGGCTGGACACGGCCCCGTGTTCAGCGGACACGGCCCCGTGTCCAGGCGTCTGTAACCCAAAAATTCCATTTTTCGTCCCGGTTTCGAAAACCTGAAAATTTTTAGCCCAATAGTAGCGGTTTCCCCCGAAAATGAAACCCTAAGTGTCATTTTTCCTAAAACAAACCGTTTACCCTTTCAATTTCGTGTTTTTCGTTTCAAGAACAAGGGTTTGGGGTTTCATTTGGAAATCGGACAAATCTATCAACAATATATGCCTAGTTACTTTCTACTACTCTAATCTAAACTACTACTAACAAATTTCATCAAAAATTTTGAGTTCGATCCGGATGAACATGAAGAACCCTAGATTTTTCCCCAATTTTTGATGTTTCAACTACATGCAAGTAACTAATCTAACTACTAATGAAGATAGAATCGTACCTTGACGTTGTTAGATTCGGTGGTGACGTAGAAAAACTGCAGAAAATCGCCTCAAACCAGAGAGTTTTCGGCTAAACGGGGCGTGTGGAATGGTGTAACTGATAGGAAAAGAGGGTTTTATCCCGATAGTCGCCTCGACACGGCCCCGTGTCCAGCGGACACGGCCCCGTGCCGGGCAAAGTTTTGAAATTTTTTTTTTTATGTGCTCGTGTGCATGCCCCTTATTTCCGAAAAATGGTTAGACGATTTACCGGTTTTTAAACGTACACTTACCTGTAACATGTCGGGTACGAGTTTATTCGTTAACCGTCTGAAGTGAGATCTCCTCTTCCTCATCCTCAATGGATCCTCGGTAGAGTTTCAGCCGTTGGCCATTGACTTTAAATGGTGTCCCATTTCGAGTTTTAATTTCTACTGCACCGTGTGGAAAAACATGGGTGACGGAAAAAGGTCCTGACCACCTAGATTTTAACTTACCAGGAAATAATCGAAGTCGTGAATTAAACAATAGAACTTGGTCTCCCACCCGAAATTCATTAGATTTAATATATTTATCATGCAAATTTTTCATTCTTTCTTTATAAATTTCGGAGTTAGAATACGCACAATTCCTAAGCTCGTCTAATTCGTTTATTTGACAAAATCGATTTTTACCGGCATTTTCCAAATCTAAGTTTACGTTTTTTATTGCCCAGTAGGCTTTGTGAGCTATTTCTACTGGTAAGTGACAACTTTTTCCATAGACGAGTTTATATGGGGTTGTGCCTGTAGTGGTTTTATAAGCAGTTCGAAAAGCCCATAAAGCGTCGTCTAATTTATCGGCCCATTCTTTTTTATTTATTCCTACGGTTTTTTCAAGTATTCGCTTTAAACCTCGATTAGTCACTTCGGCTTGCCCATTTGTTTGAGGATGATATGCCGTTGAGACCCGGTGATAGACCCCATACCTTGTTAATATTTTTTCGAGTTGATGATTGCAAAAATGGGTACCTCTATCACTTATCAAAGCCTTTGGTGTCCCGAAACGAGAGAACAGCTTTTTCAGAAATTTTACCACCACTCTTCCATCATTTGTTGGAAGAGCCTCGGCCTCTGCCCATTTAGACAAGTAATCGACTGCCACAAGTATATATTTATTTCCCTTTGAAGGTGGGAAAGGTCCCATGAAATCGAGTCCCCACACATCAAAGATTTCACAGACGAGAATGCCATTTTGAGGCATTTCATTTTTGGAAGAAATATTACCTGATCTTTGGCATGCATCACATGTCTTTACAAGGTTTTGTGCATCCTTGTAAATGGTCGGCCAGTAAAATCCTGAATCAAATACCTTTCGTGTGGTACTTGCGGCACCATGATGTCCTCCGTATGGACCTTCATGACAATGATGGAGAATTCTTCGTGCTTCATTACCATAGACACACCTTCGGATGAGCTGGTCGGCACACATTTTGAAAAGATAGGGGTCTTCCCAAAAGTAATGCTTTACATCAGCAAAGAATTTTTTTCTTTGATGATGTGGCCATCCTTTGGTGACTACACCGCTAGCTAAGAAATTAGCGTAGTCGGCATACCATGGTTCTTGTCTACTTTCCATCATTTCCAAGGATTCTGTGGGAAATTTCTCGTTGATTTGCTCGTCTCTGGTTGTCTCCAAAGCTGGGTCTTCTAAGCGTGAGAGATGATCTGCAGCAGTGTTTTCTGCTCCTCTTTTGTCCTTGATTTCAATGTCGAATTCTTGGAGGAGTAGAATCCATCTTATCAAACGGGGTTTTGCGTCTTGCTTCTTGAAGAGGTACCTGATGGCTGCATGGTCTGTATAGACTATTGTTTTAGAAAGAACAAGATAAGAACGAAATTTATCAAAAGCAAATACGACCGCTAGTAATTCTTTTTCTGTAGTTGTATAATTTTCTTGCGCATCATTAAGAGTTTTACTAGCATAATAAATTGGGTGGAAATGTTTTTCTTTTCTTTATCCCAAGACTGCTCCAACAGCGAAGTCACTTGCATCGCACATGATTTCGAAAGGAAATTTCCAATCTGGCGCTATCATGATAGGTGCATTGACTAGCATTTCCTTGAGGGTTAGAAATGCTTGACTGCATTCCTTGTCAAAGATGAAGGGTGCATCTTTTTCAAGTAATTTTGTTAGAGGTCTTGAAATTTTTGAAAAGTCTTTGATAAACCTTCTATAAAATCCGGCATGTCCTAGGAAACTTCTGATTGCTCGCACGGAGGATGGAGGAGGTAATCGAGAAATAGTCTCTATTTTTGCTCGATCAACTTCCATTCCTTCGCTTGAGATTTTGTGACCGAGTACTATTCCCTCTGTTACCATGAAATGGCATTTTTCCCAGTTAAGGGCGAGGTTAGTTTCCTCACATCGGGATAGCATTCGTTCAAGATTATCGAGGCATTGGTCATATGAGTCTCCAAAGATGGAAAAGTCATCCATGAAGACTTCCATTGTCTTTTCGATCATATCATGGAAAATGGCGACCATACAACGTTGGAATGTTGCAGGCGCATTACATAGACCGAATGGCATGCGTCGATATGCAAAAGTTCCGTAGGGACATGTGAAAGTTGTTTTCTCTTGGTCTTCTGGTGCTATCGGTATTTGAAAGTAACCTGAAAAACCATCTAAGAAACAATAAAATTTATGACCGGATAATCTTTCTAACATTTGATCAATGAAGGGCAAAGGAAAGTGGTCTTTCCTAGTTGCTTCATTTAATCGCCTATAATCTATACAGACTCTCCATCCTGTGACGGTTCTCGTTGGGATTAATTCATTTTTCTCGTTAGTTATTACCGTCATACCTCCTTTCTTTGGGACTACTTGAACGGGACTTACCCACGGGCTATCGGAGATAGGGTAGATTAGTCCGGCGTCGAGTAGTTTGATGACTTCATTCTTAACCACTTCTTGAACATTGGGGTTCACTCTTCGTTGTGGTTGAATTACCGTTTTGTAGTCATCATTCATTAAAATTTTGTGCGTGCACATGGAAGGGCTTATTCCTTTAATATCTACAAGCTTCCAAGCGATCGCGTTTTTGTGTTTTTTAAGTAGGTTAACTAATTTCTCTTTTTCTATATTACTTAATTTAGATGAAATAATTACGGGTAAACTACCTTCTTTGCCTAGGAAAGCATATTCCAAACCTTTAGGAAGTTCTTTGAGCTCAATGGGTGGGTCTTTAGAAGACACCTTATTTTGTGGCTCATCTAGATCAAGAACCTTAAAGGTTTGTTCTATGGCTATCTCTTCCTCGACAAAGTGGTCCTCTTCGTTGGTTGTATCGGGTGGTTTAGCTTCATCTTCAATTAGGGGGTCATTGTTGCCAAAAGGATATTTCATTGAGCGCTCAAGATCTATGCTCCTTTTGAATGCCCCTAATTGGAGAGGTAGATTGTTGAATTTCCGGTTTTTCAAAGCTCTATGAGTTTGTACAAAAGGTTTTCCCAAGACTAAGGGGGCGTCATCTAGGATGACGAAATCGGTTGGGATTACCATTTGATTTGTTTGAACCAAAACATCTTCAACTACACCGATTGATTTTATTACTTTCCGATTGGATAGAAAAATGGGTATTTGAAGTGGAGTAAAATCACTAGCACTTAATTTTTCATTCAAAAGGGTCTTCTTTTATTAGCGAGGTTTGATCATTAGTTAACTTAACACTTACTAAGTCTTTGATTTTAGCACTAGTGTTTAACTCTTTTAAAAACTTGGCATGAGGGGTTATTAAACAATGATTTTCGAAAGTAGGTGACAAGAGGTTAATTTCTTCAAAATTAGACTCTTCTTGAATTTTAACATTATCGGACTCACCATTTTCGTTGTTTAACTCATGTGTCGGTTTTTCACTTTCTTGTTCTTCCATTTTTACACTTTCAACTATCTCTACGTTATTATCATTTTTTAGCTCTTCTCTTGCGTGGGATTCCTCTTCCCTTGCGCGAGATTCTTTTATGCAACGTTCGATAGTTTTAATGTGTTCCAATATCCTATTAGTTACTTCGGTGAGATTGAAAGAATTTGGATCCTCATAGCTTGAATCCGGTTGTTCGATCCTTGGTTCCTCATAGTACTCATATGAAGTAGATGGTTCACACCATTGTTCTTCATTGTAAGTATATGATGGATAAGGGTCGAAACTTTGTTCTTCATAGTACTCATATGAGGTGGGTTGTTCACGCCATGGTTCCTCATAGTAAGAATATGAAGGTGGTGGCTCATATGTTGAATCTTCAAAGTATGAGTATGAAGGCTCATACCTTGGTTCCTCAAAATATGAGTATGAGGGATGAGGTTCATACCTTTGGTCTTCATAGGATGTGTATGAAGTTGATGGCTCGTACCTGGGCTCCTCATAATGGTTGTATGAATTGGATGGTTGATATGAAGTATCATATTGAACCGAGCGTGTATTACGACAATTAGTACAATAATTACCCCTATAATCATCCTCATCATAGGTGTAGTTGTAACCTCTTGAGTATTGATCCATAAGAATCACTCAACAGATCACAACTGAGTCTCGGGACCAGAAAACAAAAAAATAAGACGGAAACAGAGGCTGGACACGGCCCCGTGTTGGGTGGACACGGCCCCGTGTTCAGGGTCTGTATCTGGGCGTTTTAATTAAAGTTACTGGTCACGTTGAGCACGGGGGCGTGTTGGGTGAACACGGCCCCGTGTTCAGACTCTGTATCTGGGTATCTACTCTAAAATATGCAGCACGGGGGCGTGTTCAGCGAGCACGGCCCCGTGTTCAGGCTACTGTAAATGCAAAACTACACTAAAATGCAGAAAAATGCGCGCGTTTTGAAAAAAAGTTTTGAAAAATAGATTAGGCCGTCGATTTTAAGCTTTCTTAAAATCCTTGTGTCCCCGGCAGCGGCGCCAAAAACTTGATGCGTGTCAGTGTGTATATGTTTTTAATATATAATTAAGCCCTTTTTACACTTTTAGCCAAGTTTTAAATTTATAAAACACGATATTCACTAACACTAAACACACATATGGGCAAGTGCACCCATCGTGGACGTAGTATAGTGTTGGTAAGATACCGAGGTCGTCCAAGGACACAAGAGCTTTTAATACCGGTTTATCCTCAACGTCTAATCAAATCAAAAAGGTTAGAAAAATGTTTTAAACTAAGAAAATAAAAACTAACTAAATGCTGAAAAATAAAAATAAAATAAAAACAGATAGACAAGATGAATCACTTGGATCACCCTGACGAAGCCCACAGGAACAGTCAAATTCCCTCGTTGGTGAACCATTTACTAGAACAGAAGCTCTAGCAGAGTACAATGTAGCCATTACCCATGCTCTCCATCTACTCGGGAAGTTCCTTTTTGTCATAATCGAATTAAGGAAGGCCCAATTGACTGAGTCATATGCCTTATTAATATCCACTTTGAAGTACATCCCTCTTCGAATAGACTTCTTTAACCAGCTGAAAACTTCATTAAGAACAAGTGGACCATCCATGATATTCCTACCGGCCAAGAACGCCGATTGTTGCTCCGAAATCAAACTCCCCAGCACCCCTTTTAGACGATTTACAAGAACCTTAGAAATTACTTTATTAATTACACCAATTAGGCTTATCGGTCTTAAATCTGCTGAACCAACCGGGTCTTTTACTTTTGGAATCAATGCTATAAAAGAGGAAGTACAACACTTAATGAGAGAGCCCACTTCATAAAATTTATTGAATAATCTGACTATATCCTCCCGAAGACCTGCCCAATACCTTTTAATGAACTTAAAATTAAATCCATCCTGTCCCGGTGCACGATCACCTTCATAATCCCACACAGCTGCTTTAATTTCCTCCACTGAGAATGGACTATCCAACATGATTGCCCCATTATCAGAAATAGTAGCCAGGTTAGGACACACCAATTCCGGTCTAACTGGCATTGGTTCCGTGAAGTGATGAACAAAAAAACTCATACAAGGACTCTTTAATAGAAAGAGGATTAGTAATCCAGACACCATCAATCATTAGCCCATTCAGTCTATTCGTACTAATATTAGAGTTAATAATATGATGGAAAAATCCAGAATTTTCGTCACCTTCGATAGCCCACTTTGATCTGGATTTTTGTCGTAAATCTAGTTGCTTGATTCTATCAAATTCTGCCACATAATTCCTGCATTCCGCTCTTTCAGCCAATTCTTCTTCCAGTAGCATTCTTTCTCCGCCAAACTTTCAATGCTTGCCAACCTCCTACCGAAAAAAATTAACTAAATACCAGTATTAGCATCCTCACGCATAAAACCGAGAAAGCGTTCATAACATACCTAACTTTATTATGATTTTTTGAGTATACGTTATTATGATCATATTTGAGTATACGTTATTATGATCATATCGGGTCAAAACTTTTAAATCAACATTACTTGACACGCAAACTGTGACAACCCGAGATCTTGAGGTCCTTCCTCTATACACATCACTTGTTTCACAATTCTGTTCTGGTTGCAACTTGTTTTAAGTGGTGTCTTGTGTGGTGTATCTATATGGTTTTTATATGCTTGTGCTTGATTCTGTGTGATGTGAATGCTTAGTATTGTTGTTGTGTGTTAATGGCCATAAACGACAAAGAATGGTATTTCGCCGACACAAACCATCCACCTTCAATGCTTGACGAAACATGGTGTTTCGTCGAAGGATGTTTCGTCAAAAGACATTCGTCGCCATGATGTTTCGTCATAGGATACTCGTCGCCGAGTGTAGACCTTCGGCCCAAATCCATGTGCGGCCCAATATGATGTTTTACTTCTTAACCTCTCATAACCTGCAAACTAAAAACCCTAACTCTCCTCCCTCTCTCTCTCTCTCTCTCTCGCCCTATCTGGTAACCGACGACGGCAATGAAGACACCTTATTCTTTCCGAAGCTCTCCCTCTCTCTCGTTTTGGAGTATCTCTCTCTTCATCCCTCGGTTAGTGTGATTCATTGTTAAATCAGTTTATATTTGCTGTTAATCTTGATTATGTGTTTGCACGATGAATTATGTTGATGTGTATAACCTGATTGATCTTTAGAACATGGCTAAATGATTGTATTGTGTTAATGAATTAGTTGGAATGTGGCTCATGAAGATCCATCATAAAATTTATATAACAGTGCTTGTGATAGGGTATTTATGTGTTTGTCTGTATCAATGGTAATTGTTAGTTTGTGTAAGGATGATGTGAACTGATGAACTAGAACTTGCATGATTCGATGAGTTGGTGGAATATATTGATATATTTGTGTGGATTGGGTAACAGTTATAGATAATGGTAATGGTGATTCTGTAAGTTGTAATGATAAATCGTTTTACGATCCAGATGTGCTGATGATGTGTATTGAAATCGATTAAGAACAATTACGTGAGATAGTCAATGCCATGATTAGGGTTTCTGTGATCTAGTATTGGGACGAAACAGCATGATGACGAAACACTTAGATGTTTCGCCACCTCTTTTAGCCGAGGAAACATAAGCTTTGCCACCCCTTAAATCCCAGTTTAGCATCAGTCGCTAAGAAATACTGTCTCCCTGTAATTTCAGTAAATCTCTGAGCTCGTCTCATAATACTCACCATGTTCCACATGATATCCATCAGTTCCATTTTGTAACACCCCGTGTTTTCGAATGTCAAAGTCAAAGTCAAAGTCCAAGTCAACTTTGACTTCTTTGATTGTAAATAGTCTATTTTAGTTTTATTTGTATTATGTGGAGTAAGTGTTGTTAATCAAGAAATCGAGGTAATCGAACGTTTATTGACGCGAACCGACTTACGACTGTGATTAGTAGGAAGTAACAATGCGATAAAGTTAATCAAGCTAATCGAACCATCAATCGAACTCGAAACCCGAATTATGCGAATTTGGTGTTATATTACTTGTATGTGTGCCTTATGTGTTACCTGTGCGTGTTTACTTTATGTTTTGTGTGGTGATCAGTCGAATCAATCGAAACTCGAATCAAAAATCGAAACTCAAATCGCATGCAATTGAAATCAAATTATGACGAATGGTAACGTAAGGATAGTGTGAAATATAGATGACTGTATGTTAGATATAGTGATTGGGACTAAAAGTAATTTGAATAGGAAACTCTATCGTATTCGTATCATCTTCAATCGAAATCGAAATATCGAAAATCGTCGCACCGAACACTCGAACGAGGCTGTTGATCGATCAGGCTGTCAGCCGATTGAACAGCCCAGCCGATCGGACGGACTGTCCGATCGAGCAGGCTGTCCGATGGGATGCCTGGCCGATCGGCCAGCCTTTTCCTCTTTTGGAGCCTATAAGTAGGGCTGTCATTGTTATTCTTTCCACTTTTGGAAACTCTCTGACCGACCAGCTCGTGCTCCTCATCTTTTCTCAGATTTCTTCCGATTCCGGTAAGTTTTCATCCTAAAACTTGTACTTTCTTGATCAATACACACTCCTACACCTTTCTATCTTTCAAATCTTGATTTCTAACCGTGAAATCATCAAGATCTAAGCATTCTAAGATGATGTCATCATGATGTTCTTCAAGAACATCATGTTTTGGCCTCAATCCACCATGAATAGCTCGGATCTAACCGATTTCTACATAAACAAGCTAAGATCTATCACAGATCTGAACATTTACATGATGTGAAGGATTGAAAGAAGGAATTCCAACTTTCTTTCAACTCTTTTACACTCAATGCCTTCAAACCGGTAGAAACGGAGCTTAAGCCAACTCACTAAACATTCTAATGGTTGTGTGGTTCAAGACTCGGATTTCTATCTACGAGGTACACCGATTTCGGGTTAAACATTAAACTACCATTACGAACCGTTCACCGGCCGGACTTGGGTGGTTCCTGTCCGAACCGGAGAAACAAGTAAGAATGAAGGTTCCATGGTTCAGCTCGTTGTCAAAATACCTCAATATAACGTCAAATAATCAGAACAGCCAAGGTGTTAGACGAACAGGCCGACCAGGTCAGGATGTTGACAGAACGGTTAGGCTGTCCGAACGGACAGCCCAACCGATCGGACATGTCAGCCGATCGACCAGGCTAGCCGATCGGCTAGTAAGTGGCCCCACACTTTGACAATTTCATGAAGTATAGTATTGAACGAGGTGATGTCCGATCGAACGAGCTGTTTGATAACATTACTCATCGGATCTTGAGATACTATGCTTCAACACTTAATCGACTTACAACTCGTAGTAGTACGGAGTGCCACCCGATCGAACATGTTGTTCGATCGATCAGGTGACATCCAGCTGAGGACTCACTAACGAAGTGTCTAACCGATCGGTTAAGCCGGCTGATCGAACAGACCGTTCGATCGATCGACCTGAAAGGTAAGGACACTCCAGTGTTCTCAAATACTACAACGAAAACTTCAAAGGTTAAACCATCATACACAAACACATCCTACTCAAAGGAAGAAACAATCCACTCGAACAGTCCAGCCGATCGAGCCTACCGGCCGATCGAACAGACTGTCCGAACGGACTGTCTAACCGAACGAACAACCCGCCCGATCGAACCTGTTGTTCGATCGACCAGGCTGCTCGACCCTTGATCATTTGTTTCCATTCTACGTGTTACTCATCGTTATGATAGCGAACTATTCAGGCTAACCCTACTCTCAAGCGCTCCCTTCAATCCATCAACCAATCGCTGTGAGTATACTCGAACCCTTTTTGCTTTAGCACTTTTGGGTGTTACATACGTTACTTATCTAAAACACAATCGAACACACTACTCAATTACTTTATACACTAACCAATATGCATGTATTACGTGACTAAATGAATGCTTGTTGATTGTGTTTACACGTGGAATGTTGTCTACCTGCCTTAACGATGTAGTACTATAGTTTGGACTCAGCACCCGTTCACACGGGGGTTGTTAAGGACAATTACTTGCATGGATTACGGTGGTAATCATGTATTGCGAACTGTCTCGGACAGTCAACCCGCTGTCATTGGTATCGATAGATCCATGTCGATAATTAACATGCTTCGTTTTCCTCTGTGTACGTGCTGGTTATGCGTAAACTACTTCGAACTCTATATGCTATTATCAAACTTGTATGCTCACCTTTACATCTATGTATTGACTGTATTTTAACGTATGTGACAGGTGTTTAAGATGTTTGCTTGCTAGGAAAGCGAGGCTAGAATAAAGCTCTAGAGCCCCCCAACAAATAGATGTTTGTCAGGAACAAGCGTCTAGAGCTAGTTGTCTGTAGATCTTGTCCGACCGGGTCTTTAGGAGCATTTGAACAATATCTATATTATTCATTTAAATCTGAGTTGTCGGAACAGAATATTTGACTGGTTGTTATCTGTAATAATTTGATTTATTATTTGGGACGCGGTATGGGATGTGTTATTTAAACTAGATAGTGATGATAGTTGTTATGGAAACTTCTGGACAATCTGTTTCGCTCAGTGCCATGCCCCGATGATTCCGCCATCGATTGGGGTGTGACAGATTGGTATCAGAACCATAACTATAGGGAATTAGGCTAGACACGACCTAGTCCGGGTCGCTGTCTTAGAGACCTAGACGATTGTTAGGAACCAACAGACCAAGCGTATATGCTATATCCTGTTACCCTTCACTATCACTACACTCGAGATTTTCAATAATGAGAAGGCGATTTGGTCAGGATTAGGTGTGAAAACCATAAAACTCCCGACTAAATTGTTGGATCAATGCTGTTTTATTCACCTATCAAAGGGTTCTTCATTACTTTTTCAATAACGAACGAGGAGAATTATACCAAATCAGGAGTGAAATCCATATTTTGATGAATAATCTCCTCAAATTTACTAAAACAAGGAAGAAGTTGCTAAGCTAGGGGTGAAACCTTAACCTTGACAACTTGTTCCGGATTTTATTTATCCCAACAAAGCCTCGACAGACTCCAACAACCTGAACTCATGAGTACGACCTAGGGAAGGCGTGTCGAATGCCCAAGAATCGAGGCCACGAACCTGAAAGTCGAAACGTGACGACAAGTCTACTGTGAATAGTCGAATCGCTTTGGGTAGTCGATGTCTAGTAGCCGCAGACAATCTACTTCTCGATTTTATGTGTTTCGATTCTGAGCCCGCAACTGCCGACTCTGATGATTCGGCGATTTTATGTGCTTAATTTTGGTACTTACTCGATTTTTTCTATCACTTCAATCGACACACACGATTCGCATTGCTCTTCTATCTCAATACGCTAACAAATCATTACGAACTTTGACGATACTATGCTACGATATACGCTATACTATACTTGATATGCTATACGATTATGCGATACTATTCGATATACTATACGCGATCACTATATGCGAACGACTCGCGAGCTTTGAATGATAGGTTTCTGTATTCTGACTGCATCTGTGATTAAATGTGTATGTGCTTCTGTGCTTATGTGTCTCTGTGCTCTATGTGCCTACGTGCTTATGTGCTTCTGTGATTACGTGAATCTGTGGTTATGTGCTTATGTGTTATGTAGTACATGTTTCGACGTGTTCCTAAGCTCTAGTAAGAAGTAGACGTGTGAGGTGAGATTCAATCATGTTGTGTTGAGTCATGTGACGATGTCTGTTGCAGACAATGTCGTCTGGATCCCGACACCATCTTACTCGCCAAGAGAAGAGAGACAGGCGTCTCGCTGCTATCATTGCCAAGAGTGTGGTGATGCGTGTCAGTGTGTATATGTTTTTAATATATAATTAAGCCCTTTTTACACTTTTAGCCAAGTTTTAAATTTATAAAACACGATATTCACTAACACTAAACACACATATGGGCAAGTGCACCCATCGTGGACGTAGTATAGTGTTGGTAAGATACCGAGGTCGTCCAAGGACACAAGAGCTTTTAATACCGGTTTATCCTCAACGTCTAATCAAATCAAAAAGGTTAGAAAAATGTTTTAAACTAAGAAAATAAAAACTAACTAAATGCTGAAAATAAAAATAAAATAAAAACAGATAGACAAGATGAATCACTTGGATCCGACACGTGTATTAGTATAACCTTTGATTATTTTCGCACTTTTGCACTTGTTTAAGAGATTATCTTAGTTATTGTAGTAGGCCCCTCTTTTGAAGGCGACGTTACCCTCAACCCAGTAGTTTGAGTCAGCAAGGATACAATCCTAAAGGGTCGGATTATTGAAAGATAATGAATTAAGTTATTAATGCAAATTATGGTAGGCCCGCTTTTGGCAGTGACGTTACCCTCGGCTAAGTAGTCTGAGTCAGCAGGGATACAGTCCTAAATAGCCGGGTTATAGTATTAATAGTAATTAATGCGCCTGCTGTACTTTCACCACGCCCCCGTGCCCGCTGGACACGGCCCCGTGGTGGGCAATGGAAGCTTCTACTGGTTTGTCTTTTCTGCTGCTTCCTGGGCACGCCCCCGTGTTCGCTGGACACGGGGCGTGTTCAGACTCTTTTTCTTCCTTTTTGCTTTGGGAAGTGCCGTTGAGGGTCCGGGCAGTCCACTTTTGTTCCTTTTCTTGTATTTATGGTAGAATTAGTGGTCTTTTTGCTTCTTTTGTGATTTTGAGCTCATTTCATCCTGAAAATACAAAAGGAAGACAAAAACACTCTTTTTCCAACATTAGTACTTAAAAAGGGTTAGTTTTATGCCTTAATTGATGTGTTTTATATGTTGCATTTTACACACATCATGTGGCAAAAGCTGTAAGCGAGGTATATGAGAACGTCAGCAAGTCGTCCGAGGAGTCGCGAACTGAAGCTCCTAAGGATGCCAACAAGACTGGTTTCAGCTTCAAACAGTTTAAAGCATGCGGACCCAAAGAATTCACCGGAGAAGATGGCCCTACCGCCATGTTTCAATGGTTTGATTCGGTCGAAGTCACTCTGCGCCAAAGAGGCTGTCCTGAGAATCTCTGCACCCTCAATGCTACAGGCGTCTTCCAGCCCCGAGCTCTAGACTGGTGGACGGCCGAACGAAACAAGCGCGGAAATGATGCAGCTTATGAGCTGACTTGGGAAGAGCTGAAGGCCATCATGATGGACGAATTCTGCCCTCCCCATGAACGCCAAAAGCTGGAGGACGAGTTTTGGAACATCAAGCAGAAGGATGGAGACAACGCTGCTTTAACTGCTCGCTTCAAGCAGCTTAGCATTATCTGTCCCGATCAAGTCAAGACGCCGGATATGGCCATCAAGAAGTACATTCGAGCTCTACCTGATTGTGTTGCCGATTTTGTTCACGCCGCCAAGACGTCATTAATTGAGGAGACCTACTTGCTTGCCGCCGAGATCAATGACAAGCGGGTAAAGTCTGGTTTCTGGGATAAGCCATCCAAGTCTCTGCATCAAGCTACTACTGCACCAACCGCCGACTCCACTGCTCAGCCATCCAAATCATCACGTCGCAAGAAGAAGCACAACAACAGCAGCTCCAGCAAGAACTGTGCTGTCACGACAACTGCCGCTCCTCTACAAGCAGTACCGGCTCAGCAGCAGTCTCATCACCGACCAGCTCCAGTGACTAATGCACCGCCAGCGAAGCGTGCTTACACAGGTCCCCACCCGCTCTGCCCGACATGCTCATATCATCACCCGGTGGGAATCGCCTGTCGTTTCTGCACCCACTGCAACCTCTACGGGCATTTCACTGCGAATTGTCGCTATGGTCCCCGTCAAGCCCTAGTTCAAGCCACTGCCCAACAAGCTCTACTCCCAGCCCCTCAAGGCCAACCTGCAGCTCAAGCACCCGCGGTCAATGCTCGAGTCTGCTTTTGCATGTGGTGATCCTAACCACTTTGCAAACATGTGCCCGAACCGGGTCGTGAAACAAGAACCCCAACAGCAGCAGCAACAGCAGCAACAGCAAGCAGCCCATGCCAGAACCTTTAACATCAACGCCCGTCAAGCCAGGCTGACAACAACGTGGTTAATGGTACGTTCCTTGTGAATGGTATTTATGCATCATGTTTGTTTGATACTGGAGCCGATAACTGCTTTGTGTCGTTTGAATTCAAGATGCTCCTTAGTCGTAAGCGCTCTTATCTTCCCTCGCCATCAAAGTCGAAGTTGCTACTGGAAGAACCGTCGTCGTTAACTCTGTTCCCATGATTGTACTCTCGAGCTCAACAATCATATCTTCCCTATCGACCTCATTCCGATGCAACTCGGGAGTTTCGACATCATAGTAGGCATGGACTTTCTTCGCGAAAACCATGCTAAAGTTGTGTGTTTTGATAAGATGATTCGATTCTCGCTCGCGAATGGTGATCTTTTATGTGTGTACGGTGAAACAGCTTCAAAAGGTCTCAAGCTCATGTCGTGCGTCCAACCTAGCAAGTATCTCCGCAAGGAATACATCGCTTTCTTGGCCAACATTGTAGTTGCGGAGTGTCACACCCCGATTTCCACGTGTTTCACCGGTGGGCCCGGTGGGGGATTACCGTGACGTAGTTGGCAACAATATAGTCAAACCACATAATATTTAAATGCACAGCGGAAGCATAAAGATTGATATATTTCAACCATCGAATGTAATATCCAAATATCACAAGTAGTCGAAATAAATCCACAGGGGATCAAAATAAAAATAGAAATATTGTTCAACAGATAATGGCATCCCAAGCTTGCGAGACTCTAATGATGCTAAGGAGTGGCCAGCCTATTTCATGTAGAACCTGCATTTAATCTTTTGGGGAAAATACGTCAGTTTGCACTGGTAAATACATTCAACCGACACTTTTGTAAAGGTTTATTAAAATTGATTTGAATGCACAAGGCACAAACTCTTTATAACTTGGGATAATTTATCAATTAAATCTTGTAAAAGAATTACATGTTCACTATGCGTTCAGTCGCCTGGGTCGTGCCGGGTTTAAGGTTAATAGACACGCCACAAAGCATAAAGCCGTGGCGGGAAAACCAACGGTTATACCTTTATAAATATAGACACATTGTCGGGTGTACGCCTACACCCGTGTGTCGAGGTCGTGGCCATTTCGTAAAATGATGCCAGGGATATCCGGGACATGGTCATTAAGCTCCCAAAGGCGTAAAGCCAACAAAACCAATTTTAAACGGGTCACATTGACAATACCCAACTACTAATGAGTTGGGGTCAATTGCCCGACCAAGCGGTATTTTTATATACCGTAGCCCAAGCCCGTATAACGGAAAATAAGTTAAAAGTATTTTCCTGAGCAAGTAATAACCTCAATAAACAAATGCAAGTATCTTTTACTGGTCTCCTATTCTGGAACGAAGGTTTATAATAACCTATTAGAATCCTAACGGGTCTTTAATTTAGCCTTAGCTTAGACCGGTCAGTTTCAAAGGATAAATACGGTTTAATCGCGTGAAAGGCGAAAACCGGGAATGGAATGTGGTTTGGACCCAACAAGTTTGAATACTTGTTTTATATGGGTAATATAACCACACTCTGGATTTTGAAGTAAAAACAATAAGGATTGACCCGTTTCGGCTAGTTTATGTAAACTAGTTACATAAACCGAACCGTGCGCGCAAAAGGCGTAACGGGTAACCGTAAGAGTCCTACACGGGTTTCCTAAGTTATTATGCTCTAAAGAGGTTGTGGTATCAGTAGGATACCTTCCATTACGCCCATAACAAGTTTAAATCCAATATACGCCCCGTAGGGGTATTTTGGTCATTTTAAAGATTATAAAAGAGGTTTCCGAGTTCTACAGGAAATCTGAGTTTTCCGAACAGTTTATAAAGTCCAAAATACTTTATTTATTATTTAAAATCAGTAGCAACTGGAATCGGGTCAAAATACCATGTAGAACTCAAGTTATGTCCGAAAAGGGTATATTCGGTAATTACCGAATCGATGCCATAACCGCAGGTTATGAGCAGGTTAAAAATAATTAAAAATATTTAAAAATCTCAAAATATTATTTTACATCAGTGTGTAAAAGGTTTGGTGTCGAAACTTTAGGTTTAGATAGGCCTTACGCTAAATGCGCCGTTTAATTACTAAAGTTTCCGTAATTGCGCTATTTAGCATAACTCCTTTTCTAGACCTCGGATTGATGTGAAATTTTAGGGACATGCTTAGAAATCAGTAACTAAGGTTATTGTCTTTTCACATGTCCAAAATTCTCATTTTAAAGTAAAAAGGGCGTTATGGTCAACTTTTGAGCTTTTAACGGAAATGTGTGAATGACTCGGACAAACAATGAACCGGTCACAGAGGGTTATACCATCATGTAACCTGGTCCTAAGAGAGTCCTAAGGCATATTTAAAACATACCATAACGGGTCAGAACTGAAGTCAAAGCAAAAAGTCAAAGTTTTGCGACTTTCGGTTCCGAACCGGGTCAAAACAGTAAATGGTCGGATCAAACAAGCTTAGACCATTTATAATACTTATTATCATGTTTTATGAGTGTCAAAACAGGTTACACGCCATCTACATTATTGATTATGCATAAAATCGAAAGTTAGCATTCTGTTGACTTTTTCTAAGCAAGTTTGACTCGACATTTGGACTAGTTAGAGTGGGAATCAGAGGGTGCCCTTTTAAGGGTTTAAAGCCCACATGATTACCGACATATGACTACCTTTGTTTCGATAAATCACTGGACCATTTGTGATTAACCGTTAAGTCAATCGTTAATTACGACGGATTGACTTTTAAGCTATAACTAAGCAAAAACTAAACCACAAAGGGTTAAACATACTTACAAGAGTCATATGCACGACTTGTGAAGCTTAGAGAGAATGCTTGAGCTCCAGAATTGATCAGAAAGCAGAATGAAGGTGTGAAGAACTTGGTTGCATCTCATGGCCCTTTTATAGTAAATTTGGGACCTTAGATCATTGCCACACAAGTCTACAAGTGTTCTTAGATCACCAACATGTGTCCCTGAGTGCTAGGGGACGTTTAGGGGGCGCCCATGCTCTCATTATTGCACATAAAGTCGGTTAAAACACTCAACAGTGCTTCTGTCCGAATTTTCTGCATCTGGGGGGCTGACGCGGCCCGCGTAAATGATACATCAACTCTTACGCGGGTCGCCTGAATCCTAATGTCAGAGCCCGTATCTATACTGTCCGCGCGGCCCGCGTAAGATCCTTTGTTTCTTTAACGCGGCCCGCCCGAGACCTGTTTTTCAAGATTTTCAAATCTTTTTAATTATTGCACTGGCCTTTGGCGTTCTGAAGGGGTAACTTTACGTTTTGGGCCTCGTTAATTTACGTATAAGGGCCCCGTGACTTTTACCCAACTTATTAACCCTTGGTTAATTTATTATTACCCGAAAAGTCATAACTTTCAACGTTTGACGCCTTTAACCCCTCGCATACGAATTTGATCATAACTTTCTCGTTTTAAAACGGAACCTTGCGAAATTTATATCGTACATTCTAGTGAGCGTAATTTACTGTTACAAAGTCTCGGGTTCGTTAAGGGTCACTCAGAGGTATAATTTAAACATGTTGACACATTTAACCCCTGCAGTTTGTAATCTCTCACTTTCTTCCGCATTTCGTTCCGTACGATCCATGATTTATTCGTTTGAAGGTATGAGCATCATTTGGGGTTACTATACAGTATATTTATCCCTCGTTGACATTTTGAACTCTCGGATTCACATACTTTCAATGTTTGTCAACATTAGTCCTTATTTAATATTTAATACCATGTGTAAACTTATGACACGTGTCAATACATTATTGGACGCAAAAATTCCGAGGTGTTACACGGAGAAGGAAAAGAAAAAGAAGGCCGAATTCAAGGACGTCCCAGTGGTTCATGAATTTCCTCAGGTGTTCCCTGAGGATCTTCCCGGACTACCGCCAAGTCGTGATATCGACTTTCGTATCGACCTTATTCCTGGAGCTAACCCTGTTGCCAAAGCCCCTTATCGACTAGCGCCATCCAAAATGAGGGAACTTTCAAACCAACTCCAGGAGTTACTTGAAAAAGGCTTTATTCGCCCGAGCACCTCTCCTTGGGGCGCACCAGTCCTCTTCGTCAAAAAGAAGGATGGGTCGTTCAGGATGTGTATCGACTATCGGGAATTGAATAAGCTGACTATCAAGAACCGTTATCCTCTACCTCGAATCGATGACTTATTTGATCAGCTGCAAGGTGCCAAGTGTTTCTCGAAGATCGATCTACGTTCAGGCTATCATCAGTTGTGCATACAAGAGGAAGATATACCCAAAACCGCCTTTCGCACTCGCTAAGGCCACTATGAGTTCGTTGTTATGCCTTTTGGTCTAACCAACGCGCTCGTGGTTTTTATGGATCTAATGAATCGTGTGTGTAAACCTTATTTTGACCGTTTCGTCATCGTGTTCATCGACGATGTCTTGATTTATTCCAAGTCGAAAGCCGAACACGCGCAACATCTACGTTTGGTTCTCGAGTTACTCCAGGGGAACCAACTCTACGCCAAGTTCTCCAAGTGCGAATTCTGGTTAGAGGAGGTTCAGTTTCTGGGTCACATTGTTAATAGTCAAGGTATTCATGTCGATCCCGCGAAGATTGAAGCAATTAAGAGTTGGATTACGCCTAAGAACCCGTCCGAAGTTCGTTCTTTTCTCGGACTAGCGGGCTATTATCGACGATTTATCGAAGGATTCTCTAACATCGCTGTGCCGATACCGCTCTTACTCATAAAGACAGGTCCTTTGTTTGGGGAACTGAACAAGAATCTGCTTTTCAAACCCTTAAGCGTAAGCTCTGCAATGCTCCTGTTCTCACATTGCCAGACGGAAACAACGATTCCATTGTCTATTGTGATGCTTCCAACCTTGGTCTTGGCTGTTCTCATGCAACGGGACAAGGTTATAGCTTACGCATCTCGTCAGCTCAAAATCCATGAGAAGAACTATACAACCCACGATCTCGAGATAGGCGCAGTTGTTTTTGCATTGAAGATTTGGCGACACTACCTGTATGGTGCCAAGTGTACGATCTTCACTGATCACAGGAGTTTACAACACATCTTTAATCAGAAAGAACTTAACATGCGTCAACGCCGATGGGTAGAACTTCTTAACGATTACGACTGTGAGATTCGTTATCACCTAGGCAAGGCAAATGTTGTTGCCGACGCGCACAGCAGACGAAGTTATTTGCTCAGTGTCCGCAATACCTAAGCTCAACATGATCTCGAAGCTCTCATCCGCGAAGCCCAGCATGCCTGTTTTAACGAACGCACTTTGAAGAAGGAGAGAATCTATCACGATGGAGCTCAGCTTGTAAGCAAAGCAGATGGGATTTTCTATTATCTGGACCGAATTTGGATCCCTAAGCGGACTGATTTGCGAAAGATTATAATGAACGAAGCCCACAAATCCCGCTATTCTATTCATCCCGGTGCCGATAAAATGTACCAGGATCTTCGTTACAAGTACTGGTGGCCGGGTATGAAACGAGATATCGCCCTCTATGTTGGAAGTTGCCTGACTTGTGCGAGAGTTAAGGCTGAACATTAACGACCTTCTGGCTTACTCGAACAACCTCCAATCCCCATATGGAAGTGGGAGAGTATAGCTATGGATTTCCTAACCAAACTTCCGCCCACGCCATCTGGTCACGACAGCATTTGGGTTATAGTTAATCGTCTGACCAAATCAGCCCACTTTTTGCCAATACGAGAAGACTACAAGGTAGAACGACTAGCCCGAATCTACACCGACGAGATCATTTGTAATCATGGTACGCCTCGTGACATCATTTCAGACCGTGATGCTCGGTTTACTTCGCGATTGTGGGAAACGTTTCAAGCGGCTCTCGGTACGTCGCTTAACCTGAGTACCGCATTCCATCCTCAAACCGACGGACAGACTGAAAGAATGATCCGTACTCTTGAAGACATGCTCCGTGCGTGTGTCATAGACTTCGGTGGTAGTTGGAACAAATACCTACCGTTAGTCGAATTTTCGTACAACAACAGCTATCATGCCAGAATACAAATGGCACCATTCAAGGCTCTGTGTGGAAGAAGATGTCGATCGCCTATTGTATGGCACGAGATCGGTCACTCGCAATTAAGCAGTCCCGAGTTACTACAAGAAACGACTGACAAAATCGTCCAGATTCGAGACAACTTGTCGAAAGCCAGGGATAGACAGAAAAGTTACACCGATAGAAGACGCAAGCCCCTTGAATTTGACGTTGGCGACTACGTACTCCTAAAGGTATCACCTTGGAAGGGTGTGGTCAGATTCGGCAAGAAAGGGAAACTAGCGCCTCGATATGTTGGACCTTTTAAGATTCTGGAAAGGATCGGCAAAGTCGCCTACAGACTCAAACTACCGGAGGACCTTAGTAACGTCCACCCGACTTTCCAAGTGTCAAACCTCCGAAAATGCCTAGCTGATCATGATCTAATTGTACCTCTCAACGATCTTCAAGTAAACGAAACGCTACACTTCGTGGAAAAGCCTGTCGAAATCATGGATCGCCATACCAAGCAACTCAGACGCTCACGCATCCCTATCGTGAAAGTCCGATGGGAAGGCAAACGAGGCACAGAGTTCACTTGGGAACTCGAAAGCGACATGAAGGCTAAGTACCCGCAGTTGTTTAAATGAAGATCTGAAGCAAGAAATTGGTAAGATCATTCACGGTGCTGTGCAGCTTCAGGCCTAATTTCGGGACGAAATTCCCTAAACAAGGGGAGGTTGTAACACCCCGTGTTTTCGAATGTCAAAGTCAAAGTCAAAGTCAAAGTCCAAGTCAACTTTGACTTCTTTGACTGTAAATAGTCTATTTTAGTTTTATTTGTATTATGTGGAGTAAGTGTTGTTAATCAAGAAATCGAGGTAATTGTAACACCTCGAAAAATTTCGTCCAATAATGTCTTGACACGTGTCATAAGGTTCCGGTGTGTGAAAACAAACTTTAGAGGGACTAAAAGTGACAAACGGTGAAAACTATGGAACGTAAGGGTCCAAAGTGTCAACAATGGATAAATAGACTCTATGATAACCCTACATAATGTTTATAACCTTAAACGGATGGTTCATGGATCATACGAAGCGGAAAATGCCCAAAAGTGAGGAATTACAAACTATAGGGGCCAAAAGTGTCAACATGTTGAATTTATACCTCTGAGTGAACTTTTGGCAGACCCGAAGCTTGGTAATGCTAAAATATACTCACTAGAATGTGTGGTAAAAATTTCGTGAAGTTTCGATAACGTATGAGAAAGTTATGGCCAAAACCGTACTTGAGGGGTTAAAAGCGTCAACGTCGAATTTCATGGCTTTTCGGTTGAGCGCAAAGTTATCCGAGGACATTACCATGTTGGTAAATGTCCCAAGGTTCTTAGAAACCAAGTTTGGGGGTTTACGCGTCAAAAAGTAGCCGAAACATCGCGTGCAAAATCAGGGACCAAAGCTGCCAAGTTGTAAACTGTTTGGGCCTGCAGAACCCCAGGCGGCCCGCCTGGGATACCTGAAGCGGGCCGCATGCCCCTGTCAGATGCTGAAATTCACGAATTGTTTGCATTTTGGTCCGAATTTGAGTGTGTAATAGCTGTGGCCACCTCCATAAATCACCAATGAGAGTCCTTGCATGCCTAGGCTACTGAGAACTCCCTTTATCAGCTGAATTTCCTCCATATAACAGATTATTCATTCATTTCTTTGAGCTCTTACATTGTGATCAAGAACACCAAACTTGCAAAACTCTCAAGACAACTTCTGGAGCAATTCTGAACGACAAGGCAGCCTCCTAGTGTTAACTAAGCTTCATTAGGACCTTTGTAAGCCTTCATAACATTCTATAATTCGTTCTTGCATTGATTAATTGTTAAAAGTCAAACCGTTGTTCTTATTATTTGACTTTTCGATTAAACGAGTTTAGCTCTGTCATTTCTCAAATTGAAACCACTGATATGTTGGTATTTATGTGGGAAACAAACCCTCAAAAGGGTATTCTCTGATTCCCACTTTATGCATGCTAATTGTCGAGTCAAAGTTGTTTCTAAAAAGTCAACAGAAATGGTTTTTGTGAAAAATAGCTTAAATGGTAATGTAGATGACATGCAATCAGTTTGATCATCAATAATAGCTTTATAATGAATATAAGAATGTGTTTTATCATAATCAACTCGACAATCTATAGTATAAATACGAATCGGAACCGAAAGTCTTGTAAAACGACTTTTTCATAGACTATCGATTCGGATCCGTACATGCATGTTTGAGATCTGTATTGGAGAGTATTTTTAACTATTTTTATTTTAGTATAACTTTCTGGAATTTTTGATACTTGAGTCTATACTTAGCCGATTCATTTGCATGTTTCCGATTTATGCTTAAAGTTGACTATTTTGCCCTTTTTGATATAAAACGTGATTTTTGGAAAAGTGAAAGAGTAGAAATCTTTATTTCTAATATATAAACTTGCACCGAAAATTTGAGATCAGTTGGTGGTCCAGATTTTGAGTTATGGCCGATATCGTAAAACTATATCTTAAAGTTACATAAACGGCGCATTTCGCGTATAACCTATTTCAGGCCACGTTTTGATACAAAACTTTTTACCCACTGATGTTATATAATATTTTGGGATTTTTGATGATTTTTATTTAATTTTTGGCTGATCGTATCTTAGATCGCTTAGTCGATTCAGTTAATGCCGGTTTTGACCGTTTAAGCCATAAAATGAGTTTTATACATCCTTTTGACCCGAAACCTTTTTCCACTGATTTTATATGTTAAATAAATTATTTTGAGCATTCTGGAAATATAAAAATCTCAGCTTTCTTTTGAAAACCCGGAAACGGCCCTAGATCGCATTTTTAGCATTTTTAACGCATAGTAAGCGTTATACTCATTTTAAACATATAAGACTCATACCTACTGATGTATTTAGTATATTTTCATATAATAACAGTAAGTATAAATGTTTGAACTCAGATTTCCAGATTTGGCAGTTTTAGCCCTTGTGAAATTACTAAAATACCCCTACGGTGCATAGTTTGATTTTAAATGATAAGTTTTGTATACAGGTCATACTCTACTGTTATAATATATCAAATGAAGTATATTTACTGTATGGTTCAGACCCGTAACTCAGATTTCCAATTTGACTCTTTTATAACCTTTTAAATGACCAAAATGCCCTTCTAAGGCATAAATTGAGTTTAAAATTATTCCGGGCAATATAGAACATAACTTACTGATGTTATATCATATTTAAAGCATATTATCTCAGGGAACTTGCATTTGACTTTTTTGGCTACCCGTAACGCCCTTTTAGCGTTCGGTTCGGTTTACGTAACTAGTTTGCGTAAATTGACCGAAACGGGTCAAACGTTATCATTTTTATCTCAAAATCCAGAATGTATTTAGTATACCCATATTATACAAGTATTCAAACTTGTCGGGTCTAAATCACATTCTACCCGGTCTTTTGCTTAATCGTGCGCTTGTACCGTATCGTCCTTAAAACTAACCGGTCAAGCTTAGGCTTAAATAAAAGACCCGTTAGGAATCTAATAGGTTATTATAAACCTTTGTTCCAGATTAGGAGGCCCAGTAAAAGCTACCTACACTTACCGTTTGTGATTCATACTTGCTCAGGTAAATACATTTTGACTTATTTTCCCTATACGGGCTTGGGGTACGGTATTTAAAATACCGCTTGATCGAGCGCACAAATCCTGCACCCTATGGGTGTACAGTCTTGAATAGTTTGTGCGACTCGTTTAAACAGTCTTGTTCTTACTTTAGGCTTTGGGGGGTTATTGACCGTGTCCCGGATATCCTTGGCATTATTTTACGAGATGGCCACGACCAGAGCACGGGGTGTAGGCGTACACCCGGCGTGTATAACTCTTTAATGTGGTGTGTCATTTAATCTTTAGCCCGGACAGCAGATCCCGGGCCACCAAATGTACGAGTAACATGTAATTCGTTCACAAGTTTATATTGCATAATTATCCCAAGTTAATAAAAATATTTATGCCTTGTGCATTTAAATCAATTTTCAATCATTTTCAAAATGAGTCAGTTGATTTGTATTTACCAGTGTAAACTGACGTATTTTCCCAAAAGGTTAAGTGCAGGTACTATACGAACTAGGCTGGCTGTTTCCTAAGAGCGTCCACTATAGTCTCGCAAGCTCGGACGACAAAATAAACTATTGAACAATTTTATCTTATTTTTATTTGATCCGCCTGTGGATCCGTTTCAACTACTTATGATGTTATTATTACATTTAATTAAAGTTGAAATGTATCTATTCTGCTTCCGCTGTGCATTATTATATTGTGTTGTTTGTCTATGACGATGCCAACCACGTCACTGTACCCCACACCGGGCCCACCGGTGACACGTGGAGATCGGGGTGTGACAGGTTGGTATCAGAGCCAACGCTGAGTGAATTAAACACTAGTCTTTTGTGTTTGATCTTAGTTACACAATTGCACATTCCTCGATTTTCGAGTCTAGACAAAGAACTTAGGAAATGTTCAACATTTCGTTTATTTTATCTTTATTTTATTATTAGCTTTGTCTTATATATTTTGTTGTGCAAATTGTTTAATTTTTGACAGGTTCATCATGCCGCCACGTATGCGAGGACGAGGAGGATTCGCCACATCACATGACCACGAGGCAGGACCCTCACACAGGCGAGCCCCATCAGCTTCGCACAACACTGCAGCCCATGATCTTTGGAGATCATTCGCCGAGCCAGCCAGGCACTCGGTATCTTTGAGCACCTCGCCATCCCTACTCCACTCATTTGGGCCCCACTCTGAAAATGGGCCCCATGACTCCCATGGATCTTTCATTCCATTACACCAGTCACCTCACCACTACCCAGCACCAGCTTATCAGGGCCTATACAACCCTGATGCTTTCTTGGATGAACCAGTGGGTCATAACCCACTAGGACCTGAAGACCACTTCTCTGGTGGTAACGAGATGGAGGTCGACGAGGACACTGACCCTTCCCTGCCACCGTCCGGCACGCCTAACCATCCCATTGAGATATCGGATGGGTCACCATACAGGGGATCACCATTCAATGGTGTTGACAGCTACGAGGAGAGATTTAAACAGCATGATTGGTTTTACACCCCCAGCCATCACAACTCTCCCATGCACCAGTCTTACCACGGTTCTCCCGTGCACTCTCAGCACCACTCTCAGCAGCAGCAGCTTCAGCAGCCGCCTTTGCAGCAGGACCCATCTGAGGCCTTCTGGCGCGACGTGATTACTCCGTCGCCACCACCACCACCGGTTTTACCTCCTCCGCCTCAGAGGCCGAGGAGGAATGCGCGTATGTCTACGCGAGGAGGGATTCGCATTGCCACCCCTCGACATTCAGGTAGCGGCCGCTACTCGCCGCTCCACGAGGAGTCAGAGATGGGAGAGTCTCAGCATCCCGTCTCAGAGGTTACTTCTGCGACTATTGCGCCACTACCGCCGCAGAACTTTGGAGAGCCCATCCCTGCATATGCTAGCGCAGCACAGTTCAACCCTTTCGATCCGACTTTTCCTCCCGGTTATGATTATACGGGAGATCCCTACTGGTTAGCTTCAGGCTACAACCCTCTCAACCAGGAGAGTACTTTTGGAGGTCCCTGGGCTACGGGACAATCAGCTTTTGGATTCCCACCGCAGGGATACCAGCAGCCGCAACCTCCACAGCCACCGCAGTATCAGCCACCGCCGCCGGCGCCGATGATGTCGCCACCGCAAGTCCAAGATATCCTGCAAGGGATACATGACGTGCGACGGGAATTGCAAAATGATCGCCGACACAACCGCGGTATGTTCAAGAAGATGGTTGACTTGATTAAGGGTAAAAGTAAGAAGGATTATTAAATCCTTTGGTTGTTAGCTCATTTACTCATGTCCCTGCGTGGACATTTATTCCTGTATTCTACCCCTGCGTGGGTATATTTCTCTTGTTCTACCCCTGCGTGGGTATGTTATTTCTGTTTAACCCCTGCGTGGGTTTGTTTTGTTTGTTTTGTCTGTTATTTGGTTTAGCCCCTGCGTGGGCATGCTATTTGAGAAAAGTCCCGTTTAGGGCAAAAGTTGTACTAGTTTACTTTAATTTAAATGGTTAATTTAAATTTTTCATTTTATCTATGTGCATGAATTTAATATTCAAATAAATGGAAAATATCAATTTTATTTGATTTGCCATTTTGATAAGAATCTTAGTAAGGTAGAACCTAGCTTGAATGTCTTATTAACAGACCTGGCCAATATGGTAAAACCTGGTTGAAAAGATTCAAATCTCTGTTAACATCTGTAAACATGTTAACATTCCTGGCTAAGCGTGATCTGTAGAATCACACAAGCCACCCTTTTTAATAAATTATCTACAGATTATATCTGTATACAAGTCTGGTAATGACTTGATACCTACGGGTTATGACTATGTCATATAGTGGCAGTTGTGGTTTATGACTCCCTGCCTAGTAAAGGATTATTTGTTTAATTATACAATTTCTAATCCTATAAAAATCTAAATTTATAATTTAGTAATTGTCCGAAGTGACTAGGCCTATTGTGCCAATATACATTTCATTCCATAATATAGTTGCTAATGAAAGCCCTGAATGAAATTAAATAAATTAACTAATATGATTCTTAATATCATGGTTAATAAATCGTCTAGAACGATAATACTGTTAGGTTTCTAAATAAGACCTTGTCCTTTTATGTAGCTTAAAGCTACATGGCCAAATCGGAGGAGACCAACAGTCATTCTGGAGAACACCCAGATGATACAAAGATTCACGTCACTGGTGCGGAACTGCAAGCACTGGTTGAAAACGCTGTTGCCAAAGCTATGGATAGGCAATTCAGAGAATCTAGCGGGACTCGGAGTAGGACCCGAACTGTAACGCACGTTAAGCCCAAGACTCATTCAGAGGCTCATAGTAAGCCACCTTCTAAGAAGAATGAGCCAAAGAAGGATGAGGGGGATAATCACTCCTCCAACCACAGCAGTATTCCTAAGCAAGAAATCAAACTGAAGCATGATACGCACAGCGAGTCCTGTACGTACAAGTATTTCGTTTCATGCAAACCCATGGATTTTACTGGGGAAAAAGGAGCAGTTGATTGCATGACGTGGATTGATGAGATGGATACAGTTGTTGACATCAGCGGGTGTGCTGATAGGGACGTTGTGAAGTACGTGTCCCAGTCGTTCAAGGGAGATGCGTTAGCATGGTGGAAGTCACTTCTGCAAGCTGCCGGTAAGGCCGCACTGTATAGCATGACCTGGGATCAGTTTGTAGCACTGATCAAAGAGAATTTCTGCCCGCAGCACGAGGTCGAAAGAATTGAGTCGGATTTTGTATCCCTAGTGATGAAAAACCTCGATTGTCAAGCGTATCTTACTACATTCAACACCTTATCTCGATTAGTGCCGTATTTGGTGACCCCTGAGCCACGAAGGATCGCCCTTTTTATTGGGGGCTTGGCACCGGAGATAAAGGCGAGTGTTAAGGCTTCAAGGCCTACGACATTTAGATCCGTAGCTGATCTATCCCTCTCCCTCACTCAAGATGTAGTCAGATTGAGAGCTATGAAGAGCTCAGAGGAAAACAAAAGGAAACGTGAGGATGACACCTCACGAAGATCTGAGAAACGACACAGAGGAAACAACGACCATAGGAAAGGGTCGGGATCTAAGAAAGGAGATCATCAATCGGGTGAGAGACCCAGATGCAAGACCTGCAAGAGACACCATTTTGGGAAATGTCGTTTGGAGACGAAATCCCAGTCTCAAGAAAAGCGATGTGGAATCTGCAAGTCCACAGACCATAAGGCATTGGATTGCAAGAAGATTAAGGACGCAACTTGTTTTGGTTGCAATGAGAAAGGGCACATCCGGCCAAATTGCCCAAAGAATGCAAAGAAAGCTGACGACGGGAAGAAGACTAATGCGAGAGTCTTCAGAATGGACGCCAAGGAAGCAGTTCTAGACGACAATGTCATTACAGGTACGTTTCTTGTAAATGATGTTTTTGCTAGAGTCTTGTTTGATTCAGGAGCTGATAAGTCATTTGTAGATGATAAGTTTTGTAAGTTGTTAAACCTTCCTGTTAAAACCTTAAGTGTGAAATATGAGGTGGAATTAGCCGATGGAACCATAGAAACCGCCTCGACTGTTCTAGATGGATGTGTTATATCCATTAGGAATCATTCTTTCCCGTTATCCCTGCTTCCCTTTAAGCTAGCTGGATTTGATATAGTGATAGGCATGGATTGGTTGTCGAGTAACCAAGCCCAGATTCTGTGCAATAGAAAGCAAGTAGTAGTGAAAACTCCATCTGGTGAGTCACTCACTATTCAAGGAGATACCCAGCATGGATTGCCTGAGCAAGTGTCCATGCTCAAAGCATCCAGATGCATGCAGAAAGGATGTGTCATTTATGTGGCACAAGTTACCATTGATGAGCCGAAGCCGAAGATTGAAGATATCCCTGTTATCTCAGAATACCCTGAAGTATTCCCTGAAGAACTACCCGGTTTGCCACCGGATAGGCAAGTGGAGTTTCGGATAGACATCATTCCAGGCGCTGCGCCTGTAGCAAGAGCACCATACAGATTGGCACCAACGGAGATGAAGGAGTTGAGGACGCAGTTGGATGATCTATTGGCTAAAGGTTTTATTAGACCTAGCTCGTCTCTTTGGGGAGCGCCGATCTTGTTCGTTAAAAAGAAGGATGGATCGATGCGTCTGTGCATCGATTACCGTGAGCTTAACAAAGTCACTATCAAGAATAGGTATCCGTTACCCAGGATCGGCGATCTGTTCGATCAGTTGCAAGGAGCAAGCTATTTCTCCAAGATTGACCTGAGGTCAGGTTATCATCAGTTAAAGGTCAAGGATGAAGATGTGCACAAGACAGCGTTTAGGACTCGATATGGACATTACGAGTTCCTAGTGATGCCGTTTGGGCTCACCAACGCACCAGCCGCATTCATGGATCTCATGAATCGTGTCTGCAAGCCTTACCTAGATAAATTCGTTATCGTCTTTATTGACGACATCCTTATCTATTCAAAGAGCCAAGCTGACCATGAGAAACACCTTCGTTGTATTCTCAAACTTCTGCATCAAGAGAAGCTTTATGCCAAATTTTCGAAGTGTGAATTTTGGCTTCGAGAAGTCCAGTTCCTTGGACATGTAGTAAGCGAGTGTGGTATCCAAGTAGATCCCGCTAAAGTAGAAGCAGTCATGAATTGGCAGGAGCCGAAGACGCCTACTGAGATTCGTAGTTTCCTCGGATTGGCAGGATATTATAGGCGATTTATCGAGAACTTTTCAAGAATTGCTGCGCCCCTAACATCGTTGACTCGTAAGAAGATTAAGTTTGATTGGGGCCCTAAGCAGCAGGAATCCTTCGATATTTTGAAGAAGAAACTGAGCAATGCGCCAGTGTTGACATTGCCCGATGGCATAGAAGATTTCATAGTGTATTGTGATGCATCGCACACTGGTATGGGCTGTGTGCTCATGCAGAGAGGCAAAGTCATTGCCTACGCTTCTCGACAGCTCAAGGTGCACGAGAAGAACTACACCACCCACGATTTGGAATTGGGTGCAGTTGTGTTTGCTTTGAAGCTATGGAGACGTTACTTGTATGGAACCAAGTGTATAATATATTCAGATCACAAGAGTCTTCAGCATCTGTTCAATCAGAAGGAATTGAACATGCGTCAAAGGCGATGGATGGAAACTTTAAATGATTATGACTGCGAGATAAGATACCATCCAGGCAAGGCAAATGTAGTTGCCGACGCCTTAAGCAGAAAGGAAAGGGTGAAACCAATCAGAATCAATGCCAAGCGCATTGAAATAAGAAATAATTTGAATGAAAGGGTGTTAGCTGCACAGAAGGAAGCTGTGTTGGAAGCTAACTATCCTGCAGAGAAGTTAGGAGTAACTGAGGAGCAGTTATCCTACGACAAAGATGGAATGCTACGACTAAACGGACGAATATGGGTTCCAGTTTATGGAGGACTTCGGGATGTTATCCTCCAGGAAGCCCACAGCTCTAAATATTCCGTTCATCCTGGAGCTGATAAGATGTACCAGGATTTGAAAGCAAACTACTGGTGGATTGGTTTGAAAAAGTCAGTAGCTGAGCATGTAGCTAAATGTTTGACTTGTGCGCAAGTCAAGGCTGAGCATCAGAAGCCGTCAGGTCTGCTTCAACAACCTGAAATTCCCAAGTGGAAATGGGAAATGGTGATAATGGATTTCATCACCAAGTTGCCGAAGACGAAAAAGGGAAATGATACCATATGGGTCATAGTAGACAGACTGACTAAGTCAGCTCATTTTCTACCCATCAAGGAGACGTATAGCTCCGATATGTTAGCTCAATTATACGTCGATAAGATTGTAGCTTTGCATGGTATACCTATATCTATTATCTCTGATAGAGATACTAGATATACGTCGCATTTTTGGAAGAGTTTCCAGCAATCGTTGGGCACTCGTTTGAATTTTAGCACGGCTTATCATCCTCAGACTGATGGTCAGAGTGAGCGTACTATTCAAACTTTGGAAGACATGCTTCGTGCATGTGCGATCGACTTGGGTGGTAGTTGGGATAAGAACCTACCGCTAATTGAATTCTCCTACAACAATAGCTACCATTCCAGCATAAAGGCTGCGCCTTTTGAGGCCCTATACGGTAGAAAGTGTAGATCGCCCATTTGTTGGGCAGAAGTTGGAGATGTCCAGTTGTCAGGACCAGATATCGTTTTTGAAACGACGGACAAGATCGTGCAGATACACGATCGTTTGAAAGCTGCCAGGGATAGGCAGAAAAGTTATGCGGATCCTAAGCGCAAGGATTTTCACTTCGATGTAGGTGATAAAGTATTGCTTAAAGTATCACCCTGGAAGGGTGTGATGCGATTTGGTAAGAAAGGCAAGCTGAGCCCGAGATATATAGGACCTTTCGAGATTATCGAACGTGTCGGGTCAGTTGCTTACAAGTTAAACTTGCCTGAAGAACTTAGCGCTATTCATAACGTGTTCCACATCTGTAATTTGAAGAAGTGTTTCGCTGACGAATCACTGGTTATACCGCATACAGATATACACATTGATGAGAGTTTGAAGTTCGTGGAAAAACCTTTGTCGATTGAGGATCGACAGGTAAAGAAGCTTCGACGGAAGTATATACCTATTGTTAAGGTCAAATGGGATGCCCGTAGAGGTCCCGAATATACGTGGGAAGTGGAATCCACGATGCAAGAGAAATATCCTCATTTGTTTCAGTAAATCTCGAGGTCGAGATTTCTTTTAAGGGGGTGAGGATGTAACACCTCGAAAAATTTCGTCCAATAATGTCTTGACACGTGTCATAAGGTTCCGATATGTGAAAACAAACTTTAGAGGGACTAAAAGTGACAAACGGTGAAAACTATGGAACGTAAGGGTCCAAAGTGTCAACAATGGATAAATAGACTCTATGATAACCCTACATAATGTTTATAACCTTAAACGGATGGTTCATGGATCATACGAAGCGGAAAATGCCCAAAAGTGAGGAATTACAAACTATAGGGGCCAAAAGTGTCAACATGTTGAATTTATACCTCTGAGTGAACTTTTGGCAGACCCGAAGCTTGGTAATGCTAAAATATACTCACTAGAATGTGTGGTAAAAATTTCGTGAAGTTTCGATAACGTATGAGAAAGTTATGGCCAAAACCGTACTTGAGGGGTTAAAAGCGTCAACGTCGAATTTCATGGCTTTTCGGTTGAGCGCAAAGTTATCCGAGGACATTACCATGTTGGTAAATGTCCCAAGGTTCTTAGAAACCAAGTTTGGGGGTTTACGCGTCAAAAAGTAGCCGAAACATCGCGTGCAAAATCAGGGACCAAAGCTGCCAAGTTGTAAACTGTTTGGGCCTGCAGAACCCCAGGCGGCCCGCCTGGGATACCTGAAGCGGGCCGCATGCCCCTGTCAGATGCTGAAATTCACGAATTGTTTGCATTTTGGTCCGAATTTGAGTGTGTAATAGCTGTGGCCACCTCCATAAATCACCAATGAGAGTCCTTGCATGCCTAGGCTACTGAGAACTCCCTTTATCAGCTGAATTTCCTCCATATAACAGATTATTCATTCATTTCTTTGAGCTCTTACATTGTGATCAAGAACACCAAACTTGCAAAACTCTCAAGACAACTTCTGGAGCAATTCTGAACGACAAGGCAGCCTCCTAGTGTTAACTAAGCTTCATTAGGACCTTTGTAAGCCTTCATAACATTCTATAATTCGTTCTTGCATTGATTAATTGTTAAAAGTCAAACCGTTGTTCTTATTATTTGACTTTTCGATTAAACGAGTTTAGCTCTGTCATTTCTCAAATTGAAACCACTGATATGTTGGTATTTATGTGGGAAACAAACCCTCAAAAGGGTATTCTCTGATTCCCACTTTATGCATGCTAATTGTCGAGTCAAAGTTGTTTCTAAAAAGTCAACAGAAATGGTTTTTGTGAAAAATAGCTTAAATGGTAATGTAGATGACATGCAATCAGTTTGATCATCAATAATAGCTTTATAATGAATATAAGAATGTGTTTTATCATAATCAACTCGACAATCTATAGTATAAATACGAATCGGAACCGAAAGTCTTGTAAAACGACTTTTTCATAGACTATCGATTCGGATCCGTACATGCATGTTTGAGATCTGTATTGGAGAGTATTTTTAACTATTTTTATTTTAGTATAACTTTCTGGAATTTTTGATACTTGAGTCTATACTTAGCCGATTCATTTGCATGTTTCCGATTTATGCTTAAAGTTGACTATTTTGCCCTTTTTGATATAAAACGTGATTTTTGGAAAAGTGAAAGAGTAGAAATCTTTATTTCTAATATATAAACTTGCACCGAAAATTTGAGATCAGTTGGTGGTCCAGATTTTGAGTTATGGCCGATATCGTAAAACTATATCTTAAAGTTACATAAACGGCGCATTTCGCGTATAACCTATTTCAGGCCACGTTTTGATACAAAACTTTTTACCCACTGATGTTATATAATATTTTGGGATTTTTGATGATTTTTATTTAATTTTTGGCTGATCGTATCTTAGATCGCTTAGTCGATTCGGTTAATGCCGGTTTTGACCGTTTAAGCCATAAAATGAGTTTTATACATCCTTTTGACCCGAAACCTTTTTCCACTGATTTTATATGTTAAATAAATTATTTTGAGCATTCTGGAAATATAAAAATCTCAGCTTTCTTTTGAAAACCCGGAAACGGCCCTAGATCGCATTTTTAGCATTTTTAACGCATAGTAAGCGTTATACTCATTTTAAACATATAAGACTCATACCTACTGATGTATTTAGTATATTTTCATATAATAACAGTAAGTATAAATGTTTGAACTCAGATTTCCAGATTTGGCAGTTTTAGCCCTTGTGAAATTACTAAAATACCCCTACGGTGCATAGTTTGATTTTAAATGATAAGTTTTGTATACGGGTCATACTCTACTGTTATAATATATCAAATGAAGTATATTTACTGTATGGTTCAGACCCGTAACTCAGATTTCCAATTTGACTCTTTTATAACCTTTTAAATGACCAAAATGCCCTTCTAAGGCATAAATTGAGTTTAAAATTATTCCGGGCAATATAGAACATAACTTACTGATGTTATATCATATTTAAAGCATATTATCTCAGGGAACTTGCATTTGACTTTTTTGGCTACCCGTAACGCCCTTTTAGCGTTCGGTTCGGTTTACGTAACTAGTTTGCGTAAATTGACCGAAACGGGTCAAACGTTATCATTTTTATCTCAAAATCCAGAATGTATTTAGTATACCCATATTATACAAGTATTCAAACTTGTCGGGTCTAAATCACATTCTACCCGGTCTTTTGCTTAATCGTGCGCTTGTACCGTATCGTCCTTAAAACTAACCGGTCAAGCTTAGGCTTAAATAAAAGACCCGTTAGGAATCTAATAGGTTATTATAAACCTTTGTTCCAGATTAGGAGGCCCAGTAAAAGCTACCTACACTTACCGTTTGTGATTCATACTTGCTCAGGTAAATACATTTTGACTTATTTTCCCTATACGGGCTTGGGGTACGGTATTTAAAATACCGCTTGATCGAGCGCACAAATCCTGCACCCTATGGGTGTACAGTCTTGAATAGTTTGTGCGACTCGTTTAAACAGTCTTGTTCTTACTTTAGGCTTTGGGGGGTTATTGACCGTGTCCCGGATATCCTTGGCATTATTTTACAAGATGGCCACGACCAGAGCACGGGGTGTAGGCGTACACCCGGCGTGTATAACTCTTTAATGTGGTGTGTCATTTAATCTTTAGCCCGGACAGCAGATCCCGGGCCACCAAATGTACGAGTAACATGTAATTCGTTCACAAGTTTATATTGCATAATTATCCCAAGTTAATAAAAATATTTATGCCTTGTGCATTTAAATCAATTTCAATCATTTTCAAAATGAGTCAGTTGATTTGTATTTACCAGTGTAAACTGACGTATTTTCCCAAAAGGTTAAGTGCAGGTACTATACGAACTAGGCTGGTTGTTTCCTAAGAGCGTCCACTATAGTCTCGCAAGCTCGGACGACAAAATAAACTGTTGAACAATTTTATCTTATTTTTATTTGATCCGCCTGTGGATCCGTTTCAACTACTTATGATGTTATTATTACATTTAATTAAAGTTGAAATGTATCTATTCTGCTTCCGCTGTGCATTATTATATTGTGTTGTTTGTCTATGACGATGCCAACCACGTCACTGTACCCCACACCGGGCCCACCGGTGACACGTGGAGATCGGGGTGTGACAGTAATCGAACGTTTATTGACGCGAACCGACTTACGACTGTGATTAGTAGGAAGTAACAATGCGATAAAGTTAATCAATCAATAATCAAGCTAATCGAACCATCAATCGAACTCGAAACCCGAATTATGCGAATTTGGTGTTATATTACTTGTATGTGTGCCTTATGTGTTACCTGTGCGTGTTTACTTTATGTTTTGTGTGGTGATCAGTCGAATAAATCGGAACTCGAATCGAAACTCGAAACTCAAATCGAATGCAATCGAAATCAAATTATGACGAATGGTAACGTAAGGATAGTGTGAAATATAGATGATTGTATGTTCGATATAGTGATTGGGACTAAATGTAATTTGAATAGGAAACTCTATCGCATTCGTATCATCTTCAATCGAAATCGAAATATCGAAAATCGTCGCACCGAACACTCGAACCAGGCTGTTGATCGATCAGGCTGTCAGCCGATCGGACGGACTGTCCGATCGAGCAGGCTGTCCGATCGGGATGCCTGGCTGATCGGCCAGCCCTTTCCTCTTTTGGAGCCTATAAATAGGGCTGTCATTGTCATTCTTTCCACTTTTGGAAACTCTCTGACCGACCAGCTCGTGCTCCTCATCTTTTCTCAGATTTCTTCCGATTCCGGTAAGTTTTCATCCTAAAACTTGTACTTTCTTGATCAATATACACTCCTACACCTTTCTATCTTTCAAATCTTGATTTCTAACCATGAAATCATCAAGATCTAAGCATTCTAGGATGATGTCATCATGATGTTCTTCAAGAACATCATGTTTTGGCCTCAATCCACCATGAATAGCTCGGATCTAACCGATTTCTACATAAACAAGCTAAGATCTATCACAGATCTGAACATTTACATGATGTGACGGATTGAAAGAAGGAATTCCAACTTTCTTTCAACTCTTTTACACTCAATGCCTTCAAACCGGTAGAAACGGAGCTTGAGCCAACTCATTAAACATTCTAATGGTTGTGTGGTTCAAGACTCGGATTTCTATCTACGAGGTTCACCGATTTCGGGTTAAACATTAAACTACCGTTCTGAACCGTTCATCGGCCAGACTTGGGTGGTTCCTGTCCGAACCGGAGAAACAAGTAAGAACGAAGGTTCCATGGTTCAGCTCGTTGTCAAAATACCTCGATATAACGTCAAATAATCAGAACAGCTAAGGTGTTAGACGAACAGGCCGACCAGGTCAGGATGCTGACCGAACGTTTATACTGTCCGAACGGACAGCCCAACCGATCGGACATGTCAGCCGATCGACCAGGCTAGCCGATCGGCTAGCAAGTGGCCCCACACTTTGACAATTTCATGAAGTATAGTATTGAACGAGGTGATGTCCAATCGAACGAGCTGTTTGATAACATTACTCATCGGATTATGAGATACTATGCTTCAACACTTAATCGACTTACAACTTGTAGTAGTACGGAGTGCCACCCGATCGAACATGCTGTTCGATCGATCAGGTGACACCCAGCTGAGGACTCACTAACGAAGTGTCTAACCGATCGGTTAAGCCGGCCGATCGACCAGACCGTTCGATCGATCGACCTGAAAGGTAAGGACACTCCAGTGTTCTCAAATACTACAATGAAAACTTCAAAAGGTTAAACTATCATACACAAACATATCCTACTCAAAGGAAGAAACAATCCACTCGAACAGTCCAGCCGATCGAGCCTACCGGCCGATCGAACAGACTGTCCGAACGGACTGTCTAACCGAACGAACAACCCGCCCGATCGAACCTGTTGTTCGATCAACCAGGCTGTTCGACCCTTCATCATTTGTTTCCATTCTACGTGTTACTCATCGTTATGATATCGAACTATTCAGGCTAACCCTACTCTCAAGCGCTCCCTTCAATCCATCAACCAATCGCTGTGAGTATACTCGAACCCTTTTTTGCTTTAGCACTTTTGGGTGTTACATACGTTACTTATCTAAAACACAATCGAACACACTACTCAATTACTTTATACGCTAACCAATATGCATGTATTACGTGACTAAATGAATGCTTGTTGATTGTGTTTACACGTGGAATGCTGTCTACGTGCCTTAACGACGTAGTACTATAGTTTGGACTTAGCACCCGTTCACACGGGGGTTGTTAAGGATAATTACTTGCATGGATTACGGTGGTAAGCATGTATTGCGAACTGTCTCGGACAGTCAACCCGCAGTCATTGGTATCGATAGATCCATGTCGATAATTAACATGCTTCGTTTTCCTCTGTGTACGTGCTGGTTATGCGTAAACTACTTCGAACTCTATATGCTATTATCAAACTTGTATGCTCACCTTTACATCTATGTATTGACTGTATTTAACGTATGTGACAGGTGTTTAAGATGTTTGCTTGCTAGGAAAGCGAGGCTAGAATAAAGCTCTAGAGCCCCCCAACAAATAGTTGTCTGTCAGGAACAAGCGTCTAGAGCATAGTTGTCTGTGGATCTTGTCCGACCGGGTCTTTAGGAGCATTTGAACAATATCTATATTATTCATTTAAATCTGAGTTGTTGGAACAGAATATTTGACTGGTTGTTATTGTAATAATTTGTTTTATTATTTGGGACACGGTATGGGACGTGTTATTTAAACTAGATAGTGATGAAAGTTAGTATGGAAACTTCTGGACAATCTGTTTCGCTCAGTGCCATGCCCCGATGATTCCGCCATCAGTTGGGGTGTGACACATTTCTTCTGGATCAATCTAGTCATAGTCTTCCTTTATCATATTACAGTTTCCAACTCTTCCGGCTATGAGACTATCATATGATTCAAGAACTGATCCTAGAAATGCAATTTGCTGTTTCACTGTGGATTCATTCACACTTTGAGCATTTTGCAGATTTACCGTGACATTGCATTGCAGCACATGAGATTGTTTGTTTCTTTGGTTTGAATTTGTGTTTGATCCCTGTGATGACTTTGAATTTGGAGTTGAATAATTTGATTCGTTGCTCGAGAATGTTCCAAATCCACTGCCGCTTGAGTTGTTGTTTGTTGAAAAACCAAAAAATCTAGATGAACCTTTTGCACTATATGTTGTTTGTACTTTTTGACTCTGAATATCGGATGAATTACCACCTTTGCAGTACAAACTCACAATTAACTCTAACTCGTGTGCTTCCAGTTTTTGAATTAATTTGCTAAAACTAATGGTCTCGTACTCCATATTGTTTTTCAGAATTAGTACAAATGTAGACCAATCATCTTCTTTTGGAAGTGCATCAATGAGCTTGTCATTCATATCTTCCCGAAATTTTTCAATCCCTTTCAACTCTTTAATCAAGTGACAAAATCTTTCAATAAGTTGTTTAAGTGTTTCGCCTTTCAGATAAGTAAACTTTTCAAATTCTTTCTTCATTAACGCTATCTGGCTTTTCAATACCTGCTCATTTCCTTCACCTTTAAACTTTAAAGCATTTGAAAAAGCAGTCCATTGTGTTGCAATAAAGAAAGAATACTGTCTTTCACTGATTGTTGTATAAAATTTATCATTTTATTTTCATTTTTGAATTTTAATTTTTCTTTATTATTATATTCCATCAGTAATTTGTTTTGACCATCATTGTCCAATGGTTCTTTATATTCTTTTAAGATAGCATACCAACACTCCATATGGTAAGCATGAACCCAGTCGGCAAACCACTCTTCCCATTTTCGATAATCATCTAAGTTCATTAGCCTAGGTGGTTTAGATGGTGTTCCATGTTTGTTATCAAAGTTTAAAGCGTGACAACTCGAATTTCCAAGATTCCTACTTCGCATTTATTGCACGTTCATTTATTGTTTAGTTGTTTATTTGCACAATTAGTTGCTATGGAATTGTATACGTTTTGGTGCAATGAATCGTATTGTGTGATTGTACATGGTTGTTTGTTAATTATGAAAGACTTGTCATATATATAAACTTGGTGATGAAACTGTGAAATTGTTGTGAAATGGTGTACTTGTGTAAAATATGACACTTAGGGATGTATAGAGAAATTAGTGAAACTCTAATCATACTTAACCCTAATTCCTTTCACTAATCACCACCCAAGAAACTAAACACGTACTTCACATTCTCTGGCAATCATCATCACCATCATCATTGGCACAAGACATTCAGCACTTTTGATTCCACATTTTCTCTAGAATCAATACAAGGTAATTGTTTATTGATTGCTTGATTATTATCAATTCTTGATTATGTGTTCATGAAAACCCTAGTTCTTCATATGATGTTCTATGAATATTTGATTTGGATTCTGATTATTGAAATATGATGGTGATTAGTTGTGTAATGGTTGATTGTTGTCAAGATACATGATATGCTAGAATTGTGATTGATAATTGGATTACAATGGTTGCCAGTGTTTGTAATTAGGGTTTTCTGTTCGTATAAAAACAAGAACGTAACTGATCTGATTCTTTTGATTCTGTGCAATGATTGGAATTCACGCATGATTGATTTGTCTGAGTTTTCTGAATGTTTCTAGTCCGAAGTTTGCATAATGGTTAGTCAGAGTTTTGGATTTATGTTTGTCTGAGTTTATAACACTAAGGGAGTCCGAATAATATGTTGTATAGTTGACCCGACGTTTACAATGATCTATGATCCGAATTTTAGAATAACACAAAGGTCCGATCTTTAAACTATAGATGTGATCCGAGTTTTAAAGCAAAGCCTCATGTCCGACCTTTAATAGACTTGTTTAGTCCGAACTTCTCACAAGACACATAGGTCCGATGTTTTGTTTGATGTGTTTGTCCGAATATCTTGAAGCCTTTATGTCCGAGTTTTGTGTTATTCATGCTATATCCGACTTTCACATAAGACATTGAGTCCGAATTTTTAAGGCATCAAGCATAGGGTCCGAGTTTTGGGAGATGAGCACTGGTCCGACTTTGTTGCTTATTTAAGGGGTCCGAACTTTGGGCCTTGGGGCCTCTAGTCCGACTTTTAAACAGGAAGCCCCCCCCCACCTTTGTCCGAGTTTTGCTACATCATAATCATATGGTCCGAGTTTTTGTATCCTTACACCTTGTCCGACCTTTAATACATGTCAACATGTCCGACTTTCATAGAGATACAAGGGGTGTCCGAGCTTTTGTATGTTATGGTTTGATCTGAGTTTTAAGAACAAGTGATTGGTCCGAGTTTCGTTATCTGTTAAGTGATTTACCCTGTGAACTGTTAAATGCTTAACGGTGAGTTCTGTTCTATATGTCAGGTATGTGGTATGTAACTGAGTTGTGTTAACCGTGTATATAAGCTCAGTGTGTGTGCGGTAACCCTAATGGTTCTGAATTACTCTGTCGTATGATGTATTATTTGATGAACGTGAATTAACTGTTATGTGAAACATGACGATGATTGCTTAAACACTTCGTGATATAAACGACATACAACTGATTTAATATACATGCATACTATAGGACTTGATTGATTAATTGCAAGCACATAGTTAAGCATACCGAGCAAACCAAGGTGAGTTCACACAGCCAAGGCATGGGGTTCCCAGGGTGGGAATGGGATTGATTTATTTATTTGTACTTCTCTAGATAATGGAACGTAGTGATATGATCCTCGGGTGAGGAAGGTGATTGGTTAAGATACTGCTAGACTAGTGATGCTTATAGAACTGATCTTCGCACACACGCCAGGGTTGGCTGCGATAATATGACTGATCTTCGCACACATGCCAGGGTTGGCTGCGATAATATGACTAATCTTCGCACACATGCCTAGGAAGGCTGCGAACTATGCGCTAAAATCTTCGCACAGGTGCCGGGTGGCCGCGATACAAACATACCTAGTCTAGAATGCTTGGAAACTTTCCCTAATCTTCGCATACATGCCTAGAGGGCTGCGATATGAACTAATACGATACATGACTTAATGAACGAACACAAGGCTTACTATACCATTACAATTACTGAACTATAAACTGTGAACTCGCTCAACTAGTTGTTGATCCTCTGTTACATGCCTTGCAGGTCATTAGATACATGGAGCTTGCACAGGGAGGAGCAGGTCGTTGTGGAGCATGGATCGTGGATGCCATGTTAAAACATTTAAACATTTGAACTTATGTTATACATTGGGTTTTCATACTTATGCTTCCGCTACACTTTGAAACTATAATTATGTTTTGAACACCTATCGTATTGAATGATTGGTTTGCATTTATTTTACTTGATATTAATTACATGTTCAATATGATTGGTGGCTTGATCCTGGTCAGTCACGCTCCCAAGCGGTGATATTCCGCGTGTGGATTTTGGGGGTTTGACAGATTCGTATCAGAGCCATTGGTTATAGAGAACTTGGTTTTAATATGGGAAAACGTTTTTATTAAAACCAGACTATAACCAGAACAGTGCTCTCAACGATCCCCAACGACGCTTCACTCCACGTGCAAGACTCAACATCCTAGGTAATAAGGTTTACGTTTATTGCCTACATGCTAGAATTGCATAGAACTTTGCTCGTAGTATGCTTAAATTACATTGCTCACTATTTGTTATTGCTTGAGAACACCTATGTGCTTACACTCTTCTGTCATCGCACTACTCGCGAACCATTCTCACTTACACTACTTTTACTATGAAGATCATGTCTGGATGTGTGAACATGACTCAAGACCAGTTGACGGCACTTATCAATGAACGAGTAGCTGCGGCACTTGCAGCTGCAAACGCAGGAGGTCAACACGTTCAGCAACCTGTTTGTACTTTCAAGAACTTCATGGACTGTCGTCCAAGCACATTCAGTGGCACCGAGGGGGCAGTGGGACTCCTCCATTGGTTTGAGAAGCTAGAATCAGTATTCGAAATGTGTGAACGCCCTGAGGCTCGCAGGGTCAAGTATGCCACTGGTACTTTAGAGGGGATTGCGTTAACTTGGTGGAACGCACAAGTGCAGATCCTAGGGTTGGCAGCTACTAACGCCACCCCTTGGAATGACTTCAAGGAACTGATTAAACGTGAATACTGCACACGGGAAGACATCCACAAGCTGGAAGATGAGTTCTACCATTTGAAAATGACTGGGTCAGAAATTGAAGCCTATACTAAACGGTCGAACGAGCTGGCCGTGCTGTGTCCAACTATGGTGGACCCTCCAATTAAGCGTATTGAGTTGTATCTCAAGGGATTAGCGCCAGAGATCCAGAGCCATGTGACACCGGCTAATCTTGATAATACCCAGGCTATTCAGCGCCTTGCTCATCGTATCACGGACCAGGCAGTGAAACAGAACAAGCTGCCAAAACGCATCAGTGCTACCACTACCGTTGTTACTACTTCTGCTACTCCCAGTAACAACAAAAGAAAATGGGATGGGGATTCCAATAAAGGTTCAGCTTCAGTTCAGTCACAGGTACAGCATCGAAAGACTGACAGTTATCAGAGTCCCAGTCAGCACTCTTCAGGCAATCAAGGGCAGGGTGGATATCGGGGAATTCACCCATTGTGTAATAGGTGCAACAGGCACCACAGTGGATGGTGTCGTAAGGAGCGCTGTCAGAGATGTCTCAAGTTAGGGCATGAAGCTAAAGACTGCAGGAGTTCGCGACCTGCAAATCAGAATCAGCAACACCCACCACCAGCTCCACAGAACCAGCATCAGCAGCAGCAACAGCGGGGCAACAGGGGATGTTTTCAGTGTGGGGCTGAAGGTCATTTCAAGCGTGATTGCCCCCAGTTAAACCAGAACCAGAATCGCAACAACAACAACAATCAGGGAAATGGCAACAACAACAACAATGGTGGGAACAACAATGGCAACGAAGCTCGGGGCCGTGCTTTTGTGCTGGGTCGAGGTGACGCAATGAATGATCCCAATGTGGTTATGGGTAAGTTTCTTCTCGATGATATTTATGTTACTATTTTGTTCGATTCGGGTGCGGATACAAGTTATATATCGTTAAAAGCAAGTAAAATGTTAAAACGTACACCAACACCCCTAAACACCAAACATGTCGTAGAGTTAGCAAATGGCAAGAGTGTAGAAGCCGTTCATGTAGTCAAGGGTTGTAACATCGTCTTAGCTGGTCAGACCTTCTTGATTGATCTCATTCCCATAGTTTTGGGTAGTTTCGATATCGTCATTGGCATGGATTGGTTATCCAAGCAGCAGGCAGAGATCCTTTGTAAGGAGAAGATCATTCGTATTCCTCGTTCGGGTAAAGAACCTCTCGAAGTTCAAGGCGACAAGAGTGGTGCTGTGGTTGGCATCATCTCTTTCTTGAAGGCTCAGAAATGTTTACGAAAGGGGCACACTGCCATTTTGGCACTTGTTACGGATGCATCGACGAAAGAGAAAAGAATAGAGGATATTCCAGTTGTACGTGATTTTCCTCAAGTGTTTCCTGAAGATTTACCTCGTCTACCGCCTCATCGCCAGGTCAAGTTTCAAGTAGAGCTAGCTCCAGGAGCAGCACCTATAGCTCGCGCACCATATCGTTTAGCTCCAACTGAACTGGAAGAACTGTCAAAGCAACTACAAGAACTCTTGGAAAAAGGCTTCATTCGTCCAAGCTCTTCGCCTTGGGGAGCTCCAGTACTATTCGTGAAAAAGAAGGATGGCACTTTCAGGATGTGTATAGATTACCGCGAACTAAACAAGGTCACAGTGAAGAATCGTTATCCTCTTCCTCGTATTGACGACTTATTCGACCAGTTGCAAGGGTCGAGCTACTACTCCAAGATAGATTTGAGGTCAGGGTATCATCAGCTGAGAGTCCGGGATGAGGACGTCTCCAAAACCGCATTCAGAACTCGCTACGGTCACTACGAGTTCCTTGTCATGCCATTTGGGTTAACGAACGCGCCTGCCGTATTTATGGATCTAATGAACAGGGTATGCAAGCCCTACTTAGACAAATTTGTGATAGTTTTTATCGACGACATTCTGATCTACTCCAAGAGTCAGGAGGAACACGAGCAGCACTTACGTCTTATCTTGGAACTTCTTCGAAAGGAACAACTGTACGCCAAGTTTTCAAAATGCGACTTCTGGCTTCGTGAAGTCCACTTCTTAGGCCATGTGGTGAACAGGGATGGGATTCATGTCGATCCATCCAAGGTAGACTCGATCAGGAACTGGCCTGCACCGCGTACACCAACGGAAATACGCCAATTCTTGGGTTTGGCAGGGTACTACAGACGACTCATCAAAGACTTTTCGAAGATCGCACAGCCGCTTACTATGCTGACACAGAAAGGTGTCACCTACCATTGGGGAGATTCCCAGGAAACCGCTTTTCAGTACTTAAAGGATAGGCTTTGCAGCGTACCTATTCTCTCACTGCCAGAGGGCACAGACGATTTTGTGGTCTATTGTGACGCATCGATACAGGGGCTTGGTTGTGTATTGATGCATCGAGATAAAGTTATTGCCTACGCTTCGCAACAACTCAAAATTCATGAGCGGAATTACACGACGCACGATTTAGAGCTGGGAGCTATTGTTTTCGCGCTTAAGATATGGCGACACTACTTGTACGGTACCAAGTGCACTATTTACACCGATCACAGGAGTCTCGAGCATATCTTCAAGCAGAAGGAACTGAACATGCATCAACGACGATGGGTCGAGCTACTTAGCGATTATGAATGCGCTATCAAGTACCATCCAGGCAAAGCCAATGTTGTGGCAGACGCTCTCAGTCGAAAGGATACTTTACCTAGGCGTGTACGAGCTTTGCAGCTCACTATCCAGTCTGATCTTCCTGCACAGATACGAAATGCTCAGGTTGAAGCATTGAAACCAGAAAACGTCAGGGCTGAAGCCTTACGCGGCTCAAGGCAACGATTAGAACAAAAGGAAGACGGCGCCTACTATGTAACAGGACGTATTTGGGTACCACTATACGGCGGTTTACGAGAACTTGTGATGGATGAAGCTCATAAGTCTCGCTACTCGGTACATCCAGGTTCGGATAAAATGTACCACGATATTAGAACTACATATTGGTGGCCTAGTATGAAGGCCCACATTGCAACTTACGTCGGCAAATGTTTGACTTGTGCGAGAGTCAAGACAGAGTACCAGAAACCCTCAGGCCTACTGCAACAACCCAGGATACCACAGTGGAAATGGGAAGAAATTTCCATGGATTTTGTTACTGGCCTGCCTAGATCCCAGCGCGGGAATGATACTATTTGGGTGATCGTAGATCGACTCACAAAGTCTGCACATTTCTTGGCTATCAAAGAAACGGATAAGTTCTCTACATTAGCAGACATCTACTTGAAAGAAGTTGTTTCGAGGCACGGGGTGCCCACCTCCATTATTTCGGATCGGGATGCATGATTCACTTCGGAACTATGGCAAGCAATGCACAAAGCTTTTGGCTCTCGATTAGACATGAGCACAGCTTATCACCCTCAGACGGATGGGCAGTCTGAGCGCATGATTCAAACCCTAGAAGACATGCTTCGGGCATGTGTTATTGATTTCGGAAACAGCTGGGAAAAACACCTCCCGTTAGTGGAGTTTTCGTACAATAACAGTTACCACACCAGCATACAAGCCGCTCCATTCGAGGCATTGTACGGACGTAAATGCCGGTCACCTCTCTGTTGGGCAGAGGTGGGGGATAGTCAGATTACAGGTCCAGAAATGGTAGTCGACGCTACTGAACGGATTGCACAAATACGACAACGCATGGCGGCAGCTCGTGATCGCCAGAAAAGCTACGCTGATAAACGCAGAAAACCGCTCGAGTTCCAAGTTGGGGATCGAGTGCTACTCAAAGTCTCACCATGGAAGGGTGTGGTTCGATTTGGTAAACGAGGCAAGCTCAATCCACGGTATGTTGGACCGTTCGAAATCACTGAAAGAATAGGCAAAGTGGCCTACAGACTAAACCTACCAGCTGAACTCGGTGCAGTTCACAATGTATTTCACGTGTCGAATCTGAAGAAGTGCCTGTCAGACGAGACCCTCATAATTCCTTTTAAGGAACTCACTATCGACGAGCGGTTGCAGTTCGTCGAGGAACCAGTTGAAATCACGGACCGGGATGTCAAGGTCCTCAAACACAAGAGAATCCCTCTTGTCCGAGTTCGTTGGAACTCCAAACGTGGCCCAGAGTACACCTGGGAACGCGAAGACCAGATGACAGAAAAGTACCCCCAGTTATTCGGAACCAATGCAACCACTACTGAGACTGAAGCTACTACTGCGGAATTTCGGGACGAAATTCCAAATCAACGGGGGGATGATGTGACACCCCAGGAAAATCAGTAAACGATACAACTCACCTAGCTTCCTCAGTAACCGCATGCTAAATTTCGGGACGAAATTTCTTTCAAGTTGGGGATAATGTGACAACTCGAATTTCCAAGATTCCTACTTCGCATTTATTGCACGTTCATTTATTGTTTAGTTGTTTATTTGCACAATTAGTTGCTATGGAATTGTATACGTTTTGGTGCAATGAATCGTATTGTGTGATTGTACATGGTTGTTTGTTAATTATGAAAGACTTGTCATATATATAAACTTGGTGATGAAACTGTGAAATTGTTGTGAAATGGTGTACTTGTGTAAAATATGACACTTAGGGATGTATAGAGAAATTAGTGAAACTCTAATCATACTTAACCCTAATTCCTTTCACTAATCACCACCCAAGAAACTAAACACGTACTTCACATTCTCTGGCAATCATCATCACCATCATCATTGGCACAAGACATTCAGCACTTTTGATTCCACATTTTCTCTAGAATCAATACAAGGTAATTGTTTATTGATTGCTTGATTATTATCAATTCTTGATTATGTGTTCATGAAAACCCTAGTTCTTCATATGATGTTCTGTGAATATTTGATTTGGATTCTGATTATTGAAATATGATGGTGATTAGTTGTGTAATGGTTGATTGTTGTCAAGATACATGATATGCTAGAATTGTGATTGATAATTGGATTACAATGGTTGCCAGTGTTTGTAATTAGGGTTTTCTGTTCGTATGAAAACAAGAACGTAACTGCTCTGATTCTTTTGATTCTGTGCAATGATTGGAATTCAAGCATGATTGATTTGTCTGAGTTTTGTGAATGTTGCTAGTCCGAAGTTTGCATAATGGTTAGTCAGAGTTTTGGATTTATGTTTGTCTGAGTTTATAACACTAAGGGAGTCCGAATAATATGTTGTATAGTTGATCCGACGTTTACAATGATCTATGATCCGAATTTTAGAATAACACAAAGGTCCGATCTTTAAACTATAGATGTGATCCGAGTTTTAAAGCAAAGCCTCATGTCCGACCTTTAATAGACTTGTTTAGTCCGAACTTCTCACAAGACACATAGGTCCGATGTTTTGTTTGATGTGTTTGTCCAAATATCTTGAAGCCTTTATGTCCAAGTTTTGTGTTATTCATGCTATATCCGACTTTCACATAAGACATTGAGTCCGAATTTTTAAGGCATCAAGCATAGGGTCCGAGTTTTGGGAGATGAGCACTGGTCCGACTTTGTTGCTCATTTAAGGGGTCCGAACTTTAGGCCTTGGGGCCTCTAGTCCGACTTTTAAACAGGAAGCCCCCCCCCACCTTTGTCCGAGTTTTGCTACATCATAATCATATGGTCCGAGTTTTTGTATCCTTACACCTTGTCCGACCTTTAATACATGTCAACATGTCCGACTTTCATAGAGATACAAGGGGTGTCCGAGCTTTTGTATGTTATGGTTTGATCTGAGTTTTAAGAACAAGTGATTGGTCCGAGTTTCGTTATCTGTTAAGTGATTTACCCTGTGAACTGTTAAATGCTTAACTGTGAGTTCTGTTCTATATGTCAGGTATGTGGTATGTAACTGAGTTGTGTTAACCGTGTATATAAGCTCAGTGTATGTGCGGTAACCCTAATGGTTCTGAATTACTCTGTCGTATGATGTATTATTTGATGAACGTGAATTAACTGTTATGTGAAACATGACGATGATTGCTTAAACACTTCGTGATATAAACGACATACAACTGATTTAATATACATGCATACTATAGGACTTGATTGATTAATTGCAAGCACATAGTTAAGCATACCGAGCAAACCAAGGTGAGTTCACACAGCCAAGGCATGAGGTTCCCAGGGTGGGAATGGGATTGATTTATTTATTTGTACTTCTCTAGATAATGGAACGTAGTGATATGATCCTCGGGTGAGGAAGGTGATTGGTTAAGATACTGCTAGACTAGTGATGCTTATAGAACTGATCTTCGCACACACGCCAGGGTTGGCTGCGATAATATGACTGATCTTCGCACACATGCCAGGGTTGGTTGCGATAATATGACTAATCTTCGCACACATGCCTAGGAAGGCTGCGAACTATGCGCTAAAATCTTCGCACAGGTGCCGGGTGGCCGCGATACAAACATACCTAGTCTAGAATGCTTGGAAACTTTCCCTAATCTTCGCATACATGCCTAGAGGGCCGCGATACGAACTAATACGATACATGACTTAATGAACGAACACAAGGCTTACTATACCATTACAATTACTGAACTATAAACTGTGAACTCGCTCAACTAGTTGTTGATCCTCTGTTACATGCCTTGCAGGTCATTAGATACATGGAGCTTGCACAGGGAGGAGCAGGTCGTTGTGGAGCATGGATCGTGGATGCCATGTTAAAACATTTAAACATTTGAACTTATGTTATACATTGGGTTTTCATACTTATGCTTCCGCTACACTTTGAAACTATAATTATGTTTTGAACACCTATCGTATTGAATGATTGGTTTGCATTTATTTTACTTGATATTAATTACATGTTCAATATGATTGGTGGCTTGATCCTGGTCAGTCACGCTCCCAAGCGGTGATATTCCGCGTGTGGATTTTGGGGGTGTGACATAAAGTCTGAGACACCCAATCCGGCATGGTTGCAAAGGCATTATACAATTCAGAATCCATGTTTAACATCAGCTAAAATCAACAAACGATCAAACAACTTTGAAAACAAGAAATATGAATCACGTTCGTGTGAATGTGACCGATTCGTGCGAATGTGACAAATGTGAACAAATTAACAACAACAGACAGATTCGTGCGAATTGGACTTGTCCGGTTCGTACGGATGTGACAATTCTTCCAATACTTGACTTTTATGCACGTTCGTACGAATGTGCCTTGAACGATTCGGACGAACGCGAAACTTCAATTTACGTTTTTCATGGTTTTCCAAGAATTTTCAGTGAATTAATTCGAATTTGATCTGATTCTTTCAAGGATTTATGAAAACATGATTTTGCACAACATATCCAAAAATCAGTCAATTTTGTCCATGAATTCGACGTTAATTTTGTGTTTTAAGTTTGAAGAAGATGAGTAGAAAGATGATGAATTCAGATCCAAATCGGCTTGAATCTGCTTGAAACTTGTGTCTTCAGTCCTTGAAACCGGTCTCCTGCTCTGATACCACTTGTGAGGACCGTTTCGGTGATCCTGAATGCTTCGACCGGCTAGTTTGATTCCATATCTCGTGCGGAATCCGAGTATGAAGGTGACGTGCACAAGAACAAGCTAATTAAACTGGTTTCTATTGATAATACCCAGTTACAGAACCACGAAACCAAATGGACAGAGTTTCCCCTCTCTAGTTCACCAAAAGATACAAATGACAAGACCTTGACCCCTATTTATAGGTGAGACCCATTCGCTATAACCTGACTAGGACGGATGGACCATAATCACGAATGGGCCCTAGGACGGATGTGACCATAAAATATCCAACTACACTAATAAATACTCGCAAACAATAACCAAAATTTTATAATATATTATATGTATATAAAAATAAATATGTTAAAGGTAAAATAATCTGAGTCAAACCGCTATGAGCTAATTAATGAGCCAGACTAATCCAATTCGGCTCGTTACGAACCGAGCCAAACTAGGCTCGCTTACTAACCAAGCCAAGCCAGCTCGGCTCAATTTCAAACTAAACCTTATCAAACGAACTATTTCGAAGCTAAATCCGAGAAAGCTTCAAAACAAACTCCACTTCACTTCTTGGACATCCCTAAAACTGAACATAGGAAGACCATAATAAATGATAAGCCTATCAAATATCATCTCGTACAAATACAATCTCCCCAAACCATCAAACGACACAGTCTGAATCATACCTCACCACAACAACTTCCCATTTAAAACACATTTCAAACTTTAAACCCCCAAATTCAAATGAAGTGAACCAACTACAACTTCACTCTACACCCCCCAAACCCATCAATGGCGGCAGACATTCGAACACAACTAATTTTGGAGCAATCAAGAAAACGCCAGAAACTCAATCACGCTCCAAAGCTTCTTCCTAACGAACAAGTTGAAGTAAATTCACTCATTTCCTTCACTGCATTGAAAAAGTTTCAATTTTGTTAAAGGGTTTTTGTGGGGGTTCATGTTTGATCATTTAACCCCCAATGCAAAGATACTTTGGGGGGTTTTACTGTAGTAATTTTACTTTATTTGATTCTTAGTGTTAGGGCATAACTTACCAATTATTATTCATGCTATAAATGACGAATTTGGGATTTTTCTTTTTTGCTTTATGTTTTGACTCAGTGTAGTATATTTTATAATCTTCACCTGAAATCAGTGTTGTAGAAATCGCTTCTGGGCGGCGCCTAGGCGGCGATTAGTCGGAGGTCTACCTCTTTATGTTTTGAAACATTATGTCTCAGTGTCGCCTAGAAATCGCTTGGTTTCTTTCAGGCTTGTTTCATGTTTTGAAACATTATGTCTCAGTGTCGCCTAGAAATCGCTTCTGGTTGTCTATTTGTTACCTTTTGATGGGATATTTACTAGGCGCCTTTGTTTCCTTTTGGTTGGATTTATACCGTGCACGCTTGTTTGTTACCTTTTGGTTGGATTTTTACCAGCTACATTTGGTTGTTACCTTTTGATGAAATTTTTACCAGGTACGTCTGTCTGTTTGTTTGTTTGTTTAGGTCCGAAGTGTCGAAGAAGGGCTCCGAGGTTCATGGCATCATGCAACTGTGATCAAACACATGACTCAAATTCGTGTAGTGAAGTACCATCATCTCTTCTGTAATGATAATTCAACAAATCTTGTTCAGTTCATCCCAGTTTTATTCGCAGTTGATGGTATCATTCCCACTAATTGGAGACCCTCTAATTTCCCTAATTATCGCGGTAAAATCAGACCGATCCCACCTAGAGTTTTGCATAATAAAAATTGTTATCATTTTGGACAATGTGTCGATGTGTTTCTAGAAGATGCATGGTGGGAAGGTGTTATATTCGATCATAACGACGATGATCATTCGCATGAACGGTTAGTTTTCTTTCCGGATTTGGGCGATGAATCGAGGGTTTTGTCGAAGAATTTGAGGGTTACTCAAGATTGGGATGCTACTACCGACAAATGGAGGGTTCGTGGGGATTGGATTTTTCTCGAAATTTTTGAGGAATTTAAGGTTGAATTACCCGTTTTTGTTTCGGTTAAACAAATTTGGTATGAATTGAGGATGACAAAATATTTTGTCGATGAAATGAAAGAGTGGACGTGCCCCGTTAAAGAAAATTGGAAAGAAACCGTTAAAGAGGTGATGGTAGGTAAATTTAAGATGCTAATGACAGATTTTTTGCACGAATTAACGTTTTCAGAGGATTTCGATACGAACCCAGACGCAGTTGTGGCTATTAAGTCCGGTTACGAGAATCTTAGTTTCAAATATAGAAACATTTCTGATGAAAAGAAAGTGGTTAAAAACGACGAAGCATTAAGGACTAATCGTGCGGAACTGTCAAGTAAACGAGCTCGTATAGAAGTTTTACCTAAGTACCGGACCCCACGAACCGTTTTAACTTGGTTGATAGATAACAACGTTGTTCTACCAAGAGCAAAAGTACAGTATTGTTGTAAGAACGATAGGCGTCTATTAAAGGTAGGTCGAGTAACTCGTAATGGCATAAAATGTAATTGTTGTAAACATGTTTTTAGTCTCGTAAAGTTTCAAAAACATGCGGGTAGGGGTAGTGATAACGGTGGGCTACCCTCGGCTAACATATTTCTTGAAGATGGTAGGTCGTTATTAGATTGTCAATTGCAAGTTAAACTTGATCAAAGTTCGAGATTGAAGAAAAGGCGGTGTGAAATAGGAACGGATAGTGATTACATATGTTCCGTTTGTCAATACGGAGGGGAATTAGTGTTGTGTGACCAATGTCCATCGTCGTTTCATACGTCTTGTGTAGGATTAAAGGTAATATTCTTGGTATTTTTCCTTTTTATTTCTTTCTTTAACTTTTTAAAAGGTGACAATTTCGGCATGTTTACTTATAAGTTATGACTGTGTTTGATCTCAAACGGGTTGAATAAAAAAAGTCAAATGGGTCGAACTGGTTGAAAGACTACCAAAGTGTATTTATAATGAATGTAACTTTATAAGCCATTTCATCTAAAGATTAAGATTATTATTTATAGAAAAATCATAGACAAAAATTGCTTGTAGGATGATGTGGTCTATGCCCACCCGTTTTGACCCGTATGAAAACAAATTACTTTTTTTAAACTCTGACCCGTTTGACCCATATGAAAAAAAATGACTTTTTAATTCTTGCTTATTAACTTCTTTAAAGGCGACAGTCTCGACCCATTTACTTACGACTGTGTTTGATCTCAAACGGGCGTTACGGGTTAAATAAAAAAAGTCAAACGGGTCAAAAGTTTTCTAAAATCTATTTCAATGCATGTAACTTCATAAATCATGTTATTTAAAGATTAAGATTGTTGTTGTAAGACTATTGTTTCATTAATCATAGTTAACGCACTAATTATATATAAACAAAATTGACAAAAAGTGCTTGAAAATATGATTTGTTTCAACCCAGCCCTGGTTTGACCCGTTACTCACCCGATCGTCTTATCACCTTTAACTTTGTTGTGCTATAATAATGGATAACTTCGTTTTTGATCGATTAGGAAGTGCCAGATGGCGAATGGTTTTGTCCATCATGCTGTTGCAGAATTTGTAATCAAAACACATTTAGTGAATATTATGAAGAAATAGTGGAAACTAACATTATAAATTGTGAACAGTGCGGAAAACAATGTATGTAGGCTCAATTCTCTCTGTCTTGTTATTTTAAACTCACGTATAAACTTTTTTATCGTAGTTTATAATTAATTTATTAAAATTTATGTAATAGATCATATAGGGTGCTTGAAAAGAAGCAAAGATTATTTGAAGCTGAAGAGTTGTCTTGAAGCAAATTGGTTCTGTAGTTTGAGATGTGAAGAGGTATGCATCAAACTTTTTTTATATCGCGTTTCTTTATCAAGTTATAATATATTCTTAAGAGTAAAGTACACGAGTGGTCCCTGTGGTTGGCCAAAATTGTGGATTTGGTCCCTAGCTTTCCAAAAGTACACAAATGGTCCCTGTGGTTTGTACTTTGTAATGCATTTAGTCCCCAACTTTTGCCAAAAATGCATGGATGGTCCTTGTGGTTTGCACTTTGTAACGCATTTAGTCACTAAAAGTTGGGGACTAAATGCGTTACAAAGTGCAAACCACAAGAATCATCTATGTACTTTTGGCAAAAGTTGAGGACAAAATTCGTTATGAAGTGCAAACCATAGGGATCATCTGTGTACTTTTGGAAAACTAGGGACCAAATCCAAAAATTTGGTTAACCACAGGGACCATCCGCGTACTTTACTCATATTCTTATGTTGGTATGCTTTTTATAATAAAAATTCACTTGTTTTATGACTCATTGAAAGGTATAGAAATTTTTTTAATATCAGATTTTTTTTTTTAGTTTCTGTTTTATTAGAATGAGTAAAAAATTTTAGGATGTTGCTACCTTAAAACTGAATCTTGATTTTATGATTTCTACATATGGGATTTGCAGATATATACGGGTCTTCAAAGGCTTCTGGGAAAGTCAATACCGATTGGAAAAGGCAACTTAACGTGGACCCTACGAAAAAACAAAACATTCGAACATTCTAATTATGATTCCTCGGATACGGAGGAATCAATAGAGAATTACAGCAAACTTAATGTCGCTATCAGTGTGATGCATGAGTGTTTTGAGCCTGTTAAAGAACCTCGAACCGGGGGCGATATAGTCGAAGATGTTGTTTTTTGTAGACAGTAAGATAGTTTTTTTTTTTTCATTTAAATTATATTTATACCCGCATTATCTTGTGGTAATATGGAATAAAAATTATTATAGGTCAGAGCTACGACGTTTAAATTTCAAGGGCTTTTATACGGTTCTTTTGGAGAAAGATGATGAGCTACTATCGACGGCTGCAGTGAGGTGTTATTATGTTTCAAGTTTAATTAGTCTCCTTTAATTTTGATTATTTTATGTTTGGTTTAAAAAGGCGCGTGAGGCGCTGTGGAAAACACATCAGGCTATGTAGTTATAGCGTCCAAAATCAAATATCAGTCTAGGGCGATATTTGAGATATAGGTTATTGTGGTGGGATATCGGTAATTTTAATATCAAGCAAAATTTATATATACATATATAAAACGTAAAACATGTGTAATATTAGTAGCAATATCAAAAGTCAAAACTCAAAAGTCCCAATATTTAAAACATGATCTAATCGTAAGCCATGAAATCTTCCTCCGAGTCCACATCAACCAAGGAATCCAAAGTAACAGTCAATATCGGTCAATATCGCCGGTAATATGATATTCCGGATCTGTATTTTGTAGAGGGCCGAAAACCGATGTCCCACGGATATTAACTGCATAGACATCAGGGGCAAAAGACTCGCCTCATGTAGTTCGGGGTCAAAGTTGGGTAAAACAACTAAAACAACTTAATGATGATTAATAGGGGTTTATATGTAAAACAGATGAGGGATATGCAACTTGGGGATGGATCATGAAAAAACTAGTTTAAATGAGAACAAAAAAACTAACTAAAAAAGCCTAAAAAACATACCAATTTTTTTATTAAAATTCGCTATATTTAATATATATAAAAAAACTTTTTTTTCACAAAAAAAAAAAAGAAGAAAGTCGTACTGCACATGTTGCGCCTCACGCCTCCGGCCTCTGCTTTTAGGACCGAAACTCCTCGGAGCATATTACGCTTTATCAAACCCACAATTTATGTATTTATGAATGAGCATCTAAAATGTTTTGATCTTTGTTGCAAGGGTTTATGGGGAGAAAGTAGCTGAAGTCCCGCTTGTTGGTACAAGATTTCAATATCGCAGGCGAGGAATGTGTCATATTCTCATGCAAGAACTTGAAAGGGTATCATATTTTTATTTTCCGTTATGTTTTTGCATTTACATGAGTGGGTTCAAATGAAAGCCATTAAATAATCAGGAACCCGATGAACCGCTTTTTGGCCTTTGATCGTGGCGTAGACTCGAAGGCGGGGATCACACATAATCGTCTTAGATCTCCGCCATCCATTGAAATAATGTCATCCGGTTGAATCAGTTTGACCAATAGCTATGTAAAACATCGCTTATTTGTCTTTACTGTTGGTTTTTTAGATATTTAGCAAATTATCAGATACTTCACTTATATTGTGTGCAAAATTTCAGAAACTCAAGGAACTAGGAGTCGAAAGACTCGTTTTGCCTGCCGTATCAAGCGTTCTACACACATGGACCAGATCATTTGGTTTCTCTGCGATGACCGAATCAGATAAATTTAAGTTTTTAGGCTGCGCGTTTCTTGATTTTCAAGGCACCACAATGTGTCACAAACTCCTTGTGACAGACCCTCCTTCCACAAAACCGGGCACATCCAAAGGTATATTTTTTGTTATAATATATATTATAAAAAATGTCCCGTATGTTTTACATTTGGCTGTTGTTGTATCGTCTCTGCAGGAAATAGGTGCAGAAATATTTTAGATTTAGATAGAGTTAATGATGTATTTGAAGAATCACAAGCGTCTAAGCCTAGAGAAAGCGTAAGCGGTGGCTTTCTGAAATGTTATCATAGGAGAAAATTTGTGTCGTTGACGCGTCTTTCCAACAGCGAATGTAAAAATATGTAATGAAAGTAACGATCAAGTAATGTAAGAAGTAAGAACACATGCAAACAGACGAGGGGGAAGGTATGATATGAAACCCGGGTTATCTTTTGAAATATGATCCAATGGTCAATCCGAGTTGTACATAGGGATGTCAATGGGACATGTATTTGGTTATCCCAATCCTGTACCCAAATGAAACCGTGTTCCATACCCACCCAATACCCGTTAATTTGTTAAAAATTACTCGTGAATACATTTCTCACTATTTTCATTTTTTATTTAGTATTATTTTCAAGGAAAATAGAAATATAAGAACTAAAGAACAGTGAATTACTATATTATTATTACACAGACAAAAAAATGTTATGATTTGGGTAAATAAATATGTATGTTTTTGGTAATCGAGCTGAGTATTAGTTAATACCGAATCTGGCACATAAAAAGAATGGATACTTAAAATAATAAGAGATTAAAATGAGGGCTCAACCTTTTTCAAATAATACTAAAGAGAATTAAAAAAAGTAAAAAATATAATAATTATATTAAAACTAAGTTAAAATGATAAATAGAAAAAAAAACTGAGTACAAAGCTTTGCAAACACGACCAATTTCAGTTGTAAATGAGCCGAGCTATGTTTGCTAAAAACTCGAATTGATTCGAGATTAAACGAGCTCAAACCGAGCTTAATCTTTCGTTTAGACTTGTTTAATTAAAAATTATATATTATATTGCATATAGAGATTATATATTTGTATAATTTTTAATTAATATATTAAATATAATATTCTATAATAAATATATAAAAATGATAGAAATAATTAAAAATTAATATTATATCGCATATAGAGATTATATATTTTAATATATGTGTAATAGTTAAAATATACAAACAAACTAATAAAATAATTAATAAATAATAAATAAGCGGATGCTAGTTAAAGTTGAGTTTAAAAAAACACTTACGAGTCACAGTTAAATACAGAACCCTATACATACCCAAGAACCGACCCAAACTCTTTTAAAATTAAATGCTCCAAGCTCGAGTCTAGAAGAGCTTGTGCTCAATGTAGCTCGTTTACATCCTTAATTTGGAACTAGAAAATCATTAAAAAGAAGAGACTCTTTTCTATTCTATAAACGGCTGAATACATCTGAGCCGTCTATTTCTGAAAAGTCGCATCAACCATCGGATGTAACCAGTCCATCTCTATATAACAACTCCTCACAAACTCAACTCCAAATGGCTCATTCTATTCCCACCTCCCCTAATTCCTGATTACACCCCCCCCCCCTATTAAAAACATCACATCCATCAATCATTTATTTTTTGTTTTTAGCCTGTTTTGTCTTTTTGTTGTCTTTTTTTATTCATTTATTTGTTTGTATTTGTTTATTAACTAGTTATTATTATTTATTTGTTTGTATTTGTTTATTAACTAGTTATTATTATTATTATTATGATTATTATTATTATTATTATTATTATTATTATTATTATTATTGTTTTTATGATATAGTATTTATTATTAGTTTTTATTGTTATAATTTATCAAATTATATTTATAGCTGTAACAAAAGCTATATAAAAATAAGTACTTTTTTACAAAATTATTATCATTTAATAATTTACATACCGAGGTTTAATCTATACTTCCCCCAAATGTAGCAGGTTGTGCTATCCAAGACTTATACATATTTTGACGTGATTCAAATATATTCTCCCAGCCAGCTGCATCATTTTCTCTCATTAATTTCCATAGGTTGTTTGTGCTGGCCATTGGATACTCTCCTTGTAATTCTACCATTATAAAATGGTTACCATTCACGTGTGCAATTGTAATTATTTTTTTTTTCTGGGAACTCGTGAGGGCCTCTCCAAAGCGAAAAACAAGTAGAACTGTTTCTTTTTTCTTGAGATAAAAAATGAACGATCACATTGAACTTGTTCGCAATCAAGAATCCTGCCTCTGGCATAATCATCCAGTGTTTTTCAGGTGCAAACCCCAATCCTGACCAAGCCAAGGACGTGAACACATCTTTGTAATCCTGCTCTTGATAGTTCGTAAATGAACTGTGCCTTGGAGGCTTCTGAGAGTAGCTTCGTTGAAGGGGCGGTTTAGGAATTGCAGGGTTTGGTATTGTTTGTTGTTTGGATTTTGTAGTTGGTCATCCACGAGTATTTTTTTTAACATCAGGCTCTTCAAGAAAAGGTATACTTGGATTGGTTAATGCTTTTAACTTTTGTAGTAAACTTTTCTTTCCAGGCATGGATCGATTATCGAAGGCTTGTTTAAAACTTTCCAACTCGACGTCACAAGTAATATCCTCACAATATACTGGTAACTCGAGTTTCCTCCAAAATTCATCGACCGAATCTAAAGGAATAGATTGACCTGCATTAAAACATAAGTTGTCAGCTTTTAAATATTACCAAGCACATCGACCGAATCTTAGTTTAATACACTGACCTGCTTTCTTATACTTTGAGATTTCACAAGCACATGGTAATCCATAACACTTACGAACTTGACAACGACAATGTGAACGCTTTAAATGACGCTCTGCTATTATTATATCAAGTGCTTCATGAGAAACAGAGCCATGTAATAGCTTCAACATTGGTAGGTTGTGTTTATGCATTAGAACAGTTCTACTTTTTTCGAAGCTATCTTTAACAATTGTATATTGCGAGTTCACTACTTCATCAATGTGACGAACAATCTTATCTAAGGTACAATTTGCTGAATTCAAGAATTTTTTTAGCTTGGCATGTTGGCTTTCAGCTCTGTTAGTTGTCTGATTTCCGAAATGTAAGCATTCGTTAGTCCATACGGACACGAACATTTCTTTATACTTGTTTAACCAAGTACTATTCAAGTAATCCAAAACATCTGCAAAGATAATAATGATGATAACGATGGTAACAATAATACTAACAAAATTATAGTAATAATACATACCTTGATGATGTATTAACATTGACTGAAGTTGCTTGTAATTTTGGAGGAATGATGTCCACGTTTGAGATCCAACGAGTGCATTCCACATTGTATTGAAGATTTTCCAATCATGATCCGTGGCGAAAAATGATTTGCAGTTTCTAAATATACTTTGAGAAACGTGCCACCTACAAAGTAATCGGGTAGCATTCGGAAAAACTTTCTCGCATGCATTCATCAGAGCTAACTCCCTGTCCGTAACTATAACACGTAGTTGTTGCATGCTCCTCTCATCTAGAGTTGATTTTAAACAGTTTAATGCCCAAAGATATTTCTCCTCTGTTTCTTTACGCATAACTGCAAAAGCTATGGAGATTGTCTTGTTGGTAGAAGTTACACCAACAATTTCAAGAAAAGGCAATTTATACTTGTTCGTATTGTATGTGACATCCATAAGCAACACATGTGGAAAATCAAGGAAGTACTTGTATGAGATTTTAGGAACAAAGAATAAGTCTTCCAACATGTTTGAAACTCTATTGGTAGAAATTTCAAAAGTATACCCTTTATCATTTAAATGAGACATTAGCACCTCCATCAAAGATTTCCCTTTATGATCCGTTGCTCGAATTTTATCACGTGCGTTATATATGTTTTTAATTGTAGAGACATTATTTTCATCACGCTCCTTGATAACACCTAAAATATCTTTTGGGAACACACCCTTCCCCGTCAACTCTGCCACCAATTGGTGTTCATTAGGTGTCAATCGTTTGAGGATTGGGTGTCCCTCCATATATTCTCCGGGTGGATGATTATGCTCACCAGGATTTACTTTTAACGTCCAAGAACCATTCTTTTTTGAAAATTTCGCTACCATTTCAAACGGGCAATTTATCTTTCTAGTGCCGGTCTCTCTACTTGAATCTTTATCTGATTTATACACACCACCACGATCACACATAAGTACAACTTTAGACACGTAGCCATTTTTAGCTTTCGATCTTTTAGTCACAATAGCGTAACCAAGACTACGTCCGGTGTTTCTAACCCATTCCATCAACTCTTCACGAGACTTGAACACCTAAAAGTGAACTAATATTAGTTATAATGTTCATTTTGTAAAAGAAAAAGTGTTTTTGTTGCGGTCATTGATGCTGGGACAAAAAGAATAAGATACAACTGGTAGGTATTTTGAGTTACACTTAAAAAAATCTTTATTTTTGCAAATGGTTTGGGTAGGATCATCCATAACTTATAAAATTGGAAATGCATTTTTTTTTTAAATACAACATGTTTCTAGTGCTCATTCTCAATTTACAAATATTTTCGGAGGTTTCCATGTGCACCACTTACATGATTCCTTCCGTACTATTAAACTTATATTATTTAAATATACTTACTTTGCCATTAAAAAATAACCCATCCATCACACAAGTTCGTTACATTATGGATGAAAAATATCAATAAAATAAGTGGTGTGATAAATATACCCATTACAAGGATTAATATACCCAAAAGTCAAAGTTAATACTTTATTATCCAAACAAACTCATTTAAACTAAAACAAGACTCTTAACCTAGCTTGATTATATAACTAAGTTGAAACTTGAAACATGGGAATTAAAAACTATACCTGATCTGTTGAAAATCCAGACATCTCTTTAACTTTTCTGAATGCTATGATTAAACATAAATAGATCACTCTTTGAACAAGTTGTAGAATGAGTAATCACTCTTTGAACAAGCATGTAATAGCTGCCTGAACTCTTCCTCGAGCATTAACGAAGCCTTTTGAAGCAAAGTTGTAGAATGGGTAATCACTCCAATGCTGCTCTTAAGGTTTTTATTAGTGCTGAAAAACCGAACAATTTTTTTCAGTTGATTCACTGCTTCTAAATAACTCTCCAAATCTTCATGAGAACCTCCTTTTAATATAGAAAAAGGACAATAAAATGACCATGTTGAAAGGTAAAAAAAATGACCATGTTTGAATTTACTCTAGAAAAAGCTCTGTCTAAAATGACCATGTTTGAATTTAATAATTTGAAACCACGTTTCTTTTTATCAATTTTAATAATAATAATAATAATAATAATAATAATAATTCATTACTAATAGTAAATAATAATAATAATAATAATAATAATAATACTAATAATAATAATAATAATTTATTACTAATAGTAAATAATAATAATAATAATAATAATAATAATAATAATAATAACAACATATAAAAAAGACAATAAAATAAAATAAAAAAGACAACTAAAAGACAAAGAAAGACTAAAAACAAAACCCAAATGATTGATGGATGTGATATTTTTATAGGGGGGTGTAATCAGGAATTAGGGGGGTGGGAATAGGATCACCCCTCCAAATTCACATTAGGGTTTATATTTCATCCTCTGCCGTTAAAGGTAACAACTCGATGTATATGCATTATTAAGGCTTCGCTTATCTGGTCGGCATGAATTAACTCTGTTTCTGTCTGACTCGTTCCCTAGAAGCAACACTAATCGTGCTGTTTGTGGATTTGTTTATTCTTCTGTCGATTTTTTGTTGAAGAACACTCGAACAGCTACATAATATTCACTTTTTTAGCACTTATTTTGATATTATCATTTTGAGCGACTATGATGAGCCAATACAGACCTGTAATGATTTGCGAGCATGATCGCAATTTATTATGAACATCTAAGGGACTGAGTCTTATTTCCAAACAATACAATTATTATAGTTTTCAAACTTATGCATTTAATTATTTTTGTTTTTTGTGGCTTCTGAGCAGGGGTGTAAAGTGTAAACAAGCCAAGCGGCTCGGGAGCTACTCGTTATCGGCTCGGTTAAAAGCTCGAACGAGCCGAGCTTTAACGAGCCCGAGCTTGAGCCTGAATTAGAGCTCGTTTAGCTATCGGGCCCGAGCTCGAGCTTGGAACACGCGAGCATAAAGGAGCCCAAACAAAAATTTATTTATTTTTTATATAATATATTAATAATGATGATAACATTGGCGAGTCAAGCTCGAGCCGAGCTTTTAGCTCAGTTGAGGTTGTTTTCAAAATAGTCCGAGCCGAGCTCGAGCTTTGGGTTTTACTCACGAGCCGAGCTCGAGCTCAAGCTTCATAAAAACATGACGAGCCGAGCTCGAGCCCAGTTGAGCTCGGACTCAGCTCGTTTACACCCCTAGAGTGTCTATTGATGGTGCATTTGGACGTTGGGAAACTACATCATGTAATATATGGATTTGTTTTTGTTTTAAAATTGTGATGAGTGAATGCCTCTTCTTTCAGCTGCAAGTTTTGAGATCTAATGATCGATTTCTTGATGGCTTTGTTCTGGAGGCAAATATTGAATTCCGAATTCAGGGTTTTTATTTTTCTAAGGTTTTGTCAAATCAACAAATCTTGGTTCCCTGTTTTTGGTAAATATTACTTTTGTTTCTTTATCTGATAACTTGTTTTGCAGTCACATTTCGAGATTAAAATCTACATTTGAGGAACAATTTTAGGGATACTTCTCTTATTGTTTTAGGTATACGAAGAAAATATTTTTACAAGAAATTTTGAGCTTTAGCTAAATTGTTATTAAGAGATGAATATGAGTTTTAAGGAGTTTCTATTAAGTGTCATGTTATTGGCACCCCATTAAGAAATCCTCAATGTCGTATAGCCTTTTTAATTTTCAACAATTTTCAATAAAGACTAATTTGTTAGATTTTGTCTAGTTGACTGAACCTATACGGGTCCTATAGGTCTAATACGGATTGTATTGGATGAGGGTTTTTTTTTTTTTTTTTTTTTTTTTTTTTTTTTATAATATAAACTTTTTATACATTTATTTATGGTTTTAACAATGTTTTCTAAAAAATATTTATTTTTTAAATAAAACATTCTTTTTTTTAAGAATACCATATACAATCCGTGGCAATCGAAGGCATATATTTCCTAACAAAATCGACTTTTGTAGGAAGTCGGTTTAGAGTGACGCTTCACCCGAAGAACTCCACTTATATTTTATCTATACCATGTTCATGGTATATTATTGTTTTTTCTTTGTGTGACTGAAAAGATGGTGTAGTATTGGTTTAGTATATATATAGAGAGAGAAAGTATAATGTACTTCACGGCTTAACGTACGTCAACGTACGCGACCAAAACACAACGTGCGTGATTAATATATAACGTGCGTGATTTGTATGATAAGGGCTCCCATGCGTGATTTTTGGCTCCCATGCGTGATTATCACAAAACCAACGGATCCATGCGTTATTAATTGTTTCATGCGTTATTATAGCCCTGATCTGATGGTTACGATTGTCGCGTACGTGAAGTATGATAAGGGCTTTTGTATGTTAACGCTCCCTATATATATATATATATACATACTAGGTTATCACCCGTGAATGCTCACGGGTTATGAATCTTTTTATTTAAAAACAATAGATGTACGTATCTATATAGTCAATTTTTAAAATATCCATATGTGTATATTATAAAAAATATATATATCCTTAACCTAAGAAGTGTAGGAAATCAGGTCAAACGAACTCCGATTGAGCTCATTCCAGCAGCATTGGAATCGACTCGTCGAACACTAACCAAAAACTCTAAACCCTAAACACTAAAGCTAACCCCTAAATTTAAACCCTAAGGCTAAACCAAATTACATGCAAGTTCAGCAGATGCTTCAGCACAAATAACCAAAAATTAACGCTCATCCATTCACCCATGATACCTCAATGCCTTTTGTCCAATGCTTGAACAACGAAGTTCTCTTGCCATTGAATAAAATGCAGCATATCAATAAAGTTGTCCACTCTGTTCCTGTGTCTCCAAATTCACCAAATCGTTTGTTTAAAATGCACGTGTAATATCCTTTTTTCTTCATGGAAGCCGTTAATCCGTTCATGCTTTGCAGCATATCAATGACCAAATCATTACTGCTGCCCATAGGGAGTTTGAGCCACATATGTAACTGAGTCCGCACTGCCTTCCGATGAAGCGACGCGACGTCTGTTTTGGAAGATGACGGAAAGGAAGATGGTATTTTATTCGTTGTTAACTTCTGTGTAAGAAAAAAATTACACTGGTTCGTGGGGATAGAAAAGACAGAACCGTACACGTGCAACTGTTTCAATTTGAAAACACACACAAAGCGACGTGTCCGGAAGGTTTAGGAAGAAGTGAAACGATATGTCTAAAGTTATGAAATGGTGGGAGGTTATAAATGGAAACGGTTTGAAAAGGCATGTGTATACGATGACACCCTAAGTTACTAAATGTATAAGAGTATAATATGACCAGCAAAAGGAGAACTTCTCATTAAAAACATAAACAATTCTTTCCACTTAGCAAGATGCTAAGGGACCAGAGCATACACCAGAGGGACAACAATACAAAAAAGAAAAACTGCAGTAAACTGAAACAAAAATTAACCATAGTCCATTTTTTTGAATTTAATCCAGTTCTCCTTGCTCAGGCTAGAGATACAACATCGCTTCTCCATCCACCAGTAAGACCCTTGTTTTACTAATATTATGTTGGCCCAAAAAACTTGACAGCCTTTCCCAGTCGTTTCTTTCCGCAGCAGAGGTGAGCGTGGGGTTCCACTCAAGATCCCAGCAGATACCACCCACCTTCTTGTTGTCCATAATGGACACATCTTTACGCTTCACCATGGTGAAAATTTGAAGGAACCTGTCCTTCAACCTGCTTTCTACCACCCACTCGTCTGGCCAGAACCTTACTTTGTCTCCTTCCCTACATCCAGAACCAAAAACTCCTTAAGATCAACATTTGCTTTTAAGGTCCTTATTAATCGATCTAACCGCCTTCTATACAATCAAAACAATGGTCTTATATCCATCTATAATCAATACAATGGTCATTTCATTTTAAATGAAAAGCTAAACCAGTTAATACTCGAAATTGAACCACTTATATTTCACCACTAATGAGTTAACTAAAATTTAATCAAACCAGATGACTCAAATTCATCCCAATTGTTTTTCATGCATAGAACCTCCTAAACCACTTTATTGAAAAAAAAAAAACATAAACTGCGAATACTTTTCCTGACATGCTATTTACTTACAAAACTTAATAAATTTTGGACAGAAAGTGTATGGGTCAACCCAATCTTTTTCTTCTTAAATCAAAACACCCAATTTGACCTTGCTCATAAGCCTGTCTCGGTCCCACTCTGTTTGATACCTATAGTAGGCACGTACAATATGTGCAATTTATAAGAAAAAAATCATTAGAAATAAGCACAGACGTAACAAAAATTAGGAATATAGAAATACCGGTTTGAAAGGCAGAAGTACCATGTCATACTTACAACTTGAAACCCAATTTCAAACATACCATATAATTCATCAAGACTTATTAAGCAAGACTCCATGAGCCCTACAAACTTGCAGAATGCACAAAATGATAACATAATGTCAAAGACATATCCAACTTCAAGGTAATGCTCACCGATTATATATTTTAGATCACCAATCATTTATAAAAATAAAAATTTATCAAACAAATAAATAGGAATACTACCTCTTGGAGCTCTCGTTTAACGTTTTCGAGCCCAGCGATATATTCCCAACTAACGTTAGGAACTTCGACAACCGTTTCGCGAAGAGCAAATGGATTACTCGTACCAAGGGCGGTTTAAAAATGCTCATTCGTAACTGCCATCAAATTAAGAATCTCAGCATCAGTCGACTCATCTTCTAAATTGATCACATCCATATTCTCACGAATACACTGAAGTGCCAACTCAGTACACAAAGCCGCCAGGTCAGCACCGGCATATCCATGTGTCTCTTTCGAAATCTTCTCCAAGTCCACATCTTCAGCCAACTTCATGTTCTTGGTATGAATGCGGAGCACCTCGAGCCGACCGACTTCATCGGGAACACCGATATCGATTTCACAGTCAAACCTGCCGAATCGTCTCAAAGTGGGGTCAATGCTGTTGGGACGGTTGGTTGCACCCATAACAATAACGTGAGCACGGGATTTCAACCCGTCCATTAGAGTCAATCATTTAGCATGTGTAACGTAGATACCTAATATGAAAATGGGTTAGGACTGATCCAATTACAAACAACTACTTTAACCTGCAACATAAACAAATGTATAAGAACAAAGTCAATCATTTAGCATGTGTAACGTAGATACCTAATATGAAAATGGGTTAGGATTGATCCAATTACAAACAACATACAATAAACTTACGTCCGAACTCAAAGAAGTCAACAATCTGCAAATCGACAGTTAAGCTAACCCATTATATATTTAAAATATTATGATTTTATACACATTAAAACACAAAGGAATATATTAGAGTACATAAACTTTGAAAAAGAAACGTTCCATTACTTAAGTAAATATTAAAAGAAACCCTTTTTCTATAATATTTTGACAAAAAAAAAAGATTTGTTGTCTAATAAAAGGATGTCCTTATATAAAGGTTTGCATCATGCTTTACAGCTTAAACTTTTTTAATTATATTTAATAATTTAGATTATTGTAATAATTATATTTTTGTCATAAACATCAATTATCTTAAAAGGGGAAAAAGTATTTACCCACCCACCATCTTGTCACTTGTAGCATACTTGTAACTTACTTTCTTTTAACTTTTTAAAATATGTCTTTTATAGTCTAAATACAAAAGGGAAATGTGTGCGGATCGTTTTAAAAGGAGTCAGTTTGGTTCGGGTCAAAATGGGAATTAACAAAAATGAGTACGGGTCAAAATGAAGACTTTTAAAAAAAGTGAAGCTTTATCGGATTTAAAATCTCACAACACGTGCATAATCTATATAACTGCAATTCACTGAAAAAACAAAGTTCTCTATTTCTTGGTTATAATGTATCTTATATATTCATCGACCAGCTCTAATCACTTAAGGCCCGTTGGTTAAAGATTCAGAATCATGCTGGTGAAAACAAAAAGCTTCACGTGTCTAACTATGAGATTAACAAAAAATTTGGGCTAGTAATGTAATACTATGTACCACAACAAAACAACCCTGTATGCCAATACTTTATTTTTTTCCACACCCCACCACCCAGTACCCATACCCGATGACGAGACAAAATACTGAATGTATACCTCAAAATAATTTAGTATATTATTGAAGTCTGATAGGTGATATTTGCTTACCGTTTTTAAAAGAAAATTAGCTATGTTATTCCCATGGGCTTTCATCCTATGCTTAATCTTACAGGACATATGATGATACTGACCTGATTATTCCATGTAAGGAACCATTTAGAGCCAACCTCAGTAAAATAGTACTGCAATAATCTAATCTTTGACCACATAATAGCAGCAATCTAATCTTTGACCACATAACTTTTTAATAGTAGGACAAATCAAGAAAATAACATTACCAATAAGCTAAATTGAGAAATACAAAAGTGTATACAAAGTATAAAGCTGAAAATGGTCTATTACATAAGTAAGTAGAAACATGAACAGAGAAAACTTATAAATCTACTGGTTAGTATATCAAATTAGCCTCTTCCTTACAACATGTATATGATTACACATTCTTTGCAACTGACATTCATTTTATTGGTTCTGTGTTATATTTGGGTTCATGTCTCTCTTCTCCCTCGCATTTTTGTGTGGTCCGTTTACACCCCTACTCGCTTGAATTAATGGTTATAAAAAAAATCAACTTACCAAAAGCAGCAGGAGGTGAAGGCGACTGCTATTGAGATAGATGCCCATTCCATGCTTTTAACTCCTTCAATGAAACTCTAGGATATCATCAACAGATCCAATCCCATTCAACATCTTTAGGATTGCCTATGACACCAAGAACAAAACATGAGAAGTTAGTCATATTTATTTAAGCCACTCCTTTTATTTCCAATCCCTCTATTTAGCCGCTAACCGCTTCGCTACGCTATTCGCTATAGTGAGCACTATGCTCGCTATTAACAACTATGTTGAGTTGTAAAGGAGCTCTATACAGTGAATTTTCAGTTAAGAAATCAGTCCATGTCCAATATGACTCACATCTATTTCCATAAGCGGCATCAATGTTAACCATCATAAAACAGACCTTATTTCAAGACATTAAGAAAACTACAAACTTGGATAGACCGAAATATAATTTCAAATACAATAGTAAATACACAATTAAGTTTCTCATAAGTCCTATCCTAAAAACCGGCACACCTTAACTAACTCATTAACCATACATACAGTTAATAAAAAAAGGGAATTGGCATAATCAAAAGGTCAATACTTTATCCTATCTGGGATCATCTTCCCATAAAATTCTCTTCATACTTGAACCAGATCATCAAGACTTAAATATCCCTTAACAAATTAACAAAAACATCTTAAAGTAATCGAACTATTAGGATCTTCTTAATTAACTCTCAAACTATGCAAAGGATCACCTATAAACACATTTAGATCATTAAGTTTGAATTTTATAACCCATAATCATACATACATAGTGAAAAACCAATTTGTAAAATTGTCAACATATCCAAGTTGTTTATAATGGCACAGACAAGACACTTGTTTTTTACTTGGATCAGCATCAAAAAGATTCCAACTATAAATCATATCCTTATAGCCAATGCTTCTTAAAAAAAATTCTAACAACAAGATATTATAAAACCAACTATCAAACAAAGATAGAGCCAATGAAAACAAACAATTACATTTTCATGATTAAGTTTTTTAACAAATCCACCCAATTTAAACATGGACTTTTATAACGAAACGTACTTAAAAATAAACACGTAGGAAAATAGTGTTTTTTACGTTAAAGAATGGTATCACGCGTTGTGGTGGAGTCGAAACGTGAAGTAACTCGAATTTATACCGCCTAATGAAAACGTAATATAATTGACCCAACTTGTTTCCGAAATAAACGTAGACCAACCAAAAGCGTACATAGAAATAAGTACGAAAATATATTATATTTGACCCACATACACAAAAATAAGCATGTAAAACTCGAGGTGGTCAAAATGACATTTTACAATTTTTTTATAAAGCTGAAGGGGCGTAAGTGAAAATGCTAAAAGTTGAAGGGTTGAATACACAAAAAGAAAAAAAAAACACGGGTTGGATGGCATTGTTTTTAATTTGGCAAAGAAAAACAATAAAAATAGAGGTTGTGTCTTAGGGGCTATTCCTAAGACACATCTTTTGTTATATTAACAATACGAATTCTTAATCTATTATAATAATTTCCTACAATAGGGTGTTACTGTTCATTAAAGAAATGATATGATGTTCTGAAATAATGCAAATTTTCTAAAATGTTCAGGCACTTCCGACAACATACCTGAATGACATAATTTCCATATTGATGTTGGGCCAGCATATTGATAGATACTAAGATTTGTGTTTTAAGGTCATGACAGTGTTCCAAAACTCTCTGTTACACAAAATATTTTAAGAAACTTCAAAATCATCATTGATCAAATGAAAATATCAGTACCCCAAATACTAAAAATAGGATTTAATACCTGTATGACATGACAACCATATGGATGGGTTGACAAAGTTACAACTTGACAATAGAAAGTAGAGATTATAAAATGAATAGCATTTTCTAGTACACATTCAATAAACTTCTGAATAACATGATTGCCATTTTGATCATGTACAAAACGCATCACATGACCATCAAGCTCCGTAACCATCTTTGTTTGTTGGTCAAGGTCAACAACCTCTGTAGGATCGATTTCGACCTGAATGAGTCGTTCGGAAGAGCTCTAGTCTGTTTCAAAGGCGGAAACAAAGAAACGGAGGTGAAAAACAGCTAGAAATACACTTTAAACCTCTTGTATATTCAAATAACAGTGTTTACAATGAGAGGAAATACCGGCAGCACTTCGGTATTACTTTGCCTAACCGTTACAAATGATGACAGTTTGAAGCCTATTTATACTAGAAGACCCTTCCGTTTGAAACATGCTCAAACGGTTACAAGTTTCAAACTGAACCCTTCAAACAGTCAGCTAATTCAAACGGGCACTATTCAAACGATATGCATTTCAAACGGTTAAGACATTTCAAACGGAACCTTCTAATCAAATGGTTATCTTCAAACGACAGCCTCCTATTGGACCATTCAAACGGTTAGATCTAATTGGACCTTCATATCTTTTGTCTTATGTGAGATGATGCAATGATGATGTTATCATTGTGATGTCATCATCAAAGATGATGACATAATCTGTGATCAAATCCGCAACGAACCCGAGACTGGATATTAAGACAAAGACGACAGATAACTGCACCAACAGACTCCCCCTCAGATGTTGACGAGTCTTAAGTGTCGAGTCTTCAACGACTTCAGTCTTTATCAGTCTGAACACTCTCTGAAATATCTCACAGTGTAAGCATCCTCAAATTTTTCTCTTCTCTTTTTATCATCACTAACAGACTCTCCACGAACAATCTCTACTTGGATGTCTTCAGACTCCCCCTTTCGATATGCTGGGATCGCAGTCTGGCATGTTGAAATCACCAAGTCTTCAGGTATCGGAACCTGGCACTCTATCTTCAGATATCCTGCACATTCTCTACCCAAAAATAAATTCTCTGATGATAACATGTAAAAAAAATAATCTCATCATCTAATGAATCACTTGCAGACAGTATACATTCAAAGAATGATTTTACAATGTTAATTTTTGATAAACCATTTGCAGATATATAATTTTTATTATCAAAACAACACACTCTCCCAAACCATCTGTTCATCATGTTTAGCACTCAGAATTTTGAAAATTAGCTCTTCAATATCAGTTGTCGAAAATCTTTTTGTATATATCAAAAATTTATGCTAAAACACACTAAAATCTTTTTGGATTTTTGAATGTAAAGAAATGAAATGCAGAGAAGAAATATTTACATACACTATTTTGTGAGTTCGTGTAAGAGGATCATATCAGTTTTTGAGACAAATCACCAACACCGTTAAGCTTCATTTCATTTTAAGTTCTAAACAATTCACCTAGATTGTCAGTATATTTGTCCACTTAAATTTTCACACAAAGTTCAATTGTTCCGAGATACGATATTAATGTTTTAAGAACATAAACTTATCCGTGTGTCCCACTACTTGAATATACTCCCGTATCCAGATCCCAATATTCAGTCTTACAGGTGAGTATACCACAGCTGATATCTGTATAGGGGTTAGATGCGAGGGCCGTGAGAGCTCAGGTCGATACTTCCGTATACGCAGAGAGATGACAGCTTCGACTTTTCGGTGGGTCCCCTTTTGAGGATCTTTTTTACAACAGCAATGACTATCAATTTTATTGTTTCATCGATTTGCTGAGGGCGGCGCTTTTTCAAGCATTTGCAGAAAGTATTATCCGGGGACTAGGTCAGTACTTCCATACAGCAGAAGTCCCGGGATAATACCCCAGATATCACTGAGCATAAAGACCTAGTATCTCAGAATAAGGGATCTTTCAAACAAGATTTCAGGGGTTACCTATATATCCAAGCAGTTTTGTTAACCCACAGAATAAGCAAGTTTAATTTTTTAGGTTTATATCTCGTCACAATCTACTAAATGTGTAAAAATCTACTGACACATCTGCAGTAAGATTGTTTATCACTTTTAAACCTTCCAATTTTTTAGTATGTTGTGATAGTCCACTGATGTACTATCATTTTCTCTTTTTCTCAACAAACTCATTTTTTGTTTTTATCATGTTTTTGTCTTTTTCAAATTTTCTAATGTTTTTGGATTTTCTGAAAATTTCTACTCCCCCCTAAAATGCAAACACATTAACGAAAATTGAAAACAAACTGTACAGAAACATGACAACCGATATCAAATCGCATCAATTCGCCATTCACTTGGCATAAACAATCAGAACTCCCCCTATCAACAAACTATTTTCTCATTTAGATTTCAAAACACTTAAGTATGTTTTAATCAAAATGATTTTTCCGGAAAATAAGTTTGGTTTTACCACTTGTAAGTTTACCACTTGGTTAAGTACGGGGATATGGTTCATCATCTTGTCAGTTTTATCAACAGTAGTAAATCAAGTACAACTTAATGTCCCTGATTCACTGTTTGCAATCAAGCAACCTCTAAACCACTTGTAAAAATAATCAAACAATACCACTTGTAGGTATGTCACCTCTACACAAACCATTTTACCAATCAGAATGCCGATTCCTGCTTCGCACTTACCAACCTGGAAGCTCCGGCGTAGTCATTCAACCTGTAAAATTATTACAATTTTAAGAATTTTCATACAAACTCATAATACGTGAATGATGCCGATTCCTGATCCACGATTACAAACTTGGGATCTCCGGCAAGTCAGGTTTTTCAAGCAAAGAAAATGTCCACCCAAGCCTGACCAGCCTTGGGTGATTTCAATTCGGATTTAGTTGGGGTGTAAGTTGCTTTCTTTTTAGCGTAGAAATCCTTTACCCCTTTCACCTTTCCATCAACCATTTTTCCAAAAATTTTCTTCACTTTACCATTAAATGCTTTCTCAACATCAAAGTTATCTTTTTCAGAAAAACTCTGATTTGAGATATCAGACTTTCCAACTTTGCTTTTAAAATTCTCAGTCCTTAATGGTGGAAAGTTCTCGTCATCCATTGAAGGAACTGAGTTTTCAACACTCTCATCAAACTGTGGCTCCTCTGATTTTGTGGAATCAGATTCATTACCAGATTTTACCTCAGATTTCTTAACAACCCATTTTTGGTTGTCAAGTTTCACACTACGCCTGTAAAATCTCTTCGAACACTCACCAACTTCAAATGTTGAATTTTTGAAAACTTTAAATTGTTCAGTTGGTGGTTCGGTTTTATCAACAATAACTTCTTTCAGTTTTCCAGAAACTCCCTGTTTTGTGTTTGTCGCTTTCGGACAGTTCCATGCAATGTGACCAGCTTCATTGCATCGAAAACAGGTTCTTGTTTCTTTCTTCACATAAGCTCCATTCTTTTTCTTCTCGGCAAGAAATTCTTGATTTGTTTGTTTCCAGAATGAGCTTTTTGCTTCCTCTTCCGAGCTTGTACCTGAAACAAATTTTGTATTTGTTTTAGAAAATTTTCCATTTTTATAGTTTTCTGGTGGAGTAAAACCAAGTCCTTTCTTTTTGTAGCTACGATTTTGGTTTGGTTTCTTTTGAAAACCAAAACCAAAATTGTAACCTTTTTTCTTGTTTAATCTTTGTTGTACTCTTGAGGTGTAAAATTTAGGTTTACCATTAAGATTTAAATCTTTTATTTCAGAAATATTAATTTCTGTTAGTTTGAAAACCTTTCTTATCAAATCAGTTTTGACACCTCTTATTGGAAACTCTTTATCAAAATATAATTTGTCAGAATCATTCAAAGTATATGCAACTTCAAACGTTTCGTCATTCAAAATAGATTTTGACAATAAAAACTCTTTACTGTAAACCCGTTTTTCCGATGATTTTGAACTCTTTTCGGACGAATTTGAACTCCCGACTGACTGACACGAACTTTCGGACTCGGCTTTGACTCTGACTCCTCATCCTTATCTAACACCTGATCGACCACTCGTTTTATCAGTTCAGACTCATGATCTGTGTCGGACGCTGTGAACGTGACGTCAATATTGTCCGGTAAAACATCGGTTATCTCGGATTCTAGCTTAATATTGACCGCCTGTTTTAGTTCTTCCTCATTAGGTTTTCTAGGCGAGTACCCTTCCCAAATCGGAGGCGGACACTTATTATAACAGACACCCTGTTTCTTACCCGTATCCTTCTTCTTCTTTGGCTGTTCATCTTTAAATGCCTCAAAACCTTCAACTGTCGGATAAATTCTATCAATTATGTAGTCACAGCCTTTGTAACTTTGCAGCAGTCTTCTGATTCTTTCATTCTCAGCTGCTTCATTATCCAACTCTTTCTTCCACTTTGCACATTCTTCTATGTACAAGTTGATCTCTTTCTGCTTTGTCATCATTGTAGCATTCATCATCTTCAATGCTTTTTCTCTTTCAGAGTTAGTCTTCTCCAGACTATTCACATGCCTGTTCAATACATCATATGACTTTTTCAAGTTCTTTACATCAAACAACAATTGTTCTTTCAACTTTTCTAACTCACTAAACCTCTCATCTTTTTCTATACATTGTTTACAAGACTCTAAACATGTAAGACAGGGTTTTGTGACTTCAACGATCTTCTCGACTTCAACTCTCTTTTCAACTTCCACAATCTTCTCAATCACTTTGACTTCCTTCATTTCCTTTGCAGATTTCCTCTCTTTCAGTTTCTTCAGTTTTTCTGCAAAATAAAATTCAAAACTATCAGAAGATAAGTGAGTTTTTCCAATATTAATCTGTTCAATTTCTTCATCACTATCACTTGTTTCTGATGAACTGTTTTCAGAAGAAACAGATCCTTCATCTTCACTCTTCTCTTCATCAGATAACACTTCCATCCATTCCTTTAGCATTTCTGGCTTTCGAATAATATGTGCAATGAACGCTTTAACATTTGAATCAGCTGGAATAAACTTGTCCCAGCTAAAACCTTCTGCCATTTTCTCATCGTCTTGATCAATGATGCCATAGTAAGCTTTCCTGTTTGCATCCTCGATCATTCTTCCATGTGCCGTTTGAGGTTCTTTTTGTTGATGCGGTTGATGAGTGATTTGCTGATAAATGGTCTTCCTATAATAATCATCTTTCCCAGACGATTCCTTTTCTCCTCTTGGCTACTGATTCTTGCACTCTCTTTTAAAGTGACCTTTCTCCCTGCAACGAAAACAAACAACTTTAGATTTATCAAAACCTAAGTTAGAAAGGTTTGCATCCAAGAAATCAGTTCTCCCTGTAATCAATCTAAACTTTTCAGCTCTCCTCAAAACACTCGCCAAGGCCCACTTGATGTCCATCAATTCTAGCTCCTCTGCATCGATCTGGTCATAATCTTCTTTTGTCAGCATTGGATTGCCAATTCTTCCTGCAATCAACCCTTCATAAGATTCTAATGCAGTGACCAGTAATCCCATATGATGCTTTACAACTTCTTCAGAATAATTTTGACCATTTTGAAGATGTAGAGCTACATTGCACTGAATCGAATGTCCATTACCAGCAGATGCACTTTGAACACTTGGAGGATTCACCGTTGAAAAACCACTAGAGTTGACTGATCCTTGACTGCTTGGTATAGGTTGATTTCCAGCACTAAATGTAGTTTGTATCTTTGGACTGGCTTCAGCAGTTTGAACATTTCCTTTATAGTACAATTTGATATCTTGTTGATGAGTTGAACTGTTCATTCTAGCAATTTTCTGCTGCTCCAGATCCTGAGCCTCCAGCTTCTCGATAAACTGTGCAATAGATAACCTGATAAACTGTCCGGAATTCTTCAATATCATCAGATATGTACCCCATTCCTTTTGCGGTAATGCATCAGCAAGCTTTTCAACCCATTCAGCTGGAGTTTTTGTAATCTTTAACTGTGACATGGAGCGAACAAGATGACAGTATCTCTCAATAAGAGTCTTGGTCGTCTCACCAGGCATACATGTAAACAGTTCAAACTCCTTTTTCAACAAAGCTGCTTTACTTTGTAACATTTCAGTACTTCCCTCAAATTTCTTTTTAAGAGCTTCCCAGATAGAATAAGCATTTTCATCGTGTTGAAGCAACACAAATATATCCTCCTTAACAGCTTGTTGTAGCAAATTGATCATTATTTTTTCTGTTTTGTAACTTTCCCTCTCTTGTTCACTGAATTCAGAAATGATTTTATCAACTCTCATAGCGTTTTGTGGTCTAACATATTCAGTTTCGATGCTCTCCCAAGCTTTTAGATGATTCGCCTGCACCCAATTCTCGAAACGTTTCTTCCATCCGTGATAATCTTCAATTCCCATAAGTTTCGGGGGTTTTTTGCATTGTTCCGGTTTCATTTTCCATTGTCATGTTCTTAGCAATGTCGGATGGACTAGTAGGGGTTGTAGCGAACGCGTTGTAAAACTCAGTATCCATGTTTCACACCTGTATTACCGGACAACACAAAAACAAATGATCAGTTTAAATACTTATCAATTTAACTGAAACAAACTGATACTTGGACTGGTGAATATTTTGTGTGGACTGATTTTGATGTCAAAATGTGCGAACAGCTATGACCCGGATCAAATTCGAATGATCTGACCCTTTTACGTGCAGACTAACGGACTTTCAAACGACCTGATGAAACTTCAAATCGTGTGACCTGGACTTAAATCCAAATGACCTATACTTCTTGATTGTAAGCTCGATGCGACAAAAATGACTTGATCACTTTTACCAGTAACACATGGGCCGAAAACTCCCAATATATTTGTTCAACACATATAAAATTGAACCGAGAATATGACTTGGGCCGAGAATCTTGATCACGTGGGCTGACTTCTAAATCCACTGAACCGAATAATGCTTGGGCCGTTTCTTTAATGATGCCAACTATCAATCTTTTAATTGGGCCGCAAATATATTTATTTAATGATTTAACAATTGAACCTTTAACCTTTCTTATCACTAGTTGATGATTGGACCAAAAAATTTAAAACTCTGATTGGGCCTCAAATACCATTTAGCCAACAACCTTAACCGTCAATTTAATTCTCATTGATCTGAGATGTCTGACAAATTTGATATTAAACCATTGCTGATTGGACCGAGAATAGAAATGAGGTGTACAAACAAACTTGATAGCCGACAAGAATTATTAATGTTTGATAACGTTTAGTTCACATGGGCACAACATGCAGCCGACAATCATCAAGTGCAAATCAATACTATTGGGCCGATTTTATGTAGTGGGCTGACACAATACATGTGATGTCTTTTCCAATATGCTGACAATTCAAACGGTTCACACTTTTCAATGTATTTTTCTAACTGTATGTCGGTTTTCAAACGATGTGTTTGTTTCAAACGGTGCACTTCAAATGATACTTTCAAACGGACATGCCCAATTTCAAGCGATTGGTTCAAACGGAAGCCATGTTTTCAAACGGTCATGCCCAATTATCAAACGATCAAGTGCATTTCAAACGGAATGGTTCAGATTTCAAACGGAATGAACTATGACATCAGCAATTTATCGAACACTTTCAAACGGTCTGGCAGTTTTCTATCAGTTTTAAGTCGAATTACGGTCTAAAACTTTCCAGGATTTGTTAATACACGATTACCCACAAGATGTGTGAATTTGAGCCGATTTTATCCGTGAAAAATTTTAATTTTTGAGAAAGAATGGTGTAGAAACAGAAAAAGTGATGAAAACGAGCTGTTTTTGCGACATCTCTTCCTCCTGAGCTCTGATACCAATTGTAGGATCGATTTCAACCTGAATGAGTCATTCGGAAGAGCTCTAGTCCGTTTCAAAGGCGGAAACAAAGAAACGGAGGTGAAAAACAGCTAGAAATACACTTTAAACCTCTTGTATATTCAAATAACAGTGTTTACAATGAGAGGAAATACCGGCAGCACTTCGGTATTACTTTGCCTAACCGTTACAAATGATGACAGTTTGAAGCCTATTTATACTAGAAGACACTTCCGTTTGAAACATGCTCAAACGGTTACAAGTTTCAAACTGAACCCTTCAAACAGTCAGCTAATTCAAACGGACACTATTCAAACGATATGCATTTCAAATGGTTAAGACATTTCAAACGGAACCTTCTAATCAAATGGTTATCTTCAAACGGCAGCCTCCTATTGGACCATTCAAACGGTTAGATCTAACTTGACCTTCATATCTTTTGTCTTATGTGAGATGATGCAATGATGATGTCATCATTGTGATGTCATCATCAAAGATGATGACATAATCTGTGATCAAATCCGCAACGAACCCGAGACTCGATATTAAGACGAAGACGACAGATGACTGCACCAACAACCTCGATAGCCTAAAAAAACAAAGCCAAAAAGTATTTGATCAAATAAATAGAAACTCAAATACATCAACTGAAGGTTTGTCAATTTCACAAAACCAAAATGTTCAATTTACCTTTTGAATAACCCGACAACCATACATCTGAAGACTCAGTGTTAGAACATGCCCGGTGAGTTGTTCGGCCAATTCTCGTATTTGAGTAGCACTTCCATGTTCAAAAGACTACATGCATTGAAAGGTGAAAATACTAACAATGATTGATTTATTCAATTATTCCACACTCTAAGGAACTTTTATACAAATATGCATACTCTACGTTGACCATAACATGTTTGACCCGTTAACTGGTTAACCCACCCATTTTGTTAACCTCTTTTATGGAACAACTTTAGAACCACACCTAAAATAAGAACTCATAGATTCACTACCACTCTATAAAAAATTATAAAACTCAAACATTTTCAAAGCATTTGAGAAAAAGATATACTTAAGAAGTTCTAGAGTCACTTTTTAAGTGAAATTTAGCTTTATCGTCTTTTAAAACTGAAGAATCAATCTCTGTTGGACCATGTTCCGACCCTAAATAGTCAGTAGAGAATGTTCATCTTCACGTACGAAGGCGGAATCAACGTAAATGAAGTAACAACAGCTTTCCTATTCAATTCCTTTCTTTTTATTGCATTCTGATTACAAATTGACAGAGTTTCAGTACCAAATGCTCTCAACAGTTTCGCTTCAACGTACATGCATGAATGATAAGGTTTCGCTAATGTCTACTGTCACACCCCCAAAATCCACACGCGGAGTACTACCGCTTGGGAGCGTGACTGACCAGGATCAAGCCACCAATCATATAGAACAATGTAAATAGTAAACGTAAATGTAATTTAACCAAACCAATCCACATGAAAGGTGTCCAAAACATAAGTATAAATTCAACGTTTAGCGGAAGCATATGAGTAAAAGCCCAACATAGATAAAGTATGTAATGTCATAATGTTTAATCAAAGCAATCACGATCCTTGTCCACAACGACCGCGCCTCCCAGTGCAAGCTCCATGTATACCTAACGACCTGCAAGGCATGTAACAGAGAGTCAACAACTAGTTGAGCAAGTTCACGGTAAGTAAGTTCGTAATAGTAAGTTTGTTCGTCACGTGTGGCTCTACTAGGCCGATAGTATGTTCTATTGGTGGGGGCTTCCCATGTTTGCATATTCACTAGACTATTCGTAACCATAAGTGTTCCTCTTAACCCGAGAACAGTAGTACGTACGAGCTTTACGTAGGTTTTACGTAAGTGTCCTTCCTGACTCCGGAAGACAGTAGCATGTGTGAGTTTACGTAGGTTTTACGTAAGTCTCCTTCCTGACTCCGGAAGACAGTAGTATGTGCTTGTTTACGTAGGTTTTACGTAAGTGTCCTGCTTAACCCGAGGACCATGGTAGATAGTCTAGTAACCGTGTAAGTACGAGAAATCGTTCAATTCCATCATTCAACCCATTCCCAAACCCCAGGAATCCCATGCCTGGTAAAGAGTGTGAACTCACCTTGGTTTGCTCGGTATGCTAAACTATGTGCTCGCAAACAATCAATCAATCAATCAAGGCCTAAGGTAATGCATTTACACACAGTCAGTTCATGTTGGTCAAGTTTCACATACAATCTATGTCACAAAGTGCTTGACAGTTAATCTCATGTATCGTATAAGCAGTTAATCAATTTCATGTCATTCATACTTCACATCAGAGTCTTTCACAGTTTATTCTAATATCTTTATCCAATAATACACTTAACTGAGTTAATAAGCTTAACTGGATTATCATATATGACAGAGTTACATTTTAACAAAGTTACATGCATAACTTAACTCAGTTAACATGCTTGACAGAAACAACATGTCCTCCAGTATTAATAGGCTATACATAATTAACAAACTAATAGAGTTAATCACTTAACAACTTAACACAATACATAAAACTCGGACCACTCATGTTTAAATCCAAAGTTCGGACTATGCATAAACAACACAAAGTCGGACCATTCATAACATAGGAAATTCGGACCAATCTAGTATATTATTCAAAAGTCGGATCATTAACCATCAAAGGTCGGACCATTCTTGCTTAATGAAAGTCGGACATATCATGTATACAAAAGTCGGATCTTGTCTATGCATCACACAAAGTCGGACTAGAAAATCATCACAAAGGTCGGACTAATTACTCATCACAAAATTCGGACCATATGTGATAAACAAAATTCGGACAATACCCTCTTTGCAAAGTTCAGACCTATACAACCTTACACAAAAGTTCGGACCTTGTATGTTTAAACAAAACTCGGACCTTGTAATTGGATATAAAATTCGGACCTATCATGGTATTAATCAAAACTTCGGACTGGATAAGCATTAACAAACTCGGACATACTTCAATCACATAATTCGGACTCAAAACCCTAGTCGCACATAAACATAAGATAAGCAATGTAACAGTTACGTTCTTCGATCAAGAACCCTAATTTCACACATTGGCCAGTGCTGTAATCCAATTAACAATCAACAGTTCTTATCATGCATCTTAACATCAGGAAAATGATTACACAACCAATCATATCCATTTCACAATAATCAAAAACAATCAATAAACACAGAACTATTGTATGTAGAACTAGGGTTTTACATGAATTACATAATCAAGGATTAACAACAAACAATTATCAAATGTTTACCTTAGATTGATTCTAGATGGATTGGAAGATCAAGATTGATGCAAGAGAACTTGTGTAGCCACGAATGATAGCCAAGAATGATGTGAGAATGATTGTAGAGAGAATGATTTGAAGTGACGTATGATGAAAACTAGTGAGAATGATTAGGGTTAAGGGGTTTTATTTTTATTTTCACTACTACCACTAAACACCCCTAAGTATCATCCTTTACACAAAATACCCACTCCACATATAATTTACGGTTTCATCACCAAGTTCATGTATTTCTCAATCATTCATAAAATAACACATAACCTTGCAACAATCACAATACACTTTATCAAATCACAACATATACAGTTACAAAGCAAACCAATTGTGTAAGTAAGCAACTAAACAGACAGTGAACGTGCAATAAATGCGAAAGTGGAATCTCGGAAACTCGAGTTGTCACATTATCCCCAACTTGAAAGAAATTTCGTCCCGAAATTTAGCATGCGGTTACTGAGGAAGCTGGTTAAGTTGTATCGTTTACTGGTTTTCCTGGGGTGTCACATCATCCCCCCGTTGATTTAGAATTTCGTCCTGAAATTCTGTAGTAGCTTCAGCCTCAGTAGTGGTTGCACGGTTTTCGAATAACTGGGGATACTTGAGTTCCATTTGGTCTTCTCGTTCCCAGGTGAACTCTGGGCCAAGACGGGAGTTCCAACGAACTCGTACAAGAGGTATTCTAGTGTGCTTGAGGACCTTAACATCCCGGTCCTTGATTTCTACTGGTTCCTCGACGAACTGCAACCGCTTGCCGATAGTGAGCTCCTTCAAAGGAACTATGAGGGTCTCATCCGACAGACACTTCTTCCGATTCGACACGTGGAAAACATTGTGAACTGCACCGAGTTCAGCTGGTAGGTTCAGTTTGTAGGCCACTTTGCCTATTTTCTCGATGATTTCGAATGGTCCAACATATCGTGGATTGAGTCTGCCCCGTTTACCAAAACGAACCACACCCTTCCAGGGTGAGACTTTGAGTAGCACTCGTTCCCCAACTTGGAACTCGAGCGGTTTCCTGTGCTTATCAGCGTAACTTTTCTGACGGTCGCGAGCTACCGCCATGCGTTGTCGTATCTGTGCAATTCGTTCTGTAGCATCAACTACAAGTTCTGGACCTGTGATTTGACTATCCCCCACCTCTGCCCAACAGAGAGGTGACCGGCATTTACGTCCGTACAATGCCTCGAATGGAGCGGCCTGAATGCTGGTGTGGTAACTGTTATTGTATGAAAACTCCACTAAAGGAATATGCTTTTCCCAGCTGTTGCCGAAATCGATAGCACATGCCCGAAGCATGTCTTCAAGAGTTTGAATAGTGCGCTCAGACTGCCCATCCGTCTGAGGGTGATATGTTGTGCTTATGTCTAATCGAGAGCCAAAAGATTTGTGCATCGCTTGCCACAGTTCTGAAGTGAATCATGCATCACGATCTGAAATAATGAAGGTTGGCACTCCGTGCCTTGAGACAACTTCCTTAAGATATACGTCTGCGAGTGTGGAGAACTTATCCGTTTCCTTAATAGCTAGGAAGTGTGCAGACTTTGTGAGTCGATCTACGATCACCCAAATAGTATCATTCCCACGCTGGGATCTAGGCAGGCCAATGACAAAATCCATGGAAATTTCCTCCCATTTCCATTGCGGTATCTTAGGTTGCTGAGGTAGGCCTGATGGTTTCTGATATTCAACTTTGACCCTTGTACAGGTTAAACATTTGCTGACTTAGGTTGCAATGAGAGCTTTCATGCTTGGCCACCAATACGTAGTTCTGAGATCGTAATATATCTTTTCCGAACCTGGATGTACCGAGTAGCGAGACTTGTGTGCTTCATCCATCACAAGTTCTCGTAAACTGCCATACAGTGGGACCCAAATACGCCCCGTTACATAGTAGGCGCCGTCTTCCTTTTGTTCTAATCGCTGCCTTGAACCGCGTAAGGCTTCAGCCTTGATATTTTCTGGTTTCAATGCTTCTACCTGAGCATCTCGTATCGGTGCAGGAAGACTAGACTGAATAGTAAGCTGCAAGGCTCGTACACGCCTAGGTACAGTATCCTTTCGACTGAGAGCGTCAGCCACAACATTGGCTTTGCCTGGATGGTACTTGATAGCACATTCGTAATCATTGAGTAGTTCAACCCATCGACGTTGCCGCATGTTCAATTCCTTCTGCTTGAAAATATGCTCTAGACTCCTGTGATCGGTGTAGATAGTGCACTTGGTACCATACAGGTAGTGTCGCCATATCTTAAGCGCAAAAACAACAGCTCCCAGCTCTAAATCATGCGTCGTGTAGTTCCGTTCGTGAACCTTAAGTTGGCGCGGAGCATAAGCAATAACTTTATCTCGCTGCATCAATACACAACCAAGCCCCTATGTCGATGCGTCACAATAGACCACAAAATCGTCCGTGCCCTCTGGCAATGAGAGAATAGGTGCGCTGCATAGTCTATCCTTCACATGCTGAAAAACGGTTTCCTGGGGATTACCCCAACGATAGGTGACACCCTTCTGTGTCAGTAGTGTAAGCGGCTGCGCAATCCTTGAGAAACCCTTGATAAACCGTCTGTAATAACCCGCCAAACCCAAGAATTGGCGTATTTCTGTTGGTGTACGCGGTGTAGGCCAGTTCCTGATCGAATCCACCATGGATGGATCAACATGGATCCCATCCTTGTTTACCACGTGGCCTAGAAAGTGGACTTCACGAAGCCAGAAGTCGCCTTTTGAAAATTTGGCGTACAGTTGTTCCTTTCGAAGAAGTTCCAAGATAAGTCGTAAGTGCTGCTCGTGTTCCTCCTGACTCTTGGAGTAAATCAGAATGTCGTCGATGAAAACAATCACGAACTTGTCTAAATAGGGCTTGCACACCCTGTTCATAAGATCCATGAAAACTGCAGGCGCGTTCGTTAGCCCGAACGGCATGACTAGAACTCGTAGTGGTCGTAGCGAGTTCTGAATGCTGTCTTAGAGACGTCCTCATCTCGGACTCTCAGCTGATAGTAACCTGACCTCAGATCAATCTTGGAGTAGTAGCTCGACCCTTGCAACTGGTCGAATAAGTCGTCGATACGTGGAAGAGGATAGCGGTTCTTCACGGTGACCTTGTTTAGTTCGCGGTAATCAATGCACATCCTGAAGTACTGTCCTTCTTTTTCACAAATAACACGGGAGCTCTCCAAGGCGAAGAGCTAGGACGAATAAAGCCCTTATCCAAGAGCTCTTGTAGTTGCTTCGATAGTTCTTCCGATTCTGATGGTGCTAAGCCATACGGTGCGCGAGCTATAGGTGCTGCCCAGAACTATAGGAATGAGGTCGATAGAGAACGTCTGACCAGCGAGGATAAGGTTACAACCCTGAACTATGTGTGGCCTCTAGACTTTTACCCTTAGCTAACACTACGACATGTTTGGTGTTCAAGGGAGTTGGTGCACGTTTTAACATTTGACTAACTTTCAAGGACATATAACTGGTATTCACACCCGAATCAAACAAGACAGTAACATAAAAGTCGTCAAGAAGAAATTTACCCATTGTTAGGTTAGGATCGTTCCTTGCGTCACCCTGACCAATCACGTACATGCGGCCCCGGCGTCATTGTTTCCATTGTTACCCCCAATGCTATCCCTATTGTCGTCCCTGTTTCCATTGTCATGGTTCTGAGTCTGGTCCTGGTTTATTTGCGGACAATGTCTCTTGTAGTGATCTTTAGCATCACACTGAAAACATCCTTTAAAACTCTGTTGTTGCTGCTGATTCTGTGGAGACTGAGGCGGCCGTTGCTGTTCTTGAGTTACAGGACGTGAGCTTCGACAATCCTTAGCTTCATGACCTATCTTGAGACACCTCTGACAACGACCCTTGTTGCACTGACCGCTGTGGTGCCTATTGCATCTGTTACACTTTGGATGATTTCCTCGATATCCACTCTGCCCACGACTACCAGAAAATTGCTGACTGGGACTCTGGTAGTCATCTATCTTTTGCTGCTGCGGCAGAGGCTGAACCGGAACTAATCCATTGCTCAGGTTTCCATCCCACTTGCGTTTGTTGTCACTAGAAGCACATGTAGTAGCAACTTTAACACACTTCGGTAGTTTGTTTTGTTCTACTGCCTGGTCTGTGAGACGATGAGCAAGCCGAGTGACTTGCTGGATAGTGCCAAGATTAGCTGCGGTCACATGACTCTGAATTTCGGGCACCAGACCCTTGAGATACAGCTCGATGCGTTTGGTGGGAGGGTCTACCATAGTGGGACAAAATGTGGCTAATTCATTTGATCTCTTCGTATAAGCCTCAATTTCAGACCCCGCCATCTGTAAGTTGAGGAACTCTACTTCTAGTTTGTGGATGTCTTCCCGACTGCAAAACTCTTCCTTAATTAGGTCCTTGAACTCGTTCCAAGGGGTGGCATTAGCAGCTGCCAGCCCTAACATTTGAACCTGTGCTTCCCACCAGGTTAATGCAGCACCTTCGAGTGTTCCAGTAGCAAACTTTACTCTACGAGACTCAGGGCAATCACACACGTCAAAGTCAGTTTCGAGCCTCTCGAACCAATGGAGGAGGCCTACAACTCCCTCTGTACTGCTGAAGGTACTAGGTCGGCAATCCTTGAGATTTTTGAAGGTGCGAATAGGTGACTGAGCGTGTTGACCTCCTGCTTGTATGGCTGCAAGTGCCGCAGCAATTCGTTCGTTAATGAGAGCCGTCAACTGGGCTTAAGTCAAGTTGATACGTCCGGCCATGATCTTCATAGCAAATGTAACGTAAGTGAGAGAGGTTCGCGAATAGTGCGATGACAGAAGGGAGTAAGCACACAAGTGTTCTCAAGATATAACAAATAGTGAGCAATGTAATCTAAGCATACCACGAGCAAAGTTCTATGTAATTCTAGCATGTAGGCAATAAACATAAACCTTATTACCTAGGATGTTGAGTCTTGCACGTGGAGCGAGGCGTCGTTGTGGATCGTTGAGCACTGTACTGGTTATAGTCTGGTTTTAATAAAAACGTTTTCCCCATATTAAAACCAAGTTCTCTATAACCAATGGCTCTGATACCAATCTGTCACACCCCCAAAATCCACACGCGGAGTACTACCCCTTGGGAGCGTGACTGACCAGGATCAAGCCACCAATCATATAGAACAATGTAAATAGTAAACGTAAATGTAATTTAACCAAACCAATCCACATGAAAGGTGTTCAAAACATAAGTATAAATTCAACGTTTAGCGGAAGCATATGAGTAAAAGCCCAACATAGATAAAGTATGTAATGTCATAATGTTTAATCAAAGCAATCACGATCCTTGTCCACAACGACCGCGCCTCCCAGTGCAAGCTCCATGTATACCTAACGACCTGCAAGGCATGTAACAGAGAGTCAACAACTAGTTGAGCAAGTTCACGGTAAGTAAGTTCGTAATAGTAAGTTTGTTCGTCACATGTGGCTCTACTAGGCCGATAGTATGTTCTATTGGTGGGGGCTTCCCATGTTTGCATATTCTCTAGACTATTCGTAACCATAAGTGTTCCTCTTAACCCGAGAACAGTAGTACGTACGAGCTTTACGTAGGTTTTACGTAAGTGTCCTTCTTTACCCGAGGACAGTGGTACGCGTGGGGTTTACGTAGGTTTTACGTAAGTGTCCTTCCTGACTCTGGAAGACAGTAGTATGTGCTTGTTTACGTAGGTTTTACGTAAGTGTCCTGCTTAACCCGAGGACCATGGTAGATAGTCTAGTAACCGTGTAAGTACGAGAAATCGTTCAATTCCATCATTCAACCCATTCCCAAACCCCAGGAATCCCATGCCTGGTAAAGAGTGTGAACTCACCTTGGTTTGCTCGGTATGCTAAACTATGTGCTCGCAAACAATCAATCAATCAATCAAGGCCTAAGGTAATGCATTTACACACAGTCAGTTCATGTTGGTCAAGTTTCACATACAATCTATGTCACAAAGTGCTTGACAGTTAATCTCATGTATCATATAAGCAGTTAATCAATTTCATGTCTTTCATACTTCACATCAGAGTCTTTCACAGTTTATTCTAATATCTTTATCCAATAATACACTTAACTGAGTTAATAAGCTTAACTGGATTATCATATATGACAGAGTTACATTTTAACAAAGTTACATGCATAACTTAACTCAGTTAACATGCTTGAAAGAAACAACATGCCCTCCAGTATTAATAGGCTATACATAATTAACAAACTAATAGAGTTAATCACTTAACAACTTAACACAATACATAAAACTCGGACCACTCATGTTTAAATCCAAAGTTCGGACTATGCATAAACAACACAAAGTCGGACCATTCATAACATAGGAAATTCGGACCAATCTAGTATATTATTCAAAAGTCGGATCATTAACCATCAAAGGTCGGACCATTCTTGCTTAATGAAAGTCGGACATATCATGTATACAAAAGTCGGATCTTGTCTATGCATCACACAAAGTCGGACTAGAAAATCATCACAAACGTCGGACTAATTACTCATCACAAAATTCGGACCATATGTGATAAACAAAATTCGGACAATACCCTCTTTGCAAAGTTCGGACCTATACAACCTTACACAAAAGTTCGGACCTTGTATGTTTAAACAAAACTCGGACCTTGTAATTGTATATAAAATTCGGACCTATCATGGTATTAATCAAAACTTTGGACTGGATAAGCATTAACAAACTCGGACATACTTCAATCACATAATTCGGACTCAAAACCCTAGTCGCACAGAAACATAAGATAAGCAATGTAACAGTTACGTTCTTCGATCAAGAATCCTAATTTCACACATTGGCCAGTGCTGTAATCCAATTAACAATCAGTTCTTATCATGCATCTTAACATCAGGAAAATGATTACACAACCAATCATATCCATTTCACAATAATCAGAATCAATCAATAAATATAGAACTATTGTATGTAGAACTAGGGTTTTACATGAATCACATAATCAAGGATTAACAACAAACAATTAGAAAATGTTTACCTTAGATTGATTCTAGATGGATTGGAAGATCAAGATTGATGCAAGAGAACTTGTGTAGCCATGAATGATAGCCAAGAATGATGTGAGAATGATTGTAGAGAGAATGATTTGAAGTGACGTATGATGAAAACTAGTGAGAATGATTAGGGTTAAGGGGTTTTATTTTTATTTTCACTACTACCACTAAACACCCCTAAGTATCATCCTTTACACAAAATACCCACTCCACATATAATTTACAGTTTCATCACCAAGTTCATGTATTTCTCAATCATTCATAAAATAACACATAACCTTGCAACAATCACAATACACTTTATCAAATCACAACGTATACAGTTACAAAGCAAACCAATTGTGCAAGTAAGCAATTAAACAAACAGTGAACGTGCAATAAATGCGAAAGTGGAATCTCGGAAACTCGAGTTGTCACATCTACTATTTATAGTCCCAGTGGTTTCGCTTATAGTGCATGACACATAAGCGGAACCTTCTCAATTACCTAATAAGCGAACCTATCTAATGACATATAAGCGGAACTTCTAGCTAAGAGTACATACAAGCGAAACTAAATCATAAAATACAATTTTGACTTTCTAGCTCCTAATTTGACCAGTCTTGACCTAAGACTTGATTTAGACGAAGTCAACAGACATTCCATGCATCAACAGACTCCCCCTTGGATGTTGACGTAGTCTTCAGCTCTTGAGTCTTCAGTCTTGGTCTTTTCTCCAACTCTCTGTCTTCTCATCAAAAGCATTCTTCACAGGTTTCAGGATCATTTCCTGACTCTAACTTCTATCTTCCCATTGACTGTTGATCCAGATTCCCCCTTTCACAGACTCCCCCTCTCAATATGCTAGAATCTGAGAAATCTGGTTCAAGCTTTGACATTTAGCTATCGTTGGGAATAATGAAGTCCAAACCTGTTACTCAACCAATAACATTACAAACTATCTTTCCAACAATAAATCATTAACACAATCAGCTTTAGAAATCCACTCAAGTATTCAGGTCCAAGTTAATGACCCTGATACTCAATTAATCTACCAAGTTCAACTTAATGACCCTGGTTGATCATTTGACGAATCAAACTGATTTTATAAAAACATTTTCACATTTTCTAAAAACAATGTAACAAGCATCAACTTAATGAACTTGTTTTAACTTTTAAAACATCTCAATCTTTGACAAAGTAAGCTCTCCTCATTCTTCAGCTCAGAATCTCCTGCATCTGCTTCAAATCTCGAGAATCAGACAATCAACTTTCCACTCTGGTTTGTCTAAACTAAAACAGAAATAAAATTTTTTTGGATTTTATAATGTGTTCTAAACTACTAAATGACATAACAGAAAACTTAAATTGCAGAATATAAAGAAATTGAACTGTATACAAACTTATTTTTGGCGAGCGTGTCAGGGAATCATATCAGCTTTTTAGACAAATTACTAGTACCGTTAAGCTTAATTACATGCTCAGACTTAAACAATTCACCTCGATTGTCGATATACTGATCCATCTTAAATTCTCACACAGATTTCAATCTATTCAGGATACGATTTAGATGTTTTATGCAGTAAGCTCAATTCATGTGTCCCACCTCTTGAATATACTCCCGTATCCAGAATCCCAATATTCAGTCTTACAGGTAAGTATACTACAATGATATCTGTTCATAAATTAGGTATGCGAGGGCTGAGGGATCTCAGGTCGATACTTCCGTATACGCAGAGAGATATCAGCTTCGACTTTTCAGTATGTCCCCTTTAGAGGATCTTTTAGATACAACAGCAGCGACTATCAATTTTATTGTTTCATCTGCATGCTGAGGGTTTATGCTATATTTCAAGCATTGGGTGAAAGTATTAGCCAAGGACTAGGTCAGAACTTCCGTTCAGCAGAAGTCCCGGAATAATACCCCAGACATCATTGAGTATAAAAACCTAGTATATCAGAATACGAGACCTTTCAAACGAGATTTCAGGGGTTACCTATATATCCAAGTAGTGTTCCCCACAAATTTCACAAGTTTGAAATTTTAGGTTTATATCCCGAATAAATCTACTAAATGTGCGAAAACCTATCGACACATCATTAGTGAGACTGTTTAACTCATTTAGTCTTTACAAATCTTTAGCATACTGTAATTGTCTAGCCAATATACTATCATTTTCCCTATATACACAAGCTCTTTTTCAGATTTTATCATGTTTTTGTATTTTTGCATTTTTTACTGTTTTTGTATTTTCAGAAAATATATCTATTTACAAACTATCTACTCCCCCTAAATACCAAAACACGTAAAAAATCGACAAACCATTGCAGATTGTTTCTCGTCGTCATCCGCAACAGTACTCTCATCAACGCTCACAATTCCATCCGACACTGAAAGCAATTTCATACCATTAAGTTTTAACAAATATTGAAATCGATTTTTATCAAAAGCTTTGGTATGCAAATCAGCTTTTTGTTCGTCAGTGTGGATTTTCTCAATTCGTATCAGCTTTTTCTCGAAGCAATCGCGAATAAAGTGATGACGAATTTCTATATGTTTAGTTTTAGCGTGATGTACTGGATTCTTAGTTATATTTATTGCGGCAGAGGTGTGTTAAGAAACTGCAAACCGTAGTCGCGCATCTGTTGCTGTATCCACAGGATCTGAGAGCAGCAACTGCTAGCAGAAACGTACTCCGCTTCACATGTAGATAACGCCACAGACGTTTGTTTCTTACACTGCCAGGTAACCAATCTAGGTCCAAAGAACTGGCATCCTGCAGTCGTTGATTTGGTATTGACTTTGCAGCATCCGAAATCCGAATCGGAATACCCTTCGAGCGTAAAATCGCCTTTTCTAGGATACCACAACCCCAATATGGGTGTTCCTTTCAAGTAACGTAATATCCTCTTGACAATGATCATGTGCGAAGCTCTCGAGTTAGATTGATATCTTGCTGCGAGGCACGTTGGGTACATGATATCAGGACGTGAAGCAGTTAGATACATCAAAGAACCTATCATGGAACGGTAGAACGTTTCATCAGCCCTGTCTCCGGTGAGATCTAGGTGAATCCCATGATTAGTCTCAAGTGGGGTAGCAGCAGGAGTAGAACTTAACATTCCAAATTTCTCAAGAATATCATGCACGTACTTCGTCTGGTGAATGAAAATTCCCTCAGGAAGTTGTTCAACTTGTAAACCCAGAAAGAACTTCATCTCCCCCATTGATGACATTTCGAATTTTTGCTTCATCACCTGTTCGAAATCTTTGCACAATTTCTCATTCGTTGACCCAAAAATTATATCGTCTACATAAATCTGAACGATCAGAAGATGTCCGTCAACCTCTTTAGTGAAGAGAGTGGCATCCACTTTCCCTCTGATAAAGCTGTTAGCGAGTAGGTGTTGAGACAAAGTCTCGTACCAGGCTCTCGGGGCCTGGTGTAAACCATACAACGCTTTGTCCAGCAGATAAACTTTGTTCTTGTGGATTGGGCGGCTGACCGACATAAACCTCCTCTTTGACCTTCCCATAAAGAAACGCCGATTTTACATCCAACTGATAAACTTTGAAGTTCTTCCAAGATGCAAATGCTAGGAAAATTCTGATAGCCTCTAGTCGTGCTACAGGAGCATAGACTTCTGTAAAATCAATCCCCTCCTGTTGACTAAAGCCCTGAACAACGAGTCGAGCTTTGTTCCTTACAATCACTCCTCTGTCGTCTCTCTTACACTTGAATACCCATTTCGTATTGATTTTCCTTTGACCATCCGGAAAATCCACTAACTTCCACACTCCTAACTTTTCAAACTGACTTAGCTCTTCTTGCATCGCTATGACCCAAGAGTCTTCAGTAAGCGCCTCTTTGTAAGTTCTCTGTTCGACCTGCGAGATAAAACAACTTAATGAAAATTCAGTTTGTAAAGGTGCTACTGTAGAATAAAAACATGTTAAGCCCTGGTCTATTTGACGTCTTGTACGAACGCCTGAATGCAGTTCTCCTATGATTAACTCCTCTGGATGATAAGATAGAGTTCGCGGCATCACTTCGCTTGGAATATCAACATTTCCCTCCAGATTAGTAACATTCTGTTCTGCATCTTGTTCACCAACTTGGTTTGTTTGACTTGAAAACTGGATCTGCTCCCCCTCAGAGTCTGAATCACCATGATAAAAAACTGGCATATTTTCAGCTTCTTGATTATCATTCACCTCCGACTGATTACCAGGAGCAACTTCATCATCATGTTCACCAGCATGACTAGGACCTGCTTCATCATCATTTGTAGTTTCCCGAGGTCTTCTAGAATACTCCGCTGGGAACCTTAGTTGCGATTCATACTCTCGCAAAATATCCAGCTCATCAAAGAAATCTTCATCATCCTCTGAATCTTCTCTCATGTCAAACGAATCCCAAAGTTTATCATAATGATATTTCCATGAATCGCCAGGATTCTGCGGCGGCATAGTGTAACCTTGACATTCAACATTTGCTGCTTCAATAATCCGCTTCTCACTTGGAACGAAGACACGTCGCATTGGATTGGCATAACCAACAAATATTCCCTCGATGCTCTTCGGACCAAACTTTCCATGAGGCTCTATCACTGTACATGGTGACCCGAACGGTTCTAGATACTTCAAATTCGGTTTGCGGTTATTGATTAGCTCAAAACACGTCTTGTTGAACTTCTTGACAGTAAGTACCCCGTTGAGCGTATAGCATGCGGTGGAAACAGCTTCAGCCCAGAAATTAATTGGTAACTTTGAATCTGCAAGCATAGTTCTAGCCGTCTCGATTAGCGTCCGATTTTTGCGTTCTGCGACTCCATTCTGTTGTGGAGTGTACGGAGCACTAAACTCATGCAGTATACCTCGTTCATCACAAAATTCTTCCATCTTACTGTTTTGAATTCAGTACCATTATCACTTCTAATTCTACTAATAGGCCTCTGGTACAGGTTCTCAATTCTCTTAAACAACGCCATCAAACTATCAAACGTTTCGTCTTTCGTTTTCAAAAATGAAACCCACGAAAATCTGGAATAATCATCAGTCACGACCAAACAGTAGTAATCTCCTGTAATACTCTTGACATTCACTGGACCAAACAAATCCATATGAAGTCTTTCCAATGGTCTTGAAACTGAATTGACTTGCTTTGTAGGGTGTGACTTTTTCTTCTGTTTGCCTTTGACACAGCTTATGCACTCTCCTTCCAGATGAAAACCTTTGACATGAACTCCTGTGACCAAATCATTATGCACCAAGTGATTCATCTTCCTTAGGTGAATATGCCCCATTTTCCGGTGCCATAATCTTGATTTTTCTCAGTTGCCCTTGACACAAAACAATAAGCCTGACCCGTGGTTGTAGTAGTTACGCTCATGTCCAACACGTACAGATCATTGACTCTTGGTGCCCTCATGATGATCCATTCCTTAGGTATCACAAATCCCGGTTTCAAGATCAAACATTCTTTGTCAGTGAAATGAGTAGTATACATCTTGTCACAGATCTGGGAGATACTCAGCAGGTTGTTCTCCAGCTCAGCAATGTAGTTAACTCTCTCAAATGTTACGATTCCGTTGGATAACGTTCCTTCACCTATAATCTTTCCTCCTTGATTACCAGCAAAACCTACGTAACCACCATTTATATTTCTCACATCATACAATAACGCGGTCTTCCCTGTCATATGTCTTGACGCTCCACTGTCCATGATCCATCTGGATACAAGTTTTGGAAGATCCTGCACATAACAAACTATGACTTAAACAACTTCAAGAAAGATGCCGATTCATGCTTCGCGATCTAGGAAGCTCCGACAATTCAAACTGTTTAGTCAAACATGGAGTCCACCCAGGCCTCATCAGCCTTAGGTGTAACCTTGACTCTCGCAATTTGAATTTTGAAATTTTCAGCCTTGAGAGGTGGAAATTTTGCATCATAATCAACTGTAATTGATTCTTCAGCCTTTTTCACCTCAGAAGTTGAAATTTTCTTCTCAATCTTTGGCTTCCAAACTTGTTGAGATAATGCAACCCTTTTGTAAAATTTATCGTTTTTAGTTACCAACTTCTTTACGGGTTCATTTTTCACACTCTTTTTCTCAACAACAATTGGTGTTTTACCCTTCACATCAACTTTCTTCTGTTGAGTCTTCACAGTTTCAGTCTTAGGCTTCACATTGGTACACTTTCGTGCAATGTGACCAACTTGATTACATCTAAAGCAAGTTCGAGTATCAGCCACTCGACTTGTGCCTTCAGACTGAGATTGAGAAGCTCTTTTCTCAAAAAATTCTTTGTTTGATTTTGAAAAAAATTCTTTTTCTTCATCAGCAAGCGAACTCGAACTATTCACAAACTTTTTCTTCTCGACAAACCTCTTGTTTGGAACATTTCTTTTCTGATACGATTTACCCTCCTTATAACCACCCGACCAGTTGTTTCTGTTGTTATTGTAAAAACTTGGTGGATTAACAGATTTCTTGTTGTAAACTTTTTCTTTCTCAAACCTCATTTTACTTTTCTTTTGACTCAGATTATTCACTGCTGACAATTCGACTTCTACCAGTTTGAAAATATTTGTCAATTTGTTCATGTTTACATTCTCGATCGGAAACTCTGGATCCGAAAACAACATATCCGAACCCAACATATTGTACATGACAAGATTTGATTCTTCACTTAAGTTGTTCTTGGACTTTTGTTTCGGAATGTATTTGTCCAAGAAACACCCATCTTCCTCAGTAGTGTCACTATCTGTTTTTAGTACATTTTCAACAACACCTTTTACAATATCATTTTGGACACTATCGTCATTGGAAGATGTGAACGTGACATCAATGTTCTCCGGAAGTTTAACTTCACTTTCTTCCTCAATTTCAACCAAACCAGATTCCTTTTTCGTGTAATTATGCAAAATCGGCGGTGGAACTTTGTGAAAACCCACCCCGGTTCCATCAGAATACACGTCTTCGCCAGCTTTGTTTTTCCCGATGGGTTTGGGAACAATATGTTGCAATACAAAACTTGCGGAACTATAGCTATTAAGCTTCAACTGGATTCGCTCGTTTTCAATTTCAGCCTCTTGAACTTTAAGTTTCAAATTAGCGATTTCATCCAGTTGTTTGTTAATTGATTCTTCTTTTACTCTCAGCACTGCTTTTAAATGCTCGTTTTCTTTAAAAGTTTTACCATTTCGATCATCACTATCTTTCACAGTGCTTTTGAGTTTTTCAAATTTTTCAGAAATCTGACGGTTTCAAGAATTAACTTTTCATTTTCTCGTTTAATTTTTTCATGTTCAATTTTATCAGTTTCAATTTGAGCAGTTAATTCTTTAATTCGTTCAGTTGAAGCTTTAACTGTTTTGTCACGACCAAGAATTTGATCCTCAACGCTTTTGACCTTTGCTATCAGATTTTTTAACTTTCTCACCGTTGAGATACATGACAGTGTTACAAAATTTGCACTCTTTGTTGCAATTTTTGCAATCAGCATTTCCTTCGATCTTTTTACCTGACGCATTCGTTGACGAATTTGGACTGACCTGGCCTTTTGAATCAGACACGGAGTTAGAGTCTACCTCAAGTGCTTTAGCAGCCAGCACTTTGTCAGCCATTTTTCTCAGGTTCTCTGCAGTCAACTCTTGCGTAGTATCGATAACTCCAGTATCAATCTTCTTTGTTTTCTCAATCTCTTCTTTCTCTTTTTTCTCTTTCTCATCTTTCTCTTCTTCTTTCATTTTCTCAGTTGGAGTTCCCCACCATTTGTTCTGCCAATACTCATCCTCATCTTTCATTTCCTTGATTAAGGCTTCCAGATCAAGAGTTTTGTGGTCGATGGCAATGTTTCCATACGGATCAAGATAACATTCCCTGTCCGGATCCCATCTTTTCGCTCTCTTCGCTTCCAGATAGATACCAGAAAGTCTAATTATTTTGTTTTCAGAAATCATTTTTCTGTATTTATACTTCTGCTCTTTAGTACGATCATCTTTCCACGGAATAGGTTCAATTTTCGCCATGAATGCGTAACCGACCGCATCTTCTTCTGGTAGGACCTCTTTACTCCAATCATACCCCTCATCATCATAAATCACTGCAAGAGCTCTAGATTTCTCTCTGTTGTCTTCACTCTGCATCAATGTAGGCAGCTCAGATTTATTCTGATGGTATATTGCCTTCTTGTAGTAATCCTCTCTGAAAGGATTCTCCGACTCATCAGCATACGCGTTTCTACATTCTCGTTTAAAGTAACCCTTCTGCTTACACTTGAAACACGTCACTTTGGATTTATCAAAACCCAATTTTGTAGACGGACCACCAATTGATTTTCTGCCCGTTATTTCCTTGAAACGCTGAGCACGACGAACAACACTAGCCATAGCCCAACGAATATCGATTAGCTCCATTTCTTCAGGATCTATTTGGTCATAGTCCTCTTTCGTTAGGTTTGTGTTGCCTATCTTCCCAGCTACTAATCCTTCATACGATTCTAACACCGACGCTAAGAAAACCATTTGTTGCTTAGCCGACTCCTCGTCAAAATTCTGTGCATTCTTCAAATCTATTGCAATGTTGCATTGAAACTTCGCATCAGAATGACTTGCAGATGATGAAGATCCACCGTGATAACCACTGTGACTTCCACTGCTTTGACTGCTTTGACTTTCTTTGCTTGCTGTCGACACATTCTCAGTAGAAAATGCAGTTTTAGGAGAAGTTGCTTTTGGCATCATGCTTTTCGGATAGTACAGATCCAAATTCTGTTGATAAGATGAGTGATTGACTTTGTACGTCTTCTTCAGTTCCAACTCGTGACTTTCAAGTCTCTCAATCACCAAATCTGGTTTCAAATTTTCAGGAGCAATAGTGTTCTTCAACATCAGCGCATAATATCTCCAATCCATCTCGTCTGGTAATGAATCGAACAGTTTGTCAACAAGTTCTTCATCAGAATATTTGATACCATGTCTTGCTAATTCCAGCTTCAGATGACCGAACCTTTCTATCATTTTACAAACTGACTCATTCTTAAGACAACCAAACATATCAAACTCTTTCCTAAGAAGTTTCTTTTTACTTTTTACAATTTCAGTACTTCCTAAACATTTCTTTTCTAACTTTTGCCAAAGATCTTTTGCATTCGTATAATCGATCAAAGAGATGATGTCTTCCCGGACAGACTGGAACAACAAAGCCACGCATTTTTGCTCAGCTACAAACGATTCAATCTCATCAGCTGAAGATAAAGTTTCACCATTTTTGTTTCCTTGATCATAGCCGGTTTTCAAACTCTTCCAACTGGGAAATGCAAATGCCATCATCCAATCTTCAAACTTTCTGGACCACCTACTGTACTCCTCGATAGCCATAAGCTTTGGGGGTTTAACTTTCCGATTCCCAGGCTTCCTTTTTCTTTTCTTTCGGAGGGTTCTCATTCACATTGCTTGACGATGTATCATCATTTCCGGAATTTCCAGCAAACGCGTACATGTCGCTGAATGGGTTTAAGAAAATATCATCCATCGTGAATGTACCTGCAAAAACAACCAACACTTAGAAAAATTTTCAAGATTTTGAAAAATGTGACAAATAAGCGAAACGGTGTTTGACTGATAAGCGAAACTAGAAGTGTCTGTATAAGCGAAACAATATGGTTCAAATGAGCGAAACTACAAGTGTTCTTATAAGCGGAACTATCAAGTTGTCCTTATAAGCGAAACCAACAAATCCGGATAAGCGAAACTATCAGTGACTGAAAAGCGAAACCACTTAATTGTCACTACAAGCGAAACTACTATGTTCCTTCAAGCGAAACCTATGAGCGAAAATGCACAAATAAGCGGAACTACTTGTCTGAATAAGCGAAACTCTCAGTTCGTTTCAAGCGGAACTATGTATTTTCAAGCGGAACCTTCGAAGTCCGTACAAGCGGAACCTAGTTCTAACCAGTTTTCACCATGTTTTAGTCCGAATTTTAACTTGAAACTTTCTAGGGTTTGTATTACTGTATATCACACGATATAGTCAAAATTTAGGCCATTTCAACCGTAGGAACCACTTCAAATCGATAAAGTATAAGAGAAAGTGAGTAGAAATCAGAGAAATCGGTAGAATCGAGCTGTAGTAGTATGAACTCCTCGTCCTGAGCTCTGATACCACTTGTTGGACCGTGTTCCGACCCTAAATAGTCAGTAGAGAACGTTCATCTTCACGTACGAAGGCGAAATCAACGTAAATGAAGTAACAACAGCTTTCCTATTCAATTCCTTTCTTTTTATTGCATTCTGATTACAAATTGACAGAGTTCCGGTACCAAATGCTCTCAACAGTTTCGCTTCAACGTACATGCATGAATGACAAGGTTTCGCTTATGTCTACTATTTATAGTCCTAGTGGTTTCGCTTATAGTGCATAACACATAAGCGGAACCTTCTCAATTACCTAATAAGCGAACCTATCTAATGACATATAAGCGGAACTTCTAGCTAAGAGTACATACAAGCGAAACTAAATCATAAAATACAATTTTGACTTTCTAGCTCCTAATTTGACCAGTCTTGACCTAAGACTTGATTTAGACGAAGTCAACAGACATTCCATGCATCAACAATCTCTTTCCCTTTGGTAAATTCAATATTGCCAAGATGAAGAATAGCAGCAGTAACTCTAAATATCGTTTCCTGTAAGAGTAAGAGAAAGGTAATAATTCTAAAAATCCTGTAAATAGTCTTTTCTTTGTGGAATTTTACTGTTGATTAATGATTAAGAAAATTATATTATTACAATGCAGTTCGTATTAAAATGATTTAGAAGGTTTTATGCATTTAAAATACACTTTGGGTGCTTTTCAACATTTCCATTTTAGCTTATTTTCCTAAATTAACCCATTTGACCCGTTTCCATTTTAACTCATTTTCTTAAATTAACCCATTTGACACATTTCCATTTTAGCTATTTCAAAAATTTTACCCACTTAACCGAAATCAACCAACCAGTTTACTCATAAATGGGTTAAAATTACTACCTCTTATTAAAAAAAACAAAAAAGAAACTTCTTAGGGAAATACAAAATACCTGCTCTTCTTTGCTCATTCCAACAACATCCATAGCTCTCCTCGTGGCAAGATATTCATGGGCGTCATTTACACCAGCAAGCTCGTAGCATTTTGACTGGTTAAGATAATGAAAAGATTTTGGGTTCCCCAAGTGATATTTCTCAATTTCCTGATTATAGAAGAGTATATAACATCAGGTAATAAAAATATTTTGCATACAATTTAGTTACGATTTACGAAACACGATACCTCTTGTGGTACTGCACATAATAGGTAAAAGCAGTGATAGTTGGGCTCAGGGTCATTTATTTGGCAAACACGAAACCTTTCTAGAAGATAGGTCCTTATGGCTGCTCCTGATATTCTCCCGTGCTTATCAAATTGGATTTTGACAAATTTTCCAGAACAACTGAAACATTATCAAAACATCAGAACTTTAGGAAACTTTTAACATGTTTGACCCATTTGAACCATTTCCATTTTAGCTAAGTAAATTTCCGAACATGTTGCCTCTAATTGAAATCTACAGAGCACAAAAAGAATCCAAATTGTTTATTTATAGTACCTACTATATCTACTAATGGATAGTTGCTTAACAATAAATTTTAGAAAACGCTAAATGTAAAATTCGAAGCCTAATGAAACAAAAAAAAAAGGTTCTGAGGTGAATTTTCAGTAAAATAAAAATAAAAAACATTCAAAATGTATGATATACATATGAATCATATACCTTTGAAAATGAACGAATTTACTGCATACATGAATTCGCAAAAGTTTCAACCCAAATCGCATCCCCACTCACGGCTGATGTGTCGTCCGGTCTGTAGGTCACGTGACGGCCTACTGCGTGCCTTCGTTGAACCATATCTACTGTGTCAGTCTTCAACCATCCCTCAACTGCTTCATCCACGGCCACTCCGGAGTACCGGAACCTGTAAACTTCCGCGCCAGCACCGCTTCCACCGCCAGAACACTACCACACCTTCGTCCCTTCAACGGAAAGTTACTCTAAATCAGTTTTATGTGCTAACGAAAGGGAAACCACAAATGTAACAAACTTTAGCAAAAATTTTAATTAGGTATCAAACAAAACTTTAATTAATATGTATGTATATGGTGCAAAATTATCAGTTTCATCAACTCAAAACATTGCACTACGGGAAGCTAGTTGGATAAGAAATCAATACGCCCATAGTTTGACAATATATTACAAAAAAAATCTAACCAAAAAATAATAATAGTCTTTTATTTTACAATCAAGGGAAAAAGAGGGTAAATTTACAAAATCTAATCAAAACCAGCACACTCTAAATCAGAAAACACAACAACCAAACTTACATCAGCAACGACCTATTCGAGAATGGCGGCCAGATACACCGGAGCTTAAAGGGAGTATAGCCAAAGATAATAACCTGCGTAAAACTTGCTAATCAAAACCAGTTATCAAACCTTCCTATCACTCATTCCAATTGTAAACAATCCTCAAAAGATTAAAGAAAAATGGTTGAAAGTTATAAAGCCAAAAAAAGGAACTAGATGACATTTAAAGCAAAATTTTAAATACCTCTTCGATCAAGATGGCTAATCTAAATGTGACTTTAACGTATAGAAGAGTATAAATTGAGCTGAGGGAACCAGAAGCTTCGCTGGAAATCCTTTTCAATCGGTTTGCTTCTTTCCACCATATAAGATGCAACCAAAATCTTATCGGCCAACACCACCTCCATGATGAGCCGCCCTTCCTATCTCGCACCATAAGCCTAGTCCTAGCCGTCTCCTGGAATCATCATTAAACCCTAGATCTGCTGTAAGACCACCATCACATACTCCAATCGTCTTCATCGCAGTACAATATTTTAAGGCTCAATCGGATTAATTTATAACAATCAGTGAATTATAATAGATTAAGAAACAGATTAACATGTATAAAAAAAGATGCAATACCTGATGGTTGTATTCACCCTAACATCATCACCAACACATCAAAAATCCGTAATATTAGGGTTTGCGTTGTTGTATTATGACATAAAGTATCTCAGCTTGAAGAATTAGGGTTTGCGATGTTGTATGATGAAAAAGGAGCATGTTTCTACTTTTGGGTCACACATTGACGGAGCAGCATCTAAGAGCCATGGAGAATAGAGAAGCGGAAGAGAGATGGAGAAGAAACCCTAATTGTGTTTATGTTTTAAAAAGGTGGAAGTGGGTGATCCATTAGTCCGATCCAAACAATCATAAACAAAACTATGGGATTTCGAATACGTGTTAATGAATTTAATGAATTAGGTTTAGAGATACGTACCTTGATCTTTAGACACAAAGAGGCTAAGCTTGAAGAATTAGTGTTTGCGATGTTGTATCATGGAGAAGGAGCATGTTCTCCAATCAGGTTCACACATTGATGGAGGAGCGCAGAGGGATTGAAGAAGAAACCCTATTTCTATTGTTGTTATGAAAGACGGTGTGTAAAAACGAATAAAAAAATGAATTTATAGTAGATCCGAATCCACATATCTAGAAGCCTAAAAATCTGACCCGACTAAAGCCAGATCCCGCGTCTATATTGATTTTGGTTTGTGTTTTGAGAATTTTGGCTTGTGTATTGAGAATTGAGATGGATTCCCTCCCAAAATCACCTTCTAATCCACCTTAACATGCCACATCAGCAAAAATGCTCCACCATCACATGACACATGACCAAAATCATCTCATTTATTAGTATATATAGATATGTAGTGGAGAGTTCAAATGAGAAGAAATTTTTTGTAAGAAGAAAAAAGAATAAATTTCTACTAATAAGAATGCTTTATTTTACTTCATTTAATATAAGTATTTAATGTTACTATAAGGGTACATTGGTAAATCTACATAGGTTATTAATTTGTAGGCTTCTTCTTTAATAGCTAACTACATTAAATAATTTGTAACTTATCTTCAAAATATATATTTTTTCAAAAAAATAAAATAAAATAAAATAATTTAAAATATAGGATAAATTACAAGTTGTGTAAAATAAATTACGAGTTGTGTAGGATAAATTTCAACGTGTAGGATGAATTTCGAAATATTTATGATAATTTTTTATGTGTGTAGGCAAAAAAAGTTAGTGTGAAGGATAATAGTCATTATGACTAATTAATTAGTAAAAATGATAATAAGTGTGTTAGTACATTTATGTCTGTCGCCTCCGTCAATCCAGTCCGTAGCAGATGCTGAAGAAATCAAGACATTATAGTGTTATATTTAGTGAAAAGACAAGGTGGCAATATTGTAATTAATGAGAAGTCTCATTAAACCCCTTGGCCTATAAATAGGAGAGTAGTGTCTTAGTTTTAGGACTTTTTCCATTTGAGAGACTTGGAGCTTTGAATGTTAGAGAGATAGAGAGTCTAGAGAGAGAAAGTGCTCAAGGTGATTCGTGGTGCTTTATACTTGTCGTATATTGAATAGAATCACGTTTGTATTACGTTCTCGTGTTCAGTCCATGCACGTGTACAGATTCCGCACGTCACACGTGTCGATACGCAATCGTTCGGGAGTCGAAAACCGATCCTACAAAATGAGATAAGTGAAAAAACTATTTAATGTATTACAAAATTACCCTTTGTTCTTTTTCTTCTCAATTAAATTTTCTTCTCAAATGAATCTTCCCCTATATATATCGTACGATGTAGTATAGTATACTATATTATAGGTGAGGTATAGGTCTCGTATGAGCATATATAGGTGTAGTAAATGTTCCGTATATGTATCATATAGGTTAATTTTTTATTTTATAGGTATTTTGTTTGTATAACGTATTTCAAGTGTTTTTTGTTTGTTTAATGGATACGATAATCGACAATATACGCAAAAATACGACACTGTATGGACATAATATGCCATAATACGGAACAATATGACAGTTAGAGACATAATACACCATAATACGTTATAACACGACACGTATAGACAATATACACCACAATCCGATATTTCATTACAAAATATGTCAAGTTATGATACCGTACGACACGTTAGAGTATAAGTGGATTCCAAACAAAATTACACGTAATCATGGAATACGACACCGCATGGAACTAAATGTCATTAGATCGACACGTATAGAAAATATACTTCATAAAATGACACGTAATGACAAAACATACGCTCGAAACGACAAAAACCTAAAATCTAAATTTTTTTACTTCACCCCTATATGAATGTATAGAAGAAAACTCCGTCATATAGTAGTCTAATACGAATCGTATAGACCTACACATCCGTATAGGTCCCCTAAATTCTAAAAAAACAAGGAGTTAATTGATAAATTAGGGGGTCTTTACCTATCGTATAGACCTATCATATAGACGAAAACTCCGCCGTATAGTAGTCTAATACGGATCGTATATCTTAGGATATGAGTTTGAATTGTTGTGAATAGTTAAGATGAAACAATGTAAGAAGATAAACAAATATGGAAATATGCAGCGGAATAGTAAACTTTTGATCACAACAATGGAAGATTTTCTTTCATCATCATGCTTTTGTAAAATATTGAAATTACAATGATTCACGTATGCATGAGAATTACAAACTCCCCCTCAGCCTGATCACTCCTATTTGTTCGTACAAAATGTCAAGAAGAAAAATGATAAATGGAATAGTACATGCACTGTTCTATTTATAGTACAAATCAAATATCTGAAGCATGTTGGCTGACGTCACCTAGATAGTGACATCTAACAACCTAACGAACTCTAACATTTTCTAATAGTCTAAGCACTGTTACATTAAAAAATCTGTTGAGCAGCATCTATTGAATAATCATATGTTGAGCTTTAATCTCTATTGAACCATAGCAGACCTTTTGCTTCAACAGACTTTGCCTTCAAGTAGAGGTTCGTTCCCTTTGGCAGACCTTTGTATCAGCAGACTTTGTCTTCATCAGATGTTTCTCTTTGGCAAACTTTGGCTTTAACAGACTTTTGGAGTAGCAGATGTTGATGCCTTTGTCATTGGGGGAGCATTTCTTCTAAGCACTGTTATTGGTGATCAGTTGTTGTAGATTATTTTGGATTTCCAATCATATGTTCTTTTGGCGGTGTCCACATGATCCAACAATCTCCCCTTAGAACAGATGTTGTCAAAACAATCATCTCTTTGACTGAACGGTAGTTCATACCTGAGCTCTCAAGGCCTCGCATAAACCCAGAGTAGATATATCAATATAGTATACCCACCTGTAAGACTGAATCTAGGGAATCTTGATACGGGAGTATATTCTGAGGTGGGACACGCGAATAAGTTAAGTTCTTAAAACACTAAATCTCGTATCTTGGATCAACTGAAGTTTGTGTGAAAATTTAAGTGGATCAGTTTACTCACAATCTAAGTGAATTGTTTAAAACTTGAAGTCTATCAAGGTCAACGGTGCTAGTGATTTGTCATAAACTGATATGATCCTCTGACGCGAACTCATACAAAAATATGTTTGTAAACATTTGTTTACTGCATTTTTTTAAAGGAAAAAATTACAAAAAGATTTTCAGTGTGTTTTAGCAAAAACTTTGAAAAATACAAAAAGATTTTGTTTTTACTTTATTTTCGACAACCGATGTCTGAAAGCTGAATTTCAAAGTCTAGGTATGCTGAATATGTTTCTAAAAATAAATAAGTTTATTAATTTGAAACTTGAGGTTTTATTCGAAAAATCAAAAACAGTTTGTGAAATCTCCAAGGTCATTAATTTGGACTTGGATGATTAACTGAGAGGGTTTAGGATTCTTTCATTGTCAAATATATAGAAGTTATTTGATAGGAGGAGAGAGCCAGGTAATTTGTTCCTGCTATAAAGCTAGGTTACAAATCCTAGATGAACCTGAAAAGCTTTGATTGTAAAAATGACTGTGATAAGAGCTAGGTTTCTCGATCCTAAAATGCTTAAAAATTTCTCTCATGAATGTTTAGAAATGTCAGATGATAAGCCAGATTACGATCCTGATAGCTGAGTCTAAAGGGGAGTATGGAGAAAAGCTCAAAGCAAGGGGGAGCTTGCAATCAAAGAGCCAGGTGTTGATCCTGAAAGTTGTTGGAAACTTAAAGAAAGGGGGAGCCTGGAGAGAGAGTCTGCTGAAAGGGGGAGTAGCTGACGCTGTAAGCATATCCAAGGGGAGTCTGTTAGAGTAAAAGGGATAGTCTGTTGTGCTGAAGATGTCAACTCTTCTGGAAGACTCAGAGAGAAAGAAGATAGAAAGCTACGAGATTGACTGCAACAATATCCAAGGGGGAGTCTGTGAGTGCAGTATGTCTATCGCTTCCGTCAATCACGTATCATAGCTTAAACAGATGAGACAAAACTGATGCTGAACTAGAGAAAAAGCATAAAGTTCATATGTGTTGAAGTCCATCCATACAGATGGACATAAAGCCATCCGGACGAATGGAGGTCAAAGCCTATACATAAGATTCCAAGTCCATTCGGACGAATGCACAAGCCCATTCGGACGGATGCAGGTCCATCCGGAGATATATAGTTACGGATGAGCTATTACTATAAATAGGTGTAGGGTCTTGTTTTATGTAACTTTGAGCATTATAGAGGCAAAGCTCTACTCGTTTGTTTTCGTGGTTGTGAACTTTCATATTATCAATAGAAAACAAGTTTAATTACTTCTTTGTGTCTGATCTACACATGTACTTAGATTCTGCACAAGATACGCGTTCTAAGCATTCAACGGTTAAGGAATCGATCATCAGGACGAATCCACAAATCTTCTAACCTAAAAGCTTCAAACTCTTTCAACCAAAAATAACTTTTTATTAAGTATTAGCTCTTTCTTAAAAGATTAAAGGTAAAAACTTCTAAAAGCTATTAAAAGCTTCATGCAAAACATACCCTTACTAGATTTTTAGAATTTTTCAGAATACAAAACGTTTCATTTAAATTGATATAACTTTGACCTCTAACCCTAAAAACACGCATTTAAAATGTTCATTTTGCCAAGTCATATCCTCAATAATTTTCTAAAAGAAAATAATAATAACTGGCATACTTTCTTTGTAGTTTCCTCGAGATACATATCCCTTAAAAAACTGCCACTTGTCTCTACTCTTTTCCCAGCTATTAAAAATAATATATTAAACATGAAAAACATAAAACTATATAAATATGTTTTGATTTCTCGGTCAAAAAAATACTAGTTTCAGATATGCGTACAACCAATAGGGCACCACGTACAAGCTGTTAAGAGACATTGAGGTGTGCTTAATCTTGATTGGTGAGTTGAGAAAGTAACAGGAGGAGTGTAACGAGTCACACGCACCCAATATGAATATTATAGTATATAGCCCATAATACAAATAACGTGTTTGACCTTTCAACAATACAGAGCCATTTTACCTTAAAACTAACTAGTGGTATCAAACCTGGCGCGTTGTGCCGGGTCTTCTCAGCTATACGACGGGAATTTGATCGATATCAGTTTGTTTCGGTATCGACACTCATTAAAGCAAAAGGAAAAGAACAAATAAAAAAAATTAAATCGAGATATGACCAAAAGAATATCAAACACATAATTGGCCTAAATTAAACGTAGTAAGAAGACATTCTATTCCAAATAGAAGGAACACATCCTCCACTTATACTGTTAAAAGTGGTGGGTTCCAAAAAGGAGTTTCATTTGCTTGATTTTCGTCGACTTAATGTAACCCAACACGTTTGACCTGCACATAAAAGTCGCACAAAAAAATTAGACTACAATTTGATGGATCATCTATATAATCCTACAAAAGTCCTAGTATTTCAACTCCAAGTTACCCAAGTCATTATAATATTAGTAGCTTAAGTAATCTTTTTAATTTAGACCTTAGTTTTGTTCGATAATTAATTTTGTATTCTATTCTGTAGTACCGATGGGGCCTTAAATAGAATGGAATTGTTGAACATTCAAATTGACATATTTTTTCATAATTATTTATGTCAATAGTGTATCATGTATCAGTGTTATCTTTTGTTCGTATTTTCTCTGCGGATACCTAAGTGATGTTAGGTACATTATCTGCTTCTTGTAACTCACATCCATCATACTTGGGTAGTTTTGGCGAATATACGCCGTGGTATGATACCTGTTTTATTTATGTTTTTCATGTATAAAGTCATGTTGCTCTTAGCTACTTACTCGAAATCATAGAAGGCAGAATATATAGATTATAGCATATGAAACCATCTTTTTTACGACTCTATTCTACACCCTTTTTTGCAAAAGTGGGGAAGTCCCAAATTTCCCGGAGTGAAGCCAGTGTTTTCATATCTAGAAGATCCAATTATTTCTTTTCTTTTTGTTTAGTTTTTTTTGGGGGCTAAATGCAATAAACAGCAAAGTATTTCAGGCTTATTCCATGTTTGGTAATGGGGTTTTTTTAAACACTAAAAACATCTAATATATGGATTTATGGGTGAAGAATTTACCTGCTTCTTCAGAGATTCAAAGTTCTCCATGCTTCATAGATGCAAAGTTCTTCACACATGAATAGGTCTAGTGCTTTATGTTGTTCATTCAATATATCACGCACATCATGAGTAGATTTAGCAAATAACTGCAACCTGTAAAAGCTAGAAAATAACAAAACAAATAACATCAATAACGTATTAAGCAGATTGAGAAAGATTTTGCTCCACGTAAGCAAATAAAAGAACATCCTTTTGTCATAATCCCCTAATCCATCTAATATATATACTTTCAATCAAACTAAAGTAAGATAATGTGTTTGAAATGGGGTTATACCTCATTGTTATGAACCACGGGAAGAAGACAATTCACCTTCCAATTTATCTCTTTCAGTCAAGCTTGGTTCTCTTTGACCATATCTAGTCAGAGTTGATCAAATCAATTTTCAGACATAAGTTTAAAGTTCGCATCTACAGTTGGAGATGGAATCACAATTTATCCAATCAGTTATGTCCTTACCCATTCGCAGAGAAACTCTTCACCACTGTCTCATTCCATTCAATTGATGTCTCGCAATTCTGTACTTCTTTCTTCACTTTCTCGTACATCCCGTCCTTGCACTTCATTGCAACCTAAAATAGCTAAGAGAAAGTAAATCAGCATACAAATAGCGTTTACGATATCCGAAAGACATTAATTTTGGATCAGATTGTTACCTGCGAGCAACCTTTCTCCGAGAGAGGCACCACCACGTTAGAGGCGGCCACAACAAATAAATTAAGTTTGAAATCTAGCAATACGTAAGTTCATATATTCACCGGTGGGGTAAAAACCCTAAATTCTCTTTTAGGGATTAACAAATAGATTGAAATCACATAAGTAACCCAAAAAGAGAGATAGAAACTCTCAACTTGATTTGGACATAACACAGACCTCGACTTTGACTCAGTTTCTTCAGTATATGTTTCATCATTGGTTTTTATTTTGAATACTGATGGTTTTAAGGGTTGTGAGAAAACAAAATTACCTGAGATTCTGCGGAAATCTCTTTGTTGCTTCTTCGCTGGTTCGATCTCCTCTAATATGTGGAATATCGGAAGAAAGAGACGAAGGGGGTGTGTGGCGCAGAAGAAGCATGGTAGACCTACAAAAAATCGTCTGCCCTGGCATCCCAAATCCTCCTGCCGCCACCGCTAATGATAGCCAAAATCCTACTTCCTTCTCCGTCAAAACCGTGGAAAGTCGACCGCTACGAAAGAACACCGCCGTGAATTGTTGGTGTTTCCATCGCCGGAAGCAAAACTGTTCGCCGGAACCCTAGAACCTCCTGTGACACTCGAGGTTTTTCCGAACGATCACCTTGTAATATTTTGTGTATATAAATATTATTAAATGAAAACGTGACCTTTGTGCATGATATGTGATGTATGTATGTATTATATATATATATGAGAGCCGAAACCACGACCCGAGACCATGACTCGCAACCGGGCGGTTGCGAGTGGGCCACTCGGTCTCGAGTGGGCCGTTGAGCCGAAACCGGTTTGGGCCGAAACCCCAAGCCCAACCCGAAAACACCCCTTGTATATATACCCAACCTTTCCCTCATTCTTTCATTTGGCACTACACACAAACACATACACTTCTACTCTTTCTCTCAACTAGAAACCCCAAACAACAAACCCTTCTCTCCTTCTCTTTTCGGTTCAAGCAAGGATCCCGGACAAGAAACTCGGTCAAGACTATCACTCGGACATTCCATCTTCTCGGTTCTCTTTTCTTTGTTTTCGGCTCCTCCTTTCATAACCGGTTAGTGCCATCTTTAGTGCCATCTTTTGTGTCATCTTTTGTGTATGAGATTTATGTGGGTTAAATGAACTAGAAATGCTTGATTAGTAGTATTTTGCATGATTTTTAGGGTGATTTGTGAAGTAAACTATATGTGAAAACCATTTATGTGTGAATGCTTGTGACATGTTTAAAAATGACTTGATAATGGTAGTTTACAAGTGTTCATGGCCAACCAAACTATACTTCTTTGTTTCTTGCAAAATGATGATTGTTAAACATAAGTTTCGGCTATATATTGTATGTTCTTTGTTATTGCCATGATAATCTTGTTGAAAATATGTAAAATTTTAGGTTCATAAATGTGTGAGTTGTTATGGTGAAAACCCTAGAAAACTATGAACATAGGATGAACTTGTTTGAAGATGGTTTGAAGATTTAAAATGGCAAAGTTTGATCTATATGGTTTAATGGTCAAATGAGGAAAAGTGTTTGTAGAAATCTTATTGGTTATTTCCGGATTTGGGTCTGAATTCTTGGTACAAAATGGACTGATGCATCTGCATCATCACGTGTGTATGAAAGTGACAGATTACGACTCGCAACCACTGCATTACGACTCGAAACTATACGGTTGCGACTCGCAACCAAAGCATGACAAGTCGAAACCACGAGATTGCGACTCAAGACCACGCTGTTGCAACTCGCAACCAAAACGTGATGACTCGAGACCACGGTTGCGACTCGCAACCACAGCGTGACAAGCCGAAACCACCTGGTTGCGACTCGAGACCAGCTGGTTGCGAGTGGGCTGTTCATTTTGGTTACTGGGCCCATATATGTTTAACTTGGGCTATCTGTTGACTGGATTATGTGTTGCTGTTGACTGCCTAATTACTTAGGCCGGCCCAGTAACCCACTGTTTACTTATATGCTTGATACGTGTTAGTTATGTGTAAGTTTTTACGTGAATGCTTGTATACCGAACCTGACCTATACCGGTAACCATGTTAGGACGTGGTGACCAACGTGATTGACAAGTAACCTAGACCTACCGAGCAACCCAAGGTGAGTTCACAACTTAAAAGCATGCGTCCCGGTGGTTTGGGACATGAGACTAAAACAACCCTATCCCCTGGTAAAAGGGGATACCATTTACATACCTTCCCTAGTTATTGGGAACACAACTTACTTTTCCTTCCCTGGTATTGGGAAACCTTTTTGGTTAATTACTGTTTATACGGATTGCAACTAACGGCACTAAACGAAACTCTATCACTCAAGTCCCTACTACAAATACCGATTAGTCGCCGGGTTAGGCGAGCGGGTTATTAGTTGATAGCGCTATTTAGGTGTTTACCAGCCTCACACCGTGCCCTGGTTTGGGATCGGGCGTGAACTAATGTACTCAGAAATCCGTCAATGAAGATAGAACATTGACATCGGGGCATCCTGCGGATACGCAACGGTTACCTAGTGTTCGGTATTGGAAAAACAGTTTAGTCGCTAACTTTTGGGGTAGCTCCCCAGGGCATGTATAAACGGATAAATTAACCGGTGAAACAAGTTTTTGGTAATTAAAACTGGACAACTAGTGAACTCACTCAGCATTATTGTTGACCCCTTACTGCATGCTTTGCAGGTAGCCAGTGACGAAGGAGCTTGCAGCTTGGGAACGTGTAGTGTCTACTCACCCTGGTGCTGGGTGTTACCTTATTTTGAAACATGAACTATGTTTAAACTTCTTTACCTAAGCTTCCGCTACTTATTACTATTTTGAACTTAAAACTTTAAACTCTGAACTTAACATTTGCTAAGCTTACGAATAGTAAGTATTACTTTTGTTATCAACTTAAGTATTCGGTATAATTGGTGGCTGGATCCTGGTCAGTCACGCCCTCGAAGCGGGTGTTATCCGCAGGTGGATTTTGGGGGTGTGACAGATTGGTATCAGAGCCATTGGTTATAGTGAACTTGGTTTTAAAAAGGGGAAAATCTTTTTGGAGAAAACCAGACTATAACCCGTGACTCGTAACGACACTACACTCCAAGTGCAAGGCTCGACACATTTGACCTCATAGCTCGGACCAGTGTTTACTTGTTTGCTTTATGTTTCCTGATTTACTATACGTACTAGTATGCCTAAATCAGATAGATACACCTCTCTCTTCTATCTCATCCTCGCTACACTACGACGTCACACTCATACTGTGTTTTCTGGTTATGAAGACAATGAGTGGACGCGGAAGAGGAAACATCAACATGACGAAGGCTCAGTTCACTAACCTGCTCAACACCGTGGCTGCAGCTTTCGCAGCTCACCCTATAGGTAAGCTCGTTGTTTTAGGATGTATAGATCCTACCGCCACATCGACTTTTCGCCTCTAAACCTATACGCTTCGCTTCTCACGAACAGGTCAGCATGCACCTGCGCAACCACCAGTGTGTACTTTCAAAACTTTCATGGATTGCAAGCCTCTCCCTTTCAACGGCACTGAAGGTGCCATAGGTCTTCTGCATTGGATTGAGAAAATTGAAGCTGTTTTTGCTGTTTGCGAGTGTCCCACTGCAAATTGGGTGAAATTTGCCACTGCTACGCTTGAAGGGAGCGCGCTTTCTTGGTGGAAGGCGCAGATTCAGATGTTTGGATTGGAAACTGCAAATGCTACTGCGTGGGAGGATTTCAAGGATATGATTAAGGATGAATACTGTCACCGGGATGACATCCACAAGCTTGAGAATGAGTACTATGAGCTCAAGATGGTTGGGTCGGAAATTGAAACTTACACCAAGCTGTCCAACGACTATGCTGCTCTTTGCCCAAACATGTCTCGACCTATGTATCGAAGAATCGAACTGTACATCAAGGGTTTGGCTCCAGAGATTCGAAGCCATGTAACTTCAGCCAACCACACTACCATTCAGCCGATCGTTCGACTTGCTCACAAACTCACTGATCAGGCCGTAGAGGAGGGCAGGTTGCCCAAAAGGATCAGTGCTACTGTCGGAAGTTCTAGTGACAGCAAGCGTAAGTGGGAAGGAAGTCAGAGCAAGGATGCTAACCCCACTCAGGCCCCAGCACAACAAAGGAAAACTGAAACCAACAAAGGCACTCAGCAACAGGGTGGCTACCGGGGAAGCTACCCAAAGTGCAACAAGTGTAACAAGCACCACAACGGGGCATGTAACAAGGGCCAGTGTCAGCGATGCCACAAGATGGGGCACGAAGCCAAGGATTGTAGAAGTCAGTTCCCAGCTAGACAGAATCAGCAACAACCCCAGCAGCAACAGCAACAGGGAAACAACCGGGCATGTTTTAAGTGTGGAGCTGAGGGGCACTTTAAGAAGGATTGCCCTGAACTGAATCAGAACCGCAACAACAATCAGGGAGCTGGGAACAACAATCAGAACAACAATGCTGGGAATGGTGCTAGAGGAAGGGCTTTTGTGATTGGAGCTGGTGAAGCAAGGAATGACCCCAATGTCGTGGCGGGTAAGTTCCTACTCGATGATCGTTGTGTTTCTGTGTTATTTGATTCCGGTGCCGATGCTAGTTATGTATCCCTACGTATTAGTAAGAAGCTTAAGCGTCCGCTTTCGTTACTAAGTTCTCCTCATATCGTCGAGTTAGCTAATGGTAGAAACATCGAGACCTCACATGTTGTCAAGGGCTGCAAACTAGAGTTGTCTGGTCAGACATTTAGTATCGACCTTTTCCCTGTTACTCTTGGAAGCTTCGACATCGTTATTGGTATGGATTGGTTATCCAAGCATCGCGCTGAGATCCTCTGTCAGGAAAGAGCAGTTCGTATTCCTCGCCGTTCTGGCAAACCCCTCATTGTGCAAGGTGGCAAAAGTGGAGAAATCTCCGGCGTTATTTCTTTCTTGAAAGCCCAGAAGTGTTTACGAAAAGGGCACACCGCTATTTTAGCACTTGTCACCAACACGCAGGAGAAGGAAAAGAGGATTGAGGACTTTCCAGTAGTACGCGACTATCCCGAAGTATTTCCTGAGGAATTACCTGGACTCCCTCCCCATCGTCAGGTCGAATTCCAAATCGAGCTAGCCCCCGGAGCAGCGCCTATAGCTCGTGCGCCTTATCGACTAGCCCCCGCAGAATTGAAGGAACTCTCTACTCAACTACAGGAACTATTGGATAAAGGGTTTATCCGTCCTAGTTCATCACCCTGGGGAGCACCGGTACTCTTTGTTAAGAAGAAGGATGGCACGTTCCGAATGTGCATTGACTATCGTGAGTTGAACAAGGTCACCATCAAAAATCGTTACCCTCTCCCTCGAATCGACGACCTATTCGATCAGTTGCAAGGATCGAGCTACTATTCCAAGATTGACCTGCGATCAGGCTACCATCAGTTAAGGGTCCGTAATGAAGATATTTCCAAGACTGCATTCAGAACTCGTTACGGTCATTATGAATTCCTTGTTATGCCCTTCGGAATGACCAACGCCCCTGCAGTGTTCATGGATCTCATGAACAGGGTATGCAAACCCTACCTCGACAAATTCGTGATCGTGTTTATAGACGACATCTTGATCTACTCGAAAAGTCAAGAAGAGCATAAACAGCACCTACGCCTTATCCTCGAACTCCTTCGCAATGAGCAACTGTACGCCAAGTTCTCGAAATGCGACTTCTGGCTTCGAGAAGTCCATTTCCTTGGGCACGTGGTTAACAAGGATGGAATCCACGTCGACCCGGCAAAGATCGACTCTATAAAGAATTGGCCTACCCCTAAGACTCCCACTGAAGTTCGCCAATTCTTGGGATTGGCAGGTTACTACCGCAGATTCATTCAGGGATTCTCAAAGATTGCACAACCCCTCACTACGCTCACTCAGAAAGGCGTCACCTACAAGTGGAATGAAGCACAGGAATCTGCTTTTCAGAGGCTTAAGGATAACCTCTGCAGCGCTCCTATTCTCTCGTTACCTGAAGGAACAGATGACTTTGTGGTCTACTGTGATGCGTCTATTCATGGACTCGGTTGCGTGTTGATGCAACGCGAGAAAGTTATTGCCTATGCATCACGACAACTCAAGACACACGAAAGGAACTACACAACGCATGATTTGGAACTGGGAGCAGTGATATTTGCGCTTAAGATATGGAGACATTACCTGTACGGTACCAAGTGCACCATTTACACCGATCACAGGAGTCTCGAGCATATCTTCAAGCAAAAGGAATTAAACATGCGACAACGCCGATGGGTTGAACTTCTGAATGATTATGAATGCGCCATTAAGTATCATCCGGGCAAGGCCAATGTTGTGGCAGACGCCCTCAGCCGGAAAGACACTATACCAAAGCGCGTGCGAGCATTACAACTTACCATCCAGTCTAGTCTCCCTACCCAGATTCGAAATGCTCAGATTGAAGCTCTGAAACCGGAAAACATCAGGGCTGAGTCCCTGCGAGGATCGAGACAACAACTAGAACAGAAAGAAGACGGCGCCTACTATGTGGCAGGGCGCATTTGGGTCCCACTTTACGGAGATCTACGAGAGCTTGTTATGGACGAAGCCCATAAGTCCCGTTATTCAGTACATCCTGGTGCAGATAAGATGTACCACGACTTGAAAACCACATACTGGTGGCCTGGCATGAAAGCCCACATAGCAGCCTACGTTGGCAAATGTTTGACCTGCGCAAGAGTCAAGAACGAGTATCAGAAACCAGCAGGCCTACTACAGCAACCGGAAATTCCGAAATGGAAATGGGAACATATTTCCATGGATTTTGTTACAGGGCTACCTAGATCGCAACGCGGGAATGATACTATTTGGGTGATAGTAGATCGATTGACTAAGTCTGCACACTTTCTGGCCATTAAGGAAACAGACAAGTTTTCTACCTTGGCGGAAATCTATTTAAAAGAAGTAGTCTCCAGGCACGGGGTGCCAACTTCTATTATTTCCGACCGAGACGCTCGTTTTACTTCCGAGTTGTGGCAAACTATGCACAAATGCTTTGGCTCACGTTTGGACATGAGCACCGCTTACCACCCGCAAACGGATGGGCAGTCTGAACGCACCATCCAAACCTTGGAAGACATGCTTAGAGCATGCGTGATCGATTTTGGCAAAAACTGGGAGAAGCATCTGCCGCTGGTGGAATTCTCCTACAATAACAGCTACCACACTAGTATTCAGGCGGCACCTTTTGAGGCATTGTACGGTCGTAAATGCCGATCACCTCTCTGCTGGGCGGAAGTCGGTGATAGTCAACTCACAGGCCCAGAACTAGTGGTAGATACGACGGAAAAGATCTCACAAATCAGGCAACGCATGGCGGCAGCTCGTGACCGTCAGAAAAGCTACGCCGATAAGCGTAGGAAACCGTTAGAATTCCAGGTCGGGGACCGGGTTCTACTTAAAGTCTCACCCTGGAAGGGTGTGGTTCGTTTTGGCAAGCGAGGCAAGCTGAATCCACGGTATGTTGGACCATTCGAAATTACCGAGAAAATCGGTAAGGTAGCTTATAGATTGAACCTGCCTGCAGAGCTGAGTGCAGTGCACAACGTTTTTCACGTATCTAACCTAAAGAAGTGTTTGTCGGATGAAACACTTGTGATTCCTTTTAAGGAACTGACGATTGATGAACAGCTACACTTTACTGAGGAACCGATTGAGATCACGGATCGAGAGATCAAAACCCTCAAACGTAGCCAGATACCCCTTGTGCGAGTTCGTTGGAACTCACGACGCGGCCCAGAGTTTACCTGGGAGCGGGAGGACCAGATGAAGTCCAAGTATCCCCAGTTATTCCCAAACGAAAACCCCAGCACTGAAGCTACAACCGAATTTCGGGACGAAATTCCAAACTAACGGGGGGATGATGTGACACCCCGTTAAAACACGCTAGCTTGGCAGTGGCTGCTTCAACTTTCGGGACGAAAGTTCTTAAAACTTGGGGATAATGTGACACTCGAGGTTTTTCCGAACGATCACCTTGTAATATTTTGTGTATATAAATATTATTAAATGAAAACGTGACCTTTGTGCATGATATGTGATGTATGTATGTATTATATATATATATGAGAGCCGAAACCACGACCCGAGACCATGACTCGCAACCGGGCGGTTGCGAGTGGGCCACTCGGTCTCGAGTGGGCCGTTGAGCCGAAACCGGTTTGGGCCGAAACCCCAAGCCCAACCCGAAAACACCCCTTGTATATATACCCAACCTTTCCCTCATTCTTTCATTTGGCACTACACACAAACACATACACTTCTACTCTTTCTCTCAACTAGAAACCCCAAACAACAAACCCTTCTCTCCTTCTCTTTTCGGTTCAAGCAAGGATCCCGGACAAGAAACTCGGTCAAGACTATCACTCGGACATTCCATCTTCTCGGTTCTCTTTTCTTTGTTTTCGGCTCCTCCTTTCATAACCGGTTAGTGCCATCTTTAGTGCCATCTTTTGTGTCATCTTTTGTGTATGAGATTTATGTGGGTTAAATGAACTAGAAATGCTTGATTAGTAGTATTTTGCATGATTTTTAGGGTGATTTGTGAAGTAAACTATATGTGAAAACCATTTATGTGTGAATGCTTGTGACATGTTTAAAAATGACTTGATAATGGTAGTTTACAAGTGTTCATGGCCAACCAAACTATACTTCTTTGTTTCTTGCAAAATGATGATTGTTAAACATAAGTTTCGGCTATATATTGTATGTTCTTTGTTATTGCCATGATAATCTTGTTGAAAATATGTAAAATTTTAGGTTCATAAATGTGTGAGTTGTTATGGTGAAAACCCTAGAAAACTATGAACATAGGATGAACTTGTTTGAAGATGGTTTGAAGATTTAAAATGGCAAAGTTTGATCTATATGGTTTAATGGTCAAATGAGGAAAAGTGTTTGTAGAAATCTTATTGGTTATTTCCGGATTTGGGTCTGAATTCTTGGTACAAAATGGACTGATGCATCTGCATCATCACGTGTGTATGAAAGTGACAGATTACGACTCGCAACCACTGCATTACGACTCGAAACTATACGGTTGCGACTCGCAACCAAAGCATGACAAGTCGAAACCACGAGATTGCGACTCAAGACCACGCTGTTGCGACTCGCAACCAAAACGTGATGACTCGAGACCACGGTTGCGACTCGCAACCACAGCGTGACAAGCCGAAACCACCTGGTTGCGACTCGAGACCAGCTGGTTGCGAGTGGGCTGTTCATTTTGGTTACTGGGCCCATATATGTTTAACTTGGGCTATCTGTTGACTGGATTATGTGTTGCTGTTGACTGCCTAATTACTTAGGCCGGCCCAGTAACCCACTGTTTACTTATATGCTTGATACGTGTTAGTTATGTGTAAGTTTTTACGTGAATGCTTGTATACCGAACCTGACCTATACCGGTAACCATGTTAGGACGTGGTGACCAACGTGATTGACAAGTAACCTAGACCTACCGAGCAACCCAAGGTGAGTTCACAACTTAAAAGCATGCGTCCCGGTGGTTTGGGACATGAGACTAAAACAACCCTATCCCCTGGTAAAAGGGGATACCATTTACATACCTTCCCTAGTTATTGGGAACACAACTTACTTTTCCTTCCCTGGTATTGGGAAACCTTTTTGGTTAATTACTGTTTATACGGATTGCAACTAACGGCACTAAACGAAACTCTATCACTCAAGTCCCTACTACAAATACCGATTAGTCGCCGGGTTAGGCGAGCGGGTTATTAGTTGATAGCGCTATTTAGGTGTTTACCAGCCTCACACCGTGCCCTGGTTTGGGATCGGGCGTGAACTAATGTACTCAGAAATCCGTCAATGAAGATAGAACATTGACATCGGGGCATCCTGCGGATACGCAACGGTTACCTAGTGTTCGGTATTGGAAAAACAGTTTAGTCGCTAACTTTTGGGGTAGCTCCCCAGGGCATGTATAAACGGATAAATTAACCGGTGAAACAAGTTTTTGGTAATTAAAACTGGACAACTAGTGAACTCACTCAGCATTATTGTTGACCCCTTACTGCATGCTTTGCAGGTAGCCAGTGACGAAGGAGCTTGCAGCTTGGGAACGTGTAGTGTCTACTCACCCTGGTGCTGGGTGTTACCTTATTTTGAAACATGAACTATGTTTAAACTTCTTTACCTAAGCTTCCGCTACTTATTACTATTTTGAACTTAAAACTTTAAACTCTGAACTTAACATTTGCTAAGCTTACGAATAGTAAGTATTACTTTTGTTATCAACTTAAGTATTCGGTATAATTGGTGGCTGGATCCTGGTCAGTCACGCCCTCGAAGCGGGTGTTATCCGCAGGTGGATTTTGGGGGTGTGACACCTCCGGCCGTCAAGTTTGGTTTCAGCGACGATCCACATCGGCCGGAGACCATAACTGGTTCCTCCACCACCGCCGTGCCTCTCGCTATCTTACTCGACCTCCGTCGCGTTCTCTCTCTCTCCGTCGCGCACTGTCTCTCTGTCTCTTTCTACCGCCAGAAGGAAGCGGTGGATTTGTTTGTGGTTAAAAAAACCAAGGAAAACCCTTAAATAGCTCCTGAAGTTTACTGTTCATTTCATTGTAAATGTAAATTTAACTAGTAGATGCCCCGCCCGCGTTGCGGGGCAATGGCCGAATAATTCTCAATCAGTTAACAAAAGACTATTATAATTTTGCTATGAAAAAAAAAACGATGATAAAACCGTAGTTTTTGGCTCAGGGCAAAACTGTATTTTAATGAGCCAGTGTTAGGCAGCTAGAGTTATGCACCGCCCGTGTTGGGGGGCGCTAAACCGAGTATTTCTTAGGTTAATAACATGTACGCCTTTATGTCGGTTAGTTGTACATGCTACTTATAACACGATATCAAAAAAGACACATCAAATGAACCAATTAAAGAAAAATAGTACCATAGTTATGATAAAAAAATTAACTAAAACGATGACAAGCGTGTAACTTAGAGTTGAGGGCAAAACAATAATTTGTGAGGACCAATTAGCGAGTGCTAGGCAGCTGTTTGGCATGAATAAAAACAAAATTAAGTCAACAAAGAAAAATAAAACACTACCATGGTTTTGCCAAAAGGAAAAAAACGATGGCAATATTGCAATTTTTAGTGGAGGTAAAATCGTAATTTTAAAATGGAGGTAAAATAATATTTTGAACTGAGGGCAAAGCCATTTTTTTATTTCGAAATTGGGGCAAAATCGTAATATTTTAGCTGCGGGCAAAATCGTAATTTTTAGCCGGGTGGGAACCAAATTGTAATTTGGCAGGACTCTAGCTGAGGGCAAAACCATATTTTTATTTTGAACTGGGGGCAAAATTTTATTTTTTAACTGGGAGCTAAATCGTAAATTTAAGCAAGGGCAAAAGCAAAATTTTATTTTGAATCGAGAGCGAAATCGTAATTTTACACCTGGGATAAAATTGTAATTTGACACCACCTATAAATAACTATTATATGAAAAAAAGAAAAAAAAAGCAAAAGTCAAAGTGGCCGCCCAAATGTGGCCAACCACTTAAGAGTACTATTACCCGATGACGTATGCAAGTTGTTTTTGTATATGTTGAAAATATATGTATAATATAATTCTTAATTAAAGCTTACATACTAATTACATCGGTATATCTTATCTTTATAATTCTTAATTAAAGCTTTAATTAAAGCTTACATACTACTTACACCGGTATATCTCATCTTTATAATTCTTAACTAAAGCTTACATACTAAATAATTTTTAAGATGTGTAATTTATATTGACGATAACGAGACAAGAAAATTTGAAGTTCGAGGGTACGCATGGTACAATAAAAAATTCAAAATGTTAGCGTAGTTCAGTATAAAGTTGTAAAAGTTAAAGGTAAGTATGATTTATTAACCGGTTAAATGAAACCTTTACATGAAAAATGATCAAATATTCTCACATATACACTAAATCATTATATTGATCAAGTTAAGTTATGTTACTATCAATTTAACCCGCTAATAATTATCACAAGAACATTAGTTGAATTTACGGTTTTCATTTTTAAAAACTTTGATGATTTATTTATTAATTCTTGAATTTTTTAGCGACAAACTAACATACTCCCTATATATTTCTATTAATTAACCACCTATACCCATAGTTGTAAGAATCGATAGGGGCTAGTCGGCCGGTAGGGTATCGACTAGCGATTAATCAGGATTAGTCTTGATTAATTGGATTGAGATTTTATATTTGATTTTTAGTTTTATACATATATACACACATTTTATATGTATTTTTTTAAGTAGACAGGTTTTAGAATCTCCTCTACCATTTTTTAAGTATACAAGACTTATCTCCGGAATTTACAAGAGTTGTATTTCGGCTAACTAGAGCTGAAATCCGGCCGACTAGGGCCGATTTCCGGCTGACTAAAGCCGATTAGGGCCTACTAGCAATTAATTCACCAATTACCTAAAAATTAATCAATGGCCAACGACTAGCGATTTATCACCGACTAGTCATCGATTAATCCCAGTTTTTCCAACACTATCTATACTACAACACCTTGCAAGATTTATTTAAGTCCCCGTGTCTAGATTAGAAATGATGCACCATGTTACTAAACCATCAGGGTATTAACTATTAAGTTAAGGGGCAATTTAGTAGTAAACTTTTTTTTTTTTGAAACGTGAACTTCATTAGAAAACACCGAACCCGAAAACCAGGTCGGACCACAACAATCCAAACAACTACATATTTACAAATTTACACCAATCCGCCAAATCTAACAAACCTTTCTTGGACATATGCTTATACCAAAGAAACTGACCGCCCTAACTTCGCTAAAAATCTCTTCTACGCTACATCTCTTACCATTAAACCGAAGGTTATTTCTGGCCTTCCATAAAAGCCAACAAGCAATAATTTAGTAGTAAACTAAGTATCAAATTCTTTGAAGGGCAATTTAGTCCAAACGGAGCCAGCACAAACACAACATTAACACGGAGAAGAATATAAAGGGGGGCCACTTTGACCATCCACTCACCCCATCTCTATATAAATTCCACAAAAACATTAACAAACCAAAATATCGGAACGTTAAACAACAAACAGACCAAAAACAAAACATGTGTACCGTTGCAGTCTTAAACTCACCGGTGTTCTCTCCATCACCAAGATTATCCTCTTCAATTTTCTGCAAATCGTCACCGGATTCTTTGACTTTAATTAACTCCCCATCGCCATCGAATTCGTTCAAGTTCCGCCTTCAGAAACCTCCTGTCAGTGGACCTTTTAGAGCTTCTAACGACGACGTACCCAATTGTTTATCTACTTCACCAACACAGTTGAAGAGAAAGAGACCCACTAGATTAAATATTCCCGTTGCGCCTTTGAGCTTTTCGGCTGACCGGTCAACGCCTTGTGCGGCGGAGGACCGGTGGAAGGAGGTGGAGGTTGATCAAGAGGAGTATTCGGTTTATTGTAAGAGAGGGAGGAGAGAGAAGATGGAAGACCGGTTTAAAGCTGAAGTGGTTTTTAATGGAAAAAATAAAATGGTAATTTTCTTGAAATTTTACTGGGTACGTTTGTTTGTTTTTAATGACGCAAAAGTTGATTTAACTCTCTGACGTTGCAGGCGTTCTTTGGTGTTTTCGATGGCCACGGTGGATCAAAAGCTGTGGAATTTGCGTCAGAGAATCTTCAAAAGAACATTCAAAACGAGGTGGAAAAGAGAGGCGAAATCGAAATAGTGGAAGCAATCAAACAAGGTTACTTAAACACGGATTCCGAGTTTCTAAAACAA